>NC_056679.1:86604502-87854502 GCF_018350215.1 Panthera leo
AGCTACTTTTAAGGGAGAGTGCTTTTCTATTGTGAACTTGATGCATTGCTCCATCTCCCCTTCTCTCTTCTCTCCATGAAAAGGCTTCCACCTTTTCGAAACACTGTAGCTCTTATATCCCATAAAATCACCTCTCCACACCTGCAACATTTTCTCCCTCAAATTATGGAGATTGTTCTGTTAATCCTCAGATCAATTTTCTAGGGGATCAAAATGGTTTGATGTTGATCTAGCTGTGTTTAAGAGACAAGCCCATGGTCCCCTTACTACTCAGCCATCTTGACTTCTAATGTTTCCTAGCATTTTATTGAGGACTTTTGAATCTATGTTTCTCAGGGATATTGACCTGTAGTTCCTTTTGTTAGTAATGTCTTCATTAAGTTTTGCCATAACAATATTTCTGGCCTCAAAGGATAAATTTGGTCTTTTCTTTCCATTTCTATTTTTTGGAGTAGTTTGAGAAGAATAGGTATTAACTTTTCTTCAAGTATTTGGTTAAAATTACCTGTGATGACATTTGGCTCCAGACTTGTGTTTTGGGGGGGATTTTGATTATTGATTTAATTTCTTTGCTGCTTATTGGTCAGTTTTTCATTTCTATTTGCTACAGTTTTGGCAGTTTATATGTTTCTCTAAATTTTTCTATTTCTTCTAGTTTGGCATATAGTTTTTCACAATAAACTCATAATGGTTTATATTTCTGTGTGTTGGTTGTTATTTCTCCTCTTGCACTTGAGATTTTATTTATTTGGGTACTTTCTCTTTTCTTTTTGATAGGTCTGACTAGAGGTTTATCAATTTATTTATTGTTTTCAAAGAAATACCTCCTATCTTCATTGATCTGTTCTTTTTGTTTGTTTTTGTTTTTGTTTGTTTGTTTCTCTATCATTTATTTCTGGTCTGAGATTTATTATTTCCTTCCTTCTGAAAGCTTTAGGCTTCATATGTTTTTCTTTTGGTAGCTCCTTAGGTTTCAAGTTAGATTGTTTATTTGAGATTTTTCTAGTTTCTTAAGTTAGGGATGTATTACTATCTAATTTCCTCTTGGGACCACTTTTATTGCCTCCAAAAGGTTATAGACTGTTGTGTTTTCATTTCAATTTTTCCATGTTTGTTTATTTCTTCTTGGATTTTCTTGACTCATTTCTTGTCTCCTAGCATGATGTTTAATCTCCATGTATTTGTGTTCTTTCCAAATTTTCCTTGTGATTGACTTCTATAGTCATAGTGTTGTGGTTAGAAAGGATGAAAGGCATGTTTTCAATCTTTTTGTACTTTTTGAGTCCTGATTTGTGACTTAATATGTGACCTATTCTGGAGAATCTCCCATTTACACTTGAAAAGAACATGTATTCTGCTGTTTTAGCATGGAATGTTCTGCATATAGGTGTTAAGTCCATCTAGTCCAATGAGTCATTCAAAGGCATTGTTTCCTTGGTGATTTCCTTTTTAGATGGCCTGTACTTTCTGGTAAGTATGGTGTTAAAGTCCCCTACTAATATTGTATTATCAATAATTTCCTTAACGGTCATTATTAATTAGTTTATACATTGGGGTGCTTCCATGTAGAGTTTATAAACAATTTTTATATCTTCTTTTTGGGTTGTCCCTTTTATGATTATATTGTGTCCTTCTTTGTCTCTTGTTACAATCTTTGTCCAATGTAAGCATTGTGACTATTTATTTCTGTGGGGAATAAGCTTAAGAATCCCCCAGGCTTATACCAATGGATTAACAAGGCATAAAGAAGTACAAAGGCATAGGATGCTCACACCCGAGTTTGGGTAAACAAAATTAGAACCCAAGAATAGGGAGGTGCAAAGGCACCTCAGAATAGAGAGGCGGTGCAGTCCCCTGAGTAGAGAGGGAGGAGCAAAGGCCCCAGAATAGAGAAAGGTGCAAAGACACCCAATTCAAAGGTATATGAGGTAAGCAATATTAGGCATTCAGGGCAAAGACACCCCCCCCCCCCGACCACCACCAATTTAGTACTATAGCAGAAAGCTGATTTCACAGGAAGGACCAAGTTAGGTAAACAGGTAAACTGGAGTATAAAGTGCTGCACTGAGCTGCAGGTGAAGTTGCCCAGAGCAGAGCTGATTAACAAAAGAAAAGGTGCCTTGTTAACCCCAGGTTATTTGTTCCATTTGCTTTATCCTTTAGGCTAGCTAAGATAAAGAGACATGGTGTCTCCTGTCTGCCATTAACAACCATCTGTCCTTCTGCCCGGCGCCAGGATTTTGTTTTATATTGACCCAAACTACAAACACTGTATATCTTCAAAACCCCCTTTTCCATTATGCCCATGAATTAATATTCACCGATTCATTGTCTCATTGTGCATGTCCATCACATTTGTAAGCCTTCTGATCTTAATAAATACAGGGCAAGACCCTTATTCAGGGCTTGTATCTTTTCCCAGACATTAGCCATCTCTTGCTTTTTGTCCTGCATCCCACTCTTTCGCTGGCCAAAAGAGAATTTTCAACTTAGAGTCTAGGACAGTGGTTTGACAGCCATTTGCATGATAAATATTTCTTCACCCCCTCACTTTCAATGTTTCAGTGTCTTTAGGTCTGAAATGAATCTCTTTTAGGCAGCATGCAGAAGTATATTTTATTTGTGCTGACATCCTATATCTTTTATTCCATTTAGTCCATTAGTACATTTGCATTCAAAGTAATTATCAATACATGTGTATTTATTGCTATTCTAGTGCTTGTTTTGTCATTGTGTCTTGAAATTTTCTGTGATCCTCTCTTGGCTTTGCCACTATTGGTCTCTACTTTGCACTCAAAGAGTCCCCTTTGATATTTCTTTCATAGCTGTGTTAGTGGTCACAACTCCTTTAGTTTTTGTTTGTTTGGGAAACTATCTCTCCTTCTGCATGTAATGATAGCCTTTCTAGATCAAATATTCTTAACTGCATATTTTTCCCATTCAGCACACTCCCTTATGGTTTTCCAAGTTTCTGTTGAGATATCTCAAGCTAGCCTTATTGATTGCCCCTTGTAAGTTAAGAACTTCTTTCGCCATGCTGCTTTTCTTTTCTTTTCTTTTTTGAAATACGGAATTTGATTTAGAAACTATTTAACATAGGAAAAAAAACCTTACCAATAAAGACCAGGTGGAAAATGGGTTCCCAATAAAATGGGATTTTAGGGCAACAGAAGTCTAAAAGGCCACAAAAGAGAAATAGCACCACTGTTATTTGAACAATGGCTAGTTACTTTCACTTTTTGGCATTGTTAATCCCTGTATCTGGGTTTTTCTCTTAATCCCACATAGAACATTCAATACATAATAATTTTTATCATAAAATATCTGCTTTATACACACATTTTAGGACAAGCTACCACGAGAAACAAATCAAAAGAAATACATCAGGGTCTCAACAGTCTCAGTAGTGGGTGACAAAATTATTTGGCATAATTCTTCCAAACTAAGGAACTGAATAGGCTGGGAATAGAACAAATGAGTAAGAGTTAAGGAATGAAGTATTTTAAATATTAATTATTAATTCAGACATGGTCCTGGATTTTCTGCAAAAGAAAATTAACATTTGCCAACATGCTAACAAATTTTATCTCCAAGGAGATTAGTGCACTGGCAAAGTATTTCAATAACAGTGGAAGGCTGTGGATAGCAGGTGTTGGGAACACCCAGTCTTGTAGGTCCCAGGGTAGCAATGGCATTCACTGGTCACTCCCTCTGACAGAGGTTCAGAGAAACTTTCAGTGTGACCACCTACCTGCTGAACTTACACTCTAAGCAGCGAACTTTAAGGAGTGAAAGAGGTGTCCCCAGTGGGAAAAGGGAGCAGAGAAGGAAGCGTGTTCAATGTAAACTTAAAATACAGTAAAATGGGACATGACCCCCGTTCAAATCCCAGAGATGTAGGCAAGTCCCCAAAAGTAGTTGTTAGATTTATAAACTGAACACAATTCATCCCCTCCACCAAAACAAACAAACAAACAAACAAAAACCAATACATTGAAATTTCAGGGATAATTGGGAAAAATGTCAGAGAAATGTTCACTGAAATTCAGTCTCTCCAACTCAAACATGTCAGGGCTGGAACACAACCTGTCTTAGTCCAGGCAACAATGCCTTTTGCTTATTATAGCAAGGATACAATTGGCCAAAGACAACAAATGGCTTTACAGAGTGACTTTTTAAACTTCTCTTCTGGGCCAACGCCTAGACCTTTTTAGATTCAAGCAGCCCTGCAAGACCTGTGAACAGCAGATTCCAAAGTTCCAGAGATCTGGCCGTTCCTTCCCAGACACAACATCAGACACATAAAATATGTCAGGTTTTTTTTTGTATATTTTGAAATATGGAAGCATATTTTAAATATTCTTAAGGCATTTATTTATTAAAATGTACACTGCCAAGATTTCACATTAGCTTAAAATTCAAATCAGTCTTTACATTTTTTCTACTGAGGTATCTGCCTCAGCATATTACATAAAAACACTACCTCCTGGAGCACGTGGGTGGCTCAGTTCTTTGAGCATCCAACTTCAGCTCAGGTCATTATCTCCCGGTTCACAGGTTTGAGTCCACAGTGGGCTCTGTGTAGACAACTCAGAGCCTGAAGCCTGCTTCTGATTCTCTGTCTACCTCTCTCTCTGACCTCTCCTGCTCATGCTCTCTCTCTCTCTCTCTCTCAAAAATAAATGAACATTAAAAAATTTTGAAAACAATGTCTTCCTTAATCAGTGTTACCAGCATCCACATGGGGAGCCCCATGGTCAGCCTCTGTGAGCTGCAGCCTAGGTGAAACAGCTGGATGTTAATACTGCCTTGCTATAAAATGAAAGCCCCTAACTCAAACTCATTGGAAAAAGAGTGAAACTTCTGCAGTGTTCTTTACAAGAGGTACTTTTTGCTCATGAAAAGAAATCAGTGCGTCCCCTAAGAATAATAAAAGGAAATATTTTACAGTTAAGCATATGATTTGGAGTGAAGAATTTGGATATTGCTCTGCTGGTCCAGACTGTTAACACTCTTCTTCTTCCTCCTGTGGGCCCCCTTCATCAGCTATCACAAAAGTTTTGTCTGTGGCATAGAGATTGCCCATGGTACGCTGCAGTACAGGGTTGTTTTCCCCCTTGTTATTTTGGCAAATCAATTCAATGTTCCTTAGATTCCTAAAATAGAAATCTCTTTCTCCAAGTCTTCAACATTAAGTTTCAACACGTTGACCTGCTGCATCAATTAGCTGTTTCATCATCCCAGTTGCCCACACCAGATTCTTTAGCACCAAACCCAGGTCAACCTTAGGGGTTGCAGTAGTTCTGTGGGTCACAGAGGGCCTCTGTGGAGCTGCACTCCTAGAGCTGAGAAGTTTCTTCAGTTTGTTTAGAGCTGGAGCAACAAGGGAGGGAGCCACTAAAGTTTTCTCATCTTGTCTGGCAGCTATAGGGTCATAGTCTTTTTCATCATAGTTTGCATCAAAAAAGTTCTTGAACCACTGAACAAATTCAAAATTGCCTTGAAAATTTCCTTTTCTAACTTGTCCACAGGAATTATTTTGTCAATACCAATTGTCTTAAAACCTGCTTGTAGTATTTTGAAGTTCTGGATGTATTCGTGTTCTAGTTTAGTGTGGAATTTCACTTTCTTCAAGGCAATGGAGCCAAGGAACAGCATGCCCATAAACTGATGATAAGCAGTTACTGAGTGCAACTGTTTGATCTTTGTCAGATTCAGCTGCAGAGACTCATTGACCCAGGCCCAGCATGTCGTGTTGTCTTAGATTATTGCTGGTGACGGACATTGAGTATACATTCAGTGCCTTCTTCGGTTCTTGGTGGGACCATATCCCCTGCCTGTGCCTGGCTTTGGTTCTGTCTTGGTCTTGCTCAAACTGTCCCACCTTACTATATTAAGATTTTTATTTGTCACATTTTCCAAATTTTATAACAATATATCTTAGTGTTGGCTTACTTTTTTTTTAATGGAATTTCTCTGTGCCTTCTGCATCTGAATGTGTGTTTCCTTCCCTAGATTGTGGATGTTTTCACCTATTATTTCCTTAACCACATTTTCTGCCCCTTCTCCTCTCTCTTTTTCTTCTTCTTAGACTCCTATAGTTAAATGTTATTATGTTTAATAGAGTCACTTTTTGCCCTAAGTCTATTCTTGTGTTGCATTATTGTTTTATTTATTTTTTTCAGTTTTTTTCCATTCCTTTGTCTTTTTTGGTCACTAATTCATTCCTCTCCTCCCCCCAGCCCACTATGCATTGCATGAAGCCTTTTTCCAATTTGTTTATTGAATTTTCAAATGATTTATTTTTTTTAACTCTTTTAACTCTGTGGTGTGTCACTGATGTCTTCTATTCTTTGCTCAAGCCCAGTGAGTATCATTATGATCAATGCTTTAAATCATCCATAATAGAATATTTATCTTATTATCTTTCTATTGTTATTTATACCTGTTTGGCCTAGCTCTCTGACTGTTACCTTATCTTGTTCTTTCATTTAAGATAAATTTCTCCTTCTTCGCATTTTGTTTATCTGTACCATTTTCTGTGTGTCAGAAATGCCAGTTTGTCTTCTGCTCCCGAAAGTAATGGCTTTATGAAGAAGAGGTCATGTAATGTCCATGCTCTTTGGTTTCATGGAGTGTCTCTGGTGTGTGCTGTGTGTATTCTGATATTTTGTTCTGGCTGCTCCATCCTTCAGTCAAGTTATCTGCAGAGGCTCTCCTTGCTTTCTATGGACAGTGTTTGGTCTCTGACCTGAATTTGGCAAGTTTTACTTGGTGTGCTCTGGTCTGTTTGTGTAATAAAACTTGTCATCATCCCTACCAGGAGGAACTGGGGCCCTGCAAAACTCTCTGGTCAGTAGATGTGGTGTGGGTAGGAGTTTAGGCTTATCTTGTGGGGAATGGCCTCACTGTGCTGGACTGATGCAAGCTTGACTGAGAATGGCAGTCCTACCAGAATTAAGGGGTCTGGAGCTTGGTGTAAACTAGTTAGGCAGCCAGTATAGATGCTGTTCTGCTTTCTGCAAGTAGCTCTGTCTTTATGCTAAGGAGCATGGGAGGGAAATAGTGCCAGCCAGCTCCTTTGTTCCAGGAAAGGTGTCTCTGAATGCTGCCCCTAAGAACTGTGCTCCAAAAAGAGCAAATAATCTCTACCTGTGTGCACCAGGCATTCTTCAGATTGCTGTTTCCACACCATCTGCCACTGGGTTGTTTGCTTGCTTTCTCTCTAAGAGGAGGACAGTGCCTTTGGGATCTATCACAGCCAAGGCCACTGACAATTAGGACTCCAGATTTTAATCCTCACTGATTGCAAGAACTCTCAAAATTTAGCCCCTGTCTTTTTCCAGAACAATGTTTTGAGGAAATGTTCTCCAGGTGTGTTCCCCGATTTTCTCCTCCCTCTCTCACTCTCTCTGTCTACACAGTTCCTCTGACCATTTTGTAAGAAAATTATTTCCTTTATTTGATTTTACGAGTTGTTTATATATTTTGGATACTTACCCCTTATTTAATATTGGGTTAGTAAAACTTTTCTCATTTTGTAGGTTGATTTTTCATTTTTTTCTTTGACTGTTTCATTTGCTGTGAAGATTTTAAGTATATTTGATTCCTATTTGTTAATTTTTACTTTTGTTTTTCCTGCTTTCAGTGTCACTTCCAAAACACCATTGCCAAGACCATTGGTGAGGTGCCATATCTTAATGTTTTCTTCTAGTTTTATGGTATCATATCTTGTGTTTAAGTCTTTGATCTTTTTGAATTATCTTTTTGTGAGTGACATGAGAGGTGGGTCTAACATCATTATTCTGCATGTATGTATCCAGTTTTCCAAACTTTTGTTAAATAAACTATTCTTTCCCTCTCTTTTTATTTTCCATATTTTCACCAGGTGTGACTGGTGACTACCTTAATAAATATTAGTTGATCATACATGTGGGTGTTTAATTATGTGCTGTCCATTTGGTTCCATTGGTGTGTGTTTATTTTTTTGTGCCAATAACATACTATTTTATTACTATAGCTTCGTAATATAGTTTGAAACCAGGAAGTGAAATATCTCTAGCTTTGTTCTTTCTTAGGTTTGCTTTGGTTATTTGCTCTTGCAATTCCTACAAATTTTAGGTCTTTTGCTATTTCTATGTCTGTGAATAATGCCATTGGAATTTGGATAAGAATTGCATTGAATCTATAGATGACTTTGTGCAGTATGGGCATTTTAACACTATGAATTCTTCCAATCATAGCACACTGGATGTATTTTCATTTGTTTGTGTCTTGTTTGATTTTCTTCAAAAAAGGCATGCATTTTTCCTTGTACATATCTTTAATTCCTTGCCTTAATTTATTCCTATATGTTGTATTCTATATATATATATACACACACATATACATATGTATATACATATGCATGTATATATATACATAAATAAATGTGTAGAAATTAAACTGATTTCTGATATTGATTTTATATTCTATAGTTTTATTGAAATCGTTCATTAGTTCCAATAGTATCTTTGTTCAGTTGTTGAGATTTTCTATATACAAAATGATATCAACTACAATTACTGACAATTTTAATTGTACTTTTCAGAATCAGTTGCCTTTTATTTCTTTGTGTTGTCTAATTTTTCTAGCTAGAACTTGGAGTATTATATAGAATAAGAGTAGTGAAAGTGAGCATCATTGTCTTGTTTCTGATCTTAGAAGATACACTTTCAATTTTTTCACCATTGTGTATAAAGCCTGTTGCAGTTGGATGTAGATGACCTTTATTAGGGTAAGGTATATTTGTTCTATACCCAGTCTGTAGAAGGTTTTTTATCATGAAAGAACATTGTATGTGTCAAATGCTTTTCTGCATCTATTGTGATGATCAAGTGATTTTTATCTTTCATTTTATTGATGTAAAAGGTTGCATTTTATTTGAGTATGTTGAACCATTACTGCATCACAGAGATAAATCCCAAATGGCTAAAGTGAACACTTTTAAACTGATTCTTGAATTAAGTTTGGAAATATTCTGTTGAAAATGTTTACATTAATATGTGCAGTGATATTGGTGTATAGTTTTCTACTTTGTAATGTTCTTATCTATCATTAGTATCAGTGTAATGCTGGCCTTGTAAAAAGACTTTGAAAGTGTTTCCACCTCTTCAATTTTTGGAAGAATTTGAGCAGCATAGGTATTAATTCTTTGGTAAATGTTTGGTAGAATATGCCAGTGAAGCCATCTGATCTGGGTTGTTTTCTGTGTTGGGAGTATTTGTTTCTTCTTTACTGTTTTTAATTCTTTCCTACTAATTGATCTGTTTAGATTTTATGTTTCTTCATGATTCTGTCCTGCTAGGTTGTATGTATAAATTGTAGGTATATAATTATTCATAGTAATCTCTTATGATCTTATGAATTTCTGTCATATTAGATGTAAAGTCTTTTTCTACAGTTATAATTTTATTTATTGAGGATTCACAATTTTTTTCTTAGCCTATGTAAAGCTTTCTTAATTTTGTTTACATTCTTGAAAGATGAACTCTTAGTTGTACTAATCATTTTTCATTACTGTTTTGAGCTTATTTATTTCTGCTCATATCTTTATTATTTCCCTTTTTTTGCTTTTTTTTAGCTTATTTTTTTCTTCTTTTTCTAGTTCATTGAGACCTTGCAAGGAAGATCTAGTGGTGGTGAATTTTGTTATATTTTGTTTGCTTAAGAAACTTTATTCTTCCTACATATCTGAAGGATAATCTTTCTTGGCATGGTATTGTTGGTTGCCAATTTTTGCTTTTCAACACTTTGAATTTGCCATTCTACTCTTTCCTTGTGTAATTATAGTAGAAGGGACTAAAGCAGCTTCCCCACCTCCTTTGTATCTGCAGCCCTAATTGAGATATTGTTTTTGGGGGGCTGCACAGGAAAATTAGAAATGTCTCAGGTCTCTTGGTATAAAGGGCAGAGGCGCATTTGTTTGGTAATGGATGTCAAGTTAGTTGTATAAAAAAAAGGGCTAGAAAAGAATAACTTGCCCCACCATGGTACTAAAATCATTTTCCAGAACATAATAGATTGCATTAATAAGTTTTTTTCTATCAGTAATGCCTTTTAAAGTAAATTGAAAAAATTATCCAATTAAAAGGCATAAAGTGGATGAACTTAAAAAAAGGTGGGGGGGGGGGGGAGAAGAAAAAAAAAGGGTCCCAGCTATATGCTGTCCACAGAGCACATTAATTTTAAGGAAAACGTAGATTCATAGTGAAAGGATGGAAGAAATGTTCCATATGAATGGAAAACAAAAGGCAGCAAGGCTAGCTATTGTTGCATCAGACAAAGTACACGTTCGGTCAAAATCTTCAGTAAAATAAAAGTAAGGTTATTATGTAATGACAAAGAGATCAATAAATCAAGAGAATATAATAATTGTAAATATATACAGACCCAACATCAGAGCATCTACATATATGAAGTCAACAATAACAGATCTAAATGGAAAAATAGACCCATAAGTATAGAAAACTTAATACCCCAATTCAACAATGAATAAATCATACAGACAGAAAAGTCAATAAGGAAAAATTGGACTAGGACTATATTTTAAACCAAACGAGCATAACATACATGTATATAACTTTTTATTCAACTGCATCAGAATATACATTCTTCCGAAGGTCACATGGTACATCCTCTAGGATAGATAACATATTAGCTCATAAAACAAGTCTTAGCAAATTTAAAAATATTAAAATAATAAAAAGTATATTCTTTCAATCACAATGATAGTAAACTAGAAAGAAATAACAAGAGGAAGGCTGAAAACTTCATAAAAAATTCATAAACTAGACAACTTACTACTGAACAACCAATTAAAGCACCATATATAAATAGGTATGAAATTCTGCTAAAGTAGTGCTAAGAGAAAAGTCTATTATGAAACACCTAAATTAAGGTAAAAAATTTCAAATAAACAACTATGTTTACTCTTTAAAGAAATAACTAAAAGAGACCAAAGCCCAAATTTATAAAAATAAACGTTTAAAGATATTATACAGATCACAAATAAAGTACTAGAAAAAAAATAAAAGTATCAATGAAACAAAGAGTTGCCTTTTAAAAATAAAAACAGAAAAAACTTAGCTGAAGGAAAGAAAAAAAGGAGACAATACAAATAAATAAAATAAAAATGATAGAGAAGACATAAAAAATGATAATTTAAAATTAAAAGAATTATAGTAGACTACCAAAATAATTTATACACCAAATGACTGGATAATCTAGATGAAATGTATAAATTCCTAGAAACATGATTTATCATCTGTGACTCATGAAGAAATAGAAAATCTGAACAAAGCAACGACAGGAATACTAAATCATTAATCAAAAACCTCCCAAGGCCGGGGTGGGGGGAGGGCATGACCAAATGGTTTCAATGGTGAATTCTAACAAACATTGAAAGGTTAATGCCAAAAATCTCAAATTATTCTGAAAAACTGAAGAGGAAGGTACACTTCCAAATTCATTTAACAAGGCCATTTTTAAGATACCAAAACTAGATAAGGACTCTAAAAGAAAATAAATTTAAGGTCAATATTCCAGATAAATGTAGATACAAATAGTCTAAACAAAACATTAACAAACACAATTCAACAACATATTTATAGAAATATATAGCTTGACCACATGGGATTTATTCCTGTTATGCAAAGATGGTTCAGCATATGCCAATTAATAAACATGATATACTATGATAAGAAACTAACGATAAAAATTATGTCATCTCAGTACATGTAGAAATAGCATTTGACAATATAAGATATCTTTCATGATACAAATCTTCAACAAATTGGGTATAGAAGCAAGATGAATCAAGAAAATAAAATCTATTGTCACAAGCCCACAACTGACATCATATGCAAAGGTAAAAGGATGAAAGATTTTCCCTAATTTCAGGAACAAAATAGTGACTTCACTCCCCACTTCTTTTCAACATAGTGCTGAATACTCTAGCCAAAGCAATTAGGCAAGCAAAACAAACAAACAAAATGCATCCCGATTGTAAAATTGTCCCTGTTTGTGGATGACATTATTTTATATGAGGAAAAACTACAAATTCCATGAAAAACTACTAGAACAAATAAAGAAATTTAATAAATTAACATGATACAAAATAAACACAGATTTAGTCATGTTTCTGTACTAACAATGAAATATATAAAAATAAAGCAATCCCATGCATAATAGCATCAGACACAATAAAACACTAAGAAATAAACAAAAACAGATATCTATACACTAAAATTATAAAACATTAATTAAGGTAATTGAAGAAGACAGAAATGAAAAGATATTCCATGTTCACTGGAAAAATTAATTGCAAATTATGAACATCATTAAATTTCCAAACTATCCAGAACATCTATAGATTCCATGCAATCTTTATCAAAATTCCAATGGCATTTTTTACAGAAATGGAAAAAAAAATCTGAAATTCATATAGAACCACAAGAAGATCCAAAGAGGCAAAGCAATTATGAGAAAGAAGAACAAACCTGGAGGCATCACACAACCTGATTTCAAATTGCATTATGAAGCTATACCAATCAAAACAATATGATATTAATATAAAAAGAAACCTATGAAGCAATAGAACCTACAATCAAGAAACTACAAATAAATCCATGCATATGCATTCAATTAAAATCTGACAAAGGAGGATCACATAGGTAGCTCAGTTGACTAAGCATCTAACTCTTGATTTCAACTCAGGTTATGAACTGATGGTTTGTGAGTTTGAGACCCACAGAGCTATGAGGTGACAATGTGGATACTGCTTGGGAATCTCTCTCCGTCTCTCTCTGCCCCTCCCATGCTCTTCCTCTCTCAAAATAGATAAATACACATAAAAAAATAAATAAATAGAAGTTGGCAAAGTGTCCAAGGGTATTCAATAGAAAAACGGATATCTTCTCCAACAAATGATGTTGGGAAAGTTGGGTGTTCACCTGCAAAAAGAATGTTACCCCTATCTTACACCATTCATTAAAAACAACAGAAATTGTATGAAAAGTATGGACGTAAGACTGAAAGCCATAAAGCTAATAAAAAATTAGAAAAAATTCACCTTGACATTGGTCTTAGCAATGATTTTTTTGGCTATGATGCATAAGGCAAAGGCTACAAAAAAATTAAATAAGTGGGACTCTATCAAATTAAAAAGCATCTACCCAGCAAAAGAAGCAATCACCATCAAGAATTTAAATGCACCATACATAATGGGAGAAAATATGTACATTCCATCTATCTGTTGTGAGGTTAATATCCATAATATATAGGACTCTTAAGCAACTTAATAGCAAAAAAAAAAAAAAAAGACAAATAATCCGATTGAAAAAATGGTCAGAGAAGTTAGGCATTGTTTAAAAAGAGGCATACACTGGCAAACAGGCAAATAAAAAGATGCTCAACATCACTAATCATCAGCGAAATGTAAATAAAATAAAAACAATTTATAATACCTCACAATTATTGGAATATCTCTAAATTAAGACAAGAGATAGCAAGAGATAGCAAGGTTATGAAAAGAAAAGCGTATATAACTACTAACACTATTTTGAAGATATATTTCCATGTTCATGTTCATTGTAGTGTTATTCACTATAGTCAAAATAAAACATAAACGATACCTAAAACACAAACAAAACATACCTGAACAAAAACAAAACAAAACATAAACAAACATAAAAAACAACATAAGACCCATTATGATATGTGATATACATAGACATCTATATATATCCATATAGATATATATTGTTATTCCTAAAAAGAAGGAAATCCTGCCATTTGCAATAACATGGATAAACCTGGAGGGTATTATTCTAAGTGTAATAAGTAAGGTAAATGTGGAAGATAAATATTGAATGAACTCATACACACACGCAAGGTCCCAAATGGTATTACTTCAGCCAAGTCTCCAAACTGGGGCTCATAATGAACATAATGACAATTTCTAATACCCCTGATATATTTCAAAAAATATATATATATAAAAATTTATATACCCAGGATGATGTGAGAAAAAAAAACTGATGGTCTGGCTACATTTGTTTTTTGTAGGAGGTCTCTTGACCTTTTCTATCCCCCATAGAGACCTTTTCTATCCCCCATAAGAAGATCAGATAATCCACCTATTAAGACAAACTATTCCAAAATGAAGATAAGATTACCTAATAATCTTTTCTTTTTTCTTTTCTGTTTATGACTTTTTTTTTGCCAAACCTTTAGTCTTTCCCTTTTGGTAGACATTTGGAGCTGCCCTCTACTTGCTAGATGGGATGCTGCTCAATTCATGAATCATTTAATAAAACCAAATAAAATTTTAAATTTACTTGGTTGAATTGTGGATATAACACTTATAAGTAGAATCATAAAATGCTGAGCTCATAGATACAGAGTGCAAAATGCTGGTTGCCCAGAGCCGGGAGGTTGGAGTAAATGGGAAATGCTGGTCAAAAGGTACAGACTCCCAGTTATAATATAAATAAGTGCTGGGGACCTAATACATAGCACAGTGACTATAGTCAACAAAAGTCTTATATATTGGAAAGCTACTGGGAGTAAATCTAAAATGTTCTTACCACACAGACAACAAATGTAATTTTATGATGTGATGGACATAAGAACTAACTTTACTATGGTAATCATTTTGTAATATATACATATATCAGGTCAATATGTTGTACACCTTAAACTTGCTCAATGTTGTATGTTAATTATAGCTTGATAAAGCTTTCACAATACTAGTAAATATGTTAATTGCCAAATACATATATGTAAACATTAAATTATTTTACAATTCTATCTGGTTTAAGATCTATCCTCAACAATAGTTTGTAAATGGTGACATGTAAAATATTGAGAAAATCACCCTCAATGTTGCCCATGGGAGAACACAAAACTATAACAATTATAAATTTATAAATTTTAAATGTTACTAACTAAAAAGGATGTTTAAAGGAAAAACATGGAAATAATGACAAAGTAGAAATATTTGAAAATAGATTGCTTGATAATGCCAGTAGTCACTAATTTCATTTAAATGAGGTAATAAGTAAGGAAGGGTGGCGCCCAAGTAATTCCAAGCTTTAAATACCATCCATTACAAAATACAGTTTTTTCCATTATATTTCCATAGTTTCAATGCAATATTTATTATTTTATTTACCAAATTTTCACACATTTTAATAGAGGATAATTTTCCACTTTTCTACGAAGTCTTGGAAGCTCTGGTATAAACAATATATGTAGTCTTTATTGCAGAGCTTTTTAGCCCAAATGTAAACAACTTCATAAGGGAAGAAATAAATGTCATAAAGGGTATAAATACTCTTAGATTAAATATGCCATGTCAAACTAGAGCATGCTAGAAAAGAGGAAAAACAATAACAGAACTCAATTTGGTTAGAGGGCATTTATTTACTCATAAGGGGACAAATTATATCTAGTAGAATTCTGACCATCAGGTGATATTACTATCATTTTATATCTGATATTATGCATTAGAGAATATTTTAATTGAAACTCTTGGGAAATTTAACAATTTCCCAATCTCTATGGTGAAAACCTCTATAGTTGAATTACTGTGAATATAACAAAAGGAAGGGATAAAATTATAAATCTTCATTGTCCTCTAGAGAAAATGTCTCTGGGGCACACAACCGAGATTAAATATCTGCTTGGTATCCCTTTCTCATGGGGAATTGAACAGACTGTCCTGGAAGCTCCCTAAGAACATGTAAATGTTCTATGTGCTTCCTTACCTCATTTAGTCCCACATTCTTCAGTTACATTATTATGTTCACTATCAATTCATCATGGGCAAGCTTTATCAGTGCCACAGAAGAGTAAACTGGTGGATCTATTCAACCCATTTGTTGATGAAATGAATCAGAAATGAAAGCAATGAAAAGCATCCAAAAATATCACATTAATTTAGGTGAGTTATTTCAGCTTTTTACAAATGTCACTGACTGCATATGATGCATATAATCTCTATGTGGGGAACTTTAGAATTTATAGAATGAGTATTCTCCTGCCACTGTAGAACTTGACTTTAGATATTTTGTGGGTTTTTTTTATTCTAGATGTTTGTACACAGATGTCTACACAAATTCTAACAAGGCTTAGAGGTATTGATACTATTTAGTATCTGAAAACTATAGTTATGGGTGGCAGTTTTCATTTTTAAAGAATGTTGAAATAAAAGCTTTTCTAACAGTCTGCTTCTATAAGTGTAGACAAAGCTATTGTAAAAATATTTAAATGTATATGACTTACACATTTCTGAATTTCTTTTTTTTTGTAATATGAGATAAACTACTCATTGATTTTATGCTAATAAGACTACAAAACATGTAAACAATATCAACTTAATTTATATGGTAAATTCAACATTTTGAAAAATATTTTTATTTCATGAAACACAACTATGCAGGCAACACGTACAATATTTTGTTCTAGTATGTATTTGCTAAATATGCATATTATACACATGATCCTCTGTAATAAATATTACATATTTTGTCTATTCCAGGGATTGATCATGATATTTGAGCAAGAGCTTCTCCACCCAAGACCTGATAACTGAAACAAACACAATTGATTTGAGCCATAAATATATTCAGGAATTATAGTTATTTTCATGGACTCCTTAGGTACTGATTTTACATAATATCCTTTGAAGTTTCTACGTTTGAGTTCTTTAACCTTTAATATGGGAGTTTACTCTATCTTCTTTTATGATTGATTCAATAATCAGTACTTTGTTTTTCTTCGTTTAGAGGTTACTTGTGTTTCAACAGAACCATACAATTGTCTATGTTTGGAAAATCCCTTTGTATCAATAAATATAAGACAAATTATTGTAGTTTCCAAAGACATGTTAGCTCTAGGGCCTCCAAATACCCCTGATATATTTCAAAAATATATAAATTTACACACCCAGGATGATGTGAGAAAAAACTGATGTTCTGGTTACATTTGTTTTTTATAAGAGGTCTCTTGACAAAATTATATCTCAAAAATCCACACACTTTAATGCTTCTTGGAACTGATATATTACAAATTGCAAACTAAACTTCTATCCACTCCAAGAGCATTAAGTTGACTCAAAAAATAAACCTCTCATTCAACTGTAAGAAGTAGTCGAAACCTTCAACAAGGTAGGCACAGGTGACCTAAATAACACAAATGGCAAGATGTCTGATCTTTATACTCACTCTGTATAATTATTGCGATAAAGTAGCTGTTTTATTTGATATTCTGTGAATCAGAAAACTATCAATAAGAGATTTTTATTTCAGAGCTACAGGGTTAATAATCTTTGAAGTCTTTTCTCTCCATGTTTTTTCACATGGAATTATGTAATTTTTATTGATATACTTAAGTCATTTATTTGCTAATTAATAATTCTCTTGTATGGATTTACTCCCAGAAATGGAGAGAACCAAAGTTTGTGTATTACTCCAATGTATTTTTTATGAATTACTTACTAATTCTTTTCTGAAAATGGAAAATATAGCTATAGTTTCACAAATTATTCTGTTTTAAGAATTATTTATCTAATTATTGCATTAAGTCTATGTTATTTAGTTCTATCATAAGCCAATGTCTTTTAAAACATTGACACACAAAAGTAGACATGACATAGACTTTATTATCCAGTGTCTTGCAGGTTAATGAGAGAAACATACATTAAGGGGTGACTACATTGTTATGGTTTAATTGTTATGATAAAGACAATAGACTCTGAGACCAGATGTAAAAAATAATCTAGAATGAGTCTTCTGGAGATAGTAAAGTAAAAAGAAAATTGAATAGAGATCATAACTCTTACTTTTGATATAAGTACAAAAGCAACCAGGTTTAAATACTTTTATGTTTCACATTTTCATGGTGAAATTTAAGCCCCTTGTGAATTGAAAAAGAACATTTAGTCAGGAAAACTGTGTTGAAATATCATTTCCACTTATTTATATCTTTATGATCATGAACAAGTCTTAAACTCTATGTCTCCATTTCTTCTTCAGTACAATTGGGTAATATTTCCAAGTGACATAAATTAAAATAAATTAGATAATGTATTTAAGAGCTCAGTTTGAATGTGATAAAATGTTAATAGAAAATAAAATTAATTTTGCACCAACTTGATGATGAGAAACCATGACCACACCATACCCTCAAATAAAACTTTCTTATGATATTTTCAGAGTGAACACCTCCCATGGGTTGATGACCTGATTAATTCTGTTTGATGAACTTCATACTACTATATTTATCACAAGAGTTACATACAGATGATAGAATTTATGAAGATGCTAAACCAAAGCACCTTTTTTGAGTTCATCCTCATGGGGTTTTCTGATGATCCAGCCAAACAGCCACTCCTTTTTTTCCTGCTTCTCTGCATTTACCTGACCACCATGGTTGGAAACCTTCTCATAATCCTAACAAGTATATCAAATATTTGCTTTCACTCCCCTATGTATTATTTCCTTAGCAATTTATCCTTGATTGACCTTTGTTTGTCTTCCACTACTGTTCCCAAAATGCTTGTAGACATCCAGACAGGAAATTCTACTATCTCATTTAATAACTGCATGATGCAAATGTACCTATTTATCTGTTTTTCAGGGATGGAAACATTACTTCTCCCTATTATGTCTTATGACCGTTTTGTGGCCATCTGCCTTCCTTTGTCCTACTTATCCATTATGACTCCCAAATTCTGTGCTCGTCTGGTGGCCACCTCCTGGATCTTTGCAATCTTGAGTGCACAGATACACACCATCTTATTGGTTCAATTATCCTTCTGTAAGGATAACAAAATTCCTCAGTTCTTCTGTGATATTGGACCACTGCTAAAATTGTCCTGTTCAGATACCCATAGCAATGAGTTATTTATTTTTATTGAGGGGGGACTGGTGGTGGTGGTAAGCTTTATCTGTATTTTAGTTTCTTACATACTCATTGGTTATTCTATAGTCAGAATGCCATCAACCATAGGGAAATTTAAAGCATTCTCCACATGCTCTTCTCATATCTGCGTGGTCCTCTTGTTTTTTGGCACAATAATTGGCGTTTATTTATGTCCCTCCAACTCCCATATAGCTGAAAAAGACCAAGCAGCAGCTGTCATGTACACTGTGATTACTCCCTTGTTAAATCCTTTCATCTATAGCCTAAGGAATAGTTATCTGACAGGGGCTCTTAGGAAAACTATTCAAAAGAAATTGTTTCTATAACACATTTCAAGGTGTGGAGACTTTTCAGGTAAACACATAGAGGAGTCAATGATTTTATTAATTCTTGTTCATTTACCTTTGCATTTTGTGATTGAAATGCCTACTGATAGTTTCTTCAGTAAATTACCATTTTGTGTGTAGCAAGAAAATCCATGAACTATAAACTAGTAAAATTGTTATCATTTTTGAGTGTATTATTCTGAGTTGCAGGAATATTGTAGATGGTATAGAAAAAACTATATATTGTGAAATTTCTGAAAATTCTACCAATCCTAACATGTCAAACAAACCTCAAATATGATTGACAAAATTTGTTTCATTGGACATGACTAAAAATATTTTACAAAAGGAATGACTATTTTTTGATATCACTTTTGATATTGTGTTTTGATTGAATCTTTTGGATATACTAAGTGTATACTCATACCAAAGCAAATAAAAATATATTTCCTAATATATTTCCAATTTGTATTATTTGCATGTCTAGTTGGACTACATTGGTTAATAATTACAATACATGTCAAAAAATAGACATAGTGAACTTCTGTCTTGTTTATGATGAAACATAAAATTTTCAATGTACTTAGTTTTTAATATACTAGAATTTGGATATATATGGAGATTTATTTTTATTTTATTTTATATTAGGGTATGACTCTGTGTATGTGTAATCTATCATCATTTATTGAAAAGTTTATTGTTTCTCCTCGGTGCACTGTCAACATTCTCTTAGAATTTATGTATATATATGTGTGGTCTCTGAACAATCCATTGTATTGCATTTTTTAAATTCCTGAATCTTTCAGCAGTGCCTTACTACTTTATTTCAATTGTATAATAAAACTTACAGGCTTTGAGTTTGAGCTACAATATGTAAAGAGCTTACAAGTTGTTACCTTACAGTAAGAATAAGTTGGCATACTAAAAGTCAAGGATCGCTTTGACCTAAAAGAAAACTGTGATTTCAGGACTAAAAATCACACCAAAATCTCAAAATGCAGGACAATCCAGAGCCAAGATCTCATCTATTTTGGCTTCTGTTGAGACTGCTGAGATACAAGTTCTTAAACTTCCAAGAGGAAGGATCTTGATTGAGAAGCTCCATAAGAAATATCCTCACTCCTGTGTGAATAGCCTGACCTTTTGATTTTGAGAAGGTTTTAACAAAAGCTAGTACAACCATTCACTCAGCTATTTCCCAATATCATCCTTACAGTGGATATTTCTGAATATTGGCATATTTTACTGTGTGCATAAACTGACAATTTCCTTTAGTAGGGTCTGTTTTGTGGTTGTTTTTTAGCATTGCAATCCTTGATTCATCTCTTTTATTTCACATTGTACTATAAGCAGCAAGGGTAAACTTGACTGTAACTTAGAAACTTTGCTTGAAAAGGTCCTTAAATATTCGAGTTGACTATGTCTGAGTTCTGCCTTCTGTGTAACTGACAAAAACACATTCTGGACTACATATCAATAATTCATCTGAAGACAGATTCCAATGATACACTCCCCATTTCCTTCTAAATTCCACTAGAAGTATTTTTAAGTCCAGATTTCCAATGTCAATTTGTTCAGGGTGATTTAAGCTTTCTCCAAAGCAACTTAAATCTTTTCTATAATTCTCCTATTTTTTGTGTTATGAATCTTATCACTGGCAGTATCTTTAATATCCAGATCTCAACTAATATTCATTTCAAGGAAATCTAGTCATTTTCTGTTATGCTCCTCAAAGTTCTTTCAGTATATATCCACTTCCTAAGCATGTATTATATTTAAATACATGAAATGGCCAATTTTGGGGGGAAAAATCAGAAAATATTCTCACATATATTGTTTAACAATACATAACTTTAGCAATATGACTTGACATCTTGTAAACACAGCTTACATTAATACACTGGCTCTTTTCATAAAATGTTTTGGCCAGTTCATGATTTTATCTCTCCCATCTGCAATAGGAAATTTAGAATAATTTCTCTGTTTTAAATTTTAAAATGTCTTCTTGTGTTGAATGTGATTAAAATGTCTTTCCTTTGTTAAATTATCTTTTGTTTCATTTATTTATTTTATAGACAACTTTATAAAGCAAGTGTTTGCTACTTGCTTATTCTATTATTATGAAAACAAAGTGACATGCTGTTGACTTGAACTATTTCTGGTTGGGGTTTACATAACACAGTTTTTGTTTCTTAAAGGGAAAGTGACACCAGTTAAATTCACAATATTTTACTGTATTTACAGTGGCTAAAACACATCAGAGAGTACTGGAAGTTTTATTTATTTATTTATTTATTTATTTATTTATTTATTTAGTATTTGTTTATTTATTTATTTATTTTAATAATCAAGAAATTCTCCAGAATGCAAAACAGTGTCCTGTTTATCATTTTTATCATACTACAAGCTTATTCTTTTTCTCTTCAACAGAAACAAATTTTGAGTCTTACCATAATGCTCTTATAAGAGAAACCAGCTATATCAAGAGTAAGTTTTGTTTTGTTTTGTTTTTCATATTATAGAGACACCTGTCTGACACATTTGGTAGAGCATGTGACTATTGATCTCAGGGTGGTGATTTCAAGCCCTTCAGTGGGTGTAGATGTTACTTAAAAAAATAAAATATATTATAAATTCTTAATCATTTGATGTAGCTATTTTTATTATAAGGTCATTAGCATTTGTATAGGCTCTGATGAATAGGTAAAAACCTTGGGCAGATAAGAACTTTTTCTCCCTGGCTTTTCTTTGAAATTGGTCAATATTTTGTTTCAATTGTTTGTTTGTTTTCTCGATTGTTAATGGTTCAGAGTAGCATAAATCATCACATAATGTATTTATAAAATATTCAATAATCCTTTATTTCTTTCTTAATGAAAACTGGCATCTTAAACAAATTCCTTTACTTGTTCCTCAAAATTTCACTGTAGTTTCAGGTCCCTGGTTAGATGGATTTCTCTCTTTGAAGTAAATATGAGCCTCATCATCTTGTATATATATGTATATACGCATATATACAAGATATTCATATATACATATACATCATCATCTTGTATATATATATTTTTTTTTCTGTAGACTAATGGCTGAAATGAGAATGTTTGCACAAAATATAAGAAAAAAAGTAAAGTATGTAAGGTTTATTGTATTATTAGATATTAGAACTTTAAAATTTTAGATTATTTCACTCCAAATCTGTGAATGTCCACTTTAGTAGTCAACTTCCATGTGTGACTACTTAAATTTATGTTAGTTGAAAATAAATTGAACTAAAATGTTATGTCTGCCATTACACTAGCCACATTTTCATCACTGAAGAACATCTCCTGAATGGTGCTGCTCTACATGATTCAGTGTCATCAGAAGATTCTACTTAAGTACTTAAGCTATCTCACAGTCTACATCATTTTTTGGTATAAGGTTACAAGGCCCACATGATAGTCTCTTTAGTAATCACATAGGGTCAGATGATTCCTATAAATAATTTAAATAGTGAACTCATAAGTATCTGTTCTGAGAAAATAACCTGGAGTTTTATTGTTTTCCGTTTTATGCTTTCCAGATAACTGGTTGAAAATACTCAATACTTTCATGAACATATACTGACTGACCCATTCCTGTCTCTCTTGCAAAATTCTATACCATTTCAAATGTTATCCTGAAGGTTAGATCTGAAGTAGTTAATGGACTCAAAGTCCAAATTGAATGAACAGATTTAGAGAGCACAATAAGAGGACAATACCAGACATTTGAGTTGTTACAGAAAGATGCCTTCAAAGCATATGACTGAAATAAATTAGCCCACAGTTTATTAGATTGCTTGCCATTCTGGACAAAGTTATCTTTCCAGGGAGAAAAAAACCACAAAGCAAAACAAACAAACAACAACAAAAACAACAAAAACAGAAACAAAACAAACAAAAAACACTAACTGAACTACATACTATGAATAAAGTAAAAGAAAAAGAAGAAACAGAAGGTAATTAGCAGTCTCCAAAATTAAACCCAAAGAACAATGGAGACATTGAGATCAGGTAACAAAATTCATCACTGATTCAGACAACAGATAAATTTCAATGTGAAGTCACACACAGACATCATTCAACACTTATGACTGAACTAGATGAATCCAAAATGATGTATCATCTCTATTTGAAATTTAGTTAAGGGGCACCTGGGTGGCTCAGTCAGTTAAGCTTCGAAGTCTTGGTTTCAGATTAGGTCATGATCTCAGTTTGTGAGTTCAAGCCCTATGTTGGGCTCTGCACTGTCATATCCATAAAATATGTAGGACTCCTCAAATTAGTATAAAAATATGAATACAGGCAAAGTGCATGTGAAGAATTCCAAGAATAAGCATAAAGAATTAATAAATGTATGTCAAGTTATTTAATTTCACTAGAAAATCAAATTTAAATAACTATGGAATATTATTTTGTCAAATAGTTCAGAAAATATTAGAAAATTTTAAATAGTTACAGCAAAGATTCAAAGAGAAGCAAATATTCTGAAGCATTGGTGAAAGTGGATTATAAAAAAAAGTTTTTTGAAGTTTTTAAAGATTTGGAATTTTAAATATCCACATATCTGATGGTGAATTCAAGTTTCGAGTTGTTGAACTGGCAATATACATGTTTACATAGATTTTTGCTAAATAAGCTTAATAGCAGTGTTTTTTGCAAGCAAGGAAAAAATCAGAAAAATGCTGATATCTATCATCTATCTATCTATCTATCTATCTATCATCTATCTATGTCAATTAAGGCATAGAAGATAATGTTTAGTTGACATTGTGTAACACATATGTTTAGTAAGCTGGAAAATATATTTAAAATACACTTACATAAGAATAAATGCAAAGTGATTTCTCTTCCCAACAAAAGAGCCTGCTTGGGATTCTCTCTACCTCTCACTGCCCTTCCCTACTTGTGCTGTCTGTATCTCTCAAATAAATAAATAAACCTAAAAAATCTGGTTAAATATCAATAGTAAATATTGTACATGAGAAAGACCAGATAATAGAGTTACAACATGACAGGATTTTGCCCAAATTTACCTTTCTTAGAGCATCTTTGATGTCTGTATTTCTCAAGCTGTAGATCATGGGATTTAGAGTTGGAAGTGTACCAAAGGGAAAAGATAGACAAAGGTCCAGAAGAGATGGAATACCTGACTTGGGCCTCAAATAGTGTTCACTGGCAGTTGAGAAAAAATAAGGTTATGGTTAAGAGATGAGGCAGACAGGTGGAGAAGACTTTCGATATTCCCTGTGCTAGTAGGATTGTCAGGAAGGTCAGAAATACACAAGTGTAGGACATTATGAAAGTAATAAAATATCTAAGAGCTAGAAAATATGACAGTTGTGACAGGTTTTACAGTATGTGTGGCAAAGCATGAAATCTTCATTGAGGAAGAGACATCACAAATTTTTTTTTTAAGAGGAAGCTGGAAAAGGTTAATAAGAAGGTGTACATGACCCCACTTATGCACCAGCTGAACCAAAAGCTGCTGCAAGAAGTTCTGCACACAGAACTTCCTGTTTATGATGACCTCATAATGTAAGCAATAACAAAAGGCTAGTTGGTGGTCATAGAGCATCACTGTAAGTAGGACCAGTTCTGAACATGCCATTTAAAGCAACAAAAACTTCTTTGTGACACAGCACAGAAAAGAGATGGTCCTTGTGTGTTTTATTGAATGAAAAATAGATTTGGGTACAATGTCAGATTTAGAAGGGAATCTAAAAGTGGGAGGTGTTTCAGGAAAAAATACAAGGAGAAAAAGATTGTGGTCATGAGCAGTTATGGTGATGATGTGGGTATTTCTCATTAGAGATGTCATCTAGTTAAAGAAGAACAGAGTAGCATGTAACATTTGAAGGTCATGAATCTCTGAGAATCCAATGAGGATGAAATCTGTCATACTAGTGGTGTTGGCCATCTCCAATGTGGAGGTTCCTTCAGCTGAAGAAGGTAAGGGTAAAATTAAGAAAGATAAATTTGGTACTATCAAGGTGAAGCAACATCCCAATTAAGTTTCAGTTTAAATATTTTTTTCTAAACACAAATATCCCATTCCCTTGACAGATGTGCATAATTGTTTGATAACTAGAGACATCAAATTTATTTTGAGACATTTTATATTTTCATATAAACATACTGTCCATACTGAGGAATTTAAGAAACCCCTTATGAAAAGTCACTTGTTTTTTTATACGGCTTAACTTTTTAAATTTTTCTCCATTACTCACCGTCAACGACTCAATAAATACATAAAGACATGCAGAAAGGACATGAAAGAAGGCTGTTTTATGTTTAAGCTGAATTGAAGAAACTTATGTATGACTTGGAATTCCCTTCAAACTCTCATTTGTATGTGTTTACACTGCTACCAGTCTGTTGTTGTGAACAAAAATATGGATATAAAACCTTTGTCTACTATGAAAACAACCATATGAATCTCTAGGTCTATCCTTTATGGAGGTACTTAAAATTCTTGAAAACTTTAAATTATGGAAAAAGCCTAAATGTCCATCAACTGATAAATGGACAAAGAAACTCTGGTTTATATACACAATGGAATACTACTTGACAATGAGAAACAATGAAATATGGCCTTTTGTAGCAACGTGAATGGAACTGGAGAGTGTTATGCTAAGTGAAATGAGTCATACAGAGAAAGACAGATACGATATGTTTTCACTCTTATGTGGATCCTGAGAAACTTAACAGAAGACCATGGAGGAGGGGAAGGAAAAAAAAAAGGTAGGAGAGGAGTGAGCCAAACCATAAGAGACTCTTAAAAACTGAGAATAAATTAAGGGTTGATGGGGGGTGGGAGGTAAGGGAGGGTGGGTAATGGGCATTGAGGAAGGCACCTGTTGGGATGAGCACTGGGTGTTGTATGGAAACGAATTTGAAAATAAATTCCATATTTAAAAAAATCTTGAAAACTTAAATTCATGTATTTTATCAAATGTAGAAAATTTTGTCTATTATTTTCTCAAATATTCTTTCTGCCACTTTCCCTCTCTCCATCTCTTTTTCTTTTCCCTTAGGCTCTTATAATGTGTATACTTGTCTACTAGATGGAATTCAATAGGTTCCTATGTCTCTGATTATTTCTATCTTAATTCTGATACCCAGATTTAGTAATTTCAGTTGTCTTATCTTCAAATTTTCTGATTGTTTCCTCTGTCTATTCAAATCTACTGCTGAATTTACTACTGAATGACTGATATCAATTTGTATTCTTTCCACCTCTACTATTTGATTTGAGTTAATATCATAGTTACATCATTTCGTTTGTATAATTTTATGCATATATTTTTCTGATTTATTTTTCCATGTTTTTATTTGTTTGTTTTACAATTTTGTCATATTTTGTGTTTGTTGCTTTAAAGTCTATGTCTGGTCACTTCAAATTCTATGCTCTTTCTTGAATAATTTATGACAATTAATTTGTTCCTTTCAGCCATATTTACCTATTTATTTTCTTGTGTGTCATGATCTATTTGTTTGTGAATATTAGACGTTTGGCTATTATAATGTGCAACTGGAAGTTATATGGACAACGACATATAGAAAAAGGAACCTGGGCCACTTTCCTTCACCATACACAAAAAGAAACACCAAATGGGTGAAAAACCTAAACATAAGACAGGAAGACATCAAAATCCCCGATGAAAAAGCAGGAAAAGCCTCTTTGACGTCGGCCACAGCAACTTCTTACTCAACACATCTCTGGAGGCAAGAGAAACAAAAGCTAAAGTGAACTATTGGGACCTCATCAAAATAAAAACCTGCACACCAAAGGAAACAATCAGCAAAACTAAAAGGCAACCGACAGAATGGGAGAAGACATTTGCAAATGACATATCAGAGAAAGGGTTAGTATTCAAAAATCTATCAAGAACTTATCAAACTCAACACCTAAAAAACAAGTAATTCAGTGAAGAAAAGGGCAAATGACATGAACAGATACTTTTTCAAAGAAGGCAAGCAGATGACAACCAACACACGAAAAATTTCTCAACATCACTCATCATCAGGGAAATACAGATCAAAACCTTGATGAGATACAACCTCACACCTGTCAGAATGGCTAACATTAACAACTCACACAACAACAGAGGATGTGGAGAAAGAGGATCTCTTTTGCACTGCTGGTGGGAATGAAAAAAGGTACAGCCACTCTGGAAAAAAAGCATAAAGGTAACTCAAAAAATTAAAAATAGAACTTACCCTATGATCCAGCATTTGCATTACTAGCTATTTATTCAAGGAATACAGGTATGCTGTTTCAAAGGGGCATGTGCATCGCAATGTTTATAGCAATAATATCAACACTAGCCAAAGTATGGGAGAGCCCAAATGCACATCGGTGTAAAAATGGATAAAGGTGTGGTATATATATATATCCAATGAGTATTACTCAGTGATCAAAAAGAATGAAATCTTGCCATTTGCAGCTACATGGATGGAACTAGAGGGTATTAAGCTAAGCGAACACAGTCAGAGAAAGACAAATATCATAACTTCACTCATCTGAGTGAAGAAATACTTTTCCTGCACTTCAAAGATTTTCAATCATTTTGTTTTCATTGTTATTTTCCCACATATTTTTAAGTTCTCTGTGATTTTTTTGGTGATCCCTTCATTGTTGAGTTTGGTATCATGTTATTTAGTATCCATGTACTTCTGTTTTTTTTTTTTTTTTTCCAGGTTTTGTCTTGTAATTGATTTCTAGTTTTTACCTTTTTGGTCAAAATGATGCTGGGTATCATTTCAATCTTCTTAAATTCATTGAGACTTATTTTGTTGTCTAATATGTGATCTATTTCAAAGAATTTTGCATGTACCCTTGAAAAGAATGTGTATTTTGCTGTTTTGGGATCAAATGTTCTGTACATATGTTTTAGGTCCATTTGCTCTAATGTGATGTTCAGAAACACTGTTTCATTACTTTTGTTTGGATTATCTATCCACTTATGGAAGTGGGACATTAATATTCCAACATATTTTATACTACTGTTAATTTATCTCTTCATGTCTGTTTTATTTGATTTATGTATTAGGTGTTCTGATGTGTTGCCTAGATTTTTACAATTGTTATATCCTCTGGTTGGATTGATCCCTTTTTCATTATGTAGTGCCCAGATTTTTCTTTGGCTACACTCTTTGTTTTAAAGTCCACTTTTTCTGATACAACTATGGCTACTACATCTTTCTTTGTTAATCTGTTCAGTCACCTTAAACCTACTGAATGAAGAATTTTTTCCATTTACATAAAAAGTAATTATTTATAGATGTGTGCTTATTCTCATTTTGTTGTTGTCTTGTTGTTTTTGTCGTTCTTCTCTATTCCTTGTTTTCTCTCATTCTCTTCCCCTGTGGTTTATATAGTTTTCTGTCTTTAATATAATGCTTGGATTCCTTTCCATTCATTTATTTGGTGTGTGTGTGTGAGTGTGTGTGTGTGTGTGTGTGTGTGTGTGTGTGTGTGTGTGTGTATCTATTATAGACTTTTGCTGTGTGGTTATCATTTGGTTCAAATATAACATTTTATGGGTATGGAAGTCTTTATTAAATTGATAGTTGCTTAAATTGAAACACATTGTAAATGCAGCAAATTTGTAATGCCCTCTTCATGTATTAGGCATGTGATGTCATATTTGACATACTTTTATTTTGTGTATCTCTACTAATTTTTATAAACATAATTTATCTTCTTTGTATTTTAACCTTCACATTAGCTTTATAAATTACTGATTTATTATCTTAATTGTGCATTTTGTCCTGTGATTTTTTTTTTTTACCTTTTATAATTTTCTAAATTCTACTTATGGCCTCTTATTCCCAAAGACTTTCCTTTAATATCTCTCACAAGAATGGTTTAGCAGTGATGAACTTCTTTAACATATATTTCCCTAGGTAATGCTTTACTTCTCTTTCCATTCTGATGATAATTTTTCTGGATAGAGTATTTTTATTTCCAGTATTTTTCCCCAGTACCTTGAGTATATCCTGTTACTCTCTCTTGGCTTACAGATTTCTGCTGGTTAATAAGATGATATAGCCTTATTGAATTTCCCCAATATGTAACTTTTTTTTTCTTGGTGGTTTTATAAATATCTGTTTTTATTACTATTTCCCATTTTAATGATGATGTCTCTTCTGTATACCTCTGTGGGTTCATCTTGTAGTAGCTCTCTGTGTTTCTTTGATCTGGATGTCTGTTTCCTTCTCCAGGTTAGAGATGTTTTCAGCTATTGTTTCTTCAACTGAAAGTTTTCTGCCCCCTTCTTTCTCACTTATTCAGGGATTTCTATAATAAAATATTATTACACTTGGTAATGTTGCTGAATAATCTTAAATTATTCTCAATTTATATCATTATTTTTTTTTAAGTTTTTAGTTAAATTCCAGTTAGTTAACATGGAGTGTAATATTGGTTTCAAATGTACACTTTAGTGATTCATCACTTAGAAAATCATATGATGCTCATGACAAAAAGTGCTCTCCTTAATCCTCATCACCTATTGAAACCATACCCCAATATCTCCCCTTTAGTCACCCTCACTTTTTTCTCTATAGTTGAGTCTGTTTCATGGTTTTCTTCTCTTATAATTCCCCCTATAATTTCTTGTATCATTTCTTAAATTTCACCTATGAGTAAAATCATATGGTATTTGTCTTTCTCTGACTGACCTATTTCACTCAGTACAATACTTTGTAGCCCCATGCACATCCTTGCAAATATCGAGATTACATTATTTTCTATGGCTGAGTAGTATTCCACTGTATATATACCACATCTTCTTTACCCATTCATCAGTCAATGGACGGTTGGGCTGTTTCCATGATTTGGTTATTGTTGATAATGTTGCTATAAACATCAGGGGGTAGGTATTCCTTCAAATCAATATCATTGTATTCTTTGGATAAATACCTAGTTGTGAAATTGCTGGATGATAGGATAGTTCTATTTTTTAACTTTTCGAGGAGACTCCATACTATTTTCCAGAATGCCTGCACCAGTTTGCATTACCAACAAAGTATAAGAGGTTTACTCTTTTTTTCACATCCTCACCATACTTATTGTTTCCTGTGTTGTTAATTTTAGCCATTCTGACAGGTGTGAAGTGATATCTCATTGTAGTTTTGATTTCAGTATTTCGCTGATGATCAGTGATGTTGAACATCTTTTAATGAGTCTGTTAGCCATTTTAGGACTTTTTTGCCAATATGTCTACTCATGACTTCTGCCCTTTTATTAATTGGATTATTTGTTTTTTGGGGTGTTGACTTTTACAAGTTTTTATATATTTTGGATACTAACCATTTACCAGAAACATCATTTGAAAATACCTTCTCTCACTTCTTAGATGGCTTTTTTTTTAAATTTCTTACCCTGTGCAGAAGCTTTTTGCATTGATGAAGTCTCAATTGCTCACTCTTGCTTTTGTTTATCTTGCCTCAGGAGACATATCTAATCAGCAGTTGTTATGGCCAATATCCATGATGCTACTGCCTGTGTTCTCCTCTAGGATTTTGAAGGTTTCCTGACTCACATTAAGAACTTTAATCTGGGGCGCCTGGGTGGTTTGGTTGGTGGAACGTCCGACTTCAGCTCAGGGCATGATCTTGTGGTTCACGGCTTTGAGCCCTGCATGGGGGCTCTGTGCAGACAGCTCAGAGCCTGGAGCCTGCTTAGGATTCTATGTCTCCTTCCTTCTCTACACCACCCCCATCCCCTGCCTCACTCCTGTTCTCTCTCTCTCTCTCTCAAAAATAAACATTAAAAAATTAAAAAAACAACTTTAATTCATTTTCAGTTCATTTTTGTATATGGTGTAAGAAAGTGGTCCAGGTTCATTCTTTTTCATGTTGCTATCTAGTTTTCCCAACACCATTTGTTGAAGAGATCTTTTTTTCCATTGGATTTTCTTTCCTGCTTTGTCAAAGACGAGTTGACCAAATAATTGTGGGTTCACTTCTGGGTTTTCTGTTCTGTTCAGTTGCTCTATGTGTCTATTTTGTGATGATACCATACCGTTTTGATGACAACAGTTTTCTAATATAACTTGAAATCTGGAATTGTGATGTCTCTGGGTTTGCTTTTCCTTTTCAAGGCTGCTTTGGATACTTGGGGTCTCTTGTGGCTCCCTGAAAATTTCAGGATAGTTTGTTCTAGGTTTGTGAAAAATGCTCCATGTATTTTGATTGTGGTTACATTAAATATGTAGATTGCTTTGAAAGATCAACATTTTAACAATATTTGTTCTTCTAATACATGAGCATGAAAGTTCTTTTAATTTTTTGTGTGTCCTCTTGAATTGCTTTCATCAGGGTAATGTAGTTTTCACAGCACAGGTCTTTCATTCTTTGGTTAGCTATATGTCTAAATGCCTTATTGTGCTTGCTACAGTTGTAAATGGGATTGATTCTTCAATTTCTCTTATTACTGCTTCATTATACGTGTATAGAAATGCAAAAGAATTCTGTACATTTAGTTTATATCCTATAACTTTACTGAATTTGTGTACCAATTCTAGCAATCTTTTTTTTTTTTTTTGGAGTTGTTCAGATTTTCTATATAGGGTATGATGTCTTCTGCACATAGTGGAAGTTCTACTTCTTCCCTGCTGATTTGGATGACATTTATCTGTATATATTCTCTGATGTCTGTGGCTATGACTTCCAATGCTATGTAAAATAACAGTAGTGAGAGTGGCATCCTTGTTTTGTCCTGACCATAAAGGAAAAGCTCTGAAATTTTCCCTATTAAGGATGATATTAACTGTGGATTTTTAAGCAATGACCTTTATTTTGTTGAGGTATGCTCCCTCTAAACCTACCTGTTGAGGATTTTTATCATGAATGATGTTGTACTTCGTGAAGTGCTTTTCCTGCATCTATTCAGATAATCATATGGTTCTTATCTCTTCTTTTATTAATGTGGTGTAATATGTTAATTGATTTCCAAATATTGAAACACACTTGCAGCTTAGGCATAATTCCCACCTGAACATGGTAAATGATTTTTTTTTTAATTCTATTGTTTGTTTTGTTCATTTTTCATTGAGAATGCTTGTATCCATGTTCATCAGGTATATTGGCCTCTATTTCTCTTTTCTAGTGGAATCTTACTGAGTTTTGGTGTCAGGGTAATGCTGGCTTCATAAAATTAGTTCGGAAGTTTTTCTTCCTTTCCTATTTTTTGGAATAGTTTGAAGAGAATAGGTATTAACTCTCCTTTAAATGTTTGGTAGAATTCACCTGTTAAATGATCTGGCCCTGAGCTTTTGTTAGTTTGAGGGTTTTTTTGTGTGTGTTTTCTGTTTGTTTGTTTGTTTGTTTGTTTTATTACTACTGACTCAATTTCCTTGCTGGTTATCATTCACTTCAAATTTTCTAGTTTTTCCCTCTCATTTTAGTAATTTGTGTGTTTCTACGAATTTACCTTTTGTTCTTGGATGTGAAATTTTTGACATATGGTTTTTCATAATATGTACTTTTAATTGTTCATATTTTTATAGTGTTTCCTCTTTCATTTGTGATCTTGTTTATGGGTATTCTTTCTCTTTTCCCCTTGTAAGGTCTAACTAGAGGTTTATTAATTTTATTACCGTTTTTTTTCCCCCAAAGAATCAGCTTTCAGTTCCACTGATCTGTTTTTATTTATTTATTTATTTATTTATTTATTTATTTATTATTTATTATTTATTTATTTATTTTTAGTTTCTCTATCATTTTTTTCTGTTCTAATATTTACTATTTTCTTCTTTTGCTGGCTTCAGGCCTTATTATTATTATGATTTTTTGGTAAGTTCTTTTAGGTGTTAGTTTAGGTTATTCATTTTACAATTTGCTTACTTCTTAAGGCAGACCTGTACTGCTATATACTTCCATCTAAGGACTGATTTTGCTGCATACCAAAGTTTGTGAATCATTGTGTTTTCATTTTTATACATGCATTTTATTATTATTATTATTATTATTATTATTATTTCTTAGATTTTTTTGGTTGACCCATTCATTATTTAGTAGCATGGTGTTTAACATTCTCGTGTTTGTGGTCTTTCCTATTTTTTCTTGTGGTTGACTTCTATTTTCATATTTTTCTGGTCAGAAAATCAACCTGGTGTGACCTCATTATGCTTTAATTTGTGGAGGCTCTTTTTGTGACTGAAACATGATCTAATCTGGAGTATGTGCCATGTGGCATTGAAAATAATGTGTATTCTGCTGTTTTAGGATGCAATGTTTTGAACATATCTCCAAAATCCATCTGGTCCAGTGTGTCATTCAAAGTATTTTCCTGGTTAATTTTCCTTTTAGATGATGTGTCCATGGATGCAAGTGGGTTATTAAAGTCCCTCTACTTTTATTGCATTGTTACTGATTATTTCCTTTATGTTTTTTATTATCTGTTTTATATGTTTAGATACAATCATGTTAGGGGCATAAATATTTATAATAGTTAAATCTTCTTCTTGTGTTGTCCCCTTTATTGTGATATGTGGCCTCTTTTATCTTTTTTTGCAGTCTGTTTCCATGTCTAGTTTTCTGAAATAAGTATTGATACTCTGGTTTTCTTTTGACATCTATTTGCATGATAAATATTTCTCCATCCCCTCCCTTTCAATATGCAGGTGTCTTTAGGTCTAAAATGAATCTCTTGTAGACACCATAGAGATGCGTTTTTTGTTGTTTTTTTTTTTTAATCCATTCTGGCACCCTGCCTTTTGATTGGAGCATTCAGTCGATTTAATTTTAGAGTAATTACTGATAGATATGCATATTGCCATTTTTTAACTTGTTTTGTCTTTGTTTTTTGACATATTAACTGTTCTTTATTTTCTTTGTCACTTTTATTCTCTCCCTTTCCCTCCAGGAATCCCTTTTCATATTTTTTGCACACCTGTTTTAGTGGCCATAAACTCCATACATTTTTGTTTGTCTGGAGAATTCTTTATTTCTCCTTCTATTCTAAATGATAGCCTTTCTGGATAGAATATTTTTGGCTGCATATTTTCCACAATTTGCACTCTGTATAACCCATGCTACTCCTTTCTGGCTTGACAAGTTTCTGTTAAGAAATATCTATTTAGCTTTATGGATCTTCCCTTGTATGTTAAGGACTTCTTGTGTCTTGCTGCTTTAAAGATTTTTTCTTTATCAGTACATTTTGCAAATGTTACTATAACATGTCTGGGTTTTGGCATGTTTTTGTTGTTGTATTTATTTATTTATTTATTTATTTATTTATTTATTTATATTTTATTTTATTTTTACTGGAGTTCTCTGTGCCTTATGCCTCTGGATATTTGTTTACTTCCCCAGATTAAGGAAGTTTTCTTCTTGAAATATATTTTCTTCCCTTTGTTTCTCTCTTTTCTTCTGGAACTTTTATAATAAGAATGTTACTAAATTTGATTTAGTCAGTGAGTTCACTGAGTCTATTCTTGTGCTGCATAATTCTTCTCTGTCTTTTCAGCTTCATTATTTTCCATTATTTTGTCTTCCAGTTCTCTAATTTGTTTCTCTGCTTCTTCAAACCTGGAGTTCATTGCGTCAAACTTATTTCTAATGTTGTTTATTGCTTTATTCATCTCTTATTGGTTTATTTTTTAAATATTTAGTCTCAGTGTTAAGGGTCCATTGATGTCTCTTATACTTTTGTCAAGTCCACTTTGCATCCTTATGATTTTTGCTTTAAGTCCTCTGTCAGGCATGTTACTTACATCTGTGTTGCTTAGATCTCTGGCTGTGGTTTTATCTTGTTCAATCATTTGTGATAAATTCCTACATCCTTGAACTTTGTCTACGGCTCTACCTTCTTCTCTTTGTTAGAAAAGATAGTTATGTCTCCTGCTCCTAAATGTCATGGGCTCATGAAAAAGATGTTGTGTATGCCCAGGGCTTGGTGCTTCAAGAGGTGTCTTCTTTGTGTGCTATGTGTGCTATGGTCTTGTGTTTCGTCTACTTTATTCTTCAGGCCAGTTGTATTCAGATGCTCTTTTGCCTGTTGTGGGCAGTGTTTCATCTTTGGCCTGAATATCATAGTTTTACCTAGGTGTGCTCTGATTTGTTTGTGAAATGAGACCCGACAACAACTCCACCAGAAATGAGGCACTGCAGAACTCTCTGGTCTGGACACATGGTATGGGCAGAGGTTTATGCTAGTCTTTTGGGGTAGGAACCCATGATAATGGAACTATAGCAAGCTTGGCTGTGGGGAGTATTCCTGCTAGAGTGCAGGGGTGTGGGGCTTGGGGTAAGCAAGTTAGGTAGCCAATATTGGTGCTTTGTTGCTTCCTACAGTTGGCTCTGTGCTCATGCTGATTGCCAGGGCGGGGTAAAGGCACAAGTCAGCTCCTATGTTCATTACAACTGTCTCTGTGAATGCTGCCTCTCAGATACCCACTCTGAAAAGAGTGAATAATCCCCCTGTTCCATATGTCACAGCATTTCTTTAATTTGCTGTTTCCAGGCTGCCTGCTTCCCAGTTGTTTGCCTGCCTTCTCTCCAAGAGCAGGACTTTGCCTTCCAGGCTCTGTACAAGCCAAGCCCAATGACCTTTAAGACTCCTTGCTTTTAGCATTGTTGCTTGCAAGAACTCAGGAAATTCCACCCTTCTAATTTTCTAAGCCAATGACTTTGGGAAAATCTTCTCTTAGTGTATTCCCCTGTATACTCATCCCTCTCTCTCTCTCTCTCTCTCTCTCTTGTCCTTCTCTGTGAACACAGCTCCCCTTTGCATCACCCATGATTTTTTTTTCTCCGCTAAACCATATCTCTGCACTCCCTACCATTTTAGCGTGGTGTCTTCTCTCCTTTCAGTTGTGGAGTCATTATCTCAGTGTTCAGGTGGATTTCTGGGGTATTTAGGCAGATTTAATAGTTATCTACTTGTATTAATGGGACAAGTCTAGTATACAGTCTTCTTACACTGCTGCTATTTTCCATTTCCCCTATTTGTTTCTTTGAATGATCTGTTTTCCTGTTTCTTGAAATGCCTTTTGATGGTTTGTTAAATAATTGGCATTTACAAAAACAGCCTCCTCTTCCAAAAATTCCTTACTGTCAAAGAAGCGTATGTTCTGAGCCTTGGTATCAGGCTAAGCAATAGGTTTAAGATATCCTCAGATTTTCTTCTCAGCACATTTCCTCCCCGGTAATGTGATTTCCATCCCCCTCCCCTAATTGTCCCCACGTACGCAGTTATTTTAAAATAGTGTTTAGAGATTCATACCCCAGTATCTTCTTGGGTGTCAGATATTTTATTGTATTCCTCTCTCCATAATTTCTTGATCCTACTATCTTCAAATGTATAGCACCATGCATATCTCATGCATATCATGGTAGCAGCGTTTGTTTTCTTCAGATTTTGCCAGACCGAAATCATAGCTATGTCATGTTTGCTTGTCTGGTCTCTGACTCAGCGGAGACAGAAAAGAGTACCTAAGACATACTTCAGACTGTTTATAATGTTTCCAATAAGTTATGCTCTGCTCCATCTAGCCATAGGGTAAGATTAAGGATTTTTGACATTCCTCCCCACTATATTATTCCTAGCAGCACTAGGGAAGTGATGAGACAAATATGAATAAAAACCCTACAAACTTTCTTGCCATTTCAATGTACTTTTTCCCGACTGGGTGGGTATTCAGTTTTTTGGAGGAGATCTTTGACTGCTTATAAAATTGTTTTAGTATGTTACTACTACTTTAAAAATATTTATGGGAGAATTAAAGACTAGAGCCTGAAGAGGTTGATTTAGATAGAAAACCTAGGACAGATTTGGTATGAAGGTTTGTGTGTCATGATTTATTTGTGTATGTGGATATTAGACGTTTAGCTATTATAATGTGTAACTGGAAGTTATATGTTTACTCTTCTGCAAATATAGCTATTTTTAAATTTCTAAAGGCTCTAGAAATTTGTTTAGTACCAACCTAATGCATTTTGGAAATACAGTTCCTTGTTATGTTTAGTGACTTTTCCTTTAGTTCACTTTAGTTTGTGTTAATCTAGTACCTTGAAAAAGATTTATTTGATTTACAGGAACTAAAAGATTCAAACACTGAAAAAAAAAAAAGAAACATACAAACAGCTCACTCAGTTTTTACATGTTGGCTTTATGCTTGGGGTACTCTTCTACACTTTGACAACATTGCACTGGGGATCAACCTTTGGAAAAGACTTGAGTATTTTTCAGTGTTTCCTCAATTTACCTTACTGTGAGTATTCATGTGGATTTCTAAATTCTTCTGTATGCATCTCTACTTCTGAAAGTGTTAAATTACCATTGAATCTCTTTCATCTTTTTCTTATGGGCCTTTGATAATCTTTGTATACATTGACTAGCAATTTTTTTTCCTCAGGGATCTGTGGTTTATCAGTTCTTATTGTAGCATTTTTTAGCAACAACCTCCATACTCTCTGTCAGTGTTCTGAGTTCTGTATGTAAAACATCCTCCTTGCATCATTGTCTTTCAGGTGGCCCCCAAGACTGGTTAGAAGTGTCACAAATGCAATAATATGTGTGAGGTCTACTCCGTTCCCTCTATAACCAGGAACATAAGTTTCATAATAGGAATATGGCATGTCACTACATTTAGACTGTTGCTGCTTTAAGATTTTATTGCCATAACACCTCCAAACCTATTGAGAGGCAGATAAAAATGTTGAAAACATGGTCTTACTGTTTCCAAGTCACTATTTTTTGTTTGTTTGTTTCAACACTCTTTATTCTTTTGTAAAATTCTGTTTTCCAGATTCTGGTAACATTGGATCTGAACGTTTTTGCTTAATTTTAATATTATGTGGGAAATGAACACTTGACAATGTTTACTCTTTCTATGTCTCAGATCACTTCCTATTCTAATAGGGATTTCTTTGTCACCTTAAAAAATGATTCTAAACTTCCCTTTCTTTGTTTCTTTCTCTCTTTCTTTCTTTCTTTCTTTCTTTCTTTCTTTCTTTCTTTCTTTCCTTCTTCATTCTTTTTAGAGAAAGAGAGTGTGTGACTGGGGAAGGACAAGGGGAGAGTGAGTAGGAGAATCTTGAGCAGACTGCATGCACAACACAGATCCTGACACAAAGCTCAATATCATGACCATGAGATTGTGATCTGAGCCTAAAATCAAAAGTCAGGTACCTAACCCACTTTACCACCCAGGAACCCCTACATTTTCTTTTTATAACTTACTAATGATTACTCACCCTAAAAATGGATTTTGTAGATTCTAAATTCTTTACAATGATAATACTTTTAGCTTTTCTTATGTTAATATAGTGAATAGAAAGACTTTCTAAAACTAAACATTGCATTTTGAATTTAACAAATGTATGTTTTTTTAATTTATTTCTTTGGTAGATTTGTGTCTGTGTAATGAATATGCTGGCCTGTAAATTTACCTTTCCTATTTCTATTGATCTTGTTAAAATGTGCTAATCTGTGAATTTGTTTCAAAGGCTAAATTTTTGTTCTATAATTCAGAATGACTTGTGTAAGGATACAGGAATTTTCCATTCACATATTTAGTAAAATATACTGAAGAAATTATATGTGCGCACAAATATTATAAAAACATACACAAAGAGGAAATTTTATTTTATCTCTCATACTTCCATTGAACTTTTATTTTTTTGCTTTCTAAGTTTTTACTTTAATTCCATTAGTTAACATACAATGTTATATTAGTTGCAGGTGTAAAATATAGTGATTCAGCAAATCTATACATTACTGAGTTTCATTACAATAAGTGTATTCTTACACCCCTTCACATATTTCACCACTCCCATACCCACCTGCCCGGTAACATTCAATTTGGTATCTATATTTATGTTTCCTTTTCTTTGTTTTGTCTCTATTTTGTCTTTGTGCATTTGTTTAGTTTCTTATATTCCATATAGAAGAGAAATCTTATGATATTTGCCTTTCTCTGATTGATTTTACTTACATAATGCACTATAGACCCATCCATGTTTTTGAAATGGCAAGATTTTATTATTTTTATGGTTGAATTGTGTGACTACACAACATCTACTTTAGCCATCCATCTATCAATGGACCCAAGTTGCTTCCGTAACTTAGCTACTGTAAATAATGATGAAATAAAGAATACATAGGTCTTTTCAAATTGCGTTTGCATATTCTTTAGGTAAATGCCCAGTGGAACTATCGGATCATATGCTAATTCTATTTTTAACTTTTTGAAGGTACTCCATACTTTTGTCCATAGTGCCTGCACCAATTTGCATTCACCCCAAAAGTGCACGAGTGTTCTTTTTTCTCCACATCCTTGCCAACACTTGTTCATTCTTGTGCTTTTCAAGTTAGACATTCTGACCTCTGTAAGGTGAACTCTTTGTGCTATTGATTTCATTTCCCTGATAATGAGGGATCTTGAGCATCTTTTCATGTATCAGTTGACCATTTCTAAATCTTCCTTGGAGGAATTGCTATTCATGTGTTCTGCCCATGTGTTCTGTTTCTAATTGGATTATTGTCTTTCTGGTGTTGATTTGTATTAGTTCTTCACACATTTTGGATACTCACACTTTATCAGATATATCGCTTACAAATATCTTCTCCCAATCAGTAGGTTGTTTTTACTTTTGTTGATCGTGTCAAATTCTGTGCTAAAGTTGTTGTTCTTGTCGTTCTTGTTGTTATCACAATACTTTTCTTTTTTCTTTCCCTTGACTCAGGAGACAAATCAGGAAAGATATTGCTATGACTGATGTCAGGGAAATTACTACATTTGCCATTGTTTAGAATTTTTATGGTTTCAGGTTTCACATTTAGTTATTTAATTCACCTTGAATTTACTTTTTAGTATGATGTAAGGAAGTGGTCAAGTTTTCTTTGTTTTGTTTTGTTTTGTTTTTCTGGCATATGTCCAGTTTCTTTAAACACTATTTCCTGAAGATACTATATTTTTCTATTGGATATTCATTTCTCTTTATTGAAGATTAATGGACCATACAATCTTGGGTGTACTTGTGGGTTCTATTTTGTTCTATTGATTTTTGTATCTATTTTACTACCAGAATCATACTATTTTCATTACTATAGCTTTGTAGTATATCCTGAAATCTGAGGTTGTGATATCTCCAATTCTGTTATTTTTTTTTCAAGACTGTTTTGGCTATTTAAGATACTTTGTGGATCCATACACGTTTTAGGGTTATTTGTTCTAGGACTGTGGAAAATATTGTTTGTATTGTGATAGGAAACACAATAAATTTGTAGTTTGCATTAAGTAGTACAGATATTTTAATAATGTGTCTTCCTCCAACCCATGAGCATGGAATATCTTACTATTCCTTTGTGTCATCTTCAATTTATCCATCAATGTTTTATTGTTATCACATACAGTCATTTCACCTCCTTGGATATGTTTCACTCCTAGGTATTACAATATTTTTGTTGCAATTGTAAATGGGATTGTTATCTTTCTACTACTACAATATTAGCTTATAGAAATACAACATATTTCTGTATATTGATTTTATATCTGGTGATTTTACTAACTTTATTTATCAATTCTAGCAGTCTTCTAGTGGAGTCTTACCATCATACCTTTAGTATGATGCTACCTCTCAGTTTTTCATACATTACCTTTACTCTACTGATGTATGTTCCCTCTAAACCTCCTCTGTTGAGAGTTTTCATCATGAATAGATGCTTTACTTTGTTAAATGATTTTTCTGCATCTACTGAACTAATCATATGGTTTCTATCCTTAAATTTTGACATCATGTTATGTGTTGATCGATGTGTGAATATTGAAATACACTTGCATCTCAGGGGAAAAAATCCCAATTGACTATCGTGAATGATTTTTTGATATATTATTGGATTCAGTTTCATAATATTTTATTTTTTTCCTTCAAATTTTATCTGAATTCCAGTTAGTTAACAGTGTAATATTAGTTTCAGGTGTAGAATTTAGTAATTCAATACCTGGTGCTCATCACAAGTGCCCTCCTTAATCCCCATCACCTATGTAACCTATCTTCCACCTGCCTCCCATCTGGTAAGAGTTTGTTCAATATAGTTAAGAGTCTATTTCTTGGTTTTCTATTCTTTCCCTCTCCCACTATGTTCACTTGTTTCTTTAATTCCACATATGAGTGAAATCATAGGGTATTTGTCTTCTTGTGCCTGGCTTATTTCACTTAGAATAATCTTCTCTAGCTCCATCCACATCATTGAAAATGGCAAAATTTCATTCTTTTTCATGGCTGGGTATATACCACATCTTTATGCCTTCCTCAGTCAATGGAAAGTTGGTCTGTTTCCATAATTTGGGTATTGTTGGTAATGCTTCTATAAGCAATCAGGGTGCATGTGTCCCTCTGAGTTATTGTTTTTGTATCTTTTAGGTATATACTTAGTACTAAAATTGCTGGATTATAGGGTAGTTCTAGTATTAACTCTTTGTTTTCCAGAGTGGCTGCACCAATTTGTAATCCCATCAGCAGTGTGAGAGTGTTCATTTTACCCTCACCCTCAGAAACACCTGTTGTTTTTGTGCTGTTAATTTTACCATTCTGACAAGTGTAAGGTGGAATTTAATTGAAGTTTTGATTTGTATCCCCTGATGATGAGTGATGTTGAGCATCTTTCCATTTTTCTGTTGGCCATCTGTAAATCTCCTTTGGAAAAATGTCTATTTAAGTCTTCTGCCCATTTCTTTTTCTTTTTTCTTTTTCTTTTTTCTAAAATGTAGTTAGGTAACATACAGTGCGATATTGGTTTCAGGAGAATACAGTGATTCATCAATTACATATAACACCCTGTTCTCATCACAATTGCCATCCTTAATACCCATCACCAATCTAGCCAATCTCCAACTCACCTCTCTCCAATAACATTCAGTTTGTTTTCTTCCTCTCTTTTTTAAGTAATTTAATTATTATTATTTTTTAATTTACATCCAAGTTAGTTAGTGTATAGTGCAACAATGATTTCAGGAGTAGATTCCTTAATGTCCCTTACCCATTTAGCCTATCCCCCCTCCCTCAAACCACCAGCAAACCTCTGTTTCTGGTCTATATTTAAAAGTCTTTTATGTTTGTCCCCATCCCTGTTTTTATATTATTTTTGTGTTGCTTCTTTTATGTTCATCTGTTTTGTATCTTAAAGTCCTCAGATGAGTGAAGTTATGATATTTGTCTTTCTCTGACTGATTTCGCTTAGCTTAATACCCTCTAGTTCCATCCATGTAGCTGCAAATGGCAAGATTTCATTCTTTTTGATCACTGAGTAATACTCATTGGATATATATATATACCACACCTTTATCCATTTTTACACCGATGTGCATTTGGGCTCTCCCATACTTTGGCTAGTGTTGATATTATTGCTATAAACATTGCGATGCACATGCCCCTTTGAAACAGCATACCTGTATTCCTTGAATAAATAGCTAGTAATGCAAATGCTGGATCATAGGGTAAGTTCTATTTTTAATTTTTTGAGTTACCTTTATGCTTTTTTTCCAGAGTGGCTGTACCTTTTTTCATTCCCACCAGCAGTGCAAAAGAGATCCTCTTTCTCCACATCCTCTGTTGTTGTGTGAGTTGTTAATGTTAGCCATTCTGACAGGTGTGAGGTTGTATCTCATCAAGGTTTTGATCTGTATTTCCCTGATGATGAGTGATGTTGAGAAATTTTTCATGTGTTGGTTGTCATCTGCTTGCCTTCTTTGAAAAAGTATCTGTTCATGTCATTTGCCCTTTTCTTCACTGAATTACTTGTTTTTTAGGTGTTGAGTTTGATAAGTTCTTTATAGATTTTTGAATACTAACCCTTTCTCTGATATGTCATTTGCAAATGTCTTCTCCCATTCTGTCGGTTGCCTTTTAGTTTTGCTGATTGTTTCCTTTGGTGTGCAGAAGGTTTTTATTTTGATGAGGTCCCAATAGTTCACTTTAGCTTTTGTTTCCCTTGCCTCCAGAGATGTGTTGAGTAAGAAGTTGCTGTGGCCGACGTCAAAGAGGCTTTTCCTGCTTTTTCATTGGGGATTTTGATGTCTTCCTGTCTTATGTTTAGGTTTTTCACCCATTTGGTGTTTCTTTTTGTGTATGGTGAAGGAAAGTGGCCCAGGTTCCTTTTTCTATATGTCATTGTCCAGTTTTCCCAGCATCATTTGCTTAAGAAACTGTCTTTATTCCATTGGATATTCCTTCCTGCTTTGTCAAAGATATGTTGGGCACACTTTTTTGGGTTAATTTCTGGGTTTCCTATTGTATTTCATTATCTGAATGTCTGTTTTTCTGCCAGTACCATGATGTCTTGATGATTACAGCTTTGGAATACAGCTTGAAGTCTTGGATTGTGATGCCTCCAGCTTTGGTTTTCTTTGTCAAGTTTGCTTTGGCTATTCAGGGTCTTTTCTGATTCCATACAAATTTTAGGATTGTTTGGTTTGTTCTAGCTCTGTGAAGAATGTTGGTGTTATTTTGATAGAGGTTGAATTGAATATGTCGATTCCTTTAGGTAGTATTGACATTTTAATAATATTTGTTCTTCCTATTCAGGAGCATGGAATATGTTTTCTGTTTTTTGGTTTCTTCTTCAATTTCTTTTATAAGCTTTGTATACTTTTCAGTTTACAGATTTTTCACCTCTTTGGTTATGTTTATTCCTAGGTATTTGAAGGTTTTTGGTGCAATTGTAAATGGGGTCGATTCCTTGATTTCTCTTTCTATTGCTTTTGGTGTATAGGAATGCAACTGATTTCTGTGCGTTGATTTTATATCCTGCAACTTTGCTGAATTCATGGATCAATTCTAGCAGTATTATTGGTGGAATCTTTTGGGTTTTCCATATAGAGTATCATGTCATCTGTGAAGAGTGAAAGTTTGACCTCCTCCTGGCCGATTTGGATGCCTTTTATTTCTTTGTGTTGTCTGACTGCAGAGGCTAAGACTTCAATTACTATGTTGAATAACAGTGGCTAGAGTGACATTCTTGTCTTCTTCCTGACCGTAGGGGAAAGCTCTCAATTTTTCCCCATTGAGGATGATATTAGCGTTGGGTTGTTCATATATGGCTTTTATGATCTCGAGGTATGCTCCTTCTATCCCTACTGTCTTGAAGGCTTTTATCAAGAAAGCATGCTGCATTTTGTCAAATGCTTTCTCTGCATCTATTGAGAGGATCATATGGTTCTTGTCCTTTTTTTATTGATGTGAGGAATCACATGAATTGTTTTGCAGATATTGAACCAGCCCTGCATTCCAGGTGTAAATGCCAATTTGTCGTGGTGAGTAATTTTTTGTGATGTATGTTTGGATCCAGTTGGCTAATATCTTGTTGAGGATTTTTGCATCCATGTTCATCAGGGAAATTGGTCTATTGTTCTCCTTTTTAGTGGTGTCTCTGTTTTTGGAACTAAGGTAATGCTGGCTTCACAGAAACCATTTGGAAGTTTTATTTCTATTTCTATTTTTTGGAACAGCTTCAAGAGAATAGGTGTTAACCCTTCTTTAAGTGTTTGGTAGATGTCCCCTGGAAAGCCATCCAGCCCTGAGCTCTTGTTATTTTGAATTTTTTTTTATTACTAACTTGATTTCTTTACTGGTTATGGATCTGTTCAAATTTTTTATTTCTTCCTGTTTCATTTTTGATAGTCTATATGATTATAGGAATTCGTCCATTTACCCCAGAGTGCCCATTTTATTAGTATATAATTGCTCATAACATTTTCTTATTATTGTTTGTATTGCTGCTGTGTTGGTTGTGATCTCTCCTCTTTAATACTTGATTTTAATTATCTGAGTCATTTCCTTCTTCTTTTTGATCAAACTGGCTACTGGTGTATCAATTTTGTTAATTCTTTCAAAGAACCAGCTTCTGGTTTCATTGATCTGTTCTACTGTTTTTGTTTGTTTGTTTGTTTGTTTGTTTGATAGCATTGATTTCTGCTCTAATCTTTATTCTTTCCTGTCTTCTCCTGGTCTGGCGTTTTGTTTGCTGATTATTTCCAGCTCTTTCAGGTGTAGGATTAAGTTGTGTATCTGAGACCTTTCTTTCTTCTTCAGGAAGGCTTGAATTACTACATATTTCCCTGTTATGACCACATTTGCTGCATCTCAGAGCTTTTGGGCTGTTGTGTTACCATTTTCTGTAGCTTCCATGTACTGTTTAATTTTCTCTTTAACTTCACGGTTAGCCCATTCATTGTTTAGTAAGATATTCTTTAGTCTCCAATTATTCGTTATCTTTCCACATTTTTTCTTGTCCTTGATTTCAAGTTTCAGAATGTTGTGGTCTGAAAATTTGCACAGCATGATCTTGACATTTTTGTACTTCTTGAGGGCTAATATGTGTCCCAGTATGTGATCTATTCTAGAGAACGTTCCATGTGCACTGGAGAAGAAAGTATATTCTGTTGTTTTGGGATGAAATGTTCTGAATATATCTGTTAAGTCCAACAGGTCCAGTGTATCATTTGAAGAAATTTTTTCCTTGTTGGTTTGCTCTTTAGATGATCTATCCATTGTTGTAAGTGTTGAAGTGTGCTGTAAGTTTGCTGTAAGTGTGGGGTTTTGAAGTTCCTTACTATTATAGTATTATTACCAATGAGTTTCTTTATGTTTGTGATTAAGTGAGTTATATAGTTGGATACTTCCACATTTGGAGCATAAGTGTTTACAATTTTTAGTTCTTCTTGGTGAACAGATCCCTTAATAATATAATGCCCTTCTTCATCACTTGTTACAGTCTTGATTTTAAAGTCTAGATATTCTGATACAAGTATGGCTACTCTGGCTCTCTTTTGGTGACTATTAGCATGATAGAGGGTTCTGCATACCTTACATTCAATGTGAAGACGTTTTTAAGTCTAAAGTGGGTCTCTTGTAAACAGCATAAAGAGGGATCTTATTTTCTTATCCATTCTGTTACTCTATGTGTTTTGATTGGAACATTTAGTCCATTGATGTTTAAAGTGAGTACTGAAATATATAAATTTATTGCCATTATGTTGCCTGTAGAGTTGGAGTTTCTGGTGTCGTTCTCTTGTCATTTCTATTCTTTGTTGATTTTTTTTTCCCTCCCCTCAGAGAATGCCCTTTAAAATTTCTTACAGGACTGGTTTAGTGGTCACAAACTCCTTTAATTTTTGTTTGTCTTGGAAACTTTTTATTTATCCTTCTATTTTGAATGACAGCCTTGCTGGATAAAGAATTCTTGGCTGCATATTTTTCTGATTCATGGCTCTGCTTCATCCATCCTTGTCGCCGTGGCGTCTATTCGAGATTGCCGCTCAGTTATAAGCATATTTTATTTCATCCTGACTAGAGTTTACTTCTTTTATCTCCTCAGTAAGGGATTCTAATCTATTTTCAACACAAGCTAGTATTATTATCGTGATTCTACATTCAGGTTCAGAGATCTTTCTTGTATCTATGTTGTTTCAGTCCCTGGCTGTTGTTTTTTTCCTGTTCACTCTTTTGGGGTAAAATCCTTTGTTTTTTCCTTTTGAAGGAAAGAAAGGAATTAACAAGGTAAAAAAGTTAAATTCAAAAATTAAAATCAACACACACACACACACACACTCACACACATACACACACACAAATCATATAAATGATGCTAGATCCTAGATGTATTTTTGTCTGGTTGTTGAAAAGAGCTTGATAGATTAGATATACATGGTATGATCTAATAAATGAGTTCCTTTATATTTGTTATTGTTTATATAGTTGAGTCCACACATTGGGGACATAAATATTTACGAATGTTAGATGTTCTTGTTCAATAGACCTCTTTATCATGGTATTGTGCCCTACTTTTCTTGTTACAGTCTTTGGTTTAAATTTAGTTTTTCTGATATAAATGTTGCTACTCTGGCTTTATTGTGATGTCCTTCTCCATGATAATTGTTTCTCCATCCTCTGATTTTCAATCTTCAGCTGTCTTCTGGCCGAAAGTGAGTTTCTTGTAGACACCATATAACTACATTTTTTTTTTTACCATTCTGACACTCTATGCCTTTTGATTGAAGTTTTTAGTCCATTTACATTCAGAATAATTACTGATAGATGTGTATTTAGTCCCATTTTATTACTTGTTTTGTCATAGTGTTTGGAGATTCTCTCTTTTCTTTTCCTATCTTTTTCACTTTTCACCTTCTTTTTCCACCCAAAGTGTCTCCTTTAATATAACTTGCAGTGATTGTCTAGTAGGGCAAATTCCATTACTTTTATTAGTCTTAGAAACTCTTTTTCTATCCTATTTTGAATGAAAGCCTTGCTAGATAGAGTTTTCTTCATTATATATTTTCCCATTGAGCACATCCAATATATCATGCCACTACTGCCCCATGACTTGCCAAATTTCTATTGAGAGATCTGCAGCTAGCATTACGCATCTTCCCTTATAAGTTAGGGATTACTTTTGTCTTCCTACTTAAAATATTTTTTTTCATTATCACTATATTCTGCATTTTAATTACCACATGACTGGTTGTTGGCTTGCTTTTGTTGATTTTGATGGGAGTTCTCTGCTACTGCAGGATCTGGGCATCTCTTTTTTTTCCCCAGGTTAGGGAATTTTCAGATATTATTTCCTCAAATAAATTTTCTTTCTCCTCTTCTTTTGCTATACTAATATGTTATTACCTTTTATGTACTTGCTATTACCCTAAATTCAGCTTAATTATGTTCCATTATTTATCCATTTTTTATCTTCTATATCACTTACTCATTCCTCTGATTCTTCATTCCTTGTATTCATTGCACAAATCTGTTTTGAAGCTCAGTTATTGCATTTTTTCATTTTTTTAAAAATTTTGTTTAATGTTTATTTATTTTTGAGATAGAGAGAGACAGAGCATGAACGGGGGAGGGTCACAGAGAGAGAGGGAGACACAGAATCTGAAATAGGCTCCAGGCTCTAAGCTGTTACCACAGAGCCTGACGCGGGGCTCAAACTCACGGACCGCGACATCATGACCTGAGCCGAAGTTGGACGCTTAACTGACTGAGCCACCCAGGCGCTCTGCATTTTTTCATTTTTGACAGACTTTTTAATCCCTTTCCTGACTGTGGGAAAGGCCTCCCTGAAGTCTTCCTTTCTTTTATTAAGCCTAGTCAGTATCCTTATGATTGTTTCGTTAAATTCTCCATCAGGCATGTTACTTATATCTGTGTCATTCAGATCTCTGGCCATGATCTTATCTTGTTCTTTCATTTGGGTATATTCCTCCATCTTAGCATTTTGCCTAAGTCTCTGCATGCTTCTGTGTTTAAAAAAAGCCAGGCATGTTTCTTGCTCCTAAGAGTAATATGTTTATAAAGAAGAGGTCATATAGTATCTAGGCCTGGTGCTACCAGGGATGTCTGTTGTGTGCCTTGTGTGTGATCTGATGTTAACATTTGCCTGCTCTATCCTTCAGGAAATTCATCTTCAGAGGCTCTCTTTGCCTGAAGTGGACAGTGTTTGGTCCTTGGTCAGAGTGTGGTGAATTCTATATAGGTGTGCTCTGGTTGACTTGTTAGGTGATCTCCAATAATACTCTGAGTACAACTGAAGACCTGCAGAACTCTATGATTGAGAAATGTGCTTAGGACAAAGGCTTGGGCTGGTCATCTGGGGAAGGGGTCCACCACACTGGGACTGAGACAAGCTTGACTGAGAAGGGCAGTACTTCCAGAGTGCAGGGATGTGGGATTGGTATAAGCAAGCTAGGCATCAAGTGTTGGCATTGTGCTGTTTACTGGAATCAGCTCTGCATTTATGCTGAGTCTTTGGAGCGGGAAAACTCACCAGCTGACCCTTTTGTCCCTGGACAGGTGCCTCTGTGCACATTGCTTCTCCAGGAGGCACACTGAGAAGTGCAAATAATCTCCCCATTGTGGTCCAGGCATTTTGAAGATTGCTATTTCCATAATTTTTATCTTCCAATTGTTTGCCTGCCTTTTCTCCAGGGAGCAGAGTGTCTTCCAGTCTTTAGAATAGCCAATCTTGCTGACTTTTAAAACTCTAGGCCTAGGATGCCTGGGTGGCTTAGTAGGTTAAGTATCCAACTTTGGCCTAGGTCATGATCATTGTGTTCAAGTTCAAGTCCCACATCAGGGTATGTGCTGACATCTCAGTACCTGGAGCCTGGAGCCTGGAGCCTGTTTCAGATTCTGTGTCTCCCACTCTCTTTCTCTGCCTCTCCCTCCCTCACACTCTGTTACTCTTTCTCAAAAATAAATAAACATTAAAAAACTAAAAGTCCAACAACCCGTTCCTTTTTCCTTGGAGAGGCATCTCTGTGATTGCTACACCTCAGAGACACACTCCAAGAAGAGTGAATACTTTATCCCCTTTATACCTCAGAGGCTCTTCGGATTGGTGTTTCTACATGTTCTGCTCCCATGTAGTGTGTATTGTAGTTTGCCCACCCTCTCTCCAGGAGTAGGGCAATGCTCTCAGGGCTCTATCCCAACCAAGCCTTCAGACCTTTAAGACTCCAGTCTTTCAGTCTTCCTGGTTGCAAGAACTGACAAAAAAATCAACTCCTCTCGTTTTCCCAACCAATGCCCTTGGGAAAGCATTCTCCCATCGCATTCCCCTGTGTGCTTCTCTCTCTCGGCCTTTTTCTGCAAACAAGATATCTCTGTTTCTCTGTAGCACCCAAGATATGTTTCTCCCCAAAACCACATCCCCATATTTCCTACCTGCTTCAATGTGGCTTCTTCCCTCCCTTTAGCTGTAGTTTTGTTCTCTCAGTCTTCAGGTGGATTTATGGGGTATCTGAAATGATTTCATAGTTATCTAGTTGTGTTCAAAGGAGGAGATGAGACTAGGGTCCCCCTAATATGCTGCCATCTTTGTTCTTCACGTTTAATTGAAAAATTTGTATGTATGTTCATCAGAGTTATTGGCCTACAGTTATTTTTATTTGCAGTGTTTTTATCTGGTTTTGGTATCTATGCCGCCTTCATAGAATAGATTTGGAAGCTTTCTTTCCTCTTCTAGTTATTGCAGGTTTTGGAGATAAAAAGGGATTAACTCATCTTTAATGTTTGGTAGGATTCACCTGTGAAACCATCTGGTACTGGGTTTTAATTTGTTGAAAATTTTTCATCCCTAATTGAATTTCCTTGTTGGTAATCAGTCTATTCACATAATCTATTTCTTCATGATTCAGGTATCAAAGATTATAGGTTTCCTGAATTCATCCATTTCCTCTAGGTAGTCCTATTTTTGGCATATTTTTAAAGTATTCTCTTATAATTATTTGTATTACTCTGGTGTTATTCGTTTTTTATCCAACACTTATTGTTTTGTTTATTTGAGTTCTCTGTTTTTAAATTTTTTGGTGAATCTGGCTAGAGTTTTATAAATACATTAATCTCTTCAAGTCAAATAAGCAGCTCCTCGTTTCATTAATCTTTTCTATTTTTTTAAAGTTTCATTTGCATTTATTTCTACTGTAATCTTTATTATTATCCTTCCTTCTACTGGTTTTGGGTTTTTTTTTTGTTTTTCTTTTTCTAGCTCCTTTATATGTAAGGTTAGTTTGTTTATTTGATATTTGTTTTTCTTCTGAAGGTAGCCCTATATTGCTATAAACTATCTTCTTAGAACAGCTTTTGCTACATCCTAAAGATTTTGGACCATTTTGTTTCATTTTCATTTGTCTGTATGTATTTTGTGATTTCCTTTTTGATTTCTTGATCAGCCCATTCATTGTTTATTGCATGCTTTTTAACCTCCATGTATTTGTATTGTTTTCATAAATTTTCTTGTTGATGATTTCTAGTTTCATAACATTCTGTTCAGAAAAGACACATGGTATGACTCAATCATTCTGAAGTTGTGGAAATTTGTTTTGTTACCTAATTGGTATTTTTGTTTTATGAGAGAGAGAGACAGAGAGAGAGAGAGAGAGAGAGAGCAAGTGGGGGAAGGGGGGAGAGAGAGGGAGACACAGAATATAAAGCAGGCTCCAGGCTTTGAGCTGTCATCACAGAGCCCCATGCAGGGCTTGAACCCATGAGCCGTGAGATCATGACCTGAACCAAAGTTGGAGGCTTAACCAACTGAGCCACCCAGATGCCCCAATTTGTAATCAATTCTTAAGAATATTCCACGTACAATTGAAAAGAATGTGCATTCCACTCTTTCAGGATGGGGTGGTCTGAATATTTGTTAAATTCATCTATTCCAATATTTCCCTTGTTTATTTTCTGTTTGGATGATCTATCCTTTGGTGTGTGTGCGTTATTTTGTTAAATTCCCCTAACATTACTTTATTTGTTTCAATTACTTCCTTGAGATTTATTATGAGTTGCTATATGTATTTGGGTTCACCCATGATTGGTGCATAAATATTTACAATTGTTCTATCATTTGGATTGTCCCTTTTTTACTTAGGTGATGTCATTCTTACTTCTTTTTAACAAATTTTGTTTTGAATTTTTCTTTCTATTTTGTTTTTACTTTCTTTACAGTTCAAAGTTCATGAAAAATGCTTTTCCATCCCTTCACTTTCAATATGCATGTATTTTCGGTCTGAAATGATTCTCTTGTAGGCAGTATATAGAAGGGTCTTGCTTTTTTATCCATTTTTTCACCCTATATGACACCATTTAAATTGAACATTTACTCCATTTACATTCAAAGTAACTATTGATCGACATGTTAATTTTCCAATTTTGTTGCTTGTTTTATGGTTGTTTTTGTACATTTTCTCTCTTTTTTTTTTTCTATTTTGTTCTCTTCTTATCACAGTTGGCTGGCTTTCTTTAGTGATATACTTTCATGATTTTCTCATTATTTTCTGCATCTCTATAGAGATGGTTTTGGATTTGTAGTAACAACTAGGTGGATATATAAAATCTGATGCATATGGCAATCTACTTTAAGTTGATGGTCACTTTGGAGCACCTAGGTGGCTCAGTTGGTTAAGTGTCTGACTTCATCTCAGCTCATGATCTTGCAGTTTGTGGGTTTGAGCCCCGCAGTGAGCTCTGTGTTGACACCTTGAACCGAAAGCCTGCTTCAGATTCTGTGTTTCCCTCTCACTCTGCCCCTTCTTCACTCAGGCTCTATCTCTCTCTCTAAAACAAATAAACATTAAAAAAAATTAAGTTCATGGTCACTTTAAAGTTTCAGCACATTATAAAAAAAATTTATACCTTCCTCACCATGTTTTACTTGTATAGTGTCATATTTTGTAATATTTTTGTAATTTTTTAAATTAATATTAAAATATACTTAATTTGACTGGTTTTGTGTTTCTACTGTTCTTAATGGTGCTTATGTTTTGTTTTGTTTTGCTTTCTCCTTCCAAGGATTCCTGTTAAGTTTATTGTAAGATTGGTACTTAATTCCTTTATTTTTTGTTTTTCTGAGAAACTCTTTTTATCTCCTTTTATTCTGAATTATAGTCTTGCTAGAGAGACTATTGGTTGCAGGGTTTTGTTTGTTTGTTTTCTGTCAATCCTTTGAATATATCTTGCCAATCTCTTTTAGCCTGCAAAGTTTCTGCTGAAAAATCAGCTGATTGCTTTATGGGGTTACTGTTTGCCTTTTCTCCTGCTGCTGTAACATTTCTCTCTTTGTCACTCCTTTTTTTTTTTTTCCATTTTAATAATTATTTCTCTTGTAGGATACCTCCTTTGGTTGATTTTGTTGGGGGTTCTCTGTGCCTCCTGGATCTAGATGTTTGTTTCCTCCCCCAGATTTGGTAAGATTTTAGCTATTATTTTTTCAAGCACATTTTCTGCTGTCTCTTCTCTCTCTTTTACACCTGGAATCTCTACAATAAGAAGGTTGTTATTTTTGTTGGTTGGTCACCCAACTCCGTTGGTCACTGAGTATCCTTAATTTATTTTAATTTTTTATTACTGTTTGTTTCTTTGGACTATTCACGATGATTGTTTTCCATTATTCTGTTTTGCAGAATAAATAAATTCTTCTGTTAAATTCTCCTGCTTGCTCTAGTCTACTTTTTTCCCCCTCTAATGTATTTTTAATTTTAGTTATTCTGTTCTTCATCTCTGATTGGTTCTTTTATACTTTTTCTATTTCTTTGTTGAACATTTTACTTACATCCTCCATGATTTTTCTCAGGTCCAGCGAGTAACTTTATGACCAGTACTTTAAATTGTTATAAGGAATATTACTTATCTCTGTTTTATTTAGCTCTCCTACTGTGATATTGTCACTTTCTTTCATTTGGGAAGTATTCTTCTGTCTCTTCAATTTGTGTAAATTCCTGTGGGAGTTTCTATGTGTTAGGGAATTTAGCTATGTCTCTCGCTCTTGAAAATAGTAGTGTTATGAGGTGCAGGTCTTGTAGTGCCCTATAATGTAATGTCCTCTATTCTCTGGAAATGGTGCTTTAGTGATGTCTTCTGTATGCACTGTGTGCCCCTAATGTTGTGGTTGATCCACATTTGCCTTTTTTCCAGTCATCTCTACTGGTTCTCTTTGCCTGTTATGGGAAGGGTTCAGTCCCTGTGTTATTATTGGTTCAGTCTGGTCCACCCTGGGCTTGAGTTGAGTCAGACCAGGCATATTCCAGACATGCAATAGCACTGAACTCCAGGGAAATTTCCTTGTGTTGTCCTATGAGGAACTTTCATTTTTGGATGGAGCCTGCAGCCAGATGAGAGGTCTCCCCCCAGCCCACTGCTGGATGCAGTAGAACTAGTGTGTGTCGTTCTTTCCCTATTCTCAGGTCAGGGGTTCATATTTGAGAGGTGTTGGACCTGTCAGGGTTCCTTGGGGGATATGATTCATATTATTTCTCCTTTGTCTACAGAGTAATGGAATTACATAACAGTACTTTTATAATTTTGGATATTTCTGTTGGCAAAGGCAATATGCTTTGGCATTTGTTTGGCATGCAGGATAAGTACATATCTTGTAAATTACAAACAATAAATAAGTTAAAATCATATACAAATTATTTTTCACATTTAAATTATAGTTTAAATGGATACAAGTATTAATTATTTTAAAACTAATTTTTTTACTTCCAGTTCTCTCCTAGGTTTGTATACCATTAAAGAATTTACAATCCTATTTCCGAAGGCAAAATTAGTTGTATTGTATTTAGAAAAACAAAAGATATTTTTCTTTGAAACGATGTTGACTTGCTTTGGTTGCCAAAGGTCTATTTGTTTCAAATTGTTAATTATTTTTGTTAAGTCTAGAAGAAATATAGTCACACAATATTTTTCTTAATTGCAATATAGATGATATAAGGTCCCTTGGAAATGAATGAATAATGTAAATGGTAGTATTTTTCTTGTGGAATAGGAAAATCAAAATCATGAAATATATTTTAAAAAGTTATTCCTAACTCATATCCAAAAAGTTTTCTTAAATTATAAATTCTTTATACTTGTTGTTATAATAGTTTTCAAAGTATTTTGACCAACTGTATGTACTGCAAACAGTGTAATGTCACTTTTGTTACTCAGAAAAAACTGGAAAAAAACTGTTAGCACTTTTAGGGTGTTAATACCTACAGGTTGGTGTCATGGGACAAAAAAATAAGTCTCCTCATCATAGGAACATAATTTGACCATTTAACAGTATCTAACTAGTAGGGATATGCATGATGGATATCCTGAAAAAATATCTACTATATCTATAGTGCACCACACGGCCATTAATACTATGACAAAAAACAAATGTTTGTTTCAACAGAGTTTATGTTTCAAATATTCCAGTAAGGTTTACCAGTAATTCATACTCAAGAATTTAATTGAAATGTAATTGATACATAACATACTAGTTTAGGTTGTACAACATAATGTTTTTTTTTTTTTTCCAGAAAGAGAGTGAGCATGAGTGGGGAAGGGGCAGAGGGAGAAAGAGAGAATTTTAAACAGACTCTATGCTCATTCATCATGGAGCCCAACAAGGGGCTCAGTTCCACAACCTGGGATCATGATCTGACCTGAAATCAAGAGTCAGATGCATAACTGAGTCACCCAGTTGCCCCCATAATGATTTCATGTATGTATACTCTGTGACATAATTACCACAATACATCCAATAAATGTAAGTAAAATCTTGGATGAAAACAAATGATTAAATATCTACAAAAATAAAATATAAAAAATACTCTCTTAAGATTATATCACATAACATGGACATAAGGAAAAAAAAACCTTACAAAAGATGAAGGTATCTTGGAGACTTCCACGGAAGATGACAGAATAGGAGGCTCCTAAACTCACTTTCTCCCATGGCTACAACTGGAAAACACTCACATTAGTGGAAACAACGCAGAAAACGGCACAAAGACTAGTCTCACAACATCCACAACTAAATGTGGAGAAGAGGACACATCATAAAAGATAGGAGAAGGTTGAGAAGAGAAACTAAACAATATAGACTGCAAGAGTGTGGGAGGGGCAGGCAACAATAGGGAAGAGAAACAGACCATCAAACCTGGGAGCCTGCAAGGGCAAGAGGAATTCCCATAGCGTCGGGCTTTGAAATCAAAGGGGCCAAATTTCATGGGTGCTTACAACTACCCAGACTTAAAGCCTGGAACTTTAAAAGTCAGCAGGCCTGGCTACTGTAGAGTTAGACAGTAGGAATCTGAGTCCCCAGCCTTAAAATGATAGCACAGCAAACAGCGCACAGAGTTACAGCTTGGAAGGAGCAGTTTGAAAGGTGCCTGGGAAGGAAGATTTAGTTACTGAAATCAGAATTCACTGAAGGGCTTCTGCAGGAGTGAAGGAGCTGGCAGGCATCAACTCCACTCCCACCCAACATAAACACACAGCCACCTGTGGAAACCAGCGAAGTTCCTACCTAAATTCCTTACACCACACCCTGACTCTTCTAGCCAGGCTTGCCTCAGTCCCTGTGCAACATATCTTCTCCTGAGACCAATGCGATCTTTGGGAACACTGAATCTCCCAACCTCTAGTGGACAATGCACATGCCTTCTTAACACTGCTCTCCCACGTGAGTGTGCTTTGTGAACAGCTCCAGGAACTCTAGTCACCAGGGGGCTGTTTGTCCACAGTGGAGGAACATCAGTGTGCACAGCTTGTGGCACCATGCCACTCCCAGTTCACCTTGTGTAGCAGCACCTCCTAGAAAAAAGTGTGCTTCCCGTTCCCTACTTTCAATACCAAGAGGCCTAGCTGACTTTCTTATCACACAAAAACAGACAAAGAGAATTAGGCAAAATGAGGTGACAGAGGGATATGTCACAAATGAAAGAACAAGACAAAACTACAGTAGGAGACCAAAGTGAAAAAGATATAAGTAAAATGCCTGATAGAGAGTTTAATATTTTTTTAAGTTTCAAGTGTAGAATTTAGTGATTCACCATTTATATACAACACACAGTGCTCATCACAACAAATGCTCTACTTAATACCCATCAAGCATTTAATGCATCCGCCTGCCCATCTCCCTTCCTGCAACCCTCATTTTGTTCTCTATAGTTCAGAGTCTGTTTCTCATTTACCTCTCTCATTTTTGTCACCCTATGTCAATCTGTTACATTTCTTAAAATCCACACATGAGCGAAATCATATGGTACTTGCCTTTCACTGACTAACTTATTTCACTTAGTATGATACTCTGTAGCTCCATTCACACCAAATGGTAAGATTTCATTCTTTTTTAAGGCTAGGTAATGTTCCATTGTGCATATTTATATAATAATTTATATATTTTACACAGTATATATATATATATATATATATATATATATATATATATAAACCACATCTTCTTTTTTCATCAGTAAACAGACATTTCAGCTCTTTCCAGTTTGGATATTGCTAAAAATGATGCTATAAATATTGGGGTTCATATATCCCTTTCAAAAAGTACTTTTCTATCCTTTGGGTACATATTAGTAAGGTAGCCTAATTCCATGATCATAGGGTAATTCTATTTTTAATGTTTTGAGAATTTCTCTACAGTTTTCCAGAGTGGCTGCATCATTTTGCATTCCTACCAACAGTCTAAGAGGGTTCCTCTTTTTCCTCTTCTTCACCAACACCTCTTGCTTCCTGTGTTATTAATTTTATCCATCCTGAAAGGTGTGAGATGATATATTACTGTAGTTTTTATTTTTATTTCCGTAGTGATGAGGGATGGTGGGCATCTTTTCACATGACTGTTATCCATCCAAATCAAATTGGACGTTGCAACCCACTGAATTTAAGCATATTAGTCAGTGGAGTGAAAGAAACTAACCAGGATTCCCTCAAGAATGGCGAATGAACAGGGAAGAGCCCAGCGCTGAATCCCCACCCCACAGTGGGGCACAGGAAATGTGGCATATGGAAGACCCACTCCACAGCATCCTAGGAAAAAAAGTCAATTCGTGTCTTCTGCCCATTCTCAACTGTATTTTTTTGCTTTTGGGGTGTTGAGCTTTATAGTTGTTTATATATTTTGGATGATAATCATGTATCAGATATGTCATTTGCAAATATATTCTGCAATTCTGAAGTTTGCCTTTCAGTTTTGCTGACTGTTTCCTTCACTGTCCAGAAGTATTTTATCTTGATAGAGTCCCAATAGTTTATTTTTGCTCTTCTTTCCTTGGCCTCAGAAAATGTGTCTTCTAAGAAGTTGCTACACTTGATGTCAAAGTAGTTACTTCCTGTGTTCTCCTCTAGGATTTCTGATGCTTTTCTATCTCACATTTAGGTCTATCATCCATTTTGAACTTTTTTGTGTGTATGATATAAGGTGGTCAGTTTCATTCTTTTCCATATTGCTCTCCAGTTTTCGCAACACCATTTGTTGAAGAAACTGTCTTTTTTTCTATTGAATATTCTTTTCCTCCTTCTTCGAAGATTAGCTGACCACATAGTTGTGGGCCCATTTCTGGGTTTTTCTGTTCTTTTCATTGATCTCTGTGTATGTTTTTGTGCCTCTACCATACTGTGTTGACAACTATAGCTTTATAATCTAGCTTGAAGTCCAGAATTGTGATGATCCCAGTTTTGCTTTTCTTTATCAAGATTACTTTGGCTATTCGGGGTCTTTTTTGGTTCCATACAAATTTTAGGATTGTTTGTTTTAGCTCCGTAAAAACTTATGTTGATATTTTGATAAGGATTTCATTAAATGCAGATTGCTTTGGGTCATATAAACATTTTAACAAAGTTCTTCCAATCAATTAGCATAGAATGTCATTTCATTTCTTTTTATCCTCTTTAATTTCATTGGTAAATGTTTAATAGTTTGCAGAATACAGATTTTGTACCTCTTTGGTTAGATTTATTCCTAGGTGTCTTATAGATTTTGGTGAATCGTAAATGGGATTGATCCTTGATTTCTCTTTCTATTGCTTCATTATTGGTGTAGAGAAATGCAACATATTTCTGCACATTTATTTTGTATCCTGTGACTTTATTGAATTTTTGTATCAGTTCTAGCATTTTTTTTGTGTAGTCTTTCAGGTTTCCTATATAGAGCATCATGTCATCTGAGAAGAATGAAAGTTTGACTTCATCCTTGTCATTCTCGACTTTTTTTTCTCTTTGTTGTCTGACTACTGAGTCTCGGTCTTCTGGTATTATGTTAAATAGCAGTGGTGAGAGCAAACATCCATGTCTTTTATTTGACCATAGAGGAAAACTCTGTTTTTCCCCATGAAGGAGGATATTAGCTGTGGGGTTTTGGTTATGGCCTTTGTTAGGTTAAGGTATGTTCCTTCTATCTTTACTTTTTTAAGGGTTTTTTATTAAGGATATATGTTTTACTCTGTCAAATACTTTTCCTGTATCTATTGAAAGGACCATATAGTTCTTGTTCATTCTTTTGTTAATATCACACTGATTGATTTGCAAATATTGAACCCCCATTGCGACCCAAGAATAAATCCCACTTGCTCATGGTGAATGAATCTTTTAATACATGGTTGGCTTAAATTTGCTACACTGTTGTTAAGAATTTTTGCATCCATGTGGATTAGGGATATTAACTTGCAGTTTTCTTTTTTAGCAGAGTGTTTGTCTCCAGTCAAAGTAATGCTGACCTCATAGAATGAGTTTGGCAGTTTTCCTTCCATTTCTATTTTTGAAATAGTTTGAGAAGAGTAGGTATTCAATCTTCTTTGCACCTTTGGTAGAATTCCCCTGCAAAGCCATCTAGCCCTGAACTTTTTGTTTCTTAGGTAATTTTTCATTACTGATTCAATTTCCTTCCTAGCTATTGTCTTGCCCAAGTTTTATATTACTTTCTGATTCAGCTTTGGTAGTTTATATGTTTGTAGTAATTTATGAATTTCTTCCAAATCGCCCAATTTATTGCAAAATAATTTTTCATAATACTCTCTTATAATTGTTTTATTTCTGTCACGTTCATTGTTATTTATCCTCCCCCACTTGTGATTTTATTCATTTGGGTCTTTTTCCTTTTCTTTTTGATAATTCTGTATAGGGGTTTATCAATTGTACTAATTTTTTCAAAGAACGACCTCCTTGTTTAATTGATTTGTTTTACTGGGTTTTTTGTTTGTTTGTTTCTATATCATTTATTTCTGCTCTGATATTTATTATTTTCCTCCTTCTGCTGGTTTTAGGCTGTATTTGTTGTTCCTTCCCCAGCTCCCTTAAGTGTAGGGGTAAGTTGCTTATTTGAGACTTTTCTTGCTTCTTGAGGTAGGCCTGTATTGTTATTGTTATACACTTCCTTCTTATGACTGCTTTTGTTGCATCCCAAAGGTTTGGGACCATTGTGTTTTCCTTTTCTTTCTTTTCCTTTCATTTCATGAAATATATTTTAAAAAGTTATTCCTAACTCATATCCAAAAAGTTTTCTTAAATTATAAATTCTTTATATTTGTTGTTATAATATTTTTCAAAATATTTTTGACCAATTGTATGTACTGCAAACAGTGTAATGTCACTTTTGTTACTCAGAAAAAACTGGAAAAAAAAACTGTTAGCACTTTTAGGGTGTTAATACCTACAGGTTGGTGTCATGGGACAAAAAAATAAGTCACACCAGTCACACCAGACACAGGAACATGGAATTAGGAACAATGCACACTAAGCAGCCAATGTTTGGGTTAGCTATCCTCAGCAGGTGTCTCTGCAAGGATGGTTAGGGGAAGGGAAGGGGAATGTCAACAAGATCTTTTGTCCCTGGAGAAACAAAGATGCATCTCTCAGCTGCACTCCAAGACAAGGGAACAGTTTCTCCCAGTGCATCTTCGATGATCCTGAGATGGCACCATTTGCCCCTGGGTTACCTGCCTGCTTTTACAGAAACACTACAGAGTACACAGTACACAGGACTCTACACAAGCCATATTTGTGATCTCAAAAACTCCAATCTCTGAACCCTGCTGGTTGCAAATCTCACAAAAATCAGCCACTCTCCCCTTCCCCATCAATGGCTCTGTGGAAGTATTCTCTTTGTGGGATCCTCTGAGTGTTCCTCTGTCTCACCTTTCACCATGACCAGTGTTCTCACCCCTCTTCAACAACTATCTGTATTTTTCCCCAAAACCATCTCCACACATCCTACCTTCCAAAATGTGGCCTCTTCTCGCCATCTAACTGTTCAATATTTTCTCAGTCTTCAGAAATTTCTGGTTTATTCAAAATAATTTGAAATTTATCTAGATGTGTTCAAGAGATGAGGGAAGCCTAGATTCCTCCTCTACTACACTACTAGCTCCTCCTTGATCAAAAATTTAAAATAAATATCATAAAAGGGAGCCAAGATGGCAGAAGAGCATGGAAGTTTTTTGTGTGTCTTGTGTCCATGAAATACAACCAGACCAACACTGAACCATCCTGCACACCTAGAAAACTGATCTGTGGATTAACACAACAATCTGCACAAACTGAACTACAGAATTCAGCAGGTACACAGTGCAGAGAGGTGAACTTGGGGAGAGAGAAGCTGCAGCAGGCAGGGAGCTGCTTTTGCGTGCAGAGAACAGAGATGGGGGGGGTGGGTGCGGCAAAAGCAACCCCCCCAAAAGCAGCTGGAGAGAAAGTGGAAAATTAGAAACAGCTGTAGGGACTAAACTAAAAAGGGAGAAAGAAGAGGGTTTAAATTCCATTAAGACTGTAAACAGGGGGAGTGCAATGTCTCCAACTCTGCAGCTAGATACCTGGTTGTGCTCTGGTAGGAAGAGCAAATCCCCAGGAGCAGAGTGGGATCCAGGAGGTTCTCGTGCCACATGGGAGAAGTGGTTCCATTGCTGGAAGGACATTTGGTAGAGACTGAGACCACCTGGTCCCATTAGACCCCAGAGAACGGCTACATTTGTTGTTGCTGGAAAAGGTCATTAAGGGTGAAGCCTGGTGCCACATGAGTGTTGTGATTTTCCATAATCCCTGAAACACTGCTGCTACAACATCTTGTAAACTTTTTCTGGGGCAGGCTGGAACCAGGCTGCAGTCTCTGGGCATCAGCAGCAGCATGGTCCCATGAACTTTCCTGGATGCAGCCAGGATTCAACCTTTGCTCAGTGAGACCCTCTGCAGAGGGGTGGAACGTGTCAAAGCTGCAGACCCTCAGAAGTGGAGGGCCGGGGAAGGTAGCCACATCTGAGACAAAACTCAGGGGAGAGGTACTACTTGGGGCTTGGTCATGGACAGTGTAAAAGCGGGGAGTGGACAAAAGCTGAAGACAAAAGACGGGTGTGTGAATGCTGATCGGGGAGAACAGAGTTCTGATAGTAGAGATTGGGTAACTGTGTGACACCATTCTCACAGCTCCCTCACATGCTTATATACACCTACTAGTGCCACAACAATCCATCTCAATAGGTTAGCAGCACCATCTAGTGGAAAACGGAGCCCTTACACTAAGCCCCGCCCAACTGGGCCAACATCACTCTTCATAAACAGAAGTCTCAAGGCCTGATAAGTTTATGGACAATAAAGCGCTTCATAGTCTGACTTCTAGGGTAATACGAAGTAATTTAAGTCATATTTCACTCTGTTTGCAGGTCCACCTTTTCAATTTCATTGTTGGTTTTTTACTTTTTTTTCTATTTTCATTTCTTTTCTTTTCCTTGAATACAGAAAGAGAAAAAAATCGTCTTTATTTTTAATTTTATTGAAATATTTTTCTTTACTTTTTACTATATTCTTTACTTTTGTGTAATTTTTTTCAAATTCTATTTTACTTCCATCATTTCATTTTAGTCTACTTCAGTGTATTCATTTTTACAAATTTTCAAACGATTTCCTTTTTTTCTCCCCCCCCCCTTTTTTTCTCTAATCTTTCAAGCCACTTTCAAAATGCTGACCACAACACACCCAAGGTCTAGCATCATTTATTCAATTTTGTGTGTGTGTGTTTAATTTTTTAATTTTAATATTTTTTTAATTTTAATTTTTTCTACCTCATTAATTCCTTTTCTCCCTTAAAAATGACGAATCAAAGGAATTCACCCCAAAAGAAAGAGAAGGAAGAAATGACACCCAGGAACTTAATCAACACAGATGCAAAAATGTGTCTGAACCATAATTTAGAATCACAATAATAAGAATACTGACTGGAATCAAAAATAAATTAGAATCCCTTTCTATGGAGATAAAAGAAGTAAAAACTAGTCAGGATTAAAAAAATGCCCTGAGCTGCAATCACAAATGGATGCTGCAATGACAAGGATGGATGAGGCAGAACAGAGATACAGTGATATAGAGGACAAACTTATAGAGGATAACAAAGCAGAAAAAAAAGAGGGAGATTAAGGCAAAAGAGCATGATTTAAGAATTATAGAAATCAGTGACACATTAAAAAGGAACAACATCAGAATCATAGGGGTCCCAGGAGAGGAAGAGAGAGAAATGGGGGTAGAAAGGTTATGTGAGCAAATCAAAGCAGAAAACTTTCCTAACCTGGGGAAAGACACAGATATCAAAATCCAGGAAGCACAGAGGACTCCCATAAGATTCAACAAAATCCGACCATCAACAAGGTATATCAGAGACAAATACACAAAATACTCAGGCAAGGAGAGAATCATGGAAACAGCAAGGGAAAAAAGTCCTTAAACTACAAGGGATGATAGATCAGGTTTGCAGCACACCTATCCACAGAAACTTGACAGGCCAGAAAGGATTGGCTGGATATATTCAAAGTGCTGAATCATAAAGTTATGCAGCCAAGAATTCTTTATCCAGTAAGGCTGTCATTCAAAATAGAAGGAGAGATAAAAAGTTTCCCAGAAAAACAAAAATTGAAGGTGTTTGTGACCACTAAACCAGCCTTGCAAGATATTTTAAAGGGGACTCTCTGAGGGGAGAACACATGAAAAAAAAAATTATATATATATATATATATATATATATATATATATATATATATATATATCAAAAGCAACAAAGATTAGAAAGGATCAGAGAACACCAGGAACTCCAACTCTATAAGCAACATAATGGCAAGAAATTCATTTCTTTTAGTACTCATTCTAAATGTCAGTGGAGTCAATGCTCCAATCAAAAGACATAGGGTAACAGAATGGATAAGAAAACAAGATCCAGCTATATGCTGTTTACAAGAGACACACTTTAGATTTAAAGACACATTCAGATTGAAAATAAGGGGATGGAGAACCATCTATCATGCTATTGGTCAACAAAACAAAGCTGGAGTAGCCATATGTAGACAATTTAGACTTTAAAATAAAGACTGTATCAAGAGATGCAGAAGGCATCATATCATAATCAAGGGGTCTATCCACCAAGAAGACCTAACAATTGTAAACATTTGTGTGGCAAATGTGGCAGCACCCAAATATATAAATCAATTAATCACAAACATAAAGAAACTCATCAATAGAAATACCACAATAGTAGGAGACTTCAACACCCCACTCACAGCAATGGACATATAATCTAATCAAAAATCAACAAGGAAACAATGGCTTTGAGTGACACACTGGACCAAAAGGACTTAACAGTTATATTCAGAACCTTTCATCCTAAAGCAACAGAATATACATTCTTCTCCAGTGCACGTGGAACATTATCCAGAATAGACCACATACTGGGACACAAATCAGCCCTCAGCAAGTACAGAAAGATCGAGTTCATACCGTGCATATTTTTAGAACACAACGCTTTGAAACTTTAAATCAACCACAAGAGAAATTTGGAAAGGTAACAAATACTTGGAGGTTGAAAGACATCCTACTAAAGAATGAATGCACTAACCAAGAAGTTAAAAAGGAAATTAAAAACTATGTGGAAGCCCATGAAAATGATAACACCACAACCCCAAATCTCTTGGACGCAGCAAAGGGGGTCATAAGAGGAAAGTGCATATCAATCCAGGCCTTCATAAAGAAGGAAGAAAAATCTCAGATGCATAACCTAACCTTACACCTTAAAGAGCTGGAAAAAGAACCACAAATAAACCCAAAATTAGCAGAAGTTAGGAAATAATAAAGATTAGAGCAGACATCAATACTTTTGAAACCAAAAAAAAAAAAAAAAAAAAAATAGAACAGATTAATGAAACCAGAAGCTGGTTCTTTGAAAGAATTTCCAAATTTATAAACCACTAGCCAGTTTTATCAAAAAGAAAACGGAAAGAACCCATATAAATAAAATCAAAAAGGGAAGAGGAGACATCACAACCAACACAGAGAAATAAAAACAATAATAAGAGAATATTATGAGCAATTATATGTCAATAAAATGGACAGTCTGGAAGAAATGGACAAATTCCTAGAAACATATACCCTACCAAAACTGAAACAGGAAAAAATAGAAAAATTGGAACAGACCCATAACCAGTAAGGAAATCAAATTTGTAATCAAAAATCTCCCAAAAAAGAGGAACATATGGCCAGATGGCTTTCCAGGGGAATTCTCCCAAAGATTTAAAGAAGAGTTAACACCTATTCTCTTGAAGCTGTTCCAAAAAATAGAAATGGATGGAAAACTTCCAAATTCATTCTATGAAGCCAGCATTACCTTGATTCTGAAACCAGACAGAGACCCCACTAAAAAGGAGAGTTATAGACCAATTTCCTTGATGAACATGGATGCAAAAATCCTCAACAAGATAATAGCCAACTGGATCCAATCACACATTACAAAAAAATTACTCACCACGACAAAGTGGGATTTTTACCTGGGATGCAGGGTTGGTTCAATATCGGCAAAACAATTCATGTGATTCCTCACATCAGTAAAAGAAAGGACAAGAACGATATGATCCTCTCAATAGATGCAGAGAAAGCATTTGACAAAATACAACCATCTTTCTTGATAAAAACCCTCAAGAAAGTAGGGACAGAAGGAGCATACCTCAAGATCATAAAAGCCATATATGAATGACCCAATGCTAATATCATCCTCAATGGGGAAACACAGAGCTTTCCCCCTATTGTCAGGAATGAGGCAGGGATGCCCCTCTCGCCACTGTTATTCAACATAGTATTGGAAGTCTTAGCCTCTGCAGTCAGACAACACAAAGAAATAATTAAGGCATCGAAATCGGCAAGAAGGAGGTCAAATTTTCACTCTTAGCAGAAGACATGATACTCTATATGGAAAACCCAAAAGATTCCATGAGAAAACTTCTGGAACTGATTCATGAATTTGGCAAAGTTGCAAGATATAAAATCAATACACAGAAATCAGTTGCATTCGTATACACCAACAAAGAAGTGACAGAAAGAGAAACCAAGGAATCGATCCCATTTGCAACTGCACCAAAAACCATAAGATACCTAGGAATAAATCTAACCAAAGAGGTGAAAAATCTATACAGTGAAAAGTATAGAAATCTTTTGAAAGAAATTGGAGAAGACACAAGAAAATGGAAAAACATTCCTTGCTCCTGGATAGGAACAACAAACATTGTTAAAATGTCTATATTACCCAAAGCAATCTACATATTCAATTTAATCCCTATCAAAATAACACCAGCGTTCTTCACAGAGCTAAAAAAATAATCCTAAAATTTGTATGGAACCAAAAAAGATGCCAAATGGCCAAAGCAATCTTGAAAAAGAAAACCAAAGCAGAAGGCATCACAATCCTAGATTTCAAGCTATACTACAAAGTTGTAATCATCAAGACAGTATGGTACTGGCACAAGAACAGACACTCAGATCAAAGAAACAGAAGAGAGAACCCATAAACATTCCATAAACGTATGGGCAACTACACTTTGACAAAGCAGGAAAGAATATCCAATGGAATAAAGACAGTGTCTTCAGCAAGGGGTGCTGGAAAACTGGACAGCGACACGCAGAAGAATGAACCTAGACCACTGTCTTACACCATACACAAAAATAAACTCAAAATGGATGAAAGACCTCATTGTAAGACTGGAAGCCATCAAAATCCTCGAGAAGAAAGCAGGCAAAAACCTCTTTGATCTTGGCTGCAGCAACTTCTTACTCAATAAGTCTCTGGAAGCAAGAGAAACAAAAGCAAAAATGAACTACTGGGACCTCACCAAAATAAAAACCTTCTGCACAGTGAAGGAAACAATCAGCAAAACAAAAGGCAACAGACAGAATGGGAGAAGATATTTGCAAATGACATATCAGATAAAGGGTTAATGTCCAAAATCTATAAAGAACATACTAAACTCAACAGCTAAAAAAACAAATCATCCAGTGAAGAAATGGGCAAAAGACATGAATAGACACTTCTCCAAAGAAGACATCCATATGGCCAACCAACACATGAAAAAATGCTCCAGATCACTCATCATCAGGGAAATACAAATCAAAACCACAATGAGGTACCACCTTACACCTGTTAGAATGGCTAACATTAACAACTCAGGCAACACAGATATTGGCGAGGATGCAGAGAAAGAGGATCCCTTTGCATTTTTTGATGGAAATGCAAGCTGGTGCAGCCACTCTGGAAAACAGTATGGAGGTTTCTCAAAAGACTACACATAGAACTGCCTTACGACCCAGATTGCACTACTAGGTATTTATCCAAGGGATACAATTGTGTTGTTTTGAAGGGACACATGCACCCCAATGTTTATAGCAGCACTATCAACAATAGCCAAAGTATGGAAAGAGCTGAAATGTCCATCAATGGATGAATGGATAAAGAAGTATATAATGTGTGTGTATATAATGGAGTATATATATATATTTATATAATATGTATATTATATATTATATATATATATATATATATATTGCTCAGCAATCAAAAGTAATGAAATCTTGCCATTTGCAATGACATGGATGGAACTGAAGGGTATTATGCGAAGTGAAATTAGTCAGTCAGAGAAAGACAAATGTCATTTGACCTCACTCATATGAGGGCTTTAAGAGACAAAACAGATGAACATAAGGGAAGGGAAACAAAAATAGTATAAAAACAGGGAGGGGGATAAAACATAAGAGAACCATAAATATGGAGAACAAACAGAAGGTTACTGGAGGGGATGTGGGAGGGGGAATGAGCTAAATGGTAAGGGCCACTAAGGAATCTATTCCTGACATCATTGTTGCACTATATGCTAACTAATTTGGATGTAAATTTAAAAAAAAAAATTAAAGAAAATAAATAAAATAAAGATCATAAAAATACTCAATGACTTGAGGAAATAGTGGAGGACATCATTGAGTTCCTTAACACATAAAAAAAAAATCAGAGATGAAGAACACAGTAAATGAAATTAAGAATATATTTGATGGAATAAGTCAGAGGCTGAAAGTAGCAAAGGACTGTATCAGAGAGATAAATGTCAGTGTAATGCAGAATAATGAAGCCAAATAAATGAGAGAAGAAATATGCAAAGGAAAATAGATTTTGGGAATTCAGTGACTCCATCAAGCATAATAATATTTTCATTATATGGATCCCAGAATAGGTAGAGAGAAAATGGGGCAGAAATATTATCTGCAGAAATGATAACTTAAAACTTCCCTATGCTTTGGAAGGAAACATATATCCAGATCAAGGGCACACAGAGATCCCCAGAAAAAAAAAACAAACAAACAAGGAGGCAATATGCTGATTTTTTAGCAGAAACTTTGCAGGCCCAAGCACAGTAGCATGTCAGTAATGAAAGGAAAACAAGCAAACAAAAACTACAAGCAATACTTATACTTGAAGATTATAATTCAGAATTCAAGAAGAGATAAAGGTTTTCCCAAACAAAAGTTAAAAGACCTTATCATCACTACACCAGACTTATAAGAAATGTTAAACAGATTTCTTCAAGTGGAAAGGAGGAAGTTATAATTAGATGTAAACTATGACACCATATATACATAAGATGTGGAGGAAAGAGTTATAAAAAGAAGATTTTAAGTAATATGTTTGAGCGTATTGTCTGCCAATTTAATGTAGACCTCTTAAGGTGGACATAAGCATGTTATATATAAACGTGGTAACCTAAAATATAAAATCTATAATAGATATATACAAAATAAAGATTATAAAAGCCAAACATAACACTATAGAAACGCATCAATTACAAAAAAAGGAGAACAAGACAAGAAAAAAGGAACAGAAAACTACAAAACCACCAGAAAACAATTTAAAAAAAAACAAATATGTACTTAATAATTATTTTGAATGTTAATAGCCTAAATTCTGCAATAAAAAAAAAAACATATACAGTGAAATGGATAAAAAGCACAACCAATCTAAATGCTTCCTACAAGACTAGCTTCACAGCTAAAGACACATACAGACTGAAAGAGAAGATGCGGAAGAACATTTACCACATAGAAAGGAAAAAAATTGGAGAAGTAATAATTATATCAGAAAAAATAATCGTTAAAAGACATACTGTAAGAGTGCCTGGGTGGCTTAGTCTACTGAGCGTCCGACTTCAGCTCAGGTCATGATCTCAAGGTTTGGGAGTTCGAGCCCTGTGTCAGCTTCTGTGCTGACAGCTCAGAGTCTGGAGCCTGCTTTGGATTCTGTGTCTCCCTCTCTCTCTGCCACTCTCAACCCCAACGCTCTGTCTCTCTCTGTCTCCGAAAAATGAATAAACTTTCGTTAAAAAAAAAATTAAAAGAAATACTGTAACAAGAGACTAAAAGTGCCATTACATAATGATAAATCAACAAATCCAACAAGAATATTTAACAATTATAAATATTTATGCTCCCAATATTGGAGCACCTAATTACATAAAGAAAATATTAACATACATAAAGTGAGAAATTGATGGTAACACAATAAAAGTAAGGAACTTAAAACCACCCTTGCAACAATGCATAAGTCATACAAGCAGAAAATCAATAAGGAAACAGTGTCTTTGAATGAGACATTAGCCCCAATGGACACTACAGATATATACACAAAGTTCCATCCAAAAACTATAGAATGCGTGTTCTTTTCATGTGTACACAGAACATTCTCCAGAATAGATCACACTAGACAACAAAACAAATTTTAATAAATTTAACATAATTGAAATAATACCATGCATATTTTCTGACCAAAACAATATAAAACAAATCAGAATTAAAAAAAAAAAAAAGAAACAAACATGTGGAAGTTAAATAATAATATGCTACCAAATAATCATTGGATCAATGAAGAAATTAAACAAAATATCAAAACATACATGAAGATGAAAAAATATAAATATAATTGTCAAAAATCTTTGGGACAAAGCAAAAGCAGTATAAGAGGGAAATACAAAGTGTTACAAACCTTCTCACAGATATAATCAACACATCTTTGACAAAGCAGGAAAGAATATCCAATGGAAAAAAAGTCCCTTCAACAAAATGCGTTTGGAAAACTGGACTGTGGCATGCAGAATGAATCTGGACCACTTTTTTACACCATACACAAAAATAATTTCAAAACGAATGAAAGATCTAAATGTGAAACAAGAAAACATCACAACTCTGGGGGAGAATGCAGGCAGCAATCACTTTGACATTGGTCACAGCAGCTTCTTACTGGACACATCTCTGGAAAGAAGGGAAACAAAAACAAAAATGAACTATTGGAGCCCTCATCAAGATAAAAATCTCCTGCATATTGAAGGAAACAATCAAGAAAACTAAAAGGGAATGTATCGAATGGGAGAAGATACTAGCAAATGACATATGGATAAAGGGTTAGTATCCAAAATCTATAAAAAACTTATCAAGTTCAATATCCAAAAATCAAACAACCCAGTTAAGAAATGGGGAGAAGACCCGAATAGACATTTTCCAAAGAAGATATCCAGATGGCTAACAGACACATGAAATATGCTGAACATCACTCATCACTAAGGAAATACAAATCAAAACTACAATGAGATATCACCTCACAACTGTCAGAATGGCTAAAATTAACAACAGAGAAAACAGCAGAGGTTGTTGAGGATGCAGAAAACGGGAACCCTTTTGCACTGCTGGTGGGAATGCAAACTGGTTCAGCCACTCTGGTAAACAGTATGGAGGTTCTTCAAAATTCAAAAATAGAAATGACCTATGACCCAGCAGTTGCACTAGTAGGTATTTATAAAGAGTGTACAAAAATATAGATTCAAAGGGGTACATGCACCCCAATGTTTATGAAAGCATTATCAACAATAGGCAAACAATAGAAAGACCCCAAAGGTCCATCGAGTAATTAATGGATAAAGAAGTTATGGAATACATTATATAAATAAGGAATATTACTGGGTAATCAAAAAGAATGAAATCTTGCCATTTGTAATGATGTAGATAGAGCTAGAGTACATTATGTTCAGTGAAATAAGTTTGTCAGTGAAAGACAAATAATGATTTCCCTTATATGTGGAATTTAAGAAGCAAACAGATGAGGATATGGGAAGGGGGGAAAAAAAAGAAAGGAAGGAAACTGTACTAGACTCAACCATAGAGAACAGCTGAGAGTTGATGGAGGTAAGTGGGTGGGAGGTGGGTCTAAATGAGTGATGGGTATTAAGGAGGGCACTTGTGATGAACACTGGGTATCATATGTGAGTGTTAATCACTAAATTCTACTCCTTTAGCCAATATTACACTATGTTAAATAATTAGAAATTAAATAAAAGTTGGAAAAAAATCCCAAAACAACCTACAAATAAACTAAGAAGTCAGTTCAGCAAGTCACCGGGATAAAGGTCAATATAAAATAAATATATATGACATAAAATTGCAATGCTTTTTAAAATTGCAAAAAAAAAAAAACAGTTATGTAAATTTAACAAAACAGAATTGGTGTAGTGAAAAAGCCAAAGACACTTATCAAGACAGTAAGGTAGTGGCACAAAAACAGGCACATCAATCAACGGATGATAATAGAAAACCCAGAAATGAACCCACAACTATGTGATTAACTAATCCTCAACAAAATAACAAAGAATAGTCAATGGAAAAAAGACAGGTTCTTCAAAATATGGTGTTGGGAAAACTGGATGGCCACATGCAAAAGAATTAAACTGGACCACTTTCTTATACCATACACAAAAATAAATGCAAAATGGATTAAAAACTTAAATGTGAGACATTAAAATATCAAAGCCCTAATGGACAACACAGACAGAAACCCCTTGACCTCAGCTGTATCATCTTACTGCACACATCATTGAAGCAGCCTATGAAATGGGAGAAGATATTTGCAAATGACATATTGGAAAAAGGGTTAGTATCCAAAACCCATAAAGAACTTATCAAACTCAACATCCAAAAACAAACAAATGAAAAACAAACAACCCAGTTAAGAAGTGGGCAAAAGACATGAAAAAACACTTTTCCAAAGAAGACATCCAGATGGCTAACAGACAGATGAGAAAATGCTCAACATAATTCATTCTCAAAGAAATACAAATCAAAACCAGGATGAGATATGACCTCGTACCTGTCAGAATGGAATCATGAAAATTTAAATACAGGAATTAAACATACCTAAACAGGTATGAATTAGAATACTCAATACAGCTAAATGTCAATCCTTCTGAAATTGGTATAGAGATTTAAAGCAATTCCAGTTTAAATTTTACTGTTTTCTTGCATACATGGATAAGATTATAATAAAATTTCTAAGGAGAGATAAAGAACTGGAAAAGTTAAACAATTTTAAAAAATGAGAGTGATGAGAATTATTTTATACAAATGCTAACTTGTCACACAGCTATGGGTATTAAGACTTCAGCATCAGTGGAAGTTTAGAGATATAAGTCATTGAAACATAACTGAGAATCTGGATATAAACTCACACAAATATTTCCAACCAATATTTCACAAGATTGCAAAAGCAATTCAAGAGGATAAAGATTGCAACAAATGGTGATGAAGCAATTAGACATCCATAGGCCAAACAAACAACAAGAACAAGAACACAGTAAAACAAAATAATCCCAATTTAAATCTCAAATTTTGTACACAAAATTGCTCAAAATGGACAATGGGCTTAATTATAAAAGGTAAAACAATTTTATTAGAAATAAAATGTAGGAAAAAAATAGGATTTAAGAACAAACAAGTAGTTTTTAGACTTGGCACCCAAAGCATAAAAAGAATAGTTGATAAACTGGACTTCATCAATATTATTATTTTTTATATCTTGAAAAATTTTGCCAAGACCATCACATTACTAGCTACATATAAAACAACTACAAAAATTGTATCAGACAAAAGTCCAGTCAAAAATACATAATGAATTATTAAATTCAACAATGAAACACAGCAATAACAACAACAACAACAACAACAACAACAACAACAACAACATAAAAAAATCTGGAATATTGGCAAAAGAATTGAAGTATATTTCATAGAGGAGGATGTATGGAAAATAAGTAAATATAAAATGTTAACAAGTAGAGGGAATAGTTAATATGGTAAAGAAGGAGGGGGGCAGGGAATTCCCTCCTCCTTCAAACACAGCTATATTGAGATCAGATCACTTGGAACACCAGGAAATCAATCTGCCTAGTGGCAGAAGAATCTTCACAGGTGAAGGGAGACAGTTTGGCCTGACAGAGGCGGATTTATGTGAATTGGGGGAGATAAACAGCATGGACACGGAGGGGAGGGATCCCTACTGTGGAGAGACAAAGGGTGAGAAAGAGAAGCTGTGGACTGTGGTATAGTGTTAGAAAAAGAGAAAAACAGAGGCTAAAGTCTGGTATTGTGATGCCTCCTACTTTGGTTTTCTTCTTCAATATTACTTTGGATATTCTGGGTCTTTTGTGGTTCCATACAAATTTTAGGACTGCTTTTTCTAGCTTCAAGAAGAATGCTGGTATAATTTTGATTGGGATTGAACTGAATGTGTAGTAGCTTTGGGTAGTATTGACATTTTCACAATATTTATTCTTCCAATCCATAAGGACGGAATATTTTTCCATTTCTTTAATATGTTCTTCAATTTCCTTCATAAACTTTCTATAGTTTTCAGCATACAGATCTTTTACATCTTTGGTTAAGTGTGTTCCTAGGTATTTTATGATTCTTGGTGCAATTGTGAATGGGATCAGTTTCTTTTTTTGTCTTTCTGTTGCTTCATTATTAGTGTATAAAAATGCAACTGATTTCTGTACATTAATTTTGTATCCTGCAACTTTGCTGAATTCATGTATCAGCTCTGGAAAACAGTGTGGAGGTTCCTCAAAAAATTAAAAATAGATCTACCCTATGACCCAGCAATAGCACTGCTAGGAATTTACCCAAGGAATACAGGAGTGCTGATGCACAGGGACACTTGTACCCCAATGTTTATAACAGCACTTCCAGCAATAGCCAAATTATGGAAAGAGCCTAAATGTCCATCAACTGATGAATGGATAAAGAAGATGTGGTTTATATACACAATGGAATACTACTTGGCAATGAGAAAGAATGAAATCTGGCCCCTTTTAGCAATGTGGGTGGAACTGGAGAGTGTTATGCTAAGTGAAATAAGTCAGTCAGAGAAAGACAGATACCATACGTTTTCACTCTTATGTGGATCCTGAGAAACTCAACAGAAGACCAGAGGGGGGGAAGGGGGGGAAAAAGGTAGAAACTGAGGGTTGATGGGGGTGGGGGGAGGGGAAATTGGGTGATGGGCACTGAGGAGGGCACCTGTTGGGATGAGCACTGGGTGTTGTATGGAAACCAATTTGACAATAAATTTCATATAAAAAATATTAAAGTCGGGTTTTAAAAAAGGCAAAAAAAGAAAAAGAAAAAGAAAAAGAAAAGGAGAAAAACATCTCCAGAGCAAAGACTTGGGATCGAGAAATGCAGAGTGGCAGTCTCTACTTTGCAAACGGCATCAAGAGCTAAAGATCAGAATTTTGAAAAGTACAGGAGTTTCCGCAGACCAAAGACAACAGTATGTGCATGCCTCTGGGTGAAGGGAGCTAACCCTGGTGCTTGGTAGCGATCTGGGGCGTGTTCCCTCCTTTGAGTTCTGTTGGAAGAGGATATAATGCCCCCCTCCAAGGACAAAAGACCTTGCAGGGGCCAGTTATATTGGCACGGAAGAGTGGTGCTACCCCAGAACTAGGTCCTCATGGTGGGAGATCCCTTAAGACATCAGGTTTTAGGGACACCTGGGTGGCTCAGTTGGTTAAGTCTCCAACTTCTGCTCAGGTCATGATATCACAGTTTGAACCCACATCAGGTTCTGTGCTGACAGCTCAGAGCCTGGAGTCTGCTTTGGATTCTCTCTCTCTCTCTCTCTCTCTCTCTCTCTCTGCCTCTCCCCTGCTTTCACTCTATCTCAAAAATAAATAAAAATAAAAAATAAATAAATAAGACCTCAGGTTTAGAATCCCAGCTGGGCACCTAGATGTTGCAGGAGACTGTGGATCAGGACAAGCCAACCCCCCTCCATGCTACTCTGTGAGGGCTGCCTGAACAGAATGGTTGGAGTTGCCCAGGCCAAGGAGGAGAGACTGGTGGTGTCACCATTTTCTCCACATGACCAACAGGGTGTGACTTCAGGAAACAGGACAGCAGCGGCCACAAGTGGAGGTGGCACCTGCTTAAACCAAACCTCGCCTCTCCCTGCCTGGCAACTTATCTATAGGAAAAGGACTGACAATGAGCTAAGCAGACCACTCTCCTCCAGACCAGCACAGCCACAGGTCCCAGGCACCAACAGACAGCTGTCCTGCAGTTTGTATATCAGTCTGTTGCTCTTTTTTCCCCCTCTTTTCTCTTCTTTCCTTCACTTCTGTTTTATTTTCTTTTTCTTTCTACCCTCTACTTTTTTTTTCCTTTGGAATCAGGCTTATAGCTTCTAATTTTATGTCTGGCCAATTCTTATATATCTATATAGGTATATATCTATATCTATATCTATATCTATATATCTATATATATCTATATCTATCTATCTATATCTATATCTATATCTATATATCTATATATATATCTATATATATATCTATTTATATATATATATAGATATATATATATAATCTTCTCTGCTTGTTTGTTTAATCAGGCATTAGTATACTATTTTTCTTATAATTTTTTTCTATATCTCCTTCTTTCTTTTCTTTTCTTTCTCTCTGGATTTAGCTTTAAGTTTCTTTTATTCTCTGCTTGGTCTTTGCTGTTTCTTTTTCACTCTTTTCATTTTTTTTTTTCCTTGTATGGGATCAAGTCCATTTCCACTTCCTTTTTCACAATGTTATTTCAACAAACAAATCAAAGCACACCTGGTGGAAGGTCTAAACAATCCACCACTATGAGTAAGGAGGAGCTTTGTAGAAGAATGACCAGTGGGATAGAACAGCCAAATACACAACAAGAGAGTGGATAAAACACATTCCAAAAACACTTAGTGAAGTGCCAGTTCTTGGACAATCTATAACCTCCTTTTAATATAATAGTTCTCACAGGTACAGGACACATAACAAGCTATTAAAACACATAAAAGACAGAAACAACCAAAATGACAAAACAGAAGAATTTCCCCAAAGGAAATTCCGGAAAGAAATGACAGTCAGAGAATTACTCAAAAAAGACATAAAAACATATCGAAACAAGAATTAAGAATATAAGTCATAAGACTAATACCTGAGCTTTAAAAAGCATATAAAACAGCACAGAATCTATTGCTACAGAGGTCAGACTTAAGAAATAGTCACAACGAACTAAGAAATGCTGTAAATGAGATGCAAAATAAATTATGTTCAGTGACAACAAAGATGGAAGAAGCAGAGGGGAGAAAAGCTAAAATATAAGTTAAATTATGGAAAATTATGAACTTCAGAAAAAGAGGGAAAGGAAATTACTAGACCATGAAAGGATAATAAGAGACCTAAGTGATTCAATCAAGTGAAATAAAATCTGTAAGGTAGGCGTTTCAGAAGAAGAAGGGGGTAGGTGGGTGCAGGCTTATTTGAACAAATTAAAGCTGAGAACTTCCCTTATATGGGAAAGAAACAGGCATCCATGTCCAAGAGGCATAGAGAATTCTCTTCAAAATCAACAAAAACAGGTAAACACCATGGCATATCATAGAGAAACTGGCAAAATAAAAGGATAAAGAGAGGATAAAGATTCTGAAAGGATAAAATTCTGAAAGCAGGTAGGGACAAACAGGACTTACCCTACAAGAGTAAATACATAAAGGTAGTAGCACACCTGGGGGCACCTGGGAGGCTTCAGCACAGATCATGATCTTACAGTTCATGAGTTCGAACCCCACTTCAGGCCCTGTGCTGATAGCTCAGAGCCTGGAGCCACTTCAGATTCTCTGTCTGTCTCGCTCTTTCTCTTTCTGTCTCCCTCTCTCAAAAAATAAATAATAAACATTATTTAAAAAAAAAAGATAATAGCACACCTATCCAATGAAACTTTGCAGGCCATAAGGGAGTGGCCGGAAATACTCAATGTGCTGAATAGGAAAAATATGCAGGCAAGATATCCAGCAAGGCTCTCATTCAGAATACAAAGAAAGATAAAGGCATTCCCAGACAGACAAAAACTAAAGGAGTTCAAGGCCAACCATAAAGGAGATCTTATGGGAGACTCTGTGAGTAGAAGGCAGCAAAGACTACAAAGAAAGAAATACATAATCACAATCATGACACCTACAGATAACACAATGACACTGAATCCATCTTTTCATAATCACTCTCAGTGTAAATGGACTAAATTCCCCAAGAAAAGACATAGGGTATTACATGTAAAAGAAAAAAAAATCCATTTATACACTGCCTACAAGAGACCAAATTAAGACCTGAGGAAACCTGCAGATTGGAAGTGAGTGGATGGAGAACCATCTATCATCCTACTGGATGCCAAAAGGAAAGGTGGAGTAGCCATACTTATATCAGACAAACTAGATTTTAAGACAAAGACTGTAACAAGAGATGAAGAATGGCATTGTATCATAATTATGGGGTCTATCTATCAAGAAGAATTAACAATTATAAAAGACTATGCACCCTAATATATAAAACAATTAATCACGAACATAAGCAATCTTATTGGTAAGAATGTGGTAATTGCAAGGTACTTTAATACTCCACTTACAACAATGGACAGATCATCGAGGCAGAAAATCAATGAAGAAACAATGGCCCTGAATGATACACTTGCTCAGATGGACTTGACAGATATATTCAGAACTTTTCAGCCAAAAGCAGCAGAATACACATTCTTCTAGAGTGCACATGGAACATTCTCCAATATAGATCACATACTGGGTCACAAAACAGCCCTCAATAAATACAAAAGAATTGAGATACTACCATGCACATTTTCAGATCACAATGCTATGAAACTTGAAATCAACCACAGGAAAAGTTTGGAAAACCTCCAAATGCATGGAGGTTCAAGAAGATCCTAATAAAGAATGAATGGGTCAACCAGGAAATTAAAGAAGAAACTAAAAAATATATGGAAATAAATTAAAATGAAAATACTATAGTCCAAACCCTTTGTGATGCAGAAAAGGCAGTCCTAAGAGGAAAATACATTGCAATATAGGCCTATGTCAAGAAACAAGAAAAATCCCAAATATAACCTCTAACAGCACACCTATAGGAACTAGAAGCAGAGCAGCAAAGAAACCCCAAGGTCAGCAGAAGAAGGTAAATGATAAAGATGAGGGAAGAAATAAAGAATATAGAATTGAAATAAAACAGTAGAACAGATTAATAAAACTAAGAACGGGTTTTTTGGAAAAAAAGAAAAAACTAGATAAACCCCTACACAGATTGCTCAAAAAGAAGAGAGAGGACCCAAATAGGTACAATCATGAATTAAATTGGACTTATGACAACCAACCCTTCAGAAACACAATCAATTATCAGAGAATACTATGAAAAATTATATGCCAACAAACTGGACAACCTGGAAGAAATGGACAAATGCCTAGACACGTACACACTACCAAAACTCAAAATGGAAGAAATAGAAAATTTGAACAGACCCATAACTAGGGTAGAAATTGAATTAGTTACCAAAAATATTCGAAAAATTAAGAGTCCTCGGCAAGATGGCTTCCCAGGGAATTCTACCAGACATTTAAAGCATAGTGAATACCTATCCTTCTCAAGCTGTTCTAAAAAATAGAAATGAAAGAAAATTTTCTGGTCTCATTTTATGAACACAGTATTACCTTGATTCCCAAATCATACAAAGACCCCCACATAAAGGGAGAATTAGGCCAATATCCCTGATGAACATGGATGAAAATCCTCAACAAGATACTATCAAATTGAATTCAACAGTTTATAAAAATAATTATTCACCATAATCAAGTGGGATTCATTCTTGGGCTGTAGGGCTGGTTCAATATTTGCAAATCAATGTGATACATCACATTAATAAAACAAAGGATAAGAATCACATGATCCCATGAATAGATGCAGAAAAAAGCTTTTGAAACAATACACCATCCTTTCTTAATAAAAATGTTTCAAGAAATTTGTAACAGAAGGAACATACCTGAACATCATAAGAGCCATGTATGCAAAGCCCATAGTTAATATCATCCTCAATGGAGAAAAATTGAGAGCTTTCCCCCTGAGACCAGGAACATGAAAGGGATGTCCACTGTCACCACTGTTGTTTAACATAGGGTTGGAAGTCCTAGCATCAGCAATCAGACAAAGATGAAATAAGTCATCAAAATTGCCAAAGAAGGAGTCACATTTTCACTTTTTGCAGACGACATGATTCTCTACATGGAAAACCTGAAAGATTCCACCAAAAACCTGCTGGAACTGAACATGAATTCAGCAAAGTCGCAGTATACAAAATCAATGTACAGAAATGGGTTATATTTCTATACACCAATAATAAAACAACAGAAAGAGAAATCAAGAAATCAGTCCCATTGACAATTACACCAAAAATCATAAAATACTGAGGAATAAACCTAACCCAAGATGTAAAAGATCTCTATGCTGAAAACTATAGAAAACGTATGAAAGAAATTGAAGAAGACAAAAGGAAATAGAAAAACATTCCATGTTCATGGATTGGAAGAATAAATATTGTTAAAATGTAAATACTACCTAAAGCAATCTACACATTCAAGGCAATCCCAATCAAAATTGCACCAACATTCTTCTCAAAGCTAGAACAAGCAATCCTAAAAATTGTATGGAACTGCAAAAGACACCGAATAGCCAAAATAATATTGAAAAAGAAAACCAAAGTGGGAGTCATCACAATCCCAGACTTTAGCCTCTACCAGAAAGCTGTAATCATCAAGAAAGTATGGTATTGGCACAAAAATAGACATATGGATCAGTGAAATAGAATAAAGAACCCATAATTGGACCCACAAATGTATGGCCAACTAATCTTTGACAAAGTAGGAAACAGTATCCAATGGAAAGATGACAGTCTCTTTAGCAAATGGTGCAGGAGAACTGGAAGGCCACTGTAGCAGAGTGAAACTGGACCACTTTCTTGCACCATACACAAAAATAAACTCAAAATGGATGAAAGTCCTAAATGTAAGACAGAAAGCCATCAAAACCCTAGAGGAGAAAACAAGCAACAACCTCTTTGATCCCAGCCACAGTAATTTCTTGCTCGACACGACTCCAAAGACAAGGGAATTAAAAGTAAGAATTAACTATTGGGAAGATAAAAATCCTCTGCAATGCAAAGGAAACACTCAACCAAACTAAAAATCATCCCACAGAATAGGAGAAGATATATGCAAATGACATATTGGTTAAAGGGTTTGTATCCAAAAACTATAAAGAACTTGCCAAATACAGCACCTGAAAAACAAATAATACAGTGAAAAAAATGGGCAGAAGAAGTGAATAGACACTTTTTCACAGAAGACATCCATATGGTCACCAGACACATGAAAATATGCTCAGCATGACTCATTATCAGAGAAATAGAAATCAAAACCATAATCAGATACCACCTCACACCAGGCAGAGTGGCTAAAATTAACAACTCAGGCAACAACATATGCTGGTGAGGATGTGGAAAAACAGTAAACCTCTTGCACAGTTGGTGGGGATGCAAACTGGTGCAGGCATTCGGGAAAATAGTATGGAGGTTCCTCAAAAAAATTAAAGATATAACTACCCTAAGACCCAACAATTGCACTATCCAAAGCATAAAAGAGTGCTGATTCACAGGGTCACATGCACCCCAATGTTTATAGCAGCACTTTCAACAATAGCCAAATTACGGAAAGAGCATAAATGCCCATCAACTGATGAATGGATAAAGAAGATATGGTTTATATATACAAAATAATACTACTTGGAAATGAGAAAGAATGAAATTTTGCCATTTGCAGCAACGTGGATGCTACTGGACAGTATTATACTAAGTGAAATAAGTCAGAAAAAAAGAGATATAATGTTTTCACTGATATGTGGGACTTGAGAAACTTAACAGAAGACCATGGGGGAAGGGAAGGAGAAAATGCAAACAGAGAGGGAGTAAGTCAAACCATAAGAGACTCTTTAATACAGAGAACAGACTGAGGCTTGATGGGTGGTTAGGAGAGAGGGGAAAATGGGTGATGAGCATTGAGGAGTGTACTTGTTGGGATAAGCACTGGGTGTTGTATGTGAGCTATGAATCATGGCAATATGCTCCCAAAATGAAGAGCACACTGTATTCACTGTAATTTAGCCAAATTGTCAATAAATTACATTTGACAAAAAAGAGAGAGGACTCAAAAAAATAAAGCACAAAATCACAAATGAAAGAAGAGAAAGAACAAGTATCACCAAGGAAATTCATTATAAGGGAATATTAATTAAAAATATATGCCTACAAATTGGACAACCTACAAGACATGGATTCCAGAAAAATAAAATGTATCAAAAACTGAAGCAGAGAGAGATAGAAAAATTTGAACAGATTTATTAGCAGCAATGAAATTGAATCACTAATCAAAAAACTCCCAAACAAAGACACCTCCAGGATCAGATGGCATCACAGTGGAATCAACCTAACATTTAAGGAAGAGGTAATACCTCATCCTCCTCAAACTATTCCAAAAAAAAAAAAAAAAAGAAGAGAAAGTAATACTTTCAAATCATTCTCTAAGACCAGCTTTATTGTGATACCAATAGCTCTGATGAACATGAATGCAAAAATTTTCAAAAAAATACCAGCAAACCAAATCCAACAATACATTAAAAAAAATCATACACTATGACCAAGTGGGATTTATTCCCAGGATGCAGTAGTGTTTCAACATTTTCAAAACAACCAACGTGACACATCTTATCAAAAAGAGAAAGGATTAAAACATGATCATTTCAGTAGATGCAGAAGAAGTATTGAACACCCATTCATGATAAATACCTTAACAAAAAAGGGCTAGCAAGAACATATCTCAACATAATAAAGGCCATATGTGGAAAATCCACAGTGACAATCATACTCCATAGGGAAGACTGAGCTTTTCTGCTAAGGTCAGGAACAAGACAAGGATGTCCACTCCCAACACGTTTATTCAAGATAGTACTGAGAGTCCTAGCCACAATAAATAGACAATAAAAGAACAACAACAAAAAATCCAAATTGGTAAGAAAAAATAAAATATTCACTGTTTTCAAATGACATAACACTATATAGAGAAGAGCCAAAGACTTCACAAAAAATTACTGGAACTAATAAACCTATTCAGTCAAGTTGTAGGAAACAATGGTCAGAAATATGTTGCATTTCTACACACTAATAATGAAGCAGCAGAAAGTGAAATTAAAAAAATCACTTTCAATTGGACTAAAAGAAATAAAATATCTAAGAACAAACTTAACCTAGCAGATGGGAGAACAATATTTTGAAAATTATAAAACAAAGATCAAAGAAACTCAAGGGAAATAAAAGAAATGGAAAAACATCCCATGTCCATAGATTGGAAAAACAAATGCTGTTAAGATGTCTATACTACCTAAAGGAATCTACAGTTTTATTGAAGTCCCTGTGAAAATACCAATAACATTTTTCACAGAAGAAGAGCAGAAAATCTATAATCTGTAAGGAACCAAAAAAGAGGCCTTGGATAGCAAAATCAATCTTCAAAATGAAAAACACAATTGGGACTATCACAATTCTAGACCTCAAATTATATTACAAAGTTGTAGTCATTAAAGCAGCATGGTACCGACATAAGATGTAGACACATAGATCAGTGGAATAGGGTAAAACCCCAGAACTAAATGAATGCTTATATGTCAATTAATCTTTGACAAAGGAGGAATGAATATTCAATGGGAAAAATATAGTGTCTTCAATGAATGATGTTTGGAAAACTGGACAGCTTTAATAAAAAGAAAAAATAGTGGACCATTTTCTTACCGTACACAAAAACAAATCCAAAATGGATTAAAGATCTAAATGTGAGACTTGAAATCATAAAAAAAAAAATCATAGAAGAAAGCAAAGGCATTAATTTCTCTAACATCAGCCATGTAAACAATTTTCTACATATGTCTCATGAGGAAAGGGGGGGGGAAAGTAAAACTAAATTATTGGGACTACATCAAAATAAAAAGGCTTCTGTGTAGCAAAGGAAACAGTCAACAGAAACAAAAGGCAACCTACTGAATGAAAGAATATATTTGCAAGAGATATATCTGATAAAAAGAGTATCCAAAGTCTATTAAGTGCTTATACAACTCAACACCAAAAAACTTCAATTAAATAATGTTCAAAGACACGAACGTATATTTCTCCAAAGAAGACACCCAGATGGCTAATAAACACATAAAAAGATGCTCAACAACACTCAGCACCAGGGAAATAAAAATCAAAGCTATATTGAGATAGCACCTCACACTTGTCAGAGGAGCTAAAAAAAAAAACAAAACAAAACAAAAACAAACAAACAAAAAACAAGAAACAGCAAGGGTTGGTGAGGATGTGGAGAAAAGAAACCTTCTTGAACTATTGGTTGTAATGCAACCTGGTGCAGTCACTGTGAAAACCATTAGTTTCCTCAAAATGTTAAAAATTACCCTATGATCCAGTAATCACAGTACTGGGTATTTACTCAAAAAATAAAAATCACTAGTTCAAAGGGATATATGCGCCCCTATCTTTATAGCAGGATTATTTACAATAGCCAAATAATGGAAGCCATCCTAATCTCCACCAGTAGATGAATACACACACACACATACAGAGAAATAAATCAGAGAGGAATGCACCATATGATTTCACTTTTATGTGGAATTTATTAAGGAAAACAAATGAGCAAAGGAAAAAAAAAGAAGAGAGAGAAAGTGAAATCAAGAAAAAGACTCTTAACTCTGGAGAACAAACTGACCGTTCCCAGAGGGGAGGTGGGTGGGGGGATAAATGATATAGATGATGGGTATTAAAGAATGCACTTGTCATGATGATCTCTGGGTGATGCGTGAAATTGCTGAATCACTATACTGCACACCTGAAACTTGTAGACCATTGTATGTTTAATATGCTGGGATTAAAATAAAAACAAACTATATAAAAATAAAGTACAATAAAAGTAACTAAATGTACCATGAAAATAAACTAATAGACTCCATATTGTAATCCTGGATTGATTGACTTTTATCATGCTTGTTTGCTCACTTACCACAGGGGAATGCCTGCTCTTACCCTGAAATTCACAAAGTTCAACCCTAATAAGTCAAACTTAAAGAGTTATAGAGTCTGAAAAAAAAATAAAAAGAAAGAAAACAATGAAAAATAAATAAAACTGGGGCACATGGATGGCTCAGTCGGTTAAGCGTCGGACTTCAGCTCAGGTTATGATCTTGCATTTTGTGAGTTCGAGTCCCATGTCGGGCTCTGTGCTGACAGCTCAGAGCCTGGAGCCTGCTTTGGATTCTGTGTCTCCTCTCTCTGCCCCTCCCCCACTTGTGCTCTGTCTCTCTCTAGCTATCAAAAATAAATAAATGTATAAAAAATTTTAAAAATAAATAAATAAATAAATAAATAAATAAATAAAATTGTACCAGAATGTGATATCATTAAACATCTATCAGGATGTTTAAAATAAAGAGTTGCTATAAAAAATACTGAGAATGGTGCAGAGTAACTAGAATACTCTCATACTGCTGATGTGAAAGTAAAATGAGACAATCACGTTGGGCAATGATAAGGTAGTTTCCTTAAAATAGTGAACAAATGTCTATCACAACATTTTGGTAATTACCTTCTGGGCATTTTAACCAGGGAATTGATTAATTTTGTTCAGAGAAAAGTCTGTGCAAGAATACTTACAGAAGTTAACTCATAACAGCCCCAAACTGGAAACAACCTATATACCCTTCCATAGACAAATTGTTAATAAAACAGTATTACATTTATATTATGAAATACTCAGCAATGTAAAGCAACAATCTCTTTTTTTTTAATTTTTTTTTAAACGTTTATTTATTTTTGAGACAGAGAAAGACAGAGCATGAACAGGGGAGGGGCAGAGAGAGAGGGAGACACAGAATCTGAAACAGGCTCCAGGCTCTGAGCTGTCAGCACAGAGCCCAACGCGGGGCTTGAACTAACAGACTGTGAGATCATGACCTGAGCCGAAGTCGGAGGCTTAACCGACCAAGCCACCCAGGCGCCCCTTCTTTTTTTTTTTTTTCTAACTTTTTTTTTTTAACAATCTCTTGATACATACAAAAACTTTGATTTATCAAGGGCTTCATGTTAAGTGATGCAAAGGTCAATATCAAAAGATTATGTACTCTATGATCCTATTTATATAATGTTCTTAACCTTAAAAATATTATAGAAATGGTGAATATATTAGTACATGCCAGAGTTTAGGATGGGTAGGTGAATACAAGTGAATGTTGCTATTGAAGGGCATAATGACAAGTTTTTGTGGTGTTGGAAATGACTATATCAATGTCACTATTCTGGTTGTGTAATTTTACTAGAGTTTTGTTAAATGCTATCAATGTGGAAAGTATTTCTTTTTTTTTAACTTTTTAATGTTTATTTTTAAGAAAGAGAAAGAGAGAACATGAGTGAGGGAAGGTCAGAGGGAGAGATCGAAGCAGGTTCTGGGCTGTCAGCACAGAGCCCAAACTGCAGCCTGATCTCAGGAATCCTGAGATCATGACCTGACCCAAAATCAGAGTTGGACACTTAACTGACTGAGCCACCCAGGTACCCCAAAAGGGTAAGCATTTCTTTATGTGAATCTACAACTATATGTGAATCTACAAACACCAAAAAAGTTAAATATAAAAAAAAAACTAGGTGCCTTGATTTATCCAGCATTTCTATTAAAAAAAATGTTATTTAAAAAAAAAGAAATGATTGTATTATAATAGAGGGATATAACTTACATATTAAACAATAAAAATAAACAAATATATTCAAAAAATAAATAAATAATGAAAAATAAAATGAAATTCTTCAAAAAATTACTATCACTTTAGAAATCCATCAATTTTAGGTATGAGGTTATCTTTATTTAACAAGCATTTATTGAAATGGCTATTAACCATGTTTTAAAATTGTTAGAGTATAAACTATTCAGTTTTATTTGAAATTTTTTGATTAGCTATAAACTATTAAAAAAACTTACCACGGAGGTAAGTTATGTTTATTATACATGGTCTCTTTTTCTTTAAAAATTAAAATTTTCTATGACTATGAAAAATCCTCCCTAAGCGTCCCTATGCTCTTAGTTTAGTCTTCTGTGTTCTTTGTCTTACATTCTACACTCTTGGTTCTGCCTTCTGACTCTGAGTTCCACCATCTGATACCTTACTTTTTTTTTTTCTCAAAAGTTAGCACACAATTGAAAGTATTTGTTATCACCCTGCTTTCAGCCAGGATAATTTTCATAACTGCCATACTTTCATCATTTTATGTCCTCTCTGTTTCTCAGTCTCAAGCTGACAGTGTTTCCCCCTTATTAAAATTCTCAAAAATGCTGTTGATATGGCATAGATTTCATAGGTGCTCCATTGCACAATAGCCAAATTCAAAACTTTTTAATATATTTCCTTCTTCCTTTTTGATCTAGGTTGACATGGCTGAGGTACAAACATTTAGATGTATCAGTGGACTTATAGTTTGATTAAAAGATCTCTAAGAAATATCCCTTCATTCTTATAACTAAATACTTGCACCTTTTGATATTGTCAAGGTTTCAACAAAATATATTACAGACATGCACTCATTTTAATTTCTATGCCATGCTTTGTGCAAGCATATCTGAATTGTAACATCTTTTGATGTCTGTATAATCCGATAATTTTCTAACTCATCAATTTATGGTTCCTTTTTTAAAATTAATTTTTTTATTTTTATCTTTTTTTCCTTTTTTAATTTAAATTTTACTTAATTAACATACAGTGCAATATCAGTTTCAGGAGTAGAATTCATCACTTACATATAATAAGTAAGTGATTCAATATACATATTCAATATAATATGTAAGTGATTCATCACTTACATATAATACCTAATGCTCATCACAACATGTGCCCCTCTTAATGCCCATCACTCATCTAGCCCATCCCCCCCACCTCCCTCCATCAACCCTCAGCTTGTTCTCTATTTCTAAGAATCTCATAGTTTGTTTCTCTATCTTCTCTTCCTCCTCTTTCCAATATGTTCATCTGTTTTGTTTCTTAAATCTCACATAGGAATGAAATCATATGTTATTTATCTTTCTTCTATTGACTTATGTCATTTATCATACTACATTCTGGCTCCATTTTGGGTAGTTCTATTTTTAGTTTTTGAGGAAAACTAAACTAGTTGTTCTTCAGAGTGCTGCACCCATTTGCATTACCATCAACAGGGCAAAAGATTTCCCCTTTCTTCATATCCTTGCCAACACCTGTTGTTTCTTGTTTCATGTGTTGTGAATGTTAGCCATTCAGGAAGATGTGAGGTGGCATCTCATTGTGGTTCATGGGTTAGATTTGTATTTGCCTGATGTCGAGCATCTTTTCATGTGTCTGTAAGTCATCTATAGGTCTTCTTTGGAAACGTGTCTATTTGTGTCTTCTGCCCATTTCTTAATGTTGTTGTTGTTTTGTTTGTTTGTTTAGAAAAAGTGGCTTTCTTATTTTTTTATTTTTATTTTTTAAATATAATTAATTGTCAAGTTAGCTAACATACAATGTATGCAGTGTTCTCTTGGCTTTGGGAGTAGATTCCCATGATTCACTGCTTACATTCAACACTCAAGTCTCATCTGAACAAGTGCCCTCCTCAATGCCCATCACCCATTTCCCCCTCTCCCCTGCCCACCCCCATCAACCCTCAGTTTGTTCTCTATATTTAAGAGTCTCTGATGGTTTTCCTCCCTCTCTTTTTGAAACTATTTTTCTCCTTCCCTTCCCATGGTCTTCTGTTTAATTTCCGAAATTCCGCATAAGAATGGAAACATATGATATCTGACTTTCTCTGACTGACTTATTTCACTTAGCATAATGTCCTCCAGTTCCATCCATGTTGTTGCAAATGGCCAGATTTCATTCTTTCTCACTGTCAAGTAGTATTCCATTGTGTATATAAACCATATCTTCTTTATCCATTCATCAGTTGATGGGCATTTGGGCTCTTTCTATCATTTGACTTGTCGATAGTGCTGCTATAAACATTGTGGTACATGTCCCCCTATGAACCAGAACTACTGTATCCTTTGGATAATTTCTTAGTAGTGCTATTGCTGTGTCATAGGATAATTCTATTTTTAACTTTTTGAGGAATCTCTACACTGTTTTCCAAAGTGGCTTCACTTTGCATTCCCACCAACAGTGCAAAAGGGTTCTCATTTCTCCACATCCTCACCAACATCTATTAATTCCTGAGTTGTTAATTTTAGCCACTCTGACTGGTGTGAGGTAGTATCTCAGTGTGGTTTTGATTTGTATCCCCAGATGATGAGCCATGTTGAGCATCTTTTCATGTGTCTGTTAGCTATCTGGATGTCTTCTGTGGAAAAGTGTCCATTTCTGTTCTATGCCCATTTCTTAACTACGTTGTTTGTGTTTTGAGTGTCGAGTTTGATAAGTTCTTTATAGAGCAATCCTCAATTTGTTCTGTACAGTTAAGAGTCTCTTATGGTTTGCTTCCCTCTCTTCCTTTCATTAATATAATACCCTCTAGCTCCATCTGCATTGTTAAAAATGTTAAGATTCCATTCTTTTTGAAATCAGAGTAATATTACACTATATATGTGTGTATATACACATATATATACACACACACATATATATACATACATATATAGGTATATATATATACATACATACATATATATGTGTATATATATACATACATACATATATATACAAATACACATATAACTTTTTATTGACTGATCAGTGGATGGACATTTGGGATCTTTCCATAATTGGGCTATTGTTTATAATGCTGCTATAAACATTGGGGTGCATGTGCCTTTCAAATCAGTATTTTTGTATCCTTTGGGTAAATACCTAATAGCGCAATTGATGGTTTGTAGGGTAGTTCTATTTTTAACTTTTTGAGCAAGCTCCATATTGTTTTCCAGAGTGGCTGCACCAGTTTGCATTCCCAACAGCCATGCAGAAGGATTCCTCTTTCTCTGTATCTTCACCAACATCTGTTGTTGCCTGAGTTGTTAGTTTTAGCCATTCTGAAAGGTGCGAGGTGGTGTCTCATTGTGGTTTTGATTTGTATATATATCTCTGCTGATGAGTGATGTTGAGAACCTTTTCATGTGTCTCTGGGACATCTGGTTGTTTTCTTTGGAAAAATATCTATTTCTGTTTTATTTTCTTCCCTGGATTATTTGTTTTTGGGGTGTTGCTTTTGGGAAATTTTTTTATAGATTTTGGATACTAACCCATTATCAGATATGTCATTTGCAATTTCCTTCTACCATTCCATTCTTTGTTTCGTTGACTGTTTCCTTTGCTGTTGAGAAGCTTTTTATCTTGATGAAGTCCCAACAGTTGCCAAGCAGAAAATTCACTAGCAAAGAGTTATTGACCTAAATTTAAAATATAAAACCGTAATTTTTCTAGAAGAAAATAATAGAAGAAATCATCATAATTTAGAGTAGACTAATCCTGATATAAATCACATACCAAAAAGCATAAACCCTGAAAGATAAAAATGATAACATTGACTTCATGACAATTAAAAACCTTTTGCTCCTTAGGAGACTTTGTTAAATAAATAAGTAAGGAAGTCAAAATTTGAAGAAAATATACTCACATGCACACATCCAAAAAATACATATACACATTTTAAATGGAACTACAACAATGTAATAATATGTGAGAAAATAACCCAATTACAAATGTATACCACATATGAACACTTAAGTTTCATTGTAATGGTCAGTGAACACATGAAAAAAATCTATCATTAATTATCAGAAAATTTCAAAGTGAGACATAAGATACCCTACACACTCATCAGAACATCTAAAATTACATAGGGACAATAATAAGCATTGGTGAGAATGTGCAGAACAGAGCTATCACTACTGGGGAATGTTAAATGGCACTTACATATAATCTTGCAATTATACTCATTGCTATTTATTCAAATAAAAGGAAACACATTTGTGCCAAGGATTTGTACATGAGAGTTCAAAGCAGCTTTATTCTTCTTAAACCAAAATAGGAATGGACATCAAAATCTATAAAAGTTAATGGATGATTAAATTTTGCTATATTTATTCAAGGGAATACAACTCAGCACTAAAAAGAAATAGGCTTATGAAATACATAAGCAGCATAAATTCAATCTATAATTTATTATACTGTATGAAGTAAGTCCAGCACCAGAAATATATGCTTTACGATTGTGCATATATGAAAACCCAGAAAAAAATAGCTAAGCTATGATAGCAAAAAGGAAAGCAGTGATTGCTTGGTTCTAAATGAAAAAAAATAATAATAATTGAGTGCATGAGGCATGAGAAAACTTTCTGAAGACTATATACCTTGAATGTGGTTGTAGTTACATACATTTATATATTTGCCAGAATATTGAAATCTACACTTATAATAGGTGTATTCCATCATATACCAAATATAGTTCCAAAATTTATTTTAAGTTTACCTCTCATCACCTTTTGGAAAATTATTCTCAGTGAGAACATAACTAATACCTTGGTACAGTATTTGGCATCCTTAGATAATTAGCATTTTTCAAGTATCTCCTTGGTGATTTCCATTTACATGTTGATAACCACTGTTAACAGTTTCATTCTTTATTAAATAAGTGATTTTCTTGGGATTTTTGCATACAATGTGAGTTTTTAATATATATATATATATATATATATTTATTTATTTATTTATATGCATATATGTGGGATTACCAATGTTCACAAAGCAACATGATGAACAAAACATACTTTTTCTTGAATAATTTGAACAAGCTCAAACTTATACAGTAAATTCCCTTATTATAACATATATGAGGATACCACCCAGACTTATTTTATTTAGTTATTTAGATTATAATTTTCTTACCTTCTGATGCAAAGTTTGTCAGATTTTCATACACTTTGCATATATTCTCTATGGTCTTGTACTTAAAACTTCTGTGAAACAGCTTAACCTTGGAATCTACATAATAGGCAGCATTGTGTTTTACATACTTAGGTAATGCTTTCTTAGTTATTTGTTATAAAATGATTCCAAGTCAGTGTTTACTTTTGTCTTTTTTTTTTGTACTCTGTTATTAAAAAAACAAACAAAAACAAAAAAAAAAAAACTTTTCGATGCTGATCTAGTATGTACTTTGCAGCCAGGGAATACTATATTCTGGGCATGCCTATGGTGGCTGAAATGTTGAAAGATACAATTCTATACTCATAAATGAATGGTGAATACCACAGGCAGTAGCAACTAATGAAGCCACTCAGAAGGCTATTCCTTCAGTTTCTATAAAGACCTTTTTAATGTTTCTCATAGTTGCTTTGTTTATTCTTTGGTCTTAACTGGAGAGGCTCTGATACTATCCAAAGGGAAGTCCTCAGGGAATCTACATGGAAGCCACAAGGCAAATTTCCAGACCTCAGTGTTAATTAAATTCTAACACTTCTCACAAGGGCAATTTCAGACCATGCTTTTTTCTGCACTCTGGCTATTGGGTATACAAAATTTGAGAAAAAAATACACACAGGGAATATGTTGTTTATTGCATAGATGGTATAAAAGGGCCAATAAAATAGCAGGGCGATTACTTAGCTTATTTCCCTTATGGACAAACTGAATGTAGAGTGCTCTAATATACAGCTTGCTGAAAAGAAACATTTAAAGAACATTTAACTAATAAAATTCAATTCCTGAAAAATAACTGAACAGAATAAAGGCTGTGAGTACACCTGGGATATGCTCTGTACTATGTTTCACTTGCCTAGATAGTAGTAGAGTTACTTAATAGTACTTTTATAATTTTGGATATTTCTGCAGTATGGGACAATATTCTTTCTCAGACATTGATTTGGCATGTAGAATAGGCAAGCATAGCTTATAAATCAAAACCACTATAGGGATGCCTAGGTGGCTCAGTCTGTTAAGCCTCCTGACTCTTGATCTTGGCTTAGGTCATGAGTTTATGGGATCAATCCCCATGTCAGGTTCTGCACTGACAGCACAAATCCTGATTGGGATTCTCACTCTCTCCTTCTGCCCCTCTGGCATTCATTCTCATTCTCTTTCTCAAAAAATAAGCTTAAAAAAAACATTATAAGTAAATTTCAACAATTTATACGTTAAATTTTAAATTTTGAAGAATTTTAAACTATTAAATATATAAATATATATAATACAAATTATATAAACATATATAAACTTATAGACATATAAAATAATATAAACTAAATATATAAACTAATCTTAAAAACGTGTAAGTTTATCTTTGTATTTAAATATTTTATTTGTATAAAAGCATTAAATGATTTAAAATTAATTTTTTCTACCACCAAGTTTCCTCCAACAGTTATATATAACATGTGTAACCCTATTTTTGATAAAGGCAGAATTAAATAACCATGATAACTTTTAAAAAGAGAAAAGGAATTTTTTCTCTTTGGGATGATATAGACCTGATTCTTTTGCCACAGCTCTATTGATATTCTTTTTCAAACAGTTATTTATTCATTTTATATTAATACTAGGAGAAAAATGTCCATTAAATAATTATTTTATAAAAGCAATAAAAAATACTTTGGACTTTTGATCTTACACTTATCATCTAAATGTTAATATTTTTCTTATGGAAATAAAGAATCAACTCAGGAAAAATGTTTTTAAAATAGTCCCACTTCTTTCCTCCAACTGTTTTCTTAAATTATAAATTCTAAGCCTATTTTTTTTTATATTTTGGCAGAAAAAGTTAAAAAACTACAATTCTGAATACTATATTGTACACTTAGTAATATCTTATATTAAATGTTATTTCACATTAATGATTCAATGGAAACAAATTCTACGTTCCTTGAAGAATGAAAGAATTTCTGACATCAAAGTTATTTTCTTCACTGTTCCTAACTTATGCAGGAAAATTAGTGAATAGAATGACTCTAAAAATAAAAAAAAGCCAAAATTAGGAAGTTTAAAGGAATACTTACAAAAAATTATTTCCACACAATTGTAGAACCTTACTCTCTTATTTTCTGGAGATAGAAGTTACTTGTCTATCAATCTCCAACCAAACCCTAAATGACGGTGTATAACAGGGGTCACAAAGTTAATACATTTATTGTCATAAGACAACAGCTATGCCTACGAGTTCCATTATAAGAGTTCCACCCCATCCACTAGCTCCTGATCTACATGTTGCAGATCTAACCTTCACCATTTTCTAATGCAAGTATGTGAAATAGTGGTGGAATAAAGCCATGTTCTTCCAGCAGCCACATTTGATGTATTAGCTGGTACTATGGTCTTTTAAAACAACCTACCTTGTTGTTTTAAGTTACATCACTTAAAGGGATATAACTGTGAGACATATATTTTCTAGCTCAATTTCTTTCCTTTAAAAGTGAATTATTATACTATTTACTATGGAAAATTATTTTGTAAATCAAGTGAACTAATTCAGGGAAAATTTTTATAAAAATTCAAAATGTTTCTTTTAGCAATTAATTTTTATTATTATTGAGTCTAGGTTTATAATGAAATAATGAATAAATAAATAAATAAATAAATATTCCATTCTTGCTCATATGCCATATTCTGGACTTGTTGGCTTATTTCAGATCAGAGACAATGAGATATGGATGGAACAAACCAAACAGCAGTGACAGAGTTCATTTTTCTTGGGTTTTCTAGTGTTCTCTATCTGCGGCTCACCTTGTTTGTGATATTTCTCACTGTGTATCTGCTCTCCCTCATGGGAAACACTCTTATTATTTTCATTGTTCTCACGGATGTCGCACTCCAAACACCCATGTACATTTTTTTAGGAAATCTGTCATTCCTGGAGATCTGGTACACCACAGCCACGGTGCCTAAGTTGCTGGCCACCTGCCTCGCACAGGTTGTTACCATCTCTGTTTTTGGTTGTATAACCCAGTACTACTTCTTTTTCTCCATGGGAGCTACAGAGTGCATCCTGCTCGCAGTGATGGCCTATGACCGGTACCTGGCCATCTGCAGCCCTTTAAGGTATTCAGTTCTCATGAGTCTTCGGGTGTGCCTGCAGTTTTCAGCTGGATCATGGATTGGGGGCTTCATTGCCCCTCTGCTACCTACTATACTCATCTCCCATCTAAACTTCTGTGGCCCCCAGAAGATCAACCATTTCTTTTGTGACTCAGACCCCATTTTTAAACTGTCTTGCTCTGATACATTTTTGGTGGAGGCCTTGGGCTACACATGTACATCTGTTGTGATTCTAAGTTCTTTCCTTCTCACTATGTTTTCCTATGGATACATTGTGGTCACAATAATCAAGCTGTCTTCCCAAAAAGCTCAGAGGAAAGCTTTTTCCACATGTGCCTCCCACCTCACTGTGGTCACCATTTATTATGGCACCATTATCTTTGCTTATGTTCGCCCTCCAGCCAAGTACAACTTCACTATTGGTAAAGTGATCTCAGTGTTCTACTGTGTGGTCACTCCATTGGTAAACCCTCTCATATACACCCTGAGAAACAAAGATGTGAAGAAAGCTTTCAGAAAAATTCTAACAAGAAAGAGATTGCTTTTGACCAGAAAGATGCAATAAATTTGAGAGATATTTTTAAATAATCAGTTTAGAATGGGTTCCCAAGTCACACTTGCAAACAGGAAGAATTAAAAATTACATATAAAATTAATATCATTTAATATGGACATTTTGGGTTGAATTCTACTAAAATAGAATTGTATAACTGCTCTGCTTTAATGTCAGTGCAATGCCACAGTGATAGAGATAACTCAAACTTTCTATTCACAAGAGATTCACAACCAGAAAATAGCCTGACTTAATTCCATGTGATATTTAATTGAATGTTTTCCTACTTTACACCTTAATAGTAGGTAAATAGTTGTTTTAATTAAATGATCCAGTGTTATACCATCTGATAGATGGGCTATTATAAATGTGTCAGTTTTTACCTCAAAATAACTCAATCAATAAATGTTGTTAAAAACATATGATGAGCTAGGGACTACATTTAATTGGTGTTTATATAATTGTGGATATAAACTGAAATAGATACTTATTTAGAAGACTTTGGGTAATTAACTTTTTCTGGATGATAGAAATAGTAGAAATATATTATATTAATTTTTTTCTTGATAATACAACTGGATCTTAAGATATTAGCAGAGGTTGTGGGCACTTGGGTAGCTCAGTCAGTTAAGTGGCCAACTTTCAATTCAGGTAATGATCTCAGCTCCTGAGGTTGAGCTCTGCATCAGGCTCTGCGTTGACAATTTAGAGCCTGGAGCCTACTTCAGATTCTGTCCCCCCTCTCTCTCTGACCCTTCCCTGCTCATGCTCTGTCTCTCTCTCAAAAATAAAATAAAATATTTAAAAAATATATTAAAAAAATAAATAAAAGGAGAAAAATATATGGACTTATTAAATATTTTTTATGTGCATATATAGGAGTGTTTAAAAGGAAAATGAAGACCCAAAGAAGCTGTTGGGCCCAAAAGCTTACATATCATTTTAAACGAACAACTATAACTTGTTGGGATATGCCAAGAACAAGGGCTTTGACTAGTATTAGTAAATTGTGGGTGAGTGCCCACCAAACCTATGGGAGGGACTAAAGAATGATTAGTGCCATTTTAGTAGGTTATTCCGACCTCAATAGCTAAACTGCAATAAGTGTTCTTGGGACAGGGAGGGCATTTTTCTTATTGGAAATATTATGATTTGCTTTTAGAAAGAAATGGAAGGTCAGAGAATCCTTCCAGCATCTTCTATTTCTCAAGTACTTTCAGCTCAAAATAATCAAAATGACCAAATGGCATTTTGGGGGTAGCATATTTGAACCCCTCAAACCTGGGGATACTTCCTTATTCCATTAATGTAGTAATCATCCCGAAGTAAAATTTCTTGGAAAAGTGTATATCTAAGTATTCCATTTATGACTTTATTCATCCAATGGCTCTAACTACGTTACTTATTTTATTTTCTTTTATTTTTTTTCTTTTCCTTTCTTTTCTTTTTTCTTTATTTTTCTTTCATTTTATTTTATTTTATTTTATTTTATTTTATTTTATTTTATTATTTTATTTATTTTTGTTAAGGAAGCCAGAATCTGGGGGTGGTTTTGTGTATTTCGTAAAGAAAAATGTGAGTCATTTAATTCAACTGCAATTTAAAGACACACAAAAGAGGGGCGCCTGGGTGGCTCAGTCAGTTAAGCGTCCGACTTCGGCTCAGGTCACGATCTCGCGGTCAGTGAGCTCGAGCCCCGCGTCGGGCTCTGTGCTGACTGCTCAGAGCCTGGAGCCCGTTTCAGATTCTGTGTCTCCCTCTCTCTCTGACCCTCCCCCGTTCATGCTCTGTCTCTCTCTGTCTCAAAAATAAATAAATGTTAAAAAAAAAAAAATTAAAGACACACAAAAGAAGCTTGCTTGGTCCATTCATTTATTTTAATTATATGCATTATTTTTATAAACTTTTAGAGCTTCCTTTAAAAAACAACAGCAAATATGTTTTCATAGGAAAAGGGAACATTTGGTTATAAAAATAAGCATCACATTCCAGTAGGTAATTCTCATTAAAGCAGATTATCATGAAGTCTCAAAATCTGTGCTGCTGGAGATTAAAGAGTCAGATCATAAAAAAAGGCAAATGTGAGTCAGTGTACAATTATTTCTAACAAGACAATGTCAATACAGAAGTTAAAAATATTTCATTTTGTATATAAAACCAGAACAGAATTTTAAGAAATTTCACAGAATATAAAGGAGACAAGAAATATTTTATATAGAGAAGAGTTACTTAGAATTTCTTTGATGAATCTTGACAGTTTATTTATGAATACAGGTTTCACAAAATAAAATAACAATGTATATAAAGGTATCTTTTATAAGTAAGCGATTTCTTGATTAGGAAACTGTAAACATTTTTCTTGTTTGGCTCTAATGTTTCTTGTATAAATTAACTAAAATAAATATTTCCTGTAAATTTTGAAAGTTTCTGTGTAACTGATTATTTTCTTGTAAAACAAGCTTAAATTATGGAAGTTTTTATGTAAAAAAACTTAACTCAGTTGTATTCTATTATTATTAACAAAACAACACACACACACATCATATGTAGTGGTGATGTGGGAAACAAGAGGCAAAAAAAAAAGTAGATAAAACTAAATTTCTTTTGAGAAACAGAGGCAGAAAAAAATGTTTATAAAATTAAACCTCCTTGTACCCTGCAGCCCATTGATAAATACTACAGGCAGAGTCAAAGATTTCTCCAAGAACTCCCTACAGTTAATGTTCCCTCTCAATGTTAATGCTTTGATAGAGGGAAAAACAACCTTATCTTGACAAAAGCCAGGCCGCCAATCCTGTAAGTCGTCTTTAGCATGTGAAAATCCTCTCGGAAACTTTCCCTCCTGTTTACCTATCCAAACTTCCAAGTATAACATCAGTCAATCCTCACATTTCTAGGGCAGCATTTTCTGCCCATGGATACTGTGCCCATGCATTAATAAAACCACCTTTTTAAAAATATTATTTATTTATTTATTTTTAAATGTCCACCCAAATTAGTTAGCATATAGTGCAACAATGATTTCAGGAGTAGATTCCTTAGTGACCCTTACCCATTTAGTCCTTTCCCCTTCCCATACCCCCTCCAGTGCCCTGTTTGTTCTCCATATTTATGGGTCTATTATGTTTTGTCCCCTTTCCTGTTTTTATACTATTTTTGTTTCCCTTCCTTTATCTTCATCTGTTTTGTCTCTTAAAGTCCTCATTTGAGTGAAGTCAAATGATATTTGTCTTTCTCTGACTGAAGAATTTCACTTTACCTAATACCCTCCACTTCCATCAATGAAGTTGCAAATGGCAAGATTTTATTCTTTTTGATTGCTGAGTAATATTCCACTATATGTGCATACACACACACACACACACACACACATACATATATATCTTGAAAGATTAGAGAAAAAAAGGGGGGGAGAAAAAAAGGAAATCGTTTGAAAATTTGTAAAAATGAATACACTGAAGTAGACTAAAGTGAAATGATGGAAATAAAATAGAATTTGAAAAAAAAATTACACAACAATAAAGAATATAGTAAAATATAAAGAAAAATATTTTAATAAAAATTAAAAATAATGTTTTTTTTTCCTCTTTCTGTATTCAAGAAAAAGAAAATAAATGAAAATAGAAAAAAAAGTAAAAAAAAAATGAAAATTGAATAGACGGACCTGCTAACAGACTAAATACGACTGAAATTATTTTGTTTTACCCTAGAAGTCAGACTATGAAGAGCTTTATTGTCCATAAACTAATCAGGCCATGAGACTTCTGTTTGTGAAGAGCAAGATTGGCCCAGTTGGGCGGGGCTTAGTGTAAGGGCTCCGTTTCCACTAGATGGCGCTGCTATCCTACTGGGGGGGGATTGTTGTGCTGCTCTTAGGTGCATATGTGTATGCTGGGGAGCTTTGAGAATGGCGTCAGACCGTTCCTCAGTCTGTATTGTCAGAACTCTGTTCTCCCCAATCAGCAAACGCACACCCATCCTTTGTCTTCAGCTTTTGTCCACTTCCTGCTTTTACACTGTCCATGACCAAGCCCCAGGTAGTACCTCTCCCCCGAGTTTTGACTCAGATGTGGCTACCTTCCCCGGTCCCCCACTTCTGAGGGTCTGCAACTTTGACGCGTTCCATCCCTCTGCAAGGATCTGAAATCATTTCAGATACCCCATAAATTCACCTGAAGACTGAGAGAACAAACACTACAGCTAAAAGGAGGGAAGAAGCCACATTGAAGCAGGTAGGAAATATGGAGATGTGGTTTTGGGGAGAAACAGATCTTGGGTGCTACAGAGAAACAGAGATATCTTGTTTGCAGAAAAAGGCCAGAGAGAGAGAAGCACACAGGGGAATGCAATGGGAGAATGCTTTCCCAAGGGCATTGGTTGGGAAAATGAGAAGAGTTGATTTTTTTGTCAGTTCTTGCAACCAGGAAGACTGAAAGACTGGAGTCTTAAAGGTCTGAAGGCTTGGTTGGGATAGAGCCCTGAGAGCATTGCCCTACTCCTGGAGAGAGGGTGGGCAAACTACAATACACACTACATGGGAGCAGAACATGTAGAAACACCAATCCGAAGAGCCTCTGAGGTATAAAGGGGATAAAGTATTCACTCTTCTTGGAGTGTGTCTCTGAGGTGTAGCAATCACAGAGATGCCTCTCCAAGGAAAAAGGAATGGGAGGTTGGACTTTTAGTTTTTTAATGTTTATTTGTTTTTGAGAAAGAGTAACAGAGTGTGAGGGAGGGAGAGGCAGAGAAAGAGAGTGGGAGACACAGAATCTGAAACAGGCTCCAGGCTCCAGGCTCCAGGTACTGAGATGTCAGCACATACCCTGATGTGGGACTTGAACTTGAACACAATGATCATGACCTAGGCCAAAGTTGGATACTTAACCTACTAAGCCACCCAGGCATCCTAAGCCTAGAGTTTTAAAAGTAAGCAAGATTGGCTGTTCTAAAGACTGGAAGACACTCTGCTCCCTGGAGAAAAGGCAGGCAAACAATTGGAAGATAAAAATTATGGAAATAGCAATCTTCAAAACACCTGGACCACAATGGGGAGATTATTTGCACTTCTCAGTGTGCCTCCTGGAGAAGCAATGTGCACAGAGGCACCTGTCCAGTGACAAAGGGGTCAGCTGGTGAGTTTTCCCTCTCCAAAGACTCAGCATAAATGCAGAGCTGATTCCAGTAAACAGCACAATGCCAACACTTGATGCCTAGCTTGCTTATACCAATCCCACATCCCTGCACTCTGGAAGTACTGCCCTTCTCAGTCAAGCTTGTCTCAGTCCCAGTGTGGTGGACCCTTTCCCCAGATGACCAGCCCAAGCCTTTGTCCTAAGCACATTTCTCAATCATAGAGTTCTGCAGGTCTTCAGTTGTACTCGGAGTATTATTGGAGATCACCTAACAAGTCAACCAGAGCACACCTATTTAGAATTCACCACACTCTGACCAAGGACCAAACACTGTCCACTTCAGGCAAAGAGAGCCTCTGCAGATGAATTTCCTGAAGGATAGAGCAGGCAAATGCTAACATCAGATCACACACAAGGCACACAACAGACATCCCTGGTAGCACCAGGCCTAGATACTATATGACCTCTTCTTTATAAACATATTACTCTTAGGAGCAAGAAACATGCCTGGCTTTTTTTTTAAACACAGAAGCATGCAGAGACTTAGACAAAATGCTAAGATGGAGGAATATACCCAAATGAAAGAACAAGATAAGATCATGGCCAGAGATCTGAATGACACAGATATAAGTAACATGCCTGATGGAGAATTTAACGAAACAATCATAAGGATACTGACTAGGCTTAATAAAAGAAAGGAAGACTTCAGGGAGGCCTTTCCCACAGTCAGGAAAGGGATTAAAAAGTCTGTCAAAAATGAAAAAATGCAGAGCGCCTGGGTGGCTCAGTTGGTTAAGCGTCTGACTTCGGCTCAGGTCATGATCTAGTGGTCCGTGAGTTCGAGCCCCGCATCGGGCTCTGTGCTGACAGCTTAGACCCTGGAGCCTATTTCAGATTCTGTGTCTCCCTCTCTCTCTCTGACCCTCCCTCATTCATGCTCTGTCTCTCTCTCTCAAAAATAAATAAACATTAAACAAAATTAAAAAAAAATGAAAACATGCAATAACTGAGCTTCGAAACAGATTTGTGCAATGAACACAAGGAATGAAGTAGCAGAGGAATGAATAAGTGATATAGAAGATAAAAAATGGATAAATAATGGAACATAATTAAGCTGAATTTAGGGAAATAGCAAGTACATAAAAAGTAATAACATATTAGTATAGCAAAAGAAGAAGAGAAAGAAAATTTATTTGAGGAAATAATATCAGAAAATTCCCTAACCTGGGGAAAAAAAGAGATGCCCAGATCCAGCAGTAGCAGAGAACTCCCATCAAAATCAACAAAAACAAGCCAACAACCAGTCATGTGGTAATTAAAATGCGGAATATAGTAATAATGAAAAAAAATATTTTAAGTAGGAAGACAAAAGTAATCCCTAACTTATAAGGGAAGATGCGTAATGCTAGCTGCAGATCTCTCAATAGAAATTTGGCAAGTCATGGGGCAGTAGTGGCATGATATATTGGATGTGCTCAATGGGAAAAATATATAATGAAGAAAACTCTATCTAGCAAGGCTTTCATTCAAAATAGGATAGAAAAAGAGTTTCTAAGACTAATAAAAGTAATGGAATTTGCCCTACTAGACAATCACTGCAAGTTATATTAAAGGAGACACTTTGGGTGGAAAAAGAAGGTCAAAAGTGAAAAAGATAGGAAAAGAACAGAGAAAATCTCCAAACACTATGACAAAACAAGTAATAAAATGGGACTAAATACACATCTATCAATAATTATTCTGAATGTAAATGGACTAAAAACTTCAATCAAAAGGCAGAGAGTGTCAGAGTGGTAAAAAAAAATGTAGTTATATGGTGTCTACAAGAAACTCACTAGAGGCCAGAAGACAGCTGAATATTGAAAATCAGGGGATGGAGAAACAATTATCATGGAGAAGGACATCACAATAAAGCCAGAGTAGCAACATTTATATCAGAAAAACTAAATTTAAACCAAAGACCGTAACAAGAAAAGTAGGGCACAATACCATGATAAAGAGGTCTATTGAACAAGAACATCTAACATTCGTAAATATTTATGTCCCCAATGTATGGACTCAACTATATAAACAATAACAAATATAAAGGAACTCATTTATTAGATCATACCATGTATATCTAATCTATCAAGCTCTTTACAACAACCAGACAAAAATGCATCTAGGATCTAGCATCATTTATATGATTTGTGTGTGTGTATGTGTGTGAGTGTGTGTGTGTTGTTTTTAATTTTTGAATTTAACTTTTTTTTTTACCTTGTTAATTCCTTTCTTTCCTTCAAAAGGAAAAAACAAAGGATTTTACCCCAAAAGAGAGAACAGGAAAAAAACAACAGCCAGGGACTGAAACAACATAGATACAAGAAAGATCTCTGAACCTGAATTTAGAATCATGATAATAAGAATACTAGCTTGTGTTGAAAATAGATTAGAATCCCTTACTGAGGAGATAAAAGAAGTAAACTCTAGTCAGGATGAAATAAAATATGCTTATAACTGAGCGGCAATCTCGAATAGACGCCACGGCGACAAGGATGGATGAAGCAGAGCCATGAATCAGAAAAATATGCAGCCAAGAATTCTTTATCCAGCAAGGCTGTCATTCAAAATAGAAGGATAAATAAAAAGTTTCCAAGACAAACAAAAATTAAAGGAGTTTGTGACCACTAAACCAGTCCTGTAAGAAATTTTAAAGGGCATTCTCTGAGGGGAGGGAAAAAAAAAATCAACAAAGAATAGAAATGACAAGAGAATGACACCAGAAGCTCCAACTCTACAGGCAACATAATGGCAATAAATTCATATATTTCAGTACTCACTTTAAACATCAATGGACTAAATGTTCCAATCAAAACACATAGAGTAACAGAATGGATAAGAAAATAAGATCCCTCTTTATGCTGTTTACAAGAGACCCACTTTAGACTTAAAAACGTCTTCACATTGAATGTAAGGTATGCAGAACCCTCTATCATGCTAATAGTCACCAAAAGAGAGCCAGAGTAGCCATACTTGTATCAGAATATCTAGACTTTAAAATCAAGACTGTAACAAGTGATGAAGAAGGGCATTATATTATTAAGGGATCTGTTCACCAAGAAGAACTAAAAATTGTAAACACTTATGCTCCAAATGTGGAAGTATCCAACTATATAACTCACTTAATCACAAACATAAAGAAACTCATTGGTAATAATACTATAATAGTAAGGAACTTCAAAACCCCACACTTACAGCAAACTTACAGCACACTTCAACACTTACAACAATGGATAGATCATCTAAAGAGCAAACCAACAAGGAAAAAATTTCTTCAAATGATACACTGGACCTGTTGGACTTAACAGATATATTCAGAACATTTCATCCCAAAACAACAGAATATACTTTCTTCTCCAGTGCACATGGAACGTTCTCTAGAATAGATCACATACTGGGACACATATTAGCCCTCAAGAAGTACAAAAATGTCAAGATCATGCTGTGCAAATTTTCAGACCACAACATTCTGAAACTTGAAATCAAGGACAAGAAAAAATGTGGAAAGATAACGAATAATTGGAGACTAAAGAATATCTTACTAAACAATGAATGGGCTAACCGTGAAGTTAAAGAGAAAATTAAACAGTACATGGAAGCTACAGAAAATGGTAACACAACAGCCCAAAAGCTCTGAGATGCAGCAAATGTGGTCATAACAGGGAAATATGTAGTAATTCAAGCCTTCCTGAAGAAGAAAGAAAGGTCTCAGATACACAACTTAATCCTACACCTGAAAGAGCTGGAAATAATCAGCAAACAAAACGCCAGACCAGGAGAAGACAGGAAAGAATAAAGATTAGAGCAGAAATCAATGCTATCAAACAAACAAACAAACAAACAAACAAAAACAGTAGAACAGATCAATGAAACCAGAAGCTGGTTCTTTGAAAGAATTAACAAAATTGATACACCAGTAGCCAGTTTGATCAAAAAGAAGAAGGAAATGACTCAGATAATTAAAATCAAGTATTAAAGAGGAGAGATCACAACCAACACAGCAGCAATACAAACAATAATAAGAAAATGTTATGAGCAATTATATACTAATAAAATGGGCACTCTGGGGTAAATGGATGAGTTCCTATAAACATATAGACTATCAAAAATGAAACAGAAAGAAATAAAAAATTTGAACAGATCCATAACCAGTAAAGAAATCAAGTTAGTAATAAAAAAAATCTCAAAATAACAAGAGTCCAGGGCTGGATGGCTTTCCAGGGGACATCTACCAAACATTTAAAGAAGGGTTAACACCTATTCTCTTGAAGCTATTCCAAAAAATGGTTTCTGTGAAGCCAGCATTACCTTAGTTCCAAAAAACAGAGACACCACTAAAAAGGAGAACAATAGACCAATTTCCCTGATGAACATGAGTGCAAAAATCCTCAACAAGATACTAGCCAACCTAATCCAACAATACCTTAAAAGAACTATTCACCACGACAAACTGGGATGCATGCCTGGGATGCAGGAATCTTTGAATGTCAGCAAAACAATCAATGTGATTCATCACATCAATAAAAGAAAGGAAAAGAACCACATGATCCTCTCAATAGATGCAGAGAAAGCATTTGACAAAATAAAGCATCCTTTATTGACAAAAACTCTAAAGAAAGAAAGTGGGTATAGAAGGATCAAACTCGACATCACAAAAGCCATATATGAACGACCCAAAGCTAATATCATCCTCAATGGGGAAACACTGAGAGTTTTCCCCCTAAGGTCAGGAACAAGACAGGGATGTCCACTCTCGCCACTCTTATTCAACATAATATTGGAAGACAACACAAAGAATCACAATCAGGCAACACAAAGAAATAAAAGGCATCCAAATCGGCCAGGAGGAGGTGAAACTTTCACCCTTTTTCGATGACGTGATACTCTATATGGAAAACCCAAAAGATCCAACCAAAAAAAACTGCTGGAACTGATCCATGATTTCAGCAAAGTTGCAGGATATGAAATCAATGCGCAAAAATCAGTTGCATCCCTATACACCAATAACAAAGCAACAGAAAGAGAAATCAAGGAATTGATCCCATTTACAATTGCACCAAAAACGTTAAAATATCTAGGAATAAACAAAACCGAAGTGGTGAAAAATCTATGAACTGAAAAGTATACAAAGCTTGTGAAAGAAATTGAAGAAACCAAAAAAAAAAAAAAAACAAAAAACAAAAAAAACAAAAACAAAAAAAACAAAAACAAAAAAACAAAAACAAAAAAAAACCAGAAAACATATTCCATGCTCCTGAATAGGAAGAACAAATATTGTTAAAATGCCATTACCTAAAGGAATCTACATATGCAATGTGATCCCTATCAAAGTAACACCAGCATTCATCTACAGAGCTAGAACAAACAATCCTAAAATTTGTATGGAACCAGAAAAGACCCTGAATAGCCAAAGCAATCTTGACAAAGCAAACCAAAGCTGAGGCATCACAATCCCAGATGTCAAGCTGTATTACAAAGCTGTAGTCATCAAGACAGTATGGTACTAGCAGAAAAACAGACACTCAGGTAATGAAACAGAAGAGAGAACCCAGAAATTAACCCTCAGATGTATGGCTAACTAATCTTTGACAAGGCAGGAAGGAATATCCAATGCAATTAAGACAGTATCTTCAGCAAATAATGCTGGGAAAACTAGACAAAGACATACAGAAAAATGAACCTTGGACACTTTCCTTCACCATACACACAATGAAACTCAAAATGGATGAAAAACCTAAACATTAAGACAGGAAGAGATCAAAATCCCTGAGGAAAAAGCAGGCAAAACCTCTTTGACCTCGACTGCAGCAACTTCTTACTCAAAACTTGGAGGCAAGGGAAACAAAAGTTAAAGAGAACTATTGGGACCTCATCAAAATAAAAACCTGCACGCCAAAGGAAACAATCAGCAAAACTAAAAGGCAACCAAGAGAATGGGAGAAGATATTTGCAAATGAATATCAAAGAAAGGGTTAGTATCCAAATATCTATAAAGAACTTATCAAACTCAAACTTAAAAAACAAATAATTCAGTGAAGAAAAGGGCAAAAGACATGAATAGACACTTTTTCAAAGAAGACATGCAGATGGACAACCAACACATGAAAAATTGCTCAACATCACTCATCATCAGGGAAATACAAATCAAAAGCAGAATGAGATACCACCTGACACCTGTCAGAATGGCTAACATTAACAACTCAGGCAACAACAGATGTTGGTGAAGCTGCAGAGAAAGAGGATCTCTTTTGCATTGTTGGTGGCAGTGCAACCTGGTGCAGCCACCCTGGAACACAGCACAGAGGTTCCTCAAAAATTTAAAATAGAACTTACCCTATGATCCAGCAGTTGCATTACTAGGTATTTATTCATGGAATACAGGTATGCTGTCTCAAAGGGACATGTGCATCACAATGCTTACACCAGTAATATCAACAATAGCCAAAGTATGGGAGAGCCCAAATATACATAGGTGGATAAATGGATAAAGATGTGGTATATATATCCAATGGAATATTACTCAGTAATCAAAAAGTATGATATCTTGCGATTTGCAACTATGTGGATGGAAATAGAGGGTATTAAGCTAAGCAAAATTAGTCAGAGAAAGACAAATATCATATGAATTCACTCATATGAGGACTGTAAGATACAAAACAGATGAACATAAATGAAGCAACACAAAAATACTATAAAAACAGGAATGGGGACAAACATAAGAGACTTTTAAATAGAGACAACAAACAGAGTTTGCTGGTGGTTTGAGGGAGGGGGGATGGGCTAAATGGGTAAGGGACATTAAGGAATCTACTCCTGAAATCATTGTTGCACTATACACTAACTTGGATGTAAATTAAAAAATAATAATAATTAGATTACTTAAAAAAGAGAGGAAGAAAACAAACTGAATGTTATTGGAGAGAGGTGAGTTGGAGATTGGCTAGATTGGTGATGGGTATTAAGGATGGCAATTGTGATGAGAACTGGGTGTTATATGTAATTGATGAATCACTGTATTCTTCTGAAACCAATATCGCACTGTATGTTACCTAACTACATTTTAGAAAAAAGAAAAAGAAAAAAGAAAAAGAAATGGGCAGAAGACTTAAATAGACATTTTTCCAAAGGAGATTTACAGATGGCCAACAGAAAAATGGAAAGATGCTCAACATCACTCATCATCAGGGGATACAAATCAAAACTTCAATTAAATTCCACCTTACACTTGTCAGAATGGTAAAATTAACAGCACAAAAACAACAGGTGTTTCTGAGGGTGAGGGTAAAATGAACACTCTCACACTGCTGATGGGATTACAAATTGGTGCAGCCACTCTGGAAAACAGAGTTAATACTAGAACTACCCTATAATCCAGCAATTTTAGTACTAAGTATATACCTAAAAGATACAAAAACAATAACTCAGAGGGACACATGCACCCTGATTGCTTATAGAAGCATTACCAACAATACCCAAATTATGGAAACAGACCAACTGTCCATTGACTGATGAAGGGATAAAGATGTGGTATATACCCAGCCATGAAAAAGAATGAAATTTTGCCATTTTCAATGATGTGGATGGAGCTAGAGAAGATTATTCTAAGTGAAATAAGCCAGGCACAAGAAGACAAATACCCTATGATTTCGCTCATATGTGGAATTAAAGAAACAAGTGAACATAGTGGGAGAGGGAAAGAATAGAAAACCAAGAAATAGACTCTTAACTATATTGAACAAACTCTTACCAGATGGGAGGCAGGTGGAAGATAGGTTACATAGGTGATGGGGATTAAGGAGGGCACTAGTGATGAGCACCAGGTATTGAATTACTAAATTCTACACCTGAAACTAATATTACACTCTGCTAACTAACTGGAATTCAGATAAAATTTGAAGGAAAAAAATAAAATATTATGAAACTGAATCCAATAATATATCAAAAAATCATTCACGATAGTCAATTGGCATTTTTTCCCCTGAGATGCAAGTGTATTTCAATATTCACACATCGATCAACACACAACATGATGTCAAAATTTAAGGATAGAAACCATATGATTAGTTCAGTAGATGCAGAAAAATCATTTAACAAAGTAAAGCATCTATTCATGATGAAAACTGTCAACAGAGGAGGTTTAGAGGGAACATACATCAGTAGAGTAAAGGTAACGTATGAAAAACTGAGAGGTAGCATCATACTAAAAGGTATGATGGTAAGACTCCACTAGAAGACTGCTAGAATTGATAAATAAAGTTAGTAAAATCACCAGATATAAAATCAATATACAGAAATATGTTGTATTTCTATAAGCTAATATTGTAGTAGTAGAAAGATAACAATCCCATTTACAATTGCAACAAAAATATTGTAATACCTAGGAGTGAAACATATCCAAGGAGGTGAAATGATTGTATGTGATAACAATAAAACATTGATGGATAAATTGAAGATGACACAAAGGAATAGTAAGATATTCCATGCTCATGGGTTGGAGGGAGACACATTATTAAAATATCTGTACTACTTAATGCAAACGACGGATTTATTGTGTTTCCTATCAAAATACAAGCAATATTTTCCACAGTCCTAGAACAAATAACCCTGAAACGTGTATGGATCCACAAAGTATCTTAAATAGCCAAAACAATCTTGAAAAAAAAATAACAGAATTGGAGATATCACAACCTCAGATTTCAGGATATACTACAAAGCTATAGTAATGAAAATAGTATGATTCTGGTAGTAAAATAGATACAAAAATCAATAGAACAAAATAGAACCCACAAGTACACCCAAGATTGTATGGTCCATTAATCTTCAATAAAGAGAAATGAATATCCAATAGAAAAATCTTGGGGCGCCTGGGTGGCTCAGTCGGTTGAGCGGCCGACTTCAGCTCAGGTCATGATCTCGCGGTCTGTGAGTTCGAGCCCCGCGTCGGGCTCTGTGCTGACAGCTCGGAGCCTGGAGCCTGTTTCAGACTCTGTGTCTCCTTTTCTCTCTGACCCTCCACCATTCATGCTCTGTTTCTCTCTGTCCCAAAAATAAATAAACTTAAAAAAAATTAAAAAAAAAAAAAGAAAAATATAGTATCTTGAAGAAATAGTGTTTAAAGAAACTGGACATATGCCAGAAAAGCAAAACAAAACAAACAAAGAAAACTTGACCACTTCCTTACATCATTCTAAAAAGTAAATTCAAGGTGAATTAAATAAGTAAATGTGAAACCTGAAACCATAAAAATTCTAAACAATGGCAAAGGTAATAATTTCCCTGACATCAGTCATAGCAATATCTTTCCTGATTTGTCTCCTGAGTCAAGGGAAAGAAAAAAGAAAAGTATTGTGATAACAACAACAATGACAAGAACATCAACTTTAGCACAGAATTTGACACGATCAGCAAAAATAAAAACAACCTACTGATTGGGAGAAGATATTTGTAAATGATATATCTGATAAAGTGTGAGTATCCAAAATGTATGAAGAACTAATACAAATCAACACCAGAAAGACAAATAATCCAATTAAAACCAGAACACATGGGCAGAACACATGAATAGCAATTCCTCCAAGGAAGATTTAGAAATGGTCAACTGATGCGTGAAAAGATGCTCAAAATCACTCATTATCTAGGAAATGAAATCAATAGCACAAACAGTTCACCTTACAGAGGTCAGAATGTCTAACCTGAAAAGCACAAAAATGAACAAGTGTTGGCAAGGATGTGGAGAAAAAAGAACACTCGTGCACTTTTGGTGTGAATGCAAATTGGTGCAGGCACTATGGACAAAAGTATGGAGTGCCTTCAAAAAGTTAAAAATAGAACTACCATATGATCCGATAGTTCCACTGGGCATTTACCTAAAGAATATGCAAACACAATTTGAAAAGACCTATGTATTCTTTATGTTTATTTCATCATTCTTTACAGTAGCTAAGTTATGGAAGCAACTTGGGTCCATTGATAGATGGATGGCTAAAGTAGATGTTGTGTAGTCACACAATTCAACCATAAAAATGATAAAATCTTGCCATTTCAAAAACATGGATGGGTCTATAGTGCATTATGTAAGTAAAGTGAGTCAGAGAAAGGCAAATATCATAAGATTTCTCTTCTATATGGAATATAAGAAACTAAACAAATGCACAAAGACAAAATAGAGACAAAACAAAGAAAAGGAAACATAAATATAGATACCAAATTGAATGTTACCGGGGCAGGTGGGTATGGGAGTGGTGAAATATGTGAAGGGGTGTAAGAATACACTTATTGTAATGAAGACTCAGTAATGTATAGACTTGCTGAATCACTATATTTTACACCTGCAACTAATATAACATTGTATGGTAACTAATGGAATTAAAATAAAAACTTAAAAAGCAAAAAAATCAAAGTTCAATGGAAGTATGAGAGATAAAATAAAATTTCGTCTTTGTGTATGTTTTTATAATATTTGTGCGCACATATAATTTCTTCAGTATATTTTACTAAATGTGTGAATGGAAAATTCCTGTATCCTTACACAAGTCATTCTGAATTATAGAACAAAAATTTAGCCTTTGAAACAAATTCACAGATTAGCACATTTTAACAAGATCAATAGAAATAGGAAAGGTAAAGTTACAGGCCAGCATATTCATTACACAGACACAAATCTACCAAAGAAATATAAATTAAAAAAACATACATTTGTTAAATTCAAAATGCAATGTTTAGTTTTAGAAAGTCATTTTATTCACTATATTAACATAAGAAAAACTAAAAGTATTATCATTGTAAAGAATTTAGAATCTACAAAATCCATTTTTAGGGTGAGTAATCATTAGTAAGTTATAAAAAGAAAATGTAGGGGTTCCTGGGTGGTAAAGTGGGTTAGGTACCTGACTTTTGATTTTTGGCTCGGATCACAATGTCATGGTCATGATATTGAGCTTTGTGTCAGGGTCTGTGCTGTGCATGGAGTCTGCTCAAGATTCTCCTACTCTCTCTCCCCTTGTCCTTCCCCAGTCACACACTCTCTTTCTCTAAAAAGAATGAAGAAGGAAAGAAAAAAAGAAAGAAAGAAAGAAAGGGAAAGTTTAGAATCATTTTTTAAGGTGACAAAGAAATCCCTAATAGAATAGGAAGTGATCTGAGACATAGAAAGAGTAAACATTGTCAAGTGTTCATTTCCCACATAATATTAAAATTAAGCAAAAACGTTCAGATCCAATGTTACCAGACTGGAAAACAGAATTTTACAAAAGAATAAGAGTGCTGAAACAAACAAACAAAAAATAGTGATTTGGAAACAGTAAGACCATGTTTTCAACATTTTTTATCTGCCTCTCAATAGGTTTGGTAGTGTTATGGCAATAAAATCTTAAAGCAGCAACAGTCTAAATGTAGTGACATGCCATATTCCTATTATGAAACTTATGTTCCTGGTTATAGAGGGAACGGAGGAGACCTCACACATATTATTGCATTTGTGACACTTCTAACCGGTCTTGGGGCCCACCTGAAAGACAATGATGCAAGGAGGATGTTTTATATACAGAACTCAGAACACTGACAGAGAGCATGGAGGTTGTTGCTAAAAAATGCTACAATAAGAACTGATAAATCACAGATCCCTGAGGAAAAAAAATTGCTAGTCAATGTATACAAAGATTATCAAAGGCCCATAAGAAAAAGATGAAAGAGATTCAATGGTAATTTAAGACTTTCAGAAGTAGAGATGCATACAGAAGAATTTAGAAATCCACATGCATACTCACAGTAAGGTAAATTCAGGAAACACTGAAAAATACTCAAGTCTTTTCCAAAGGTTGATCCCCAGTGCAATGTTGTCAAAGTGTAGAAGAGTACCCCAAGCATAAAGCCAACATGTAAAAACTGAGTGAGCTGTTTGTACGTTTCTTTTTTTTTTTTTTCTTTCAGTGTTTGAATCTTTTAGTTCCTATAAATCAAGTAAATCTTTTTCAGGGTACTAGCTTAACACAAACTAAAGTGAACTAAAGGAAAAGTCACTAAACATAACAAGGAACTGTATTTCCAAAATGCATTAGGTTGGTACTAAACAAATTTCTAGAGCCTTTAGAAATGTAAAAATAGCTATATTTGCAGAAGAGTAAACATATAACTTCCAGTTACACATTATAATAGCAAAACGTCTAATATCCACACACACAAATAAATCATGACACACAAACCTTCAAACCAAATCTGTCTTAGGTTTTCTACCTAAATCAACCTCTTCAGGCTCTAGTCTTTAATTCTCCCATAAATATTTTTAAAGTAGTAGTAACATACTAAAACAATTTTATAAGCAGTCAAAGATCTCCTCCAAAAAACTGAATACCCACCCAGTCGGGAAAAAGTACATTGAAATGGCAAGAAAGTTTGTAGGGTTTTTATTCATATTTGTCTCATCACTTCCCTAGTGCTGCTAGGAATAATATAGTGGGGAGGAATGTCAAAAATCCTTAATCTTACCCTATGGCTAGATGGAGCAGAGCATAACTTATTGGAAACATTATAAACAGTCTGAAGTATGTCTTAGGTACTCTTTTCTGTCTCCGCTGAGTCAGAGACCAGACAAGCAAACATGACATAGCTATGATTTCGGTCTGGCAAAATCTGAAGAAAACAAACGCTGCTACCATGATATGCATGAGATATGCATGGTGCTATACATTTGAAGATAGTAGGATCAAGAAATTATGGAGAGAGGAATACAATAAAATATCTGACACCCAAGAAGATACTGGGGTATGAATCTCTAAACACTATTTTAAAATAACTGCGTACGTGGGGACAATTAGGGGAGGGGGATGGAAATCACATTACCGGGGAGGAAATGTGCTGAGAAGAAAATCTGAGGATATCTTAAACCTATTGCTTAGCCTGATACCAAGGCTCAGAACATACGCTTCTTTGACAGTAAGGAATTTTTGGAAGAGGAGGCTGTTTTTGTAAATGCCAATTATTTAACAAACCATCAAAAGGCATTTCAAGAAACAGGAAAACAGATCATTCAAAGAAACAAATAGGGGAAATGGAAAATAGCAGCAGTGTAAGAAGACTGTATACTAGACTTGTCCCATTAATACAAGTAGATAACTATTAAATCTGCCTAAATACCCCAGAAATCCACCTGAACACTGAGATAATGACTCCACAACTGAAAGGAGAGAAGACACCACGCTAAAATGGTAGGGAGTGCAGAGATATGGTTTAGCGGAGAAAAAAAAATCATGGGTGATGCAAAGGGGAGCTGTGTTCACAGAGAAGGACAAGAGAGAGAGAGAGAGAGAGAGAGAGGGATGAGTATACAGGGGAATACACTAAGAGAAGATTTTCCCAAAGTCATTGGCTTAGAAAATTAGAAGGGTGGAATTTCCTGAGTTCTTGCAAGCAACAATGCTAAAAGCAAGGAGTCTTAAAGGTCATTGGGCTTGGCTTGTACAGAGCCTGGAAGGCAAAGTCCTGCTCTTGGAGAGAAGGCAGGCAAACAACTGGGAAGCAGGCAGCCTGGAAACAGCAAATTAAAGAAATGCTGTGACATATGGAACAGGGGGATTATTCACTCTTTTCAGAGTGGGTATCTGAGAGGCAGCATTCACAGAGACAGTTGTAATGAACATAGGAGCTGACTTGTGCCTTTACCCCGCCCTGGCAATCAGCATGAGCACAGAGCCAACTGTAGGAAGCAACAAAGCACCAATATTGGCTACCTAACTTGCTTACCCCAAGCCCCACACCCCTGCACTCTAGCAGGAATACTCCCCACAGCCAAGCTTGCTATAGTTCCATTATCATGGGTTCCTACCCCAAAAGACTAGCATAAACCTCTGCCCATACCATGTGTCCAGACCAGAGAGTTCTGCAGTGCCTCATTTCTGGTGGAGTTGTTGTCGGGTCTCATTTCACAAACAAATCAGAGCACACCTAGGTAAAACTATGATATTCAGGCCAAAGATGAAACACTGCCCACAACAGGCAAAAGAGCATCTGAATACAACTGGCCTGAAGAATAAAGTAGACGAAACACAAGACCATAGCACACATAGCACACAAAGAAGACACCTCTTGAAGCACCAAGCCCTGGGCATACACAACATCTTTTTCATGAGCCCATGACATTTAGGAGCAGGAGACATAACTATCTTTTCTAACAAAGAGAAGAAGGTAGAGCCGTAGACAAAGTTCAAGGATGTAGGAATTTATCACAAATGATTGAACAAGATAAAACCACAGCCAGAGATCTAAGCAACACAGATGTAAGTAACATGCCTGACAGAGGACTTAAAGCAAAAATCATAAGGATGCAAAGTGGACTTGACAAAAGTATAAGAGACATCAATGGACCCTTAACACTGAGACTAAATATTTAAAAAATAAACCAATAAGAGATGAATAAAGCAATAAACAACATTAGAAATAAGTTTGACGCAATGAACTCCAGGTTTGAAGAAGCAGAGAAACAAATTAGAGAACTGGAAGACAAAATAATGGAAAATAATGAAGCTGAAAAGACAGAGAAGAATTATGCAGCACAAGAATAGACTCAGTGAACTCACTGACTAAATCAAATTTAGTAACATTCTTATTATAAAAGTTCCAGAAGAAAAGAGAGAAACAAAGGGAAGAAAATATATTTCAAGAAGAAAACTTCCTTAATCTGGGGAAGTAAACAAATATCCAGAGGCATAAGGCACAGAGAACTCCAGTAAAAATAAAATAAAATATAAATAAATAAATAAATAAATAAATAAATAAATAAATACAACAACAAAAACATGCCAAAACCCAGACATGTTATAGTAACATTTGCAAAATGTACTGATAAAGAAAAAATCTTTAAAGCAGCAAGACACAAGAAGTCCTTAACATACAAGGGAAGATCCATAAAGCTAAATAGATATTTCTTAACAGAAACTTGTCAAGCCAGAAAGGAGTAGCATGGGTTATACAGAGTGCAAATTGTGGAAAATATGCAGCCAAAAATATTCTATCCAGAAAGGCTATCATTTAGAATAGAAGGAGAAATAAAGAATTCTCCAGACAAACAAAAATGTATGGAGTTTATGGCCACTAAAACAGGTGTGCAAAAAATATGAAAAGGGATTCCTGGAGGGAAAGGGAGAGAATAAAAGTGACAAAGAAAATAAAGAACAGTTAATATGTCAAAAAACAAAGACAAAACAAGTTAAAAAATGGCAATATGCATATCTATCAGTAATTACTCTAAAATTAAATCGACTGAATGCTCCAATCAAAAGGCAGGGTGCCAGAATGGATTAAAAAAAAAAAACAACAAAAAACGCATCTCTATGGTGTCTACAAGAGATTCATTTTAGACCTAAAGACACCTGCATATTGAAAGGGAGGGGATGGAGAAATATTTATCATGCAAATAGATGTCAAAAGAAAACCAGAGTATCAATACTTATTTCAGAAAACTAGACATGGAAACAGACTGCAAAAAAAGATAAAAGAGGCCACATATCACAATAAAGGGGACAACACAAGAAGAAGATTTAACTATTATAAATATTTATGCCCCTAACATGATTGTATCTAAACATATAAAACAGATAATAAAAAACATAAAGGAAATAATCAGTAACAATGCAATAAAAGTAGAGGGACTTTAATAACCCACTTGCATCCATGGACACATCATCTAAAAGGAAAATTAACCAGGAAAATACTTTGAATGACACACTGGACCAGATGGATTTTGGAGATATGTTCAAAACATTGCATCCTAAAACAGCAGAATACACATTATTTTCAATGCCACATGGCACATACTCCAGATTAGATCATGTTTCAGTCACAAAAAGAGCCTCCACAAATTAAAGCATAATGAGGTCACACCAGGTTGATTTTCTGACCAGAAAAATATGAAAATAGAAGTCAACCACAAGAAAAAATAGGAAAGACCACAAACACGAGAATGTTAAACACCATGCTACTAAATAATGAATGGGTCAACCAAAAAAATCTAAGAAATAATAATAATAATAATAATAATAATAATAATAATAATAATAAAATGCATGTATAAAAATGAAAACACAATGATTCACAAACTTTGGTATGCAGCAAAATCAGTCCTTAGATGGAAGTATATAGCAGTACAGGTCTGCCTTAAGAAGTAAGCAAATTGTAAAATGAATAACCTAAACTAACACCTAAAAGAACTTACCAAAAAATCATAATAATAATAAGGCCTGAAGCCAGCAAAAGAAGAAAATAGTAAATATTAGAACAGAAAAAAATGATAGAGAAACTAAAAATAAATAAATAAATAATAAATAATAAATAAATAAATAAATAAATAAATAAATAAATAAAAACAGATCAGTGGAACTGAAAGCTGATTCTTTGGGGGAAAAAAAACGGTAATAAAATTAATAAACCTCTAGTTAGACCTTACAAGGGGAAAAGAGAAAGAATACCCATAAACAAGATCACAAATGAAAGAAGAAACACTATAAAAATATGAACAATTAAAAGTACATATTATGAAAAACCATATGTCAAAAATTTCACATCCAAGAACAAAAGGTAAATTCGTAGAAACACACAAATTACTAAAATGAGAGGGAAAAACTAGAAAATTTGAAGTGAATGATAACCAGCAAGGAAATTGAGTCAGTAGTAATAAAACAAACAAACAAACAAACAAAAAACACACACAAAAAAACCCTCAAACTAACAAAAGCTCAGGGCCAGATCATTTAACAGGTGAATTCTACCAAACATTTAAAGGAGAGTTAATACCTATTCTCTTCAAACTATTCCAAAAAATAGGAAAGGAAGAAAAACTTCCGAACTAATTTTATGAAGCCAGCATTACCCTGACACCAAAACTCAGTAAGATTCCACTAGAAAAGAGAAATAGAGGCCAATATACCTGATGAACATGGATACAAGCATTCTCAATGAAAAATGAACAAAACAAACAATAGAATTAAAAAAAAAACCTCATTTACCATGTTCAGGTGGGAATTATGCCTAAGCTGCAAGTGTGTTTCAATATTTGGAAATCAATTAACATATTACACCACATTAATAAAAGAAGAGATAAGAACCATATGATTATCTGAATAGATGCAGGAAAAGCACTTCACGAAGTACAACATCATTCATGATAAAAATCCTCAACAGGTAGGTTTAGAGGGAGCATACCTCAACAAAATAAAGGTCATTGCTTAAAAATCCACAGTTAATATCATCCTTAATAGGGAAAATTTCAGAGCTTTTCCTTTATGGTCAGGACAAAACAAGGATGCCACTCTCACTACTGTTATTTTACATAGCATTGGAAGTCATAGCCACAGAAATCAGAGAATATATACAGATAAATGTCATCCAAATCAGCAAGGAAGAAGTAGAACTTCCACTATGTGCAGAAGACATCATACCCTATATAGAAAATCTGAACAACTCCAAAAAAAAAAAAAAAAAAAAAAAAGATTGCTAGAATTGGTACACAAATTCAGTAAAGTTATAGGATATAAACTAAATGTACAGAATTCTTTTGCATTTCTATACACTTATAATGAAGCAGTAATAAGAGAAATTGAAGAATCAATCCCATTTACAACTGTAGCAAGCACAATAAGGCATTTAGACATATAGCTAACCAAAGACATGAAAGACCTGTGCTGTGAAAACTACATTACCCTGATGAAAGCAATTCAAGAGGACACACAAAAAATTAAAAGAACTTTCATGCTCATGTATTAGAAGAACAAATATTGTTAAAATGTTGATCTTTCAAAGCAATCTACACATTTAATGTAACCACAATCAAAATACATGGAGCATTTTTCACAAACCTAGAACAAACTATCCTGAAATTTTCAGGGAGCCACAAGAGACCCCAAGTATCCAAAGCAGCCTTGAAAAGGAAAAGCAAACCCAGAGACATCACAATTCCAGATTTCAAGTTATATTAGAAAACTGTTGTCATCAAAACAGTATGGTATCATCACAAAATAGACACATAGAGCAACTGAACAGAACAGAAAACCCAGAAGTGAACCCACAATTATTTGGTCAACTCGTCTTTGACAAAGCAGGAAAGAAAATCCAATGGAAAAAAAGATCTCTTCAACAAATGGTGTTGGGAAAACTAGATAGCAACATGAAAAAGAATGAACCTGGACCACTTTCTTACACCATATACAAAAATGAACTGAAAATGAATTAAAGTTGTTTTTTTAATTTTTTAATGTTTATTTTTGAGAGAGAGAGAGAGAGAACAGGAGTGAGGCAGGGGATGGGGGTGGTGTAGAGAAGGAAGGAGACATAGAATCCTAAGCAGGCTCCAGGCTCTGAGCTGTCTGCACAGAGCCCCCATGCAGGGCTCAAAGCCGTGAACCACAAGATCATGCCCTGAGCTGAAGTCGGACGTTCCACCAACCAAACCACCCAGGCGCCCCAGATTAAAGTTCTTAATGTGAGTCAGGAAACCTTCAAAATCCTAGAGGAGAACACAGACAGTAGCATCATGGATATTGGCCATAACAACTGCTGATTAGATATGTCTCCTGAGGCAAGGTAAACAAAAGCAAGAGTGAGCAATTGAGACTTCATCAATGCAAAAAGCTTCTGCACAGGGTAAGAAATTTAAAAAAAAAGCCATCTAAGAAGTGAGAGAAGGTATTTTCAAATGATGTTTCTGGTAAATGGTTAGTATCCAAAATATATAAAAACTTGTAAAAGTCAACACCCCAAAAAACAAATAATCCAATTAATAAAAGGGCAGAAGTCATGAGTAGACATATTGGCAAAAAAGTCCTAAAATGGCTAACAGACTCATTAAAAGATGTTCAACATCACTGATCATCAGCGAAATACTGAAATCAAAACTACAATGAGATATCACTTCACACCTGTCAGAATGGCTAAAATTAACAACACAGGAAACAATAAGTATGGTGAGGATGTGAAAAAAAGAGTAAACCTCTTATACTTTGTTGGTAATGCAAACTGGTGCAGGCATTCTGGAAAATAGTATGGAGTTTCCTCGAAAAGTTAAAAAATAGAACTATCCTATCATCCAGCAATTTCACAACTAGGTATTTATCCAAAGAATACAATGATATAGCAACATTATCAACAATAACCAAATCATGGAAACAGCCCAACCGTCCATTGACTGATGAATGGGTAAAGAAGATGTGGTATATATACAGTGGAATACTACTCAGCCATAGAAAATAATGTAATCTCGATATTTGCAAGGATGTGCATGGGGCTACAAAGTATTGTACTGAGTGAAATAGGTCAGTCAGAGAAAGACAAATACCATATGATTTTACTCATAGGTGAAATTTAAGAAATGATACAAGAAATTATAGGGGGAATTATAAGAGAAGAAAACCATGAAACAGACTCAACTATAGAGAAAAAAGTGAGGGTGACTAAAGGGGAGATATTGGGGTATGGTTTCAATAGGTGATGAGGATTAAGGAGAGCACTTTTTGTCATGAGCATCATATGTTTTTCTAAGTGATGAATCACTAAAGTGTACATTTGAAACCAATATTACACTCTATGTTAACTAACTGGAATTTAACTAAAAACTTAAAAAAAATAATGATAAAAAATGAGAATAATTTAAGATTATTCAGCAACATTATCAAGTGTAATAATATTTTATTATAGGAATCCCTGAATAAGTGAGAAAGAAGGGGGCAGAAAACTTTCAGTTGAAGAAACAATAGCTGAAAACATCTCTAACCTGGAGAAGGAAACAGACATCCAGATCAAAGAAACACAGAGAGCTACTACAAGATGAACCCACAGAGGTATACAGAAGAGACATCATCATTAAAATGGGAAATAGTAATAAAAACAGATATTTATAAAACCACCAAGAAAAAAAAAGTTATATATTGGGGAAATTCAATAAGGCTATATCATCTTATTAACCAGCAGAAATCTGTAAGCCAAGAGAGAGTAACAGGATATACTCAAGGTACTGGGGAAAAATACTGGAAATAAAAATACTCTATCCAGAAAAATTATCATCAGAATGGAAAGAGAAGTAAAGCATTACCTAGGGAAATATATGTTAAAGAAGTTCATCACTGCTAAACCATTCTCGTGAGAGATATTAAAGGAAAGTCTTTGGGAATAAGAGGCCATAAGTAGAATTTAGAAAATTATAAAAGGTAAAAAAAAAATCACAGGACAAAATGCACAATTAAGATAATAAATCAGTAATTTATAAAGCTAATGTGAAGGTTAAAATACAAAGAAGATAAATTATGTTTATAAAAATTAGTAGAGATACACAAAATAAAAGTATGTCAAATATGACATCACATGCCTAATACATGAAGAGGGCATTACAAATTTGCTGCATTTACAATGTGTTTCAATTTAAGCAACTATCAATTTAATAAAGACTTCCATACCCATAAAATGTTATATTTGAACCAAATGATAACCACACAGCAAAAGTCTATAATAGATACACACACACACACACACACACACACACACACACACACTCACACACACACACCAAATAAATGAATGGAAAGGAATCCAAGCATTATATTAAAGACAGAAAACTATATAAACCACAGGGGAAGAGAATGAGAGAAAACAAGGAATAGAGAAGAACAACAAAAACAACAAGACAACAACAAAATGAGAATAAGCACACATCTATAAATAATTACTTTTTATGTAAATGGAAAAAATTCTTCATTCAGTAGGTTTAAGGTGACTGAACAGATTAACAAAGAAAGATGTAGTAGCCATAGTTGTATCAGAAAAAGTGGACTTTAAAACAAAGAGTGTAGCCAAAGAAAAATCTGGGCACTACATAATGAAAAAGGGATCAATCCAACCAGAGGATATAACAATTGTAAAAATCTAGGCAACACATCAGAACACCTAATACATAAATCAAATAAAACAGACATGAAGAGATAAATTAACAGTAGTATAAAATATGTTGGAATATTAATGTCCCACTTCCATAAGTGGATAGATAATCCAAACAAAAGTAATGAAACAGTGTTTCTGAACATCACATTAGAGCAAATGGACCTAAAACATATGTACAGAACATTTGATCCCAAAACAGCAAAATACACATTCTTTTCAAGGGTACATGCAAAATTCTTTGAAATAGATCACATATTAGACAACAAAATAAGTCTCAATGAATTTAAGAAGATTGAAATGATACCCAGCATCATTTTGACCAAAAAGGTAAAAACTAGAAATCAATTACAAGACAAAACCTGGAAAAAAAAAAAAACAGAAGTACATGGATACTAAATAACATGATACTAAACTCAACAATGAAGGGATCACCAAAAAAATCAGAGAACTTAAAAATATGTGGGAAAATAACAATGAAAACAAAATGATCGAAAATCTTTGAAGTGCAGAAAAGTATTTTTTCGAAGGATGTTTACAGTGATACAGGCTTACCTCAAAAAACAAACAAACAAACAACAACAAAAAACCGAGAACAATCTCAAACAAACAAACTAACTTGACACTGAAAGTAAGTAGAAAAGAGAATTAAGTAAAACCCAATGCTTGTAAAAAGGAGATAACATATTACAGCACTAACATGTGAAATAGAGACTAAAAAAACAAGAGAAAACATTAAGCAAAACCAAAAGCCAATTCTTTGAAAAGCTAAGCAAATTAATAAATCTTCAGCCAAATACATCAAGAAAAGAATAGCAATAACATCAATGAATAAATTTAGAAATGAAGGAGAACTAACAACCAACACCAAACAAATAAAATAATTATGAGGATATTATAAAATTTAGATGCAAAAAAATTGTACAACTTTAAATAAATGAATCAATTCTGAGAAACAATCTCCCAAAAATGTATTGGAAGAAAGAGAAAAATTTAAAGATTCATTACCAGTATTAAAGTCAAATCAGTTATCAACAAACTCCCAACAAACAAAATCCAGGACAAGATGACTTCATAAGAGAACTTTATAAAATATTCTCTTCATAAAAGAACTCTAATAGTTTTCTCAAACTATTCCAAAACTATAAAAGAGAAAAATTTCAAATTAATTCTATGAGACCAGCGTCTTGATATTTAAAGCACATGGGATGGGGTAGGGGTGGGGGGTTAGGATGGTGGAGTAGTCAGGGGACCAGGGCTTGTCTCATGCCTTGAAAACGGGTACATCAATATCAAATTATTCAGAACATCTAAGAAATTTATCTAAGGATTAAGGGAACAATCTGCTGAATTTGAAGGAGAAAACATGACAGGAACCCAGTGCAGAGTGGGAAATGGGAAGGAAAGAAAATCCACAGTGCTGCACAAGGGTGGGGGCCCTTTTCATGGAGAAATAAACAGAAAGATGTGATAGAGCAGCATGTTGGGTTTGCACAAGAAAAACAGGGCCCCAACACCATTGACAGGGGAATCATGAGGGACTGTTTTTACATCTGTGGAGCAGAAATTCTGAGTTTTTGGAAGTTTGCACCATTCATTGGAGTAGATTTGTGGGGAAAGGTGAGGAGGCCTAGGAGTGGACAGAGCACAGCATGGTGTGGGAATCCCCTGGGTCACAATGGAGAGAAAGTTCTCCTTGCTGGAGTGCATTTGGAAGAGAGTGTGGTGCATTTCCAAAGATAAAAGACTCATCTGGTGTGTTTGAGAGACCATTCAACAGCAGAGGACAGAGGAAAACACCGAGGGCAGATAAAGTGTTCACAAAATTTTGTTGTGCATCACCATAAGCTCCAGGTACACGCACAGCTGTGTGATCACATTTCTGGGATTGAACAGCACAAGGCACAACACTCGAAGTCTCTCCTCTGGACGAGGGGAGCAGGTCTATGCCTTGCAACGTCTTTTAAGGGAGTTTTGTCCAGGGCCAAAGCAACTTCTTATAGACATCTCACTGGAGACAAGGGAAACAAAAGCAAAGATGAACTATTGGGGTGACCTGGAATTGGGAGATGAGTCCCCAAAACATTTGGCTTTGAAAAAAAAGTGCGGGCAGGGCGCCTGGGTGGGTCAGTCAGTTGAGAGTCTGTCTTCCGCTCAGGTCATGATCTCAGGGTTCCTGAGTTTGAGCTCTGCATCAGGCCCTGTGCTGACAGCTCAGGGCCTGGAGTCTGCTTCAGATTCTGTGTCTCCCTCTCTCTGCACCTCCCCTGCTCACACTCTGTCTCTCTCTCAAAAATAAAGATTTTTTAAAAATTAAAAAAAAAGAAAAAGAATGGAGCTTAACTTTGCTTTTAAAATCTGCAGGGCTTAACTTCCAGGTTCTTTAAGAATCTCCAAGCTTACTTCTGGGTGAGCCAGAGGGCAATAGGAAACTGAGTCCTCAACCTTAAATAACCAGCATAAAATACAACCCCACCCAGGGTGCCTGGGTGGCTCAGTAGGTTACATGTCTGACTTCAGCTCAGATCATGATCTCATGGTTTGTGGGTTTGAGTCCTGCATCAGGCTCTCTTCTGTCAGCACGGAGCCTGGAGTCTGCTTCTGTTTCTGTGTGTGTGTGTGTGTGTGTGTGTGTGTGTGTGTGTGTGTGTTTGCCCCTCCCTGCTCATACCCTATCTCTGTCTCTTTCTCAAGAATAAATATTAAAAAGTAAATAAATCAATAAACACCAAGATACAGCATAAATAGAAAATATGAAAAATGTCTAAGATATAGGTGAAGGAGATTTATTTACTACTCCCAGAATATGTGCTAGAAAGGCAGAGATTTTTAACAGACTTCTCTAAGAACAAAGAAGCTGAATAGCCAAAGCAATCTTGAAAACAAAGAACAAAGCTGGAGATATTATAATCACAATTTCAAGATAGACTCCAAAACTCTAGTAATAAAAACAGTATGTTATGGGCACACAAGTAGACACATAGGTCAGTGAAAAGAATAAAAGTCCTGAAACAAACACATGCTTATATGGTCAGTTGTCCTATGCTGAAAAAGGCAAGAGTATACAATGGGGGAAACACAGACTTTTCAAGAAATAGTGCTGGGCAAACGGTACAGCTACATGCAAAATGATTAAGTGGATTACAGTCTTACCCCCCACACAAAATTAAACTCAAAATGTATTACACATCTAAGTATGAGACCTGAAATTGTCAAATTCTTAGAAGAAAACATTAGGTAGTAATTTCTTTGATGTCAACTAGAGAAACTTGTTTTTAAAAAAAAAATTTAGTGTTTATTTCTTTTTGAGAGAGAGAGAGACAGAATGTGAGTTGGCCGGGGGCGGGGGTGGGCAGAGAGAGAGGTAGACACAGAATCCAAAGCAGACTACAGGCCCTGAGCTGTCGGCACAGAGCCCAATGCAGGGCTTGAACACACAAACCACAAGATCATGACCTGAGCCGATGTCTGACACTTAACCGAATGAACCACCCATGCGCCCCTAGAAACTTTTGTTTTTAATATGTCTCCTCAGGCAATGGAAATGAAAGCAATATTAAATATTGGGACTACACCAACATAAAGAAAATAAAAATTAAAAAAGCCTTTGCACAGCAAAGGAAACCTTCAAAATAACAAACAGTCAACTTACTGAATGGGAGAAAATGTTTGCAAATGATATATTACATAAGGGTTAATATCCAAAATATACAAAGATGTTATACAACTCAACAATTGGGTTTAAAAATGGGCACAGGAATTAAATAAATATTTTTCAACAAAAATACATATGTGCAATAGACACATGAAAAGATCTCAACATCACTCATCGTCAGTGAAATGCAAATCAAAACCACAATGAGATAAAATCTCACACCTGTCAGAACGGACAGACGCAATAAAACAAGAAATAACAAGTCTTATTGACTGTGGAGAAAAAGGAACCTTCTTTAATGAAAATGTTTCCTTGGTGAAAATGCTAATTGGTTAGCCACTGTAGAAAACAATATGGAAGTTCATCAAAATATTAAAATTTGAGTTTCCATATGATCCAGTAACTCCATTAGTGGATATTTACCAAAAGAAAACAAAATGCAAACTTAAAAATATATATGAAGCCCTGTGTTTTTTACAACATTATTTAAAATGGACAAGATATGGAAGTGTTCATGGATGGACAAATGGATAAAGAAATGTGGTATATATATTCAGTGGAATATTACTGAGCCATAAATAATAATAAAATCTTGCTATTTACAGCACTGAGGGACCTAGGGAGCATAACGCTAAATGAAATAAATCAGAGAAAGACAAGTCCCATATGATTCCATTCATATGTGGGATTTAAGCAACAAAACAAACAAAGAAAAAACACCAAGGACTCTTAAATACAGAGAACAAACTGGTAGAGTCAGAGGGCAGGTGGGTGGGTTGATGGAAAAAAAAAAAAAGAAGATTAACAGTATATTGATCATGACCAGCACAGAGAAATGTATATAATTGTATATAATGTTTGAATCATTACATTGTACACAAGAATTTAAAATAACACTATGTTAATTATGCTTGAAGAAAAAATTTAAAAAAATATATAAAACATAAATTTATATATTAATTTATATATATATTATAATATATAATACATTACATATTATTATATATTATATATTATAATATATAATATATTACATATTATTATATATTATATATTATAATATATTATATATTATATATTATATACTATATACTATATATTATATTATATATTATATACTATATATTATATATTATGTATTATATATTATATATTATGTATTATATATTATATATATTATATATAATATATTATATATTATATATTATATATTATATATTATATATTATATATTATATATTATATATTATATATATTATGTATTATATATATAATTAATTAGATTTACCTATATGACCAATAACCTAGAAATGATCCATATTTTAAAGGGTCATCTAAGAGTAATGGAATTCTCATGTGTCATTGGTGGAATGTCTCAATCTTGGCATCTACTCAAATGGACAATACTATTTTCCACACATACTCAGTAAATACCTTTCAGTTGAGTTACTTGCTGTAAATATTTGTCAGATGAATATTCTTTGTTTTGATTTGCTTGTTGTATAGTTCTATTATTGGAAAGGAGACTTTTCAATCCTGAGTCTGTACTTTCTTTTTTTTAATTTTTTTTATGTTTATTTATTTTTGACAGAAAGAGACAGAGCATGAGCGGGGGAGGGGCAGAGAGAGAGGGAGACACAGAATCTGAAGCAGGCTCCAGGCCCTGAGCTGTCAGCAGCACAGAGCCTGACGTGGAGCTGGAACTCACAGACCGAGATCATGACCTGAGCCAAAGTCAGACGCTCAGTGACTGAGCCACCCAGGAGCCCCCTGAGTCTGTACTTTCCATGCTAAAGAATACTATCTTCTGGCCATGCCTACAGCAGCTGAAATACTGAGGAATACAAATTTACAATCATATTTGGGAGAGTGAATACCATGGGCAGTGACAACAAATAAAGCCCTTCAGGAGACTTTTCCTTCAGTTACTATGAAGGCATTTCTAATGCTTCCTATAGTTGCTTTGTACTTCCTTCGGCCCCAAGGGAAGAGTACTCTGACCTGCACTAAAGAAAACTCTTAAGGGAATCTATGTATATGTCCCCGGGTAGAAGACAGTTTTCCAAGGATCAAGGCTGATGAAATCCTAAGTCTTCTTTACAAGAGGGATCTCAGACCATGTTCTCCCTGCCACCTGGCCACAGGGGTTAAAAAGAGAGGAGGAAAAAAAAAAAGAATTTGGTGTTTATCTGCAGCGTAGATGGTATGCCACAGCCAAAGACAAAGCAGTAAGGAGATTCATTAGCTAATTTCCCTTATGATTTAATTAAATGTAATATAGTATAATACATAGCCTTGCTGGAAAAGGAAATTTTCAAGAAAATTTAAAATTTAATTTAATGCATTTCATTTCTGAAAAGTAACCAGAGCATTGGCTGTGAGTATATCTGAGCAGATATAACCCAGGTTATTTTTTTACTTTTCTAGAGAGGTATGGAGCTATTATATAGGAGGACTTGCATAATTTTGGATTCGCTCTTTTTTTTTTTTTTTTTTTTTTTTTTAGTTTACTTATTTTGTGGAGGGAGGGAAGAGCAGAGATAGAGGGAGATAATCCCAAGCAGGTTCCATAATGTCGGCATGGAGCCCAATGCGGGCTCGATCCCATGAACTATGAGATCATGACCTGAGCTGGTATCAAGAATCAGATGCTTAACCAACTGAGCCACCTAGGCACCTCTGGATTATTTCTTTCTTTTTTTCTTTTTAAAATTTACATCCAAGTTAGTTAGCATATAGTGCAATGATAGTTTCAGGAGTAGATTATTTATTTAGTCTAAGGCAATATACCTCCTCAGGCAATCATTTGGCCTGTAGCATGAAAAACTATAGTTTATCAATTTATCAATTAAAACCACCAAATAAATAGCACATATACATAAGATCCTACTAATATTTAAATATTATTTTCCTTTTATAGAAGTGTTAAGTGATTAAAATTAGTTTCTTTATCATCCAACTTCCTCTTAAGATTATATACAACTGGAGAATGCAGAAACATTTTTTTTTTTTGCTAAAGGCAGAATTAGATAAGTGCCATAGTTTTAAAAAGTGAAAAGGGATTTTCTGTTTGGAATAATGTTCATCTGATTCTAAAACTTTCTTGTGAAAGTTTTACATATGTTATTAGCAAATAGTTATCTTTTGCTTACTATTAATGCTAGAAGAAAAATAATCAATGTCTTTTTCATAACGGAAATGAGAAATACCTTTGACTCTTGGTCACACACACATAATATAAACATTATTTTTTTTTCTTATGGAACCAGAGAAACAAATTCAATAAAATATAATTTTTAAATTAGTCCATTTTTCCTCCAAATTTTTTTTAAATAATAAGTTCTACATTGATTGCTAGTCATAATATTTTTCAAAACCTTTTAGAATAGTGGTACAGCTTCCAAAAAGTGCAACTTTATTTTGTTGGAATAAATGTTAAGATTTTAAGATACTAATATATTCAGGTTGACTTAATGGGACAAATAAAGTATTTCTTCACCATGCTAACATAATTTGACTTTTCAACCAGGACTAACTAATAGTTTTTATAATATATATCTTGAAAAAATTCTACTGTATCAACATTGTGCTACAGGGACCATTAATGCTGTGGCATAAAATCTATAAACAGGGACGCATGGGTGGCTCAGTCGGTTGAGTATCCATCTTCGGCTCAGGTTATGATCTTGCAGTCCGTGAGTTCAAGGCCCACCTAGGGCTCTGTGCTGACAGCTCAGAGCCTGAAGCCTGCATCGAATTCTGTCTCCCTCTCCCTCTGCCCCTCCGCCACTCACACTCTGTCTCTCTCTGTCTCTCAAAATTGAATAAACTTAAAAATTGTTTAAATTAAATCTATCAACATATTTCAATAGAATTTTATCATCCAAAACCTCCATAACTTTTAACCTAGATCTATACATATGAATACAATTGCCTTCACATGGCATTCAGCTTATTTTTCATTGTGATGTAGGGGATACCAAGTTTATATCTTTACAAATGGAACTTAAAGAAACTGTTATACATTGATGGAAAGAGAGAGGGAGAGAGAGAGAGAGAGAGAGATTCACACGTAAAAGAAAGTTTTTATTATGAGTACTAATAATTTATCTAGTCTATTTTCTATTTATCATGCAGATACTTTGGCCTTAGTGCACATGTATACTGAAATACACTCATTGAAATACTTTGTTTCTCTAAAAACATGATTTCTCTAGTTTTTTCTTAATTTTGACAAGACACCTAACATAACTATAGTATTGTACATTTAAAAATTTGGTAATTGGCTATATCTCACACAAAGTCTGCCTTCTCAATAGCCAAACTATGGAAACAAATATCATGCAAATTGAAGGATAAATTTATTTCTGAATTGAAATTATTTGCTTGACTGTTCCTAACCACTATAGAAACATTGGTGAGTGCAAGGATTCAAAAAATAAACAAATTAGGAAAGTTAACATAATATTAATGAACAAAATATCTCCATATTGATGTTGAATTTTACTCATTTTGTTTGTTTGTTTGTTTGTTTTTCTGGAGAAGTCATATACTAATCTTTTGCCCAAACCTAGTTGATGACATATAATGAGGGTCACAGAGTTAAAATTGTAGCCAATCCTTTATATTCAGAAGGCAACTGGTATGGACCAGGACCTCCATACTAAAGGACACTTTTCCCCACCCACTGGCCTCTGATTGTGGCTGTTATGTTCACCAGCCTTTACTGGTGGATTGGCTAGGAAGGATATTAGTTCCTCAGCATTGAAACAAAACCATGTTCTTCCAATAGCCACATTTTATATATCGTCCTGGACTGTAGTTTTTTAAAACAACCTACCTAGGTACAAAAATCCACCTTCCCACTTAACGTGTTGCAACTGTGAATAAGCAATTTACTCAGTTTGTTCATTTGTGAAGTGGATCGTTAGAGTATTTACTTTAGAGATTTATTTTGTAAATTAAGTGAGCTAATCCATGGAAAATGTTTATAAAGATGCCAACTATGTTATTGCTCGCCCTTAACTTTCTTTATTATTAGGAGTCCATGATCATCAGGAAATAAATTAATACACAAATAACCATTATTGCTCATCCTCCATATTCTGGGCTTTGTTGTTTATTACAGACCAGAGACAATGAGATATGGATGGAACAAACCAAACAGCAGTGACAGAGTTCATTTTTCTTGGGTTTTCTAGTGTTCTCTATCTGCGGCTCACCTTGTTTGTGATATTTCTCACTGTGTATCTGCTCTCCCTCATGGGAAACACTCTTATTATTTTCATTGTTCTCACGGATGTCGCACTCCAAACACCCATGTACATTTTTTTAGGAAATCTGTCATTCCTGGAGATCTGGTACACCACAGCCACGGTGCCTAAGTTGCTGGCCACCTGCCTCGCACAGGTTGTTACCATCTCTGTTTTTGGTTGTATAACCCAGTACTACTTCTTTTTCTCCATGGGAGCTACAGAGTGCATCCTGCTCGCAGTGATGGCCTATGACCGGTACCTGGCCATCTGCAGCCCTTTAAGGTATTCAGTTCTCATGAGTCTTCGGGTGTGCCTGCAGTTTTCAGCTGGATCATGGATTGGGGGCTTCATTGCCCCTCTGCTACCTACTATACTCATCTCCCATCTAAACTTCTGTGGTCCCCAGAAGATCAACCATTTCTTTTGTGACTCAGACCCCATTTTTAAACTGTCTTGCTCTGATACATTTTTGGTGGAGGCCTTGGGGTATACATGTAGCTCTGTTGTGATTTTAAGTTCTTTCCTTCTCACTATGTCCTCATATGGGCACATTGTGGTCACAATAATCAGGCTGTCTTCTCGGGAGGCTCGGAAGAAAACTTTCTCCACCTGTGCCTCCCACCTCACTGTAGTATCTATCTATTATGGCACCATTATTTTTGCTTATGTTCGCCCTCCAGCCAAGTACAACTTCACTATTGGTAAAGTGATCTCAGTGTTCTACTGTGTGGTCACTCCATTGGTAAATCCTCTCATATACACCCTGAGAAACAGAGATGTGAAGAAAGCTTTCAGAAAACTTCTATCACAAAAGAGACTGCTCTTGGCCTGATATATGAACGATTTGAGAGATACTCTAAAATAATCAATTTAGAATGTCAATTTAGAATGGGTTCCCAAACCACATTTACAAATGGTAAGTACTAAAAAGTATATTGCAAAATTGCCATCACCTAATATGAACATGTCTGTGTTCTTTACATTTTGCTTTGAATTCTACTGCAGTAGATGGTCTGTAATTGCTATGTTTAAGAATGTTGGCATTGAGCCATTGTGATAAAGAGATAAATCACACAAGCTCCCTGCCCACACATAATGAACAATAGGAAAGTAGTCTTAGTCCCATATTTCAGTTGAGTACTTTTATAATTTATACTTTATCAATAACTATGGGACAAAGACTGTTTCTGTTGAATCGAGCAGTGTTACTCTGTCTGGTAGTTGTGCTCTTATAAACATATCACTTTGTATGTGAATATAACTTAGTAAATAAACATATAATATACACATATGATAAGCCAGCACTATTTTTAAAGTTGATTTTTAAATTATGCATATAAACATAAATAGAAAATTTCACTAAAAATAGGAAAATATTATATAATTCAGATTTTTCTAGATAATTGAATTTCAAAACTTTAGCAGATGTTAACAAGGATAAGAAGTGGAAGGAAAAAGAAAGAAAAAACTTAGAACTGGACAGTACCATAATAGGATATCTAACATAGTAAAACACGTATCAATCATCTTGCATTTTTATAAAATATTCAAGCAGACAATCAGATCAGAATAAATTAAACCAATTAAGAAGGAGAGAAGAAAAAGTAGAAAATAGGAGCACAAACCAGGTTTTCCTTTCTTATGTTTGCCTTCTTATGTTATGAAGAAACTTTATATTTTAAATACAGTTTAGTGACAAAAGGGATGACAAAGTGCTAGAGGAAATACGTTTTTCTAAACTTTTTAAGATAAGTGTTTTCCACCCAATCACTTCCTCAACTCTTTCCATTCAAAGTGATATCAGTGCAGTAAAAGCATCTGAATAGTCAGGGAGCTTGTTAGAAATGAATATCAAACCCCAGACCTCTTGAATGAAAGGACACAGTTCAATAGGATCCCTAGTTGACTAAAAGGGAGATTAAATCACTAGACACACTACTTTAGGAAACCAAGGCTCTAAATAATGTATTTTTAATGGCATGAGTATATAAAAAACCAAGACTTTCTTACACATGCCAATGCTTAAAATTGTTGTTAACTTTGGTGTGTCATTTTCTAGTATTATGAACAGTGTAATATTTTTTTTTCCTGAATTCCTAATTAGGTTTTATTTTTAAAACAGAACACATCCATGGGAAAATGTTGTCAAAATTCCCTATACATATACATAAAAAACTTATGCCATACATCAACATTTTTTCTAACCCTTCGTTTTTCCATCAAAATATCAAAAGCTATGTAAAACTCTCACAATAACAAGGAAACGTTCTGTATCAACACACTGTTGTTTTGAATGCCATCTTACTGCAGGAGAGGAAAACTTCTATGTTCCCAGGTTCTGTGGCAAAAACTAAGTATTAAATTGCCATGAGACAGATTAACATAAGAAAAGCATACACATTTTATTTTAATTTCCATGTGCACATGGGGGTCTGTAAAAGGTGAATGAACCTGAAGAAGCATTTGGCCCAAGAGCTTATATATATTTTTAAACAAAGAATGATTAATTGTGGTTATGTGACAGACAAATAGGCTTGAGCAGTAATTATGGGAAAGTGCCTAAGGAAATATATGGGAGAAACTAAAGCAATTCAAGTATTATTTTAATAGGTTTGTTTTATAGGTACATATTGGGATCAACTCTCAGTCCACAGTGATGAGAATGTTCTCTTCCTGGGACAGGGTACACACCTTTCATTAGGGAATGTTATGACCTGCTTTTAGATAAAAAGAGGGAAATCAGGGAGCCCTCCCTGCATATTCTGTTTCCCAAAATAGCCAATATGTTAAAGTGGCATATTTTGGGTGACATGTTCTTAACCACCCACAACTGAAAATAGAATTCTTTATACTTGTTAATATGGTAATATTTCCAAATCTAATTTTTTGGCCAGAAAAAATCTATATCTTCCCTTTATTTATTATGTTAGTCATCCCAAAGCTCTAACTGGATTTTTCATTTTTTTAAGATTTATTCGTATTTGAGAGACAGAGGGTGAGTGAGGGAGGGAGCAGAGAGAGACAGGGAGACATAGAATCCAAAGCAGGCTCCAGGCTCTGAGCTGTCAACACAGAGCCCCACGTGGGGCTCAAACTCACAAACTGTGAGATCATGACCTGAGCTGAAGCCAGATGCTTAACCCCCTGAGCTACCCAGGCACCCAAGTATCTGGATTTCTTTTAATGCTAGGGCCAACCTGGGAACAAATGTGTTCTTGAGACATTCATGACTCAGTTTAAACACATACAAAAGAAGTTTTCCTGTTCCATTCATTCATTTTCATCCCATTGTTATATTTTTGTAACTTCTTTGGTCTTACTTTCAAAAACTGCAGTCAAGGTGGTTCATTGGAAAGCTATCCATTACAAGCTGGTTCATTGTAACCCTAGTACATGTTTAAGCAGGATGCATTAAAGCAAATTATCATGGAATCTCAAAATCTATCCTGCTGATGATCTTCATAAAGCAGTGTAATAGCATAACACAAAATGCAAATGTGAGTTTAAAAAAATGAGGAAAACTAGTTTAAAAATTTAAAAAAATGAGGAAACATCAAAATAAAAGTCAAATAATATTTAATTTTACTTTGATTATAGGACTACAAGAGTGTTTTATGAAACTTCACAAAAGGTACTGGAGATGAGAAATATATTAATAAGAGAACATTTACTTGTTGTTTTCTAAGTTGAGACAATATATTCATACATAAAGTTTTGTGAACAGAGTTGGCAATAAATGTGTATGTAAACATTACTTTTATAAGTATTTAAGAAACTTCCTGAAATAGGAATTTGTAAACATCTTATTGGTCTTATAGCTTTCTCTGCGGTGTAAATGTGTTAGAATAAATGTTACCTTTTATATTTTTAACGCCAACTTTTTACTTATGTATTTCTCTGAAATACTAGTTATGGGATTTCATGTAAAATATCTACTTGTCTCATTGATGATTTCATAGTGAAATCAAAGGCTTTTGTAGGCTTGTGCTGTGAAACCTCACACGTAGAAAACTGAAGTCAGCTTTATTTTACCCTCCTCAAGAAAAAGAAAAGAAAACTATATTGTTAGAGGCTCCTCAGTATTTAGGTTGGAAAGTAGGGCACCAACGCCATCACTATTCTCCTATGCTATCATGATTTATAGCCAATCCATCACAAATTCTTATTTTTACTACCAAATTATTTCAAAATGCATGAACATATTTCCAAGTCCTTAGACATTTCCAGAGTCTGAACTACAATGCACTCATACTTGAATATCTTTCTCTCAGGACATACATAGTTCAGTGAGAACTACATGCACAACCAGAGGTGACATTTTACAGAACACGTTTTCTCCCTGCTGAAAATAGATCAATACCTTTGTCATGCTTTAAAAATATAAACTGAATAAGTCATCCTGACTGAGAAGCCCTGTATGGCCCATCACTAATTGCCTTGCTCTTTCTTTTTTCAAAGGTAAAGCCTCACTAGATTGTCTTATCACTATGTCCTAACCATGTTCATTCTCCCACATGCCACGGCTCACATTGCTTCCTCCACTGGACCCCTCCCCCCAGCAGCAATCACAGTGTGCTCCTCTTCCTTCAGGATGTTTTTGTGGGCATCACTTCCTAAAGGCAGTCTTTGAACTCACTGAAAAACTCAACCCTTTCTATAGCACCATTTTCCACTCAACAGGTATCTTTCACTCAAACATTGCTCACTTAAAGTTTCACATAGTTCATATGTTTATGTATTCATAGTACCTAATTCATGTTATTTTATTTCACTTCAAATAATAAATTATGTCATGGTTATCAAAAATCAAAGCTATTATAAGAAGACGTACATTTAGAAATCACAACACTTCACTTTTCTTGTCTACCCTATTTTCTTTTGCCTACATAGGGAAACAATTTAGAGTGCTTTCTTGTATTCAGATCCAGTGTTTATTTGACATTCCATTCTCCTAGATTTTCTTTGTAAAAAGCTAAAGACACAGGTGTATGAAATAAATAGGAACTTACAATACTTACTACACAAAAACCTAGTATACTATACACATCATACTGTAGCTTAATTGTTTTCACTTTGTGATTAAATATATTGAATAATGATTAATGCTGTGGTAAGGAGCACTTTTAATTTGTTACTTTATATTCATGGGGTACCATATATTTTTAAAATCTCCCTAGTACTAGATCCTAATTACTGCCCTCATACATTGTCACCAATACATTGACATATTGCCCTAATCTGCAATTAGATGAGTGTTCCCTTAAAGGTAACAATCTGCCCAGGAAATTCTAGCAATCCTGGGGTTATTTCTGGAACCCAAGAATTTTATCCATATTTTTAGAATTAAAAGCGTGTCCAGCCTACTCAACTGCCCTTTACCTTGTGTTCGAGAGTGAAATTTGCAAATGGACAAGCTCCACTCCATAATAACATCTTATAGTATGTTCTCTCACTTTAGGATAACAGATAATAGCAAAGCATATGAACTATAAATTAAAAAGATATATTCTTTAATATGTACAAAAAAAAAAAAAAAAAAAAAAAAAAACCCTCTACCCCTGATAGGAATTACTACCAACGTTAACCAATGAAGGTAAAGAAAATTAGTTCAACTAAATTAAAATAAATACTCCAGAAAGAACATGGGGCATCTGAAAAACTAGCATACTTTTAAAAATAACCATTATATATCAAATAAAATTTCAAGAACAAATTAAAGCATAATAAGAGTCTCTCTGATATAAAGATTACAACAATTAGGATAAAATGAATCACAGTGTAATTTGCTTATTAAATACTGTGAATTGTCGGTATTACCTTTTATTTATCTTCTTTTTTCTTGAAGTATAATTAACATATGGTGTATAATAAAATAAAAAATTATTTATTTTCTTTTTTCTTGAAGTATAATTAACATATGGTGTATAATATTTCATGTATACACGATAATGATTCAACAATTCTATATATTACAGTGCTCATCACAATAAGTGTACTATTAACCCTTTTTTACTATTTTTCCTTTCCACTTACGCACTTGCCTTCTAGTAATAACCAACAGTTTTTTCTCTGCATTTAAGGGTCTATTTTTTTTTCTTTGTCTTTCTGGGTTCTTAAATTCCACATATGAGTGAAATGGTATGGTATTTGTCTTTCTCTGACATTTCATTTAGCATAATACCCTCTAAATCCATTCATGTTGTTAAAAAATGCCAAAGTCTTGGGTGCCTGGGTGGCTCAGTCAGTTATGCATCTGACTTTGGGTCTGGTCATGATCTCATGGTTTGTGAGTTAGAACCACATGTCAGGCTCTTTGCCAACAGCCCAGAGACTGGAGTCGGCTTCGGATTCTGTGTCTCCGTGCCCCTCAACTTCTCACATTCTGTCTCTCTTTCTCTCTCTCAGAAATAAACATATTAAAAAAAATAATAAATGCCAAACTCTCCTTCTTATGGTTAAGTAATATTCCACCATATTAATACATATATACATACATGTATAAGGAAGTTCATATATTTATATATGAATGCATATATATATATATATATATATATATATATATATATGTATGCATCTGACTTCAACTCTATTGTCTGTTCTATTGATGTATATATCTGATTTTGTGCCATAAATGGTATTTTCTCTATCCATCTGTGGATGAATACTTGGGTTGCTTCCATATATTGGTTATTGAAAACAAAGTTGCATTAAACATAGAGGCCATATATCTTTTGCAGTTAGTGTTTTAATTTATTTGGTAAATACCAAGTAGTGGAATTAGTGGATCATATGGTAATTCCACTTTAATATTTTTTTGAACCTGCATACTGTTTTTTCCACGGTGGCTGCACCAGTTTGCATTTCCACCAACAATTCATGAAGGTTATTTTTCTCCACATCCTCTCCAAAACTTGGCTATTTCTAGTGCTTTTGATTATAGCCATCCTGACAGATACAAAGTGATATCTTGTGGTTTTGATTTGCATTTCTCTGATGAGTGATTTTGAGCATCTTTTCATGCATCACTTGGCCACCTGTGTATCTTTTTTTTTTTTTGGAAAAATGTCTACTCAAGTCTTCTGCCCATTTTTTAATTGAATTTTTGTTTTTTATTTTATTTCTCCTTTTTTTGGTACTGTGTGTTTATTATGTATTTTGAATATTGACTGATTATTTTATATATCATTTACAAATGTCTTGTTCAAAACAGGTTGCCTTTATTTTTTTTTTAATTTTATTTTTTTCTTTTTTTTTAAAATTTACATCCAAATTAGAATATAGTGAAACAATGATTTCAGGAGTAGATTCCTTAGTGCCCCTTTCCCATTTAGCCCATCCCCCCTCCCACAACCCCTCCCATTACCCTCAGTTTGTTCTCCATATTTATGAGTCTCTTCTGTTTTGTCCCCCTCCCTGTTTTTATATTATTTTTGATTCCCTTCTTTTATGTTCATCTGTTTTATCTCTTAAAGTCCTCATATGAGTGAAACAAATTTCACTTAGCCTCATACCCTCCAGTTCCATCCATGTAGTTGCAAATGGCAAGATTTCATTCTTTTTGATTGCCAAGTAATACTCCACTGTGTGTGTGTGTGTGTGTGTATATGAAATATATATATTCATATAAAATATATATAAATATTTATGTAAAATTTAAATTTAAATTATAAATATTTATATAAAATTTAAATATTATATATATATACATATATATGTATGTGTGTGTATATATATATATATATATAACATTTTCTTTATCCATTCATCCATTGATGGGCTGCCTTTAAAAAAAGGTTGGCTTAAAGCATAAGAGACTGTTAAAAACTGAGAACAAACTGAGGGTTGATGGGGGGTGGGAGGGAGGGCAGGGTGGGTGATGGGTATTGAGGAGGGCACCTTTTGGGATGAGCACTGGGTGTTGTATGGAAACCAATTTAACAGTAAATTTCATATATTAAAAAATAAAAAAAAAGATAGATAGCTAAATAAATAAATAAAATGAAAAAAAAAGGTTGGCTTTTTGTTTAGTTGATTGTTTCCTTCACTATGCAAAAGATTATTAATTTTGGTGATGTTGTCACAGTAGTTTAATTTTGCTTTTGTTTCCCTTGCCTGAAAACACATATATAGAAAAATGTTTCAACAGACAAAGTAAAAAAATTACTGCCTAACTTTTCTTCTAGGAGTCTGATGGTTTCAGGTATCACATTTATGTCTTTAATTCATTTGGAGTTTATTTTGGTATATGGTGTAAAAAGTGGTCCACTTTCATTCTTCTGCATAAAGGTGCCCAATTTTCACAATACTATTTGTTGGAGACTCTCTTCTCCCCATTGTACACTTTTGCATCCTGTGTCATTGACTATAAAGCCCGAGTTATATTTCTGGGTTTTCTATTCTGTTCTATTCATCTATGTGTATGTTTTTGTGCCGGTGCAATACTGTTTTGATTAATAAACCTTTATAGTATATCTTGTAATCTGGAACTGTTATGATCCAGTTTTATTCTTCTTTATCAAGATTGCTTTGGCTATTTGAGGTCTTTGTGGTTGCATACATATTTGAGGATTATTTGTTCTCGTTCTGTGAACGATGTTGTTGGTATTTTGAAAAGGATTACAATAAATCTTTAGACTGCTTTGGGTAGTATGGACATTTTAACAACTGTGGTTCTTACAATACATGGTGGTTCTTCCAGTACCTGGGAATAATATATCTTTGCATTTGTTAGGTGTTATCTTCAATTTCTTTTATCAGTCTACTTTTCAGAGGGTAGGTGTTTTACTTCCTTAGCAAAGTTTATTCCTAGGGACTTTACTCTTTTGGTGCAATTGTAAGTGGGATTGTTTTCTTAATTTCTTTTTCCTCTACCTTATTATTGGCATATAAAATTGCAACTGAATTAATTTACCAATTCTAGTAGATTTTGGTGGAGTCTGGAGGGTGTCCTATACATTGTATTATGTCATCTGAAAATAGTGAAAATTTTACATTTGTCTTATTAATTTGGATGCCTTTTATTTCTTCTCTAGTCTGATCCTGTGGCTAGGACTTTCAGTACCACGTTCAATAACAGGGGTGAAAGTAGATATCTTTGTATTGCTCATGGCAGTAGAGAAAAACTTTTCAGTTTTTCACCATTGAGTATGATGTTTGCTTTGGCTTTTTCATATTTGGCCTTTATTAATTGATACATGTTTCGTATAAACTTACTGCATTGCAAGTTTTTTTTTTTTTTATCACAAACTGATGTTGTTCATAGTCTCATGTTTTTTCTGTATCTATTATGGTAATAGGGTTCTAATCCTTTCGGTTGTTAATGAACGTATCATATTGATTGGTTTACAAATGTTGAACTATCCTTGTACCCTTGGAAAAAATACCACCTGATTGTAGTAACTTTTTTTTTAATATATAGTTAGATTGGTTCACTAATGATTTGGTGAGTGTATTTGAACTTATATTGGCCGTTGGCTTTTTATTTGTTTGTTTTGATTTTTTCCCTTTTGTTTTGTTTTGTTTTTTTTTTTTTTTTCAGTGTCTTTGTCTGCTTTTGGTGTCAGGGTAATGTTGACCTTATAGAATGCATTTAGAAGGTTTCCTTCTCCTTTATTTTTTTGGAAAAGTTTGAGAAATGTATGAGAGATTACACTAGTGACTCCAATGTTAGCCTTCTGACTTGTGAACAAGTCAGACCATCCACTAGGTGGTCCTCCTGAGGCTATGTGCTCTGGGGCCCTTGGACATGAATTCCTTATAAATGTCCACCAATCTAGAATGGAGAGAGGCTTGCTTTAGTCCTCCATAAATATGTTAAATATAACATCATCACTCTTCTTCCTTATGCACAAGTGATTCTATTATATCTAATTAAATATTACATGTTAATTAGGTGCATATAAGATCTTTGAAATGCATGTGAAGACTCTTTTTTTCAATATATGAAGTTTATTGTCAAATTGGTTTCCATACAACACCCAGTGCTCATCCCAAAAGGTGCCCTCCTCAATACCCATCACCCACCCACCCCCCACCCACCCCTCATCAACCCTCAGTTTGTTCTCAGTTTTTAAAAGTCTCTTCTGCTTTGGCCCTCTCCCACTCTAACCTCCTTTTTTTTTTCCTTCCCCTCCCCAATGGGTTTCTGTTAAGTTTCTCAGGATCCACATAAGAGTGAAAACATATGGTATCTGTCTTTCTCTGTATGGCTTATTTCACTTAGAATAACACTCTCCAGTTCCATCCATGTTACTATAAAGGGCCATATTTCATTCTTTCTCATTGCCACACAGTATTCCATTGTGTATATAAACCACAATTTCTTTATCCATTCATCAGTTGATGGACATTTAGGCTCTTTCGATAATTTGGCTATTGTTGAGAGTGCTGCTATAAATATTGGGGTACAAGTGCCCCTATACATCAGTACTCCTGTATCCCTTGGGTAAATTCCTAGCAGTTCTATTGCTGGGTCATAGGGTAGGTCTATTTTTAATTTTTTCAGGAACCTCCACCCTGTTTTCCAAAATGGATGCAACAATTTGCGTTCCCACCAACAGTGCAAGAGGGTTCCCATTTCACCACATCCTCTCCAGCATCTATAGTCTCCTGATTTGTTCATTTTAGCCACTCTGACTAGCATGAGGTGATATATGAGTGTGGTTTTGATTTGTCTTTCCCTGATGAGGAGCGATGTTGAGCATCTTTTCATGTGCTTGTTGGCCATCCGGATGGCTTCTTTAGAGAGGTGTCTATTCATGTTTTCTGCCCATTTCATCACTGGGTTATTTGTTTTTCGGGTGTGGAGTTTGGAGAGCTCTTTATAGATTTTGGATACTAGCCATTTGTATGATATGTCATTTTCAAATATCTTTTCCCATTCCGTTGGTTGCCTTTTAGTTTGGTTGGTTGTTTCCTTTACTGTGCAGAAGCTTTTTATCTTCATGAGGTGTCAATAGTTCATTTTTGCTTTTAATTCCCTTGCCTTTGGGGATGTGTCAAGTAAAACATTGCTGCGGCTGAGGTCAGAGAGGTCTTTTCCTGCTTTCTCCTCTAGGGTTTTGATGGTTTCCTGTCTCCCATTCAGGCCCTTTATCCATTTTGAGTTTATTTTTGTGAATGGTGTGAGAAAGTGGTCTAGTTTCAATCTTCTGCATGTTGCTGCCCAGTTCTCCCAGCACCATTTGTTAAAGAGAGTGTCTTTTTTTCCATTGGATAATCTTTCCTGCTTTGTCAAAGATTAGTTGGCCATACGTTTGTGGGTCTAGTTCTGGGGTTTCTATTCTATTTCATTGGTCTATGTGTCTGTTTTTGTGCCAATACCATGCAGTCTTGATGATGACAGCTTTGTACTAGAGGCTAAAGTCTAAGATTGTGATGCCTCCTGCTTTGGTCTTCTTCTTCAAAATTACTTTGGCTATTCAGGGCCTTCTGTGGTTCCATATGAATTTTAGGATGGCTTGTTCTAGTTTCAAGAAGAATGCTGGTGCAATTTTGATTGGGATTGCATTGAATATATAGATAGCTTTGGGTAGTATTGACATTTTGACAATATTTATTCTTCCAATCCGTGAGCAGGGAATGTCTTTCCATTTCTTTATATCTTCTTCAATTTCCTTCATAAGCTTTCTATAGTTTTCAGCATACAGATCTTTTACATCTCTGCTTAGATTTACTCCTAGGTATTTTATGCTTCTTGGTGCAATTGTGAATGGGATCAGTTTCTTTATTTTTCTTTCTGTTGCTTCATTGTTAGTGTATAAGAATGCAATTGATTTCTGTACATTGATTTTGTATCCTGCAACTTTGCTAAACTCATGTATCAGTTCTAGCAGACTTTTGGTGGAGTCTATCGGATTTTCCATGTATAATATCATGTCATCTGCAAAAAGTGAAAGCTTAACTTTAACTTTGCCAATTTTGATGCCTTTGATTTCCTTTTGTTGTCTGATTGCTGATGCTAGCACTTCCAACACTATGTTAAACAACAGCGGTGAGAGTGGACGTCCCTGTTGTGTTCCTGATCTCAGGGAAAAAGCTCTCAGTTTTTCCCCATTGAGGGTGATGTTAGCTGTGGGCTTTTCATAAATGGCTTTTATGATGTTTAAGTATGTTCCTTCTATCCCAACTTTCTCAAGGGTTTTTAATAAGAAAGGGTGCTGAATTTTGTCAAAGGCCTTTTCTGCATCAATTGACAAGATCATATGGTTCTTATCTTTTCTTTTATTAATGTGATGTATCACGTTGATTGATTTGCGAATGTTGAACCAGCCCTGCATCCCAGGAATGAATCCCACTTGATCATGGTGAATAATTCTTTTTATATGCTGTTGCATTCGATTTGCTAGTATCTTATTGAGAATTTTTGCATCCATATTCATCAGGGATATTGGCCTGTAGCTCTCTTTTTTTACTGGGTCTCTGTCTGGTTTAGGAATCAAAGTAATACTGGCTTCATAGAATGAGTCTGGAAGTTTTCCTTCCCTTTCTATTTTTTGGAATAGCTTGAGAAGGATAGGTATTATCTCTGCTTTATACATCTGGTAGAACTCCCCTGGGAAGCCATCTGGTCCTGGACTCTTATTTGTTGGGAGATTTTTGATGACTGATTCAATTTCTTTGCTGGTTATGGGTCTGTTCAAGCTTTCTATTTCCTCCTGATTGAGTTTTGGAAGTGTGTGGGTGTTTAGGAATTTGTCCCATTTCTTCCAGGTTGTCCAGTTTGTTGGCATATAATTTTTCATAGTATTCGCTGATAATTGCTTGTGTCTCTGAGGGATTGGTTGTAATAATTCCATTTTCTTTCATGATTTTATCTATTTAGGTCATCTCCCATTTCTTTTTGAGAAGCCTGGCTAGAGGGTTATCCATTTTGTTTATTTTTTCAAAAAACCAACTCTTGGTTTCATTGATATGCTCTACAGTTTTTTTAGATTCTATATTGTTTATTTCTGTCTGATCTTTCTTATTTCTCTTCTTCTCCTGGGTTTAGGCTGCCTTTGCTGTTCTGCGTCTATTTCCTTTAGGTGTGCTGTTAAATTTTGTATTTGGGATTTTTCTTGTTTCTTGAGATAGGCCTGGATTGCAATGTATTTTCCTCTCAGGACTGCCTTCGCTGCGTCCCAAAGCTTTTGGATTGTTGTATTTTCATTTTCGTTTGTTTCCATATATTTTTTAATTTCTTCTCTAATTGCCTGGTTGACCCACTCATTCTTTAGTAGGGTGTTCTTTAACCTCCATGCTTTTGGAGGTTTTCCAGACTTTTTCCTGTGGTTGATTTCAAGCTTCATAGCATTGTGGTCTGAAAGTATGCATGGTATGATTTCAATTCTTGTATACTTATGAAGGGCTGTTTTGTGACCCAGTATGTGATCTATCTTGGAGAATGTTCCATGTGCACTCGAGAAGAAAGTATATTCTGTTGCTTTGGGATGCAGAGTTCTAAATATATCTGTCAAGTCCATCTGATCCAATGTATCATTCAGGACCCTTGTTTCTTTATTGACCGTGTGTCCAGATGATCTATCCATTTCTGTGAGTGGAGTGTTAAAGTCCCCTGCAATTACCACATTCTTATCAATAAGGTTGCTTATGTTTGTGAGTAATTGTTTTATATATTTGGGGGCTCCTGTATTTGGCACATAGACATTTATAATTGTTCGCTCTTCCTGATGGATAGACCCTGTAATTATTCTATAATGCCCTTCTTCATCTCTTGTTACAGCCTTTATTTTAAAGTCTAGTTTGTCTGATATAAGTATGGCTACTCCAGCTTTCTTTTGACTTCCAGTGGCATGATAAATATTTCTCCATCCCCTCACTCTCAATCTGAAGGTGTCCTCAGGTCTAAAATGAGTCTCTTGTAGACAGCAAATACATGGGTCTTGTTTTTTTTATCCATTCTGATACCCTATGTCTTTTGGTTGGCGCATTTAGTCCATTTACATTCAGTGTTATTATAAAAAGATATGGGTTTAAAGTCATTGTGATGTCCATAGGTTTCATGCTTGTAGCGATGTCTCTGGTACTTTGTGTCACAGGATTCCCCTTAGGATCTCTTGTAGGGCTGGTTTAATGGTGATGAATTCCTTCATTTTTTGTTTGTGTGGGAAGACCTTTATCTCTCCTTCTATTCTAAATGACAGACTTGCTGGATAAAGGATTCTCGGCTGCGTATTTTTTCTCTTAATCACATTGAAGATCTCCTGCCATTCCTTTCTGGCCTGCCAAGTTTCAGTAGAGAGATCAGTCATGAGTCTTATAGGTCTCCCTTTATATGTTAGAGCACGTTTATCTTTAGTTGCTTTCAGAAGTTTCTCTTTATCCTTGTATTTTGCCACTTTCACTGTGATATGTCATGCAGAAGATCGATTTGAGTTACCTCTGAAGGGAGTTCTCTGTGCCTCTTGGATTTCAATGCCTTTTTCCTTCCCCAGATCAGGGAAGTTCTCAGCTATGATTTCTTCAAGTATACCTTCAGCACCTTTCCCTCTCTTCCTCCTCTGGAATACCAATTATGCGTATATTATTTCTCTTTAGTGCATCACTTAGTTCTCTAATTTTCCCCTTATACTCCTGGATTCTTCTATCTCTCTTTTTCTCAGCTTCTTCTTTTTCCATAATTTTATCTTCTAGTTCACCTATTCTCTCCTCTGCTTCTTCAATCCGAGCTGTGGTTGTCTCCATTTTATTTTGCAGCTCATTGATAGCATTTTTTAGCTCCTCCTGGCTGTTCCTTAGTCCCTGGATCTCTGTTAGCAAAAGATATTTGTTGTCCTTTATACTGTTTTCAAGCCCAGCGATTAATTTTATGACTATTTTTCTAAATTCACTTTCTGTTATATTGTTTAAATTGTTTTTGATCAGTTCGTTAGCTGTTGTTATTTCCTGGACGTTTTTTGAGGGGAATTCTTCTGTTTCGTCATTTTGAATAGTCCCTGGTGTGGTGCAGAACTGAAGGGCACTTCTCCTGTGCTGTCTTGAATAACTTGCGTTGGTGGGTGGGGCAGAAGTCAGACACTATGTCTGCCCCCAGCCCACTGCTGGGGCCACAGTCAGACTGGTGTGTGCCTTCTCTTCCCCTCTCCTAGGGGCGAGATTCACTGTGGGGTGGCATGGCCCATCTGGGCTACTTGCACACTGTCAGACTTGTGGTGCTGGGGATCTGGCGTATTAGCTGGGGTGGACTGGCAAGGTACGCAGGGGCAGGAAGTGTAGGCTCAGCTCACTTTTCCTTCAGAGATCTGCTTCGGCAGGGCCCTGTGGCACCAGGAGGGAGTCAGATCCGGTGGAGGGATGGATCCACAGAAGCACAGAGTTGGGTGTTTGCGTGGTGCAAGCAAGTTCCCTTGCAGGAAATGGTTCCCTTTGGGATTTTGGCTGGGGGATGGGTGAGGGAGATGGAGCTGGTGAGCGCCTTTGTTCCCAGCCAAGCTGAGCTCTGTTGTCCAGAGCTCAACAACTCTCCCTCCTGTTGTCCTCCAGCCCTCCTGTTCTCCGAGCAGAGCTGTTAGCTTATAACCTTCCAGATGTCAAGTCCTGCTTGCTGTCAGAACACCCTCCATCCGGCCCCTCGGCTTTTGCAAGCCAGACTTGGGGGCTCTGCTTGGCCGGCAGGCCGCCCCTCCATCCCGGCTCCCTCCCACCAGTCCGTGTAGTGCGCACCCCCTCTCTGCCCTTCCTACCCTCTTCTGTGGGCCTCTTGTCTGTGCTTGGCTCTGGAGACTCTGTTCTGCTGCTAGTCTTCTGGAGGTTTTCTGGGTTATTTAGGCAGGTGTAGGTGGAATCTAAGTGATCAGCAGGATGTGCGGTGAGCCCAGTGTCCTCGTACACCGCCATCTTCCTAAAATCATGTCAAGACTTTCATATCACTACAATACCATTGTACATGTCCTCTTTTATAAAATTTTATACAATTATATAAAATTTTAAATTGAGGTCCATACTTTGCAGAGCATAACTATATAGCTGGATCGTTTCCTGCTCAACCTTTTCTGTTAGTAAGTGGACCTGAATAAAACTCTTTGTAAACTGTATGGAGTGCCCTGCTTTGTTATTTAGCCTCAATGTCTTTTAGTTTGGGAGATACTTTACAGTCACTTCACCTTCCAACAATTGTCAAGCCAACCAGGAGGAAACCACACTGGGTAAATGAGCCATGCTGGGAGGAAAGCCTTTGGTCTGTGGGAAATTCCAACGTTGCTCTCCACCCTCATGTTTGGAGACTTGGCCAAGTGTTTTGAGTGTTTCAGATAGGTGTGTGGGTATGAGGGCATCCTGAAAAGTGCCCGCACTCTTGTTAGATACCTTATACAAAACAGTGAGGAAGGGAAAATGGAGAAGAAAAAGTGAGCGAGTTATTGTAAGTGGTAGGTTGACCATTGCTCTGTGTGTTATGAATGCCACAAAAAAGGTATCACAAGTAAGGACAAAATTGGGATAGGCTAGGAAAATGTTGTCTTTAGAAAGAGATATAAAAGCTGCATGTTCCTCCAATACAGACATTACATACAAAATAATTCAATGGTAGGAGAAATGCTTGGAAAATATAGCATGTAAGATGACAATGATGTGGGCACAGATTACCACTACTAAAGTGAGAACTATTATATCTCAAGACAATTAGGACCTTATTACGTGGGATCCTTCAGAAAATGATTCTGATGGAGGAGGAAAAATTAACAAGGTGACCTTTGATTGAAATGAAGAACGAGACCTCTCATGAGCCTCGGGATGACTGCAAGAAAATTCTTACTAGTCAGAAACTATGATGAAATATTGTGCCACTCAATTAGTCAGACTAATGAGCTGCTATTAGCAAAAGTGTCAAGAAGGGGCGGCATTCAGGGACTCCTGGGTGACTCAGTCAGTAAGCATCCAACTCTGGATTTTGGCTCAGGTCATGATCCCATGGTTCATGAGATAGACCCTCATGTCAGCCTCTGTGCTGAGAGTGCAGAGCCTGTTTGGGATTCTCTCTCTACCTTTCTTTGTGTCCCTCCCCCACACATGCTTGCTCTCTCTCTCTCAAAAATAAATATATAAACATTAAAATAAAAAAAAAAAAGAAAGGAATGTGCCTTCAGCTGTTTTAGGATGGAATGTTCTGAGCATATATTTTAAATCCATCTGTTCCAGTATGCCATTCAAAGCCATTGTGTCCTTGTTGACTTTCTGTGTAGATGATCTGTCCATTGATGTAAGTGGGTTGTTTATGCCCCCTAATATTATTGTGTTATTAGCAATTAGTTCCTTTATGTTTACTATTATTTTTGTTTCAAATGGGTGCTCTAATCCTGAGTGCATAAGTATATACAATTGTTAGATATTCTTGTTGGAATGTCCCTTTTATAATTATATCGTTCCCTTTGTTGTCTCTTTTCACATTCTTTGTTTTAAAGTCTAGTTTCTTTGACTGTATCAAAATCATACAAGTACAGGAGCACCTGGGTGGGTCAGTCAGTTAATTAACTCTTGGTTATGGCTCAGATCATGATCTTATAGCAGAGTTCAAGCCCCATCCGTGCTGGCAGCATGGAGCCTGCTTAGGATTCTCTCTCTGCCTCTCCTGCACTTGTGCTTTCTCTTTCTCTCTCAATATATAAACAAAATTAAGAAAATTTTAAAAAATAACTAGAAAAAACAGACAAGGACATTTCAAGAAAATAAAACTATAGGCCAATTTCCCTGATAAGTATAGATGCAAAAGAAAAAAAAAAAAGAAAGAAAAGAAAAGAATGTGCATTCTGCTGCTTTAGGATGGAATCTTCTGAGTGTTTGTTTTAAGTCCATCTGGTCCAGTGTGTCATTCGAAGCCATCGTGTACATGTTGATTTTCTGTTTAAATGATCTGTTCATTGATATCAGTTGGTTGTTAATGCCCCCTAGTATAATTGTATTGACTACATAAAACTAAAAAGATTTTGTATGGCAAGTAATCAATGAAATGAAAGAATGACCTACAAAATGGGAGAAAATATTTGCATATCATGTTATCTGATAAAATGTTAATATCCATAATATGTACAAAATTCATACAACTCAAAAGCAAAAAAAATCCACTTGCAAAATGGACAGTGGAATTAATAGACACATTGCTAAATCAAATATTAACAAAACTTTCAACAGTGAATTAAAATAATCATGTACCATGATCAAGGGGATTTATTCCAGGGATGCAAGGATGATTCAACATCATCAAACCAATCAGTGTGATACATCACAGTAACACAAGTATGTAAATCATATGATTATTTAAATAGACGCAGAAAAATATAATTGACAAAATTCGACATCCATTCATGATAAGAAGTCAATATATTTGGTATAGAAGGAAGATTCCTGTAAGTAATAAAGGTTACATATTACAAGGCTAAAGCTAACATCATATTCACCACTCTCACCACTTTCATTCAACATGACCTGGCAATCTTACACAAATTAGTAAAGAAAAAGTAAAGGTATTTAAATCTGAAAGGAAACAAACTTTCACTATTTGCAAATAACATGACATTATTATAGAAAACTCTAAAGATTATACAAATATTAGTAGAACTAATAATTAAATTCAGTGTAACTGCAGCACACAATATGTGAAGTTTTATTGTGTTTCTATACCATAACAATCACCTGTCAGAGAGGGAAATTAATAAAACAATTTCACAATTGCATCAACAAGAATAGAATATCTAGGAATAAATTTAACCAAGGACCTGAAAGACTTCCAGACTGAAACTACGACATTGATATAAGAAGTTAAATCAAACACGAATAAAAGTTATTCTGTATTCATGGATTGTAAGTATTATTATTGTTAAAATGTCCATGCTACCCAAAACAATCTATAGTTTTAAGGCAATTATTTTGCCTTAAATATGCTATGAAATTTATGGTCAAATTTCCTTTCATAGCGTATTTCTGGGATCTTTTTGGAGATGCTGACCATTTTTATAACTTTGATATTGAGGGGAAAAGATTCTACTTTTATACAGCTGTCCTAAATGTCATCATAAATGCAAATAAAATTTTACATGTACAAAATTATTTGGGCATTTATTCATAACAACCATAAACTAGAAATAATCTCTTTATAAGTGTTGGTTAGGGACTATAGATATATCAATAGCCTTTGATATATGTATAGACTTCCATATTATATAGTAAAATATATATTTTTAAGAAATTGTATTGACTTACATATGACATTGAAATATCTGAGCACATGTTGGGGAAATGTAATAATAAACATAAAAGTAATTTGTTAATCAGGTAATGAATCCAATGTTCAGAATTTATGTTACTATGTTTAGAGGAATTAATAGTCTCCTTTCAAATCACATAAAATATATTTTAATTAAATTTATTAAATAATTTGTCAGTATAGAGTGGTAGGTTCAGTGTTATTGTTAACAATTTTCCCCTCAATATCAATGTTATAAAAATGACCAGCATCTCCAAATAAAATCCCAGAAATCCACTATCAAAAGAAACATACTAATTATTAATTTGGTGCAAATTAACTCACAAAATCATACTAGTTCTAGATTTGTGTTGTAATGTAGTCATTCATCTGTACTCAACAGAACTAATCACATTGTGTGTTAGGTTGGTTAAATCTTTGGTTTGTGTTTACTTGAACTTAGAGTCATCAAATTTTACTATGGATCACAGACAAGAATTACACACACAGAATTCTATTTCATTCAGCATTTACAAAGCAAAGAAAATATTTAGTAAAAGGAAGATGAAGCTGAACACATACCTGGGAAAAAAGCATTCCAGCCAGGGGAAGCATCAAGGACAAGGTATATTTGCCATCTGAACCCTGGGAACACTACATTTGAGTGGGATAATTCAAACACGAGAAGCACCAACGGTGAAAAACAATGGAGAACATTGTGTATATAAACCACAATTTCTTTATCCACTCATCAGTTGATGGACATTTAGGCTCTTTCCATAATTTGGCTATTGTTGAAAGAATGAAATATGGCCCTTTGTAGCAACGTGGAAGGAACTGGAGAGTGTTATGCTAAGTGAAATAAGCCATAGAGAGAAAGACAGATACCATATGTTTTCACTCTTATGTGGATCCTGAGAAACTTAACAGAAACCCATGGGGGAGGGGAAGGGAAAAAAAAAAGAGAGGTTAGAGTAGGAGAGAATCAAAGCATAAGAGACTCTTAAAAAATGAGAACAAACTGAGGGCTGATAGGGGGTGGGAGGGAGGGGAAGGTGGGTGATGGGTATTGAAGAGGGCATCTTTTGGGATGAGCACTGGTGTTGTATGAAAACCAATTTGACCATAAATTTCATATATTAAAAAAAAAACAATGGAGAACACAGGGTTTGGCTTATCCTTATGTGACTCAAGGAGACATTAGTGTTGGTTCTACCCTTACTTAGCTCTAAGTCTCTAAGTCTAGAATGAACTGAAGGAAGGAGAGGGAGAAAGGCAGTACACAATGTCTCTACTATGACAAAATCAGAATGACAGGTGATAAGGGGTGCAACTCTGATTGGTAATATTGTAATTTGTAAGAAGTGCTCAGTTCCTAGATATACTTTTCAAAAAGTGAGAAAATTATTGTTGAGTTATTTAATATGGCTGAAAGAGAGAGCACACGAATCCAAATTACACCAAGTAACACCCAGAACTACTGGAAGAATACAGTGAACATAAAGCAGAAAAAATTGAGTGCAACATCAGGAAAGCCTAAAATTTTAAATTAAATAATTGTAAATTGAATATATAATGATCAAAAGGTGTTATATATTTCCAAATAAACATGAAAACTCAGTATTTTGCTTAAATATTCTCTCCCTAAATCTGGTTTAAAAATGCTCAAGAAAAAATGCTTTTAAGTTATTACATTAAAATGACAGAGAAGTGAAAGAATATATATATTATTCTATAATATAATATATTATATTATATTTATAAGTATAATATATCATAAATTATATTATATTATTATATAATTATAATATATCATAATATATTAATATTATACATTATATACATACATACATAACATAAATATATATATCCTAAATAGAAAGATAGATAGATAGATAGATAGATAGATAGATATAGATTAAAATAAAGCATTGTTATACATGTTATACACACATACACATATAAATATATAACAAGCTTAAGCCATCTTCATCCACTGGAGGGAGGTTAAATAGGCAAGGGTAACACTTGGGCTCAGATTCAGTGGTCCTTATTTCTATACCAAGATTATCACAAAAAATGTAGAAGTATTATGTTTTTTGTAAGTAGTAAGGTTATCTGAGTGGGAAGAGAGGTAGATTATAAAGTAGTTTGAGAGGAATTCATAATTGAGTAGATTTAAGAAAAAGTAAATTTATTTTTGAACAGAAAAAGAAAAGACCAAAAAAGGAAAAAAAAGTAGAAATAAAGAAAAAAATAAAAATGATACAAATACAATAAATAACAGGAATAAAAAAAATGATTGAGGAATGAGAAAAGAACAAAAGAAGAAACGAAAAAGAAGAGATTTAAGAGATGTGTTCGATATCATTTCAATGTTGGGTAATTTTAAATTTATTTATAACAAAATAAAGCGTTCCTATTGAAATTCTGTTTTGAACCAGGTCTTTCAGATGAATGCTGTCATCATCATCTTTAGATATTCTTAATTCTTGAATGAACAGTAACCACAGCAATTTTACTACTCCTTTGATGGATTTCCTCTGATACCCACCAAAAAAATATTTAACTAGCATAACCAAAAAGATTCTCTAAGTTCAAATTTTAAGATTTATGCAAATAACTTGAGAAAACAAAAAAGAATTTTTTCAATGCTCAACGAGTACAAACTTGCCATTTAGTAAGTAAACCTGGATACTTACGAATAATTTAAAAAATATGAAACCTCATTTTTACTTTAAATATGAACTATATTCCTAGAATAAAAGTAAAGGGTGCCATATTTTGTGACTACCCTGAAAAGATTATGTGATCATAATGCGCTTATGAATACTATGATAAATACAAATCATTTAGAATGTTACCCTAGTAAAATACTGTGATATACAATCAAAACAGGAAAGAACCATTTAATTAAAAATTTTCAACACCCTAGACCACTACATAAGACAGTTAAATTTTACCCTGGTACCCTGTTAGGCAACAAATTACGGAGTTTTTTTGGACCTGCAAAGGGAAATGGAGGCATCTCTTTGGAAACAATTATTGTCAATAAAATTATTCATTTTAATGAAATTTTACGTATTTAAATTTAAAAGGTATCCTGAACAGTTTCCCAGATATCAGTTTGCCCAAGGCCATTTGCACATCCCAGTTTCTGAGGCTGTAGATGACAGGATTCATGATGGGGGGTAACACAGTGTAAAGCACTGATATCAACACTTTCACTGAAGATGAAGATTTAAAATTTTTAGCTAAATATGTGATACTTCCAGAAAGGATAAACAGTGTCACCACGGTGAGGTGGGGCAGGCAGGTGGAAAGACATTTCCCTCTCCCATTTGCAGATGGGATTCTTAGAACGGTAGAAAAAATGTGAACATAGGATACAATCAATAAAATAAAACATATAAACCCAAAACAACAACTACCAATTATAAATGCATATTCTAGAGTTTTCTGTCCAGAACAAGCAAGTGTGAGCAGTGATGGGACATCACAAAAGAATTGGTGCACTATGTTGGAACCACAGAAACGAACAGAAAATGTTCCTGCAGCATGAATGGATCCATAGACACACCCACTAAACCATGATGCTGTCACCATCTGCACACAGGCACCTCTATTCATGATTGTCTCATAGTGCAGAGGACAGCAGATGGCAGCATAGCGGTCATAGGACATCACTAGGAGAAGGGCGTACTCTGTGCCAGCAAGAAAAATAACAAGGAAAACTTGTGAGGCACATCCTATGAAAGAGATGGAATGGCTGTTGGTCAAAGAGTTCATGACAGATTTGGGGACAGTAACAGAAATGTAACAGATATCAATCAAAGACAAATTCTTTAGGAAAAAAAAACATGGGGGATTGAAGATGCTGGTCAATGGTGGTGAGGGTGAAAGTGAGGAGGTTCCCCATTAGTGCTGCTAGGTAAACCAGGAAGAGGAATGCAGCATAAAGTCTCTGTAGCACCTGATCATCAGAGAATCCCATGAGCAAGAATCTTGTTATGTTGGTCATGGTGGCTTATTTCTCAGCCACGCTAATTCTTATCTGCAGAAATAAAGATGACACTGATAACTAGTCCTTTCAGATATTGTCATATCATCTTTACTTGACCTTTGGCAATGTTTGGTTCTGAGTGAGGTGTAGCTCATCAGAATACCAGCATAGAGATACACAGCATACAGCAATAGCCCCCTACCATCCATATTGAGATATTTACACAGAGGTCAATGAGCACATAGCCCCCTACCATCCATATTGAGATATTTACTCAGAGGTCAATGAAATATGGTTGGCTTTAAGGACAATTTAAAGAGGCAGAAAATCCAGTAAAGTTCTGAGTGTTGGCTAGTAGAACAAATACATATATATATATATATATATATATATAGCCTTAGGAGTCTAACAGAGAGTCATAAATCCTTTCAGACAAATCTCTCTAGGACGTAGCTAACATACTTCACAGGTGCAGCTGAAAAAAACAAAAATAAAGTTACCTTCTATGATGACTCCTTCTAGAGATCATTGGCCAAATACTGCTCTTGACCAAAAAATAAATAAAATAAAAATATAAGGGTGTCTGGATGACTCAGTCTGTTAGGCGTCCAACTTCAGCTCAGGTCATGATCTCATGGTTCATGTGTTGGAGCCCTGTATTGGGCTCTGTGCTGACAGCTCAGAACCTGGAGCCTGCTGTGGCTTCTATGTCTCCCTCACTTTCCTTAATAATGAGTCAAGGCTACTTCTATAATCTGTTGTCTCCTTGATTCTAACTTTCATTTAAGCAAAACATAGGTGGTCTAGGAATACAGAGACAACAAGTTCGATAATTGGAACATTCTCCATTCCCCTTAGTTCTTGAAACAGAATGGTGAACAATATCCTCACCAATTATTACAGGTGATATACATAGCAACGTTAAAATTCCTTCTTCCTGAGGACACAGGAAAAAAAAAACCTTGAGCAAATTTACCCCTAAAAGTATGTACTTTTTTCTTTCTTACCATTCATTAAATGTAACAGTTCAGTATAAAGTGAGAAGAGCCAAGTAAGTACTTTGAGATGTGGCACATATTTCTGTTCCATCCCTTAATTCTGTGTTCTCATATGTGTGAAAGAAATATTTTGTCTTAGGTATCTTCTCTGAGAAGATACTTTCATTCATAATAGCTGCTTTTTCCACAATCAGCCATGCTTGATTATCTCTACAATTCATGTGTAATTGCTGAGGTGCAAGCTTTATTTCAGTCTCCAACATTGTTCAAGTTTAATAATCTTATGACTTTCACATGAGATTGTAGTTGCATAAATGGAATGGGAATTAATTAGAAGAAATTACCAAGTTTTTGACTGTAGTGAGCATCCCGTGAGGAACCAGAAGGCAACCTTAAAACCCAGACCTATGACAACTCAGGAAGACAATTTATTTGCTTCTTGCAATTTTCCACGCTAAGCATATTACAACAAGTCTACAAATAGTTTCAGGATGTGCCTTTCTATATATTGATGTGTTATGAAATGAAGATTTTAATGGAAAGAGAACATTTGAATTCAAGAATTGAAATTTTGATTGAGGACCATACATTAAGTCATGGATGCTATTTTGCTTTATTTCCTTCTAGTTCTATGGTTTGGTTTTTTTTGTTTGTTTGTTTTTTGTTTTTCATTTTTAACACGGGTATACATGCAAATGTTATCCATGTAAAATACCAAGCAATGTAGGAAACCATAATTAAAGTGAAACTTATCTCACTCCCACTTGTCTTCCTAGGGACCATAGGAGGTGCAAGATTTGGAATGTGAATCCAATACACATCCTGTGACTTTGCATACATAATCATAAAAATGCAACATCTGATATTCACCATGCATAATTTAGAAAATTACATTTTACGCACAACAATATTTCACATGGCTTCCTGTTTTATGTAATAGCATACTATTAAATATTATGGATATTCAATATTTTGGCAAGTTTATTTTCACCATCATATGTAACTTTATGATTAACATTATTTTATATACTTTGCCTGTGGATGTACGTACATGATTCTTTGACTAAGTCTCTTGAAAGGTAATTAGTATATATATGATATGGTCATATCAATTTTTAATAGATTCTACTAAACTGTTTCTTAAAATGTTTTTGAGTGTCAATTCTTACCACATGTTCAAGCATTTTGCATTAAACAGTATATCAGACTATTTCACATTTTATTTATATTTATGCATTAATTTTTTTAGAGAAGGAATGAGAGAGCATGCAAGTTTGAGAGAGGGGCAGAGGGACAGAGGGAGAGAATCCCAAGCAGGTTCCATGCTCACTGCAGAGCCCAATGCAAGACTTAATCCCATGACCCTGGGATCATGACTTGAGGAGAAATCAAGATCCAGACACTCAACTGACTGAGCCACCCAGGGGCACGCAGACTATGTAATATTTTAATTACCATTTTTTAAAAATGTTTATTTATTTTTGACAGAGAGAGAGAGAAAGAGAGAGAGAGAGAGAGAGAGAGAGAGAGAGACAGAGCATTAGTGGGGGAGGGGCAGAGACAGAGGGAGACAAAGAATCCTAAGCAGACTCCATGCTCTGAGCTGTCAGCACAGAGCCCAATGTGGGGCTCAAACTCACAGACCACAAGATCATGACCTGAGCCAAAGTCAGATGATCAACCCACTGAGCCACCCAGGCACACTTTAATTACCATTTTCAATTTGTTAATATACATAAACAAAAATTTACTGTTTTAACCATTTTTAATATACAGGTAAGTGGTATTAAGTAAATTTACTATGTTGTGCAACAATCACTACCCCCCACCTCTAGAACTTTCATATTCCTCAACTAAAACTGTATACCCATTAAAAATAATAACTACCATGGGGTTTTTGATTTGCATTTCCTGATGATTAGTAATGTTGAGTAAATCTTTATGTATCTGTTGTCCATCAATACTACTTCTTTGGCCTAAAGTCTATTCACTGATTCTGTCCATTGAAAAAACAATAATGTTAATTTATTCTTGAGAGAAGGAGAGAGAGAGAGAGAGACACGGACAGAGACAAAGACAGAGCATGAGCGAGGGAGGGGCAGAGAGGGAGACACAGAATTCAAAGAAGGCTCCAGACTCTGAGCTGTCAACAGAGAGCCAACATGGGCCTCAAACTCACAGACCACAAGATCATGACCTGAGCTGAAGTTGGATGTCCAACCAACTGAGACACCCAGGTGCCCCTATTCTGTCCAACTTTTAATTGGATTCTTGGTGTTGAGTTATTTAAGTTCTCTCTATATTTTGAATCATTTTCCTTAATGGATATGATTCTGCCATTTGCAACAACATGGATGGACCTAGCAGGTGTTGCTCTAAATGAAGTAAGTCAGACTGATAAAAACGAATACCATATAATTTAACTCATATATAGATCTAAATAAACAAACAAAAAGAAGAATCAGATCTATAATACAGAGAACAAACTAATGGTTGCCAGAGGGGATGTGAAGAGGGGAATGGGAAAAATTAGTTAAGGGGAATGGGAAATACAGGCTTCCAGTTATGAAATGAATAGGTCATAGGAATAAAAGGCACAACATGGGAAATAAGTCAATGATATTGTAATAGATTTGTATGGTGGCAGATGGTAGCTGCACTCGTGGTGAGCATAGCATAACTTACAAACTTGTAAAATCACTATGTTGTATACCTGAAACTAAAGTAATATTGTGTATCAAGTATATTAAAATAAAAATAATAAAATAAATACCTCCCCATTAACTCTTTCTCCACATATGACAACTACTGTTGCAATTTCTGTCTCTAAGAATTTGATTATTCTAAGTACCTCATATAAGCAAATCATACATTGTTCATACTTTATCTCATTATAATGAAATAATGACAAAAACTTGTGGTTTTGTGTTGCATTTCTCTAATAATTAAATAACTTACTATGTGCTTATAGGTCATCAGTATATCCTCTTTATGGGAATTTCTATACAAGTCTTTGCCCATGTTTTAATGAGATTGTTTTTATTCTTGTTTTTCAGCTGTAGGAGTAATATATGTGTTCTGATATCAATCCTTATCAGAAATATAATTTGTACATAGTTGATACTATTGTTCATTGCAAAATATATATATATATATATATATATATATATATATACATACATATTTTATTTCTATGAAGTCCTACTTGTCTAGTCTTTATTTTGTTGTCTGTGCTTTGTCATAACCAATAAATCATTTCCAAATCAGTTGTCACGAAACTATACCGATGTTTTCTTCTAAGAGTTTTATAACTTAAGTTTTATTTTTAGCTATTTTATGTTTTTGCTTTAATTTTACATTATTTTTTGAGGTTAGTGTAAGGTTGGGATCTAAAATATTATTTTGCATATAGATATTCATTTTGCAGATTTAGTTAGCCAAAGATGCTCTCATTTACCTTCTAGAAGCTATGTTTTTGTGACCAGTCAAGACACACCAAAATTACCCAAATTGCATGCAGTGTATACATTATATTTAGACTCACTATCTTTTCTTTCTTTCTTTCTTTCTTTCTTTCTTTCTTTCTCTTTCTTTCTTTCTTTCTTTTCTTCCTTTTTCTTTTTTTTTTTATCAGCTGTAGCTGGATTTTCTTAACAGCCTAAAGTTCAATTTCTCTTTTTGAGCTTGAAACTCCTAAAGCACTCTTGTAAAATTTGGTCTAATTAGTATTGTTTTTACCTATTCACACATTCTCTATCATTCAGTTATTAAGTAAAACAAACAAACAAACAAACAAATGAGCAAAAGTCTCATTTGTAACTGTTTTAAAATTTCTATAATTTAAATAATAATAATATATATTTCCCAACACCAGTTTTTTTAAAATACTGTCTTTTTTCCTTTGAAGATTCTTTCCTGCTTGGTTGAACATTAGTTGACCAGATAGTTGTGGGTCTGTTTCTGGGTTTTCTATTCTGTCCCACAGAACTATGTGTCTGTTTTTGTGCCAGTAGCATACTGTCTTCATGACTACAGCTTAGTAATATAACTTGAAGTACAGCATTGAGATGCCTCAGGCTTTTCTTATTTTTTAAAATTGTTTAGCAAAAAAAAAAAAATGAAGCTAGACCACTTTGTTACACTATACACAAAAGTAAATTCAAAATGGATGAAAGAACTAAATGTGAAACAGGAAATCATCAAAATCCTAGGGAACATAGGCAGTAACCTTTTTGACATCAACTGTAGCAACTTCTTACTACATATGTCTCCTGAGACAGGAGAAATAAAAGCAAAAACAAACTATTAGGATTTCATCAAGATAAAAAGCACAGTGAAGGAAAGAATCAACAAAACTAGAAACCAATCTTCAGAATGGAAAAAAAAATATTTACAAATAACTTATCTGATAAAGAGTTAGTATCCAAAATCTATGAAGAACTTATCAAACTCAACACCCCCCCCCAAAAAAAACACCCGAATAATCCAGTTAGAAATGAGCAAAAGACATGCATAGACATTTTCCCAAAGAAGACAAGGGGATGGCTAACAGCTACAAGAGATATTCGATATAACTCATCATCAGGGAAATGCAAATTAAAACTACAATGAGATATCACCTCACCCCTGTCAGAATGGATACAATTAACAACACAGGAAATAACAGATATTGATAAGGATGTCTACAAATAGGAGACTCTTTACACTGTTGGTGGGAAACTAAACTGGTTCAGCCACTCTGGAAATCAGTATGGAAGTTCCTCAAAAATAGAAAAATAGAATTACCCTATCACCAGCAATTGAGAGATATTTACCCAAAGTATACAAAAATACTGATTTGAAAGAAAACATGCACGCCGATGTTTAACAACATTATTAACAATTGCCAAATTATGGAATGAGTCCAAATGTCCATCGACCGGTGAATGGGGAAAGAAGATGTGGTATTATATTATTATATTATATTATATTATATTATATTATATTATATTATATTATATATATTATAATATTAAATATATATATATATACTATGAAATATTAGTCATCAAAAAGAATGAAATTTTGCCATTCGCAATGGCATGGATGGAGCTAGAGAGTATTATGCTAAGTTAAGTTAGTCAGAGAAAGACAAATACCATAGGACTTCACTCATATGTGGAATTTAAGAAATGTAATAGATGAACACGGAAGAAACAAAAGAGCAAGGCAAACAAAGAAACAGACTCTTAAATACAGAGAACAAACCGAGGAGTGCTGGAGGGGAGATTCACAGAGGGAAGAGTTAAATGGGTGATGAGTATTAAGAAGAGTACTCATTTTGTGGCACCTTGGTGACTTAGTGAAACTTCTGACTTCAGCTCAGGTCATGATCTTGAGGTTTCCAAATTAAAGCACTGTGTCAGACTCTGTGCTGACAGCTCAGAGCCTGGAGTCTCCTTCAGATTCTGTGTCTCCCTCTCTCTCTGCCCACCCCCCATTTGCACTCTGTGTCTTTCTCTCCCTCTCTCAAAAACAAATAAATATTTAAAAAATAAATAAATAAAATAACATTTGACTATAGATAATTTTGGGTTTTGTTATTTAGAAAATATGACATCTGTAAAGAATAGAAGCTTTATTTTCTCTTTTCCAATTAAATAAACTTTAATATCATTTCCCTGTCAATTTCAATGATTATAAACTCTGTCATATTAAATACTGAGCACATGGATGGTTCTCAACCTTATTTGCTCCAGTTATAAGGGTAATTATCTAATAATTCCTTATTTTATTGGTAGTTTTATATATTTATATGATCATGCACTGAATTCAATCATAAATATTTTAGGTTTAAAAAAATTGCAACATTCTAAACAGTGAATAAATATATAGTATACAGGGTATAATTTGAATATATATATATATAAAGCATACAGTATGAATGCGTATATTGCATATATATGATATACATATATGCATATATATCATATATATGCATATATAATCCTATAATAATAAATAGGAAAATAAATACACATAAATAAAACATTTATTTAGCAAAAAATTATGTGCTGAATCAACTGATACTCAGTGGTATGCAATTTATAATAAGAATGTAATGTAATTTTTTTCTAGTCTTGACATTTACAAAAAATAAAAGGTGATTTCAAATTATCTATGGCTAGAGATACAGGATAAAGGAAAACACTTGTCACTTGGTAGTAGAAATTCACACACATTTTTTGAATTAATTTAATAGAATCTAATTTAGATTGAAATGGTTAAGAGAAAGGAAGATGGTGGAGGAATAGGAAGACACCAGAGTTGCCTCATCCCATGAATTCAACTAGGTAAAAATACGTAAATACTTCAATAATCAACCTGAAGACTGACAGAAGAAACTCCACAATTAAAGGTAAATAGGAAGCCATATTGAAGAAGATAGGAAGTGCAGAGATGTGGTTTAGGAGACAAATGGATCCTGAGACCATGGTGGGGAGGTACCTGTAGTCAGAAAAGAGAGAGAGATGGTCTACCACACAGGAGAACTCACACAGGGCCACAAATCCCCCTAGAAATTGGCTGGAAAAGTGACAGGGGTCGAATTTTGTGAGACTTAAAACCAGCAGAGCTTAAAGCCTGGTGTTGCAGAAGTCAGCAAGTTTGCCTGGGGGAGAACCAGTAGGCATAGGGCTGCTCTTAGAGAGGACTCAGGGCAAACAGCCTGTACATACACAGTATGGAAATAATAATCTAAACAGCACTTGGGGCACAGGGCGGGGATGATATTTGGTCATCTCAGAGCATGTCCCAGACAAGTAACATTTATGAAGATATTCCTCCAGAAAACAAACAAACAAACAAACAAACAAACAAAACTGGCAGGTACAATTTCTCTCTCCCCAACCCTTCAGTGTAAGCAAAGGGTTATCTGCAGGAACCAGTGCAATGCCAGCCCTTGCTACCTCACTTGCTTACACCCAGCCTCCACCCTCTACTGCTCTGGCAGAACTGCCCTTGCTAGTCACACTTGCTTCAGTCTCAGCATGGTGAGCTCCCTCCCATAGAAGACAAGAATGAGCCCCTGCCAAAACTTTTTCATGATCCAAGAGTTTTGCAGGGCCTCACTTCTGGCAAAGGTGGTGAAAGGTCATATTTCACAAGCAGACCAGAGCATACGTAGTTAAAACTCACCCCATTCAGGCCAGGGACAAAATATCACCCACAACAGGCAAAGAGAGCCTTTGCAGATCCTCTGACCTCAAAAAAATAAAGTGACCAGAACACACAGCAGAGTACACATAGCACACATTGGAGATGTTACATGAAACATGAATGAGATGCTGGGGAACAGAGGACACTATGTGGCAGATCACTAAGGACATCTTTTTCATAAGGCCATTACCCTCAAGAACAGCAGTTGTGGCTAACTTCCCTAGCACACAGAAACAGATGCAAACACTTAGACGTAAAGAGAAGATAGAGAAATTTTCTTAAATCAAAGAACAGGACAAGGCCAAGCCCAGAGATCAAAGTGAAGCATATATAAGTAGCATATTTGATAGAGAATTTAAAGTAGTGACCATAAAGATACTTGCTGGACCTGAGAAAAAAAGGAGAAGGCATCAGTGAGACCCTTAACACAAAGATGAAGAATAACATAAAAGAAATAAAATATTCAAATACAAAATGAGAAACACACTTGATAGAATGAACACCAGGCTGGAAGAAGCAGAAGGATGAAGTAGTGACCTAAGGGCTAGAGTAAAGGAAGGTAATCAAACTGAACAAAGGAGAGAAATAATTATGCACAATGAGAATAGACTTGGGGAACTCAGTGACTCCATCAAACATAATAGTATTTGTATTATAGGGATCCCAGAAGAAGAAGAAAGAGGAAAAGAGGGGCAAAAAAAATGTATTTGAAAAATAATAGCTGAAAACTTGCCTAATTTGGGGAAGGAATTAGATAGCTAGATCCAAGGCACACAGAGTCTCAGACGAAATCAACAAAAGCAGATCTACACCAAGACAAATTGTAATTAAGATGGCAAAATGTAATGATAAAGAAGAAAATATATATCAGCAAAACAAAAGAAGACAGGAATATAGTAGGGGAAAACCCATAAGGTTATTAATAGATTTTTCAGCAGAAAATTTGCAAGCTGGAAGGGAGTGGCATGATATATTTAAAGTGCTGAATGGTAAAAATTTGAAGCCAAGAATTCTCTATCCAGAATAGAAAGAGAGATAGTTCCCAGACAAACAAAAACTAAAGGAGTTCATGACCACTAACCCACTCCTGCAAGAAATGATAAAGGAGACTCTTTGGGAGGAAAGGAAAGACCAAAAATACAGCATAAAAGTAGGAAACACAAAAGCAGTAAAAATAAGTATTTCTGTAAAATAAATCAGGCAAGGAACGAAAACAATAAAAGGATGTAATAATATGACACCACATACCAAAAACGTTTGCAGGAGAGGAATAAAGAACAGGTTGAAACTTAAACAGCCATCAAATTACTATAGAGTGCTATATGCAGAATATGTTATATGCAAACCTAATGGTAATGACAAATCAAAAACCAATAATAGATATGCAAAGAATAAAGAGAAACAAAACCCAAATATATGGTCAAAGAAATCCAGCAAACCATGAAAGACAGAAAAAAAATGATCAGAAAAAAACACAAAACAAGTAATAAAAGTCAATGTATACATATCTATCAGTAATTCCCTGGAATGTGAGTTAAAAAAAACAAAAACAAAAACAAAAAAAGCCAAAACAAGACCCATCTATATGTTGCCTAAAAGAGAGCAATTTCAGACTTAAAGTCATATGAAAAATTAAAGTGAGAGGATGTAGAATTATTTATTGTGAAAATGAATGTCAAAAGAAAGACAAAGTCACAATACATATTTCAGAAAAAAATAGGTTTTTTTGATGAAATAAATTTTAAAACAATGACTGTAAAAAGAGACAGCGAAAGACATTTTATAATAAAGGAAACAATCCAGCAAGAGGATAGTAAATGTTTATGCACCCAGCAAGGGAGTACTCCAATACATGAAACTGTTTATAACAAACAGAGGAACTAATCAAAAGAAATACAATAACACAAGGGGACTTTACTGCCTACTTACATCTAGAACATCTAGAACAGAAAAATCTAATTTTAAAGTCAAGAAGGAAACAATACCTTTGAAGTACACACTGGAAAATGGATTTAACAGACATATTCAGAAAAGTGTATCCTAAAAAAGCAAAATATACATTTTTCCAAGTTCATAAGAAATAGTCTCCAGAATATATCACATATTGGCCTACAAAACAAACCTCAGCAAACTTAAGAGGATTGAAATCATATCATGCAAATTTTCTGAACATAATACTATAAAACTAGAAGTCAACCACAAGGAAAAAGCTGGAAAGACCACAAATCCATAGAAGTTAAATAGCAGGCTGCAAAACAATGAATGGATCAGCCAGATAAATCAAAGAAGAAATAAAAAGTACATGGAAATATGTAAAAATGAAAACACAATGTCCCCAAACCTCTGTATGAGGAAAAAAAAGTGGTTCCATGGGGAAAGTTTATAGCAATACAGGCCTATATCAAGTGACAGAAAAATCTCACATAAACAACCTAACCTTACTCTCAAAGGACCTAGGGAAAAAAGAGAGAGACACAGAGAGAGAGAGAGAGAGAGAGAGAGAGAGAGAGATAGGGAGAGAGATCAATGAAACCAGGAGCTAATTCTTTGAAAAAGTCTATAAAATTTATAAACATCTAGCCAGACTTATCCAGGAAAAAAGAGATAGGACCAAAATCAATAAAATCACAAATGTGAGAGAAGAAATAACCAACACACAGATATACAGTGAAAAGAGAATATTATGAAAACATATATGCCAACAAATTTGCCAACTGAGAAGAAACAAATACTTTCCTAGAAACATATAAACCGCCAAAACTGAAGCAGGGAGAAATATAAAAATGGAACAGACTGAAAACTACCAAAGAAATTAAGGCAGTAATCAAAAATCTCCCCAGAAACAAAAGTTCAGGACCAGGTGGTTTCAGAGGTGATTATTACCAAACATTTAAATAAGAGTTAGTACCTATTATTCTAAAAATATTCCAATATTTTTCGGAAAGAAGCAAGAAAAGTCTCAAATACACGACCTAACATTACACCTAAAGGAGGAAAAAAAGGAACAGTAAATGAAGCCTACAGCCAGTGGAAGGGAAATAATAAAGATTAGAGCAGAAATAAATGCTACACAAACAAACAAACAGAACAGATCAAGGAACTAAAAGCTGGTTCTTTGAAAGTATTAATAAAATTGATAAACCCAAAGCCACACTTACCAGAAAGATAAAGGAAAGGATCAAAGTAAATAAAAGCACAAATGAAAGAGGAGAGAACACAACTAACACCACAGAAATATAGTTATAAGAGAATTCTATGAAAAAAAAAAACATATGCCAACAAATGAGACAGTCTGGAAGAAATGGACAAATTTCTAGAAACTCACAAACTATCAAAACTGAAACAGAAAGAAATAGAAAATGTGAGCAGACCCGTAGGAAGAAAAGAAATTGAATCAGTTATCAAAAACCTCCCACAAAACAACAATCCTAGGCCAAATGGCTTCCAAAGGGAATTCTACCAAACATTTAAAGAAGAGTTAATACTTATTCTTCTCTAACTCTTTAAATAAATAGAAATAGAAGAAAAACATCTAAACCCATTATCTGAGGCCAGCATTACCTTGATTCCAAAACAAGACAAATACTCCACAAAAAAAAAAAAAAAAAAAGAAAATTACAGGCCAATATCTCTGATGAAAATGGATATAAAAATTCTCAGTAAAATACTAGTAAATTGAATCCAACAGTACATTAAAGATATGTTCACCACAATCAAGTGGGACTTATTCCTGGGCTGCATGGATGGATCAATATTTGCAAATCAACCAATGTGAAATAACATATTAATAAAAGAAAGTTATTTGGTATAATTTCAGTCTTGCTAAATTTTTAAGAAATTTATTGTGGCCTAACATATTATCTATGTGGGTGAATATTCCATGTGGGCTTGAGAAAAATCTTTATTTTCCTACTGTTGGACAAAATAACAGGTACATGTTTATATGTCTATTTGGCCTAAAGTATAGCTCCAGTCCATTTTTAAAATGTATTTCCTACATGGATGATCTATCCATTATTGAAAGTGAATATTGAAGTCCCTTACTATTTTTGTATTTCTATTTCTTTCTTCAGATATGTTAATATTTCCTTTGTATATGTATTGTGCTTCTATAATGGGTGCACATGTATTTACTATTGTTATACCTTCTTGATACACTGTCCTGTTTATATAATGACTTTCCTTATCTATGTTACAATATTTGTCCTAAAGCCTATTTTGTTTAATATAAACATGGTTACCCTATTCACTTTTGATTTTCATTTGCATAGAATAACTATTGCCATTTCCTCCTTTCTAGCCTGTGTACTTTTAATGCTGAGGTTAAGTCTTGTAGGCATGATAAAGTTGTGTCTTCTAGTTTAAAATCAATTTAGCTACTCTGTCTTTTGATTGGAGTATTTAATGTATTTACATTTAAAGAGACTGAGAATAAACTGATGAGTTTATTCAAAAACTGAGAATAAACTGATGGTTGATGGGGGGTGGGAGGAAGGGGAAAGTGGGTGATGGGCATTGAGGAGGGCACCAGTTGGGATGAGCACTGGGTGTTGACAATACTGGCTGTCAGCACTGGGTTTTGACAATTTGACAATAAAGTTCATATTTAAAAAAAAGAAACCAACTTGACAATACATTTCATAAAAAAATAAAATAAATAAAATAAACACACAACTTAAAAATAAAAAAAATAATTATATTAAATGCTGAATTATTATCATCTTATTATTTTTTGGCTGATTTTTATTTTACTTATCACTTTGTTTCACATATGTTGTCTTTGTAATTTAATGATTTTTGTGGTGTTATAATTTAATTTCCTTCTGTTTATCATTTGTTCATCTACTGTACATTGTGTGTGTGTGTGTGTGTGTGTGTGTGTGTGTGTCTACTGTGTGTTTACTATAGGCTTTATCTAAAACATAGTTATAACAATCTATATTAACTGATAAATTCGATCATATACCAACATTTTATTTCTTTAATTCCCCTTTCACATCGTTTGTTTTGATATTGAAATATATATTGTTTTTTTAATATATGAAATTTATTGTCAAATTTGTTTCCATACAACACCCAGTGCTTATTCCAAAAGGTGCCCTCCTCAATACCCATCACCCACCCTCCCCTCCCTCCCACCCCCCATCAACCCTCAGTTTGTTCTCAGTTTTTAACAGTCTCTTATGCTTTGGCTCTCTCCCACTCTAACCTCTTTTTTTTTTTTTTTCTTCCCCTCCCCCATGGGTTTCTGTTAAGTTTCTCAGGATCCACATAAGAGTGAAACCATATGGTATCTGTCTTTCTCTGTATGGCTTATTTCACTTAGCATCACACTTTCCAGTTCCATCCACGTTGCTACAAAAGGCCATATTTCGTTCTTTCTCATTGCCACGTACTACTCCATTGTGTATATAAACCACAATTTCTTTATCCATTCATCAGTTGATGGACATTTAGGCTCTTTCCACAATTTGGCTATTGTTGAGAGTGCTGCTATAAACATCGGGGTACAAGTGCCCCTATGCATCAGTACTCCTGTATCCCTTGGGTAAATTCCTAGCAGTGCTATTGCTGGGTCATAGGGTAGGTCTATTTTTAATTTTCTGAGGAACCTCCACACTGCTTTCCAGAGAGGCTGCACCAATTTGCATTCCCAGCAACAGTGCAAGAGGGTTCCCGTTTCTCCACATCCTCTCCAGCATCTATAGTCTCCTGATTTGTTCATTTTGGCCACTCTGACTGGCGTGAGGTGATATCTGAGTGTGGTTTTGATTTGTATTTCCCTGATAAGGAGCGACGTTGAGCATTTTTTCATGTGCCTGTTGGCCATCCAGATGTCTTCTTTAGAGAAGTGTCTATTCATGTTTTCTGCCCATTTCTTCACTGGGTTATTTGTTTTTTGGGTGTGGAGTTTGGTGAGCTCTTTATAGATTTTGGATACTAGCCCTTTGTCCGATATGTCATTTGCAAATATCTTTTCCCATTCCGTTGGTTGCCTTTTAGTTTTGTTGGTTGTTTCCTTTGCTGTGCAGAAGCTTTTTATCTTCATAAGGTCCCAGTAATTCATTTTTGCTTTTAATTCCCTTGCCTTTGGGGATGTGTCGAGTAAGATATTGCTACGGCTGAGGTCAGAGAGGTCCTTTCCAGCTTTCTCCTCTAAGGTTTTGATGGTTTCCTGTCTCACATTCAGGTCCTTTATCCATTTTGAGTTTATTTTTGTGAATGGTGTGAGAAAGTGGTCTAGTTTCAAACTTCTGCATGTTGCTGTCCAGTTCTCCCAGCACCATTTGTTAAAGAGACTGTCTTTTTTCCATTGGATGTTCTTTCCTGCTTTGTCAAAGATGAGTTGGCCATACATTTGCGGGTCTAGTTCTGGGGTTTCTATTCTATTCCATTGGTCTATGTGTCTGTTTTTGTGCCAATACCATGCTGTCTTGATGATGACAGCTTTGTAGTAGAGGCTCAAGTCTGGGATTGTGATGCCTCCTGCTTTGGTCTTCTTCTTCAAAATTACTTTGGCTATTCGGGGCCTTTTGTGGTTCCATATGAATTTTAGGATTGCTTGTTCTAGTTTCGAGAAGAATGCCGGTGCAATTTTGATTGGGATTGCATTGAATGTGTAGATAGCTTTGGGTAGTATTGACATTTTGACAATATTTGTTCTTCCAATCCATGAGCAGGGAATGTCTTTCCATTTCTTTATATCTTCTTCAATTTCCTTCATAAGCTTTCTATAGTTTTCAGCATACAGATCTTTTACATCTTTGGTTAGATTTATTCCTAGGATTTTATGCTTCTTGGTGCAATTGTGAATGATATCAGTTTCTTTGTCTTTCTGTTGCTTCATTGTTAGTGTATAAGAATGCAACGGATTTCTGTACATTGATTTTGTATCCTGCAACTTTGCTAAACTCATGTATCAGTTCTAGCAGACTTTTGGTGGAGTCTATCAGATTTTCCATGTATAATATCATGTCATCTGCAAAAAGCGAAAGCTTGACTTCATCTTTGCCAATTTTGATGCCTTTGATTTCCTTTTGTTGTCTGATTGCTGATGCTAGAACTTCCAGCACTATAGTAAACAACAGTGGTGAGAGTGGGCATCCCTGTTGTTTTCCTGATCTCAGGGAAAAAGCTCTCAGTTTTTCCCCATTGAGGATGATGTTAGCTGTGGGCTTTTCATAAATGGCTTTTATGATCTTTAAGTATGTTCCTTCTATCCCGACTTTCTCAAGGGTTTTTATTAAGAAAGGGTGCTGGATTTTGTCAAAGGCCTTTTCTGCATCAATTGACAGGATCATATGATTCTTCTCTTTTTTTTTATTAATGTGATGTATCACGTTGATTGATTTGCGAATGTTGAACCAGCCCTGCATCCCAGGAATGAATCCCACTTGATCATGGTGAATAATGCTTTTTATATGCCGTTGAATTCGATTTGCTAGTATCTTGTTGAGAATTTTTGCATCCATATTCATCCATATTCATCATACAGGCTATTGGCCTGTAGTTTTCTTTTTTTACTGGGTCTCTGTCTGGTTTAGGAATCCAAGTAATACTGGCTTCATAGAATGAGTCTGGAAGTTTTCCTTTCCTTTCTATTTCTTGGAATAGCTTGAGAAGGATAGGTATTATCTCTGCTTTAAACGTCTGGTAGAACTCCCCTGGGAAGCCATCTGGTCGTGGACTCTTATTTGTTGAGAGATTTTCCATAACCGATTCAATTTCTTCGCTGGTTATGGGTCTGTTCAAGCTTTCTATTTCCTCCTGATTGAGTTTTGGAGGCGTGTGGGTGTTTAGGAATTTGTCCATTTCTTCCAGGTTGTCCAGTTTGTTGGCATATAATTTTTCATAGTATTCCCTGATAATTGTTTGTGTCTCTGAGGGATTGGTTGTAATAATTCTATTTTCTTTCATGATTTTATCTATTTGGGTCATCTCCCATCACTTTTTGAGAAGCCTGGCTAGAGGGTTATCAATTTTGTTTATTTTTTCAAAGAACCAACTCTTGGTTTCGTTGATCTGCTCTACAGTTTTTTTTAGATACTATATTGTTTATTTCTGCTCTGATCTTTCTTATTTCTCTTCTTCTCCTGGGTTTAGGCTGCCTTTGCTGTTCTGCTTCTATTTCCTTTAGGTGTGCTGTTAGATTTTGTATTTGGGATTTTTCTTGTTTCTTGAGATAAGCCTGGATTACAATGTATTTTCCTCTCAGGACTGCCTTCGCTGCATCCCAAAGCATTTGGATTGTTGTATTTTCATTTTCGTTTGTTTCCATATATTTCTTAATTTCTTCTCTAATTGCCTGGTTGACCCACTCATTCGTTAGTAGGGTGTTCTTTAACCTCCATGCTTTTGGAGGTTTTCCAGACTTTTTCCTGTGGTTGATTTCAAGCTTCATAGCATTATGGTCTGAAAGTATACATGGTATAATTTCAATTCTTGTAAACTTATGAAGCGCTGTTTTGTGACCCAGTATATGATGTATATTGGAGAATGTTCCATGTGCACTGGAGAAGAAAGTATATTCTGTTGCTTTGGGATGCAGAGTTCTAAATATATCTGTCAAGTCCATCTGATCCAATGTATCATTCGGGACCCTTGTTTCTTTATTGACCGTGTGTCTAGATGATCTATCCATTTCTGTAAGTGGAGTGTTAAAGTCCCCTGCAATTACCACATTCTTATCAATAAGGTTGCTTATGTTTGTGAGTAATTGTTTTATATATTTGGGGGCTCTGGTATTCGGCGCATAGACATTTAAAATTGTTAGCTCTTCCTGATGGATAGACCCTGTAATTATTATATAATGCCCTTCTTCATCTCTTGTTACAGCCTTTAATTTAAAGTCTAGTTTGTCTGATATAAGTATGGCTACTCCAGCTTTCTTTTGACTTCCAGTAGCATGATAAATAGTTCTCCATCCCCTCACTCTCAATCTAAAGGTGTCCTCAGATCTAAAATGAGTCTCTTGTAGACAGCAAATACATGGGTCTTGTTTTTTCATCCATTCTGATACCCTATGTCTTTTGGTTGGCGCATTCAATCCATTTACATTCAATGTTATTATAGAAAGATATGGGTTTAGAGTCATTGTGATGTCTGTATGTTTTATGCTTGTAGTGATGTCTCTGGTACTTTGTCTCACAGGATCCCCCTTAGGATCTCTTGTAGGGCTGGTTTCGTGGTGACAAATTCCTTCAGTTTTTGTTTGTTTGGGAAGACCTTTATCTCTCCTTCTATTCTAAATGACAGACTTGCTGGATAAAGGATTCTCGGCTGCATATTTTTTCTGTTTAGCACACTGAAGATATCGTGCCAATCCTTTCTGGCCTGCCAAGTTTCAAAAGAGAGATCAGTCACGCGTCTTATAGGTCTCTCTTTATATGTGAGGGCACGTTTATCCCTTGCTGCTTTCAGAATTTTCTCTTTATCCTTGTATTTTGCCAGTTTCATTATGATATGTCGTACAGAAGATCGATTCAAGTTATGTCTGAAGGGAGTTCCTTGTGCCTCTTGGATTTCAATGCCTTTTTCCTTCCCCAGATCAGGGAAGTTCTCAGCTATTATTTCTTCAAGTGCACCTTCAGCACCTTTCCCTCTCTCTTCCTCCTCTGGGATACCAATTATGCGTATATTATTTCTTTTTAGTGTATCACTTAGTTCTCTAATTTTCCCCTCATACTCCTGGATTTTTTTATCTCTCTTTCTCTCAGCTTCCTCTTTTTCCATAACTTTATCTTCTAGTTCACCTATTTTCTCCTCTGCCTCTTCAATCCGAGCCATCATTGTTTCCATTTTGTTTTGCATTTTGTTTAAAGCGCTTTTCAGCTCCTCGTGACTGTTCCTTAGTCCCTTGATCTCTGTAGCAAGAGATTCTCTGCTGTCCTCTATATTGTTTTCAAGCCAAGCGATTAATTTTATGACTATTATTCTAAATTCACTTTTGTTATATTATTTAAATCCTTTTTGATCAGTTCATTAGCTGTTGTTATTCCCTGGAGATTCTTCTGAGGGGAATTCTTCTGTTTGGTCATTTTGGATAGTCCCTGGAGTGGTGAGGACCTGCAGGGCACTTCCCCTGTGCTGTGGTGTATAACTGGAGTTGGTGGGCGGGGCCACAGTGCAACCTGATTTCTGCCCCCAGCCCACAGCTGGGGCACAGTCAGACTGGTGTGTACTTTCTCTTCCCCTCTCCTAAGGGTGGGATTCACTTTGGGGTGGCATGGCCCTTCTGGGCTACTTGCACACTGCCAGGCTTGTGGTGCTGGGGATCTGGTGTATTAGCTGGGGTGGGTAGGCAAGGTGCAGGGGGGCAGGAGGGGCAGGCTTAGCTCACTTCTCCTTAAGTGATCCACTTCAGGAGGGGCCCTGTGGCAGCGGGAGGGAGTCAGATCTGCTGCCGGAGGTTTGGCTCCAAAGAAGCACAGATTTGGGTGTTTTCAAGGAGCGAGCAAGTTCTCTGGCAGGAACTGGTTCCCTTTGGGATTTTGGCTGGGGGATGGGTAGGGGAGATGGCGCTGGTGAGCGCCTTTGTTCCCCGCCAAGCTGAGCTCTGTTGTCTGGGGGCTCAGCAACTCTCCCTCCCTTTGTCCTGCAGCCTTCCCGCTTTCTGAGCAAAGCTGTTAACTTATGACCTCCCAGACGGTAAGTCGCGCTTGCTGTCGGAACACTGTCTGTCCGGCCCCTCCACTTATGCCAGCCAGACTAGGGGGCTCTGCTTGGCCGGCGAGCCGCCCCTCCTCCCCGGCTCCCTCCCGCCAGTCTGTGGAGCGCGCACCGCCTCGCCGCCCTTCCTACCCTCTTCAGTGGGCCTCTTGTCTCCACTTGGCTCCGGAGACTCCGTTCTGCTAATCCTCTGGCGGTTTTCTGGGTTATTTAGGCAGGTGTAGGTGGAATCTAAGTGATCAGCAGTATGCGTGGTGAGCCCAGCGTCCTCTGACGCCGCCATCTTCCCTCTCTCTCTCCGAAATATATATTGTTTTATATTGTGTGTCCATTAACACATTATTGTAGCTATTGTTATTTTAATAGTTTTGCCCTCTAACCTTTATATGAAAGCTAAGTGATTAACTCACAACCATATTACAGTATTAGAGAATGATGCATCAAACTATATACTTACCTTTATGAATGTGTTATATATTTTCATGTATTAGTGTTTTTTATAATAATTTAAGCTTGTAGAACTCATTTTAACATTTATTTTAATTCAGATTTAATGTTAAACTACTTCTGCTTTTGTTTGTTTGGGAAATTATTTTTCCTCAATTCTGAAGAACAACTGTTATAGGCAAAGAATACTTGGTTGGATCTTTCTTTCTTTCTTTCTTTCTTTTCTTCTTCTCTTTCTGTCTTTAATTTCTTTCATTTTTGTTTCTTTCTTTCCTTCAATATATCACCCTACCTCTCCTGGCCTGTATTGTTTCTTTCTTTTTCTTTTCTTTTTTTTAAGTTTATTTGTTGTGTGTGTGTGTGTGAGAGAGAGAGAGAGAGAGAGAGAGAGAACAATGGGGGAAGAGGCAGAGAAAGAGAGAGAGTGAGAGAAGGCAAGAGGGAGAGAGAATCCCAAGCAGGCTCTACACCACCAGCGCAGAGCCAGATGTAGGGCTTGAACTCACAAACTGCAAGATCATGACCTGAGCTGAAGTTAGGAGGTTAGCAGACTGAGCCACAGGGGCCCCTTTGGCCTGTATTTTTACTTCTGATAGATTATTTGATAATCTATCTGATAAATACACTGATAGATTATTTGTTACCTTGTATGTGAGGAATTTCTTTCTTTTTATAAAATTATGTTTTTGTCTTTGTTTTATATAGTTTAACTATAAATCTTGGGCACCATGAGCTTTAATAACTTGGATGTCCATCCACTCTCTGGATTTAGGACATTTTCAGTTATTATTACTTTAAATACACTTTCTTACACTTTCTTCTTCTGGGGCTTCTGTAGTGCATGTGTGCATGTGTGTGTGTGTGTGTGTGTGTGTATGTGTGTGTACACACATATATTTCCTTGATGATATTCCCTAATTGTGTTAGTTTTCTTTTTTAATTTTTTTATTAAAATTCTTTAATTTTATTTATTTTTGACAGAGACAGAGTGTGACCATGAGCTGAGGAGGTGCAGAGAGAGAGAAGGAGACACAGAATCCAAAGCAGGCTCCAGGCTCCAAGCTGTCAGCACAGAGCCTGATGTGGGGCGCGAACTCACAAACTGAGATCATGACTTGTGCTAAAGTTAGAGACTTAACTGACTGAGCCACCCAGGCGCCCAATTGTGTTAGTTTTCTTTACTCTTTTTCATTCTTTTTGTGTGTTTGTTCACCTCTGACTGGTTAATGTTATATGACCTGTCTTCAAGTTTGCAGTACCTTTTTTTCTTTGTTTGTTTGATCAAATCTATTCTTGATTTTTCTGTTGCAATTTTTCAAAATTTCATTTACTTATTCTCCAGAGCTCCAGAATTTTCATCAGGTTCATTTTTATGATTTCCCTCTCTTGAATTCTATTTTTTTTTCTTTATTGTTTTCTGTCTCTGTTGATTTGTTGTAGTTCTCACTGAGCTTCTTTATAATAGATATTTTGAATTATTTAGGAGGCAAACTAGAATTCTTTCTCTTGAGGGGACCAATTACTAGAAAATCATTATATTCCTTGGTGGTATATTTAATGGATTTTTCAAATTCCTTCAAGTCTTATATTACTGTCTTGCACTTGAAAAAGTAGTCACCTCCTCTAGTCTTTAATGGATGGCATCAAGCAAGAACTATCATCTGTCAGACCTACTAGGTATTCAGGTTTTTCCAAACCTCTTTCTTCTATATACAGACTCCACACTTCCTGTTTCCTTTTTGGAGGAATCAAGATATTATGCCTTCTCTTCCACCTGCCAAGTGAGATAAGTGCTGGAAACCTCTTATTTGTTTTCCCTATTGTAATGCTGGATGTTTAAGTTTATGTACTCATTCTAATCCTACAGATTTGGGTCACCTTTATATACATGTTCACTCACTGTCTGCAAACTCATTCTTTTTGTTTGTTTGTTTGTTTCCCTCTGAGAAATGCACAGGGACTTGGCCATAAGGCAGGATGTGTGTGTGTGAATGAAGCATGCAGAGCATGGAGGGTACCCATGAACCATTGGAAGATATGCATGTGTAATGTAACAAATGGCTCCTGTGTGTGCTTCATGATGGAGTCTTTGAAATGGCTAATAGGATCCATCTACTTCTGATGCATTCTGGCCTTTCTCACCATTTCAGGCCTGTCCCCACCTCTCACTTTGGAAATCACCTCAGTATTGTGCATGGTCTCTTTGGCAGTTTCCCACATAATGTAGAGATAGGAGTGCTTATTCACATGCTCTTACTTCCCTCTTTGGAAGACATTTTAAAGCAAGCAGATCTCTCTTGACATGGATCTGTGCTGCCATAGGAAAATGGTGACATGGGTAGAGTGAAATATTCCCTTTCCGTCTTCAATGCATTCAGTCATGGACACTTTGCTATAATGGTTTGCTTGAGCTTTGGTACTGGACTCCTGGACTCAAGCAAAGACATTCTTATCCATAGGTAATTGTCAAACCTGGTGCTTTTGGGGGGTAAAATGTTATAAAACTCCAATTCCATGATTTGGTAACATCAGTCAAATTGTATAAGACTTGAAAATAAATTGTATATAGTAGCCAAGAGTTAAGTGGGAAAAAAATGACATTTTACTTACCTTTTAAAAAATGTTTATTTATTTAATTTGAGGGCTTAACAGGTAGAAAGGGAGAGAGAGACTCTCAAGCAGGCTACGCGCTGTCAGCACTTAGCCTGGCAAGGGGCTTGATTTCATGAACCGGGAGTGCCAAAATCAAGTCAGACACTTACCCAACTGAACCACCCAGGCTCCCTGATATTTTACTTAATTACTGTACATACATTGGTAAATTTGGAATTGGGAATAATTTTGACTTTTATGAAGAATTATGAGTTTAGTTATGCAATTAATCAATTTTAAATTGTAATAGTATTCTATGTGCTTCTTAAAAATGTTTTAAAAAGTCGGTAAAAAAAAAACCTAGTAAGATCTTACTTATATCAATATATATGCCTTTTGCATTTGTGTATTCCAAATACACAGGAAACTGCAAAAAATGAGTACAGATAACATACCTGATATTTCCCCCCAAGGAAATAAAATACAGCAGAGATTTAAAAAAAAAGGGAATTTAAGTTTCTCCATCATCTTATATCTTACATATTTTATATGGTGTAAGGAATGATGTCCTGCTTATGACAAATATTTTAAAAAATCAAATAGTTAGCAAAATAAAAAGAAAGAGTCAATCACTTTTGTTCAAATATGAGTTTATAGGGGCACCTGAGTGACTCAGTGAGTTAAGCGTCCGACTTGGCTCAGGTCATGATCTCATGGTTCACGAGTTTGAGCCCTAAGTTGGGCTCTGTGCTGACAGTTCGAGCCTGGAGCCTGCTTGGGATTCTGAGTCTGCCTTTCCCTGTGCCCCTCCCCTTCTCCCATTCTCTCTCTCTCTTTCTCTCTCTCTCTCTCTCTTTCACTCTGTCTCTCTCTCTCTCAAAAATAAACATTAAAAATTTTTAAAAATATTAGTTTATGAACTGAAATCAATCCATTACCTGACAAAGTAAAGTTTCACAAAGGTCTATTAACAGTATTCTTGTTACTAATTAGAAGGTTTCATGGTATGCAGCCTTACTGGGGGAAAAAAAATCTCAATGTGGACCTAATTGCTTGCACTTCCAACTTCATATTTAGAGCATATGGTTAATGCAGTTAATTAGCTCTCATTCTAGTTAGTCAATTGTAAATACACACAAAAATCTAAGACCCATATAAGTGCCCACTGAATCTGTGTTCCAGTGGAGAGGAGACTGTCATTCAGCAATGCACTGGAAACCAGAGCAATAGCAACATTTAAACAGAAATTTTTACCTGTTGGACTAAAGATCCAGCTTTCAACTTTGATTCATAAGTGAGAAAGTGTACTTTGTTAGCTTCATTTTTCTCTTTAAGGTCCACAGTGTCTTAAATAATTGACTCCTAAAATTAGGGAAACTGGATTTGTATTCGGTAAGTGAATTTCTTTCAAACCTCTATGCATTCATTATAAGCATCCCAATGTAATTCCAGCTCTGTTGATATGTCTAAGTAGGTAAGTTTATTTCACCATTTACATTCCACTTTCCTTCATGAAAATAAGATAGTATTGTATTTTAATTTTGTTTATTAGCTGCCTAGTAGTCATGTGCCCTTATTGAAGGAAAATACATAATTCATAATATATAAATACTTTTTGGATTTTATTGACTTCAAATAAATCTTACATATTTTCTTCTTAAAGTCTTGGTATGAATGTAGTGATTTTATTGTGACCATGATTACACTCAAAATGTATATTATTGTCACAGTCTCTATCATTGTCACAGAAAAATATACAAAGATAATATTCAGCTCTACCCATCTCTTCCCTCCTTATTTACCTATGCTGTAATAGGATAGAGATAAGTAGAGAAATAACCTCCCCATTATTCATACTGAGTCGTCAAAGCATAAGAGAGACTGTTAGTTATAGAGGACAATCTGAGCTTTCTTGGAGAGAAGGTAGGAGGAGGATGGGCTAGAAGGGAGATGGTCATAACAGAGGGCACTTGTGATGAACATTGGGTGTTATATGTAAGGGTGAATCACTAAATTGCACTCCTGAAACTAATACTACACTGTATGTTAACTAACTAGATCTTAAATACAAACTTGAAGCATAAATAAACCAGAAATATACCAAGAACACAGTTCACAATGAACTAAAGCAAATTTCCAAGAATGGGTAAAGAAATTACCCATTTCATTCCAAATTTTCCTCCTACTTTTAACCTATTTCATCAAGGTAAAAAAAAAATCCCTCATCTATGGATGTCTGAGGTAATATTTTCTATTTTATGCATAAATTTTAGGATATCACATGATAAAAATTCCTCATCTGACTAAATGACTGTCTTAATATAATACTTTCTCTATTCATTGAAGAAATTATAGTCTGCAAGATCTGCTTTACCTCAGAATAACTTCACATTAAACTAAAAACAGAACCAACAAAAAGAGACAGATTCTGAAGATGACAAGAATTTTTTTTCTTATGTTTCCAGATAAACATGCCTGAGAAACTAACAAATGTGACCCTAGTAACACAATTTTTGCTCCTGGGACTTCCCGATAATGAGGTGCTTCAGAGACTGTATGCCACATTCTTCTTGCTGATATACCTGGAAGCACTGATGGGCAACTTGCTCATTATCACAATCACTACCATTGACCAGCATTTCCAATCCCCTATGTATTTTTTCCTGAAAAATCTGTCCTTGATTGATATCTGTTATATTTCTGTCACTGTCCCCAAATCCATCATGAACTCTCTGAACAACAGTCATTCCATCTCCTTTGTGGGATGTGCCTCACAGGTTTTTCTTGTTGTTTTCTTTGCTGGCACAGAGTTTGCCCTCCTTCTAGTGATGTCCTATGACCGTTATGCTGCCATCTGCTGTCCCCTGCACTATGAGGCCATCATGAGTAGAGGTACCTGTGTGCAGATGGTGACAGCATCATGGTTTAGTGGGTGTGTCTATGGATCCATTCATGCTGCAGGTACATTCTCTGTCCATTTCTGTGGGCCAAACATGGTGCATCAATTTTTCTGTGATATTCCAGCATTGCTTACTCTTGCTTGTTCGGGGGAGCAAAGTCTAGAATATATGTTTATTATTGTTAGTTGTTGTTTTGCTTTTGTATGTTTTATTTTAATGGTTGCTTCCTATGTTTATATTATTTCCACAGTTCTAAGAATTCCTTCTTCACAAGGCAGGTTTAAAACCTTCTCCACCTGCATGCCCCATCTAACTGTGGTAGCCTTGTTCCTCTTTTCTGGATGTATTGCATATTTAGGTTCAACCTCAAAATCCCCATCATCACTGAACCTCTTTATGTCTGTGTTATATTCTCTGTTACCTCCCAGCCTGAATCCTGTCATTTACAGCCTGAGAAACAGGGACATGAAAGTGGCACTTGGAAAATTTTTGGGTGAGAAAATGATACCAAATATATAAATATGCAAAATGTCAATGTCTCTGATACCTATTAACTTCAAATTATTACCTACCTTCAAATTGTTATCAATAATAATGATCTGGTAGCATCAAACTATTGGTTTGTACATGTAATTCAATAATCACAAATAAATATATTTCCAATACAAATTCAAATAATTTCAAAATATCTGGTTAATACAAATTGTTGTAAAGTTATTAGATATCCATTGTATCATTGGTACTGCTCCACAGGATGCTGCATTTACATGGTTACATGGGTCTGAATGTTGGTGGAGTGTCTTAGCAATTTCTAACTCAGGGGAAATGTTTCAATCTCTGAGTTCACATCAATAGGCCCCTGGTATAACGTAACATTGTTTTTCATTTCAGATTTAACCCAATCAGCCCTGGGTTAATTCTCACTTGGGAATATTTTATGATAATTTCAAATTTTACACAATTTAGTATAGTCACAGGTTGCAATTTTTTTTCTAACTTACTCTTGCAGTAGTTATGGAAAACCAGTAATACCAAATTTGTTATATTTTTTTCCTTTCTTTGTATTGGCAAGAATAATATTACAAGCTCATTTTAACTGATTTATTCAATTAGTCTCACAATATTAGACTTGCAAATATTACAATTATAACAGACTTTGAAAAATTTTGTAAGTATAGTATAATGTTAGCTGGTGTCAGTGAAAATCACATAATGACATTTTTTAAAGTACTGAAATTGGTTTGTAAAGGAGACGATATTCATTATGCAATCCAAACAGAAAATAATAGTATGTTAATCTCACATATCCAGTAACAGGATAATTTAAAAAAACAACACGTTTTATTCCTACACTTATTCTTTATACATTTATTTTTGAACTTTTTATGTTTCACATAAATTTATGTAGAAATTTAAATTTGTATAGCAAGAAATTGAAAGTAAAGTTTAATTTACTTTCTAAATTTTAGTATGTTTGTTTTCACTTATTTCTTAGTTTATTTCTTTTTATGCTTGTTTTTTAACATTAAATTTCTTATTATTTTTTTAACATTTATTTATTGTTGAGAGACAGAGACAGATAATGAACAGGGGAGGGAAGGGTAGAGAGAGAGGGAGACAGAATCTGAAGCAGTCTCCAGACTCTAAGCTATCAGCACAGAGCCTGATGTGGGGCTCAAACCCACAAACCGATCATGACCTGAATCGAAGTCGGATGCTTAACCGACGTAGCGACCCAGGCGCTCCTAATTTCTTATTATTTTAAATGTACTTCTGGTTAACTTATGTGTATGAATACCTTTGAATAAAAAAAACAATTTACTTTTAAACTATCTTAGCTTTTATTCCATTATCTCTCCCTTCATGTCCCCCTACTATCTTCACACTCTTGACCTTCTATATGTCTTCTTTCTGTCCATCTCATTTACCTCATATTTATTTTTCTTCTTTCTTAAAAATTTTTCCAGATTTGTCATCAATTATAGCATAATTTCTTTATTATTTGGTTGTTTTCTTCTCTGGCATCTCACTAGTTTTTACCCATAAGTTTCTTCCTTATGTTTCCTCTTTGTGATAATATTGGAGGTGATGTGATGCTAGTTTATTCTAGTCTTGGAACAGAGAACTTGATGACGAGGATGAGATTTCTGAGTATATCTAAGTTATACATGTGAATTTGCCAATTATTTCCTTTATTTCTGCATAAACATTCTGAAAGATAACTACTACTGACTTTTATACAAAAAATTGGAATCAATAAATGGTAAGAAATGAATCTTAAGTCGGTTAGCCAATAATTAACACTATAACCATCTAAACTTAACAAAGAAACTATTCTGTATTAGCTAAAGACATATTTTGATATTATTCTCCAATAGTGGGTATTATTTTCCAATATTCTCCAGTGGTTTTTGCAAGTTTTTAAAAATATTTGTATATTACTGTAAATCAACATTTATCTGAACCCTGTAATAAACATATAGCTGCTAACATTTGTTGTCATCATTGTACAAAAGTGTTATTGTTTTTCATTGATATAAAATGGATAGAAAAAAATGTAGTTAATACATATATTGAAAACACATATACAATACAATACATATATTGGGGAACATTCAGACTGTTTTCCATAATAGGTGTTGGAATTTACATGCCTTTCAATAACATACAAGGATCTACTATTCTCTACAGTCTCACCACACTTATTTTCAACTTTCATTTTGATAAAAGGCAAATAATGTGTATCATGTGACATATAGTGATTTCAGTTTCTATATCTTTGATTATTAGTGATATTCAGCACCTTTTTATATACTTGATGACCATTTATATGTCTTCCTTAGAGGAATGACTTTTATGTCTTTTGCCAGTTTTTAATGGATTTAAAAATTGTTTGCTGATGATTTTTATATACTTTTATTTATAAATCTATATTTCACATGTTTATTTGCATTTACATATGTTTAATTAATTAAATGTAGGTATATATTTTAATATATATTTATATATATCCATATTTAGTTAAAACATTTGAATTATATGATTTTTAAATGTTTTTACATGTTAACACCTTATCCAAAATATGATTTACAAATAATTTCTCCCATGTCACAAACAACTAAAGGTTTTTAATTTGATGCAGTATCATTTGTTGATTTTTGCAATTGTTGCTTGTGCTTTTGGTCATAGCTGAAAAATCTTTGCCAAGACTGATATCAAAGAGCTTTTTTCCATATGTTTCGTCTAGTTACTTACTCTTTCAAGTCAACTTATAATCCATTTGGGGTTAACTTTCATGTGTGGTGTAATACAACATCTAATTTCATTCTTTTTTTAAAAGTTTTATTGAAATCCCAGCTAGTTAACATACAGTGTAATATAAGTTTCAGGTGTACAATCAAGTGATTCAACACTTCCATACAACACCCAGTGCTCATCACAAGTAGTTCACTCCTTAATCCCCATCCTCTATTAACCCATCTCTCCATCCCACTCCCATCCTGTAACCATAGCTTGTTCTCCATAGTTAAGACTCTGTTTCTTGGTTGCCTTATCTCTCTCTTTTTCCATTTGCTCCTTTGTTTTGTTTCCTAAGTTCCATATATTAGTGAAAATGTATGGTATATATCTTTCTCTGACCCATTTGGCTTAGCATAACACTCTAGTTCCATCCACATTATTGAAAATGGCAAGGTTTAGTCAGAGTGGCCAAAATGAAGAAATCAGGAGACTATAGATGCTGGAGAGGATGTGGAGAAACGGGAACCCTCTTGCACTGTTGGTGGGAATGCAAATTGGTGCAGCCGCTCTGGAAAGCAGTGTGGAGGTTCCTCAGAAAATTAAAAATAGACCTACCCTATGACCCAGCAATAGCACTGCTAGGAATTTATCCAAGGGATACAGGAGTACTGATGCATAGGGGCACCTGTACCCCAATGTTTATAGCGGCACTCTCAACAATAGCCAAATTATGGAAAGAGCCTAAATGTCCATCAACTGATGAATGGATAAAGAAATTGTGGTTTATATACACAATGGAATACTACGTGGCAATGAGAAAAAATGAAATATGGCCTTTTGTAGCAACATGGATGGAACTGGAGAGTGTGATGCTAAGTGAAATAAGCCATACAGAGAAAGACAGATACCATATGGTTTCACTCTTATGTGGATCCTGAGAAACATAACAGAAACCCATGGGGGAGGGGAAGGAAAAAAAAAAAAAAAAAAAAAAAAAGAGGTTAGAGTGGGAGAGAACCAAAGCATTAGAGACTGTTAAAAACTGAGAACAAACTGAGGGTTGATGGGGGGTGGGAGGGAGGGCAGGGTGGGAGGGAGGGCAGGGTGGGTGATGGGTATTGAGGAGGGCACCTTTTGGGATGAGCACTGGGTGTTGTATGGAAACCAATTTGACAGTAAATTTCATATATTAAAAAATAAAAAAAAAAAAAAAAAAAAACAAAAATAAATAAACATTAAAAATTTTTTTAAAAGTAAAAAAAAAAAAATAAATAAATAAATAAATGTTAAAAAAAAAATTTATAAAACAAAAAAAAAAAAAAAAAAAGAAAATGGCAAGGTTTCTTTCTTTTTGATGGATGAGTAATAGTGTCTTTTATATATTTATACCACCTCTTCTTAATCCATTCATCAGTTGATGGACATTTGGGCTTTTTCCATAGTTTGGCTACTGTTGATAGTGCTGCTATAAACATCGGAGTGCATCTGCCCCTTCAAATCTGTATTTTCATATTCTATTGGTACAGGGTAGTGTGACTGCTGGGTGGTAGGATAGTTGTATTTTCAACTTTTTGAGAAACTTCTTTGCTGTTTCCCAGAGTGGCTGCACCAGTGTGCATTTCCATCAACAGTATAAGAGGGTTCCCCTTTCTCTGCATCCTTACCAACATCGGCTGTTGTTTGAGTTGTTAATTTTAGCCATTCTGGCAGGTGTGAGGTGGTATCTCATCATGGTTTTGATTTGTATTTCCTTAATGATGAGTCACGCTGAGCATCTTTTCATGTGTCTGTGAGCCTTCTGGATGTCTTCTTTGGAAAAGTGTCATTTATGTCTTCTGCCCATTTCCCATTTCTTCACTGGGTTATTCGGCTTTTGGGTGTTGAGTTTGATAAGTTCTTTATATGTTTTGGATATTAACAATTGATCAGATATGTCATTTGGAAATATCTTCTCCCCTTATGTAGCCTGTTTTGATGATTTTTTCTTCCTCTGCTGGACAGAACGTGTGTGTGTGTGTGTGTGTGTGTGTGTGTGTGTGTGTGAACTTCCAATAGTTTATTTATGCTTTTGTTTCCCTTGCCTCTGGGGATGTGTCTAGTAAGAAATTGCTACAGTTGAGGTTAAAGAGGTTGCTGTCTGTGTTCTTCTCTTGGATTTTCATGGTAAATATTTTAAATGAAAGCAGATTTTACAAACTTGGGAAAAACAATACACAGTGCTATAAATATAAATAACAAAACAATTAAAACCAAATTTATTTGCACCCTCAAATATATATACCAGATCAATATTCAGCTTGTTATATAATTTAGAACATATATTTTCATTCTCTCTTGATTTAAATCTAACATTAAATATAGTGCACTGGGCTCTATCCCCTGTTTTTCCTATTTGAAGAGGCCTGATAAGATATTTCTAATGATACACCTGGGACAAGATGACAGCTCAAAAGCAAGACTGTGAGGTGTCAGATATTCATGCCAGGGCTACATCCCATGATTACTCCTGGTTGAAATGTTTCACACAGAAATGTACTCATAGTATTTAAGGGAAAATAGCTTCTCTGCAAGACCATAGTTTCCCCAAATGGTCGCATATAACAAATTGAAAAGAATTTTATGTTCTTTGAAACTATGAGTGGAAAACCTCAGACAAGATGAACTTCATTAATTTCCCTCTCATACCATGGATAGCAGAAGAGCTGAAAGAAAAAGAAGATTTTGGTAATCAACATAACACTAGAATTTTGAATCACAGCAGGTGAGCATAAACATTGGGGATTCACAAATTTTTAGGAACATAAATGGGTTAAAAAAAAAAGCCTCCATGGGCTACTTTTGACCAGAAAGGTGCAAAAATGCCTTTCTCTTTGAAAAAGTTCATTTCAAACAAATAGCTGATATATGTAAGTAGCATGACATATACAAATGTTTATATACATTTCCTATTAAGTATTCATTTTAATTGCTTGAAGAATCCCCCCCTTAAAATGGCCAGAATTAAATAGGAGGCCAAGATAGCAAAGATCACAGTCTTTGTCTAGACAGCATATCTATGAGGTGTTATGTCTGATTCAGGCTCTGTGAAAATGATGATTCCAATGGAAATTATTAGGAATCAAAGATATGTATTGCCTTCTTTTACCATGGACATGAAACTAAATTTGAACCATATTTATAATATCACAGAGAAAATCTCACTAAACATTCTCTATGAAATCTTAGACCTAAAAAAAAATGACACTAACTGTTCAATGATATTTCATAAAGAATAAAAACATATTGAGTCAAAACAAATCTACATAGCAAAAGGAATCCTCTCTTTCACTTTTTATAAGTGTGAATCTGAACAAATTTTTAAAGCTCCCTAAGCTTGTCTTATCTTGTACAATATGGTGATAACACCAATTCTTAACTGAGGGTGTTGCTGTGGCATTCAAATTGGAATGAAATATAATATTCAAAATTATTAAGATAGTGCTTGCTACACACTTGAATTTCATCAATATATTATGAACTGTAAACAATAAACCCAGGTTAAAGATGAAAGTTTCACAGGAAACATGAATCCAATCTCTCTATTTTGTAGTGGAAAGGAGAAGGGCCAGACAGTAAAAATCAAATGTCCTCAATAAGAAAATATGTTAATTACAGTGCTTAATGGAAAAATGTCTTCTTTGGTCTTCTGTCATTTTTACCATCCTGTCTCCACATTTTCCTTTAACTTTTGTCAATGCATTTAGTTTTTAGTCATTTCCAGTAAATTGCTTTTAGTTTTGTCATTTCCAGAAGGGTGAAAAATAGGATATTGAAAGAAGACTTAGACAAATGATTCTTTTTCTACATCACAAAAATTTATATTCTAAATGTGTCCTCTCAGGGGTGCCTGGGTCGCTCAGTTGGTTAAGCATCTGACTCTATCTTGGCTCAGGTCATGATCTCACAGTTTGTGAGTTTGATCCCTTATTCAGGCTCAGGGCTGAGAGTGCAGAGCCTGCTTGGGATTCTCTGTCTCCCTCTCTCTCTCTTCCCCTCCGCCACCCATGCACTTTCTCTCTCTCCTCTCTCTCTCCCTCTCTTTCTCAAATAAATAAATAAACTTAATTTTTTTTTAAATGTGTCCTCTCAGAAGATAGTTACTTGGAAAAATATAAATACAACAGTGAAAAGTTCTGAGTTTTATGGGAATAAGTAATTCCAAAAAAATATATCCAATGATTTTATTAGTAAAGATATAATAAAAACCTACTGTATCTTCTTGCATATTTTGGGAAAATTTGCTAACCTTTTACTCAACAGTGCAATCTGGCTGGGAAAGAAAGTCACTCTAACATAGCAGTGAGATTTTTTTTAGGTTTCACTGCTTCCTAATTGCCAAACACCAAAGCAGACAAGATTCCTTCCATCTCAACTTCTTATACTTTTTTCACGGGAATCATCCATAAAAGTACCAGGTTAAAATGGTCCTTACACCAAATTCTACATTCATGATGAATGCAGTCACTATATTTTTATGATATGCCTCAATAAAAGAAAAATTAAAAAATATTGTAGTCCTTACATGAGGAAATAAATTATAAATTACCTTGATAGTCTTATGGGTTTGAAATACAAATTAATTTTCTAACATTCATATTGATGTCACACTTTTAATATGAACCATCTAAGGGTGCTACTGTATTATCTAGAATATTTGTTTACTAATGGGAGAGAGAGAGAGAACCAAACCTTAAAAATCTCTTAAGGATAGAGAACAAAGTTAATGGAGGGAAGTGGTTGGGGAATGGGCTAAAGTGGTGATAGGTATTAAGGAGGGTACTTCTTGTGATGAGCACTGGATGTTATAAAAACAAAAATACTGTAGTCCTTACACTAGGAGATAAATTACACATTACATTGATAGCTTTCTTAGTTTGAATTACACATTAATTTTCTAAAATTCATATTGATGCCACCCATGTAATATGAGCCTTTTAAAGGTGCTACTGTATTATCTAGAATAGTTGTTTACTCCTCTCTTTCAAGAATCTGTGAAAGCTTGACATATCAAATAGAATTCAGTTGAGATCCTCTTTCTTTTTTTAAACATTAGTAAAAAAGAATATATATGTGTATATATATGTGTGTGTGTGTATATAGATAGATAGATAGATAGATATACATGTATGTATACCACAACTTTTCATCCATTTGTCAGTTGGACATTTGGACTGTTTCCATAATCTGGTTATCACTTATAGCGCTGTTATAAATATTGGGGTGAATGTGCCCCTTTGAATTGGTATTTTTGTATCCTTTTAATAAATGCCTATAAGTCAGAGAAAGACAAATATCATATGATTTCACTCACATGTGGAATTTAAGAAACAAAAACGGATAAACATAAGGGAAGGGAAAGAAAACTAAGATAAAAAAAAGAGAAGGAGGGGCGCCTGGGTGGCTCAGTTGGTTAAGCGTCCGACTTCGGCTCAGGTCACGATCTCACCGTTTGTGAGTTCGAGCCCCACGTGGGGCTCTGTGCTCACAGCTCAGAGCCTGGAGCCTGTTTCCAATTCTGTGTCTCCCTCTCTCTCTGCCCCATCCCCACTCATGCTCTGTCTCTCTCTGCCTTAAAAATAAATAAAATATTTTTTTTAAAAAAAGAGAGAAGGAGGCAAACCATAAGAGACATTAAGTACAGAGATAAACTAAGGGTTGCTGTAGGGGAGGTGGGGGACAGGTTAAATGGGTGATGGGCATTAAGGAAGACACTTTTTGGATGAGCACTGGGTGTCATGTGTAAGAGATGAATCACTGGCTTTTACTCCTGCAGAAGTAGTAACACTATATGTTAACTAACTTGAATTTAAATAATTTAAAAACTTAGTAACAAGTAGATATTTTGTAGAAAGCCACAAGGGGTCTACAGCTCAATTTCTTGTATGTTAATAAATAGTTCCAAGCTTTTTCCATTTAATTATTCAGTATTGCTTTTAGTTTTTTTACTTTTGTTTTATTTTTTTAATTTATTTTTGACTAAAAGAGACACAGAGCATGAGCAGGAGACTGGCAGAGAATGATGGAAACAGAGAATCCCAAGCAGGCTCTAGGCTCCAAGCTGTCAACACAGAGCCTGAAACGGGGCTTGAACTCATGAACCGTGAGATCATGACCTGAGCCAAAGTCAGCCGCCCAACAGACTGAGCCACCCAGGTGCCCCTGTGTTGTTTTTATAAAATATTTCCTACATTGTATTTTTCTCAGATACTAAATAACCTATCATTAAAGGAAATATTTTTGCCAGGGATGTTATTCATCGTTACTCTGTTTCTATTTATCATATTCACTTTTATTTCAACCGCTTTTTCTGTAAAGTGTGCTACCATTTTGATGATAAAAAACATTGGATAAACATCCTGGGAATGAGTGTCTGCAAGATTGTGAGTGTTCATGAACACATGTGGTTGAGTAGATGTATAAGCAGCCAGTGAGTTGGGAGAGGTAGACCTTCCCCCATATTCCATATCCTTCTCCCACATTACATCTATCACTACTATTGCTTATTTCATGGTAATGACACAACTCCATATTTATTAATTTCCTGTTCACATTTGCATTTTCTTTATACCATAAATCTCATTGTTTTTCATTTATTTGTTTTTTTTTAAACGTTTATTTTTTATTTTGATAGACAGATTGCACACAGGTGCAAGTGGAGAAGGGATAGAGAGAGAAGGAGAGAATCCCAAGCAGGCTCCATGCTGTCAATGCAGACTAGATGTGGGGCTCAATCTCACCAACGATGAGATCATGACTTGAGCTGAAATCAAGAGTCAGACACTTAAATGACTGAGCTACTCAAGCACCCCTCATTTTTTACCATGTAGTGTGATGTATTTTATCATAAAATTAAATACAAAATGTTTTCTTACTTTTTGGGGTGATAAAGGTAATGTGTAAAAGCATGTGCTTTTACAATAATATTCATTGATTACCTTCTATTGCCTGAAATGCTTTAAAAATGATTCTGTTGTAGTAAAGGCTTTGTTTAGCATATTGAACTAGTAATTCAGGATATATTTTATAAAGATACATGTTTCATCAGCCAATTTATGAAGTCCCATAAATGAAAGCAATTTTCCTATTCTTTCTTCTTATTCTTCCTGATCTGCTCACTTAACCTATTACAAATTCAGACACATACTAAAAGTGGCAGATTGAGGAGGTCGTAAACCTTGACATGCATGTAGGAAGACCGAAAATGTACATGACTTATAACACAAAACAGATGAATTCTTACAGGAATCAAAAACAGTATTGGAAAGGAGGAAGGCTTAGCATGTACCTGATGTTGTGTCTTTACTCTCCTTTGTGTCATATAGAGTGAGGATGTGCATAGAGTGGAAAACATGGCCAACCACTCAGCAGTGATGGAATTCTTCCTCATGGAAGTCTCTGCCACCAGGGAGCTCCAGATTATACATGGCTTTCTGTTTTTGCTTATTTACTTGGTAACTCTTATGGGAAATCTTCTCATTTTTGTCCTAATCACTCTGGATCAGTATCTTCATACTCCCATGTACTTCTTCCTGAAGAACTTATCACTTTTTGATGCCTGCCTTATTTCAATTACAGTTCCAAAATGTATTATGAGCACTTTATGCCATGAGAATACCATTTCTTTCTCAGGATGCATATTACAAGTGTTGTTGGTGATTCACTTTGCTGGGTCTGAGCTTTTCATTCTAACAGCCATGTCCTATGACCGCTATGTGGCCATCTGTCGTCCACTGCACTATAATATCATCATGAACAGGAGAGTCTGTATGGGGATGACAGTCACCTCCTGGCTTCTTGGGAGTATCTTTGGGGTCTTATACTCATCTGGCACTTTCTCTTTATCTTTTTGTGGCTCTAGAAATCTTCCTCAGTTTTTCTGTGATGTCCCCTCCCTACTGAAGTTTTCTTGCTCAAAGACTCATATCACCATTGATATTAGTGAGGCAATTGGGGTTATGTATGCACTTTTCTGTTTGGTGTCCATTGGATTTTCATATATTTGCATTTTCAATACAGTGTTGAGAATACCATCATCACAAAGGTGGTCAAAAACCTTTTCCACTTGTACCCCCCATCTCATAGTTGTAACAACATTTATCGTAACAGGTACCATGGCCTATCTAAAGCCAGTCCCTGATTCCCCACATCTTGTGGATTTCTTGGTGTCTGTATTCTATTCTGTATTGCCTCCATCTTTGAACCCCATCATCTACAGCCTAAGGAACAAGGAAATTAAGGAAGCTCTGAGGAAGTTTCTGTGGAAAGTAAGTCATTGTAGACTCTATGGAGAAAAACAATAGAACTAGTATCTATAAAACCAAAGTCCATTTTTTTATTTTTTATTTTATTTTTTTTTTTTAATTTTTTTTTTTAACGTTTATTTATTTTTGAGACAGAGAGAAACAGAGCATGAATGGGGGAGGGTCAGAGAGAGAGGGAGACACAGAATCAGAAGCAGGCTCCAGGCTCTGAGCTGTCAGCACAGAGCCCGACGTGGGGCTCGAACTCACGGACCGTGAGATCATGACCTGAGCCGAAGTCGGACGCTTAACCGACCAAGCCACCCAGGCGCCCCAAAAGTCCATTTTTTTAATCTTTTGGCTTCTTATAATCTAATGTGGACCTCAATATCTATACAATAAAATATTCACCTTATTTAAAAGTGCTAGGATAAAGGTGACATGTTTATGCTTATGAATAAACAGTCATTATCTCAGAACCTCCAAGAGTGCATATTTATTACCTAGAATTTGTGCATGCAAATTAAGCTTTATAGACATATGACAGTTTTTCAAGTGGCTTACTAAAGATGTCCATGTACCAATTTTTTTAAACTTAATATAGTACTTTACGTGGCACAAGGAACTCTGTGGATGTAATTCAACTAAGGAGTATTAGTTAAAGTGTTTATCCTGGACCACCTAAGGGGTCCTAATCTAATCATAAACTGTTAAAGGCGGAACTTCTCAAAGCTTTGTTAGAAGGAGATGTGTTTATGAAGAGTGGTCTTCCCTTATTGGCTTCGAATATGGAAGGTGGTCATGAGCCCAGATATAGACAGAGGCAGCCTCAAGACTAGAAAATGCAAGGAACAGATAGTTCAGTGGAGACCCAAGAAAATAATGCAACCATACCAGCTGCTCCTGCACTTTAGCCCCCTGTGTGATTGGTGTTGGATTTCTAAATTACAGCACTTTACAGGCACCTGGGTGGCTCAGTTGGGAAAGCATCCAACTCTTGGTTTTGGCACAGGTCATGATCTATAGTTCTGACTGTGCAGAGCCTACTTGAGATTGTTTCTCTCTCCCTCTCTCTCTACCCCTCCTGCAAGCTCTGTCTCTCACTCTCTCAAAATTAAAAAATAAAAAACATAAACTTAAAAAATTAAAAATAATAAAATAAAATAATACATGTATGTGATGATAAAACACAGAGTTTGTGATAATTTGTTACAGCAGCAACAAAAATTTAACAAAAGCATTGAATACTTGTCTGTATAAAATCACTTAAATCAGAATTTGTTCAGAATAAGTATACAGACTATGAAACTAAAAGTTTTAATTAAAGTTAAAACATATTGAAAAGAACAAAAACGTATCAATATGTTCATAATTTTGAGGAATAATTTAGATTTTATCCCTTTATCTGCTAATTTTTATACACTATTTTTATTTTATATGGAATATATTAGTGTATTTATCCACTATTATAAATAAATAAAGTGTATTTTTTTTTAGAGAGAGAGAGGGAGCAGGGGAGGGGCCAAGTGACAGGGACAGAGGATCTGAGGTGGGCTCTGCACTCACAGCCACAAGCTCCCTGCAGGCTCAAAGCCACAAAATGTGAGATTATGACCTGAGGAAGAGTTGGCTGCCCAACCTGCTGAGCCCCCAGGTGCCCCTAAAATAAACTATTTTTAATATTTAATGTTAGTATTCTGAGATTGGATTTTTAATATCTCATTTGAATAGATTTAATTTTTATTACTTTTTATTTTATTATTTTTTTAATTAATTGTGATTCTTCAAATAGTCATGTCTTTAATTCCCATGTGACTGTAGTTTTTGAGACTCGATATATAAAGATTGGATACTGACAACCAAAGCACTGTGGAAGGTTGGAAGTGGGAGTGGAATGTATCAGTGGGGCTTGGCAGGGGATAGGAAATGGGTTGCAGCATGAGTGCCCAGGACAGGACAGGGGCTCAGGGCTCTAAGATGATCTACAAAACCTGTTGGGTGATGGTGAGAAGGTGATACGGGAGGTGAAGCTGCTACTTTTGGGTGCTGAGGAGTCAGGGAAGAGCATCACTGTCAAGCAAAGGAAGAACATCCAGGAAGCTGGCAGTCCCAGGCAGTCCTCTACAGCATCACCATCCAACCCATCATGGCCACTGTCAAAGCCATGGACTATCTGAAGATAGAATTTGATGGCCCTTCCTGTACACATGGCGCCAGGCAGCTGTTTTCACTGTCCTGAACTGCTGAGGGCAGGGGGTGCTTCTTGAGGGTCTGCCCAGTGTCATCCACAGGCTTAGGTCTGACCCTGGCCTGCAAGTAGGCTCTGGCTGCTGGCTGGAGTGCCAGCTCCACCGCTCTGCTGCTTTTGACCTCACTGCCCTGGGGAGCATCACACGGAGTAACTACATCCCCACAGAGCAGGATGTGCCATGGTCTCAAGAGAAGACCACTGGCATCGTGGAGACACACCTCACCTTCAGGGACTTACCCTCAAGATATTTGATATGGGCAGTCCGCGGTCTGAATCAAAGAAGTGGATCCACTGCTTTGAGAGTGTCACAGCCATCATCTCCTGCATAACCTTGGGCATGCATTGCCTGTGTTAGCAGAGGATGAGGAGATGCACCACATGCACCAGAACATGAAGCTCTTTGACAATGACTTCTCCAACAACCAGTGGTCCACTGGTCCACTATCCTTGTCCTCAACAAGAATAACTTGTTTGAGCAGATCACCCACACCCCAATACCACCTGTTTCCCTGAGTACAGAGGGGCCAAGAAATATGACCAGGTAGCCAGCCACATCCAAGGTAAGTCTGAGACCCTGCACAAGAGCAAGGATACCGAGGAGATCTACATGCACTTCACCTGTGCCAACCACACCAAGAACTTGTGGTTCCTGTTTAAAGCTGTCTCCCACATCATTATCAGGAACAACCTGAATGTGACCGCAGGCCACATTAATACACTGTTGGTTAGAATGTGAATTCATAGAGTCATAATGGAAAACAGTATGGAAGTTTCTCAAAAAAAAAAAAAAATAGAACCACTGTAAAATCCAGCAATGTCACATTTAAGCATTTATGCAATGTAATATAATCATCATTTTGAAGTGATATATGTACTCTAATGTTTATTGCAGCATTATTTACAATACAATACAATTGCAATGACGTGGATGGAGCTAGAGTGTATTACACCTGGCAAAATAAGTCAGTCAGCCAGAGAAAGAAATGGTTTCACTCATATGTGGAATTTAAGAAACAAAAAAGATGAACATAGAGGAAGGAAGAAAAAGAGAGAGAGGGATGCAAACTATAAGAGACTCTTAGCTATAGAGAATAAACTATGAGTTGCTGGAAATTAAGTGGGGGATGGGCTAAATGGGTGATGGGTATTAAGGAGGGCACTCTATGTGATGTGATGAGCACAGGTGTTATATGTAAGTGGTGAATCACTAAATTCTACTGCTGAAACCAATATTATACTTTATGTTAACTTTATGTTAAAATTTAAATAAAAACTTGAAATAATAAAAAGGAAATTTTCTGAGATCTTTAATTTTTGTGGCAAAAAAAGATAATTATGTGAGTTAATATGTTAATTCTTATAATCACTTCACAGTGTATATGTGTATAAAATCATCACATTGTACACTTTAGTTATATTCAATTTTATTCATCAATTATACTTTATAATAATAGAAAAATAAAATGTAAAAAAATAAATATTTACAAGTTTGGTAGATTGCAGGATTACTCCTCAAAGAGAGATCTTCTCAATAGATATGACTTTGAATTTTACTTGCCTTGAATCCCTGCAAATCCATATTATAAGTATTAGAGGTATACTTTTGCTAATTAGAACAGTATTTTTTCTGTCTCCTAGCTCTTTATCCATTTATATATTTCACTTCTAAAACCTTCATGAAGAATGTGTCACTGCAGACATTTGATTTTTAAACCACTTTAAGATACCTACAACTATTTGAAATTAAGGAAACAAATAGAATCAAAGTGGAATCCCTACTTGTATTCATGGACTGCTGAGGATTAGCAGCATGAGCTGCTGTAGGATTTTGGTGCTGTTTACAAATATGTATATTATTATGACAAAACAAGGACAACAACAAAAAAATGTTCTCTGGGCCTTCTAAGGGGTACAGATAACATATGACTTGGGAAATTGATGGTAACATATCCCCATTTCTCTGAGCCTTTGTGTCCTTGCTAAACTGTGACTGACAGAAGTTTTGGCATCTCAGTCTCATTTACTATAGGCCACCCTTAAATTCAGACCTCAATTAGCCAATACCGTAGACTATTAGTACTCTTCTCAGGTACTCAAAGAACACAATGAATTATAAACTTTGGATGAGTATACCTGTGGAAATGAGTACTGTCCTATCCAGTTTTATATTACATTCTCTTTGATCTAATAACCTTAGAATCAACTTCCATACATGTTATCCAGATTTCTTCCACCATAGGTTGTCAATATCCTGTGACTATTTTTAGTTCATAGCAATATTTTTCAATACAGGCTCTATGCTTCTGCAATGCTGTGCTGGAAACTTAGTCTCCCTATGTTATTGGAGGAAATTAGGAAAGTTTGGAAACATGTCAAGAAGAGAATTTCACCTGGTAAACAATTCTCATAGGTGAAGCCAATGGAAAAATTCTGCATATGTGTTAGTTGATTCTTGCAAGTAAGGGGGATGGTGTGGAATTCTTACATCATCAAAGAATGTTCCAGTATTTTAGCTTCAAAGTTGCAAGTATTGTCTGTGTCCACATTTCCCAGGTCCTTCTTCTCCCAATCTATGTCTTTCCCTAGCAAAAGTGATCTTGGATGATCTCTATATTCAAATTCTCCAGGGAGGGAGGGAACAGAATAAATAGGAAGGATGTGTGTATAGATAGATAGGTCTATCCATCTATCATCTATCTATCTATCTATCTATCTATCTTTCTATCTTTCCATCTATCTATCATCTATGTATCTATCTATACATCATCTAGCTATCATTTATATATCTATCTTTGTCTATAGATAAGTTGTCAGAAGGACATATTTCTAAGTGAAACAAGCAAAAAACACTCTATGTTACTATCTATATGTAGAATTAAATAAAAAGAAAAGTCAAACTTTGTAGATAAGTAAATACACACATCTTAAGAAACTGGCTAATGCAATTATGTAATCTGGCATTGCAAAATCTGCAGTGTGTGCTAGAAGGCTGAAAATCCAGGGGAGAGCTGATATGTCAGTTCAAGCCCAGTGGTTGACTACTGGAAATCCAGGGAAGAGCTGACATTGAAGTTAATGTCCAAAAGCCACCGTAGCTGCAAAATTCTCTTACTAATGATTAGCAGGAAATAATCTTTTGCCTATGTATTCAACAGCATTGACCACTCCTCATTCTTCAAACATGATATTCTCTAGGCATCTGTGACAACTATACACTCATAATTTTCTGCCCCAAGTGCCCACTTTTTTATCCTGCATTGAATTTCTCCTTAATTCAGCTTCTACTTTTTAGTGGAACCCAAGGATCTGGTCATGATTTTCTACTTCATGTTATCCTTTTCAGATAATTTATATCAAGTAATATTCTCTCCTACTCCAAATATCTCTGATATCTAAAAACAATTATTCATATCATCTGTGACTTTACTTGTTCACACCACTACAATTCTTTGTTATGTTACCACAAAAGCCACCTAAACCATCTCCCAAGTTTATTTCTTGTTCAATAAATATTTCTGTGCAGGCCAGTGATATTTAATCTTAAAACAAATAAGGAAAAAAAAAGAGATATAGAGAGAGTGCAAACAAGTAAAGAAATAACAACAACAATGTCAAATTACTTCCCTCCTATCTTGAAATCTTTAAAATAAAATTTTATGGGTGCCTGGGTGGCTCAGTGGTTGAGCGTCCAAATTCGGCTCGGGTTATGATCTCGCAGTTGACGAGTTCGAGCCCTGTGTCGGGCTCTGTGCTGACAGCTCAGATTCTGGAGACTACTTCTGATTCTTTGTCTTCCTCTCTCTCTGCCTCTCCCCTGCTCATGCTCTGTCTCTCTTTGTCTCAAAAATAAAGATATACATTAATTTTTTTTAAATAAAATAAAATTTTAAAAATTTACTAAGAAAAATGTAAAAATTTCTTAGTATGTTTCAAAGTTTTAAATGAATGTATTACTGTCTAATTTTATGACTTCATCTAATACTAGTATTATTTTATCATTCTGCGTTAGCAACACTATTTTTTCTATTACTAAAACAAATTTTATCTAGCCTTCAGGTTTATAAATGTCGCTCACTTCAGATAGAATAAGGGATACAAGGATGGTTAAAAAACTCACTCCTTTTATCTAACAGACCTCAACTTCTCACATTGCTAAGAGGTTTTTCCTTTACTACTAAATATGAATCATGATGGAGGATGATGAAGATGAAAATGTATTTTTAAACTTTAAGCCTTCATAACTACTTGAAATTGTTGTGTTTCCTACTCGTCAACTCCTTTATTTTGTGTCATTTCCTGTAGAATGTAAACCCCATAAAATTAAGGAAATATATATTTTCCCTGATGATCCTCCAGTTTCTATAAATTTTCTTTGAATATATTAGGTATAGAAAGTATTTATTAAAGAATTGAATGCTGATAGATGGAAAATACATGATGATTTATCGGATTAATTGGGTAAAGAGACTTAACAGACTCTCATGTCTTGATTTCAGGTGTAGACTAATAAAAGGACATTGGTCACATTCTCTGATATGTAACATCATGGGGCAGGATGAGAGGGGGTAAGCTTGAGTCGGGGGAAGATTAATTGCAGTATAATGACCACAGATTTGGGCATGCACGTGGAACAACTTGATGCATAAAAATACTCCACATTAAAATATATATTTAGTTTCAGAGTTCAGAAGGAATTTGAGGTTACAGATATTGTTGGAAGTGAGTAGTAATTAAACCAGAAGTATGTGTAATGTAAAGAGAACATGGTCTAAAATCATGCAATGAGAAAAACACCAGTACTTTAGAGACTGGTAAATGAACTAACCTACAATGGTGAATAATCCTAGAAGCCAAATAATGATGTTGAATATAGAAATGTAGCCATCAATGTGTCAAGCAAGTGAATGATTAATATAATGACAAAAAGATATCAATGATCTTGGCATGGATAATTCTCTAAGGTAAATTTGGTAATAGGAGTCATATTTCAGGGGATTCAGGAATGAAATTGACAAGAAGTAGAAATTGAGTATCAACAACTCTTCTTTTAGATATTGGTTTGAATAGGGGGATGGGGGCATATTATGGTTAAAAGATGCTGGCAACAAAAGCTAGTTGTAACCAGTTTTCATGGTCTCCTATAGTTTTTGAAAAAGCTGAGAAAAATCGCCCAGCCCCCTCTGCAACTAGTTTGGGCAATGTGTCAAATTCTGAAGAATGAAATAATGAGAATCAATATCAGGGCTAGTCCAGAAATAGTTCTTGCAGACACAAAAAGAAATCTGTACCCAGACAAGCAAAATTGAGAAAATGAAGTAAATTTAAAAGAAATTAAATCTTAGGAGTAGTAAGCAAATAGCAAAACATTTTAAAAAATCTGTTTCAAATGTCTTTATTTAGATAAATAATTGATTTTTAGTTAACAACAAAGAACGCCAAAAAGAAGTGGTGTGATACCTCAAATAATTTAGAGAAATTAATGGCCATCTTGTAATAAATATATTATTCCATGAGGCAGTCATGGGGATGTATCTCTCATATCACTGAAGGGAACATAACTGACTAACATCACTAAGTGCTGTGCTTTCAAATCCATCACCAAGGTTTCCCCAATGCCACACATCCATAGGCTGCCCCCAGATAGTCTGAGCACAGCAGGTCGGCTAAGACAAACTAATTCCTGAGAGACACAACTTCTGTGATGAGCGATTTTGAATAAAGGACTCCCCATCAGCCTTGCCAGAACATTGGTAGAGCTTTACAGCATTTCCTTTCATCTCTGCTTCATGTGAGTCAGATTTGCATTTGGGGCTGACTGTTCTTTACTTTCCTGGCTCCTTCCCACAATAGATGAATTGTCTAGAATGTAACTTTATTTTACCTGAAAATTAATAAGTTAGATGTTACTCTTACATGGATCCTGGCAGAAGACACAAGATTCTTGCACTTGTCCCCAAGGCCCATGGTCCCCAAGTCTGCTTACCCTGACGCTGAAATAACCCATATGAGTGTCCTCAGTTCTTACATTCTTTGCATATAAGGCAAGGTATAGGTGTAATAAAACCTATGGGGAGGGTCTTCCAACAATAGATAGTCTTCCTGTCTAATCTTTCTTGGCATCTGTTTACCAGAGGACTGAGACTAACACAACAAACTAATGAAAAACAAAGCAAACAAACAAAAAACTTAACCCACAGCAGCATGCCTTAAAGAAAATAAGTATTCTTCAAATAATGAGATTTATACAAGAAGAAAAGTCAGGTATCTACTAAATAAAGAAGATCAGTGAAAATATTTATGAGTTAGAAAATACAATTGGTATATATTAAAATTTATTCAACTAAAAGAATTCATATAAATGTAGATACAAATAAATTCTATTTAGCACACTTGTCTGGCTCAATCAGAAGAGCATGAGACTCTTGATCTTGTGGTTGTGAGGGTAAGCTTTATGTTGGGTGTAGAGATTACTTAAAATAAACAAACAAACAAAAAAACTATTTTTAAAAAATCCTGCGTTATATTTTCTGAAACTTTTTTGAAAAAAAATTTATACAAATCGTATGGAAAGAGTTAATTTTAGGGTAAAGAAAGAATAACTTATTCTAGAAATGAATACATATTATAAAATTATATTTAAAATTTGGTATTTATTCAAGTATAGTAGAATAAAGGCCAAAAACTCTAAAATGCATAGATATGACATAAGTAGGGAAAAAGCAATGCAGAAAAATAGTAAGTGTAACATCATTTGGATATGTGTATCTTTATAGTTAAAATAAAATGTAATGTCTACCTTACTTCACTCATGAAAAATCAATGCCATGGAGATAACTGATAAAAATTTGAATTGAAAAATATCAAGTTTGAAAGGTAATATGACAATATATTTATGACTTCAGACTAGGAAAATAATCCTTTAATTGAACACAAAATGTTCAAAAATAAAGGAAATTTTTTAGCCAGTCCATCACACTAATTTAAGAATGTCTGTTCTCTTTACAGACATTATTAAGACAATTGAAAGGATGAGTCATAAAAAACAAAAATATACTCAAAACGCACAACCAACAACCATTTCATTCAGACTATTTAAACTGCAAAGGAAACAACAAAACTAAAAGGCAACCGACAGAATGGGAAAAGATATTTCCAAATGACATATCAGACAAAGGGCTAGTATTCAAAATCTATAAAGAACTTACCAAACTCCACACCCAAAAAATAAATAATCCAGTGAAGAAATGGGCAGAAAACATGAATAGACACTTCTCTAAAGAAGACATCCAGATGGCCAACAGGCACATGAAAAGATGCAATGTCACTCCTCATCAGGGAAATACCAATCAAAACCACACTGAGACATCATCTCACACCAGTCAGAGTGCTAAAATGAACAAATCAGGAGACTATATATAGATGCTGGCGAGGATGTGGAGAAATGGAAACCCTCTTGCACTGTTGGTGGGAATGAAAACTGGTGCAGCCACTCTGGAAAACAGTGTGGAGGTTCCTCAAAAAATTAAAAATAGAGTTACCCTATGAGCCAGCAATAGCATTGATAGGAATTTACCCAAGGGATATAGGAGTGCTGATGCATAAGGGCACTTTACCCCAATGTTTATGGCATCACTTTCAACATTAGCCAAATTATGGAAAGAGCCTAAATGTCCATCAACTGATGAATGGATAAAGAAATTGTGGTTTATATACACAATGGAGTACTATGTGGCAATGAGAAAGAATGAAATATGGCCTTTTGTAGCAACGTGGATGGAACTGGAGAGTGTTATGCTAAGTGAAATAAGTCATACAGAGAAAGATATATGCTTTCACTCTTACGTGGATCCTGAGAAACTTAACAGAAGACAATGGAGTAGGGGAAAGGGAAAAAAAAAAGTTAGAGAGGGAGGGAGGCAAACCATAAGAGAATTAAAGGCTGAGAATAAAGTGAGGGTTGGGGGGATGGGAAAGTGGGGAAAGTGGGTGATGGGCATTGAGGAGGGCACCTGTTGGGATGAGCACTAGGCGTTGTATGGAAACCAGTTTGACAATAAATTTCATATAAAAAATACATTACTATTAATCAATAAAGAATAAAAATATGAATAGACAACTTACAAAAGAGGTAACCCAAACACTTAAAAACAAGCTTAGTATCATTAATTATCAGGCAAATGTAAATATAAAAAACAAAGTGAAATATCTATGCAAACCCATTACAATGGCTAAAATAAAAACTACCACAACCCAAGTTGTCCTGAAACATTGCAACCACAGGAATTACAATGAATGATGATTTAGAATGAAAGCTGATGCAACCATATTGCAAACCATTTTGAAATTATTTACTTTTATGGTATGTAAAATGTATAAAAAATAATTACACTCCTAGAAAGACCAATGTTATATCTATTAGACCTATTAAAATGGCTCTTATCAAAATTCCAGAAATAGCTTGTGTTGGCAAGAATTCAGAGAAAAAGGAAACCTTGTGCATTTTTGGTGGAAATGTAAATTTTTGCAGCCACTATGGAAAACAATATGAAATTCAACAAAACTTAAAAAGAAGCAAAATAAAACTATAAAATTATCCAACCATTCCACTTCCAAAGGAAGCTAAAACACTAACTCAAAAAGGCACCCCCATTTTCATTTCAACAGTTTTACAATAGCCAAGATATGTAACCATGTATCTATTATCTAAGTATATTTTGATTAATGAATGGATAAAGATAATGTGGTATATAAATGCAATGGAATCCTATTCAGCCATAAAAATAAAATATTTCTATTTGTGACAACATGGATGGATCTTGAGGACATTATGCTAAGTGAAAAGTTAGGAATAAATAAAACAGAGAAAGACAAGTACTGTATGATCTCACTTATATGTGGAATCTAAAAACAACCAAATGGTGAGATCATTTCTCCTCATTTTGTTTAATGATAAAAATTATACAAGTAAAATTGCAGGCGATCTATCTGTCTGTATATTAATCAATCTACTGTCTATCTTTTCCTATATCTATCATCCATCAATTTTTGTGTTTTGTTTGTTTGTTTGTTTGTTTTTTAGTAGGCTCTACACCCAAAATGGGGCTTGACCTCATAAGCTGAGATTGAGTTGCATGCTCTACTGACTGAACCAGCCAGTAGTCCCATTTTTTCTTTATGTTTGCTATATGCATAAACATGTACATATAGTGTATATTATATAAGGAATATTATTGTATTTTGTATAATGTATACATTATGTATAATGTTCACAGGGGCAGTAGAGAATTTTATATGCAAATGCCTGGCTATATATAATCATATCTTATATTAAAATCTTAAAAGAGAAGAAAAAGCACTCAAATATTTGTAACTCACAGAAACCTTCAATTTCTGATTTCATACAGTAGACTACCTATTTCTTAATTTATTGCATATAGGATAGCTATTGACATTGTTTTCTGTATTTCTCTTTAAATTCTTATCAGAAGATCTTGTTATCAATTAGAGATACCTAGTGATTTAGGATGGTGAAAGCTCAGTTACCAGGACACCAGTCAGTTAAGCATCTCACTGTTGATTTGGTCTCAGGTCATGATCTCACAGTTCATGCGATCAAACCCTGAATCTGGCTCTACACTGACAGTGTAGAACCTTCTTAGGATTCTCTCTCTTCTCCTCTCTCTGCCCCTGTCCCACTTACATTTGTTCTCTCTCTCTCTCTCAAAATAACACACAAACATTAAAACAACAACACTCAGTTGCATACAGAAATAGTCATTGTTAGTTTGTATTATTCAAAATGAACTACTTAAATATATGTTAGGAGTGAGAGCAGCCTGAACAAAACATTTTATGAGTCAGAGCTTAGTTTTAAGTAAAAAAAAAAAAAAAAAAAAAAAAAAAGTAAAAGGATGGCCATCTAATAAATGGAAAACAGAATTGAAGAAGACCTCTCAACTAGATAGAGGAAGTGGGCATGTAGTATGACATCAGAGAATCTCAAAAGATCATGAAACGAAGAGGAGATCAGCATGGGATTCACATAGGAGCAACTCCCAGACTTCAGTCTTTAGTCACTGCGTTGTGCTTAGGTATCACCTGTTCCAAGCAGTGACATTAGCTTTTCTTACTTATGTCTTATGGATGGTCACAATACAAAGCTGCATGCATCGTTTCAGCAAAATTTTTAACCAAATTGAGGTCCATAATTGTTCATAAAATTTGCTTCATCTATCTGAAATTCCCATTCCAAGTTCGGTTTTGATTGTCAATGGACATTTTTGATATCTGCACACACACACACACACACACACACACACACACACACACACACACACACAAAGTAGGGAGTCTTGTTGGGTGGAGAGAAATGGCAGTCAGCACCAGGGTGGGAGTAATCTGAGGTTAAACCATCCCTCCTTATGCATACACCTTGTTTTTGTCTATGCAAAGGTGGGCTAAAATTCTTTTGAATTAGGAAAGAATTAAACAGTTACTCTATTATTTTTTATTACAATGGTTATTTAAAACCATACACTTCTAAGAAAAGGAAGAGTATTTTATTTTCCTCATAGTATCCTTTTTAAACAAATGAAATCAGTCCCCATTACAGTAATTTACTCAACTCTATTCCAGCACACTGAAAAAGCTAATGAGGGTAAATTTTATTTTTTATATATTTGGGGTGAAATTTACAATCATGTCTTTCATTGAAAGCCACATATCTATCACAAATATAGTATAGTTTATTGGTTAAATATTATGAGTGTGGGAACCACTAAACGTTGGCTTGACCATTGGCTTTGCAGGTTACTATTATGTTTATTTTTTAAATATTTATTTCAACCCTCTTGAACATCTAGTCTATCCACACCTCATCTCCCTTTCCCTTCAAAATGAATCATTCGAAATAGTGCTTTATATTCAGTTACCATTCAAATTTTGTCCTACTCATTGCCCATGATTCCACTCATTTATTTATGTAAAAATAAAGATAATCTCTACCAAAGTAATTAAATACACATGTTTTTTATTAGATTCTTATACCCAATTTCATTCAAACACACTTTTAAATGTTCTAATAACTGACTCAAGTATCGTTTTAAAATTTAAATTAACCAAAACTAATTCCTTTAGTTCCTCAGCCATATTAGCCATATTTTAACACCTTAGCCACATATGTATATAGGTATCATATTTGATAGCACAGTTCTAGACACCTAACTTTAAAGCCTATGTCTAGTGACAGTTTTTTTTACCTCTTTTTATTTAAAGTTTATTTATTTATTTTGAGATACACACAGAGAGAGCACTCTCAGGCTCGGGGGTGGGGGTGGGGGGGGGGAGAAGGGGCAGATAGAGAGGAGAAGAAAGATTTCAGGCAATCCCCACACCTTCAGCGCAGATCCTGATGCAGGGCCCAGTCCCACAAACCATGAGATTATGACCTGAGATGAAATCAAGAGTCAGACACTCAACTGACTGAGTCATACAGGCACTCCAGGGATTTTCCTCTCATTAAAGAACCTACTGTTAATTTTTCAATAAATGTTTTAAAATTTCTGTGCGTTTTGTGTCTTTTCTTGTTCTTTCCACTTGTGTGCTTTTCAAGTTATGCTGTTCCAAATCATTGTTCCCACAAATGAATTTTACAAATTTGTTAATTGAAATGGCAACTATTTGTCATCTTCTTAATTCTCTACTTGCATTATCGTATCGAATATCCTCCGGCATTTGGTTCACAGTTAGGAAGCCTACATTCTGTGGGGAAGCAGTCAAATGGCTAGTATTGGATATTTGATTCAATTTCCAACTGTGGGGTCTTAAATAAATATTTTGATTATATATTTATCTTAAATAAATATTTTGATATAAATATATGTCATAAAATAATAAATAAATCTGTTTACACCATACCAAATTCAGACTCTTCTACAAACCCATTAAAAACTGCAGAAGTTTCTAAAAGTGCCATATAGGTTTTAGTTCAAGTTATGAAGAATAAAATGTTTTTCTAGATACAAAGGGCTTCTTTTGAACTGAGGTGGAAAAACCATTTCCATTTATTTTTGTCGGAATCATCATTGTGATAGAAAAGTTTGGTGGGAAGGCCTAAATTATGATATCCTCAAAGAAGTGACATATAAGATTGCAGGGTCTCAAAGGCTGTGCCATATTACTATCTAATGCATGCAAATATTTATAACATATAATATACTAATAATATGTAGCATAATAATACACTGCAAATACAAATTTCCACAAAGTGGACAAAGAAGAACCAAGATGATGGAGACAGGATTTCATAGAAAAACTGCCACAACAATAAACTCTATTTTTGTAACACTACATTAACAAAGGATGCATAACTTCTTACAGTTCTCTTTGCTTTAATTGTAAAAATACATAATCTTCTCAGTTCTACTTCATTATACAACTCATTGATTCTTTCTTGTATTGAAAATTTTGTTGGATTTATATGTCTGTATATGTATACTTGTGAGATTAATAAACTACCCTTTATGATTTCCTTAAAAATTAAGTCATTACTTCATGTCCTTGATTCTAAGATAAACATTTTTTTTCATATTTTACTGCTTCCATAAAAGGGTCTCATTCAAAAATTTGTATATTCATTTGATGCAATGTTTATTTTTCAGAAAACAAATAACTAAATTTGTGATGCATTTGAAATGAATAGAAATGGATTGATATCAAAGTACGTTAAAAGAGAAGTTAAGGTATAGCTATTTTCTGCTCAGAGCTATGATTTGCACTGTAAAAATAAACCAAAGTTTACTTCTATATGGACCTTTCACATCACATAGGTATCATATAAACCAGTTGTTGTGTGTTAAATCAATTTGCATATTAGAAGGGAGATATATCATATATATATATATATGTAAATATACATCTATATATATATCTATATATAAATATACATCTATATATATACATCTATATATTATATACATCTATATATATCTATACCTATATCTATATCTATATCTATATCTATATCTATATCTATATCTATACCTATCTATATCTATATCTAAATGAGTCTCATTAGAAGAGATACTAAAGCTATTTCCATCAGCTATGTATAAGGTTTTAGAGATTGGGAAATGTGTAAATAAGTTCTTCATAATTCTCTATATCCAGACCTTATTTAAACTAGACTTTGAAATTTGGATATAATTTGGGCAAGTGTGGTGTTTTTTATCAGGAAGGTAATATAAAGCTTCAGCAATGCTATGATGAGCCTACAGAGCATGAAAGGTATTGCTACAGACAAGAAAGGTATTTTCCCCATGTCCCTGTGTTGTGAGCCATGTAACTGAAAACATGCTACCCATCTTCCCTCAATCTCAGTTTTCCCATCTGTTTATATTCACATCACTTCACATTGCTAGACACCATTAGTAGAGATGGTGCACATAGAAGTGTCTGATATAGTGAAAGTGATCAACAAATATTAATTTTGATCATAAAAGTGTATGGGCTCACCTGGGTGGCTCAGTCAGTTAAATGTCAGACTCTCAATTTCAACTCAGGTCATGATCTCATGGTTCAATAATTGGAGCCCCGAATAGGGGTCTGCGTTCACATTGAAGTTTGCTTGAGATTCTCTCTCTCTCTCCCTCTTTCTGTGCCCCTCTCCTGCTCACACTCATCTCACCCTTTTTCTCTCTCTCTCTCAGAATGAGTAAATAAACTTAAGAATTGAAAGAGCATGTGGAGTATAGACTGAAAAGAATAACAGTGACAAGATAGTTTTCTGCAGCAATAAGTGGAAAATAATTTTGAATATTTAGGATATTGGAAATGTTATATGATACTGAAATCTGGAAAGAGTGGATATGGGATTTATCACAATGTGAGAAACAATGCCAGATGCTATTTTCTTAAGTTCCAACATTAAAAAAAGAAAATTAGACCAACATCTAGCATCAACACATTAGATAAAAACAAATTTTATAAACAGAAAAGCATCTGAATCAAAAAAAATAAAATTTTAATCAAAAGAAGCAAAGATTTAAGAGAGTCATTCTCTTAAATGTATGAGTAATTGTATAAAATCCTCATCAAACACATATTAGTCAAATAAATGAAGCTTGTGGGGTGTCTGGGTGGCTCAGTTGGTTAAGCATCCCACTTTTGATTTCAGCTCAGGTCATATCTTACAGTTTGTAGCATCAAGCCCCACATCAGGCTTTACACTGAAGGTGTAGATCCTGCTTGGGGTTCTCTTTCTTCTCTCTCTCTTCCCCTTACCCACTCTCTATTTCTCTCAAAAATAAATTTTAAAATATCATTTAAAAAATAAAATAACTGGGGCGCCTGGGTGGCTCAGTCAGTTAAGCATCCGACTTCAGCTCAGGTCACAATCTCGCGGTCCGTGAGTTCGAGCCCCGTGTCGGGCTCTGGGCTGATGGCTCAGAGCCTGGAGCTTGCTTCCGATTCTGTGTCTCCCTCTCTCTCTGCCCCTCCCCGGTTCATGCTCTGTCTCTCTCTGTCCCAAAAATAAATAAACGTTAAAAAAAATAAAATAACTGAAGCTTGTGACAAAATAAAGTATTTTTTAAAACTGCAACATTCCATTAAAATAATTTCACATTAAAATCAAATTTCCACCAGAAGATAAATAAATGCAAAATTTTGTTAAAATCATTTTAAATTAAAATCAAACTTCCATCATAAGATAAATGATAAAATTTCATGGAAGTTGATAATTTTGGAGGAATACAAATATATAAGTCTCATGTATATGGAGCTCAGAACAGAAGTCCAAATCAGTGAAGATGTAAAAGGAAAACATTAAGACAGAATGTGAAGGAATATAAGAGAAGATTTATTTCTATTAAAACTGACATCCTGAGGGGTGCCTAGGTGGCTCAGTCGGTTAAGCATGCAACTTCAGCCCAGATCATGTTCTCACAGTTTATGAGTTAGAGCCCCACGTTGGGGTCCATGCTGACAGCTCAAAGCCTGGAACCTGCTTCAGATTCTGAGTCTCCTCTCTGCCCTCCCCTGCTCACGCTCTGTCTCTCTGTCTGTCTGTCTCTCAAAAATAAATAAACATTAATTAAAAAAAACCTGACAACCTGAGGTCATTACTAACAAGGTTCCATAATATATTAATCTCTAATACAAATAATTCCAAACAGCTAGTTAATTGTGGAACAACAAAACTTCCTACTTCCTAACTTCAATTTTAGTCATCTTTCCATTATTCCACTCCTTTTAACTTTACTTAGGATTTTTCCTAGGGCTGATTTAATATCTTTGCTTCTCAGACAGTAAATAACAGGGTTCAAGGTTGGAGGTACCACAGAATAGAACACAGACACAAACAAGTCCAGAAGAGAAGGCTCATCAGAAACTGGTTTTAAATAAGCAATAGCACCTGTTAGAAGGAATGCACTCACCACAATGAGGTGAGGCAGGCAGGTGGAAAAGGCTCTGGACTGCTTCTGTCTGGTTGGGATCTTTAACACGGTGGTAAAAATATATACATAAGAGATCACAATGCAAACTAAACATGAAAATGCGTAACAGACCCCAATGGCCACACAGACATTAATAGTTGCATATTCCTTAGAACAACTGAGTTTTAGTAGAGCAGGGACATCACAGAAGAACTGATGGATCTTAGTTGACCCACAAAAGTTTAAAGAGAATGTCCCAGATGAGTACAAGATTCCCAAGACCCCTCCATTGAGCCAGGAAATAGTCATTAGCTGGACACAGACCCCTTTGCTCATAACACCCTCATAATGCAGAGGATGACAGATGGCAATATAGCGGTCATAGGACATTGCAGTGAGAATGCCAATCTCTGACCCAGACAGTAGTACCACACAGAAGAGCTGTAACACACATCCCAGAAAAGAGATGAAGTGACTGAAGGTGATGGAATTGAGGATGGATTTGGGTAGTGTGGCAGAAATGAGGCACAGATCTACGAAAGACAAATGCCTTAGGAAAAAGTACATTGGACTGTGGAGGCGTTGATCAAGAACTGTGAGGAGGATGACAATTAAATTCTCCATCATGGCCACTAGGTAGATCAGTGAGAAGACCACAGTATGTAGCCTCAATAGCATCTGGCTCTCAGTAAATCCCATGAGCGAGAATTCCATTAGTAGTGTTTGATTCATCATATTTTAAAATTATTTGCCACCTATTGAATAAAGAAAAGATACATTAGTGTAACAAAATATTATTTACTTCTTTATTTTTGAAGTATGTATACTTTAGCATCATGAGATAGATGCAAATTTTTAAATACCAAAATATTCATATTTATAGTTGACTTGGGAATGAAACAACTATTAGCGTAACAGTCCAATAGAACTGGACTCAGATTCATTGTGGAAGATGAACTCCATTTTGCTCCCTAAGTGAACATTTCAAATTATTTTTACTAATTGTATTTCCAGTGGGAATTGTAGAATTGGCTCCATAATTCCAATCGTAATAGAATGCATATTTGTTTGCATAAGTATTATCCTACCTGATGCAAATTTTGACGTGAGTTAGAAGTCACAGATAAATTTTGTTTGTTATGCAATCTGTTTAAATAATTGCCGGGGTCCAGCCCCAGCAGGTCCAGGGTTTCCCGAAGGATGAAAGGCGTCGGCAAGGGTACAAATGGACACAGACAACAGCAGTAAGTTAGACTGGCCGCTTTATTGCTATGAGTCTGGCAATATATATGTTAGCAATTTCCTTAACGCATGCGTCATCAATGTTTTTTTTTGGCATTACCTAACGCTTAGAATATTCCCTTGTGCATTCAACCATTAGGGAACATCTTGGTTATTTCCTTGAGATTTTTCCTCATGCTCTTTTGCTTTTAGATTTAATTTCTCCTTTTCTCATGTTACCTTGATTATAACAATGTCTACTTATAGCCTATAAAGCTCTATTTTGTTATTTCTATGAAGGGTTATCTAGTTCTTAGTTTACAGGGGCATGTTTTTCTGATTGTTCCCTTGAATCATTTACAATACAAAGAACAGAAGTACTCCTTTTGATCTGGGGTAGGGCACCATGGGAACCCTTGCTTTAAGATTTCCCAGGGAGACAATGTGTGTTTTGGAACCAAAGAACCATTTTGTACTTTGACCCACCAAGTCCAGTTATCATCTGGAATGCTTTCTGGGGGCCAGGTGGACACAGGAGTCAGAACCTGTATCCATAAGTACATTCCCTTATTACCAGAGTAGGAATTTTGAATCTATTTGTCTCCCTCATTGGCAGGGGGAATATATGGGGCTATCCTGCCTTTGGGCAGAGAGCGAGCAGGAGGGGGGTGGCACCTGCTGGATATAAGGCTTCATTATCCATCTTCAGACTCTCATGGTTTTTCCCAGAGGGAGTTTTTCCTGGGGGCCATCCCCAGGAAATATCCCCGAGTTTGTCCCCATGGGTTTATTTTGAATCATTGGTGCCAATTGGATCATGGGGATGGCCATGATGAGTAACAGGAGGGATACCAGTAGCTTCCCATTCAGAGGGTTGCTGTGCCTTGCCCTTCCGCCAACCACCTGGGCTGTGCCATCAGGAAGGCTGGATGGATCGGCTCCCAGAAAATAAGCATTAATATTATTTGATATTCTAATATATTATCCACTTCTCATTGAAGGACATTAAGATTTATCCCATATTTTTGTTAAAAAAATATATTTTGGTAAAAATGTCCTCAATAATATTTTCTATTATTTTTTCACAGATATTCACTAAAACAGAAAACAATTAGAAAACTACAGTGGTAATTTTGACCAATTGGTTTACAAATGTATCATACCATTTTTTCATTAAAATAACAAGATATAAGATGTAAACCAGATATTTATCATGAAACACTAGTAAATACTTAATTATTAACAAGAACCAACAAATATTAAAGATGTCAACTATATCTAATGAGAAAAACTGAGTGTCCTCCCATCTTAAAGTCACACCGGAGTTATAATCCATGATCACTCACAAACCCCATGGGGGAGATATATGGTCATATTTTTCTCCCTCAGATCATCTTAGTCTTTAGAGACTCTGTTTGATTTTACTTTAGCATAACTTCAGTGAGAATTTATTTAGTTCTCCGTGCAGCCTCTTTCAACCTCTCCCAATATTTGTGGATTTCTCAGTGAACGCTCTAAGAAAAAAAAATAATTAAAAAAAATAATTTTCCATAATCTTTATAAATGAACCACACTTTTGATACACAAAGCTCTAATTGAGTAATAACTATAGAAATTGTAAGGACATTTTCTCCATCCTTAGAATCTTTCTCATCACCCTTTCTCTGCTTTGAGTCAGACTTTTGAAAAGTTCCTGTCCCTGAGCCCATCTCTGTTGAACTAACATTCATTTTCCCAATCATCCAATTTACACACAATGACAAGGAGTTTCTCTCAAAAGCTAAAGGTTGTGGGAATTGATAATCATTATTCTAGTTAGATTCCTCTACTTATGGTTAGCCCCTCAATCATTTTAATTTCAGTGCCTTAATTATCTGAGTAATCCAAGGTCTACATAGTGTGCAACTGGAAAAAGAGCACATTCTCCATGTGACAGTGAGCCAAACTGAAGATTCCTTTGTTCCTACTTTGATGTTTCTTCTTTCCACCTGGAAAAGTAGGCTCAGACCTTCTATTGATTCTTTAAGTAGTTTCTGAAACTTTCAATGTTATGGTTTTTCAACTTTAGCCAAGGTCCATTTTGTTGATCTCTTATTAACCTGTAATTCCAAGAAGTACAAAGTAGGCGTATACACATAATTTGACCAGTGTTGTTTCATGTCTCACAATGTGAACATAATTTTTTATTAGTAAAGTCGGTATTTACTTTAACATCTGAAAGCCACCCTTACTGGTTTCACAATCAGACACAAGTATTATATTTTCCACAATTAAAAATTTTCCTATAGTTTAATATTACTTTTCCATTGATTAGGTTAAATTTATAAAACAAAAATGATAATAATTTTTCATCTTACAATAAACAGTTGTAGGAAGATACCTATTTCCAAATAATTACTGTATTAATGGAAACATAAAGTCATATTTCAATGTAAAAATATGTGCATATAAATTTCAAATATTTTTTTTTCTTCTTTTTTTTTTTCTTTTTTTTTTCTTTTTTAATATATGAAATTTACTGTCAAATTGGTTTCCATACAACACCCAGTGCTCATCCCAAAAGGTGCCCTCCTCAATACCCATCACCCACCCTGCCCTCCCTCCCACCCTGCCCTCCCTCCCACCCCCCATCAACCCTCAGTTTGTTCTCAGTTTTTAACAGTCTCTAATGCTTTGGCTCTCTCCCACTCTAACCTCTTTTTTTTTTTTTTTTTTTTCCTTCCCCTCCCCCATGGATTTCTGTTATGTTTCTCAGGATCCACATAAGAGTGAAACCATATGGTATCTGTCTTTCTCTGTATGGCTTATTTCACTTAGCATCACACTCTCCAGTTCCATCCATGTTGCTACAAAAGGCCATATTTCATTTTTTCTCATTGCCACGTAGTATTCCATTGTGTATATAAACCACAATTTCTTTATCCATTCATCAGTTGATGGACATTTAGGCTCTTTCCATAATTTGGCTATTGTTAAGAGTGCCGCTATAAACATTGGGGTACAGGTGCCCCTATGCATCAGTACTCCTGTATCCCTTGGATAAATTCCTAGCAGTGGTATTGCTGGGTCATAGGGTAGGTCTATTTTTAATTTTCTGAGGAACCTCCACACTGCTTTCCAGAGCGGCTGCACCAATTTGCATTCCCACCAACAGTGCAAGAGGGTTCCTGTTTCTCCACATCCTCTCCAGCATCTATAGTCTCCTGATTTCTTCATTTTGGCCACTCTGACTGGCGTGAGGTGGTATCTGAGTGTGGTTTTGATTTGTATTTCCCTGATAAGGAGCGACGTTGAACATCTTTTCATGTGCCTGTTGGCCATCCGGATGTCTTCTTTCGAGAAGTGTCTATTCATGTTTTCTGCCCATTTCTTCACTGGGTTATTTGTTTTTCGGGTGTGGAGTTTGATGAGCTCTTTATATATTTTGGACACTAGCCCTTTGTCCGATGTGTCATTTGCAAATATCTTTTCCCATTCCGTTGGTTGCCTTTTAGTTTTGTTGGTTGTTTCCTTTGCTGTGCAGAAGCTTTTTATCTTCATAAGGTCCCAGTAATTCACTTTTGCTTTTAATTCCCTTGCCTTTGGGGATGTGCCGAGTAAGAGATTGCTACGGCTGAGGTCAGAGAGGTCTTTTCCTGCTTTCTCCTCTAAGGTTTTGATGGTTTCCTGTCTCACATTCAGGTCCTTTATCCATTTTGAGTTTATTTTTGTGAATGGTGTGAGAAAGTGGTCTAGTTTCAACCTTCTGCATGTTGCTGTCCAGTTCTCCCAGCACCATTTGTTAAAGAGACTGTCTTTTTTCCATTGGATGTTCTTTCCTGCTTTGTCAAAGATGAGTTGGCCATACATTTGTGGGTCTAGTTCTGGGGTTTCTATTCTATTCCATTGGTCTATGTGTCTGTTTTTATGCCAATACCATGCTGTCTTGATGATGACAGCTTTGTAGTAGAGGCTAAAGTCTGGGATTGTGATGCCTCCTGCTTTGGTCTTCTTCTTCAAAATTACTTTGGCTATTCGGGGCCTTTTGTGGTTCCATATGAATTTTAGGATTGCTTGTTCTAGTTTCGAGAAGAATGCTGGTGCAATTTTGATTGGGATTGCATTGAATGTGTAGATAGCTTTGGGTAGTATTGACATTTTGACAATATTTATTCTTCCAATCCATGAGCAGGGAAAGTCTTTCCATTTCTTTATATCTTCTTCAATTACCTGCATAAGGTTTCTATAGTTTTCAGCATACAGATCTTTTACATCTTTGGTTAGATTTATTCCTAGGTATTTTATGCTTCTTGGTGCAATTGTGAATGGGATCAGTTTCTTCATTTGTCTTTCTGTTGCTTCATTGTTAGTGTATAAGAATGCAACTGATTTCTGCACATTGATTTTGTATCCTGCAACTTTGCTGAATTCATGTATCAGTTCTAGCAGACTTTTGGTGGAGTCTATCGGATTTTCCATGTATAATATCATGTCATCTGCAAAAAGCGAAAGCTTGACTTCATCTTTGCCAATTTTGATGCCTTTGATTTCCTTTTGTTGTCTGATTGCTGATGCTAGAACTTCCAGCACTATAGTAAACAACAGTGGTGAGAGTGGGCATCCCTGTCGTGTTCCTGATCTCAGGGAAAAAGCTCTCAGTTTTTCCCCGTTGAGGATGATGTTAGCTGTGGGCTTTTCATAAATGGCCTTTATGATCTTTAAGTATGTTCCTTCTATCCCGACTTTCTCAAGGGTTTTTATTAAGAAAGGGTGCTGGATTTTGTCAAAGGCCTTTTCTGCATCGATTGACAGGATCATATAGTTCTTCTCTTTTTTGTTGTTAATGTGATGTATCACGTTGATCGATTTGCAAATGTTGAACCAGCCCTGCATCCCAGGAATGAATCCCACTTGATCATGGTGAATAATGCTTTTTATATGCTGTTGAATTCGATTTGCTAGTATCTTATTAAGAATTTTTGCATCCATATTCATCAGGGATATTGGCCTGTAGTTCTCTTTTTTTACTGGGTCTCTGTCTGGTTTAGGAATCAAAGTAATACTGGCTTCATAGAATAAGTCTGGAAGTTTTCCTTCCCTTTCTATTTCTTGGAATAGCTTGAGAAGGATAGGTATTATCTCTGCTTTAAATGTCTGGTAGAACTCCCCTGGGAAGCCATCTGGTCCTGGACTCTTATTTGTTGGGAGATTTTTGATAACCGATTCAATTTCTTCGCTGGTTATGGGTCTGTTCAAGCTTTCTATTTCCTCCTGATTGAGTTTTGGAAGAGTGTGGGTGTTTAGAAATTTGTCCATTTCTTCCAGGTTGTCCAATTTGCTGGCATATAATTTTTCATAGTATTCCCTGATAATTGTTTGTATCTCTGAGGGATTGGTTGTAATCCTTCCATTTTCATTCATGATTTTATCTATTTGGGTCATCTCCCTTTTCTTTTTGAGAAGCCTGGCTAGAGGTTTGTCAATTTTGTTTATTTTTTCAAAAAACCAACTCTTGGTTTCGTTGATCTGCTCTACAGTTTTTTTAGATTCTATATTGTTTATTTCTGCTCTGATCTTTATTATTTCTCTTCTTCTGCTGGGTTTAGGCTGCCTTTGCTGTTCTGCTTCTATTTCCTTTAGGTGTGCTGTTAGATTTTGTATTTGGGATTTTTCTTGTTTCTTGAGATAGGCTTGGATTGCAATGTATTTTCCTCTCAGGACTGCCTTCGCTGCATCCCAAAGCATTTGGATTGTTGTATTTTCATTTTCGTTTGTTTCCATATATATTTTAATTTCTTCTCTAATTGCCTGGTTGACCCACTCATTCGTTAGTAGGGTGTTCTTTAACCTCCATGCTTTTGGAGGTTTTCCAGACTTTTTCCTGTGGTTGATTTCAAGCTTCATAGCATTGTGGTCTGAAAGTATGCATGGTATAATTTCAATTCTTGTAAACTTATGAAGGGCTGTTTTGTGACCCAGTATATGATCTATCTTGGAGAATGTTCCATGTGCACTCGAGAAGAAAGTATATTCTGTTGCTTTGGGATGCAGAGTTCTAAATATATCTGTCAAGTCCATCTGATCCAATGTATCATTCAGGGCCCTTGTTTCTTTATTGACTGTGTGTCTAGATGATCTATCCATTTCTGTAAGTGGGGTGTTAAAGTCCCCTGCAATGACCACATTCTTATCAATAAGGTTGCTTATGTTTATGAGTAATTGTTTTATATATCTGGGGGCTCGGGTATTTGGCGCATAGACATTTATAATAGTTAGCTCTTCCTGGTGGATAGACCCTGTGATTATTATATAATGCCCTTCTTCATCTCTTGTTACAGCCTTTAATTTAAAGTGTAGTTTGTCTGATATAAGTATGGCTACTCCAGCTTTCTTTTGGCTTCCAGGAGCATGATAAATAGTTCTCCATCCCCTCACTCTCAATCTAAAGGTGTCCTCAGATCTAAAATGAGTCTCTTGTAGACAGCAAATAGATGAGTCTTGTTTTTTTATCCATTCTGATACCCTATGTCTTTTAGTTGGCGCATTTAATCCATTTACATTCAGTGTTATTATAGAAAGATATGGGTTTAGAGTCATTGTGATGTCTGTATGTTTTATGCTTGTAGTGATGTCTCTGGTACTTTGTCTCACAGGATCCCCCTTAGGATCTCTTGTAGGGCTGGTTTCGTGGTGACAAATTCCTTCAGTTTTTGTTTGTTTGGGAAGACCTTTATCTCTCCTTCTATTCTAAATGAGAGACTTGCTGGATAAAGGATTCTCGGCTGCATATTTTTTCTGTTTAGCACACTGTAGATATCGTGCCAAGCCTTTCTGGCCTGCCAAGTTTCAAAGGAGAGATCAGTCACGAGTCTTATAGGTCTCCCTTTATATGTGAGGGCACGTTTATCCCTTGCTGCTTTCAGAATTTTCTCTTTATCCTTGTATTTTGCCAGTTTCACTATGATATGTCGTGCAGAAGATCGATTCAAGTTACGTCTGAAGGGAGTTCTCTGTGCCTCTTGGATTTCAATGCCTTTTTCCTTCCCCAGTTCAGGGAAGTTCTCAGCTATAATTTGTTCAAGTACCCCTTCAGCACCCTTCCCTCTCTCTTCCTCCTCTGGGATACCAATTATGCGTATATTATTTTTTTTTAGTGTATCACTTAGTTCTCTAATTTTCCCCTCATACTCCTGGATTTTTTTATCTCTCTTTCTTTCAGCTTCCTCTTTTTCCATAACTTTATCTTCTAGTTCACCTATTCTCTCCTCTGCCTCTTCAAGCCGAGCCATCGTGGATTCCATTTTGTTTTGCAATTCGTTTAAAGCGTTTTTCAACTCCTCGTGACTGTTCCTTAGTCCCTCGATCTTTGTGGCAAGAGATTCTCTGCTGTCCTGTATACTGTTTTCAAGCCCAGCGATTAATTTTATGACTATTATTCTAAATTCACTTTCTGTTATATTATTTAAATCCTTTTTGATCAGTTCATTAGCTGTTGTTATTCCCTGGAGATTCTTCTGAGGGGAATTCTTCTGTTTGGTCATTTTGGAGAGTCCCTGGCGTGGTGAGGACCTGCAGTGCACTTCCCCTGTGCTGTGGTGTATAACTGGAGTTAGTGGGCGGGGCCGCAGTCCGACCCGATGTCTGCCCCCAGCCCACTGCTGGGGCCACAGTCAGACTGGTGTGTGCCTTCTCTTCCCCTCTCCTAGGGGCGGGATTCACTGTGGGGTGGTGTGTCCCATCTGGGCTACTTGCACACTGCCAAGCTTGTGTTGCTGGGGATCTGGCGTATTAGCTGGGGTGGGTAGGCAAGGTGCACGGGGGCTGGAGGGGCAGGCTTAGCTCACTTCTCCTTATGTGATCCACTTCAGGAGGAGCCCTGTGGCAGCGGGAGGGAGTCAGATCCGCTGCCGGAGGTTTGGCTCCGCAGAAGCACAGAGTTGGGTGTTTGCGCGGAGCGAGCAAGTTCTCTGGCAGGAACTGGTTCCCTTTGGGATTTTGGCTGGGGGATGGGCGGGGGAGATGGCGCTGGCGCCTTTGTTCCCCGCCAAGCTGAGCTCTGCCGTTCGGGGGCTCAGCAGCTCTCCCTCCCTTTGTCCTCCAGCCTTCCCGCTTTCAGACAGCAGAGCTGTTAACTTATGACCTCCCAGACGCTAAGTCGTGCTTGCTGTCGGAACACAGTCTGTCCGGCCCCTCCGCTTTTGCCAGCCAGACTCGGGGGCTCTGCTTGGCCGGCGAGCCGCCCCTCTGCCCCGGCTCCCTTCCGCCAGTCCGTGGAGCGCGCACCGCCTCGCCGCCCTTCCTACCCTCTTCCGTGGGCCTCTAGTCTGCGCTTGACTCCGGAGACTCCCTTCTGCTAATCCTCTGGCGGTTTTCTGGGTTCTTTAGGCAGGTGTAGGTGGAATCTAAGTGATCGGCAGAATGCGCTGTGAGCCCCGCGTCCTCCTACGCCGCCATCTTCCGGAACCCCCTCAAATATTTTAAAATATCTAATAGGCAACACAAATATTTCTATCACTCCCATGGACTTTAAGCTCTCTTTCAAGATCACTTATAAAAATAAGATTTTTTTGAATATTTTGATTTCATGTTTTGTTTTGAAAGGTAACTAATCACATAAAATTGAGTAAATGAGAGAGAATAGAGCACCCAATAAGGGAAAAAGATGTTAGACATATTTTATTTTTAATTAAAAGTGGAGGATAATATACACATATAGTAAACATATAATACATAATGAATATTATTCAGGCTTAAAAAATAATTAAATTTTAACATTTGCAACAATATGGATTGATCTAGAGAGTATATTGTTAAGTGAAATAAACCAGTCAAAGAAAGACAAAAACTTTATTCATATGCGGAAAATAAGAAACAAAATAAATGAGCAAAGGAGAAAAGAGAAAGAAAGATCAAGAGAGAAAGAACTCTTAATTACAGATAACAAGCTGATGGTTGTAAGAGGAGAGGTGAGGAGGGGATCGGGTATATGGATGAGCGGGTATATGGATGAGGGTATATGGATGAGAATTTGCGATGAGCACTGGGTTTTGTATATAAGTGATGAATCACGCAATTGTACACCTGATACTAATACTACACTGTTAAATAACTGGTGAATAAAAACTTTAAAAAATATAAGAATATCATTCATAGAAGACTGATGAAAGATTTTAACAAATATTTTTAAAATTCAAAATTCAAATTATTTTAATAGAGAACAAGTAAATATAAAATAGCTAAGTAATTTGGAATTCCTTTCACAGTGCTCCTTAAAAATAAAGTTCTTACTTTCAAGTCAGAAGAAGAGCCAGAAAACTGCAAACAATTTTCCCATATTCCTCCAGGATCCTGTTTCATGTGTTCCTTATCCCATCACACTTATAATGATTTTCATTGAACATGTCTGACCTCTACACACCAGGATTTTTTTCTTTGTGCAGTCTCTAAGTTCAAAAAGGAAAAAAAGTGTCCTTAATGCTCTATATCTATGGCAATTCTTTCTTCAATAAGGGGCAACGTTCTTAACACAGTTTCAAATAGATTTTTTAGAGCATATAGGATTCTCCCTGGAGGTCAGACTTTAGCTGTCCTAATTTCATTTCTCAGATTCTAAAGCCTTTGGGACCCTGCCTTCCAGTCCCATCTCTGATCTGAGAGCTGATGCTACTGCCCTTTTCCCAGTGAGATAAAAGATAAGATCTCATTTGGTCTCATTAGAATAAACTCTGCAGCTTGGCTTCAATTATTTATTGTATGTAGATGACCATTGAATTCTAAGATATTCATCTGCTTCTAAAGCATGTAACAATTTTAATTTAGGTATCCATCCACTAATCTTTAAACTGATTCTGATAGTTTTAGTTCAATTTCAATAGAGAGAAACACTAAGAGACACACTCCTCTGATTTTGGGTTTAATAACATGGATTTTAAGTCCTTGAGCCACCAATTCTCCATTGATTTTCCTTTACTATATCTCTGGTTTTAAGCCAGACTCCAGTGAGGATAACTTTCCTTCAGGTTCTCACTAATGAACAGAGATGCCAGGGTAGAAAGTCCTCCAAAACTCAATTCCTGATATCTGTAATAGTTCTCAAATAATGTCAGTGGCATTCAAATGAGCATGTGAGAGTCATGGCTTCTCTTATGGCCAGCGTCATAATGAAAGACAGCAGGGTCTTCTTATTATTGGGATAAAGTGGGGTCTATTTTCAGAGCATGATCTGTAATATTCTCCTTATTTTCTAGAAAATAGATAATATTTTTACTCATTTGTTTAATGTTTGCTCTAAATTATTCCCTCTCCAAATATTGTGGATGACACAATTCCCATGTTTCCTGTAACTGGTTTCTATGATACAGGTGATGAGAGAACTTGGGGGCAAGCTGACGGCAAAATACAGGCTGACACCACCACTATACCCCACCAGATGGAATATGTATAATATTCCTCGGACACTCCTGGCTACCCAAGAACAAAGGAAAGGAGTTTAAGTGCTTGCCATGGTAATATGAGAAACTAAGGCAAATACAAAATTAAGTTCCCTTACTGCCTATAGTCCATTGACAAGTCCTTGAAACTGGAAGAGTGACCTTCCTCTAGGAGCTCAGCTGCCTCTATAATTATGCTTTGCTAGGAGCAAAAGAGAATCTTAGCTTAACATTATTGCAAACTTGAGGATCCTATAAGTCTACTTCCTTTATCTCAACTCTTCCAAGATATATGCTGGCAATCATACTCCAAGCTTATAACCTTGATATACATCTGAAGGGTCTCATGACTGAGGTTTTATTAAACAGTAATAAGTGGTGTTTTCCCTAGCAACAGCTAGCCCCTCAAGGTCCTGAAAACCTTGCTTCCAAAATATTTTAGAGACTTACTCTATCCTTGACTCCCTTCAAACCTGAAGGAATATAATGAGTCACGATCCCAGTGCAGTTCTTCCAGCCCATGGGTCCTGTCCCCATGCTTTAATAAAATCACATATTTACACCAAAGATGTCTTCAAGAATTCTTTCGTGGCCATTGGCTCTGGACCACCCCACCATTACCCCAAAACGTTATCAAAGGAATCTCTTATTAACACCACCACATTCACCACGTATTTCTTTGGAGTATATCTTTATCCTTATCCTCATTATTTTCTGAGGTCATAAGGGCCTTTACTAAAAGGTAAGACATCCCACACATATGGATAATTGTCATATTAACTTTTGAATCATTTTAGAAATTTCAAAACCACTTGGAATAATTTTGATTGAAATTGAATCTAGATCAATGTACAGAACATGTTATCCCAACAATATTGAGTACCATGAGCAATGGAGATGGTATATTTCTTCAGTTTTAAAAATATTTTAAAAATTCTATCAGCAATTTTTACAGATTCAGGACACAAGTCATTCACATATTTTGCTCAATTCATCATTAAATACTGCATTTTCTTATCCAAATCTGTATGAGTCTGCCAGTGGTGCCATAAGAAAATAACACAGCCTGTGTGATTTCAACAAGAGATATTTATTTTCACATAGTTCTAGAGGTTAAAAGTCCAGATTAAAATGTGGACAGGGTTTTTTCCTCTGAGTTATCTCTATTTTGTTCTCCTATGGCTGATCTCTTGCTGCCTCTTCAAATGACCATCCCTTTGTGCACCAGTGCCCACTGTGTCACTCTGTATGTCCTACTATCTTCTTATAAGAACAGCAATCTGATTGGATTAAGGCACCCACATATCCTTTTTTAAAGTTAATTATTCCTTAAAAGCCCTACTTTTAAGTACAGTCACATTCTGATGCTGTGGTACTTGAGAATCAATAAACGTGAAATTTCTGAGAATACAAATAAACATAATAAAAATGATACTGTTATTACTTTCTGGTTCCATTTGTCTTTTTTACTACTACAAAATATTCTAATTTAATTATGAATTAGTTTTGACATAATAATAAGCTATAGTTGTTTTTTTTTTTGTAAATTCCTTAAGATGCACATATTTTGTCTGTCAATAACTTCTTACTTCTTTAGGTCCTATGTTGTATTTGTTTGTTTGTTTGTGTGTTTGTTTTTTGTTTGCTTGATTTCACTAGCCGTAATGTTCAGTTTAATGTTCCATAAAGACAAAATAGAATAATATTTTCTTGCTCCAGATCTATAGGATTAAGTATTGAAAAGAAATTTGAAAAATTCACATATATGTGTATATTAATTGAGACTTCTTCAAAATAAAAAGCTTCAGCACAGCTAAGGAAACAATCAACATAATCAAAAAGCAAACTACTGAATTATAGAAACTAATTTACAAATTTCAAATCTGATAAAAGACTGGTATCCAAAATAAACACAGAATTTATAAAACTCAACACACCCCAAAAATGAATAATCCAATAAAAAAATGGGCAGAAGACATCTATAGAGATTTTTCCAAGGAAGACATCCAGATGGCCAACTGACACATGAAAAGATGCTCAACATCCCTGATAGGAAAATACAAATTGAAAGTAAAATGCAATATCAAGCCACACCTGTTAGAATGACTAAAACCAACAAAACAAAAAACAATAGGTGCTAGCAAGCATGCAGAGAAAGGGGAACCCCCCTTTTTTGGTGGAAATGCAAATTTGTGAAACCACTCACTCAGGAAAACAATATGAAAATTCTTCAGAAAATTAAAAATAGAACTACCATACAATCCACCCATTGTTTTACTATGTATTTACCCAAAGAATAAAAAAAAAATTCTAATTCAAACATACATGCACTGGTGTTTATAGCAGCATTATCTATAATAGCCAAATTATACAAACCAAATATCCATCCCCTGATGAATGAATGAAGAATATGTGGTATAAATCTACAATGGAACATTACTCAGCCATAAAAAAGAATGAAATCCTGTCATTTGCAATGACATAATTAGAGCTAGAGTTTATTATGCTAAGCAAACTCAGTCAGAGAAAGACCTATACCATATGATGTCACTCATGCGTGGAATTTAGGGCACAAAACAGATAAATATATGGTAAGTGAAAAAAAGAAAAAGAAAGAGAGAATGAAGGAAGCAAGCCATAAGAGACCCTTAATGATATAGAACAAACTGAGAGTTGATGGAGAGAGGTGGATGGGGGATGTGCTAAATAGGTAATGGGCATTAAGAGGGAACTTGTTGGGATGAGCACCAGCTGTTAAATGTAAGTGATGAATCACTAAATTCTACTCCTGAAACCAAAAATACAATATGTTAACTAACTAGAATTTAAATTAAAAAATGGGCAAAAAATATTCTGGAAATCTTATCTAGAGAAATTAGGCATGAGATATAAATGACAGTTATCCAAATAAGAAAGAATGGAGTACCTATAGAAAACAATAAAGACTCCACCAAAAAAAAAAAAAAATGTGAGAACCAATAAACAAATTCAGCAAATTTGTGGGCCAGAAAATCAATATACCAAAAATCTGTTGTATTCCTACATACTAAATGATCTGAAAAATAAGAAAAACAACTTATTTAATAATAACACTAAAAAGAATAAAACATTTATACATGTAATAAAAGAGGTGAAATCTCTCTACAATGGATAGAATATTAATTAAAGAAGTTGAGGAATATATTAATAAATGGAAAGATAATCATTTCATGGATCAGAAGAAACAGTATCGTTAAAAAGTCCATTTTTTCCAGGATTGCCTGGGTGGCTCAATCAGTTAAATATCTGACTCTTGATTTCTGCTCGTGTCATGATCTCATGGTTTGTGAGATGGAGTCCTGAATTGGGCTCTGTGCTGACAGTGTAGAGCCTGCTTGGGATTCTCTCTCCCCCTCTCTTTGCTCCTCCGTCATGCTCACTTGTTCTCTCTCTCTCTCTCTCTCTCTCAAAATAAATAAACATTTAAAAAGCCCATTTTCTGCAACCTGAGCTATCCCAGCCTGAGTGGCAGGGCCCAGGCTGTGGAAGGATTGGTGACTGCAAGGCAGCCCACCGACAGTGAAGCTTCTTGTACTCCCGCTTTTAGGTAATTTGGCCTTAAAACTATCTGGGGTATTGTCTGTTGGGGAATTGCCCTTGACAGGCCCTCTGGGAAAAGAACCAATAGGAAAGAAAATAAGGTTCCACAAGAAATTGTGCGGCCTTACATTTAGCCCTCACCATCCCCTATGGAGACTTCTCTACTTACAGGAAGGATAGCCTCATACATTTGCCAGCAAAGGAGGCCAACTATAGAGAGACATATGGATTTGAAGCCCCACTCCAGCAACTAAGGAGTGTATCTCTGGGCACAGGTGACTTCAACTCTGAGGCCAACCTGGCCCCCGGGAGGCATTCCAGATGATGACTGAACCTAGTTGGTTTAGGTACAGAATGGTTCATTAGTTCCTACTTGCATTGTCTCTTTGAGAAGGTATGAGGCATGGGTTTCTAAGGTCCTTTTGGTCCCTTTCTGGAACCTCAGACTGAGGCAAACACATTGTTCTTCTGGCATCATGTGGTTAGGAGGCCATGTTCCTGTAACTATTCCACTTGAGGTGTTGAGAAATGGATGGTCTTTCATGTGAACAGCAAAGCAAATGCTTATAGACTATAGATAATTATAGATAAACACAGATGCATAATGGAATAATGTAAGAAATTAAACTATAATCGAAGAGTATGAAGGAACATTATGAGAAAATCGCCCTGTTATTTCTTAAAGGTTGATTACACATAGGAACATTTTTAAAATTAGGTAATGTTAGAAAAACATAGATGACATATGCTACAAGTAAATCACTAGCATATATAATGCCACGTTTGCTACAATAAATCAGCCTGTTCAACACACTGCTGTTGTCTGTGTCCATTTTAATTTTAATTTTTATTTTTTAATTTAGTTTTTTTTATTTTTAGTTTTTTAAATTTTAGTTTTGTTTTATTTTCACTGATGCCATTCTTCCTTCGGGAACCCCTGGTTACTGGAGCTGGTCTCCAGCACCCATTCTTTCCAGTTTCAATACCGTCCCTATCAAAATTCCAATGGCAATTTTCAGAAAATTAGAATAAAAACAATCTGAAAATTCATATGGGATCCAAAAGCCCCCAAGTAGCTATGAAAATTTCGAGCTAGAAGAGCAAAGCTAGAGAAATCACATGTTTACATTTCAAATTGCATTACAAAGCTATAGTAAACAAACAGTATGTTACTGGCATGAAAACAGTCATATAGACCTATAGAACAGTAAAGAGAACCCAGAAATAAACACAACCATATATGTTCAACTAACTTCAAAAAAGTCCACATGAATACCCAATGGGAAAAATAATAATCTTTTCATCAGTGGTCCTGACAAAACTGAGTATCCACATGAAAATTATAAAACTGTACTCCTTTCTTAAACCATACACAAAAATTAATTCAAAGTATATTAAAGACTTAAACATAAGATCTGAAACTATATACCTGGTAGAAGAAAATATAAGAAAATATTCTCTTTTTTTTTTTTTAATGTTTATTTATTTTTCACAGAGAGAGAGAGAGCATGAGTGGGGGAGGGACAGAGAAAGAGAGGGAGACACAGAATCTGAAACAGGCTCCAGCCTCTGAGCTGTCAGCACAGAGCCCAACGCGGGGCTCGATCTCATGAACCTCGAGATCATGACCTGAGCCAAGTCAGATGCTTAACCAACTGAGCCACCCAGGCGCCCCAATATAAGAAAATATTCTTGACATTGGTTTTGGAAATGATTTTTTTTTAATATGAAATTTATTGTCAAATTGGTTTCCATACAACACCCAATGCTCATCCCAACAAGTGCCCTCCTCAATTGATTTTTGTTTTTAATTCAACACCAAAAGAACTGACAACAAAAGAAAAAAAATCACTAAAAACAAAAGAAAACAAAAAACAAATACACACACATGCAAAATAAAAAAAAAAATAACACTGATAAATTAAGAAGTTTATGCATTACAAACTAAACAAACAACACAATAAAAATGCAACTTATGAAATGGGATAAAATGTTTCCAAAGACATTCAAATGGTCAATAGATATATGAAAATGTAATAAGCATCAGGAAACTGCAAGAATATCCCACAGTGAGATATCACAGCACACCTAGTATGATAGATATAATAAAAAATTAAGGATATAAGTGTTGAGAAAGATGTGGAGAAAAGGAAAACCTGTACATTCTGATTGGTAAACTTACAGACCCATTATGAAAAACAATATGGAGTTTCCTCAAAAAAATAAAAATATAACTACCATATGATCCAGCAATCCCACTTCTGGGTATACAATGAAAGGAAATACAATTTCTATGTCAAAGAGATATCTTCACTCTCAGGTTTATCATCACATTATTCACAAAAGCCAAGACATGAAATAAACAAAATGTCTGTCAATGGGTTAATAGCTAAAGAATATTTGATTTACATACTTACATACATACATATATCCATATGTAAATACATACAATTGAATATTATTCCATATTTTAAATAAGGAAATATTGGCATTTGCAACAGGATGGATAGATATTATGCTAAGTCAAATAAACAATATCTAGAAGGGCAAATATTGCATGATTTAGTTGTATCACTGACACATGTAGAATCTGGTGTGGGGAAAGCCAAACTCATAATAACAGAGAGTACAGTGGTTGTTGCCAGGGTTGAGGATGTAAGCAAAATTAAAGAATTATAATAATAATAAGAGTAAATGGTGGTTTCCCAGGGCTTGAGGGATAAGATCTTGGGAGGTAATTGCTTAATAGATACAGTTTAAGTTTTGCAAAATGACAAGAGTTATGGAGATGGATGGTAGTGATAATGGCACAATTATAAGTGTACTTAAGTAGCAATAAATTCTACAGTAAAATGGTTATGATAGTAAATTTTATATATTTTACCACATTGAAATAATTGGAAAAACTATTCTTAAATATTTTATTTAAAAATGAATGTATTGTACTGTACCTAATAAACCCTACTCAGTATTTAATACTTTTTTTTTAGTTTAATTTTGAAAGAGAGCATGAGCAGGGAAGGGGCAGAGAGAGAAAGGGAGAGAGAGAATCCCAAGCAGATTCCATGCCTTCAGTGCAGAGATGGAAGCGGGGCTCAACCTCATGAACCACGAGATCATGACCTGAACCAAAACCAAGAGTCAGACACTCAACTGACTAAGCCACCCAGATGCCCCAAAACTACTCACTCTTAAACCCCAGAAAACAGTGATCTGTTTTCTGACTATAATCTTACTTATTAAAAAGAGTACCTTTAATTGGCTTCTCCATGTAGCAAAATACATTCAAGATTAATCCATGTTGTTGTGTGAATTAATAATTTATGCCTTTATATTCTGGGTATAATATATAGTATAATAAAATAGTATTATATTATATGGTTGACCTATACTCTTTTTATTCATTCATATATTGAAGGAATCTTTAGTTGCTATCATCTTGATGAGTATAAATAACTACCATAACATTTATATCCAGGATTTAATTGGACATAGGTAAGTATTCAGGAACAAAATTTATTGGTCATATAGTAAATTTATGTTTATTCTTGCCAAAAATGATGTCTAACTTCTCATATAATGTATTAGTAAGTAGCACTTTCAGACCATTTCCCTACTCTGAAGAAAATGAATATAAAACCTAAAGATAATACAAAGAGTAACTATGTAAAATTACTGCAGGATGATTAGTAGTTGACAGATTCTGGAAAGAGGATCTTGCTCACTTGAGGGAGAAGACTACAGGAGTTTAATAAATTAACTTCCTTCATCACAGTTTTAACCATTAGTATACATACAATGTGCAAAGCACTCACGCTAGTGGTGAATGTCACACTGGTAAAACCATAATCTTCCTTGAATGAGGAATGAGAAAAAAAATGTAGGCGAATATGATTACTCAGTGAAGAGATATTTTATTTTTCTCAAGTTTTTATTTAAATTCAGTTTCTCAACATTCATTATAATATTAACTTCAGGTTTAGCATATACAGATTCAACATTTACACACACCACCCAGGACTCACCCAAACAAGGGCCCTCCTTAATACCCATCACCAATTTCATCCATTTCTACCCTCTCTCCCAACATTCCCTCGGGTAGCCATCGCTTCATTCTCTACAGTTAAAAGTCTATTTCTTGTTTTGCCTATCTTTCACACACACACACACACACACACACACACACACACACACACAGTTTATTTGTTTTGTTTCTTAATTTCCATATAAAAGTGAAATAATATGATATTTATCTTTCTCTGACTGACTTATTTTGTTTAGTAAAATACCAGAGCTAGCACCACCCACATTGTTGCAAATGGCAAAAATTCATTCTTTTTCATGACTTAGTAGTATTCCACTACATATATATATATATATATATATATATATATATATATATATATCACAACTTTTTAATCCATTCATCAGTCAATGGATATTTGGGCTCTTTCAAAAATTTGGCTACTGTTGATAATGCTTCTATAAACATTGGGGTGCATGGATCCTTTCAAAATAGTATTTTGTATTCTTTGGGCACTTATTAGTGCAATCACTGGATCATAGAAATATCTATTTTTTTAGGTCTCAAATTTTATTTAAATTCTAGTTAGTCAAAATACAGTGCAATATTGGTTTTAGAAATTAATGATGTGTCACATATATCAGCCAGTGCTCACCATAACAAGGGTCCTCCTTAGTATCCATCACCTATCTATCCCATCCCCCACTCACCTCCCTCCATCCACCTTGTTTTTTCTCTATCATTAAGAGTCTCTAATGGTTTGTTTTCTTCTCTCTCTTTTTTTCCCGTACCCTATTTTCATCTGTTACTTAAATTCCACATATGAGTGAAATCATGTGGTATTTGTCTTTATCTGACTATTTTTCTTAGCATAATACTCTCTACCTCATCTACATCGTTGCAAATGACAAGATTTCATTCTTATTTATGAGTGAGTAATATTTCATTGTGTACACATACCACATCTTTATCCATTCATCAGTTGATGCACATTTATGTTCTTTCCATGGTTTGGTCATTATTGATATTGATAATCGTTATTGATAATTATTGATAATATAAACATCAGGAAGCATGTATCCCTTTAAGTCAGTATCTTTGTATCCTTTGAGTAAATACCTAGGAATGCAATTGTTTGATCATAGGGTATTTCCATTTTTAACTTAATGAGGAAACCCCATACTGATTTCCACAATGGTTGCACCAGTTTAAGAGATCCCCTTTATCTGCATCAGTGTCAGCACCTGTTGCTCCCTATGCTCTTAATACTAATCATGCTGACTAGTGTGAATGATACCTCACTGCAGTTTTGATTTTTATTTTCCTGGTGATGATATTGAGCATCTTTTCATGTATGTGTTGTCTACCTGGATATATTTTTTTGAAAAAATGCCTATTCATTTGATTTTGTCCACTTTTTAACTGGATTATTTAATTTTGGGGTGTTGAGTTTGATCAGTTCTTTATAGATTTTTGTTACTAAATGCCCAGTGTTCCCAACACTGTTTGTTGAAGAGACTATCCTTTTGTTCCAAGGGATATTCCTTCCTACTTTGTTAGGGAGGAGTTGACCATATGGGTATGGTTCCATTTCTCAATTTTCTCTTCTGCTTCATTGATCTATGTTTCTGTTTTTGTACCAGTAGCATAATGTCTTGATCACCACAGCTTTGTAATATCATCTGAATTCTGGAATTGTAATGCCTCCAACTTTTCTTTTCATTTTTTTAATTTTTTTTAACGTTTATTTACTTTTGAGACAGAGAGAGACAGAGGATGAATGGGGGAGGGTCAGAGAGAGAGAGGGAGACACAGAATCTGAAACAGGCTCCAGGCTCTGAGCTGTCAGCACAGAGTCTGATGCGGGGTTCGAACTCACGAGCCATGAGATCTTGACCTGAGCCGAAGTCGGATGCTTAACCAACTGAGCCACCCAGGCGCCCCTCTTTTCTTTTTCAAGATTGCTTTTGCTCTTTGAGTTTAGATGTGGTCCCACACAAATTTTAGAATTCTTTGTTATAATTCTGAAAAAATGCTTGGGGTATTTTAACAGGGATTGCATTAAATGTGCAGATTCCTTTGGGTAATATAGACATTTTACCAATATTTGTTCTTCTAATCCATAAACATGGAAGGTTTTTCTTTTTCTTTTTCTTTTTCTTTTTTTTTAATTTTGGCAGATTATATATTTTATTTTTTAACCTTATTTATTTATTTATTTTTAATTTGCATTCAAATTAGTTAGCATATAGTGAAGCAATGATTTCAGGAGTAGATTCCTTAATGCCCCTTACCCATTTAGCCCATCCCCACTCTCACACCCCTCCAGCAACCCTCAGTTTGTTCTCCATATTTATGAGTCTCTTCTGTTTTGTCCCCCTCCTTGTTTTTATATTACTTTTGTTTCCCTGCCCTTATGTTCATCTGTTTTGTCTCTTAAAGTCCTCATATGAGTGAAGTCATATGATTTTTGTCTTTCTCTGGCTGACTAATTTCAGTTAGCATCATACCCTCCAGTTCCACCCACATAGTTGCAAATAGCAAGATTTCATTCTTTTTGATTGCCAAGTAATACTCCATTGTATATATATACTACTTTTTCTTTAGCCATTCATCCATCAATGGACTTTTGGGCTCTTTCCATAATTTGGCTATTGTTGATAGTGCTGCTATAAACATGGGGGTGCATGTGTCCCTTCAAAACAGCACACCTGTATCCCATGGATAAATGCCTAGTAGTGCAATTGCTGGGTTGTAGGCTAGTTCTATTTTTAAGTTTTGGAGGAACCTCCAGACTGTTTTCCAGAGTGGCTGCACCAACTTACATACCCACCAACATGCAAAAGAGATCCTCTTCCTCCACATCCTCGCCAACATCTGTTGTGGTCTGAGTCGTTAACGTTAGCCATTCTGACAAGTGTGAGGTGGTATCTCATTGTGGTTTTGATTTGTAATTCCCTGATGATGAGTGATGTGGAACATTTTTTAATGTGTCAGTTGGCCATCTGGATGTCTTCCTTGGAGAAGTATCTATTCATGACTTTTGCCCACTTCTTCACTGCATAATTTGTTTTTTGGGTGTGGAGTTTGGTGAGCTCTTTGTAGATTTTGGATACTAACCCTTTATCTGATAGGTCATTTGCAAATATCTTCTCCCATTCTGTCAGATGCCTTTTAGTTTTGTTGATTGTTTCCTTTGCTGTGCAGAAGATTTTATTTTTATGAGGTCCCAGTAGTTCATTTTTGCTTTTGTTTCCCTTGCCTCTGGAGATGTGTTGACTAACAAATTGCTGCGGCCAAGGTCAAACAGGTTTTTGCCTGCTTTCTCCTTGAGGATTTTGATGGTTTCCTGTCTTACATTGAGGTCTTTCATCCATTTTGAGTTTATTTTTGTGTATGGTGTAGGAAAGTGGTCCAGGTTCATTCTTCTGCATGTAACTGCCCAGGTTTCCTAGCACCCCTTGCTGAAGAGACTGTCTTTATTCCATTGGATAGTCTTTCCTGCTTTGTCAAAGATTAGTTGGCCATAAGTTTGTGGGTCCATTCTGGATTCTCTATTCTGTTCCATTGGTCTGACTGTCTGTTCTTGTGCCAGTAACATACTGTCTTGATAATTACAGCTTTGTAGTATAGCTTGAAATCTTGGATTGTGATGCCTCCTGCTTTGGTTTTCTTTTTCAAGATTGCTTTGGCTATTTGGGGACTTTTCTGGTTCCATACAAATTTTAGGATTATTCGTTCTAGCTCTTTGAAGAATGGTGGTGTTACCTTGATAGGGATTGCGTTGAATATGTAGATTGCTTTGTGTAGTATCGACATGTTAACAATATTTGTTCTTCCTATCCAGAAGCACGGAATCTTTTTCCACTTTTGTGTGACTTCTTCAATTTCTTTCATAAGCTTTCTATGGTTTTCAGCGTATAGATTTTTCACCGCTTTGGTGAGATTTATTCCCAAGAATTTTATGATTTATGGTGCAACTGTAAATGGGATCGATAACTTGATTTCTCTTTCTGTCGCCTCATTGTTGGTGTATAGGAATGGAACTGATTTCTGTGCATTCAATTTACATCCTGCAACACTGCTGAATTCATTTAATCAATTCTAGCAGTTTTTTGGTTGAATTTTTTAGGTTTTCCATATAGAGTATCATGTCTTTGCGAAAAGTGAAAGATTGACCTCCTCCTGGATGATTTGGATGCCTTTTATTTCTTTGTGTTGTCTGCTTGCAAAGGCTAAGACTTCCAATACTATGTCAAATAACAGTAGTGAGAGTGGACATCCCTGTCTTGTTCCTGACTTTAGGGGGAAAGCTCTCAGTTTTTCCCCATTGAGGATGATATTAGCAATGGGTCGTTCATATATGGCTTTTATGATCTCGAGGTATTATCCTTCTATTCCTACTTTCTTGAGGGTTTTTATCAAGAAAGATTGCTGTATTTTGTCAAATGCTTTCTCTGCACCTATTGAGAGGATCATATGGTTCTTGTCCTTTCTTTTATCGATGTGATGAATCATGTTAATTGTTTTGTGGATATTGAACCAGCCCTGCATCCCAGGTATAAATCCCACTTGGTCATGGTGAATAATTTTTTAATGTATTGTTGGATCCGGTTGGCTAATATCTTGTTGAGGAATTTTGCATTCATGTTCATCAGGGTAATTGTTCTATAGCTCTCCTTTTTAGTGGGGTCTCTGGTTTTGGAATCAAGGTAATGCTGGCTTCATAGAAGGAGTTTGGATGTTTTCCTTCCACTTCTATTTTTTGGAAGAGTTTCAAGAGAATAGGTATTAACTCTTTCTTAAATGTTTGGTAGAATTCCCCTGGAAAGCCATCTGCTCCTGAACTCTTGTTTTTTGGGAGATTTTTGATTACAAATTTGATTTCCATACTGGTTATGGGTCTGTTCCAATTTTCTATTTCTTCCTGTTTCAGTTTTGGTAGTGTATATATTTCTAGGAATTTGTCCATTTCTTCCAGACTGCCCATTTTATTGACATATAATTGCTCATAAAATTCTATTATTATTGTTTTTATCTTTGATATGTTGGTTGTGATCTCTCCTCTTTCATTCTTGATTTTACTTATTTGGGTCCTTTCCTTTTTCTTCTTGACCAAATTGGCTATTCGTTTATCAAGTTTAATTCTTTCAAAGAACCAGTTTCTGGTTTCATTGATCTGTTCTACTGTGTTTTTTTTGGTTTGGATAGCATTAATTTCTGCTTTAATCTTTATTATTTCCTGTCTTCTGCTGGTTTTGGGTTTTATTTGCTGTTCTTTTTCCAGCTCATTAAGGCATAAGGTTAGGTTGTGTATCTGAGATATTTCTTCCTTCTTTAGGAAGGCCTGGATTGCTATATACTTTCCTCTTATGACCACCTTTGCTGCATCCCAGAGGTTATGGGTTGTGGTGCTATCATTTTCATTGACTTCCATAATTTCTTTGGCTTTTTAATTTCTTCTTTAACTGCTTAGTTAGCCCATTCATTCTTTAGTAGGATGTTCTTCAGTCTCCAAGTATTTGTTACCTTTCCAAATTTTTTCTTGTGGTTGATTTCGAGTTTAATAGCATTGTGGTCTGAAAATATGCACAGTATGATCTCAATCTTTTGGTACCTACTTAGGGTTGATTTGTGTCCCAGTATATAGTCTATCCTGGAGAACATTCCATGTGCACTGGAGAAGAATATATATTCTGCTGCTTTAGGATGAAATGTTCTGAATGTATCTGTTAAGTCCATCTGGTCCAATGTGTCTGGAGAAGAATGTATATTCTGCTGCTTTTGGATGAAATGTTCTGAATGTACCTGTTAAGTCCATCTGGTCCAATGTGTCATTCAAAGCCATTGTTTCCTTGTTAGTTTTTTGATTAGATGATCTGTCCATAGCTGTGAGTGGGGTGTTGAAGTCTCCTGCTATTATGGTATTACTATCAATGAGTTTATTTATGTTTGTGATTAATTGATTTATATATTTGGGTTTTCCCACATTTGGCACATAAATGTTTACAACTGTAGGTCTTCTTGGTCTATAGACCCCTTTATTATGATAAAATGTCCTTCTGCATCTCTTGATACAGTCTTTATTTTAAAATCTAGATTGTCTGATATAACTATGGCTATCTTTTGTTGACCATTAGCATGATAAATGGTTCTCCATCCCTTTAGTTTCAATCCGAAGGTCTCTTTAGGTCTAAAGTGGGTCTCTTGTAAACAGCATATAGATGGATCTTGTTTTCTTATCCATTCTGTTACCTGTGTCTTTTGATTGAAGCATTGAGTCCATTGATGTTTAGAGTGAGTACTGAAAGATATGAATTTATTGCCATTATGATGCTTGTAGAGTTGGAGTTTCTGGTGGTGTTCTTTTGTCCTTTCTAATCTTTGTTGCTTTTGGTATATATATATATATATATATATATATATATATATATATATATATATTTTCTTCATATTTTCTCCCCTCAGAAAGTCCCCCTTAAAATATCTTGCAGGGCTGGTTTAGTGGTCACAAACTCCTTTAATTTTTGTTTGTCTGGGAAACTTTTTATCTCTCCTTCCATTTTTGAATGAAGCCTTGCTGGATATAGAATTCTTGGCTGCATATTTTTCTGATTCAGCACACTGAATATATCCTGCCACTCCTTTCTGGCCTGCCAAGTTTCTGTGGATAGGTCTGCTGCAAACCTGATCTGTTTTCCCTTGTAGGTTAGGAACTTTTTTCCCTTGCTGTTTTCATGATTCTCTCCTTGCCTTAGTATTTTGTGAATTTGACTATGATATGCCTTGTTAATGGTCGGTTTTTGTTGAATCTAATGGGAGTCCTCTGTGCTTCCTGAATTTTCATGTATGTGTCTTTCCCCAGGTTAGGAAAGTTTTCCACTATTTGCTCACATAACCCTTCTACCCCTGTTTCTCTTTCTCCCTTCTCTGGGACCCCTATGATTCTGATGTTGTTCCTTTTGAATGAGTCACTGATTTCTCTAACTCTTAAATCGTGCCTTTTTGCCTTCATCTCCCTTTTTTTTCTGCTTCATTATTCTCTATGTTTTTCCTTTATATCACTGATTCTCTGTTCTGCCTCATCCATCCTTGCCGCTGCTGCATCCATCCGTGATTGCAGCTCAGTTACAACATTTTTTATTTCATTCTGCCTATTTTTACCTCTTTTATATCTACAGAAAGGGATTCTAATATATTTTTGACTCCACCTACTATTCTTATTATTGTGATTCTAAATCATGAAATTCTGGTTCAGACATCTTGCTTGTATCTGTGTTGGTTAACTCCCTGGCTGTCGTTTCCTCGTGCTCTTTCTTTTGGGGTGAATTCCTTCATTTTGTCATTTTGAAGGAAGAAAAAGAATTAATGAGGTAGAAAAATTGAAATTAAAAAAAAATAAAATTAAAAAGTATTAAAATTAAAAATTAAAAATTAAAGACACACACACAAATCGAATAGATGATGCTAGATCTTAGGTATGTTTTGGTCTGGGTGTTGAAAGTGGTTTGACAGATTAGTGAAACGAAAAAAAAAACCGAAATTGTTTGAGAATTTGAAAAAATGAATACACTAACGTAGACTAAAATGAGATGATGTGGATAAAATAAAATTTGAAAAAATATACACAATAGTAGAGAATATGGTAGAAAAAAATTAAAGGAAAATATTTTTAATAAAAATTAAAATGAAATATGATTTTTTTCATTTTCTATATTTAACAAAAAAGAAAAAAATGAAAAAGAGAAAAAAGATAAAAAAGAAAAAAGAAAAGAAAAGAAAAAAAAGAAATTGAAAATCTGAAAAAGTGAATACACTGTAACAGTGTAACAGTGTAACAGTGTACTGATACACTGTAACAGTGTAACAGTGTAATAGTGTACTGTTACACTGTAACAGTCTACTGTTTCAGTAGACTGAAATAAAATGATGGAAGTAAAATAGAATTTGAAAAAATTTACATAAAAGCAAAAATTATAGTAATAAAAATTAAATAAAAATATTTTTAAAAGTAATTGAAAGAAAAAATGAAATTTTTCTCTTCTGCATTCAAGAAAAAGAAATGAAATTAAAAAGAGACAAAAAGAAAAAGAAAGAAAAAAAGGAAATTGTTCAAAAATTTGAAAAGGTGAGTGCACTGAAGTAGACGCAAATAAAATGATGGAAGTAAAGTAGAATTTGAAAAAAATTACACAAAAGTAAAAAATATAGTAATAAATATTAAAGACAGATATTTTTAATAAAAATTGAAAATAAAAATGAGTTTTTTCTCTTTCTGTATTCAAGAAAAAGAAAAGAATTGTAAAAAGTGAAAAAGGAAAAAGAGAAAAAAAGAAAAAAAAAAGAAAAAGAATTGAATAGATGAACCTGCTAACAGATTGAAGTAGGACTGAAGTTGCTTCCTTTTCCCCTAGAGGTCAGTCTATGTAGCTCTTTATAGTCCATAAACTAATCCAGAGGTGAGACTTGTGTTCTTAAAGAGCAAAGTTGGCCTAGTTGGGCAGGGCTGAGTGTAACAGTCTGGTCTCCACTAGATGGTGCTACTAGCCTACTGGGGTGGATTGTTGTGGTGCTCATAGGTGCCCAGGCACATGCAAGGGAGCAGTGAAAATGGCGTCACCCAGCTACCCAGTCTGTTCTCCCACATCAGCAATTGCACACCAATTCCCTGTCTTCACTTCTTGTCCCCTCCCCACTTTTCAACTCTCCATGACAGGCTTTTCGACTCTCTATGCCAGGTGCCAGGCAGTACCTCTCTCCCAAGTTTTGTCTCAGATGCGGCTGTTTTCCCTGGCCCCTTATTTCTGAAGGACTGTAGCTTTGACCCCTTCTGGCCCTCTGTGGGAGTGTCTCACCAAGCAATGGCTGAATGTCAGCTGCACCCAGGAATGCCCTATGGACCCTGCTGTTGCCGGTGCTCCGAGACTGTGGCCAGGTGCCAGCCCACCCCCAAAAAAGATTGTGAGACACTGTAGCATCAGCGTTTCACAGATTTTGGAGAATCACAACACACATCTGGCACCAAGCTTCACCCTCAATGACCTTTCCCCAGCACCAGCAAATGTGGCTGCCTCTGGGGTCTGCTGGGACCAGGTGGCTTCAACAGTCTCTACCTAATGTCCTTCCAGCAGTGCCACTTTTCCCCACGTGGCCTGAGAATCTCCTGGACCCCACTCTGTTCCTGGCGATTCACCTTTCCCACCAGAGCACCACCAGGTATCGAGCTGCAGAGTTGCAGCCTTTGCCGTCCCCTTGTTACAGTCTTAATGGAATTTAAACCCTCTCCTTTCTCCTTTCTCCTTTCTCCTTTCTCCTTTCTCCTTTCTCCTTTCTCCCTTTTTAGTTTAGTCCCTGTGGCTGTTTTCAATTATCCACTTTCTCTCCAGCTGCTTTTTGGAAGGGGTGCTTTTTCTGTATGCTCCCCACCTCCCCAGTATCCATCCTCTCTCCACACACAAAAGGGGTTCCCCACCTTTCATGGCTTCTTGTTCCCCAAGTTGAGCTCTTCGTGTTGTGTACATGCTGGATTCTGTGGTTCAGGTTGTGCAGGTTGTTGTGTTAATCTTCCAATCAGTTTTCTAGGTGTGTAGGATGGTTTAGTGTTGGTCTGGCTGTATTTCATGGGTGCGAGACACACAAAAGCCTCCATGCTGTTCTGCCATCTTGGCTCCTCCCGGAATGATTTTCTATTTCTTTGTTTCTTCCTCAATTTCTTTTATAAGTGTTCTATAGTTTTCATCATACAGATCTTTTACTTCTTTGGTTAAGTTTATTCCTAAGTAGTTTATGTTTTTGATGCAATTGTAAATGGGATGGATTTCTTCACTTATCTTTCTGTTGTTTCATTATTGGTGTATAGAAATGCAACAGATTTCTGTACATTGATTTTATAGCCTGTGACTTTACTGATTTTGTGTAGCAGTTCTAGCAATTGCTAGAGTTGGCAGAGTCTTAGGATTTTCTATATAGAGTATCATGTCATCTGGAAATAGGGAAAGTTTGACTTATTCCTTGCTAATTGTGATGTATTTTATTTCTTTTTGTTGTCTGAATCCTGTGACCTAGAACTTCCAGTACAATGTTAAGTAACAAAGGACATGCTTGTTTTTTCCTGATTGTAGAGGGAAAATCCTCAGTTTTTCCCATTGAGGATAATATTAACTGTGGAGTTTTTATATATGGCTTTATTATGTTGAAATATGTTACATTTAACCTTACTTTGTTGACTATTTTTATCATGAATGAATGCTGTACCCTGTCAAATGCTTTTTCTGTATTTCTTGAAAGGATCTTATGGTTCTTATCCTTCCTTTTATTATTGTAGTGTCTCATGTTTCTTGATTTGTAAACATTGAACCACTCTTGCAGCCCAAGAATACATACCATTTTATCATGGTGAATGATTCTTTAGTGTACTGTTGGATTCAATTTGCTGGTAATTTATTGAGAATTTTTGCATCCATGTTCATCATGGATATTGGCCTGTAGTTTTTTGTTGTTGTTTGCTTGTTTTTCTTTTTCTTTTTTCTTTTCTTTTTTTCTTAGTGGACTCTTTACCTGGTTTTGGTATCAGGATAATGCTTGTCTGATAGAACAAGTTTAGAAGTTTAATTTCTTCAAGTTTGAGAAGTATAGGTACTCACTCTTCTTTAAACATTTGGTAGAATTCACCTGTGAAAGCCATCTGGCCCCAGACTTTTGTTTGTTTGGAATTTTCTTATTACTGATTCAATTTATTTGCTGATTATTGGTCTGTTCAAATTTTCTCTCACTTCTTCTTCTGGGACTCCTATAATATGAATGTTATTATGTTTGATGGAGTTGCTTTTTTTCCTTAACTCTATTCTTGTGTTCCATAATTCTTCTTTTTCTCTTTTTTCAGCTTCATTATTCCCGATAATTTTAATTTCTATATCACTTATTTATTCCCCTACTTCTTCCATCATTGTGGTCATTGATTTCAGTCTCTTCAATTCTCAGTTATTGCATTTTTCGTTCCTGATTCATTGTTTTTGTTTTGTTTTGTTTTGTTTGCCTTTTATGTCTGGGGTAAAGGTCTCCCTGAAGTCTTTTTCTTCCCCAAGCCCAGTGAGTAACTTCATGATTTTTACTTTAAATTATCCATAATTTTAATTACTTATATCTGTTTTGATTAGATCTTTGGCCATGACCTTACCTTATTCTTTCATTTGGCATGAATTCCTCCATCTTGGCATTTTGTCTATGTTTCTGCTTCCTTCTCTGTGTTAGAAAACCCTGTGATGTTTCCAGATCTTGAGAGTAATGGCTTTATGAAGAAGAGGTCATATAGTGTCCAGGGCTTGGCTCTTCAAGGAGTGTCTCTGGTGTGTGCTGCATGCACTTGGCTGCTGTGTTTTGCCTGCACTATCCTTTGGGCCAGCCATCTGCAAAGGCTCTCCTTGCCTGCAGTGGGCAGTGTTTGTACCTTGTCCAGAATGTTATGAATTTTAAGTAGGTGTGCTCTTCTCCACTAGTTAATTGGGATTAGCGGTACTTCCATTAGCACTTAAGCCTTGTAGAACTCTCTGCTCAGGGGATGTCTTGTGAGTAAGGGTTTCTCCTGGTTTTCTGTGGAAGAGGTCTTCTGCACTGGAACTAAGGCACACTTGCCTGAGAATGGCAGTACCTATAGAGCATAGAGGGGTGGCACATGATTTAAGCAGTTTAGGCAGCCAATCACAGAACTATGCTGTTTACTGACAGTGGTTTTGTGTTTATAATGAATCTTAGAGGAGGGAAATAACACAAATCAGCTCATTTGTCCTCTGAGTGTGGTCTCAGAGCAGAGCTTCCTGCTCTTAGAGTAGCACTTCCAGAAGAGTTAATAAGCACTGTGTGTCCCAGGTATTTTTCAGATCATTGTTTTCACACTGTCTGCCCCTGGGATTTTAGCCTGCTTTGTCTTGAGGGGCAATTCAGCGCCTTAGGCTCTATCTCAGCCAAGCCTGCTGACTTTTAAGAAACAAAACAGATAAACATAGAGGAGGGGAAGAAAAAATAAGATAAAAACAAATAGGGAGACAAACTATAAAAGACTCTTGAATACAGAGAACAAACTGAGGGTTGCTGGTGGGCTGTTGGGTTGGGGGAAGGACTAATGGGGTGAGAGGCATGAAAGAGGGCACTTGTTGGGATGAACCCTGAGTGTTGTATGTAATTGATGAATCACTAAATTATACTCCTGAAACCATTATTACACTATATGTTAAATAAAGAAATAAATGAATGAATAAATAAATAAATAAATAAATAAATAAATATCTTCAGGCTTTAGGGAGGTCATGTGGCCAGAAGCCTACACTGGTCTTCTGGGAGAGGGTCTTGCGCAGTGGGACCAATGCAGGTTTGACCTATAAAGGTCAAACCAGAGTGCAAGGTCATGGGACTTGGAGCAAGCAGGCTAAGCAGTCAGTGTTGGGACCAATCTTCCCTTGGCAGCCAGCTCTACACCTATGCTGAGAGGCAGGGGAGGGAAATGATACCTGCTGGCTCTTTTGTCCTCAGAAAGACATCTGAGAATGTCACATCTCATGGATGTCCTCCAAGAAAAGTGCACAATCTTTCCCTGTGTACCTTAGGTGTTCCTCAGATGATGCTGTCTGTGGGTTGTCTCCTTATCCTCTCTTTAGGAGTAAGGCAGAGTCCTCAGGTCTCTTTACAACCAAGCTGGCAAACTTTTAAAATTGCAGTCTTCAAGCCTCACTGGTTGCAAAAACTAGAAAAAATCAACCCCTCTCATTTTCCCAGACAATAGCTTTGGGGAAGTGTCCTTGTGTGTTCCACTGTGTGTTCCTCTTGTCTTTCTCTATAACCATAGCTTCTACCCCGCCATAGCACCAGAGATTTGCTTTTCCTCCAAATCATGTGTCTGCACTTCTTACTTCCCCCACCACTACCTCTTCTCTCCCTCTAATTATGAAGTTTTTTTCTGTCAATCCTCATGTTGATTTCTTGGGTATTCAGAGTGATTTGATATTTATCTAGTTGTGTTCAAGGGATGAGATGAGCCTAGTGGCCTCCTACTATGCTGCCATCTTAGCTCCCTCCAAGTGAAGGAGTTTTTAAAGTTAGAGCCAAAGAAGCCAAACACTGTGTACCCAAATCTCTGAAATAGTCCTGAATCATACATGCAAAGAAAAAATTAAAGAAGTCCAGTCAAGATAAGATCTGAAGGAGACTAAATCTACTGCAACATGACATGTAAGTTGTAGTTCAAGACCATTCAAGATATTTTCAGCTAAAAATAGAAATAATACTTATTGAAAAAAGGGAAATAGAATTCAGATTCTCCACAACTTAGCATTAATATCGTTCAGGACAAAATGCACAATTGCGTACCATATGAAGTACCCCTAAATTACACACGATGATATGTGAAAAAAAGTTAAACTCAAAATGAACCTAATTTTGAAACAATGATATTAAAATTGGGCATTTATCTCAATAAATAAAACAAAACATGTTTTCAATGCATGTAAAAACTTAGCACAAGTGAAATGTCTCAAAAAAGAAATGGAAACATTAAAAAATGGAAATTATAACTTTGCAATTTCAAATTATGAAATTAATTTTTTCTGAACAAATATTTAAACTGAACATAAAGTGAAAGAAATTACTTAATATAATGAACTACAGAAAAATAAGAGATAACATTTACTTCCAAATTTGTTGAACATATGGCCAGCATTTTCTTAAACACAGAAACCTGTAGGTACAAGTTGCTAAACCCAAAGCAAAACACAGGCAGACACACACACACACATACACCCATACAAATAACTCAAACAAAAATAAATAGCTGTAAAATATTAAAAGCAAACTATAAATAGCATTAAAGGTAAAAAGCAAAAAAAAAATTTTCTATAAGTAGAGAAATGTTACAAATAAAAGATTTTTTCTGTTTAAGAATAATGATACCCCAAATAAGGTAGAAAAAATATTTTTTTAAACTTTTTTTTTCTTTTTGAGACAGAGAGAGACAGAGCATGAACGGGGGAGGGTCAGGGAGAGAGGGAGACACAGAATAGGAAGCAGGCTCCAGGCTCTGAGCCATCAGCCCAGAGCCCGACGCGGGGCTCGAACTCACTGACCGTGAGATCGTGACCTGAGCTGAAGTCGGCCGCTTAACCGACTGAGCCACCCAGGCGCCCCAAAAAATATTTTTTAAAATACTGAAGTGAAAAATGTTCAACTGAAATTAATATATATATATATATATATATATATATATATATATATATATATTTAAGAGACAGAGAGAGACAGAGTGCAAGCAAGGCAGGGACAGAGAGAGGGAGGGACACACAATCTGAAGCAGGGTTCAGGCTCTCAGACGTCAGCACAGAACCTTACATAGGGCTCAAACTCATGAACTGTGAGGTCATAACCTGAGCAGAAGATGGGAGGTTAACCAACTGAGCCACCTAGTTGCCCTGAAACTGAACTTTTTAATGTTCAAAAATATGATTAAAGTTTGAAGAAAATATAAAGGTGTTGTGCAGATGGCAAAGTATACTACAGAGTACCATAGTAAATTGTTCAGACTGAAAGAAATGATATAATATAAAGTCCGCTCCTAAGAAAAATAGTGAATAGCATAAAAAAAAAAAAACAATCAATAGATGAATAATTATGAGACTTGTGTTCTTATTTGGACTATTCCTTAATTTCTTTATAACCCCTGTAACTATTTTAAAACTAAAATTATAGCATTGTTTTGTGGTGTTTGTAATATATGTACAAGTATTGTACATGGCAAATGTAATGAATCAAGGAGAAATATATGATTCTATATCATAGAAATGTTATTATATTTTATAAGAAGCACTAAAATTGCACTAAATTCATATATATCAATAATCACTCTGCATGTAAATGAACTTAAATCTAAAGACACAAGGAGTCAGAATGGATAAAAGAAGATCCATCCATAAGCTGCCTACAAGAGACTCATTTTAGACTTAACGTCACCTGCAGATTGTAACTGAAAGGGTAGAGAAACATTTATCATGCAAATAGACATCCAGAGAAAGCTGGTGTAGCAATACTGATATTGGACAAACTAGACTTTAAAACAAAGAGTGTAACAAGAGATGAAGAAGGGCACCGTATTATAACAGAGGGGACAACACATCAAGAAGATCTAAGAATTGTAAATATTTATGCCCCCAATATGAAAGTTCCTAAATATATGAAACAATTAATAACAAACATAAACTCTTTGATAATAACACAATAACAGTAAGGGACTCTTTACACCCCACTTACATCAATGGACAGTAATGTAATGGCAAAATAAACAAGGAAATAATAGTTTTGAATGACACCCTAGATCAGATGGACTTAACAGATACATTCAGAAATTCCATCCTAAACCAATAGAATACACATTCTTTCTAGTGTACATGGAACATTCCCCAGAATAGATCACATACTAGGTAAAAAGACAGGCCTCTACATGTACAAAAAAAGGTTGAACTTACACAATGCACCTTTTCTGAGAACAATGTTTGAAACTACAATTCAACCACAAAAAAATCTGGAAAGACCTAAATACATGGAGTGTAAACTACATGCTATTAAACAACTTATAGGTCAACCAGAAAAGTAAAGAAGAAATTTAAAAAAAAATCATAGAAACAAATGAAAATGAAAACACAAAGGTCCAAACCTTTGGGATGAAGCAAAGCAAAAGCGGTCCTAATAGGGAAGTATATAGTGATAGAGGCCTAACTTAGGAGGCAAGAAAAATTGCAAATAAGCAACCTAACCATACACCTAAAGGAGCTGGAAAAATAACAATAAACAAAGGCTTACAACAGCTTAAGGAAGGAAATAATAAAGAATAAAGCAGAAATAGATGATATAGAAACAAACAAAAAAAAGAATTCAAGCCAGACTTATCAAGAAGAAACAAGAAATGATACAAATAAATAAAATCACAAAAGAGAGTAGAGAAATAACAACCAAAACCACAGAAAAACAAACAATTGCAAGAGAATATTATGAAAAACTATATGCCCCAAATTGGACAACCTGGAAGAAATGGATAAATGCCAGAAATGTATGAGCTACAAAAACTGAAATAAAAAATAGAAAACCTGAACAGACTAATAACCAGCAGTAATTAAATCACTAATCAAAAACTCTCAACAAACAAGAGTCCAGGACCAGTTGGTTTCATAGGTGAATTCTACCAAACATTTAAGGAAGACTTAATACCCATACTCCTCAAACTATTTCAAAATAAAAATGGATGAAAAACTTCCAAATTCATCCATAGGGGAGTATTACCCTGGTTCCAAAACCAAAGATTCCACTAAAATAATAATAATAATAATAATAATAATAATAATAATAATAATAGCTACAGGCCAATATTCCTGGTAAATATAGATACAAAAATTCTCAATAGAATGCTAGCAAACTGTATCCACAATACCTTGAAAAAAAGCATTCGCCATGTTCAAGTGGGTTTTATTTCTAGTTTGCAAGGGTGGTTCAATATTTACAAATCAAAGTGACATACCATATTAATAAAATAAACGATATGAACCATATGATCATTTTAACAGATGCAGAAAAAACATTTGTCATATTACAATATTCATTCATGATAAAAACCGTCAAGAAGGTACGTTTAGAGGAAATATGCTACAACATAACAAAAGCCATCTATTAAATACCCACAGGTAATATCATCTTCAATGGGGAAAAACTAAGAACTTTCTTTCTCAGGTCGGGAATAAGATAAGGATGTCCACTGTTACCACTGTTATTGAAAATAGTGCTGTAAGTCCTAGACAGAAATCAGAGAACAAAATGAAAGAAAAGTTACCAAATAATCAAGGAAGAAGTAAAATTGTCATTAATTACAGATTACAAGATACTCTATGTAGAAAGCCCAAAAGATTCCACCAAAAAACCGAGAAATTTGATGAACAAATTAAGTGAACTCACAGGGTTTAAAATCAACAAAGAGAGATCCCTTGAATTTCTCTACACAAATATTGAAACAGCAGAAAGACTAATGAAGGAATCGATCCCATTTACAATTGCACCAAAAACAATAAGATATCTAGGAATAAACCTAGTCAAAGACTAGAAAGACCTGTACTCTGAAAACTATCAAGCACTAATGAAAGAAATTGAAGATGACACAAAGAAATGGAAAAGTATTTCATGCTTATGGATTGGAAGAATGAATATTCTTATGTTTTCTATATTACTCAAAGCAACCTGCACATTTAATGCAATCTTGGTCAAAATACCACCAGTATATTTCACAGGGCAAGAACAAACAATCCTAAAATTTGTATGGAACCACAAAAGACCCTGAATACTGAAAGCAATCTTGAAAAAGAAAAGCAAAACTGCAGGCATCACAATTCCAGACTTCAGGTTATATTACAAAACTTTAGTGATTAAGAAAGTATGATACTGGCACAAAAAATAGACACATAGACCAATAGAACACAATAAAATCTCCAGAAATGAGTTAACATCTACATTGCCAATTAGTATTTGAAAAAAAAAAAAACAAGAGAGACTATCCAATGGCAAAAAGATAGTTTCTTCAAACACTAGTGCTGAGATAACTGGACAGCTGCATGCAAAACAATAAAACTAGACCAATTTCATGAACCATACAGAAAAATAAATTTAAAATCTATTAAATACCTAACTGTGAGACCTGAAACCATCAATATCACAGAAGACAACACAGTAACCTCTTTGACATTGGCCATAGCATTAACTTACCAGATATGTCCTTTGAGGCAAGGGAAATAAAGGACAATAAACTATTGGGACTTCATTTAAAAAATACAAGAAACCAAAAAACAAAACAAACAGCAACAACAAAAAACCTTCCACACAGCAAAGGGAATAATTAACAAAACTAAAGGCAACCTATGGATTTGAAGAATATATTTACAAATTACATATCTGATAAAGGGTTTATAACCAAAAAATATAAATAACATAAAATTCAACATCCTGAAGGTGAATAATATAATTAAAAATGGGAAGAAGATATGTTAGGTTTGTTTTTCAAAATAAGACATGCAGATAGCCAACAAACACATGAAAAAATGCTGACCATCTCTGATCATGAGGGAAATAATAATCAAAACCACAATTTCCTCACACCTGTCAGAATGGCTAAAATCAACAACACAAGAAACAACACGTGTGCATGAAGATTCAGAGAAAGGGGAACACTCTTGCACTGTTGGTGGAAATGCTGGAGTATCCACTGTGAAAAATATTATGGAGTTCCCTCAAAAACTTAAATACAGAACTACCCTATGATCCAGCAATTACACTACTAGGTTTTTACCCATGGAATAGGAAAATACTAATTCAAAGTGATACATGCATGTCACTTTATAGCAGCACGACCTACAATAGACAAGTTTTGGAAACAGACCAAGGGTCCAGTGACTGATGAATGCAAAAAGAGGATGTGATATTTTTATACAATGGAATAATATTCAGCTACAAAAAAGAATGAAACCTTGCTATTTGCAATGACATGATGGAGCTAGAGAGTGAAGTGTTAAGCAAATAAGTCAGAGAAAGACAAATATCATATGATTTTACTCATATGTGGACTTTAAGAAAAAAAAAAATAGAGAACCAAAGGTGGAAATAAAAAGAGAGGGAGGCAAACCAAGTAACGGACTCTTGAATATCAAGAACAACCTGATGGTAAACAGAGGGAAGGTGGTTACTGGGATGGGGTTAATAGGTGATGGGCATCAGGGGAGTGCACTTCTTGTGATGTGCGCTGGGTGTTGTATGGAAGTGTTGAATCAGTATATTGTACACGTGAAACTTGTTATGCTCCATGTTAACCAACTGAAATTTAAATAAAAACTTTAGAAAAGTGCTAACAAATCCAACAAATATTTTTTAATAAAAAAAATTGTTTTCAAATGATTCTTAAAATTTACCAGGAAAGAAGAAATAAAAAGCAAGGAGTTAGAAACAAAAATGTATTCCTTGACACAGTGGCTTGGTGTTTTGTTTGTTTTCTGTTTTTGTTTTTGTTTTAATATATAGTCTCATATTTGCCTGATGTATAACTATTAGATATTTGGTGCAGTTTTGTGGGGTATATAACATAGGAATTTTTCTATATGGCTAAAAATTTCCTATTATTTTTATTTCTTTTGCTGTATTCAAAACAATTAGATGTGTAAAAGTTAAAATTAGATACCAGTTGAATTTGAGCTATGGTTCTAGACTATTAATAAGTAAAGATGTAGCAGCTAGTATACAGAAGCCATCACTGACTCAGTTATATGACACTCTGAAGATGTACTTCCCATATTCGGTAGTACATTTTCACAAGGCTTTTTATTTGCAGCATTATTCGTAATTGTGAAAATTTGGAAAGTACAAAAACATAGGATTTTTGTTAAATAAACTATATCATATATATGCAATGGATTATTTTTTGGCTATAAAAAATAATGACAGTAATCTATGAGCTGATATGTAGTGATCCCAAACATACATTAGGTAAAATATTTAACGTAAAAGACATCACATATGAAAACCTACAAGACTCTTCTTTTTTGCAAAAGGAAACACAGCAAAGGTTGAATTCATTAAGCCTTGAGACTGGTTCCTGCAAGATGCTGAGTGATGGAGTAGTAAAGATAGGAAGGGAGTGGCATTTCAGGGAGTATAATTTTGTTGTTTGTCATCGTGTATATTTTACTTCATTGAACTTTTCCCAGGGACAGCTCTTGCTTTCCTGATGCTCATTTTGTATCCTGAGAACTGGGCTTGGCTTTCTGCCTGACAAGGCTTGCAGGTACTGGATCTTATGTGTTCAGGAAGCCCTCTATTAGGTTGGGGGCACCAAAATATGGTGAGGGATATGTTTACATCCCTGTTGCAGCTAACATCCTACTGTCCATGGCCAGCTCTGGGAAGATTCTCTAAGTCTTTCTTCTCGCTATCTTTGGGAATGGTTCAGGACCTTGTAGAGGGTGCATGTGTCATACTGTCTTTGAGACACCTATTGAGTCTATCATCAAGTCATAAAAGACAAATTAGCTTTGGTCTTGGGTCCCTTGATAGGTGTAACTTTGGTTTAAAATAAAAAGGAAAAAAATATTTAAAAAAAAACAGTTTAATGCTTTCACAAATTTTTACTGTTTATCTTGGTTGAAAGCTAGAAATAATATATTTGAAAGGATGTTTTTTATTGTGAGAATTTTGTGGCCAGAAGCTGATACTGGAAAGTAATTGGAAGATGCTATTCAGACCCTGATAGGAGCTATTTTTTGAGGCTTCTCTGCTCTTCCAGTTTGGTCCTATTCTACCGATGGTCACTTCTCTAATGACCTAAACCCCTATTTGAATCCCTGATGACTATATGCCCTGTCAGCTCTGACATCATCTTGTTGAAATGGTGCTGCTGAGGATGACTTAGAGTTCCATATGCTTCTTTTGTAAACTGAGTCTGAAAAGAAGCAATCAAATCAATGAAGATATGAAAAAGATCTCCCCAAACTGGCTCACTTAGGATTTCTTCCTTCCTATGGTTTTCCCTTCTTTTTTCTCTTTTGCCACCTTAGAGCTTCCATTTAGTTTCCTTGAATCTTTTGTCATATTCCCCATTGGACCCCTAGTTTATCCATCCTTTTGTCCAGCCCACCAATCCTCACTGACACTTTCTTCTGCCTTTGTGTTTCTTGTGTCTTTGATTTTAGCCATTCTGACTGTTGTGAATGATACCTCGTTGTAGTTTTGATTTCCATTTCTCTGGTGATGCACATAAGGTTGAACATCTCTTCGTGTGTCTGTTGGCCATCTGTATGTCTTCCTTGGGAAAATGTCTGTTCATATTTCTGCTTATTTTTAATTGAGTTACCTGTTTATTCAGTGTTCAGTTGTATCCTTTCGTATATAGTTTGCACACTAGTCCTTAATAAGCTATGTCGTTTGCAAATATCTTCTCTCATTCAGTAGGCTTTTACTTTTGTTGAATGTTTCCTTCCCTTTGCAGAAGCATTTTATTTGTATATAGTCCAATAGTTTATTTTTACTTTTTTTCCCCCTTGCCTCAGGAGATATATGTAGAAAAATGTTGCTACAGTAATGTCAGAGATATTACTTCCAGTATCCTCTTCTATTTTTTTTTTTTTTCTTTCCTGGTTTCAGGTAACATAGTTAGGTCTTAACCTATTGGAACTTTTTTTGTGAATGGCATGAAAAAGTGGTCCAGTGTCACTCCTTTGCATATAGCTGTCCAGTTTTCTGAAAACCATATGTTGAAGAGATTGTCTTTTGCCCATTGTGTGTTCTACCCTCTTTTACCTAAGACTAATGGACCATATAATTGTGGTTTTATTTCTGAGTTTTCTATTCTGTTCCATGTATTTATGTGTTTGCTTTTTGTGCCAGTACCATCCTGTTTTGATCACTACAACTTTGCAATAGAACTTAAAGTCTGGAATTCTTATACCCCCAGCTTTTTTTTTTTTTTTTTTTTTTTAAGGTTTAAAATTGCTTTGGTTATTTAAGGCTTTTTTTCTTTTTTCTTTCTTTTTTTTTTTCCCTTTTTTTTTGTTCCATAAAAAATTTAGGATTGTTCTAGTTCTGGAAATACTTCTCTTGGTATTTTGAAAAGGATTTCATTAGATCTGCAGATTGCTTTGTGTAGTATAGTCAATTTCACGATTTTTTGTTTTCCACCAATGAGCATGCAATGTCTTTCCATTTCTTTGTGTTGTCTGTTACTTCATCAGTGTTTTATAGTTTTCAGAGTACAGGCCTTTCACATCTTTGGTTCAGTTTATTCCTAGATATTTTATTCCTTTTGGTGCAATTGTAAAAAATAAACAATTGGAATTTCATCAAAGTAAAAAGCTTCTGCACAGTGAAAGAAACAATCGACAAAACTAAAAGGCAATCTATGAAAAGGGAGAATATATTTGCAAATTAGACATCTGATAAAAGGTTAGTATCCAAAATATATAAAGAACTTATAGAGTTTGACACAAAAAATAAATAATACAATTTAAAAAATAAGATTGTTTTCTTAACTTCACTTTCTACACTTTCACTATTAGTATATAAAAAGGCAACACATTTCTGTACATTGATTTTGTATCCTGTGACTAAATTGAATTTATTTATCCGTTCTAGTAGAGGTTTTTTTTGTTTTGTTTTGTTTTGCTTTTTGTTTTTGTTTTTGTTTTTGTTTTTGTTTTTTTTTTGGTGGAGTCTTTAGGATTTTCTCTATATAGTATCATGCAATCTGCAAATAGTGAAAATTTTAATTCTTCCTTATGAATTCAGAAGCCTTTCATTTCTTCATTTTTGTGTTTGTTTTTGGTGATTTCTGTGGCTATGACTTCCAGTACTATGTTCAACAAAAATGTTGAGAGAGCACATCTTTGTCTTATTCCTGACCTTAGAGGAAAAACTTCCAGTTGCTCTTTATTTAGTATGATATCACTGTGGGTTTTTTATATAAGGTCTTTAATTTGTTGAAACATGTTCCCTTTAAACTTACTATGTTGGGGGTTTTATCATAAATGTAATAACTTTGGCAAATGCTTTTTCTTCATCTATTGAAATGATTATATGCTTTATATCTTTTATTTATGTGATGTATTATGTTGAGTGATTGCAAATATTGAACCACACTAGCATCCTGGGAATAAATCCTACATAATCATGGTGAAGATTTTATTTTTAAATGTGTTGTTGAATTTGATTTGCTAGTGTTTTGTTGAGGACTTTGCATTTATGTTCATCAGAGTTATTGCCCCATGGTCTTCTTTTTTGTGTGTGGTGTCTTAATTGAGTTTTTGTTAGATACCTTTATCTAGCTTTATTATTAAGGTAATGTTGGTCTCATAGAATGAACTTGGAAGTTTTCCTTCCTCTTCTATGTTTTAGGATAGTTTTGGAAGAATATTTATTAACTATTTTTTAAATGTTTGCTGAAATCCCCCTGTGAAGTCATCTAGTCCTGGACTTTTGTTTGTTGGGAGTTATTTTATAATGAGGAAAATATCTCATTCCAAAAAATATGATTTCATCAAAAGGAACAAAGATGTGAGAGAATCATATTCTTCAATGTATGAGTAATTGTATTAAATCCATCATCAAACATATATTAGTCAAATTACTGAAGCTTGTGAAAAAATCAAGTATTTTATTAAACTGCAAAGCTTAGTTAAATCATTTTATTTATTTTTTTGAAATATTTTATTTTTAAGTAGTCTCTACACCCAACTTGGGCCTTGAACCTACAACCCAGAGTTCAAGAGTCACATGCTCTACCGAGTGAGTCAGAATTGCATGTTCTACTGATGGAACCAGCCAGGTGCCCCAAAATTATTTTTAATTTTTTAAGTTTATTTATTTACGTTGAGAGAGTGAGTGAGAGGGAGTAAGCATAGGAGAGGCAGAGAGAGGGAGAGAAAAAAAAGAGAGAGAGAACCCCAAGAAGGCTCTGCGATGTCAGTATGGAACTTGATGCAGGGTTCAAACTCACAAACTGTGAGATAATGACCTGAGCCAAAATCAAGCTGGACGCTTGACTTACTGAGCCACCCAGGTGCCCCAATCATTTTAAATTAAAATCAAATTTCCGTAAGATACCGAAAAGTAAAAGGTATAGCTGAAATAAATAAAATATAGATGCAAAATCTAAGATTAACATACAAAATAAATAAAATATAATGGAACATGATAATTTCAGAAGAATAAAAATCTCATAAATCTCATGTATATGGAGCTCAGTACAGAAGTTCAAATCATCAAATTTGTAAGAAGAAAACTTCATAATTCCTATATAATTAAAACAGAAAGTGAAGGATTATAAGAAATTAATTTATATTGAAACTGACAATCCAAGATAATTACCAACAAGTCGCCATGATATATTCATCTGTGATTCAAATAATTCCAAAAGCTAGTTAATTGTGGCACAAAATAAATAATCCTACTTATCACTTCAGCTTTAGTTATCTTTCCATTATTCTACTCCTTTCAGTCTTTCATAGGACTTTACCAAGAGGTGATGTAATACCTTTGATCCTCAGACAGTAGGTAACAGGCCTCAAGTTTAGGGGCCTTGTTGTATCACAGAAAAGAACACAGACACAAACAAGTCCAGAAGAGCATGCTGACCAGAGCCTGGCTTTAAATAAGCAAATAGAGCTTGTTAGAAGGAATGCACTCACCACAATGAGATGAGGCAAGCAGGTGAAAAAGTTTTGGACTGCTTCTGTCTGGTTGGGATCTTTGACACAGTGTAAAAAATGTATACATAAGAGACCACAATGCACACTAAACATGAAAATGCATAAGAGACATCAATGGCCACACTGAAATTAATAGTTGCATGTTCCTCAGAACAAGTCAAAGGCAGGCACATCACTGAAGAACTGATATATGATAGTGGACCCACAGAAATGTAAAGGGAATATCCCATTAGTTGATTTGTGCTTTTGTTTTGTTTCTCTTGACTCCAGAGACATATCTACAAAGAAGTTGCTATGGTTGATGTCAAAGAGGCTACTGTCTGTCTTCTCCTCTAGGATTTTGATGACTTCAGGCCCACATTTAGGTCTTTAATTCATTTTGAATTTATTTTTGTATTTGGTATATGATAATGTTCTGGTTTTATTCTGTTGCATGTCGCTGTCCAGTTTTCCCAACACCGTTTATTTAAAAAACTGCCTTTTTCCCACTGGACATTCTTCCCTGTCTTGTTGAAGATTAATCTACCATATACTTGTTTGTAATATAACTTGAAGTTAAGAATTGTGGTGCCTCCAGTTTTGGTTATCTTTTTCAAGATTGTTTTGGCTACCTGGGATATTTTGTGGTTACATACAAAATTTAGGATTGTTTGTTCTAGTTTTGTGAAAAAAATGCTGTTGCTCTTTTGAAAGATATTGCATTAACTATATGGATTGTGTTGGGTAAAGAGGACATTTTAACAATATTTGTTATTTCAGTCCATGAGCATAACTGATTTTTACATTTCTTTTTGTCATCTTGAGTTTCTTTCATCAGTGTTTTATAGTTTTCAGAGTACAGGTCTTTCACCTCTTGGGTTAAGTTTATTTAATAGTATATATGTATTTTTTTAAATTTTATTTTTAGAGAGAGAGAAAGAGATAATGACCAGGGGAGAGAACACACACACACACACACAGACACACACACACATACACACACTCACAGAGAAAGAAAGAGAGAAAACAGAGAAAAAGAGAGAGAGAATATTGAACAGGCTCCATGCTCAGTGCAGATTCTGACACAGGGCTCAATGTCATGACCCAGGAATCATGATGTGAGCCACAATCAAGAGTCAGACGCTTATCCATCTAAGCCACCCAGGTGCCCCTATTCATAGGTATCTTATTGTTTATGGTGAAATTACAAATGGGACTGATTCTTTAATTTATCTTTCTGTCACTTCATTACTGCTATACAGAAAGGCAACATATCTCTCCACACTGATTTTGTATACTGTGATTTACTGAATTACTTTATCTAGCAGGTCTTTGGTGGAGTCTCTTCAGTTTCATGACACTATCATTTCATCTGTAAGAAAAGAAAGTTCTCCCCTGCAAATTTGGATGCTATTTATTACTTTTTGTTGTCTCCCAGCTGTGGCTAGTACTTCAAGTACTATTTTATATAACAGTGGTCAGATGGACATCTGTATCTAGTTCCTGACTGGAGAGGAAAAGCTCTCGGTTTATCCCCATTAAGGATGATGTTAACAGTAGCTTTTTTTACAGATGGCCTTTATTACGTTCAGGTATAGTCCCTTTAAAACTACCTTGTTGACATTTTTATAATGAATTAATGTTGTACTTTGTCAAATGATTTTTCTGCATCTATTGAAATAATGACGTGGTTCTCATCCTTTCTTTTACTTTTGGGGAGTACCACATTGATTTATTTGTGAATTCCTTGCAGCCTAAGGGTAAATCCCACTTGATCATGGTGAATTATTCTTTAATGGGGCATTGGATTTGGTTTGCTAGTGTATTGTTGAGAATTTTGCATCCATGTTCATCATGAGTCTTTATCTGGTTTTGGTTTCAGGGTAACGCTGACCACATAGAATGCCTTTTGGAGTTTTCCTTCCTCTTCTACTTTTTTGAAATAGTTTGAGAAGTATCAGTATTCACTCGTATTTAACTGTTTGGTATAATTCAAGTATGAAACCATCTGGCCCTGGACTTTTGTTTCTTGGGAGTTTCATGATTACTTGTTCATGATTGCTGGATATCAGTCTGTCCATGTTTTCTGTTTTCTTTTTCTTTTTCTTCTGTTTTTCTGTTTCAGTCTTGTTAGTTTCCATGCACCTCAGAATTTGTTACCTTCTTCCAGGTGGCCCCACTTGTCGGCATGTAATTTTTCATAGTATTCTCTTATAATTGTTATTTCTGCCGTGTTGGTGGTTACTCTCCTGTCTCACTTCTGAATATATTTATTTGGGTCCTTTCTCTTTCTTTTTTGATAAGTCTGTCTAGAGGTTCATAAATTTTATTAATTTTGTAATAATCATTTCCTGGTTTCATTGATGTGTTCCATTATTATTATTATTATTATTATTATTATTATTACTATTACTATCATTTAGTTTCTATATAATTTAGTTCTGCTCTAACCCTTATTATTTCCTTCATTCTGATGGCTTTTATCTTTGTATGTTTTTCTTTATGTAGCTCCTTTGGTCTTAAGGTTAGGTTGCTTATGTGAGATTTTTCTTGTTTCTTGAGGCAGGCCTGCATTGCTATCTACCTCCCTCTTAGGACCACTTTTGCTGCATGCCAAAAATTTTGAACTGGTTTGTGTTCACTTTATTTTCATTTTCATTTGTTTCCATGTACTTTTATTTGTTTTCCATGTAGTTTGATTTCCTGACTGACTCTTTTATTTCTTAGTAGCATCTTGTTTAACTTCTATGAATTAGTGGTCTTTCTATTTTTTTTTTTTTAATTGTGGGTCACTTCAAGTTTCATAGCATATTGTTTAGAAAAGGTGCATGGTCTGATTTCAATATTCTGAATTTGTTTAGGCCTGATTTGTAACCTAATATCTGTTCTATTTTGGAGAATGTCCCATGTGCACTTGAAAATAATGTGTATTCTGCTGTTTTAGAGTGGAATGTTCTAAATATATCTGTTAGGTCCATCTGTTCCAGTGTGTCATTCAAAGCCATTGTGTACTTTCTGATTTTCTGTTCATAAGATTTGTGTACTGATGTTAAGTGTGGTGTTAAAGCCTCCGACCATGATATTGTTATTAAGTAGTACCTTTATGATTGTTATTAAACATTTTATATATTTGGGTGTTCCCATGTTGCTGTTTACGTAATTATTTACAATGTTAGATCTTCTGGTTGGATTGTCTCCTTATGTATGGTATAGTGTCCTTCTGAATCTCATTACAGACTTTCTTTTAAAGTTTCTCCAGGTGCACCTGCATGGCTCAGTATGTTAAGTGTCTGACTCTTAATTTCAGCTAAGGTTGTGATCTCACTGTGAGATCGAGCCTTACATTGAGCTCTGCACTGACAACATGGAGCCAGCTTGAGATTTTTGTTCTTGCTTTTTCTTTGCCTCTCCTTCACTCTCTCTATCTTTCAAAATAAATTAATAAGAATTTAAAAATATTAAGTAGAGATTACCTAATATAAATGCTGCCAGTCTATCTTTTTTTTTTTTTTGACAACCATTTGTATGGTAAGCATTTCTACATCAAAATAAAAGACTTCTGCATGGTAAAGGGAACAATCAATAAAGCAAAATGGCTACGTTCAGAATTGGAGAAGATATTTGCAAATGTCATATATGATAAAACATTCATATTAAAAATATATAAAGAACTTATAAACTCAACACCGAAATAATGAATAATTGAATTAAAAATGGGCTGAAGACATAAATAGACATTTTTTCTAAAGAATACATCCAGATAACCAACAGACACAAGAAAAGATGCCCATCATCACGGATCATCTGGGAAATACAAAGCAAAACTACAATGAGATATCACTTCACACCCGTGAGAATGAATAAAATCAAATTCAGAAGAAACAATGAGTGTTGGCAAGAATGTGGAGAAAAAGAACCCTCATGCACTGTTGGTGGGAATGCAGACTGGTACAGCCACTTTTGAGAACAGTATGTAGGTTCCTCAAAATGTTAAAACTAGAACTGCCTTACAATCCATAATTGTACTGCTTAGTGTGTATCCCAAAAAGTACAAAAACACTAATTCAAATGGATACATTCATTTTTATTTTTATTACAGCATTATTTACAATTGTAAATTTGGAAGCAGCTCAAATGCCAAGGGGTAGATGAATGGATAAAGAAGAAATAATAGAATATTATTCATTCATTAAAAAAAAGAATGAAACCTTACTATTTTTAAATGCATGCATGGAGCTAGAGAGTAAAATGTTAAATGAGATAAGTCAGTAAAAGAAAAACAAATACCATATGATGTCACTCCTGTGTGGAATTTAAGAAACAAAACAAAGAAACAAAGAAAAGAAAAAGACACACCAAGAAACAGACTAACTACAGAGAAGAAAGTGTTGGTTACAAGAAGGGAGGTGGGAGGGGCATGGTTGAAATGTTTTGTGGGATTAAAAACTACACTTATCACATAACCATTAATTAATGTACAAAACGTTGAGTTACTATATTGTATGCCTAAAACTAATTGAACATTATCTGTTAAATATATTGGAATTATAATTAAAGACGTAAAAAAATTGGAGAGTTAAGGTAAAGTTTATCTGAAGATCCTTGCAATATTCTTGCAACGTTTTTGTAAGTTTGAACTCATTTTACAAATTAGAGTAAAACAAGGCTATCACAAATAAACCAGGTATATTTTGCAATAATTTCAAAATTCATTTTTATTTCATATTTACATCAAATCAATGTGCTGATATTTTAATAAAGTAAGGACAGTTTTAATTCAAAGTTTTGAGATATCTTTATTCTACATATTGAAATTGTATGTCTTCTAGCACAAATTACCTATCTAATTTTTATTTTTAAATTCGTTTTATTTTGGCAAAAATAAATTTGGATCATACTCATGAAAAAGTCAGTATTTCAAAACTATTAATTTTTAATTATGTCAAGCTGTGTAAATGATTGTGTAAAATGTTATTTAATTCTCTACACTACTATTTATGCTCTCAACTTTCCATGTAAAAGAGATTAAATTTTATTTTTTAAAATATTTTCTTGCAATTATCTAGTAGTAGACAAATGACGTTTTGTTAATTATATCTCCAGTAGCCAAAATTATTTCTAAAGGAACTAACTGAAAGTGTTAATTAATGTTACTAAGATCTATTAGATGCCAAAGCAAACACACACACACACACACACACAAATAAAAATTGGATCACTTCCAAATTCTTACAATATCTTTAAAAATGATTTCAGTTTTATTACCCTACAATGATTGTTTTTGACAGATGACCGATAAAACTTATTTGCTTTCTATGTTAAATGGCAAGCTTATAGCAAGCCTTCTCAGAGTGTAATACATGTCAGATTTCCAAAGTCATTTGACTAAATGAACATTCTTCAACTTCAGTCAGAGATGCGTTGAGTCAGTAATTAACAATATTTGTCAGAAGTCTTCATGTACAGCAAAGTGCTCAAATTATTAGTATCAATTTTGGAGTGATAACCACAAGTAATAATAGTTTATTACTAAGTGGAGTTAAAGAAATATTTAAGTGTTTTATTATTATTCTAGTAGAATTCTGAATCATGTCCTTTCAGATATATTACACTATGTTTTCTGAGAATTGAACAATTGTGCCTATAAAAAATAACAGTGATTACAATCCATAAGGCCTTAGGAGATTATCACTTAATAAGGCTATTCAGAAAACTTTTAAGACTCTCTTCTTTTGGGAATTCAAAGCAATTTGTCACATCCCTTAAAAATGATTTGTTGTAGAGACATTGACTAGAGAATATTTCAAATGACGTCACATTTAAAATAAAGGGCAAATGAATTTCCTGGTTGCATTTAATATTCATTCCTCCGTGTTAAAAAAAAATATTACATTGTAGAGATCTTTGAGCTCTTCAACAGAATATTAGCAACATATTATGCCATAATAACCAAGAATTTCCAAAGGAAGATATAGTTTCATATTAATTTCAGGTAATCAACTGGTAAGTTAAACTGTTTTTGTGGGGCAAGATAAACTTCTGCTCTCAGGTGTACTTGTTGGAAACATCTGATAAATCATCCTTTGCCCACGCAGTTGAAGAGTTAGAATTAGTTCAATGTATGAATTTCAGATTTCTAAATCTGAATGGTAAAATGTTAAATAGTCTCTGTTCCAAAACAAACAAACAAACAAGAAAACAAAAATCAGTATTGTAGATATTAAATATATATAGGGCAGAAACCAAAAACAATGAGATTCAATTAACCAAATTTTTCACCCATCTCCCACTTTTGGTGTATCATTGTATATTTCTCCACACAGACATTTGGAATAAATTGATAAATGTATTCAAGATTATTTCACTGCCCTACTATACATCTAATTCACCACAAATCACATATGATACATATGTCCATTGCCTTGACTTCCATTTATTTAACTATGCTTCTTAAAATGTTCCATCCACTGGGCTTTTCACTATAGTCTACGCTTCATTTAGGCTTTAGATTTTAGGTAACTCCAAAAGGGAGCGCCTTCCCCTCTATCCTTCAGTAGCTGCTGGGATAATCTATAAAATGTTACATTTTTAAAAAAAATTTGCAGTGGAACCCATCGCCATCTAATTTTTGCTTCTTCATAGATTTATATATTCATCATTGTATGCCTCCTCCCACTGACTGAAAACTTCCAGAAAACCTTTTATTTTTATTTTTTTTAATATCTGTCATCCAGTTTGGTGTCTGATATATTTAAACACTTGTTGCTCTTTTCACTAAATAATTCTGCACAGTAGCAAACAATGTAGGGAAATAGTTTGATAATATCTGATGAATGGAAAAATAAATTCTAGGCAACATAAAATAATGAATAAAAGATACAATCAGACAGAATACGTGATAAATTTTGTTATAGTAACTTCTAAAGTAGACTTTTATTTAAGATCAATTACTCAGGGCGCCTGGGTGGCGCAGTCGGTTAAGCGTCCGACTTCAGCCAGGTCACGATCTCCCGGTCCATGAGTTCGAGCCCCGCGTCGGGCTCTGGGCTGATGGCTCGGAGCCTGGAGCCTGTTTCCGATTCTGTGTCTCCCTCTCTCTCTGCCCCTCCCCCGTTCATGCTCTGTCTCTCTCTGTCCCAAAAATAAATAAAAAACGTTGAAAAAAAAATTAAAAAAAAAAAATAAAGATCAATTACTGACAAGGTGCCACAATAACATAGCTTTCTACATATGTGTGTATTCAAAGGACATTAAGTTTTGCTAAATAATTTATCTCTTTCTTTCTTTCTTTCTCTCTGTCTCATATGAAATGAAACATTCAACATATGTGACTGCATGACCTCAAGATAATAAAAACATTGAAAAAATAATCCTTGTTTATGTCACCTTGATTATGTCCATATATTTATAAAAAAAGTTATTTGCTTACAGTGGAGTATTTAATAAAATGTAAATGTGAGGTAATGATTTTTAATAACAAAGGAGAATTGATTTACTCCCATTAGATTATTAGTAATCCTAACACACTATAAAGACATAGAACTTTGAACTGTTTTTCAGAAAACAAAAAGATTTGTCATTATGCATGGCACAATACCAGTCTGAGGGCAAGGACTTAGTGTGTCAGGAAAACTTTCATATTTAGTCAAATTGTATACATCTGGTAGCAAGTTCAGATTGAAGCTACAGAATCAGATGTAATTTATATGAAGACTAATTGAATTCACATACTACTTATGAAACACTTTTACCTTAAAAAATAAGATGGAATTTCTGTAGAAGTATTTAAGATACATAGGATGGCTCTTTTTCAAATAAACGATGGTATATATCAATATAGTTCTGGTCAGGTGGTAGAAATTGACTTTTTCATTATTTCATTGTCCTAACAGGCAGTGAAGAGATTCTAGCATGGCCAATGTCACCTTAGTGACAGGATTTCTTCTTGTGGAGTTTTCTGACATCCAAGAGCTTCAGATATTATATGGTGTGCTCTTCCTACTGATTTATCTGGCTGTCCTGATGAGTAACCTTCTCATCATCACTCTCATTACCCTAGACCAGCATCTACAGACACCAATGTACTTTTTCCTGAAGAATTTGTCATTCCTGGATGTCTTCCTTGTGTCTGTCCCAATCCCCAAATTGATTGTCAACAGCCTAACATACAGCAATTCCATCTCCATTTTAGGGTGTGCCTTCCAGCTACTTTTCATGACTTCCTTCTCAGCAAGTGAGATATTTGTCCTTACTGCCATGTCCTATGACCGCTATGTAGCCATATGCTGTCCTCTGCAGTACGAAGTCATCATGAACGCTGGTGCCTGTACAGTGATGGCAGGTGTTTCCTGGGCCATTGGAGGACTCTTTGGAACTGTGTATACTGCTGGCACATTTTTCATGCCATTCTGTGGCTCCAATGTGATCCCACAGTTTTTCTGTGATGTTTCCTCATTACTAAGTATCTCCTGTTCTGAAACACTCCTAGTGGTGTATACAAGTATTGGGATAGGTATGTGTTTAGGCATATCTTGTTTCATCTGTATTGTGATCTCCTATGCTTATATTTTCTCCACTGTGCTGAAGATTCCTACCACAAAAGGTCAGTCAAAAGCTTTCTCCACATGCTTTCCCCATCTTGTTGTTTTTACTCTTTTTATTATAACTGCCTGTTTTGTTTATCTGAAAGCAACCTCAAATACACCCCTAGTTATTGACAGGTTGCTTTCTGTGGTTTACACCGTGATACCTCCAATACTCAACCCTGTAATCTACAGCCTGAGGAACAAAGACATGAAATGGGCTCTTATGAGATTGCTGCAGAAAACACTTGGTCTCACATCTTTTAATACTAACTAACATCTATCAATGATATAGTATCTTACTGATCACAATAGATTTTCTCATCAGTTACCTCATTCCTAACTTTGGAATAATTCGATAAAAGAAAACTATGTACTCACATACACCAATGTAAATAAATTCTCAACAGCCTAATTGTCTGTTTCCAGTTCAGGTAGTGGCATTATACACAACTAACACATAAGTGTCACATGTTTCTCATGCAGCGGTCTTCAATGACAAAGAATCTCTTCATTTGTGGTATGATCTTCTAAAAGAATTGCTTGTTTCTCATGATGTTTATAATTTTTTTGATTTAATCTCATTTTCACTATTTTATTACATATTTTTAAATGAGGCACTGCAACAGGTACAGTGCCATAAAAAGCATTTGAACTACCAAGATAATATTTTCATATCACTTTTCTGAAGGATCAGACTGTCTAGTGCTGAAGCAGAACAAAAAGTAAGCAAACATAATGCAGTAGGCTATGGGCTATTCTAGAGATGTTCTTACATCTATAAACAACACTCAGGAGAGACATAAAACAGAGACAAAATCCTGGAAAGAAATACATCTCAGCACAGTTCCCCAAGATAACTCTTGATCAACTGGGTAAATAGTATTTCCAGAGAGACACCAGGCAGAGGTCTGAGTCTATAAGACATGTATGCCTGCATGTCTACCTGTCTATAATTCAGAAAGGCCCTTACTACTATTTATGGCATGATGAATGGTTCTAATGAGTGACATGAAGCTATGAAATATATTAATACTATAGCAGAAGTTTCTCACTTGGGGATGGGCTCTCTTTTGACTTCTTCACTAGTGCCTCCAATATGTTTTTTTTTTAATTAATTTGTACAAAACTACATAAAGATTCTGTGTTTTATAAAAACTCTCTGGGATTTACATTGACATTGTTCCATCCTTCATTGTTTAAGGAAAATAATACAAAGGTTTCTTAGATATTTTCAATCGGATTCTTTTATTTTTAAATCATAAATGTTTTATTGTCACTTGGATTAAAAGTGGTTGATATTTTAATCAACCCTTTAATCAAGTGATAGATGGTTGATATTTTTTCTCAGGCACAAATGATCTCATTTAACCATGTCCCCAAATATCCTCTGACAACTTTGGTTTTTACCATGCTAATATCATTTATAAATATATACTTATGCTTTTTCATATAATTTTTATATATCATATACATAAGATTATCTTTAAGATTTCCCATAGAATCCATGAAAAAGTCCCCACTTATTTTTGTTCTTTACCCTTAAAGAAAGAAATATGGCAAACATAATTGGATTTGTTTGATGGGTATGTGTATCAACTGTCAGAATTACCTGGGAAAATCTGTCAAAAAAAAAAAAAAGATTCTTAGACTGCTTATGGTTAAATTTATATTGTAAAAAAATGGTACTGGATTAAATATTTTGAAATTGAATATTTCATGGGAAATTCCTGGAGATATTTTTGTTCCCTCACTATCTATAATGTGTTTTTATTATGAGAGAAAACACTAATTGAAAAACTATTTTTTTTTCTTTAGAAGACTGGCAACTGTTAAATATAGGAGTGATTGAAAAGTCATCATTTTAATAATCCATATCACAAGTGATGTAATCAGTAATGGATACTAAAATCTTTAGGATAGAAGTTGTAAGGAATGACATATTCTTATGATGACAGGTAATGAGTTAGGCTGAATTTCCTGAAAGAATGTGAGAATGACATGTGCAGAAAAGGTTTTCTTATATTTCTGTGATGCAGATCATAAAGCCCTCAGGTGAAGGGTGCCTTCTCTACTCCCCTTGGAAAGGAGCATCCATATCTCCAGAGGTAATGGGATAAGGAGAGTAATCTGACCAAATAGATCTTGAAATTATTCCCCCAGTTTATTATGCTTAGCTCTATTTCTCCTATTATATCTTTCCATGGTTTTCCACTCTTCATCAGATCTAGGATAAAAACTCTCAGGTTCAATCATTTCTTTGGGTCTTCATTTCCTTATGAAAGCTCCCTTGTCATATAATACTTACATTAAATAAATTTTATAATTTTCTTTTATTGTAGGGGTAGCAGTCAAGAACTGAAAGGGTATAGAATATTTTTTTATCCCCTACAGTTTCTAGTACTTGAACAGGTATGACTGGGTCAATGAATTAGCTCTGGATCATGCAGAAGGGATTATGGGAAAATTGGCAGAAGTTGGCAGAAAGTAAGAATTTTAATCAAAGTCAGCTCTCCTGTAACTCCGTAGTGCCCAGCTGAGAGAGAAAACAAAAACAAAAACAAAAACAGAACAAAACAAAAGCAAAACAAAACAAAGCTCTTCTTTATTGTTTCTTTTCCAAATTTAAAGTAGCAAGATAAAAAATGAAAATGCTTTCTTAGATTTTGACTCTGGTTAAATTGCTTTTGAGATACCCATTGATTATAGAAGAAAGCCTTTCTTTCTAGGGACAGCTATTGCATTCCTATTGCTTATTTGAGTCCTGAGAACATGGTTTGGCTTTCCACCCTCCTATGCATGCAGGTAGTTGGTTTCTACATGTTCAGGAAACCAACTGTCAGGTTGAGAACTCCCAGTCTGGCAAGAAATAAACGTGGGTTGTACCCCATCTGCAGCTAACATAGTATTGACCGTTACCAGCTATGGGGAGATTACCTAAGTCTTTCTTTTGGCTCTCTTTGGGAATGATTCAGGACCATAAAAGGGTGCATATTTTGCACTCTCTTTTGAGACATTCCTTGAGTTAATGATTAAATCACAAAAGGCATATTAGCTTTGGTTTTTAATCCCTTGGTTTAAAACAAAAAAGAAAAACATTTTTAAGACTTTAATTCTTTCACAAATATTTACTGCTCATTTTGGTTGAAAGCTAATAATAAGATTTTTGAAAGGGTATTTTTATTTTGAGAATTTTGTGGCCAGGAGCTGAAATTGGAAAGTAATTGGAAGGTGATATTCAGAATCTGATAGGAGATATTTTTTTTTAAGGTTTCTCTGTTCTTCCAGTTTGGTCCTGTTCTACCCATGGAAATTTCTCCAATGACTCAAACCCCTATTTGGAATCCCTACTGACTGTATGCCCTGCTCTGACCATCCCCTTCTTGTTGACATGATGTTGCCGAGAATAATTTGGAATTCAATCTGCTTCTTTTCTAATCTGAATCTGAAAAGAAGGTATGGATGCATTAAAATATTAAAAGATCTTATCAAAATGGCTCACCTGAGATTTCCTCCTTCCCATGACTTCCCCTTGTGTTTCCCCGTTTGCTACCTTAGAGTTTCCATTCAGTTCACTTGAATCCTTTGGCATATCCCCTATTGAGCCAATACCACCTCCATCCTTCTGTCTACTTCTACCAGATTTTTTCCAACTCTAGTTTCTACAGTCATTTGAACTTTGGGCCCCTTGCCAAGCCCTACCTCAAGGACTCTCAAGTAATTGAAAACCCCCCAAAAGCAAGTACTCAAAATTGAAAAGGTAAAAGACTACTTTGAAATAAACTACATGTTTTGGTCACTAGCATGGTCATGGAAACATCCAGACAGCCACTAGATATCTCCTCCATCACTCACCTACACTTAAGTCCACAGTCTGCACTAGATTACATTATCAGGACAAGGGAAGGTCTTGAAATTCTCCTCCACAAATGTTGGTAAGCAAACATCCTTAAATTATCCCAATTTTAGAAACACAATTCAGATGAAAATTTGAGTGGAGAAAAGACAAGACCTAACTATTTTTGACAAACCAGAAATATTACTCTATTTTACAGACTCATGGCTACAGATTTAGAATAAGAGCTATAAATTCTCTATTTATATATTTTTGCATGTTTGTATATATTTATGTTATAAATATTTGGTATATTTCTACCTCCATATGGTATTCATAAATTTATGGAATTTCTTTTAAAGGATGATTTTTAAGTTTATATATTTATTTTGAGAGAGACAGAGTGTGTGCCTGAGATGGGGAAGGGATGAGAGAGAGAAGGAGGGAAAATCCCAAGCAGGCTCTGTGCTGTCAGCACAGTACTGATGCAGAACTTGAGTAATATTCCATTATATATATATATATATATATATATATATATATATATGTGTGTGTGTGTGTGTGTGTGTATACACATATATATAATATCATATATAATGTGTATATATATTATTTGTGCATGTTTATATTATTTGTGTATATGCATTATATATGTGTGTTTATATATATTATATATAAATATATTTGTATATATAATTTATTATGTATAATACGTATGTACATATAGTATACATACATTATTTGTTTGTATATATATTATTTGTATATATACATTATATATATTTTTATATATAAATATATCACTTATTTTTTATCTATTCATCTATGGGTGGACACTTGAGTTGCTTCCATATCTTGGCTGTTTCAAATAATTCTGCAGAAAACATAGATGGTGCATATAACTTTTTGAATTAGTGTTTCAATTTTCTTTATGTAAAAATACTCAATAGTGGAATTAGTGAATTATATGGTAATTGTATTTGATAATTTTTGAGGACCTTCCATATTCTTTTCCACAGTGGCTGTACCAGTTTGCATTCCCACCAACAGTGCATGAATATTAACTTTTCTCTGCATATTCACCAATACTTGTTATTTTTTGTGTCTTTCATTTTAACCATTCTCACAAGTGTAAAGTGATAACTCATTGTGGTTTTAATTCACACATTCCCTGATGAGTGATGTTGAACATCTTTTCATGTGTCTGTTCACCATCTGTATGTCCTCTTTGGAAAATTTCTATTCAAGTTCTCTGCCCTGTTTTTAAATTGGGTTATTTGTTTTGTTGTTGAGTTGTATAAGTCCTTTGTACATTTTGGATATTAAACTCTCATCAAATGTATGGTTTAAATTTTGTTCTTATATTTAGCAGATTTCCTCTTCATTTGGCAATGGTTTATTTTGTTGTGCAGAGCTTTTTAGTTTGGTGTATTCATATTAGTTTATTTTTGCTTTTGTGTCACTTGCATTGGGAGACAAATCTACAAAGATGTCACTAAGACAAATGTCTTCTAGGAATATTGTGGTGTCAGGTCTTATATACAATTATGTGATCCCTTTTCAGTTAATTTCAAAGTATCAGTCTAGTTTGTTTCTTTCTCTCTTTCTCTCTTTCTGTCTCTCTTTCTCTCTTTCTCTCTTTCCTTCTTCTTTCTTCTTTCTTTCTTTCCTTCTTTCTTTCTTCTTCTTTCTTTCTTTCTTTCTTTCTTTCTTTCTTTCTTTCTTTCTTTCTTTCTTCTTTCTTTCTTCTTCTTCTTTCCAGAATGTGGCTGCTCAGTTTACTCAGCACCATTTATTGAAAAAGTATCTTTTCCCCATTACATATCCCTAGTCTTGTCTCTTTTACTGTAGGTTAATTACCCATATATGTCTGGGATTATTTCTGGCCTTTTAATTCAATTCATTATCTATGTGTCTGTATGTGTACCAATATCATACATACTTCCTTTATTATTGTAGCTTTGTAATAGTTTGAAATCAGGGAGTATTATACTACAAGCTTTGTTCTTTCTCAAGATAGGTTTAGCCATTTTTGTTTATTTATTTGTTTGTTTGTTTATTTATGGTTCTATACATCTTTTGGCATTATTTGTCTTACTTTTGAGAAAAATGCTGTTGGAATTTTGATAGGGATTGTGTTGAATTTGTATATTGTTTTGGATAGTATGGACATTTTAGCAATACTAATTTCTCAATCCATCAGCATTGAATATTGTTCTATTTATTTATCTCCTTAAATTTCTTTCATCAGGTCTTTCTTGGTTAAATTTACTTGTAGGTGTTTTATGTTTATTTTATGTAATTATAAATGCTGTTATTAATCTTTCTTTTTTGTTTCATCTTCTGTGTATAAATGCCACAGATTTCTATATATTAATTTTCTATTCTCCAAATTTACTGAGTTTACTTATTAGTTCTAACAGTGTTTTTTGTTTGTTTTGTTTTGTTTGTTTGTTTGTTTCTTTTATTTTGGCAGAGTCTTTAATATTTTCTATGCATAGTGGCCTATCATTCACAAATAGTGACAGTTTTACTTTTTTTCTGATTTGGTGGCTTTTATTACTCTTTTTTCCTCCCCTAATTGTTGTGGCTAGGACTGTCAATACTATGTTTAATAGCAGTGATGAACATGGGCATCATTGCTTTGTTTCTGTTCCTTAAGAAAAAGTTTTCAGCTTTTCACTATTGACTATAATGTTAGGTGTCGCTTGTTATATATGGCCTCCATTATGTTGAGTTACATTTCCTCTATTCCCACTTTGCTGAGAGTTTTTTTTATTATAAACTTACAAGAAATTTGTTATAATCAAATGGATCTTGTCAAATGTTTTATGTATCTATAAAGATAATCATGTTTTTTTACCTTTCATTTGGTAAGGTGATGTATCACATTGATCGATTTATAGATGTTGAACCCTTCTTGCATTCCTGGAATATATCTCACTCGATCATGGTATATTATCCTTTCAATGTATTGTGAAATTTGATTTACTAACGTTTTGTTGAGAGTTTTTTTTATTTTTTTCCATTTATATTTCTCAAAGTTTTTTTGGCCTGCAATTTGCCTGTGTGGTGTCCTTGTCTGGTTTTGGTGTCATGGTAATGCTGGTATCATAACATGTATTTGAAGTTTTCCCACCTCTTCAATTTTCTTGTAAATTTTGATAAGAATAGGTATTAAATCTTTGAATGTTTGGTAGAATTCACCAGTGAAGCTATCTGATCCTAGACATACTTTGTTTGGTGGTTTTTTATTACAATTTTAATTTCCTTACTAATAATCAATCTATTCAGAGTTTTCTATTTCCTTGGAAAACTTCATTTCCTTGGAAATGATGCACATTTCCAAAATTTATATATTTTTCCTAAATTGTCCAACGTGTTGGCATATAATTGTTCATGGTAGTTTTCTTTTTATTCTTTGCATTTCTGTTAATAGTTGTAAATTCTTTCATTTCTTAAAACAATTGTAATTGTTTTAATGTTTACTTATCTTAGAGAGAGAGAGAGAGAGAGAGAGAAACAGAGAGAGACAGACAGAGAGAGAGGAGGTGGAGGTGAGAGGAGGAGACAAATAATCTGAAAGAGACTCCAGGTTTTGAGCTGTCAGTGCAGAGCCTGAGGCGGGCCTTAAACCCTTGAACTGTGAGATCATGACCTGAGCCAAATTCAGAGGCTTAACTGACTAAGCCACCTAAGGCACCCTTCTTTCATTTCTGATTTATTTAAGTCTTTTTTAATTTTTGTTTTTTGGTTAGTTAAGGGTTGTCAATTTTGTTTGTCTTTTCACAAAACCAACTCTTATTTTTATTGATCTTTTCTATTGTGTTTTAAGTCTCTATTCCATTTATCTCTACTCTGATTTTTATATTTATTTCTACTAATTTGATGTTTTGTTTATTCAGTTTCTAGTTCTTCTAGGTGTAAAGTTGGATTGCCTGAGACTTTTCTCCTTTCCTAAGGTAAGCCTATATTGCTAAGAACTTCTTTCTTGGAACTGCTTTTGCTGCATCTTGTACATTTTGGTACATATTTCTATTTTCATTTTTCCCTAGATATGTTTTAATGTTTGCTTTGATTTTTTGGATGACCCATTGGTTATTTAGTAGCATATCACTCAATCCTTACATTTTTGTGGTTTTCCCATTTTCTTCTTTAATTTTTTTTTTATTTTTTCAGAAAGGAACAGGGTTATTAAAGAGGACCATTTCCTTCCTTAAATTAATTTCTAGTTTAATGCCTTTATGGTGAGAAAATTATTTTATATGATTTTAATTTTCTTGATTTTACTAGTTCCTGTTTTGTGACCCAATATATACTCTATCCTGGAGAATGTGTCATGTGTACTGGAAAAGAATTTGTATTCTTCTGCTTTAGGATGGCATATTCTGCATATATTTATTAAGTCCATCTCATCTAATGTGTCTATAAAAGCTGTTGTTTCGTGGTTATTTTTTTCTCTTAATGATTTATCCATTCATAATAGTGGGGAATGAAAGTCTCCTACTATTTTTATATTTTCAATTACTCATTTTAAGTCTTTTAATATTTGCTTTATATATTTTGGTGTCCCTATGTTGGGCACATGGAGATTTACCAATGTTATATCTGCCTGCTGGATTAACATGTTTCTCAATATATAGTGCCAGGTTTTGTCTTGTATTCCATTTTCAGTTTTAAAATTTATTTTGTCTGATATCACTATAGCCACTACAGTTTTTCTTTGTATTTTTTTTTTAATTCTCATTTGAATAGAGTGCCTTTTTTCATTCTTTCACTTCCAGCTTGTGTATATCCTTACTTCTAAAGTGAAACTCTGGTAAGCAGCAGGTGGATGGGTAGTTTTGTTTTGTTTTGTTTTGTTTTGTTTTGTTTTATTTAATCCATTCAGCCATTCTATGTCTTTAGATTTTATCCATGCAGCCATTCTATTTCTTTTGACCAGCAAATTTAGTCCATTTGCATTTAAAGTAATTATTGATATTTTAATACTTACTGTGATGTTGTTGTTCTTGTTTTCCTGGCTGTTTTTGAAGTTTCTCTCTGTCATTTTCTTCTTTCCTCTCTTCCTTTGTGGTTTGGTGACTTTTAGTGTTATGCTGAGATTTATTTTTCAGTTTCATTTGTATATTTATGTTTTATTTTCCTTAGGGCTATTACGAAGTTTATATAAAATATCTTATGTAAATAGTTCTGTTTTAAGTTGTTAACAACTTGATTACATGCATTTCAAAGGTTTAGTCTTTACTTCTCCTTACACATTTTAGATATTTGATGATACATTAACATCTTTTTTTTATTTTATGCTTCCCTTAACTAATTATTGTGATTTTAATTTATTTGTCTTTTCACTTATATGCTTGCTAAATACTGATCTACTAACATTGTTATATATTTACTTTTTCTTTTTTATTTAAAAAAATAATGTTTATTTTTGAAAAAGAGAGAGACAGAGAGTGAGTTGGGGGATGGGCAGAGAGAGAAGAAGACACAGAATCTGAAGCAGGCTCCAGGCTCTGAGCTGTCAGCACAGAACCTGATGCAGGGCTCAAACCCACAAACTGGGAGATCATGACCTGAGCCGAAGTTGGACACTCAACCAACTGAGCCACCCATGTGCTCCTGTATTTACTTTTTCAAGTGAGTTTGTTTTTCCTGTCTTTCATGTTTCCTTACATTAATTAGTGCCATTTTTTTTTCTCCTTAATGAAGTTACCTTAACATTTCTTGTGAGTCCAATATAGTCGTGATAAACTCCTTTAGCTTTTGCTTATCTGGAAAGTTCTTGGTTAAAGTTTTCTTTCTTTTTCTGTTTTGTTTTGTTTTTTCCATAACACTTTGAATAGGTCATGTCTCTCACTTCAGCCTTTAGTTTCTGCAGAAACACTTCTGAGAGGCTCATGTGGTTTCCCATGTATGTAAGGTTTTTTGTTTTGTTTTGTTTTTTTTCCCATGATGCTTTTAAGATTCTCTCTTTATTCTAAAATGTTACCATTTTAATTATAATGTATTTTGATGTGGATCTCTTTGATTTTATCTTATTTGGATTTCTCTGGGTTTCCTGGACTTGGATGTCTAATTCCTTCCTTAGATTAGACAAGTTTTCTGCTATCATTTCTTCAATTTTGTTTTCCTGTTCCTTTCTATTTCCCTTTGTTTACTGGCATCTCTGTAATTTTATTCTCCTTGATGTTATCCCAGTTGTCCCTTAAGGCATTTTTACTTACACCTTGTGTTTGTTTGTTGGTTTATTTGTTTGTTTTCTGCTGTGTCCAGGTTTCATTGTTCTGTCTTCCAGTTCACTAATTTGATATTCTATTTTATCCAGTTTGCTGTTAGACCATTGTGGTGTATTTTTCATTTCAGTTATAACTTCTGTTTGGTATTTTCTTACATTTTCTATCTCCTTAACTATCTTCTAACTATGTTTATTTACATGTGCTATGGCACATGAAGGAGTGGGGCTGGTTACTAGCCCAATGGTGAGGCATGGTTGTTTCAGGGTGTTGGTGGATAGGGCACTCTGTCTACTGTAACAAGCAAGAAATAAGGAGAGTTATAAAACGGTATGGGCCTATGCTTATATTAGTAATGTAACCTGAGATATATATATATATATATATATATATATATATATATATATAGCTCCTGCCAGTATCACAGGTCCCCAGGAGAGTCTTTGCTATTTTTTGCTTCTCTGGCAGACTTCTTGAGCTTAGTAAATGGATCTCCTTTATCTTTGGTCTATATACTTTTCAAATGTGTGTTTTTCTGGATTCTAGGTTGAGTGAGCCTATGTGTAAGCCCTTTAAAAGTGGGTTTTCCAGTACTTCCGGATTTATAATCTTCCTTATAGTAATCCCGATATATTTTCACAGCCCAGTGTTTTAGGGGCTCATCAATGTTGTGCAGTATCAAAAGGTTGGTGTGCTTGATGGCAAGATTTAATCTTTCACTCCTTAGGGGAACATTCTGTACATTTGATGCATCCTTAATTGAGAATTGCCATACCTAAGGTATGTTTTTCTTAATGGGGTGTCTGTGTATTTGCCTCCTTTTCATTTCAATGTTGTCCAATTATATGTTGTTTTGAAGCATCTATTTATCCAGTTTTTAGTCTCTTTCATTCCATATATAGTTATAGATTCATTGTGTCCTTGGCAGGAAGTGAATTCTGGATCTTACAAAAATGCAATGTTGAACCCAACTACATAATTATTAATAACAAGTCAATTACATTGATGTAATAGGGATTATTGTTTATAAAATAAGTTTTTAATAATATTTTGAAAACTTATCTACTTAAAAATAGTTTCAATATTTTTTTTTATTTACTTGTAAGTTAGTTAACATATAGTGTAATAACAATTTCAGGAATAGATTTTAGTGAATCATCATATACATTTAGCACCCAGTGTTCATCCCAACAGGGGCCTTCATTAATGCCCATCACCCATTTAGCCTATCTCCCCACACAGCACCCCTCAGTTTTTTCTCTATACTTAAGGGTCTCTTATGGTTTCTCTCCCTCTTTGTTTTTATCTTATTTTTGCTTCTCTTCCTCAATGTTCATCTATTTTGTTTCTTTTATTTATTTTTTTAAGGTTTATTTAATTTGAGAAAGAGAGAGGGGACTAGTGGGGGAGACGCAAGAGAGAGGGAAACACAGATTATGAGCAGGTTACGGGCTCTGAGCTGTCAACACAGAACCCAATGCAAGGGTCAAACTCACAAATGGTGAGACCTGAGCCAAAGTTGGACACTTAACTGATTGAGCCACCCAGGTGCCCCTCATCTGTTTTGTTTCTTAACTTTCACATATGAGTAAAATAATATGATAGTTGTCTTTCTCTGTCTTATTTTGCTTAGCATAATACTCACTAATTTCATCCATGTTTCAGCAAATGGCAAGATTTTATTATTTTTGATTGCTGAACGATATTCCATTGTAAAGATGATGTCATATGTACACTAGATCTTCTTTATCCATTCATCAGTTCATGGACATTTGTGCTCTTTATATACTGTGGCTATTGTCGAAAGTGCTGCTATAAACACTGGGGTGCATGTGACCCTTCGAATCAGCATTTTTGTATCCTTTGGATAAATGCCTATTAGTGCAATTGTTGAATCATGGGGTAGTTCTTTTTTTTTTTTTCATTTTTTGAGGAACATCCATTCTGTTTTCCAGAGTGGCTGTACCAATTAGCATTCCCACCAGCAATACAAAAGGGATCCCCTTTCTCCACATCCTCACTAACATCTGTTGTTGATTGAGTTGTTAATGTTAGCCATTCTGACAGCTGTGAGTTAATATCTCATTGTGGGTTTTGATTTGTATTTCCCTGATGAGGAGTGATGTTGAGCATCTTTTCATGTGTCTGTTAGCCATCTGGCTGTCTTTTTTTGGAAAAGTGTTTATTCATGTATTTTGCCCATTTCTTCACTGGATTATTTGGTTTTAGGATGCTGAGTTTGATAAGTTCTTTATAGATTTTGGATACTAACCGTCTATCCGGTGTGTGATTTGTAAATATCTTCTCCCATTCCATCAGTTGCTTTTTAGTTTTGCTGATTGTTTCCTTCACTTTGCATAATCATTTTATCTTGATGAGGTCCCAATAGTTCATTTTTGCTTTTGTTTCCTTTGCCTCTGGAGACATGTCTGGTAAGAAGTTGCTACAGCCAAGGTACAAGAGGTTGTTGCCTTTTTTCTCTTCTAGGATTTTGATGACTTCCTGTATTACGTTTAGACCTTTCATCCGTTTTATTTTTGTGTATGGTGAGAGAGTAGTCAAGGCTCATACTTCTGCATGTTGCTGTCCAGTTTTCCCAGCACCATTTCCTGAGGTGACTGTCTTTTTTCCACTGGATGTTCTTTCCTGTTTTGTCAATAAGTAGTTGGCCATACATTTGTGGGTCCATTTCTGTGTTTTCTATTCTGTTCCATTTAGCTATATGCCTGTTTTTGTGCCAGTACCATACTGTCTTGATGATTACAGCTTTGTAATACAGCTTGAAGTCAAGAATTGTGATGCCTCTAGATTTGGTTTTCTTTTTCAACCTTAGTTTGGCTACTCAGGGTATTTTCTGGTAACATACATATTTTAGAATTGTGTGATCTATATCTGTGAAGAATGCTAGTGTTATTTTGATAAGGATTGCATTGAATGTGTAGATTGGTTTGGCTGGTATTGACATTTTAACAATATTTGTTCTTCCAATCCATGACCATGGAATGTTTTTTGATTTGTGTCTTCTTTAACTTTTCTCATTAGCTTTATATAGTTTTCAGTGTACACATTTTTCTCCTCTTTGGTTAAGTTTATTCCTAGGCATTTTATTTTGGGGGGTAGGGGACAATTGTAAATGAGATCGATTCTTTGATGTCTCTTTCTGCTACTTCATTATTGGTATATAGAAATGCACCATTGTACATTGATTTTATATGTGTGACTTTGATGAATTCATGTATCCGTTCTAGCAGTTTTTTGGTGAAGTCTTTTAGGCTTTCCCATAGAGTATTATGTTGTCTGTGAAGAATGAACGTTTGACTTCCTCCCTGAAGATTTAGATGGCTTTTATTTATTTATGTTGCTTGATTGCTGAGGCTAGGACTTCAAACACTATGTTGGATAACACTGGTGATAGTGGACATCCTGGTTGTGCTACTGACCTTAGGGAGAAAGCTCTCAGTTTTTCCCCATTGAGGATGATATTATTTGTGTGTCTTTTGTATATGGCCTCTTCAACCACAATCAAGCAGAACACATATTAATTACATAAAAAATGAATGAACTGGGGAAATGCAAGATGGCAGAGTAAGAGGATCTTAAGCTCATCTCATTCCATACTTAGAGCTAGATATCAATCATATCCAAGGAAATAACCAGAAAGTGATCTAAAGACTGGCAGAACAAACTACATGATAAATGTAGAAAAGAAGCTGCATCTGAAAGGTTAGGAAGGACAGAAACAGTGATCAGGAGCTGTCCACAGAAAGGAGGAAGCTCTTGTCATGGAGAGGGAAAAGCACCAAGGAGCCCATAGAGGGAAAACAAATCCCTGTAACATCTGGCTTTTAAAACCACAGGGACTGAATCCTATAAGTTTGTATAGCCAATAGAGCTTAGAGCCTGGAGTTTTAAAAAGCTGACAGCACTGGGTGAACCAGAAGCATGACTGAGTCCCCATCCTTAGAAAGACAACAACCCAAGGAGAGGCAGCATACAAGCAACACCTTGCACAATGAGAGGAAAATCTGTCTATACTGATTTCAGAGCATGTTGGGAGACTTCATGGAGACTAAAGGAGCTGGCAAGGACAATTTACCTACCCTATCCACTGCATAAACACATAGCCACCTGTAGGAGGCAGCACTACACAGACACTATGTAACCTGCTAGCAATGAGCTCACCCAGGTGCTCTTCTGAGGATATACCCTCTCCAAACATGCTGTCCTTGGTCCTGGGCTCCATGAAAATTTTGTTAACTCTACATATACCTCCACCCAGGTGCTGTGTGCATGCACTATGCCCCCACAGCCACTACAGTTTGGGGGCTCTGGCCTAGGGCTAGCATCTCAATGTAAATCTTGATAATGCCATGCATGTGCCCTGCCCTGCTGATACCCTCACAGACACACCATGCCACTGGTCACCAACACTGCCACCATGTTCTATGACCCTGCCACCACCAGGCTGTGGGCTTCTGGCCTAGGACAAGTGGTTCAATGAAAGTTTTGCTAAAACCACCACCATACTTCTGAGCACTTCTGCTGTCATTTCCCATTAAAACTTGCCTGCCTGGATCTCAGTAACGTCACAGAGAGCAAGCACAGCCTACAACAGGCAAAGACTCAATGCAGATGTCTGGAATGAAAGGAAAAGTGACTCAGACACAATAACAAGATACAAGCAACATACATAGAAGACTCCCCTGAAGTTCCAGTTCCTGCTGAACAGGGGACCCTGCACTGCATGGCAATACAGGACCTGTTATTAGTAAAACCACTACTTTTAAGAGCAGAAAACATGATTTTCCTAACCCACAGATATACACAGAGAGAGGTAGAGAAATTGAGTAGATAAAGAATGTGTCCCAAATGAAAGAACAGTATAAAATTACCCCAGGACATCTAAGGGAAAGGGAAAGAAGTAATATGCTTGATAACAAATTTTAAAGTAATGATCATAAAGATAATCACTATACTTCAGAAAAGGGTAGAGGACCCCAGTGATACCCTTGGAAAAAGAAATAAGAAATAACATATCAGATATGAAGAACTCAAAAAATAAAATAAAATATATAATTGATGAAATAAATGGTAGCATTCAGGAAATAGAGGAACATATCAATGACCTAGGCGATGGAGTAATTTAAAGGAATCAAACTGAACTGATTAGAAAAAAGCAAATACTGCATAATGAGAGTAGACTTAGAGAACTACATGATTACATCAAGCATAATAACATTCACATTCACACCCAGAAAGAGAAAAGAGGAGGGGGGGGCAGAAAATGTATTTGAATAGATAATAGCTGAAAACTTCTTGAATCTGGGGAGGTAAACAGAGACCCAAATACAAGAGGCACAGAGATTCCCCAACAAATTCAACCTAAACAAGTCACATATATTTAGACACACACACACACACACACACACACACACATATATAATTAGACACATAATTAAAATGGAAAACATAGTCATAAAGTAAGAGTTTTAAAATTTACAAATTTACAAGAGATAAGAAGACAGTTACATACAAAGGAAATGCCATAAAATTATCAGTGGATTTTTCAGAAGAAAATTTGCAGGCCAGAGGAAGTGGCATGCTATATTCAAAGTGCTGAAAGGGAAAAATCTGCAGTAAGAAATACTCTATCCAGGAAAGATAACATTGGGAATGGAAGAAAAGATAGTTTCTCAGAAGAACAAAAACTAAATAAGTTTATGACCACCAATCTAGCCCTAAAAGAAATATTAAAGAAGACATCTTGAATGGAAAGGAAAGACCATAAACTAGAGTATGAAAATAAGAAATTCTGTAAAAATCAAGCAGTTAAGGGATTCACAAAATAAAAGGATATAAAATATCCTATAATATGGAGAGTAGAGGAGTAAAGAATGGGTTCAAACTTAAGTGGTCATCAACATAATATAGACTACTACATATAGAAGATGTTATATGCAAACCTAATGATAACCATGATTGAAAAACGAGAAATAGATGTGCAAAGAAAAAAGAGAAGGGAACCCAAGTATGTCATTAGAGAAATCCAACAAACCATGAAAAAGAGCACAAGAAAAAAAATCAGATAAAAGCTATAGAAACAACCACAAAACAGCAACAAAATGGAAAAAAAAAAACCTATCAATAATTACTTTGAATATAAATGGATTAAATGCTCCAATAAAAAGACATAGGGTTATGGAATGGATGAAGACACAAAACCCATCTATATCCTACCTATAAGAGACTCATTTCAAACCTACCAACTGTAGATTCAAAGTGAGGGTATGGGACACCTGGATGACTCAGTGGAGCATTTGGCTCTTGATCTCAAGATTGTGAGTTCAAGCTCCACCTTTGTTGCAGAGATTACTTAAAAATAATGTCTTAAAAAAGTGGGGATAGAGAAAAAAATTGAGGGGATAGAGAAACATCACACAAATGGTTGTCAAAATAAAGATGGAGTAGCAATACTTATATGGAACAAAATAAACTTTAAAATGAAGTCTGTAACAAACATAAAAAAAAAGGAAACTATAAAATCATAAAGGGACAATCCAAAGAGAGGATATAAAAATTGTAAATATTTATGCACTCAACATGGAGGCACCCAAGTGCATAAAACAATTAAAAAATAACAAAAACATTCCATCCAGCAAGACTATCATTTAGAATAGTAGGAGAATTAAAGACTTTCTTACAAGCAAAACCTAAAGGAATTCATGACCACTAAACTAAACAGCCCTAGAAAAATATTTAATATTTAATATTCTTTGAGTGGACAGGAAAATATTGTAAGTGAGAATATGAAAGTAAAAAACAAAAAAGCAATAAAAAACTAAAAAGGATTAAAAAAATAGGATTCAAAGAATTCAAAGGATTCAAAAGGATTCAAAGGATTCAAAAAATAGAAGTTTATAAAATATGATATCAAATAACTGATTGTGGAGGGAGAGGAGTAAAGAATGAGTTTAAAATTAAGTGATCCCGGGACACTCGGGTGACTCAGTCAGTTAAGCTTCCAACTCTTGATTTCATGATCTCACAGTTGTAAGATCAAGAACTGTGTTGGGCTCTCCAATGGGCGGGGAGCCTGCTTAAGATTCTCTCTCTCTCCCTCACCCATTGCCCCTCCCCTGCTCATGCACGTGCACTCTATTTCTCTATGTCTCAAAAAATACATAAATAAATGTTAAAATTAGGTAATCCTCAGGTTAATATAGATTGTTAAATGCGGAAGATGTTATATATATAAACCAAATGATAACCACAAATCCATAACTCAAGAATGCATATGCAGAAAATAAGTAGTAAGGCAGCTCATGGGGTTATACAACAGACCTAATAGAACATAGAGAAGAAAATTGACCAATACGTAGAGGGCTTTCAGACCTGGTCTGAGCCCAATAAAGTTGACTGTTTATTAAAAAAAAAAAAAAAAAGGTAAGGCATGCAGTATATCAATAATGAAAACAAGCAAACCAGGACAGAGAGAAAGAGAAGAAAATATAAGAGAAAAACTCCAAAAGTAACGACAAAATCAGTAACAAAATGGCAATAAATACATATCTATAAAAAATTAAGTTTATTTATGAGAGAGAGACACACAGAGAGAGAGAGAGAGAGCACAAGTGGGGAAGGGGGAGAGAGAGAGGGAGACACAGAATATGAAGTAGGCTCCAGGCTCTGAGCTGTCACCACAGACCCAACATGGGGCTTGAACTCACAACCCTAAGATCATGACCTGAGCTGAAGTTGGATGCTTAATGGACTGAGCCACCTAGGCACCGAATACATATCTATCAATAATCACTTTGAATGCAAATGAACTAAATGCTCCAATCAAATGACAGAGGGTGACAGAGTGAATTAAAAAAAAAAAAAAAAAGTCCATCCATATCCTGTCTAAAAAAGAGTCATTTCAGAACTAAAAACATCTGCAGATTCATAGCATGGGGATGGACATTCATTATGCAAATGGACGTCAAAAGAAAGGCAGAGTAAAAATTCTTGTTTCAAACAAATAGGCATTAAATCAGGGACAGTAGCAAGACACAAAGAAGGACACTATACAATCATTAGGGGACAATCCAGCAAGAACATATAACAATTATAAATATTATGTGCCCAAGAAGGGAGCTTACAAATATATAAAATAGTTAATAACAAATATAAACGAACTAATCAATGGTATTAAAATAATACCAGAGAACTTCAATACCACACTTACATCAATAGATTGAGCATCCGATCAGAAAATCAAGAAAGAAACAGTGGTTTTGAAGGACTCACTGGACCAGATAGATTTAACATATATATTCAGAACATTTCATCTTAAAAGAGCAGAATACACATATTTTCAAGGGCACATGGAACATTCTATAGAATAGATCACATACTAGCCTACAAAAAAAGCCTCAACACATTAAAAAAGATTGAAATAATACTCATGCATCTTTTCTGATCACATTACTATAAAACAAGAAATCAAGCAGATGAATAAAATCTGGAAAGACAACTAAATGGAGGTTAAATAAAATGCTACTAAATATTGAATGGATCAACCGTGAAATCAAAGTAGAAATCAAAATCACATGGATACTAATGAAAATGAAAACACAATAGTCAAAAACTTTGAGATGAAGCAAAAACATTTCTAAGAAGGAAGTTTATAGCAATACAGGCCTCAAAAAGCATAAAAATCTCAAATAAACAGCTAACCTTCACCTAAAAGAGATAGACAAATAACAACAAAGCCCAAACCCAGAATAAAGAAGGGAAAAATCAACATTAGAGCAGAAATAAATGATATATAAACAAACAAACAAAAACAATAGAACAGATAATGAGACCAGGAGCTGGTTCTTTGAAAAACATGTATAAAATTGATAAACCTCTAACCAGCCTCGTCAAAAACAGAAAAGAAAGCATTCAAATAAACAAAATCACAACTGAAAGAGGAAAAATAGCAACACCACCACAAAAATACTAACAATTGTAAAAGTATATTATGAAAACTGACATGCTAACAAATTGGGCAATTTAGAATAAGTGGTTTAATTCCTAGAAACAGATAACTTACTAAAACTAAAGCAGTAAGAAATAGAACATCTGAACAGATCAATTCCAGCACGGAGATTAAATCAGTAATCAAAAAAAAAAAAAAAAAAAATCCAAAAACAGAAGTCCAGGACCAGAAAGTTTCACAAGTGAATTCTACCAAACATTTAAGAGGTACTACCTATTCTCAAACTGTTCCAAATAAATAGAAGAAGAAAACCTTCCAAATTCATTCCATGGCACTCCTATTACTCTGATACCAAAACTAAATAAAGACACCACAAAAAAAGAACTAAAGGACAATATATCTGGTGAATACAGAGGCAAAAGTACTCAACAAAATGCTAGCAAACTGAATTCAATAATTCATTTTAAAATAATCATTTAACAAGATCAAGTGGGATTTAATTCCATGGTGCCTGGGAATCTCAGTTGAGCATCCAACTCTTGATTTTGGCTCTGGTCATGATCTCACAGTTCATAGCTTCAAGTGCCACATCATGCTGTGAGCTGACAGTGCAGAGCCTGATTGAGATTCTCTCTTTATTCCTCTTTCTCTACCCCTCCTTTGCTCATATGCTGTCTCTCTTGCTCTGTCTCTCTCTGTCTCTCAAAATAAATAAAATTTAAAAAGGAAAAAAAATATATATATATTTATATAATGAATAAAAATGAAATCAGCAATAAAAAGGTGAAATCTTGCCATGTGCAATGACATGGATGGAGTTAGAGATTCTTATGCTAAGTGAAATAGGTTAGAGTAAGACAAATACCATATGATTTCACTAATATGTGGAATTTAAGAACAAAACAAATGAACACAGAGGAAACAGGAGACAGTCTCTTAATTACAGAAAACAAACTGAAGGTGACCAAAAGGGAGGTAGGTTGGGGGATTGGTTAAATAGGTGATGGTGATGAAGGAGTGAACTTATGCTAAGCACTGTGTGATGTACAGAATTATTAAATCACTTTGCTTTACACTCGAAACTAACACTGTATGTTAATTAAACTATAGTTAAATTTTTAAAAAATTAAAAGATAAAAATAAAGATTTGAGAAATAGAATCATTGAATATTTGCATTTTCTAAGAACTCAGAAAAACAAAACGAAACAAAACAAAACAAAAACCCTCACATTAATATATGTAACAAGGAAATATCTCTTTTACCCCATCCAAGTTCTTTATTAAATTATAGTTACTTAAATCAAATGCTTGAAAATATTTTGAAACCTCCATTTAGAAAGTTCTTTTCTTCTTGAAGTAGCCCTAAGTACTCAAGAGAGTGTAAAATTATCGCCTTTTCCCAGAAGATTCACACACACATAACTAATTACTTAATAGCAAATTGTTTTCAGTATGGAGATCACTAAGAGAGAGATTGAGATGGAGAAAATGTAAAGTACCAAAAATAAAATTGAATGTAGCTAAGACAAGAGTGGATCAGAAGGACAGGAAACACAAAAGAAAACAAAACAAAATAAAAAACAGAGAAAGACTAAGAATAAGTTTCAAAGGCTATGGAAGATTATCTAATTAAACAATGCTGAGTATTAAGAGAATGTTGTATAAAATGATGAGGTAACCAAATTTTTAAAAAAAGAAAGAAAGGAAGATTGCAATAGAAACACAGTATTTTTAAATTAATAATATATGGCATAAGAAAGAAAGAAAGAAAGAAAGAAAGAAAGAAAGAAAGAAAAGAAGAGAAAAGAAGAGAAAAGAAAAGAAAAATCAGGGAAAGGATAAAGTCCAAAAACAATTTATAGAGTTTATATATACACCGGAAACAATTACAACTGGGTAAGTGAACAGGATTATTACTTGCTTCCTGTGTTCTATTTAATAATTGATCAATGAATGGGTAAATTTGTTATCACAAATTGGTTCTGTAACATATAGCCATCGCAGCATTTAATTCCTGAAATTTCTTATGATTCAGAAATAATATAAATGTGTTATTTTTACTAAAATATTTCATGTATAAAAGCAACTGTTTTTATGCATTCAAAATCATTTTTCAAATGTAACAAATTAAAATTACTTATTAAACTCTCACTAAATTGTCAAAAACGAGGACTCTCATAAAAAAGAATGATCATTGTTAGTTAATTTGAAAAATCAAAAGGCCATTTACTTAAAACCAGTAAATCAAACTATTCATCTAAGTTTTTAAAAACTTTGCCACATGCCAAAGTCCCGTAGACTTTCCACCTTAGAATTAATAGTAAAAGTACTCAAACATAGAGCAATATATACAAATGTGGGGCATAATCATCACATACTTCAAATAAATATTATTAGTTCATGATATCTGAGAAATTCAGCAATATAATTGGAAGCCAAACCTGAAATTATCATTTCATAGTATGGAAACAGATATTCTATTTATTGTTTAACATATAGTCATAACAATTGCTTTTTAAATTTTGAAAATGAAAAATAATTATTTTATTCACATTATTTAATTTAATATAGAATCATTTCATGTAAATATATTTTAGAAATGGTTGACCATTTGAATATAAATTAAAATATAATTTATTTGAACCTGTCAATCAGACTCAATAGAGACCCATTTAAAAAGTGTCTCTGAAAGCAGCAGCTGCAATGTGCTATGGCTCTGGCATTGAACTTACAGAACTGAAACTCACAGCTCCATGTGGGGTAATTTCTCTCACTTCTGTGTGCTTCAGTTTTCTCATTTTTAAAACTAGTAGAATGATGATAAAACCAAAGTAATAGGATTTACAATGATCATGTTATGCTAGTGACTTCCAAGTAAGCATTCACTATATGTTGGCTACTGTTATCTATTATTGTAAGTTTACATTTAAATGGCAGCTTCTTGACTACATTTTTAGGGAACAATTAAACAATACCAAAGACATTAACAATGGTCATAAGTACTTTGAGGTAGAAAAGTTATTGCATATATATTGGCTATGAATGATACAGATGTTGGGTATAATAGCTTTAAGAAATTTGTGAAAGCCATTATTTAGCATTTTTTGCTGGTGAGCTTCTTCTTCTTTAATGTTCATTTATTTTTGAGAGAGAGAGAGAGAGAGAGAGCATGAACGGGGCAGGGGGCAGAGGCAGAGAGGGAGACGCAGAATCTGAAGCAGGCCCCAGGCTCTGAACTGTCACCACAGAGCCCACCGCTGGGCTCAAACTCCAGAACAGTGAAATCATGACCCAAATCAAAGTCGGATGCTCCACTGAGTGAGCCACCCAGGTGCTCCTGATGAGCTTCTTTCCTTTGTATTTCTTATTGTTCTGTCTCATCTCACAATATCTAAATTAAGATATATTTTTTCTTTATTAGAATAATTAATTAATAATCGAGATCCTTTACTACCCAACCAACCAGGGGAGAGTCATGTCATCACCCTGTTCTTTATAGTATTTATTTAAAAAAATCAAAGGATGTTAGACCCTTCCTCCTCAGATTAGGGTCCTCATCCAGTGGTGCCTTCTGTTAATTCATGTGCAATGCAGAATCACAGGGCCCACCACAGATGACTGAATTATAATCTATATTTTCATATCACCCTCAAGTGATTCACATGTCCATTAGAATTTGGGATCACTGTTCTAGATGACTTTGAAGTTGCATTCTGCCAAAAATGTGGTATATCTACCATAGGGGCCTATTTACTTTGTAGACTCATTTGTAGTATAAATATGTTATTGACGTTAGATATATGTAATGAATATGCTGATAACTATGGAGATAGTATTTCTTTTGGAGAGTGTAAAAATGTGACACATGAAGATGGAGACAGAGGACATTCTTTCATAACAAAATGCAAAGAGTCCACTTAGACTGCTTTCAAAATCTGCTTCTCAAGTTAGATTTTAGTTACCACCATGTTTGACAATAAGAGCTCCCAGTTGATCTTCTAATTTATAGATTCTGTCCTCAAAAAGAAGCATTCAGAAATAGATTACAAGAATTATTTTTATAGCCTTTTATTTCATGGTAACATAAGTGGAAAATTATGGTCTTAATGACAAAGAGAAGCATATTTTGCATACCTGAAATTAAAAAAAAATGGACTTATCAATGTTATTTACTGCATAGTAAAAATAATCACCATCATCAATATTTTTTCTGTCATTCAGTTATTCTTTTTTTAATGTTTGTTTGTTTATTTATTTATTTATTTATTTATTTATTTATTTATTTTGAGAGAGACAGAGAGCCTGAAAGCACGCATGAATGAGGGGAAGGGTTAAAGAGAGAGGGAGAGAGAGAATCCCAAGCAGGCTACATGCTGTCAGTACGCAAACCAATGCAGGGCTGGATCCCACAGTGAGATCCTGACCTGAGCTGAAATCAAGAGTAGGATGCTCAACTGACTGAACCACTCACATGCCCCTCAATTATTTTTGATAACAATTTAATTTGTAAGGTTTATTTAATTCCAGTTAGGTGATGGGAATTAAGGAGTGCATTTGTTGTCATGGGCACTTGGTGTTGTATGTAAGTGATGGATCAGTCAGTTCTATACTTGAAACTAATATCATATTGTATATTGACTACCCAGAATTTAAAGAATTCCTTTTAAAAAAATAACTAGTTTTTCAAAATGATTTTCTGCTTTTAGCCTGTTCTAAACTTTCCAAATGAGTATCAAGAGGACACAGAAAGCAGTTGCTTTAAATGCATTGTTAATAGGGAAATACTTTCTGGTGTGAAGAATGTATCACATTAATAATGTTAATGAGTTTTTCAAGGTCAGAGAAGACAAAAATCCTTTTACACTGATTTAATTTTTATAGTTTACTTCTGAGTATTATTTTTGAAGTCAGAGCTTATAAATTAGAAGACCAATTCAAAAGCTATAACTGTCAAAGAAGAGTGACTAGAACCTACAATTGAGACACAAAGGCAAAAAGAAAAAAAAAATACATGTTTTCCTTTAAGGACCAGGCAGAAAGAGTCTAGTTATAAAGTAGTGAATTGTGAATTCAATACGAAATGGGTATCCTTTTGTGCATTTAACTTTTTTTTTAATTTTTTTTAAACGTTTATTTATTTTTGAGACAGAGAGAGACAGAGCATGAACAGGGGAGGGGCAAAGAGAGAGGGAGACACAGAATCTGAAATGGGCTCCAGGCTCTGAGCTGTCAGCACAGAGCCAGACGCAGGGGTCAAACTCACAGACTGTGAGATCATGACCTGAGCCGAAGTCAGACGCTTAACCGACTGAGCCACCCAGGCGCCCCAAACTTTTTTTAACATTTATTTATTTTTGAGAGACAAAGAAAGGCAGAGTGTGAGTGGGGGAGGGGCAGAGGGAGAAGGAGACCCAGGATCTGAAGCAGGCTCTGGGCTCTGAGCTGTCAGCACAGAGCCCGACGGGGAACTCCAACTCACGAACCGTCACGAACCGTGAGATCATGACCTGAGCCTAAGTTGGATGCTTAACCAACTGAGCCACCTAGGTGCCCAGCCCTTTGTGCATTTAGATGTAATCTATGGTTGTGCTGGGGCATATCCAGATTAGGATGATGAAGGTCCAAAGATTGGATTTGAATCTCGGATTGGAACTATAACTATAGGTGCAATCTTTATGAAAATGATAAAATGTTCTGTGCTCAAGTTTCTTCAAACACTAATTGGTTATAATAGCACATATTATTAAATTTTTATTAAATTGTATTAAATTGTTATTAACCATGCACAGCTCCAAGTACAGAACAGGCACTCAACATATGTTAGACTGTCAGTCTGCATTCAGTTATTGAAGCACGATCATGAATTCTGTTCTTTTAATTTCTCTAGGACAGTGTGATTGGATAAAAACCCTCTACTGTGTGGTTTCTAGTTACTGGTATTTCTTACTACTTCCTCAATGGGCACAGACAATGCAACTCACTCCCAGGATTTCCTCTTGCTGGGCTTTCCTGGGTCCCAGGGCCTTCAGCTATCTCTCTTTATGCTTTTTCTGGTGATGTACATCCTCACAGTGAGTGGTAACATGGCTATCTTGATGTTGGTGAGTACCTCCCACCAGCTACATACCCCTATGTACTTCTTTCTGAGCAACCTCTCTTTCTTGGAGATTTGGTATACCACAGCTGCAGTCCCCAAAGTCCTGGCCATCCTTCTGGGGAGAAGCCAAACCATATCATTTACTGGATGTCTTTTGCAGATGTACTTTGTTTTTTCATTGGGCTGCACAGAGTACTTTCTCCTGGCAGCCATGGCTTATGACCGCTATTTGGCCATCTGCTATCCTCTACACTATGGGGCCATTATGAGTAGTCTGCTCTCAGCACAGCTAGCCCTGGGATCCTGGGTGTGCGGTTTCCTAGCCATTGCAGTGCCCACAGCCCTCATTAGCACCCTGCCCTTCTGTGGTCCCCACACTATCAACCACTTCTTCTGTGACATTGCACCCTGGATTACCCTGGCTTGCACCAGCACGCAGGCAGTGGAACTCGTGGCCTTTGTGATTGCTTTTGTGGTCATCCTGAGCTCATGCCTCATCACTCTAGTCTCTTATGTGTATATCATCAGCACCATTCTCAGGATCCCTTCAGCCAGCGGCAGGAGTAAAGCCTTCTCCACATGCTCTTCGCATATCACTGTGGTGCTGGTCTGGTACGGGTCCACGATCTTTCTTCATGTCCGTATCTCCATCAAAGAGGCCTTGGATCTGACCAAAGCCGTGCATGTCCTGAACACCATGGTGACTCCAGTTCTAAACCCCTTCATCTACACTCTCCGTAACAAGGAAGTAAGAGAAACTCTGCTGAAGAAATGGAAGGGAAAATAAACTGCCCCCAATAGAACAGATCTCTGTAAATATCTCCCTTTGTCTCCAAGTAAGAATATGGAAGGAAAATACAAATGTTCCTTGATACAGAGAGAGAAAAGAAACTGAAGGAATAAAATAAACTACATATACTTGCTCTACTTTTTTTATAAGTTTATTTTTAAGTTAATTTATTTATTTTCAGAGAGAGAGAGAGAGAGAGCACACAGGTGAGGGGTGGAGAGAGAGGAGAGAATTCCAAGCAGGCTCTGCACCAGCAACAGAAACCTACAGATCCAGATGCAGGGCTCAGACTCACTAATCACTGATGAAGTGGGATTATGACCTCAGCCTAAATCAACAGGTCTAGGCTGAATCTACAGAGTCACCAAGTATCTGGGTCTACTTTTTCCCCCCCTAGAACCTGTTTACTTATTTATTTATTTATTTTTAATATGAAATTCATTGTCAAACTGGTTTCCATACAACACCCAGTGATCATCCCAACAAGTGCCCTCCTCAGTGCCCATCACCCACTTTCCCTTTCCTCCCACTCCCCATCAACCCTCAGTTTTTTCTCAGTTTTTAAGAGTCTCTTATGGTTTGCCTCCTTCCCTCTCTAACTTTTTTCCCCTTCCCCTAGCCCATGGTCTTCTGTTAAGTTTCTCAGGATCCACATAAGAGTGAAAACATATGGTATCTGTCTTTCTCTGTATAGCTTATTTCACTTAGAATAACACTCTACAGTTCCATCCACATTGCTACATATGGCCATATTTCATTCTTTCTCAAGGCCAAGAGGTATTCCATTGTGTATATAAACCACAATTTCTTTATTCATTCATCAGTTGATGGACATTTAGGCTCTTTCCAGAATTTGGCTATTGTTGAAAGTGCTGCTATAAACATCGGGGTACAAGTGCCCCTATGCATCAGCACTCCTGTATCCTTTGGATAAATTCCTAGCAGTATGATTGCTGGGTCATAGGGTAGATTTATTTTTAATTTTTTGAGGAACCTCCATACTGTTTTCCAGAGTGGCTGCACCAGTTTTCATTCCCACCAACAGTGTAAGAGGGTTCCCGTTTCTCCACAACCTCGCCAGCATCTATAGTCTCCTGATTTGTTCATTTTAGCCACTCTGACTGGCGTGAGGTGATATCTGAGTGTGGTTTTGATTTCTATTTCCCTGATGAGGAGTGACATTGAGCATCTTTTCATGTGTCTGTTGGCCATCTGGATGTCTTCTTTAGAGAAGTGTCTACTCATGTTTTCTGCCCATTTCTTCACTGGATTATTTGTTTTACAGGTGTGGAGTTTGGTGAGTTCTTCATAGATTTTGGATAACAGCCCTTTGTCTGATATGCCAATTGCAAATATCTTTTCCCATTACATTGGTTGCCTTTTAGCGTTGTTGATTGTTCCCTTTGCAGTGCAGAAGTTTTTATCTTCGTGAGGTCCCAATCGTTCATTTTTGCTTTTAATTCCCTTGCCTTTGGGGATGTGTCAAGTAAGAAATTGCTGCAGCTGAGGTCAGAGAGGTTTTTTCTGCTTTCTCTAGGGTTTTGATGGATTCCTGTCTCACGTTCAGGTTCTTCATCCATTTTGAGTTTATTTTTGTGAATGGTGTAAGAAAGTGGTCTAGTTTCATTCTTCTGCATAATGCTGTCCTTTTCTCCCAGAATCATTTGTTAAGCAGACTGTCTTTTTTCCATTGGATATTCTTTCCTGCTTTGTCAAAGATTAGTTGGCCATCCTTTTGTGGGTCCATTTCTGGAGTCTTTATTCTATTCCATTGGTCTATGTGTCTGTTTTTGTGCCAATACCATGCTGTCTTGATGATTACAGCTTGGTAGTAGAGGCTAAAGTCTGGGATTATGATGCCTCCTGCTTGGTCTTCTTCTTCAATATTATTTTGGCTATTCGGGGTCTCTTGTGTTTCCATACAAATTTTAGGTTTGCTTGTTCTAGCTTCGAGAAGAATGCTGGTGCAATTTTGATTGGGAATGCATTGAATGTGTTGATAGCTTTGAGTAGTATTGACATTTAAACAATATTTATTCTTCCAATTCATGAGCATAGATTTTTTTCCATTTCTTTGTATCTTCTTCAATTTCCTTCATAAGCTTTCTATAGTTTTCAGCATACAGATCTTTTACATCATTGGTGAGGTTTATTCCTAGGTATTTTATGCTTCTTGGTGCAATTGTGAATGGGATCAATTTCTTTATTTGTCTTTCTTTTACTTCATTATTAGTATATAAGAATGCAACTGATTTCTGTACATTGATTTTGTATCCTGCGACTTTGCTAAATAATGTACCAGTTCTGGCAGACTTCTGGTGGAGTCTATCGGGTTTTCCATGTAGAGTATCATGTCATTTGCAAAAAGTGAAAGCTTGAATTCTTTGCCAATTTTGATGCCTTGATTTCCTTTTGCTGTCTGATTGCTGATGCTAGCACTTCCAACACTATGTTAAACAACAGCGGTGAGAGTGGACATCCTTGTCGTGTTCCTGATCTCAGGGAAAAAGCCCTCAGTTTTTCCCCATTGAGAATGATATTAGCTGTGGGCTTTTCATAAATGGCTTTTATGATGTTTAAGTATGTTCCTCCTATCCAGACTTTCTTGATGGTTTTTATTAAGAAAGAATGCTGAATTTTGTCAAATGTTTTTTCTGCATCAATTGACAGGATCATATGGTTCTTTTCTTTCCTTTTACTAATGTGGTGTATCACATTGATTGATTTGCAAATGTTGAACCATCCCTGCAGCCCAGTAATGAATCCTACTTGATCATGGTGAGTATTTTTTTATATGCTGTTGAATTCAATTTGCTAGTATTTTATGGAGAATTTTCGCATCCATATTCATCAGGGATATTGGCTGTAGTTCTCTTTTTTTCCTGGGTCTCTGTCTGGCTTAGGAATCAAAATAATGGTGGCTTCATAGAATGAGTCTGGACGTTTTCCTTCCTTTTCTATTTCTTGGAACAGCTTGAGAAGGATAGGTATTATCTCTGTTTAAAAGTATGGTAGAATTCCTCAGCGAAGCCATCTGGTCCCAGACTCTTATTTGCTGGGAGATTTTTGATTACTGATTCCAATTCTTCACTGGTTATGGGTCTGTTCAAGTTTTCTATTTCTTCCTGTTTGAGTTTTGGAAGTGTGTGGGTATTTAGGAATTTGTCCATTTCTTCCAGGTTGTCCAGTTTGCTTGGCATATGATTTTTTGTTGTATTCCCCAAAAAACGTTTGTATTTCTGAGGGATTGGTTGTAATCATTCCATTTTCATTCATGATTTTACCTATTTGGGTCATCTCCCTTTTCTTTTTGAGAGACTAGCTAGAGGTTTATGAATTTTATTTTTTTAAAAAAACCAACTTTTGGTTACATTGAACTCCTCTACTGTTTTTGTTTTTGTTTTTGTTTTTTTTTAGATTCTATGTTGTTTATTTCTGCTGTGATATTTATTATTTCTCTTCTGCTGGGTTTGGGGTGTCTTTGATGTTCTGCTTCTATTTCCTTTAGATGTACTGTTAGATGTTGTTGGGATTTTTCTTGTTTCTTGAGATAGGCCTGGATTACAATGTATTTTCCTCTCAGGACTGCCTTCACTGCATCCCAAAGCATTGGGATTGTTGTGTTTTCATTTTCATTTGTTTCCATATATTTTTTAGCTTCTTCTCTAATGGCCTGGTTGACCCATTCATTCTTTAGTAGGGTATTCTTTAATCTCCATGCTTTTGGAGGTTTTTCAGGCTTTTTCCTGTGGTTGATTTCAAGCTTCATAGCATTGTGGTCTGAAAGTGTGCATGGTATGAACTCAATTCTTGTATACTTATGAAGGGCTGTTTTGTGGCCCAGTATGTGATGTATCTTGGAGAATATTCCATGTGCACTCGAGAAAAAAGTATATTCTGTTTCTTTGGGATGCAGAGTTCTAAATATATTTGTCAAGTCCATCTGATCCAATGTATCTTTCAGGGCCCTGTTCCTTTATTAATCCTGTGTCTAGATGATCTATCCATTGTTGTAAGTGGGGTATTAAAGTCCCCTGCCGTTACCACATTCTAATCAATAAGGTTGCTTATGTTTGTGATTAATTGTTTTATATATTTGGAGGCTCCTGTATTCAGCACATAGACGTTTAAAATTGTTAGCTCTTCCTGATGGATAGACCCTGTAATTATTACATAATGCCCTTCTTCATCTTTTGTTACAGCCTTTCATTTAAAGTCTAGTTTGTCTGATGTAAGTATGGCTACTCCAGCTTTCTTTTGACTTCCAGTAGCATGATGGATAGTTCTCCATCCCCTATATTTCAGTCTGAAGGTGTCTTCAGTTCTAAAATGAGTCTCTTGTAGGCAGAAAATACATGGGTCTTGTTTTTTTATCCATTCTGGAAACCCTATGTCTTTTGGTTGGAGCATTTAGTCCATTTACATTCAGTGTTATTATTGAAAGATATGGGTTTAGAGTCATTGGTTTTAGAGCCTGTAGTATTCATGCTTTTAGTGATGTCTCTGGTATTTTGTGGTCCTTGCAAAATTTCACTCACAGAATCCCCCTTAGAAAAATTGTAGGGCTGGTTTAGTGGTGATGAATTCCTTCAGTTTTTGTTTGGGAAGACCTTTATCTTTCCTTCTATTCTGAATGACAGATTTGCTGGATAAAGGATTCTTGTCTGCATTTTTTTTTTTCTGTTCATTACATTGAAGTCTTTCTGACATTCCTTTCTGGCCTGCCATGTTTCAGTAGATAAGTCTGCTACAACCCTTAGGTGTCTACCGTTGTAAGTTAGGGCCTGTTTATCCCTAGCTGCTTTCAGAATTTTCTCTGTATCCTTGTATTTTGACAGTTTCATTATGATATGTCATGCAGAAGATCGATTCAAGTTACATCTGAAGGAAGTTCTCTGTGTCTCTTGGATTTCAATGCCTGTTTCTTTCCCAGATCAGGGAAGTTCTCAGCTATGAATTATTCAAGTACACCTTCAGCCCCTCTCTCTTTCTCTTCTTCTTCTGGAATTCCTATGATATGGATACTATTCCATTTGATTGTATCATTTAGTTCTCTAATTCTCCCCTCATACTCCTGGATTTTTTTTAATCTCTCTTTTTCTCAGTTTCCTCTTTTTCCATAATTTTATCTTCTAATTCACCTATTCTCTCCTCTGCCTCTTCAATCCGTGCTATGGCCACCTCCATTTTATTTTCGACCTCATTTATAACATTTTTAGCTCCTCATGAGTATTTCTTAGTCCCTTGACCTCTGTAGCAATAGTTTCTCTGCTCTCCTCTATGCTTTTTTCAAACCCAGTAATTACTTTTATGACTATTATTCTAAATTCTTGTTCTGTTATATTGCTTAAATCGGTTTTGATCAATTTATTAGCTGTTGCTACTTCCTGGAGTTTCTTTTGGGGAGAATTCTTCCATTTAGTCATTTTGGGTAGTCCCTGTGGTAGCTCAAAACTGTAGGGCACTTCCCCTGTGCTGTCCTGAGAAACTTGTATTGGTAGTCAGGGCTGCAGTCAGATCCAATGTCTGCCCCCAGCCTATCGCTGTGGCCACAGTCAGATGGTGTGTACCTTATCTTCCCCTCTCCCATGGGCAGGACTCACTGTGGATGGTGTGGTCACTGTCTGGGCTGCTTGCACACTTCCAGGCTTGTGGTGCTGCTTCAGTGGGATCTGACATATTAACCAGGGTGGATCTGCAAAGTGCACAGGGGCGAGAGGGGCAGGCTTGGCTCACTTTGCCATTGGTGGTCCCTTGTGGGAGGGGCCCTGCAGAACTGGGATGGAGGCAGGCCTGTTGGAGGGATGGATCCACAGAATCACTGCATTAGGTATTTGTGAGGTGCAAGCAAATTTGGTGATGGGAACTGGTTCCCTTTGAAATTTCGGCTAGAGGGTGGGAAAGGGAAATGTTGCTTTCCAGTGCCTTTTTCTCTAGCCAAGCTCTGTTCTTCTGGGACTCAACAACTTTCCCTCCAGGTGTCCTCTCACCCTCCCTGCTCTCAGAATGTAGATCTGTTGACTTTTAACATTCCAGCTGTTAAGTCCCACTGGCTATCCAAACTCATGCAGTCTGGCCCCTCCGCTTTTGCAAGCCAGACTTGGGGGGGCTCTGTCTTGCCCGGTGGGCTATCCCTCCACCACCCCGGCTCCCTCCTGCCAGTCCATGTAGCACACACCACCTCTCTGCCCCTCCTATCCTCTTCCGTGGGCCTCTTGTCTATGCTTGGCTCTGGAGTGTCTGTTCAGCTAGTCTTCTGGCGGTTTTCTGGTTTATTTAGGCCAATGTGGATGGAATCTAAGTGATCAGCAAGAGGTGAGCCTAGTGTCCTCCTATGTTGCCATCTTCCTCTCTGGAATCTCCTGGTCTACTTTTTTTATACATGATTGAAAATAGTTCTTAATTAAGCACTTGGATTTTTTGTTTGTTTGTTTTAAGAAAAAAAGTACACTGAGTTAGATGTGTCCTTGACTTTCATTAATAAAATGAGGTGCTCATGAGAAGGGTGTGTTACTAAATAAATTCTTGTTTCTTTTAAAGATTTCTTTGACCATATAAGTACAAAGTTTGAGAACTGTATTTGTGAAATATGAAGTATAAGAAATAGGGAAAGTTTGAATTAATAAAAAGAAAACTGAAATCAGAGTGTGCAATTATTTCAACATACTGTTTTCTGTATAAAGTACAGTAAAATATATACATATAAAAAGGATTATAATCATGTGTCACGTTTGTTTTACAAGGATAATGTACAAAGCAATCTGATAAACAGGTAATGAAAAGTACAAAGTACATGAACAAGACTGCAGGAGGGTTTAAACAAAGCAATAGAAGTACCTTACAAAATGTTTTGTCCCTAGAAAAGAAAAACCCTAATTGTGATTGTTAGCATGTCACCAAATTTAGAATATCCAGTGGCTTCAGAGGAAATACAACTATTAGAAAATAATAATTGTGATAAGTATTTGACTTCCATCTGATCCCATCTCTTAGGGAGCAAAATACTTTACCCATCAAAGGTTCATTTCCATTTCCTTATCCTGTTTTCCATGGCTGTCTGATAGAGGCAGCAAACAGGAGCTTGACCTGCTGAAACAGTCTGGAGATATAATATTTCCTGTTCTGTGTTGGCTGACACCTGTACAAACAGGGGTGCTTCTCAAAGGAGAAAGTCCTATGAGACTGAGTATGAGCTACCTCTTAGATCCTGATTGTGCTATTTGAAATCTCTTTTGATTCCCACTCAAAAATGAGCTGGGGTAAGGATAGAACAAGAAGGCTATATATTTAAAAGGGATAGGAGGAAATATTTCATTGTGAGAGTCATAATATAAATTTTCAAAAACTATATCTATATTGAAAGTTTACTACATAAAGTACCATAATGAAATGATACACATGTGATCTGGCTTCCTTTATTTACTATGTACATGTGTTTATTAATATTTTGTTGAAGATATTATATTTGAACTTACGGTACTTATTTGTCATAGGGAGTTTTGTAGTTTTATTTTCTAGACTCCTTTGCATTTTGGTGCTCTTAATAATTAATAAAATTGTATTTTCTTCAAAAAATGTGTGAAATCTGTATTAATTCTTATTTAAAAAATTGGTAGAATTCTTCAGTGAGCCTGCATATTTTTTGACAAGAGTCTTTTTATTGTGTATTAAATATCTTCAGTGGTGTTGTTACTATTTCCATTACCTATTGCATCTTGATTGAATACTGTTAATGTTTAAAACAACAACAACAACAACAAGCCAGGAATAGAGAAGAATGCAGAGACTTAGACAAAATTTCAAGATCAAGGAACTCATCACAAATGAAAGAACAAGCCACAGCCAGAGATCTAAGTGAAATCAACATAATTAACATGTCTGCTGGAGAATTTAAAGCATCAACCATAAGCATATTTGCTGGGATTAAGAGAATAATGGAAGACGTCCAGGAAGCCCTTATCACTGAGGAAAATAAAGTTAAAAAGAGTCAGTCAGAAGTGAAAAATGAAATAACTGAGATTGGATACAATAGTGATGCAATGCATACAAAACTGTAAGAAGCAGAACAGATAAGTGATGAAACAGACAAACTAATGCAAAATGATTAAGCTAAACAAAAGAGACAAGAATTATGGAGCATGGGAATAGATTCACAGAACTCAGTGACTCCATTAAATGTTATAACATACATATCATAGGAGTCCAAGAAGAACGGAGAGAAAATTTACTTGAGGAAAAAATAGCTTAAAACTACCTTATACTGGGAAAGGAAACAGACATCCAGGTCGAGGAGTCAGAGAGAACTTCCATCAAAATCAACAAAAGCAGGTCAACACCAAGACATACTGTAATTAAATTTGTAAAATATAGTGATAAAGAAAATATCTTAAGAGCAGCGAGACAGAAGACTTTAACTTACAAGGGAAGATCTTTCCACAGAAACTTGGCAAGCCAGAAAGGAGGTCATGATATATTCAATGTCGTGAATGGGGAAGAATATGCAGTCAAGAATACTCTATCCAGCAAGGCTATCATTCATAGTAGAAGGAGAGATAATTTCACAGAAAAGCAAAAACAGAGTCTATGAACACTATCCAGCCCTGAAATAAATATTAGAGGATTGTTTGAATGCAAAAAATAGACCCAGAGTGACAAAGGCAACAAAAGATCAAAAAAATCTCCAGAAACAATGACAAAAGAAGTAATAAAGTTGGACTAAATACATATCTATTAATAATTACTCTGAATGTAAATGGACTAAATACTCTAGTCAAAATCAGAATGGATATCTTAAAAGGCCCATCTGTATGCTGCCTACAAGAGACACATTTTAGACCTAAAGACACCTGGAGATTGAAAATGATGTGATGGAACATTTATAATAAAAATGGATATCAAAAGAAACATGGACTAGCAATATGTATATCAGATTAACTAGCTTTTCTTTTTCTTTCTTTCTTTCTTTCTTTCTTTCTTTCTTTCTTTCTTTCACAGCCTCCACATTCGTCATGGAGCCCAACACAGGGCCCAGACTCATGACCCCCAGATCAAGACCAGAGCCAAAGACAAGAGTCATGCTCAACTGAGAGCCATCCAGGCACGTCAGTAAAACTAGAATTAAAAAAAAAAATGAAACAAGAGATAAACAAGGAAACTATATCATAAAAAAGGGGACAATCTAAAAAGGAGATGTAAATATTGTAAATGTTTATACACTCAACAGGGAGCACCCAGATATATAAAACAATAGCAAACAAAAGGAACTAATTGATAATAGTACAATAATACTAGGGGACTTTAATACCCACTTACAACAATGAACAGATTATCTATATATAAAATCAACAAGGAAACAAGGTCTTTGATTGACACATTGGACCAGATGCACTTAACAGTCCCGATATACTCGGGACACTCCATCTTTAAACAGCAGAAAACACATTTTTTTTTAAACACACATGGGACTTTCTCCAGAATAGATTACATACTGGGTAACAAATCAGGCTTCAGCATGCACAAGAATATTGAGATAATACCATGAATATTTTCTGACCACAACACTATGAAACTTGAAGTCAACCTCAAGACAAAATTTGGAAAGAACACAAATACACAGGAGTGAAAAAGCATATTAAAATTAATATGCATATTAAAAGCATAAAAAAGCAAATTAAAAATCAAAAATGAGCCAAACAGGAAATCAAAGAAGAAACTAAATATACATGGAAATGAATGAAAATGAAAAATCATTGATCCAAAAACTTTGGGGTGCAGCAAAAGCAGTTTGAAGAGGGAATTTATATAACAATACAGGTCTAATGTAATAAGAAAGAAAAATCTCAAATAAATGATCTAACCTTACATCTACAGGAGCTAGAAAAATAACAACAAATAAAGCCTAAAGCCAGCAGAAGAAGAGAAATGATAAAGATTAAAGTATAAATATAACGCTATATAAACTTAAAACAAAAAGAGATCTATGAAACCCCAAGATGATTCTTTGAAATAATTGACAACCCCCTAGCCAAGCTTATCAAAAAGAAGAGAGAAAATACCCAAATAAATAATATCACAAATGAGAAAAGAGAAATAACAAACAACACCACAGAAACACATACAATTGTAAGAGAATATTATGAAAAATTACATGCCAACAAAATGGACAACCTGGAAAATTTGGACAAATTCCTAGGAACATACAAACTACCAAAGCTGAAGCAGGAAGAAGTAGAAAACCCATAACCATCAACGGTTATAAAGACCCATAATCAGAAAAAAATAAATAAATCAATAAATCAATAATCAAAAATCTCCTAACAAACAAAAGTTCAGGACCAAGTGGCTTCACAATTAAATTCTATCAAATATTTAAAGAAGAGGCTGGGGCGCCTGGGTGACTCAGTTGGTTAAGCAGCCGACTTCGGCTCAGGTCATGATCTCACGATCTGTGAGTTCGAGCCCCGCGTCGGGCTCTGTGCTGACAGCTCAGAGCCTGGAGCTTGTTTCAGATTCTGTGTCTCCCTCTCTCTGCCCCTCCCCCGTTCATGCTCTGTCTCAAAAATAAATAAACGTTAAAAAAATTTAAAAAAATAAATAAAGAAAGAAGAGGTAATATCTATTCTTCTCAAAATATTCCAAAATAGAAAATGGAGGAAAACTTCCAAATTCATTCTATGAAGCCAGCATTACCCTGATACCAAACCCAGATAAAGACTCCACAAAAAAAAAAAAAAAAAAAAAAAAAAAAAAAAAAAAAAACTACAGGCCAATATCCATGATGAGTATGGATAATAAACTTCTTAATAAAATACTAGCAAGCCAAATCCAACAGTACATTAAGAATCATTTGCCACGATGCAGTGGGATTTATTCCTGGGCTGTAAGGGTGGTTTGGTATTCACAAATCAACATGATGTTAATAAAGAAAGGATTAGAACCACATTATTCTCTCACTAGATGAAGAAAAACATTTCAAAAGGACAACATAGGTTCATGAGGAAAACCCTTAACAAAGTAAGATTGAGGGAACATACTTCAACCTAATACAGCTGTATACAAAAAAAAAAACAAAAACAAAAAAACAAAACAACAACAACAACAACAAAAACAGCTAATATTATCCTCAATAGAGTAAAACCGACAGCTTGTCCTATAAATTGAGAAACTAGACAAGGATGTACACTCTCACCACTGTTATTTAACATAGTACTGGAAATCCTAGTCACAGTGATCAGACTACAAAAAGAAATAAAAGAAATCCACATTGACAAGGAAGAAATCAAACTTTCACTATTTGCAGATTATATAACACTCTATATAGAAAATGTGAGACTCCATCCAAAATTTTCTAGAACATATACATGAATTGAATGAACACACAGTATACAAAGTCAATGTGCAGAAATCTGTTGCATCTCTATACATCAATAATAAAGCAGCCAAAATAGAAATCAAGGAATCAACCCCACTTACAATTGTACCAAGAAAAAAACAAACATGATATTGAGGAATAAAGGTAACCAAAGAGGTAAAAGACCTGCATTCTGAGAATTATAAAACACTGATGACAGTAATGGAAGAGGACATAAAAAAATGGAAAAACATTCCATGATCATGGATCAGAGGAACAAACACTGTTAAAATACTGATAGTTCCCAAAGCAGTCTAAACATTCAAAGTAGACCCAATCAAAATACCTAGAACATTTTTCACAGAGCTGGAACAAACTATCCTAAAATTTGTATGGAACCACAAATGACCATGAGTAGTCAAAGCAATCTTGAAAAACAAAAGCAAAGTCGGAAGCATCACAATTACAGACTTCAAGTTATATTACAAAGATCTAGTGACGAAGACAGTATGGTACTAGCATAAAAATAGACACATAGAACAGAAACCTCAGAAATCACATAATTGTATGGCCAGTTAAGCTATGACAAAGAAAAAAGATATCTAATGGAAAAAGACAGTCTTTTCACAAAAATGGTGCTGGGAAAACTCCACAGTAACATAGTGTAGCCACTCTGGAAAACAGTATGGAGGTTTCTTAAAAATTAAAAATATTACTACCCTACAATCCAGCAATTGCACCACTAAGTATTTATCCAAAGGATACAAAAACGCTAACTCGAAGGGGCACATGTACCCCAATGTTTACAACAGCACTATCAACAATAGCCAAATTATGGAAAGAGCCCAAATGCCAAATGTCCATCAACTAATGAATGGATAAAGATATATGTCCATATATACTGATGAATGAATGCATTCATCAGTATATATGGATATACAGGAATATCATACAGTGGATATTATTCAGTATATATACATATATAATATTATTCTGTGATCAGAAAGAATGAAATCTTGCCATTTGCAACAAATTGGATGGAACTAGAGTGTATCATGCTAAGCAAAATAAGTCAGTCAGAGAAATACAAATACATAATTTCACTCATATCACTCATGTGGAATTTAAGAAACAAAACAGATAATAATAGGGGAAGGAAAGGAAAAATAAGAAAAACAGAAAGAGAGGCAAACCATAAGAGACTCTTAAATACAGAGAACAAATTTAGGATTGATGGCGTGAAGTTGGGTGGGGGGATGGGCTAAATGGGTGATGGGCATTAAGGAGGGAACTTGTTTGAATGAGCACTGGGTGTTGTATGTAAGTGATGACTCACCGGGTTCTATTCTTGAAACCAATACTACACTGCATGTTAACTAACTTGAATTAAAAAAAAATAAATTATGTACTCTAAAAAATAAAATAATAATAATAAAAGAATAATAGTGGACTACTTTCTTACCCTATACACAAAAATAAATTAAAATATATTAAAGTTCTAAATGTGAGACATGAAACCATTAAAATCCTAGAAGAGAACACAGTAAGTATTATCTTTCGTTAAAAAATGTTTATTTATTTATTTTGAGAGAGAAAGAGAGTGTGCAAGCAGGGGAGGGGCAGAGAGAAAGAGGAGAAAGAATCCCAGACACTGAACTAAACACTTTTAGTTCAGAATCCAACATGGGGCTTCAACTCATGAACTGTGAGATCATAACCTGAGCTGAAACCAAAAATGGGATTCTTAACCAACTGAGCCACTCAGGGGCCATAACAGTAACCTCTTTGAAATCACCTGTAGTAATTTCTTACTAGATACATCTCCTGTGGCAAGGGAAAGAAAAGGAAAAACAAACTACTGGGATCCTCAAAATAAAAAAAAGTTTCTGCACAGCAAAGGAAACCATTAACAAAAGTAAAGACAGCCTTTGGAATGGGAGAAGATATTTACAAATTACATGTCTAATAAAGGGTTAGTATCTAAAACACACAAAGAACTTATAAAACTCAACACTCAAGAATCATAATCCAATTAAAATTGGACAGAAGACATGAATAGACCTTTTTCCAAAGAAAACATACACACGACCAACAGACACATGAAAAGATGTTCAACATCACTCATTACCAGGGAAATACAAATCAAAACTACAATTAGATACCACCTCACACCATTCAGAATGGTTAAAATCAACAACAAAATAAACAATAGGTATTGGCAAGAATGTGGGAAAAGGGGATCACTCTTGCACTGTTGTTGAGAGTGCAAATTGGTGCAGCCACTGTGGAAAATGGTATGGAGTTTCCTCAAAAAGTTAAAAATAGAACCACCCTATGATCCAGCAACTTCCTACTTGGTATTTACCCAGAGGATACTAAAGTACTAATTTGAAGGGATGCATTAAACCCTGATATTTATAGCAGGATTATCCACAATAGCCAAATTATGGAAAGAACCTAATGTCCATTGACTGATGAGTGGATAAAGAAGATATGGCCTACATGTACGCACAATGGGATATTACTCAGCCAAAACAATAATGAAACCTTGTCATTTGCAATGATGTACCTGGGGCTATACAGTAATATGCTAAGCAAAATAAGTCAGTCAGTTAAATGCAAATACCTTATGATTTCACTCTCATGTGGAATTTAATAACAAAACAAATGAGCATAGGGAAAAAAAGAGAGGCAAACCAAGAAGTAGCCTCTTAACTATAGATACAAGCTGCTAATTATCAGAAGGTAGGTAAGTGAGGGGACAGGGATTAAGGAATGCACCTGTTGTGGTGAGCACAGGGTGTTGTATGAAAGATTTGAATCACTGATTTGTGCACCTGACACTGTATGTTAAATAACTGGAATTTTTAAATTTTTAAATGCTTACTTATTTTTGAGAGAGAGCTTGAACAAGGGAGGGAGGGCAGAGAGAGAGGGACACTGACTCTGTAGCAGGTTCCAGGCTCTGAGCTGTCAGCACAGAGCCCAGTGAGGAGCTCCAACTCACAAACCGTGAGATCATGACCAGAGCCGAAGTTGGATGCTTAGCCAACTGAGCCACCCAGGTGCCCCTTAAATAACTAGAATTTTAATTAAAAAAGAAAAAACTTTAAAAAAATGAAGTAAAATAATTCATACCAGAGTGGTATTAGTGAGGGATATGTGAAATATATAGATGAAGAGGATTAAGAATACACATGATGAGCACTTAGCAATGAGATATAGAATTTTTGAATCACTATATTTTACACTATTTTAAACTAATATAACATTGTATGTTGACTGTACTGGAATTCAATAACAAAACCAAGCTAAAATATAAAATAAAATAAAGTAAAATAAAATAAAATAAAATAAAATAAATAAAAATGAAATGAAACGAAACGAAACGAAACGAAATAAAAAGCCATTCAAGGTTGCAAACAAACTTCCTCAGGTAATTTTCACTCTTTGGTCAAGGATCAAATTTAGGTCCATATTTAAATAATGCCCTTAACTCAGAGAGGATCCCCACAAGTTTTCTGAAGAATTGAGAATCATTATCAGGGTCTATGACTCTAGGCTGCTAAGTCCTTATCAGCTGGTTCACATATTGGTAGGGCCTGGCAAAGTTAAAAAAAATGGCTGTGAGAAGAATCCCGAGGATAACATTGGAAAGCCAATATGGTCCTTTCATAAAACAGAAAAAGCTTGCAAAATAGCAACTGATCTTGTAAAAACCATTCCTAGAGTCTTCTTTGTCTGAATTGATTGAACTCATATTTGAACATGCAAATAAAAGAAGAAGGAATTTTTGGCAGACTTTAAAGACCATCTGGAAGCTGTGTTTCTATGACATTCTGGGTTGATACAATAATTGAGGTCACCCAAACTGTTCTTGCTGCACCGTTTTTAAATGTATTATCTCCTAAAGTTACTGGATTGAGAAAAAGACAAAAAAATGGAATCAAAGGCCACCAGTCTGACTGAACTCATAACCATAGGTGGGCACTTACAGAGAACTTTCAAATAAGACAACAGACTAAAATTCATCAAGCTATTGACCTTACACCTATAACGTTTCCAAAGTCAGTCCCCTATATTAATACTTAAGCTTTCCACATCTCATTCCTCTATGGGTCTTACATCAAAATGCTGGCCTAGCGGTGGATGCCTCATTTGCAATCAACTAGAACACTGAGAAAAGGATTGTCCTCCAAGATTTTATGCAACTTCTTTCACATCAACTGAAGTGTACCCATATCTATCCCCTTAGTTGGGACCCAATATGGGCCATTGTAGAGTTAAAAGGATTCCAAGGTGTTCCCCAGTAAATTGCTACCAGTTTTTCACTTATATAGCTAAGAGGAAATTATAATTAAAATTAATGGGAAAACTTGCCAGAATCCGGTAGATACCAAAGCTATTCTCTCTAATTTAAACTATAATTTAAAAAATTTAGGACAAAAAATCCCCTGGAGTAAAGAAATTTTCAGAAAAGAACATATAACAATTCAGAGAGAGTTTCTACATCAACCAGTATAAAGAACTCTGGGACATTTCACAGAAAATAACATTCCTTTTGCCGTGTAACACAAGTTCAGTCAATCCATTAATTAGGTAGAAATCTCTACATTTAAAGTGCTAATATATTTTGACCCCATTAGATACCTCACCTTGAAACTTCCCATAGAACATAAACTTGATCTATTATATTCCTTATGATCTATTCTTGACATAAAAGAAGAATGATTCCAATAGAGCTCCCTAATTTAACTAAGGCAACCAAAACTCTATGGGCTACTTCTAATACTGGCATTAAGAGAATTAAAAAAAATGCACAGCCTATTCAAATCCAAAGAGACACAACTAAATTTCTTCCTCAATTGCCTTCATATCCATTAAAGCCTGAAGCCACACAAGGCTTTACGCCAAATGCTAGAAGACCTAATTGTCTGGGGGCTAATCATTCCCTATACCAACTCTCGTAACACACTAATTTCACTGGTTGTTAAACCTAATGGGTAGGAATGGTAATTTTTTTCAGACTTAACAACTAGTAACAAGAGAATTATTCCCCTTTCTCAGTTGTTCCAAATCCAAACACCCTTGTAACAAGTTCCACCCAACACAGAAAAGATCATTGTTGTAGACCTATGTTCAGCTTTCTTAAAATCATTGCTGTAGATCCCAAGCTCCATTATCCACTTGTATTTACTTGAGACAATCAACAATATATCTGGACAGTCATGCTTCAAGGTTTCACTCAGGCCTTTTTATTTCTGGCAAGTATTGCACCAAGATTTAACCCTGGAAAATCAACCCTTTTACAATATGCATTCAGTTGCTAAATAGACATACATTAATATTTCATTCATTTATTTCATTTGTTAGGTGAAAAAAGACAGAAAATCTCTAAGGAACAATTACAATTATGTCTACATACTGTTATTAACTAGGTTATAATCTAAGCCCTGAAGGAATCCAGCTATCTCAAGAATAATTAAAGGAATCCAGGAATTTGCTAGGCCCTTAACTAAATGACTGTTTTGTGGATTCTTAGGCCTAGCTTGCTATTGCAGAGTATGGACTATTATGACTATTTCCTAATTTTTCTCTATTGGCTTCCCTACTTTATGTGCTTAAACTGAAGTCACTGAATACCTTCCTTAGGAAGATAAACATAAGCAGACCTTATAAATCTAAAACAAGGGGTGTCTGAATGGCACAATAGGTTGAGCATCTGACTCTTGATTTTGGTTCAGGTCATGATCTCACAGTTCATGGGATAGAGCCCCAAAATGAGCTCTGTTCTGACAGTGCAAAGCCTGCTTGGAATTATTTCTCTCCTTCTCTCCACTCCTCCCCAACTCATTGTTTTTCCTCTCTCTCTCACAAATAAATAAATAAAAGGCAACCAACGGAATGGGAAAAGATATTTGCAAATGACATATTGGACAAAGAGCTGGTATCCAAAATCTATGAAGAGCTCACCAACTCCACACCTGATAAACAAATAATCCAGTGAAGAAATGGGCAGAAGACATGAATAGACACTTCTCTACAGAAGACATCCAGATGGCCTACAGGCACATGAAAAGATGCTCAACGTCAGTCCTCATCAGGGAAATACCAATCAAAACCACACTAAGATACCACCTCACACCAGTCAAAGTGGCTAAAATGAACAATCAGGAGACTATAGATGCTGAAGAGGATGTGGAGAAATGGGAACTCTCTTGCACTGTTGGTGGGAATGCAAACTGGTGCAGCCACTCTGGAAAACAGTGTGTAGGTTCCTCAAAAAATTAAAAATAGATCTACCCTATGACCCAGCAATAGCACTGCTAGGAATTTACCCAAGGGGTAGAGGAGTGCTAATGCATAGGGGCACTTGTACCCCAATGTTTATAGTAGCACTTTCAACAATAGCCAAATTATGGAAAGAACCTAAACATCCGTCAACTGATGAATGGATAAAGAAGTTGTGGTTTGTATGTACAGTGGAATACTACTTGGAAATGAGAAAGAATGAAATATGGCCATATGTAGCAATGTGGATGGAACTGGAGAGTGTGATGCTAAGTGAAATAAGCCATACAGAGAAAGACAGATACCATATGTTTTCACTCTTATGTGGATCCTGAGAAACTTAACAGAAGACCATGGGGGAGGGGGAGGAAAAAAAAGTGTAATTTGTATTTCCTTGATGATCAGTACTGAGCATCTTTTCATGTGTCTGTTGGTCTTCTATAGGTCTTTTTTTTTTTTTAATAATGACTATTCATCTCATATGTCCGTTTTTAACTGGATTATTGGTTTTTGCAGTGCTGAGTTTTATTTGTTCTTTATATATTTTGGATAGTGATCCTTTATCAGATATGTCATTTACAATTTTACTCTCTGAATCTGTAAGTTGCCTTTTAGTTGTGTTGATTCTTTCCTTTGTTTTGCTGAAGCTTTTTATTTTGATGTAATCCCAATAGTTTATTTTTGTTTTGGTTTCCCTTGCCTCAGGAGACATATCTAGAAAAAATTTGCTACAGCCCATGTCAACTAGGTTACTCTCTGTGTTCTCTAGGATTTTTATGGCTTCATAACTCATATCTAGGCATGTAAATTATTTTGAATTTATTTTTGTGTATGGTGTGAGAACGTGGTGTAGTCTCTTTTTTTTCAGTGACCTTATCTTTTTATTTTATTTTCACCTCTGTGATTCTATTTATTTTCTTATTTTTTTATTATTTTAATTAATATGAAATTAATTGTCAAATTGGTTTCCATACAACACCCAGTCCTCATTCTAACAGGTGCCCTCCTCAATACCCATCACCCACTTTCCCCTCCCTCCTACACTCAACAGCCCTCAGTTTATTCTCAGTTTTTAAGAGTCTCTTACCGTTTGCCTCCTTCCTTCTCTGTAACTTATAATCACCTAAAATACATTAAAGAATTAAATGTCGAAACTGTAAAACTCCTAGAAAGAAAAAAAAAAAAACCACTGAGGTAAACTCCTCCATATTGTTATCACTTATGATTTTGTAGATTTGATACACACAATACAGACAATAAAAGCAAAAAACAACTGAGTAGAGCTATATCCAAGTGAAGTTTCTGAACAGCAAAGGAAATAATCAACAAATGAAAAAGAACCTATAAAATGGGAGAAATATTTGCAAACCATTTTTATCATAAGGAGTTAATATCTAAAATATAAATGAATCTTGTACAAGTTAGTAGCAAAAACTAACAATAAATAATAACACAATTAAAATATGGGCAAAAGACTTGAATAGACATTTTCCCAAAGAAGACACTTATGGCCAACAGGTATATGAAAGGTGATCAACATAACTAATCACCAAGAAAATGGTAACCCAAACTTCAAGCAGATATCTCTTCACATTTGGTAGGAAGGCTATTATGAAAAAGTTACAAGTTTTATGGAGAGTGTGACAAAATAAGGAACCCTTGTACATTGTTGGTGGGAGTGTAAATTGGTACAACTATTATGGAGAACACTACAAAGTTTCCTCAAAATAATGAAGATAGATCTGCCCTATCATGTAGCAATCCCACTTTTGGATGGATATCCAAATAAAATAAAATTGATATGTTGATGAGATATGTGTCCTGATTCTTTGAAGCATTATTCACATTAGCCAAGATATAGAAACAACCTAAGTGTCCATGAATGAATGGATAAAGAAAACGTGTTGTATTTAAATAATGGAATAATATTTAAATTAATGGAATGGAAGTTTTTTTTTTTTTTTTTAAAGAAGGAAACTGACATTTGTGACAACATGAATAGATCTACAGAGCATTATTCTGAGTGAAATAAGTCAGGCACATAAAGGCAAATATTGCATATTCTTATTTATATGTGGAATAAAAACAAAACGAAACAAAACAAAAACTATAAACAGTTGAACTCATAGTAACACCATATAACAATGGTTACCAGAGAGTGGTTGTTGGTGAAAAGAGGTACAAACTTTCAGTTATAATATACTGAAAATCTAATACAGAGCATGGTGAATATACTTAAATGATACTCTGTCATATACTTAGTATTTGGTAAAAGAGTAGATATCAGTTGTCCTCACCACATATACACAATACACAAAGTTAGCTACATGAGATGATGAATATGCTATTTAGCTTGATTGTAGTCAACAGATTACAGTGCATACATATATCAAAATATATAGTATACCCTAAATACATACAACCTTTGTCAACCATACCTCAATAAAGTTGAGAAAATGTATTTATCATTATAATATTCTTATGCAAACAGTAGTTTCATGACTGTTCTTACAGATTTCCCAAGGAAAGGGAAATCATTTGTACAAACTTCTGGATATATTTTCCTCTATTTTTTAAGTTTACTTATTTATTTTGAGATAGAGACAACGTGAGTGGGGCAGAGGCACAGAGAGAGGGAGAGAGAGAGAATCCCAAGCAGCCTCCATGCTGCCAGCACAGAGCCCAATGTGAGACTCAAACTCACAAAACCATGAGCTCATGACCTGACCCCAAACCAAGAATTGGACACTTAACCTACTGAGCCACCCAGACACCCCTCTTTTTTTTCAAGTGCTTGTATTTGGACCCCAATCTCACCCATTCTCACAAAAGAAAGTAATTTTTAATGGCATTTTGATTCTTGGAAAAGCATAATTATCTAATGTACAGGTTTTATAGTAGCTTATTTTAATGACTAAATAGCCAAAACATATTGCATTAATTTTATTAATAAATTACCCAATTACTCAAATGTAAAAAATGCAGGGAAGTCCTCATAAGAATACAAGCCTTTTTTTTTTAATTTTTTTAAGGCTTATTTTTGAGAGAGACAGAATGTGAGCAGGGGAGGAGAAGAGAGAGAGGGAGACACAGAATCTGAGGCAGGCTCCAGGCTCCAACCTGTCAGCACAGAGACTGACACTGCGCTTGTACTCACAAACCGTGAGATCATGGCCTGAGTCAAAGTCGGACTCTTGCTGACTGAGCCACCCAGGCACCCTTATAAGAATACAAGTCTTGAGAGACCTAATAATTGAGTTATTTATGTTCATTTCTAAAACATAAAGATGAATGGAGGGGCACCTGGGTGGCTCAGTGGGTTAAGCATCTGACTTCCACTCAGGTCATGACCATGCCATTCCAGAGTTCAAGTCCCACGTCAGGCTCTGTGCTGACAGCTCAGAGCCTGGAGCCTGTTTCAGAGTCTGTGTCTCCCTCTCTCTCTGCCCCTCCCCTGCTCGCACTCTGTCTCTCTCTCTCTCTTAAAAAAATAAACATTAAACATTTAAAACAAATATTAAAACAAACAAAATATAAAGCTGAATGGATTTGAAATACATCAAAACAGATTAGTAAATATATTAGTAGTGAAAATGCCAGGGTACACAGTAACATAAATATTGGCAGGTTTCAAATATATTATGACATGTCAAGTTAATTTTTGGAACAATGAATCCAATGAGCTATAAAATCATTGCAACATTGGGATATTTACATTTTTCACTTAAAAATTATTGTATAGAAAAATTATCTATTTAAAGAAAGAGTGTAAAGGCATGCATTTTATTTTCAGTTTCCCCTAGTAGTACTATTTAATATTAATGTGGTACATCTGTTGAAATTGATGAAGCAACATTGGTATATATTATTAGTAATTGATGTCTTTAGTCAGCTTTCCTTAGTTTTAACCTAATTTCCTTTGTCTTTTCCAAAATACCACAGTACATTTATTTATTGTGTCACCTTGAGCTCCTCCTCATTGTAAACCACTTATTAAATTTTCCCTGTTTTTAATGACAATTAAATTTTTAGATCAAGCATATTGTAAGAAGTTCCACTATTAAGATTTTCCTGAAGTGTTACTAAAGATTAGACTAAGGTTATGTATTTTCAGCAGGAAAACCACAAAGGTAGAATCCTCTTTTTAATTATATTATATGAAAGATATATATTAGCAGTACGAATTATCATGGTTGATATTGACCTTGATCACATGACTGATCATTAAGATATTGAAAGATGAGGGGAAGAATGCATAGTAAATACAGGTTGCCTCATTATACAGATAAGTATCTCTGGTAAAAAAAAAAAAGTCTTTGGGAGTAGCTCTATTCCTGGTGATAGACGACTTTATTAATGGAAATTTTTCTCCTTTACAAAAGGAGAAATTTATACTCATTGTAGGCAATTAAGATTAAATAAATAGCTTTCCCTGCATTCATTTGTCCTCAATTGACAATGTAATTCAGGGGAGATGACTAGTAAGGTGTCTTAGTTTGTTTGTGACAAGTTAGAGGTACAGTTAGATAATGTAAGAGGTATTGCTGGATTATATGCAAAACATCTAGGCATTTATAAGACCAAATAGAATGACAGGTACCACAGGCAAAGATAAATACTCATGGGACACAAACCTCTTCTGCTAAGGTGACATTTTTAATGGGTTCATTTGCAAGAATTGTTGCATTTTCTTGTTCAACAAAGGTGTAAGTTATGTTTTCAGTGTACTTGAAAAGTAAATACCTTATACTGAAATTTTAAAAAAATGTTCTAAATTCTTCCCCAAAATGGGTACTGCTAGTGGGATGTTTTACATGATTGTGGGCATATCCAATTTAGATAATTATAAGAAGTCAAGAATACAAATACACTATGATTTATCTAGGTATTTGTGTCTAATTAGCATGTAGAGTTATAAATGGAAAAGATTAAAACAAGGCACTTGATATTCTGACCCTATAAGTTGGACTTTGTCAATGACTTCTAAAGGGAGTTGATGTAGTTTATGGTGACATTGGGAATATAAGAAAAACTAATCCCAGGGAGGACCAGGGGATCTTTAGCATACTGGATCATTCAGAATTATTGATGAAAAATCCATCAGTCTGAAAGGTTACTCCTTTTGAAAATGGCCTGGGAGATATAGATGATGGCATGATCTTTCTAGGTAAGTGTCAGATTACAAGAAAGAAAGAGAAGAAAAAATGTCTCCATGTTTACTTTTTATGAAGTTTTGATTTTGTACCTTGGTTGGAAACAACTTACAGGGAAGTCAGTTGCTTTTCTTCTTCATTAATTTGATCAAAACTCTCTATTATTTGGATAGGACCATATGTCAGGTGCAGCCTTTTATAGCTGAGAAATGTGTTCACAAGGCTGAGTGCCTTCTAGTTTAGCAGCAGTGTCAGTAGTCAGGATTCTTTAATAAAACTGCTTGTAACAGGATTTCAAGGGCTGTCTTCCACTGATGACACTTGCAGAACACCCAGTCACTAGTCTAGGCTGTGACTAACAGGATCTTTTGAATTGGGATATGAGAAAGCTTTTTTAACCTATTGATAATACATTTTAGCATAAGACATTAAGGGATGTAGTAACTGATTTTAATAGAGTTAACAAGGAAAGAGCAGAAACTTTTATACAAATAGACATTGGTCTCTTGATGACTATCACATGTGGACCAAGTTTATGTATTCCAAAAGGGGTACTGTGTAGAGTCAGCAAGACCAACGACAATGTCTTAGGCCAAGAGAATCCAGTAATTTCAGCAAATTTAGGTATCTTAAGTTTGTGGATGCCATTTGTTCTCATGAACTTGCCTGATGATTGAGGGTGATACAAATTCCAAGATGTTTGCAAAACTTTCATTAGGGCTTGTATATTTGTTCAGGGTAGTAGGTGCCCTGATCAATGGAGATCTTGGAGAATATACCCCAATACATGTTTTCTGAAACTTTTTTTGGCCCTGTGAGGACATCAGCTTGCCATAAAAGATATCTTCAACACACACGAAAAACATAAATATGATAATAAGAACATATGGATAACATATAGTAAGTGGAAGTTTAATGAAACCTAAGTACAGGTGCTCAAAGTTTTCAGAGGGAGGAGGTTTGAGTCCTCTGGGAATAAAAGTATTTTTTCCAATAAGATGGACCTGATAAAATAGACACAAGTTATAAAGTGCTTTCACAATCGTATAGAAGTCTCCCCACCAACGTTTATTTAAAATTTTAATCAATTTATATGCACCATGTTGAGTGAAGGAATGAAAAAAAAAAAAAAAAAAACCTAAAACATGAGGTTTCTCAGAAAGCTGGAAAGAACCAACTGGCCATATTGCATTATTTGTTAGATTTAATACCCCTCATGATTTCTCTATTCCAGGATGATCCTATGGTCATTTTACAAGTACATCTGGATGGTAAATGTCTGGCACCAAGGGGATCATTTTTAGTAGAAGAAAAATGGATTTTATCTACATGAGTTATAGTATTTACAGATTCTGAATAAACCCCTTGCATGAAAGTCAGCTTGGGTTCAGTTTTTAGCGTGAGCCTCAGTTTTGATAATTGCAATTTCAAAAAGTAAGAGAATAGCAGTAAGAAGGTTACTTACTCATTATTCCTTTTTTATTTGGGTCCCTGTAGATGTAAGAAAGTCCTTTGTTTCTACAACACCCCCATATCATGGACAACCTTAAATGCATACCAGCTGTCAGTATAAATGTTAACAATTTTCCTCTCAAAACTGGCATACTCCAGTAAGGGGATGGAGTTCTGCTTGTTGGGGATGACTTAGCACATTATTGTAGGATATTTACCCTCTCAAGTAGTTAATATTGGGTAGTAACAGCATAGACAGCTTGTAATTTTCTTTTTCATGTTTATAGTATGACACTTCAACAAACAAAATTAAGTCAGGATTAGTCAAACGGCTATCTCATAAATCAAGACATGACATCATGAAATGAAATGTTGCTGCCACACAGACATGGGACTCATCCTCATAGGTAGAGGTAATAAAATATCAGGATTAAGAATATTGAAATGTTTAAGCTGTAGGTTAGATTACAAAAGCTAAGGATCTCATAGGAGGTTAGTCTGCTTTTAGAGAAATGATGAGTCACTTCAGATTTAAGAAGACTTTGGACAGCGTGTGGAATTTGTAAATAAATGTGGTTTTTTTCCTAGGGGTGAATCTACCAAAGCTTCTATGAACTTTGCAGCTGAAGCTATAGCCTTGAAGCAGTTGCGATAGGTACAAGCAAGCAAATCAAATTGTGTGCTATAATAAGCAAAAGACATATATTTATTGCCATGTTCTTTCATGAGTACTCCTGGGGCTCGATTATTTCTTTCAAGAACAAATAAGATTATAGGTAGAATAGTTAGCTAGTCCTATGTCAGGCAGTTCTTTCAGTGTTCTCCACCCTTCCTACCCTCTTCCATGGGCCTCTTGTCTAAGATTGGCTCTGGAGATTCTGGTCTGCTAGTCTTCCCACCGTTCTGGGTTATCTAGGCAGACGTGGGTGGAATCTTAGCGATCAGCAGGACAAGGTGAGCTCAGCATCCTCCTATGCCACATCTTGCCTGATCTCCAGTTTCTTTCTTTTGCATATTGTTGTCCAGTTTTCCTGCACCATTTGTTAAAGAAACTGCCTTTTTCCCATTGGGTATTCTTTTCTTTTTTGTCAAATATTAATTGACCATATAGTGATGGGTTAATTTCTGGGTTTTATCTTATGTTCCATTGATCTATGTATCTATTTTTCTGCTAGTACTATCCCATCTTGATCACTAGAGCCTTATAATATAAATTGATGTCTGGAATTGTAATCACTCCAGCTTTTCTTTTCAAGGTTGCACTTGCTAGTTGGGGTCTTTGGTGGCTCCATACATATTTTAGGATTGTTTATTCTAGTTCTGTGAAATGTGCTTGTTGGTATTTTGATATGGATTACATTAAATATATAGAAGAAATATTCTGATTTAAAGCAATCTCTATCCAAATACCAACAGTATTTTTTTTTACAAAACTAGAAGAAATAATCCTAAAGTTTGTATGGAGACACAGAAAAATCATTAATAGTCAAAGAAATCTTGAAAAAGAACAAAACTGGATGCTTCATAATATCAGATTTCAAGACATACTACAGAAGTGTAGTAATCAAAACAGTATGGTACTGGAAGAAAAATAGACATATTGATAAATGAACAGAATAGGGATCCCAGAAATAAATCCCTGGTATTAATTTATGACAAGAATATACAGTGGAGAGAAGACAGTCTCATTAATAAGTGGTGCTGGGAAAACTGGACAGCTACATGCAAAGGAATGAAGCTGGACCACTTCCTTATAGTTTATTAAAAAATAAATTCAAAATGGGTTAAAGATCTAATTGTTAGACCAAAATGTGAAACCATAAAAATCCTAAGAGAACAGAGTCAGTAATTTCATTGATATCAGACTGAAAAACATTTTTTCTGGATATGTATCCTCATCAAGCAAAAGAGAAACAAAAGCAAAATTAAACTATTGAGACTACATCAAAATAAAAGTTTTTGCACAGTGAAGGAAACCATCAACAAACACAGGCAACCTACTTAATAGAAGAAGATATTTACACATGATATATCCATAGGGATTAACATCCAAGATACATGAAGAACATAAACAACTCAACTTGACACACACAAAATAATAATTACAGTAATTTTAATAATAACCCAATTAAAAATAAACAGAGGACCTGAATAGACAATTTTTTAAATAAAACATACAGATGGCAAACAGACACATGAAAAGATGCTTAACATCACAAATTAGAAGTAAAATGCAAGTTAAAACCACAATGAGATTACAATTTACACCTGTCATAAAATTGCTAAAAAAAAAAAACCAAAAAACTAACAAACAAACAGACAAGAAATGACAAGTGTGTGTGTGTTGGGGGGGGGAGAATTAGCAAGTATATTGTTAAAATGTAGAAAAAAAGAAACCCTTATGCATCTTTAGTGTGAATGTAAATTGGTTCAGGCACCATGGAAAACAAAATGTATGGTTCATAATAAATTAAAAATGGGAGTGCTATATGATTTTGTAATTCCACCACTGGATAATTACCCAAACAAAATGAAAACAGTAAAACAATAAAACAGAAAAAGACTAATTTGAAAAGGTATATGCACTCTTAGGTTTATTGAAGTATTATTTACAATAACCAAGATGTGGAAGCCACCAGACTGAGAAATGAATAGATAAAGAAGTGGTACACACACACACACACACACACACACACACACACTAGAATATTATTCAGCCATAAATAAGAAAGAAATATTGCTATTTGATATGACATAGATGATCCTAGAAGTATATAATGCTAAATGAAATAAGTCAGTAGGAGAAAGACAAATAACCATATGATTTCATTCCTAGGTGAAATTTAAGAAAACAAATTAACAAAGCAAAAAGGAGACAAACAAGGAAACATACTATTAAATACAGAGAACAAACTAGTGTTTTCTGGAGAGTATATGGGAGGAAATGGATGAAACAGAAAAAGGGAATTAAGAGAACACTTATCTTGATGAACATTGAGAAATACACAGAATTGTTGAATCTATGTAAATCTATTAAATTGTACATTAGAATCTTTTCTTTTTTCAAGTTTTTATTTAAAGTCCAGTTAGTTAACATACAGTGTAATTTTAGTTTCAGGTGTAGAATTTAGTGATTCATCACTTACATACAACACCCAGTGTTCATCATAAGTGCCCTCCGTATTAATATAAGACTGCATGTTAATTATACTTGGATATAAACAAACAAATAAACAAATACAAAAAAATTATTTTTCTTTAAAGTTTATTTATTTATTTAAAGAGAGAGAGAAACAGAGGGAGAAAGAGATACAGAGGGAGAAAGAGAATCCCAAGCAGGCTCCATGCTATCAGCACAGAGCCCAATATGACGTTCAAGCTCATGAACCACGAGATCATGACCTGAGCCAAAATCAAAAGTCAGATATTTCACTGACTGAGCCACCTAAATGCCCCTCAAAATAAACTTTAAAAGAATAGGACACTGTCAATAAAGAGAATAGATCACTTATGCAATGGGAGAAATATTTAAATAATCGTAACTGATAAAGATTTAAGATCCAGAATATAGGTTAAAAAAAACAATATAACAAAAAGGGAAACAACCTGATTAAATATAGATACATTACTGGAATACACATTTCTCCAAAGATTCACAAATATCCAGATAACACAAGAAAACATGTTGAATACAGTAAGTTATTATGAAAATTAATCATAAATCTTCACATCAACTAGAAACTATAGTCAAAATATGAAAATTAAGTTCTAGCAAAGATGTAAAGAAATTGATATCCTTATACATTGTATTCTTATACATTATATTGGCAGAAATGTAAAATAGTGCAGCTGTCGGAAAACAGTTTGGCAGTTTCTCAATAAAAGAAACATAAAATTACAATATTATCCAGCCATTTAATTTCTGCAAATGAACCTTAAAAAAGGAGAACATGTCTCAAACCAAATTTCTACATTAACATTCCTAATACCACTATTCACTTTTGTCAGAAGGTTGAAACACTCATATTACCTACCAATTGGTAAATGGCTAAAAAAAAAGGTGGTATAATACAATGGAATATTATTCAGTCTTGAAGCTAAGTACAGTAATTTTACATGTTACAACATAGGCAAACCTTAAAAAAATTACACTTAGTGAAAAATAAAAGACCACTCTATTCCATTTATATGACTATACAGAATAGGAAAAGTCATAGAATCAGAAAGCAGATTAATGCTTGCTAGGGAATGGATTGAGGGGATATACAGGATTGATTTCTTAATCAAAACGTTCTGAACTACATAGTGGTGATATTTATACAACATTGTGAATGCCTCCAATGTCACTAATAGTAAGTTTTATGTGTATTTGATAACTGTATTTTAGTGATTAATATCTTACTAATAATCACAATGATCACGCAATATACAAGTCACCAATTATTATAGGAAATTATAAAAATTAATTTATACATTTATATTACTGAAAGGAAATATCATGGGGTATTGAATACAATTGTTTCAAGAATAAAATATTTCACTCTATAATTATGTTATAAAAGTGTGAGGATATGGTAAAAGGCAAACTCTCTTTTTTTTCACTAACAAATATATTTATTCATATAAGAAAACCTCCTGGTGTAGATAACAACCATGACTCCACTAAAACACCTGTGGATATTTGGGTATTAACATGTGCCAATCAAATATTAACAAAGTTGTGGAACTTAATATCCATTATAAGAAAAATCAATACTAATATCAAAGTCTCATATAGCATTTCCAATATGCTAGGCACAATTCTGAGTATTTCATGTGTATCAACTTGTCAAGATCTCTAAACTCCATTTAGTTCATTGAAAATAAAGTTCTGTAAGATTCACCAGTTTATTTTTTTTATAATTTTTTTAATTTTTTTTAACATTTATTTATTTTTGAGACAGAGAGAGACAGAGCATGAACGGGGGAGGGGCAGAGAGAGAGGGAGACACAGAATGGGAAGCAGTTTCCAGGCTCTGAGCCATCAGCCCAGAGCCCGATGCGGGGCTCGAACTCACGGACCACGAGATCGTGACCTGAGCTGAAGTCGGACGCTCAACCAACTGAGCCACCCAGGTGCCCCAAGATTCACCAGTTTAAATTTAATGGTTGTCATAGTTCTTGACTACAGCAGGTGTTGATCATATAAATAAACTTTATTAGAAATTTTGTATAAATATAGATTTATATTTAGTCCAATACATTACTATAAGTTAATCCAATAATCCAATACATTACTATAAGTTAAGTGTTTTCTATTAAAGTTTGGTGCTTATATTTCTATCAGAGTAATTCAATATAAATTATTTTTTGTGTTTTGCTTGTTTTCCCAAGTCCATTTAGATATAATTTACATGTATCATTGTATAAGTTTGAGGTATTCAATGTGTTGATTCAGTGAATTATAATATTATATATTACTAAAAAACTTAATAATTAAATTATATATTACTATATGATTACCACTGTAGAGTTAGTTGACATTTCCATCACATCACATAATTACCACTTATTTTTGGTGATAAGATTTAACATCCATTAAGGTCCTCTGTCCATGTTTTTTTTAAGTTTACTCGTTTATATTGACAGTGAGAGAAAGCATAAGTGAGGCAGGGGCAGAAAGAGAGGGAGAAAGAGAATTCCAAGCAGGCTCCACAGGGTCAGTGCAGAGCCCGATGGGGGACCCAAACACACAAAACTGTGAGATCATGACCTGAGCCAAAATCAGGTCTTGGATGCCTAACTGACTGAACCACTCAACCCAGGTCCTCTGCCCATTTTTATTTATTTTTTAATTTTTTTTTAATATTTATTTATTATTGAGAGACAGAGAGACACAGAGAATGAGCAGGGAAGGAGCAGAGAGAGGGGTAGACACAGAATCCAAAGCAGGCTCCAGGCTCTGAACTGTCAGCATAGAGCCCAATGCAGGGCTCGAACTCACAAACTGTGAGATGGTGACCTGAGCTGAAGTTGTACTCTTAACTGACTCAGCCACCCAGGTGCCCCAATGCCCATTTTTAATTGGATTACATGTTTTTTTTCATTTGTGTGTGCCTTATTAAATTTATTTATCAAAGTCATGTAGTTTTCAGTGTATTTACCTTTAACTACCTTGGTTATATGTATTTCCAAGTATTTTATTGTTTTTGTTATTATTATTAATAGTGTTGTTTTCTTTATTCCTTTTTGACATATTTAATTCTTAATATATAGAAATGTACGCAATTCCTATATGTCAGTTACATCCTGAAATTTATTAATCCATTAATAAATTAAATAATACATAAATTTAAATAATACATTACTGAATTTATCCATTAACTCCAATGTTTTTGGTGAGAATTTAGGATGTTCTGTATATAAAATTATATCACCTGAAAGTAACAATTTTAATTTTCCTTCCCAATTGGGATGCCTTAAATTGCTCTAGGTAGGACTTCCAGTACTATATCAAATTAGAGTGTTAAGAGTGGGCACAATTGTCTTATTTCTGATTTTAGAGGAAAAGCATTCAATATTTCTTCATTAAGTATGATTTTAGCTAGGTTTGTCATGTAAGTCCTTTATTATGTTGAAGTGTTTCCCTTATATATCCAATTTGTTTAGAATTCTTATAATGAAAAGAAAATGTATTTTGTCAATTTTTTTTTCTGTTCTATTGAGATGATGATATCATTCTTATATTTTGTAAGATTAATGTGGCAGATCAAATATTTTGATTTGTGTATCAAATGCAAGCCATCCTTGCATCACAGTGATAATACTATTTGATCATGCTATTGATTCTTTTAATGTGCTGTTGAATTCTGTTTGCTGGTATTTTGTTGAAAATTTTTGCATTTTTTTTCATCAATCATATTGATCCATAATTGTTGTTTGTTTAGTATCCTTATCTGGCTTTGCCATTAGTTTGAGACCTTTTATAATTAGTTTGAGAGTGCACCCTCTTCTTAATTTTTTTGGAAATTGTTTGAGAAGGTTTGGTATTAACTCTTTAAATGTTTGGTAGACTAAACCAGATAAAACAACTGATTATGGGATTCTTTTGTCTGGAGGTTTTTGATTACTGATTCAGTCACCTTACTCATTATTAGTTCTTTCATATTTCCTATTTCTTCATGATTCATTATTGTTCAATTGTATATTTCTAAAAATTTATCCATTCTTCTAGGCTATGCCATTTGTTGACATACATTAGTTTATAGTAGTATCTTATGATCTTATGTATTTCTTTGGTATCAGTTGTAATGTCTCTTATTTCTTTTCTGATTTTCTTCATGTCTTTTCTCATTTTTATTACTTAGTGTAGCTAAACGTTTTCAATTGTGTTTATCTTTTAAAAGAAAAGCTCCTATTATTGTTAGCTTTTTCATTCTTTTCTTTGTCTCTATTGCATTTATTTAAGCTTTAATCTTTGTTATTTTCTTCTAACTGCTAAATTTGAACTTTGTTCTTTGTCTAGTTGCTTCAAGTTTAAACTTAGACTATTTGGTATATTTATTATTTCTTCCTTTTGTAATGTTTATTTATTTTGAATGAGAGAGAGAGAGAGAGAGAGAATGGGAGGGGTAGAGACAAAGGGAAAGAGAGAATCCCAAGCAGGCTCTGTGATGTCAGCACAGAGTCCAACACAGGGCTCTATCTCCCAAACCATGAGATCATGACCTGGGCCAAAGCCAAGAGTCAGATGCTTAACTGACTGAGTCACCCTGAAGCCCCTGGGATATTTTTTTTATTTCTTAATATATGCATTTATCACTCTAAACTTTCCCCTTACAACTGCTTTGATAGCACCCAATAGGCTTTGATATGTAGAGTTTCCATTTTAATTTGTTGCAAGATATTTTTTATTTCCTTTTTGATTTATTCTTTCACCTATTTTTTTGTTCAGGCATCTTGTTTATAGTTTACATATTTGTGGTTTTCCAGGTTTCTCCTTTGTTGATTTCTAGTTTTATATCATTATGGTTGGAGACACTTGGTATATCAATCTCCTTAAATTTGCCAATATCCATTTTGATGCACATCTTAAGATCTAGCCTAGGGAATGTTCCATGTTCACTTGAGATGATTGTGTTGTTGAATGAAATATTCTACATATGTCTCTCTGGTCCATTTGGTCTAAAGTATCGTTCAAAATCCACATTTCCTTGATGATTTTCTGACTGGGTAGCCTATCACTGAAAGTGTAATATTAAAATCTACTACTATTTTATTATCTATTTCTCCGTTCAGACAAGAATATACATATTTTCAGATGGCGGAACAGCATGGAAGTTTTTTGTGTGTTTTGCGTCCATGAAGTATAGCCAGACCAACATTAAACCATCCTACACACCTGGAAAATTGATTGGAAGATTATCACAACAATCTGCACAACTTGAACCACAGAATTCAGCAGGTACGTGACACGAAGAGATGAACTTGGGGAGCAAGAAGCCCTGAAAGGTAGGGAAACCCTTTTGTGGGTAGAGAAAGGACAGAGACTGGGGAGGAGGAGAGCATATGGGAAAAGCACCCCTCCCCAGAAGCAGCTGGAGGAAAGTGGGAAATTGGAAACAGCCACAGGGACTAAACTAAAAAGGGAGAAAGGAGAAAGGAGAGGGTTCAAATTTCATTAAGACTGTAAACAAGGGGAAGGCAAAGGCCACAACTCCGCAGCTCGATACCTGGTGACGGTCTGGTGGGAAAGGTGAATTCCCAGGAACAGAGTGGGGTCCAGGAAGTTCGTGGTCCACATGGGGAAAGTGGTTCCACTGCTGGAAGGACATTGGTAGAGACTGTTGAAGCTACCTGGTCCCAGCAGACCCCAGAGGCAGCCACATTTGCTGGGCTGGGGCAAGGTTGTTGAGGGTGACGCCTGGTGCCAGATGTGTGTTGCTATTTTCCATGGTCCCTGAAACACTGATGCTACACTGTCTCGCAATCTTTTTTGGGGGCAGGCTGGCACCTGGCCACAGTCTCGGGGCAGTGACAACAGCAGGGTCCAGAGGACGTTCCTGGGTGCAGCTGACATTTGGCAATTGCTCATTCCACCATGGCTTGGTGAGACCCTCCACAGAGGTGCAGAGATCAAAGCTGCAGTCCTTTGGAAGGGGCCTGGTAAAACAGCTGCATCTGAGACAAAACTTGGGAGAGAGGTACTGCCTGGGGTTTGGTCATGAAGAGTGGAAAAGCGGGGAGTAGACAAGAGCTGAAGACAGAGGACTGGTGCGTGATTGCTGCTCCGGAAGAACAGATTGGGTGGCTGGGTGGCGCCATTTTCACCAATCCTGCGCATGCGCATGCGCACCAACTAGCACTGCAACAATCCACCCCAGTAGGCTAGCAGCGCCATCTAGTGGAGAGCGGAGCTGTTACACAGAGCCATGCCCAACTGGCCAACTTTGCTCTTCAAGAACACAAGTCTCACTGCAGGGTTAATTTATGCTCTATAAAGAGCTACATGGACTGACCTCTAGGGGGAAACAAAGCAATTTCAGTCCTACTTCAATCTGTTAGCAGGTTTATCTATTAATTTTTTTCTCTCTATTTTTCCTTTTTCTCTTTTACAATTTTTTTCTTTTTCTTGAATACAGAAAGAGAAAAAACTCATATTCATTTTCAATTTTTATTAAAAATTTCTGTCTTTAATTTTTATTACTATATTTTTTACTTTTGGGTAATTTTTTTTTTAATTCTACTTCACGTCCATCATTTTATTTTAGTCTACTTCAGTGTACTCACCTTTTCAAATTTTCAAACAATTTCTTTTTTTTCTTTCTTTTTCTTTTTTTCTCTTTTTCATCTATTTTCTTTTTCTTGAATGCAGAGAGAGAAAAACTTCATTTTTAATTTCAATTTCTTTTAAAAATATTTTTATTTAATTTTTAATACTATATGTTTTGCTTCTATGTAATTTTTTTCAAATTCTATCTTACTCCTATCAGTTTATTTTACTGTACTACAGCATACTCACGTTTTCAAATTTTCAAATGATTTCTTTTTTTGTCCTTTTATTTTTTTTTCTTTTTTTATCATCTTTCCCTTTTTCATTTCTTTCTTTTTTCTTAAATACAGAAAAAAGACATATTTCTTTTTAATTTTTATTAAAAATATTTTTCTATACTTTTTTCTTCTATATTCGCTACTTTTGTGTATTTTAGTCTACTTTATTGTATTTATTTTTTTCAAATTCTCAAACAATTCCCTTTGCTTTTCTCTCCCTCCTCTTTTTTCTTTTTTTCTTTTTTTTTTGTTTGTTTCTTTAATCTGTCAAACCACTTTCTACACCCAGACCAAAACACACCTAGGATCTAGCATCATCTATTCGATTTGTGTGTGTGTGTGTGTGTGTGTGTGTGTGTGTGTGTGTGTGTTTAATTTTTAACTTTAATATTTTTTAATTTTAATTTTTTTATTTCAATTTTTCTACCTCATTAATTCTTTTTCTCCCTTCAAAATGACAAAACGAAGGAATTCACACCAAAAGAAAGACCACAAAGAAACGACAGCCAGGGATTTAACCAACACAGACACAAGCAAGATGTCTGAACCATAAGTTAGAATCATGATAATAAGAAGTCGAAAATAGATTAGAATCCCTTTCTGAAGAGATAAAAGAAGTAAAAAATAGCCAGAATGAAATTTAAAATGCTATAACTGAGCTGCAATCACGGATGGATGCAGCAGCAGCAAGGAGAGATGAGGCAGAACAGAGAATCAGTGATATAGAGGACAAACTTATAGAGAATAATGAAGTAGAAAAAAAGAGGGAGATTAAGGCAAAAAAGCAGGATTTAAGAATTAGAGAAATCAGTGACTCATTAAAAAGGAACATCAGAATCATAGAGGTCCCAGAGGAGGAAGAGAGAGAAATAGGGGTAGAAGGGTTATGTGAGGAAATCATAGTGGAAAATTTTCCTAACCTGGGGAAAGACACAAACATCAAAATCCAGGAAGCACAGAGGACTCCCATTAGATTCAACAAAACCTGACCATCAACAAGGCATATCATAGTCAAATTCACAAAATACTCAGGCAAGGAAAGAATCATGAAAGCAGCAAGGGAAAAAAGTCCCTAACCTACAAGGGAAGACAGATCAGGTTTGCAGCAGACCTATCCACAAAAACTTGGCAGGCCAGAAAGGAGTGGCAGGATATATTCAGTGTGATGAATCAGAAAAATATGCAGCCAAGAAATCTTTATCCAGCAAGTCTGTCATTCAAAATAGGAGAGATAAAAAGTTTCCCAGACAGGGGCGCCTGGGTGGCTCAGTCGGTTAAGCGGCCGACCTCAGCTCAGGTCATGATCTCGCAGTCCGTGAGTTCGAGCCCCGCGTCGGGCTCTGGGCTGACAGCTCAGAGCCTGCAGCCTGTTTCGGATTCTGTGTCTCCCTCTCTCTGACCCTCCCCCATTCATGCTCTGTCTCTCTCTGTCTCAAAAATAAATAAATGTTAAAAAAAAAAAACGATTAAAAAAAATAATTAAAAAAAATTTAAAAAAAAAAAAGTTTCCCAGACAAACAAAAGTTAAAGGAGTTTGTGACCACTAAACCAGCCCTGCAAGATATTTTAACGGGGGATTTCTGAGGGGAGAAAAGATGAAAAAAAATATATATATATACCAAATACCAAAAGCAACAGAGATTAGAAAGGACAAGAGAACACCACCAGAAACTCCAACTCTATAAGCATCATAATGACAATAAATTCATATCTTTCAATATTCACTCTAAACGTCAATGGATTCAATGCTCCAATCAAAAGACCTAGGGTAACAGAATGGATAATAAAACAAGATCCATCTATGTGCTGTTTACAAGAGACCCGCTTTAGACCTAAAGACACCTTCAGATTGAAAATAAGGGGATGGAGAACTATCTATCATGCTAATGGTCAACAAAGGAAAGCTGGAGTAGCCATACTTATATCAGACAATCTAGACTTTAAAATAAAGACTGTATCAAGAGATGCAGAAGGGAATTATATCATAATCAAGGGGTCTATAGACCAAGAAGATCTAACAGTTTTAAACTTTTATGCAGCAAATGTGGAAAAACCCAAATATATAAATCAATTAATCACAAACAAAGAAACTCATCGATAGTAATACCATAATAGTAGGAGAGTTCAACACACCATTCATAGCAATGGACAGATCATCTAATCAAAAAATCAACAAGGAAACAATGGTTTTGAATGACACATTGGACCAGATGGACTTAATAGATACATTCAGAACATTTCATCCTAAAGCAGCAGAATGTACATTCTTCTCCAGTGCACATGGAACGTTCTCCAGAATAGACCATTTACTGGGATACAAATCAACCCTAAGTAAGTACCAAAAGATTGAGATCATACTGTGCATATTTTCAGACCACAATGCTATGAAACTTGAAATCAACCACAAGAAAAAATTTGGAAAGGTAACAAATACTTAGAGACTGAAGAACATCCTAATAAAGAATGAATGGGCTAACTAAGCAGTTAAAGAAGAAAGTAAAAAGCCAAAGAAATTATGGAAGTCAATGGAAATGATAGCACCACAACCCAAAACCTCTGGGACGCAGCAAAGGTGGTCATAAGAGGAAAGTATACAGCAATCCAGGCCTTTCTAAAGAAGGAAGAAAGATCTCAGATACACATCCTAACCTTACTCCTGAAGGAACTGGGAAAAGAACAGCAAATAAAACCCAAAACCAGCAGAAGACAGGAAATAATAAAGATTAGACCAGAAATTAATGCTATTGAAACCAAGACAACAACAACAGCAACAACAACAAAAATGAAAAACAGTAGAACAGATCAATGAAACCAGAAGCTGGTTCTTTGAAAGAATTAACAAAATTGATAAACCACTAGCCAGTTTGATCAAAAGAAAAAGGAAAGGACCCGAATAAATAAAATCAAGAATGAAAGAGGAGAAATCACAAACAACACAACAGAATAAAAACAATAATAAGACAATATTATGAGCAATTATATGCCAATAAAATGGGCAATCTGGAAGAAATGGACAAATTTTTAGAAACATATACACTACCAAATCTGAAACAGGAAGAAATTGAAAATTTGAACAGACTCAATAACCAGTAAGGAAATCGAATTAGTAATCAAAAATCTGCCAAAAAACCAGAGTCCAGGGCCAGATGGATTTCCAGGGGAATTCTACCAAACATTTAAGGAAGAGTTAACACTTATACTCTTGAAACTGTCCCAAAAATAGAAATGGATGGAAAACTTCCAAACTCTTTTCATGAAGCAAGCATTACCCTGATTCCAAAACCAGACAGAGACCCCACTAAAAAGGAGAACTATAGACAAATTTTCCTGATGAACATGGATGCAAAAATCCTCAACAAGATATTAGGCAACTGGATCCAACCATACATTACAAAAAATTACTCACCGTGACAAAGTGGAATTTATACCTGGAATGCAGGGCTGGTTCAATATCCACAAAATAATTCATGTGATTCATCACATCAATAAAAGAAAGGACAAGAACCATGTGATCCTCTCAATAGATGCAGAGAAAGCATTTGACAAAATACAGCAACCTTTCTTGATAAAAACCCTTGACAAAGTAGGGATAGAAGGAGCATACCTCGAGATAATAAAAGCCATATATGAGCGACCCATCACTAATATCATCCTCAATGGGGAAAAACTGAGAGCTTTCCTCCTAAGGTCAGGAACAAGATAGTGATGTCCACTTATGCCACTGTTATTCAACATAGCATTGGAAGTCTTAGCCTCTGCAATCAGACAACACAAAAAAATAAAAGGCATCCAAATCAGCCAGGAGGAAGTCAAACTTTCACTCTTCACAGATGACATGATACTCTATATGGAAAACCAAAAGATTCCACCAAAAAAATTGCTAGAATTGAATTCATCAATTCAGCAAAGTTGCAGGATAAAAATCAATGCACAGAAATAGGTTGCATTCCTATACATCAACAATGAAGTGACAGAAAGAGAAATCAAGGAATTGATCCCATTTACAGTTTCATAAAAAACATCAAATACCTAGGAAAAAATCTAACCAAAGAGGTGAAAAATCCATACACTGAAAACTATAGAAAGCTTATGAAAGAAATTGAAGAAGACACAAAGAAATAGAAAAAGATTCCATGCTCCTGGATAGGAAGAACAAATATTGTTAAAATGTTGATACTACCCAAACCAATCTACATATTCAATGCAATCCCTATCAAGGTAACACCAGCATTCTTCACAGACCTAGAGCAAATAATCCTAAAAATTTGTATGGAACCAGAAAAGACCCCAAATAGCCACAGCAATCTTGAAAAAGAAAACCAAAGCAGGAGGCATCACAATCCAAGACTTCAAGCTATACTGCAAAGCTGTAATCATCAAGACAGTATGGTACTGGCACAAGAACAGACATTCAGATCAATGGAATAGAATAGAGAACCCAGAAATGGACCCACAAACATATGGCCAACTAATCTCTGACAAAGCAGGAAAGAATATCCAATGGAATAAAGACAGTCTCTTCAGCAAGTGGTGCTGGGAAAACTGGGCAGTGACATGCAGAAGAATGAACCTGGACCACTTTCTTACACCAGACACAAAAATAAACTCAAAGTGGATGAAAGACCTCAATGTAGATAGGAAGCCATCAAAATCCTCGAGGAGAAAGCAGGCAAAAACCTCTTTGATCTTGCCCGCAGCAATTTCTTACTCAACACGTCTCTGGAGGAAGGGAAAGAAAAGCAAAAATGAACTACTGGGACCTCATCAAAATAAAAGCTTCTGCACATCAAAGGAAACAATCAGCAAAACTAAAAGGCAACCAACAGAATGGGAGAAAATATTTGCAAATGACATATCAGATAAAGGGTTAGTATCCAAAATCTACAAAGAACATATCAAACTCAACACCCCAAAAAAAATTATCCAGTGAAGAAATGGGCAAAAGACATGAATAGACACTTCTCCAAAGAAGACATCCAGATGGCCAAACAACACATGAAAAAATGCTCCACATCACTCATCATCAGGGAAATACAAATCAAAACCACAATGAGAAACCACCTTACACCTGTCAGAATGGCTAACATTAACAACTCAGGCAACAGCAGATGTTGGTGAGGATGTGGAGAAAGAGGATCTCTTTTGCATTGTTGGTTGGAATGCAAACTGATGTAGCCACTCTGGAAAACAGTATTGAGGTTTCTCAAAAAACTAAAAATAGAACTACCCTGCGACCCAACAATTGCACTACTAGGCATTTATCCATGGGATACAGGTGTGCTGTTTCGAAGGAACACATGCATCCCCATGTTTATAGCAGCACTATCAACAATAGCCAAAGTATGGAGAGAGCCCAAATGTCCATCGATGGATGAGTGGATAAAGAAGATGTATATAGATACAATGGAGTATTACTCGGCAATCAAATGAAAGAAACCTTGCCAATTGCAGCTACGTGGATGGAACTGGAGGGTATTATGCTAAGTGAAATTAGTCAGTCAGAGAAAGACAATAATCATATGACTTCACTCATATGAGGACTTTAAGAGACAAAACAGATGAACATAAGGGAAGGGAAACAAAAATAAGATAAAAACAAGGAGGGGGATAAAACAAAAAGACTCATAAATATGGAGAACAAACTGAGGGTTGCTGGAGGGGTTGTGGGAGGGGGGATGGGCTAAATGGGTAAAGGACATTAAACAATCTACTCCTGAAATCATTGCTTCACTATATACTAACTAGTTTGGATGTAAATTAAAAAAAAATAAATAAAGTTAAAGTAAAAAAAGATATACTGAAACATCAAGTGTAAAAGAAAATAATATACATGTTTTCTAATGTTGAATGTGCATATATTTATAATTGTTAATAGCCTCTTGATGATTTAACCCTTTTATTTTTATACAATGATTTTTTTTCTTTTTTAGTAGTTTTGAGTTAAAGTCTAATTTGAGATAATTGTAGCTAGCCTTCACTGTCTTTTGTTTTCCAGTTGCTTGGAATATATTTTTCCACCACTCACCCTAAGACTATGTGTGTTTTTAAAGGTGAGGTGAACCTCTTGTTGACAACATACAGTTGGATCTTGTGTTTTGTTTCTTTTTTTTTTTAATTATCTAGCCACTCTGTGACTTTAGATTAAATAATTCATCCATTTATGTTTAACGTAATTATTGGTAAGAGAAGACTTACTGATAGCTTTCTTGCTCTTTTATACTTCCTTTGTTTCTTTATCTTCTCTTGCTGCTTTCCTTAGTGAATCAGTGATTTTTTGCAGTTATCCTCTGATTCACTTTATCAATTGTGAAACTAATAAAGTTCTTGCTCTGTGGATACCATGTGACTTATATAAAACACTTTATAGATATAAATCTATTTTACAGTAATAGCAGCTTAATTTTATTTGTATACAAAAACTGTACACTTTTATTCCCTGATTTTCATATTTTAATCTCAAAATTTACCTCTTATTTATTGTATATTTATGAACAAATTATAGTTGCTATAATTATTTTAATACTCTTGACCTTTAGCCATTACACTTCAGTTAAATGGTTAACACATAGTTACAGTATCGTTTTTCAGTTTTCTGAGTTTGGCTATATATTTACCTTTAACAAGATGTTGTGTATTTTCATGTTTTAATGTTACTAATTAGCGTCTTTTTTTCATCTTCAAGAACTCTTTTTGGCATTTCTTGTAAGGCAGTTCTAGTGCTGCTGAACTAACTCAGCTTTTGTTTCTCTGGGAAAGTCGTTATTTCTCCTTTATTTTTGAGGGATAACTTTGCAGGATATAGTATTATTGAATGACAATATTTTTCTTTCAGCAGGTTGACTATATTATACCATCATCTCCTGGCCTATAAGTTTCTGTTCACAAATCTATTGATAGTCTATGGGAGCTCCTTTGTAGGTTATAGTTTTTCTCTTGATGCTTTTAAGATTCTCACTTTAACTTTGAATATTGGAAGTTTTACTATAATGTATTTTAGAGAAGATCATTTTATTTTTTTCTTAATGTTTATTTATGTTTGAATGAAGGTGGGGGAGAGAGGGAGAGAACATGAGCAGGAGGGAGGGAGTACAAAAAGAATCCCAAGCAGGCTCCGTGCTGTCTGTGCAGAGCCTGACATGAGGCTTGAACTCATGAACTGTGAGAACATAACCTGAGCTGAAATTAAGTCAGACACGTAACCAATGGAACCACCCAGGCTCCCCTAGAGAAGATGATTTTAGATTGAAATAATGAAACTATTCAGTCTGTGAACTTGAATATCTAAGCTCTTCCCTGTTTTGAGATGCTTTCAGCTATTATTTCTTTAAATAGGCTATCTGCTCCCTTCTTCTCTTCTTCTGGCACACAAATCGTTTGAATATAATTTCTTTTGATAAAGTCCTATAGATCACCTAGGCTTCCTTCACTTTTTTTCCCTTTTTTTCTTTTTTTTAAATTCTTTTTTTACTTTGCTCTCTTTTGACTGTTACCTAAAAGTTTCTATCCTCTAAATATGATAATTTCTTCTGCTTGAGCTACTCTGATTTTGATGCTATCTATTGCATTTTTCACTGTATTCATTAAATTTTCTAGCTCCAGAATTTCTGCTTGGTGGTTTATTATTATTATTATTATTATTATTATTATTATCATTATTATCATTATCTCTTGATTTAATTTGTCTTTCTTCTCATGTATTGTTTTCCTGAAATCTCACTCTTTTTTTGTATCTCATTGAGTTTTTTTTTTTTAACATAGCTATTTTAAACTCTTTGGTAAATCACAGATCTCTATAACTTTGGGTTTGGTTACTGGAGAATTATTGTGTTTTCCTGTTATGTTATGTTTACCTGGCTTTTGTTTCCTTAGAATTGTGTGTTGCAGCTTTCACAATTGAAGTAGCAGTCACCTCCTTCGATCTTTGTAAATTGCCTTTAGTTGAGAGGGACCTATTGTCAGTCCTGTTGTAAATTCTGAAACTTTCTCTGACTTTATACAGACACACCTTCTCCATGTTTCCTGCTCCCTCTTTTGGCAGATCGTCTATCAAACTACAGCACAACAAGCTAGCTGCTGATAAACTATATTTTGTTTTCCTGAGAGTGGTGTCACACTTCAAGTTTTTAGGGTTGCCTGCAGACCCTAAATTCTTTTCTGCACATAGTCTCTCTCAACCTGGTGCTGGCCACAGAATGGGGGAAAATGGTTTTTTGGCACTTGGGGTCTTGAGGAACCCTGAAACCAGTTGGGGAGTTTGGGGCAAGGTTTTTCCAACTTCTAGTAGATTCCATAATATATTCAACAGGAGCCACACCCTGATAATGGATTCTACTGTTAGTATCTGCCTCCTCCTGATCTTTTTCCCCCACCCCCAGTCATAGAACTATCTGTTTAATATTTGGGATGTTGTGGGAGATAAGGGACTTTCTTTAGCAGCATCTTATATAGCTAGGAATTTAGGCACTCACTACTTTTCCTTTCCACATGGGACAGGAAGCTGATGACCTAAGCCTCCAAAGTCATGAGGCTCACTCTATATAAGCACAGCATTACATTTCATAATGGCATTAAGAGATTGTGATAGGAAATAGTTAGTGTAGTAAAATTTCATAAACCGTGTATAAAATTTCACTGCATATTTAACTGCAGATAAATTTTTAAAAGAATCTCGGTGAACATCAGTATTATCCAATTCTCATATTGAGGACTTACAGAATTAGGATACACATTCACTCTTACCTGATGGCAAATGAGACAGCTGACTGCGTCTCTTTTACATGTTCAGTTAAACTTAAGGAAACAACGTTGTGAATGAGTATAGTTAAGCTACAGAAACCAGTGTACAAATCAATATTGATTTTTAAAAAATTTCATCATGAGCTGCAAGAAAGTGACATCACCTGGTTAAAGAGTGAAAGAAATGAAGGGCTTAGTGGATTCCAAGGAATCAGAAAGTATAAATCCTGAATCTCTTAATCAAGAAAATAGTGTTGCAGGACAGGTTTCAGATAACAAAACTTCCCTTTTGAGATAGCTGTCAGTGGTTGATTATAGAGTAGGTTATGCATCAGATAATTGTAAAACCTATTCATATGAGCATAATTTTCAAATTGGGTTGGTTCTATAGCAGTTTTTAAGTGTTCTTAAGAATGAGACGAAAAAGGACTAGTGGTCTAATCAATAAACTGTCTACCGTTGCTGACAGAATGAAAACATCCCTAGGGCAGAAAGATAAAAGTGTGCCCAGATAAATAGTACCTGGCAGGGCTATCCAATAGAGATATAATATGACCTACATAAGGAATTGTAAATTTTTGACTACTCATATTTAAAAGTTAAATAAAACAGCTCCATTAGTTTTAGCAGTATATTAATTATCCTAGTACTCTCTAATATTATCACTTTGTATGTAACCAATACAAGATTATTGATGTGATTTTTACATTATTTTTATACTGTCTTTGATATTTAGTATTACTTTAACGTATAAAATCTGCTAAATTTTTATTAGAAATGTTGATCTGGGGAAAGGGAAGATGGTGGCAGGGTACGAGGACCCTAGCTCCCTCAGTCCACAAATACAACCAAATAACTATCAGATCATACTAAATACCTCAGAAATTGACCTGCAGACTGGCAGAAAAAATTCCATAACTAAAGGTAGAGAACAGGCTACACTGAAGGCAGACATGTGGTTTGGGAAAGATACAGATCTTGGCTGCTGTGTTGGGGAGGGAACCCCAGTCTCTGAGACAGGTCAGAAACAGACTAACACACAGGAGAGTTGCAAGGAGAAAATGAATTCCTATAGCAATTGGCTTGCAGAGCAATAGTCACTGAATTTTGTGGTTTTGAAGCCAGCAGGCTTAAAACCTCTAGTTCTAAATATCAGTCTGCTTGGCTTGGGTAGAGCCTGGAGGCATTGGGGCTGCTCAGGCAGAGAAGGTAAGGCAAACAACCCAAGGACATACCACAGGGAAACAGTGATCTGAAGAGTGTCCGGACACACAGTGGGGAAATTACTCATGTCAGAGCCTGTTGCAGAGAGGCAGCATTCATGGAGAAAACACTCTAAGAACAGAGGAACCAGCAGGCACCATTTCTCTTTCCCACTCCTCAACATAAACACAAGGCAAACTGTAGAAACCAATGCAGCCAATAACACTCTCTACCTAATTTGCTTACTAAAAGCCCTGCACCCCTGTTCTCCGGTGGAACCCCATTCTCAGTCATGTTTGCCTCAGTCCCAACTCAGCAGATCCCCCCTTACAGAAGACAAGTTCAAACTCTTGTCCACACTGTCTCCTGACCCAGCAGTTTTGCAGGGCCTCAATCCTGCAATGGTAGCAACAGATCTCATTTCACAAGCTGAGCAGAGCACGCCTATCTAAAACTCACAATATTCAGCACAGAGACAAAACACTACCCACAATACAAAAAGAGAGCCAGTGTAAATGACTGGCCTAAAGGATAAAGAAGATAGCACAAAACAGAAAGTGGACGAAGAGGAGACTCTTCCTGAAGCCCCAGGCTCTTGGGAATAAGGCATACTACACTGCAGAGCACTACAGGACCTTTGCTTCATAGAGCCATTACCTTCAAAAATAGGAAACTTGGCTGACTTGGTTAATCCTGACACTTAGACAAAATGAGACAACAGAGAAATTTGTCCAAAACAAAAAAAAATGCGTATCAAAACCATAATGAGAAACCACCTCACACTTGTCAGAATGGCTAACATTAACAACTCAGGCTACAACAGATGTTGGTGAGGATGTAGAGAGACAGGATCTCTTTTGCACTGTTGGTGGGAATGCAAACTGGTGCAGCCACTCTGGAAAACAGTATGGAGGTTCCTCAAAAAATTAAAAATAGAACTACCCTACAACCCAGAAATTGCATTACTAGGTATTTATCCAAGTGATACAGGTATGCTGTTTAGAAGGGACACATGCACCCCAATGTTTATAGCAGCACTGTCAACAATAGCCAAAGTATAGAAAGAGTCCAAATGTCCATCAATGGATGAATGGATAAAGAAGATGTGGTATATGTATACAATGGAGTATTACTCATCAATCAAAAAGAATGAAATCTTGCCATTTGCAACTACGTGGATGGAACTAGAGGGTATTATGCTAAGTGAAATTAATCCATCACAGATAAAGAAATATGATATAACTTCATTCATTTGAGGACTTTAAGACACAGAACAGATGAACACAAGGGAAGGGAAGCAAAAATAATATAAAAAAACAGGGAGGTGGACAAAAACATAAAAGACTCTTAAATATGGAGAACAAATAAAGGGTAACTGGAGGGGTTGTGGGAGGGGGTATGGGCTAAATGGGTAAAGGGCATTAAGGAATCTACTACTGAAATCATTGATGCACTATATGCTAACTACCTAAATTAAAAAAAAATAGATGAACTACTTTGGCTATTCGGGGTCTTTTGTGGTTCCATACAAATTTTAGGATTGCTTGTTCTAGCTTCGAGAAGAATGATGGTGCAATTTTGATTGGGATTGCATTGAATGCGTACATTGCTTTTGGTAGTATTGACATTTTAACATTTATTCTTCCCATGCATGAGCACGGAATGTTTTTTTTCCATTTCTTTATATCTTCTTCAGTTTCCTTCATTAGCTTTCTATAGTTTTCAGCATACAGATCTTTTACATCTTTGGTTAGGTTTATTCCTAGGTATTTTATGATTCTTGGTGCAATTGTGAATGGGATCAGTTTCTTTATTTGTCTTTCTGTTGCTTCATTATTAGTGTATAGGAATGTAACTGATTTCTGTACACTAATTTTGTATCCTGAAACTTTGCTGAATTCATGTATCAGTTCTAGCAGACTTTTTGTGGAGTCTATCGAGTTTTCCATGTATAATATCATGTCATCTGCAAAAAGTGAAAGCTTGACTTCACCTTTGCCAATTTGGATGCCTTTTATTTCATTTTGTTGTCCAATTGCTGATACTATGCCATCCAACACTATGTTAAACAACAGTGGTGACAGTGGACATCCCTGTCATGTTCCTGATCTCAGGGGGGAAAGCTCTCAGTTTTCCCCATTAAGGATGATATTAGCTGTGGACTTTTCATTATGGCTTTTATGATGTTTAAGTATGTTCCTTCTATCCCGACTTTACTGAGGGTTTTTATTAAGAAAGGATGCTGAATTTTGTCAGATGCTTTTTCTGCATCTATTGACAGGATCATATGGTTCTTATCCTTTCTTTTATTAGTGTGATGTATTACACTGATTGATTTACGATATTACACTGATTGATTTGCGAACAGTGAACCAGGCCTGCAGCCCAGGAATGAATCCCACTTGATCATGGTGAATAATTCTTTTTATGCTGTTGAATTCGATTTACTAGTATCTTGTTGAGAATTTTTTCATCTATGTTCATCAGGGATATTGGCCTGTAGTTTTCCTTTTTTTGTGGAGTCTCTGTCTGGTTTGGGAATCAAGGTAATGCTCGCTACATAGCATGAGTCTGGAAGTTTTCCTTCCAATTCTATTTTTTGAAACAGCTTGAGAAGAATAGGTATTAGGTCTGCTTTAAATGTCTGGTAGAATTTCCCAGGGAAGCCATCTGGTCCAAGACTCTTATTTGCTGGGAGATTTTTGATAATTGTTTCAATTTCTTTACTAGTTATGGCTCTGTTCAAATTTTCCATTTCTTCCCATTTGAGTTTTGGTAGTGTCTGGGTGTCTAGAAATTTATCGATTTTTCCAGGTTGTCCTGTTTGTTGGCATATAATTTTTTCATAGTATTCTCCATTAATTGCTTATATTTCTGAGGGATTGGTTGTGATAAATCCATTTTAATTTGTGATTTTATTTATTTGGGTTTTCTCTTTTTTCTTTTTGAAAACTCTGGCTAGGGGTTTATCACTTTTGTTTATTTTTTTTAAAAAACAAACTCTTAGTTTCACTGATCTGTTCTACTGTTTTTATGGATGCTATATTGTTTATTTCTGCTCTGATCTTTATTATTTCTCTTCTTCTTCTGGGTTTGGGGTGTCTTTGCTGTTCAGCTTCTGTTTACTTTATTGTGTGATATTAGATTTTGTATTAGGGATTTTTCTTATTTCTTGAGATAGGCCTGGTTGCAATGTATTTTCCTCTTAATACTACCTTTGCTGCATCCCAAAGGGTTTGGATTGTTATTATTTTCATTTGTTTCCATATATTTTTAAATTTCTTCTTTAATTACCTGGTTGATCCATTCATTTTTTAATAGGATGTTCTTTAACCTCCATGCATTTGGAGTTTTTCCAAACTTTTTCCTGTGGTTGATTTCAAGCTTCATAGCATTGTGATCTGAAAGTGTGCATGGTATTATCTCAATTCTTTTATATTTATTGAGGACTGTTTTGCGACCCAGTATGTGATCTATCTCAGAGAATGTTCCATGTGCACTTGAGAAGAATGTATATTGGTTGCTTTAGGATGAAAAGTTCTAAATATATCTATCAAGTCCATCAGGTGCAGTGTATCATTCAGGGCCATTGTTTCTTTACTGATTTTCTGTCTAGATGATCTGTCCATTGTTGTAAGTGGAGTATTAAAGTCCCCAACAATTACCATATTCCTATCAATAAGATTTTCCAGGTTTGTGATTAATTATTTTACATATTTGGGTGCCTCTGAATTCAGTGCATAAACATTTTATAATTGTCAGCTCTTCTTGATGGATAGACACATAATTATTATACAGCACCCTTCTTCATCTCCTGTTACAACCTTTAGTTTAAAATCTAGTTTGTCTGATATAAATATGGCTACTCCAGCTTTCTTCTGACTTCCAGTATCATGATCGATGGTTCTCTATCCCCTCACTTTCCATCTGAAAGCATCCTTAGGTGTAAAATGGGTCTTTTGTATACAGCAAAAGATGGGTCTTGTTTTTTTTGTTTTTTTTTTTTTTTTGTTTTTTGCTTTTTTTGTTTGTTTGTTTTTGTTTGTTTGTTTGTTTTAATTCATTCTGATACCCTCTTGTCTCTTGGTTGGAGCATTTAGTCCATTTACATTCAGTGTTATTATTGAAAGATATAGGTTTAGAGTAATTTTGTTATATGTAGGTTTAATACCTATAGTGGTGTCTCTGGTCCTTTGTGGTCTTTGCAATACTTACAGAGTCCCCCCTTAGGATCTCTTGTAGGGCTGGTTTAGTGGTGATGATTTCCTTCAGGTTTTTTTTTTTTTAAACCTTTATCTCTCTTTCTATTCTGAATGACAGGCTTTCTGGATAAAGGATTCATAGCTGCATATTTTTCATATTCAGCACATTGAAAATCTCCTGCCACTCATTTCTGGCCTGCCAAATTTCAGTAGCTAGGTCTTCTACTACCCTTATGTGTCTACACTTGTACGTTAAGGTCAGTTTATCCCTGGCTGCTTTCAGAATTCTCTCTTTATCTTTGTATTTTGCCAGTTCCACGATTATATATCATGCAGAAGATCGATTCAAATTCGTCTGAAGGGAGTTCTCTGTGCCTCCTTGATTTCAATGTCTGTTTCCTTCTCCATATTGGGGACGTTCTCAGATATGGTTTGTTCAAGCACACTTTTGGTCCCTTTCTCTCTCTTCTTCTACTTCTTAAATTCCTGTGATACGGATATGGTTCCATTTCATTGAGTCACTTAGTTCTCTAATTCTCCCCTCCTGACCCAGAATTTTTTTTTAATCTCTCTTTTTCTGTTTCATTTTTTTCCCATAATTTTATGTTCTATTTCACCTATTGTCCCCTCTGCCTCTTCATTCTGGCTGTCACCACCTCTAGTTTATTTTGTACCTTATTTACAACATTTTTAAATTCATCATGACTATGTTTTAGTTCCTTGATCTCTGTGCCAATAGATTCTCTGTTATCTTCTATCTTTTTTCAAGTCCAGCAATTAATATTATGAATATTATACTAAATTCTTGTTCAGTTATATCGTTTATATCTGTTTTGAGCAATTCTTTAGCTGTCATTTCTTCCTGGAATTTATTTTGAGGGGAATTCTTCCGTTTCATCATTTTGGCTAGTTTTCTGTCCCTTATGTGTTTTAAAAGCTTTTTATGTGTCCTGCACCTGCGAGCACTACTATAGTAAAGAGGGGTCATACACCATCAGGTCCTGGCCCTTTAGGAGGTGTTTTTTTGGAAAGTGTTACTCGCTGTCTGTTGTGACTTTGGTTACTTTATCTCCCTACTCATAGTGATGTTTTGAACCCTCTACTAGGTGCTCCTTGATTTGTTCCTTGAAGTAGTCATGGAAAGGAAAACAAGAAGAAAACAAACAAAACAGAAACAGAAAACAAAAATGCTCCAACACAAATAAACATAAACAAATAAAATAATAACAAAAACGGAAACACCAGCTACAAGTAAACAACAGGGTGGAGACAGTGCTGATGGAAGAGGCCTTATCCCATACAAAGAAAGACATGACAGGGGCAAGGAAAAGGAAGAATGAAAATTGAGCAGAACCACCATATGGCTTAATCCAGAGAGAGAAAAAGAAAAATAAAGAAGAAGGCCAGGAAAATAAAAATAAAATAGAGTTATCCAAACAGAGAAATTATAAGGCTTAATCCAGAGAGAGAGAGAGAAAAGAGAATAAAGAAGGAGGTGTGGAACATGTATCAAGAGAATGGATTAAATATGTCTGCTTAAACAAACCAACCACCAGAGTAATCAGACTAGAGGAGGGAAGAGATAAGAAGGAGAAAAGGAAGGAAAAATATATCTATATAATAACTGTCCAAAAATTAAATCAGGCAATGCAACAGTGCTGGTCTGGAGGAGGGGCTGTCTGATTCATCAGCATCAATCCCGCTCCAGTAGATGTGCAGTTACCAGGTGCAGAGGGGCATTGTTTGTTGTAGACAGGTCCCACCTCCACTGTGGGCCCTGCTGTCCATTCACTGAAGTCTCCCTCTTGTTGGTGATGGGGAGAAAATGGTGACACCCTAGTCTCTCCTCCATGGACCAGGTGTCCAAACCACTTTGTTTGAGCCATCCTTACTGTATCATGGACACAAATGAGGCAGTTTGTCCCACTCCGCTGGCTCCGTTGCCCTGGCACTTGGCTGGAATTCAAATTCCCACTCCATGAGCCCCAGTACTGGGGCTCCATGCTGACCAATATGTGGTCCCTGTTGTCCCCAGCTTGTGGGCACAGGCATGCTTTGTCCTGTCCCACAGAGCTCCAGGGAGGAGATCACTTTCTTCTACTGTGGACTGTACCCCTGACATAGCCACGGAGCTTGGGGCTGGCTCCTGTCTTCCACAGGTGAGCAATCAGAGCAGCTGTCCCCAATCCAGAGAAAGCCCCTCAGTTAGAGATTGGATCTTTCTGTTTCCCAGTCCATGTTTTTGCTCTTGTCCAGATACAGTGTTATGCTTCCCAGCTGCTCTTTCTCTTCCTTTTGTCTCTCTGCAGAGGGGATCCCTCCCTCCCCTCCATTCATTTTACCTCTCCCAGTTCACAGTTCCACACCTATGACCCCCTCAGGTTGTCCTGGTGGATCTCTGGAAGGGAGACTGTCTCTTTTCCTCCCAGACTCTCGGAGTTCAAAGTCCTTTAGCTTCAACACTTCTTTATTTGTGAGACGAGGGAACTTGGGATTCTCCTACTTCTCCACCATGTTCGCCACTCTATTAAGTCTTCTTTAATGTTTGGTAGAAATTGCCTGTGAATTTTTCTTGTCCTTAAATTAGTTGTGTTTTTTTGGAGGGGGAATTTTTTTTATTACTGATTAAGTTTCTTTGCTGGTTATTGGTCTTTTCAGATTTTGTATTTCTGCCTGTTTAAATGTTAGTAGTTTATATATTTCTAGGAATTTATCTTTTTCTTCTTCATTGTCTAGGTTGCTGGCATATAGTTTTTCATAATATTCTCTTATAATTGTTTGTATTTCTGTGGTGTTTTTTGTTACTTCCCCTGCTGTACTTGTGATTTTATTTTTTAGTGTCTTTTTTTCTTGAGAACTCTGGTGAGATGTTTATCAATTTTATTAATTTTTTCAAAGAAACTGCTCTTGGTTTCATGGATCTGTTCTATAATTTTTAGTTTCTATATCACTTATTTATGCTCTATTTTTTTATTTTCCCTTCTTATGCGAGTTTTAAGTTTTCTTTTTTTCTTTTTATTCCTCCTTTATATAAGGTTTATTTCAAATTTTTCTTGCCTCTTGAGGTAAGCCAGTATTGCTATATTTGTTCCTCTTAGAACTGGTTTTGCTTTTCCCAACATTTTGGACGACTGTATTTTTATTTTAATTGTTTCTATATACTTTTTTATTTCTTTTTTTTTTTTTTCCTGATTGGCTCATCCATTGTTTAGTAGCATATTATACAACCTCAATGTACTTGTGGTCTCTCCGGATTTTTTCTGTGGTTCCCTTCTACTTTCATAGTGCTGTGGTTAGAAAATAATGTATGGTATGATTTCAATCTTCTTGAATCTTTTGAGGCTGATATGTGATTTATTTTGGAGACTATCCCATATGCACTTGAAAAGAAGGTGTATTGTACAATTTTAGGATGGAATCTTTTGAATAAATCTATTAAATCCAACTGGGCCAGTGTGGATTCAAAACCATTTTTTTCCTTGTATGTTTTCTGTTTACATGATCTGCCATTGATGTAACTGGGATGTTAATGTTTCCTACTGTAATTGCATTATTGTTGACTAGTTCCCTTATGTTTGTTATTGAAAGTTTTGTGTATTTGGGTGCTCCAATATTAGGTGCATAACTATGTATAATTGTTATATCATCTTGTTATATTGCCCCCTTTATTATTATATAGTCTCCTTCTTTATCTCTTATTACAGTCTTTGCTTAGAGTCTGCTTTGTTGAAGTATTGCTCCTCTGGCTGTCTTCGGACATGATTTGCGTTACAGATATTTCTCCATCTTCTCACTTTCCTTTTAATTTAATTTTTTTAAATGTTTATTTTTGAGAGAGAAAGAGAGAGAGAGAGAGAGAGAGAGAGAATGTGCACATACGTAAGCAGGGCAGGGGCAAAGGGGGAGAGAGAGAGAATCCTAAGCAGGCTTTTCACCACCAGTGCAGACACGAATCTTGAACTCATAACTGCAAGACCATGACCTGAGCTGAAATCAAAATTCAGATGCTTAACTGACTGAGCCACCCAGGAGCCCCCATCTTCTCACTTCAATTTGAAGGTGTCTTTAGGTCTAAAATGAGTTTCCTACACAACAGATAGATGGGTCTTGTTTTTTATCTATCATGTCACCCTAAGTCTTTAATTTTTTTTAATGTTCATTTATTTTGAGAGAGGGAGAGAGAAAGAGAGCATGAGCAGGGAGGGGCAGAAGGAGAGGGAGAGAGAGAGAGAGAGAGAGAGAGAGAGAGAGAATCTTAAGCAGGTTCCAGGCTGCCAGCAAAAAGACCAATGAGGGGATCAAACACAAATTGTAAAATCATGACCTTAGCCAAAATCAAGAGTCAATGCTTAACTGACTGAGCCACCCAGGTGCTTCTGTCACCATATGTCTTTTGACATAAAAATTTCATTCATTTACAAAATAATTGTTGATATATATGTGTTTATTGTCATTTTATTATTTATTTTGTTGTTGTGTCTGAATATTGTCTCTACTTCTTTCCTGTCTTGTCTTTCTCTTTCATGGTTTGCTTATTTCTTTAGTGACATATTTGGATTTCATTATCTTTACTTTCTACATTTTTATTAGCGGATTTTGATACATGGTTACTATTAGGCTTGTATGTAATCTATTCTGCATATTTCATTCTATACTAAGTGGATAGTGGTTTAAATTTGAACCCATCTTTACTCTTCTCACATTTCAGGTGTCTGTTTTTGTATTTTACATTCTTTTATTTTGTGATTTCCCTGACTGATTTTTTACAGAAATATTCATTTCTACTGCTTTTCCATTTCCTAACTTTATATTGTCATTTTTGGTCTCAATTCTACTCAAAGAGTCCCCTTTAATTATTCTTGAAAGACTTGTTTAATGGCTGTGGACTCCTTTAGTTTCTGTTTGTCTGGAAAACTTTTTATCTCTCCTTTTCTGAATGATAGACTTGGTGGATAGACTATCATTGGCTCCAAATTTTCCCATTCAGCACTTTGAATATATCATGCTACTCCCTTCTGGCTGGCCATTTTCATTGAAAATTGTCCTTCTAGCCTTATGGGTTTTACCTTGGAAATTAGTGTCTTATTTTGTGTTGATACTTATTTTTTTTCCTTATCACTGTATTTTTCCAATTTAATAAAAACATGTCTTGATCTGGACGTGCTTTTATTAATTTAATGGGAATTCTGTGTGCCTCCTGAATCTGGATTGTTGTTCCTTTCCCATATTCGTGATGTTTTCAGTTATATTTCTTCAAATAAATTTTCTGCCCTTTTCTCTTTTATTCTTCTGGTTCTCCTATATATGAATGTTGTTATTTTTTTTTAATGAATGTTTTTATGTTTCATGGAGTCACTGAGTTTCCTAAGTCCGTTCTTACTTTGTGTAATATTTTTTCTTACTTTTGTTCAGCTTGATTATTTTTTGTTAGATTATTACTCTGTCTTCTAAGTCATTAATTTGTTCCTCTGCTTCTTCCAGCCTGCAGTTCATTACCAAGCATCTTTCTCATTTTGTTTATTGAGCCCTTTATCTCTGCCTTGTTATTCCTTACTTCTGTGTTTGGGTTTTTTTTCTCAAGTCCAATGAGTATACTTATGATAATTGCTTTAAATATCCCATCAGGCATGTTACTTATATCTGTTTCACTTAGGTTCTGGTCTCATGATGTTTTCCTATTCTTTCATTTATGATACATTTCTCTGTCTCCTCATTTTGCCTAAGTCTCTGTGCTTCTTTTCCTGTGTCACAAAAAGCAGCCATGTTTCCTATGTAATTGAGGGTAATAATTTTATGAAGAAGAGTCCTGTAGTGCACTTCCATGTAGTGACCCCTCTTCACACATGTTCTGTTGCTTCTGGAAATGTCTCCAATGTGTTGCATATGCACTGCTGTTGTGTTCTGGCTGCTTTATCATTCAGGCCAGTCATCTGCAGAGACTCTCTTTTCCTATTTGGAGCAGTGTTTGGTCCCTGGTCTGAATGTTGTGAGTTGTAAGTAGGTGTGATCTGGTATGTTTATGGAATGAGATCTGTCATCACTGCTGCTAGATCCAAGTCACCAGAAAACTCAGGCATCAGGAGACTAGGTATGGGAAGAGATTTGGGCTGGACTTCTGGGGGATGGATACTGCCCCTAGGACTCAAGCAAACATGACCTGGAGGTTTGATTCCACTGGAGTGTCAGGGAGGACTGGATTTGATGAAACCAGGTAAGGTAGGAGAGAACAAGTGTATGCACTGCTCTGGTTCCTGCAGATGACTCTGTGCTTATGTTGAGGGGCAGGGGAGGGTAATGGTTCTGGCCAGTTCCATTGTTCCCAGGGGTTATTTCTATGAACACGGTCTCTCTGGAATGTGTTCCAAGATGGGTGAATAACCTTCACATTCCCTGTGCCAGTTGCTCTTAACAACAGTGTTTTGGTGGTGTGTCAGAATATGGTGGTGTAGGAGGTTAATTGGGTCCACCTCGTCCTACTGGACACTTAGATTCCACCCACATCTGCCTAAATAACCAAGAAATCCACCAGAAGACTAGCAAAATGGACTCTCCAGAGCCAAACTTAGACAAAAGGCCCACAGAAGAGGGTAGGAAGGGCGGAGAGGCAGAGTGTGCTACACGAACTGGCAAGAGGGAGCTGGGCCCTGGAGGGACAGCCCTCTGGGAAAGGCAGATTCCCCCAAGTCTGGCTTGCAAAGGTGGAGGAGATGGATTCTGTGAGTTCTGACAGTCAGCGAGACATAACATCTGGAATGTTAAAAGTCAACAGCTCTACTCTTGGAAAGTTGGGAGGGTGACATGACACTGGGAGGGAGAGTTGCTGAGCCCCAGAAGGACAGAGCTCCACTGGGGAACAACAGTTCTGGGAAGCAAAATCTCCCTTTCCCATCTGCCAGCTTAATTTCCAAATGGCACTAGTTCCCATCACTGAACTTGCTTCCACTGTGCAAACGCCCAATGCCGTGCTTCTGTGGATCCATCCCTCCTACCGGACTGCCTCCCTCCAGGTGCTGCAGAGCCACTCCCAAAGGGGACCACAAACAACCTAGCAAGCTAAGGCTGCCCCTCCCACCCCTGTGCACCTTGGGGATCCACCCTGGCTAATAAGCCCTTGGCCACATCCCATCAAAACAACACCACAAGCCTGGCAGTGTGCAAGCAGCCCACACAGGGGCCACACAACTCCATAGTGAGTCCTACCCTGAGAGAGGTGAAGATAAGTTACACACCAGTCTGACTGTTGCCACAGCAGTGGGCTGGGGGAAGACATTGGGACTGACTGTGGCCCTGCCCACCAACACATATTTCTCTAGAAAGCACAGGGAAAGTGTCCTGCAATTTGGAGCTACCACAGAGATTGGCCAAAATGATGAAACGGAAGAATTCTCCCCAAAAGAAACCTCAGGAAGTGGTCACAGGTAATGAAGTAGTCAAACCAATTTAAGCAATATAAAAGAACAAGAATTTAGAATAATAGTCATAAAATTAATGTCTGGGCTTGAAAAAAGCATAGAGGACAGCAGAGAATCTATTGCTACAGAGATCATGGGACTAAACATTAGTCACGACGAACTAAAAAATTGCTATAAATGAGGTGCAATATAAAATGGAGGCGGCCATATCACGGAATGAAGAGGCAGAGGAGAGAATAGGTGAATTAGAAGATAAAATTATGGAAAAGGAGGAAGCTGAGAAAAAGAGAGATAAAAAAATTCAGGAGTATGAGGGGAGAAATAGAGAAATAACTGATGCAATCAAACAGAACAATATTCATATCATAGGAATTACAGAAGAAGAGAGAGAGAAAGGGGCTGAAGGTATACTTGAACAAATCATACCTGAGAACTTTCCTGACCTGGAGAAGGAAACAGGCACAGAAATCCAAGAGGCACAGATAACTCGCTTCAGACATAATGTGAATCAACCTTCTGCATGACACATCATAGTGAAACTGGCAAAATACAAGGATAAAGATAAAATTTTGAAAGCAGCTAGGGATAAACAACCTCTAACTTACATAGGTAGACACCTAAGGGTAGTAGCAGACATATCTACTGAAACTTGGCAGGCCAGAAAGGAATGTCAGGAAATCTTCAAAGTGATGAACAGAAAAAATATGCAGCTGAGAAAACTTTATCCAGCAGGTCTGTCATTCAGAATACAAGGAGAGATAAAGGTTTTCCCAAACAAACAAAAACTGAAGGAATTCATCACCACTAAACACGCCCTACAAGGGATTCTAAGGGGGACTCTGTGAGTGAAATGTTGCAAGGACCACAAAGTACCAGAGACATCACTAGAAGCATGACACTTACAGACATCACAATCATTCTAAACCCGTATCTTTCGATCATAACACTGAATGTAAATGGACTAAATGCTCCAACCAAAAGACATAGGGTATCAGAATGGATTAAAAAAAAAAAAACAAACAGAAGACCCATCTATTTGCTTTCTACAAAAGACTCATTTTAGACCTGAGGACACCTTCAGACTGAAAGTTAGGGGCTGGAGAACTATCTATCATGCTACTGGAAGTCAAAAGAAAGCTGGAGTAGCCATACTTACAGCAGACAAACTAGACTTTAAATAAAGGCTGTAACAAGAGATGAAGAAGGGCATTATATAATAATTACAGGCTCTATCCATCAGGAAGAGCGAACAATTATAAATGTCTATGAACCGAATACAGGAGTCCCCAAATACATAAAACAATCAATCACAAACAAACCAACCTTATTGATAAGAATGTGGTAACTGCAGGGGACTTTAATACTCCACTTACAACAATGGATAGATCATCTAGACACAGGATCAATAAAGAAACAAGGGCCCTGAATGACGCATTGGATCAGATGGACTTGACAGATATACTTAGAACTCTGCATCCCAAAGGAACAGAATGTACTTTCTTCTCCAGTGCACATGAAGCATTCTGCAAGATAGATCACATACCGGGTCACAAAACAGCCCTTCCTAAGTATACAAGAATTGAGATCATATCATGCACACTTTCAGACCACAATGCTATGAAACTTAAAATCAAACACAGGAAAAAGTTTGGAAAACCTCCAAAAACATGGAGGTTAAAGAGTACCCTACTGAAGAATGAATGGGTCAACCAGGCAATTAGAGAAGAAACTAAAAAATATATGGAAACAAAGGAAAATGAAAATACAACAGTCTAAATGCTTTGCGATGCAGCGAAGGCAGTCCTGAGAGGAAAATACATTGCAATCGAGGCCTATCTCAAGAAACAAGAAAAATCCCAAATACAAAATTTAACAACACACCTAAAAGAAATAGAAGCAGAACAGCAAAGACACCCCAAAGCCAGCCAAAGAGATATAATAAAGATCAGAGCATAAATAAACAATATAGAATCTGAAAAACTGTAGAGCAGATCAATGAAACCAATAGGTTTTTTTTGAAAAAATAAACAAAATTGATAAACCTCTAGCTAGGCTTTTCAAAAAGAAAAGGGAGAGGACCCAAATAGATAAAATCATGAATGAAAATGGAATTATTACAACCAATCCTTCAAATATACAAACAATTATCGGGCAGTACTATGAAAAATTATATGCCAACAAACTGGACAACCTGGAAGAAATGGGACAAATTCCTAAGCACCATACACTTCTGAAACTCAAACAGGAAGAAATAGAAAACTTGAACAGACCCATAACCAGCGACGAAGTTGAATCAGTAATAAAAAATCTCCCAGCAAATAAGAGTCCAGGACCAGATGGCTTCCCTGGGGAATTCTAGCAGACACTGAAAACAGAGATAATACCTATCCTTCTCAAGCTGTTCCAAAAAATAGAATTGGAAGGAAAACTTCCAGACTCATTCTATGATGCCAGCATTACTTTGATTCCGAAACCAGACAGAGACCCAGCAAAAAAATAGAACTACAGGCCAATATCCCTGATGAATATGCATGCAAAAATTCTCAATAAGATTCCAACAAATCAAATTCAACAGCATATGTAAAGAATTATTCACCATGATCAAGTGGGATTCATTCCTGGGCTGCAGTGCTGGTTCAACACTCACAAATCAATCAATGTGATACATCACATAAATTAAAAAAAAAAAGAAAAGAACCATATGATCCTGTCAATCGATGCAGAAAAAAAAATTTTGACAAAATTCAGCATGCTTTCTTAGTAAAAACGCTCGAGAAAGTCAGGATAGAAGGAACATACTTAAGCATCATAAAAGCCATTTATGAAAAGCCCACAGCTAATATCATCCTCATTGGGTAAAAACTAAGAGCTTTCCCCCTGAAATCGGGAATGCGACAGGGATGACCACTCTCACCATTGTTTAACATAGTGTTGGAAGTTCTAGCAATAGCAATCAGACAACAAAAGGAAATCAAAGGCATCAAAATTGGCAAAGATGAAGTCAAGCTTTCACTTTTTGCAAATGACGTGATACTGTACATGGAAAACCCGATAGACTCCACCAAAAGTCTTCTAGAACTGGTACATGAATTCAGCAAAGTCACAGGATACAAAATCAATGTACAGAAATCAGTTGCATATTATTACACTAATAATAAAGCAACAGAAAGACAATTAAGGAAACTGATCCCATTCATAATGGCACCAAAAATCATACAATACCTAGAAATAAACCCTAACCAAACATGTTAAAAGATCTGTATGCTTAAAACTATAGAAAGCTTATGAAGGAAATTGAAGAAGATACAAAGAAATGGAAAAACGTTCCATGCTCATGGATTGGAAGAATAAATATTGTTAACATGTTAATGCTACTCGAAGTGATCTACACATTCAATGAAATCCCAATCAAAATTGCACCAGCTTTCTTCTCAAAGCTAGAGCAAGCAATCCTAAAGTTTGTATGTAACCACAAGAGACCCCGAAGAGCCAAAGTAATATTGAAGAAGAAGACCAAAGCGGGAGACATCACAATCCCAGACATTAGCCTCTACTACAAAGCTGTAATCATCAAGACATCATGGTATTGGCACAAAGACAGACACATAGGCCAATGGAATAGAATAGAGACTCTAGAATTGGACTCAGAAAATGATGGCCAACTAATCTTTGACAAGGCAGGAAAGAATATTCAATGGAAAAAAGACAGTCTGCTTAACAACTAGTGCTGGGAGAACTGGACAGCAACATGCAGAAGGATGAAACTAGACCACTTTCTTACACCATTCACAAAAATAAACTCAAAATGGATGAAGGTTCCTTAATGTGAGACACGAAACCATCAAAACCTTAGAGGAGAAAGCAGAAAAACACCTCTGCATTCTCAGCCACAGCAATTTCTTACTTGACACATCTCCAAAGGCAAGGGAATTAAAAGCAAAAATGAACTATTGACACCTCATGAAGATAAAAATCTTCTGTACTACGAAGGAAACAATTCAAAAAAACTAAAAGGCAAGCGATGGGATGAGAAAAGATATTTGCAAATGACATATTGGATAAAGGGCTAGTACCCAAAATCTATAAATAATTTACCAAATTACACACCCGAAAAACAAATAATCCAGTGAAGAAATGGGCAGAAAACATGAATAGACACTTCTCTAAAGAAGACAACCAGATGGCCAACAGGCACATGAAAAGATGCTCAACGTCACTCCTCATCAGGGAAATACCAATCAAAACCACACTGAGATTGTGCCCCATGCCAGTCAGAGTGGCTAAAATGATCAAATCAGGAGACTATAGATGCTGGCGAGGATATGGAGAAATGGGAACCCACTTGCAGTGTTGGTGGGAATGCAAACTGGTGCAGCCACTCTGGAAAGCAGTGTGGAGATTCCTCTAAAAATTAAAAATATATCTACACTAGAACCCAACAATAGCACTGCTAGGAATTTACCCAAGGGTTACAGGAGTGCTAATGCATAGGGGCACTTGTACCCCAATGTTTATAGCAGCACTCTCAACAATAGCCAAATTATGGAAAGAGCCTAAATGTCCATCAATTGATGAGTGGATAAAGAAATTGTGGTTTATATACACAATGGAATACTACTTGGCAATGAGAAAGAATGAAATATGGCCTTTTATAGCAACATGGATGGAACTGGAGAGTGTTATGCTAAGTGAAATAAGTCATACAGAGAAAGACTGTTACTATATGTTTTCACTCTTATGTGGATCCTGAGAAACTTAACAGAAGACCATGGGGGAGGGGAAGGAAAAAAAAAAGTTAGAGATGGAGGGAGGCAAGCTATAAGAGACTCTTAAATGCTGAGATAAAAGTATGGTTGGGGGGGTGGGAGGGAGGAGAGAATGGGTGATGGTCATTGAGGAGGGCACCTTCTGGGATGAGCACTGGGTGTTGTATGGAAACCAATTTGACAGTAAATTTCGTATATAAAAAAAGAACACTATTTCCATGCTCTATGTCCATGGGGTGTTTACCTGTATTGTCTCCAAAAGCAATACAATGCCTTCTGGTCTCTATCCCAGCCAAGCCAGCTGACTTCTAAAACTCCAAGTTTTAATCCTTGCTGTCTGTAGGAATTCATGAAATTAAACCCCTCTTGCTTCCCAAGCCAGTTGCCATTGGGATTCATTTTCTCCATTAGCTCCTGTATGTGCTAGCCTGTCCTTGGCCTTCTCTGTGACTACAGTCCTTCTCCATTTCAGCAGCCACAATTCATTTTTCTCCCAAGCAGCATCGCTAAACTTTCTACCTTTGTAGATGTAGCCTTTCTTTACTTTTAGTTGTAGTATTGTTATGCTAATCTTCCTATCAATTTCTGGAGTATTTAGGAGTATTTGGTAGTTATCTAGTTGTATTCATGGTATAAGACTAGCCCTGGGTCCCCCTATTCCACTGCCATATTCCAAACCCCCCAGTCTTTATTGTAGTCTATTTTGTCTGATACAAATATTACTACCTGGCTTTTTTTTTTTCAGGGTCTTTTTTAATTCCTTCACTTTCAGTCTGTATGTGTCTTTAGATCTGAGATAAGTCTCTTGCAGACAGCATATAGATGGATTTTGTGTTTTATCCGTTTTGCCACTCTCTATTTTTTTTTTATTTTTTTAACGTTTATTTATTATTGAGACAGAAAGAGACAGAGCATGAGCAGGGGAGGGGCAGAGAGAGGAGGAGACACAGAATCTGAAGCAGGCTCCAGGCTCTGAGCTGTCAGCACAGAGCCTGACACAGGGCTCAAACTCCAAACTATGAGATCATGACCTGAGCCAAAGTCAGATGCTCAACCGACTGAGCCACCCAGGCGCCCCAAAGTTTTGTTTGTTTGTTTGTTTGTTTGTTTTTGTTTATGGAGCATTTAAGCCATTTACATTTAAAGTAATTATTGATAGGTATGTTTGTTTTCTGGTTGTTTTGTAGTTCTCAGATACTTTCTTCTTCTCCTCTTGCTCTTTTTCTTCATGACTGATGAATGTCTGTAGTAATGTGTTAGCTTGTGTAGTTATGTGTTAGTTATTTGTACTTATATGTTCATTATGTGTTAGAGTTCTGTAGTTATGTGTTAGTTACGTGTAGTTGTGAGTTAGTTTCTTTCTCTCTTTTTTAAAAAGTTTATTTATTTATCCAGTGCAGAGCCTGACTCAGGGCTTGAATCCACAAGCCATGAGATCACAACCTGAGTGGAAGTTGAAAACTTAACCAACTGACCCATACAAATGCCCTTAGTCTCTCTTTATTTTTGATATATGTATTATAGTTTGGGATTTGTGGTTACCATAAGTTCCACATATTACATCCTAAGTATATAATGGTCTATATTATGTTGATGGTCATTTGAGCTCAGATACATATTTAAAAAGTTTTTGTTTTTGTTTTTTTCCTACCCCCTTCTCCATGTTTTATGTACATAATGTCAAATTTTATGTTTTTTTTATTTATAATTTTCTTGCATATAATTATGACCAACTTTTCCACTTAAAATATTCCCTTTAACATTTTTTGCAAGATTGATTTGATGGTGGTGAACTTCTTTATCTTTTGTTTGTCTGGAAGACTATCTCTTCTTCAACTCTGAATGATAACTGTGCTATGTTGAATATTCTTGGTTGTACTTTTTCTTTTTCTTTTTTCCCGTACTTTGAATATATAATGACACTGTTGCCAGGCCTACAAAGTTTTTGCTAAAACATCAGCTGTTGGGTTGTCCTTGTATAAAACTTAATGCTTTCTTGTTGCTTTTAATACTGATTCTTTATCTTTAATCATTCACATTTTCCTTATTATTTGTCATGGTGTGCACCTGCTTGGGTTCATTTTGTTTGGAACTTTATTGTGTAGATGCCCATTTGCTTCTCTAGCTTAGGGAAATTTTCAGTTATTATTTTATTCAAATAGCTTTTCTGCCCCTTTCTCTCTATTTTTCTTCTGGGACCCTTATAATGCCAAATGTTTCCTTGATGTTTTCCAAGAATTACATTAACCTATTCTCATTTTTTAAAGTTCTTTTCTCTGCTCCTCAGCTTGGGTGTTTTGTTTTATCTCTTTTCCAGATTACTGACACATTCTTTTGCATCTGCAAATCTACTGTTAATTCCGTTTAGTGATTTTTTTTTTAAATCTAATTGTTGCCTTATTCAACAATGACTGGTTCTTTTTAATATTTTCTATATCTCTAAGGAAGATCTCTCTGAGTTCTTCCACTTTAATCTCTAGCCCAATGAGCTTCTGTAGAGTCATTACTTCAAACAGTTTATCAGATATATTGCTTATCTTTATTTATTTATTTATTTATTTATTTATTGAGGTTTTCTCTTATTATTTCTTTTGGAGCATATTCCCTTGTCTCCCTAGTTTGACTAAATGCATATGTCTGTATCTATGGATAAAGCAGAACAGCTACTTGTCCTAAGCTTGGAAAAATGGTCTTGTATAATATTATTCCCTATATAGAATGTGTGTGTTTGGTGACTTGTGCTGACTGGCTGGATCTGTGGCTGGCATGGGTGGGCTAGGGTCCAGGGTTCTTCACATAGAGGACACCAAAGTGTACACAGCTCAGTGGGGTTTCTGGACTCTCCATGTATTGAATGTCCAGACAGGACAACTAAAGCGAAAAAGGGTGCAATCACCTTTGAGCAATGTCTCAAAGCTCTACATGAAGAGAGAACCTTGGCATTTCAGCTGTATTTGAAGCAAGGTCCAGGCTGGGAGGTCTTAGCACTTTCCATGCAGTGGACACCCTGTCAGGACAGCCAAGACTGAAGGGATACAGACCAGGTTTCCCAGGGTTCTATACATTTAAAGAGCCCTGTCAGAATAGCTGAAGCTGAAGTGATTGCAACCCAGGGTGTCCTGGAGTGTTCCATGCCAGGGGAGCCCTGGTAGATGGGCTGGAGTTGAGGCAGTGTGCAGGCTAGGAAGTCCTTTGGCTCTCTGTGCACAGGGTGGCCTGGCAGTGTAGCTGAAATTAACATGATTGCCATCTGAGGTCTCCAAGCTTCTGTGCACTTAGGACACTTTGGCAAGATAGCTGAAGCTGAAGTCAATGTAAACTGAGGTATTCTGGGACTTTCCACACAGATGGTGCCGTGGAGGGGTTGCTGAAAGTTGAGACGGGGTACAAGATGGGGTGTACTTGGGTACCATGGCAAGATAGCTAAATGTAAAGTGGATGTGGGTCAGTGTGGTCCTTGGGTTCTCTGTGCAAAATGTGCCTGTCAGTAAACTGAAGCTGAAGTGGTTGCAATATGGGTATCTTGTGGGGGGAGGGTTCCACAATGAGGGTGCCTTGTCAAGACAGCTAAAGTTGAAATGGGTACAATCTGGGCTGCACTGCTGTCTTCAGTGCAGGTGGTGCCCTGGTTCAGCAATTAGAGCTAAAGACAGTGTAGGTAGGAGCTTACCAAGGTGCTCTGTGTGAGGGCAACCCTAGTGGGATGGCTGGAACTAATACAGTCATGGGCTGGGTCTTCCTGGGGTAATCCATACAGGGACACCTTGGCAACATGGCCCAATATAAAGCAGACATTAGCCAGCAGGTGCCACAGTGATCCACACATGAGATGCCCTAGCACACTATCTGAAGCCTAAGTTGTGTTAGCCTGGAATGTTCCAAAGTGCTTTGCACTAGTTCACCTTGGCATGAATTTTGGAGCTGTAGTGAGCACTCCCCAAGTGTGTCTCAGTGTGTACCACCCTGTGGCCATCTTGATGGGATGTCTGGAAGTATTATAAGCTAGTGGCCTGGGGCTCACTGAGGAAGCATCTGGACTGTGCACAGGTCTGTGCTTTCAAGGTGGAAGGGGAGCACCAACCATGTCAGTCAGGCCCTCCCACCAAAAGAGTGTTCCAGAGTGTTCCATCAGCTTTTTCACCATTTGGCAGAATTCTGGGACTGGATCTTTTATATGCTAGTGATTCTTTTAAACTGTAGCTTTTTTTCTGCCTGTGCCCAGCTTGACCAGGGCTGGTGTAACCTGGGAGACCCAAGCTCATCTGAAGCTGCAGACTGGGTCTGGTGACCGCACTCTGCTCTGGTCTATGCTTTCAAGGGGGAGGGAAATCTAAAACATATCACTCTCCAGTCCCTCTGACCCAGAGAGAGTTCCAGCAGCTTCTCGAGTGATTGGTGGAGTTCTAGAGCTTAACACTTATAAACAAGTTGCCATTTTAAACTGTTTTTTTTTTCTGTTAACACAGGCAGAGGAATCTGTTTCCTGCCCCTGAATTCTATCCTACCCCATTGCAGTTTGCTATGTCAGGCGTTGGGGTTAGTTAGTTACCACTTCTCCATCCCTCTTATTGTTCTCTCTTGCTATTCTATCTTTTATTGTGCAGAATCTGTTCAGTAGGCCCTCAGTTCTTCAGGAAGCATAGCTCTATTAATAGATGTCATTTGGTATGTTCTATGGAGAAAGTGAGTTCAGGGTCTTCCTATATTGCCATCTTAAATTGGAATTCATATAATATCCAACTTAAAATTATACACCCAGTAACCATATTTTCCAGAACTACAAACAACATAAAAATGTTTCACACATATACAAACTTGAAGAATTTGTTGTCAGCAAACCTGTAAACCTGAATTAAAAGCAGAGTTATTCAGGAAAAGGAATGGTCATAAACAGGAAAAGATGTGCAAGAGAGAGGAAGAACAACAAAACTGTTGAGAAATAAGCAATATAGAACATGGGTGGTAGAGATATGTGTACCAGTGAAAAACATGATGAAATTCATGAAAAGTTAGAATGGACTAAAGTACTTAGTGTTCCAAAAGCATAACATCTCTTGGAAAGTTAAAATAAATAATTTCCAGCAGACTGTAACAAGTCTGCATATAGCAAGGATACATGTTATAACCTCAAGCATATACGCCAAAATCATTACAAAAGAATGCAAAACTTTTGAAGTAATGAAGAAAAAAATTGGGATAATAAAAAATGTTAATCAAAAATACAGAAAGGAGCACAAAATAAATGGAAAACAAATATTAAGAAAACAAACACAAATGTATCTAGAGTTAAAGTAAATGCAAATAAAATACTAAAATTGAAATGTTAAAATTTTATTAAAAACAAGATTATTTTCCACTTACATATTTTCAAATGATGGCAAAGAAAACATGTAAATATAAAGATGGAAAATGATATACCATGCGAAACTAAACAAGAGAAAGTTGGTGCAGTCACTCTATAGCAATACATAGGAAATAAAACATAATTTATTTGTTAGATTAAAAAAATTCATGACAGAGGGGTACTTCCACCAGAAATATATCATAAAACAAATTCCTTGTGCATGCAATAGTTTTATTTTAGATATATGATTTAACATGACAGACTTCAAGAAAGAATGTGACAATGCATGCTATTTTAAATCAAGAGTCCAAATAATCAAACTGATAGAAATTGCAGCAAAGAAAAAGATCAGGGGAAGAAAATTGGCAGAGACCCATCCTGTTTTTCTCCTCAGAGTCTTAACATTCTCTCTCCACTCCTTCCTAAAAGAAGAGTAAAATAGTACTAGTTGGCCAACAACGTGTTTGCAGGCCCAACTTAGCTCAGCATCCCATAGCGGAGTGCTACCCTCCATTCCACCCTTGCACCCTAAATTTTAAAATTAGGTTATTCTGATCCATTGTCCAGTCACTCATAGCACCTAGAACTATTATATATTGTTTCAAGGTATTTGTTTAAAATGATATATTGATAATGATGTTCATTGTTATAGAAGGAAGTAGGCCATCTTGCTTTAAAAATATTAACAAAACAAGTTATATGCATTGGTTCAATAGCAAACATTTTTTACAATCTAACAATTAGAGTTAGACTCTAATTTTTAATAGTCATTTGACTACAATTACATATAATACTTTTCCATTCCTTCCTTTCTTTTTGCCAGTCTGATATACTTAATTAATATTTAGGAACACTGTATTTATTACAAACATTCAATAAAGATTTAAGTTATTGCCTGGCAATCTTAAAAGACTGTTAAAAATGATCCAGGGGTACCTTGGTATTACAGTCTGTTAAGCATCAACTCTTGATTTTGATTCAGGTCATGATCTCAGGGTTCTTGAGACTGAGCCTCACATCAGGCTCCATGCTGATGGCAAAAACTCTGCTTGGGATTTTATTTCTCCTTCTCTCTCTGCCCCACCCCCATTCACTCATGCATATGCTCTATCTCTCTCAAAATAAATAAAATTTATTTAGAAAAATCTATAATATCACTTGTGTATTTTTTCTCTGAAATAAAACAAAAATAGAGGAAAGAAGGCTATATGGTAAACATGAAAGTTTGTGTTTGAATTCCAATGGATATTTGAAACTATGAGGATATACAGTAGAGAAACAGAGATGATGTTGTTTCATTGTGAGTACATCACACACATAAGTTGCATTTGTGTATGGACATGCATAAACAACACCAAAATAATGAATAGAAAAGATTTTCAAATAATTCAATTCAATTCAGAAATAAATTTAGTTGAGGAATTTGTTATATTTATTAACTAAGAATTTAATGCCATCCCATAGCTTGTTTGTAGACTCCCTCTGCCTCACAGTGTAGAGGGCTAAATTGAACCTTTCTGATCTTTGTTTTGAACCTTTGTCTTTGAATCCATTTCCTGCCACTACTTATGTTTATCCTTTACTGGGAAAGAGGTTTCCATTGTCTAGGACAATAAAATTGCTTTTGTAACGATGTCCACTCATCTGTCTTTGAATATCTTTTTGTCTCTATAAGACACTCCCAGTATCTCTCGTTACTCAGATTTTCTATTCCATGAAGATATTATCTTGGGATACATTGTGGTGGTATAGAGAAATAGTAACCCAGAAAAGTCATTCCACAAGTAATTAGTAATTGGTGCGGAGTTATTTTAATTGCTCCTCTGAGAGCCATATTAATTCAACTGTGAGAAGCTTGGTCTGAAGATGCTGTCACCTGTGGTCCCTTGTTTTTGAGTCTGGAAAGATTTCGATTGATGTAAGTATATTAATAATACTTAAGCAAACATAAAAGAAGTCTGTTGACTGCAAACAAAAGGAGTTATTATCCTTATTTTCAGGGTTTTTTTTCTAGTAACTGAACACAGGTTACTGTTTGAACATGGTGATACCCTGCAAAGAGCCAAAGTAAGTATTTTTAGAGATTCTAATTATTCTAGTCACCATGAAATTGTGACCTATGTAGAAATATGTTTGAACCAAGTAACTTCTTTACTTCTTTTTTAGGAACACTGAAAGAAAAAAGTCCATCCATGGATTATAATTCAGTCCAAAAGAGGGGATACTTATTAATAATAAGTGCATTTATATTGTCCCTCTGCTTCTTAATTTTTTATTTTATATCAAATATGCACAAGTTGGAGTTAAGAAGAAAGTCAGCTGAACTTAGGTTAGTATGCCATTACTGGTGTGGTAGGAACACTTAATATATCTGTTATTTATTTATAAGAATATCTTCTTTAAGTAGCATCAAAGTTTAATTAGCAAAGTTGTTTAAAATGGGTTTTCAAAACCTCTAAATGTATCAAAATTTTCTTAACTGATTTAAAATTTTGTCATAAATGTAGCTTTATTGGACTGCACATTCTACGCATCATATACACGAATCTATGATAGAGTCTTTTATTTTTCAACTGTATTGAAAATATCTTCATTTACTCAATACCCAAAAATTTTTATAGCACTTCTACTTCACAGTATATATCTAAAAGAATTTACCACATCTCAAAGAGATATTTGCACACCAATGTTCATACTAACATTTTTCACAATAGCCAAAAAGCAGAAACAACTCAAATGCACATCAACTGATAAATGAGCAAACAAATTGTGTTGCATATCCATAGTGGAATATTTTTCAACATTTAAGAAGAAAGATTTTCTGGCACATTTACAGCATGGGTGAACCTTGAAGGCATTATGCTAAATAATATAACCCAGTTACAAAAAGACAAATACTGTATGATTCAACTTGTAGGAGTTATCTAGAATAAATTCATAGAATCAGAAAGTACATTGGTGGCTGCCAGGGACTATGAGTAGAGAAAAGTAGGAAAAAATAGGAAGCTGTCTAATGGGTATTGAGTTTCAGTGTTACAAGGTAAAAAAATTTCTGGAGGTAGCACAGCAAGGTGAATGTATTTAACACTACTGAACTGTACATTTGACAATATTCAGTAAATTCTAGGTTGTCTGTGTTTACATTTAAATTTAAATTATATAATTTAAGTACACTAGAAAATATTCAGATAGTAAATTTTAGGTTGTCTGTATTTACATTTACATCTAAATTATAGAATTTAATTTTTAAAAACCTTTTACTGACGTTTCTCTCAGTTACATAAATGAGTGAACTCTAGTTATTCTGAATGATGGAATATGTATAAATGGTATAAATAAGGAGATAGTGTCGAGCAAGGAATAGAAGAGAAATATAGAATATTTCTACTTTCAAAAACCGGATTTCTAACTACAGAGGTTGAAATCTGACATATAAAGTTATATGACATCAAAAACAAATAAATCTCCATAAAATGGAATTACTACCAGAGATCTGAGGTAAGAGTAAGTATAAGAGATTGCAGTTAAACTGCAATAATCTTAGAGCTCTTCCAGAAGGAGGTAGATAGGTAGCTTGGTGTTGAAGATCCCTTTAGCAAGTGTTGACAAAGAAGTTGGCAATAGCTTTGAAAGATAATGCGTAACAACCCCCTGCCTCCTGGCTCCTTCATCCATGTATTACCAGATAAGTTATCCTTTTTTTTTTTCAGAAGGCTTTGTTATGAAGTGGTTCTCAATGCCTCATTTCAATATACCTTTTGTAAGATCCTATGATTTATTAACAGTTTTCAAGCACACAACTCATGACTATAGAAAATCTTGGAATCCAGCTGATTTAATGTTCACAGAAGACTTAGTTCAGGGGTCCCATTATTTCTGTCCTAACCCGTGGAAAAAAACTTGCCAATTGGATTGTAGACTCTGTGATAGACTCTTAAACAAGGAAAGTGAAGAGTTTAAAGTTGAATTTGTAAAATTATATTTTCCCAAATTTAGAAAATGAAATGCTTTGGAAGTTAATGTATGGCTGAGATTTTCAAGAATAAACATTTCACTGGCTTCAGGTGTTCTACGGTGTCCAACTGTCCCAGTTTGCTTCAGACAAGATTTCCTAAGACATGAGATTTTCAGTGGCTAAACAGGAGCAGTCCCAGGCTAACCTAGATAATTTATTACCTAATGATGGTAGGGCCATAATTTATAGTGCATTCTTTTTGCATAATTTGCACTGCATTCTACTTCCCAACACATTGATCTTTCACTACTGCCATTCTTTAATATTTTCAAAGTCTTTAAAAACTGAGAAATGACCACTTTCATTTTCACTACTTAAGCTGTGAAATTAAAACATTCTCCTTGAACAAAGCCTGAATCAGAAGCACCTGTGACTTAAACTTTCTTAACAGAAAGTTGCCTAAAATGAAATTGTCTAAAAGAAGTCATTAGGAATGTGAGAGCACAGAGTACACTGTGCCACTCACTCTAGTCCCATAGAACAGGGAGGTGGCTGTGATAAGTTCCTAACAACTTGCCTTACACACGGCAGGCCATTTAAGTGGCTGCCGTGTGGGCTGATGTTGTTCATGCCAGCAATAAAGATGATGACATTTGAAAACAGATTATGATGATGACGTAGTTTATCAACTACGTGTGTTCTAGGATTTGCATCAGTATAACACTATCTTATAAATTACAACATGAGTGAGTTTCTTCATTACATTCCCTGGATTCAGATCTGCCTGTCATCAATGTCTGATTGTGTAACAGTAAGCAAGTTTGTTAAATGTACCAAACTTTACCAACCACATCATATTTAAAATAGGGACATTAACATTATTAATTATTAACTAATCTTGTTCTCAGGACTAAACAAAATAGTAGAATAAATGACACATAAATAAAACATCTATATGAACTTCTAATAAATGCTCTGAATTCTAGGAGTCAGGAAACGCACAGTGACCTCAATTTTCTCCTTCTAGGAAGGAGTTGATGCTCATTTGTCAAAGTGCCTGCATCCTGCCAAACAATTCAAATTAACTTGTCTAAATTCTTTCTATAAATAGTTTAATTTATGATATAAATTTTATTTATTCTGGTAACTAGTTATTACAAGCACATCCTTAGGTTAAATGTAATTAAATTGATATTGTTCTACAAATCAATTGGTTCTTGTAAACTGTCTCTCCTCAAAATGGATAACATAATGCCTCCCTTTAGTTTTTATGTTGTCTTCAGGGCTATCTTTCTAAAAATTGGGGCAAAACACATTTTACTTCCTCTCTCAGATTTTTCCAAATTCTCCTTTATGCCTATAGAACAACACAATAACTTATTATAATATAATTATCTGAACAAGTCCTATCTTGTTATACTTCACATTACACAGTATTTCTATGCATTGTCTCTAGTGAAAGCCATTTCTCATATTCATTTGTATTTCATACTTCCTTATATTTGCTTGGAAATTATTTTGCCTCTTCTTTTCTCTTTCCTTTCACACTCATTGAAAATTGCTTACCTTTCCAAAATAAAACTACATTCAATATTTTATTAGATTTTCCATAATCCTATCCAAAACCAAATTAATTGTGCTATATTACTATACAAAATTGTTCCATATCTCTGATAATTTTACCATCATCTTAGCACATGTTTAATAACTGTTTTACCATTACTCCTGAGAAAATTGAGAACATATTGCATTTTCTGCATCATTAAAACTAAATATAATAACATAATGACTAGTATGAAGTGTGATCTTTAAATGTTTACTGAATGAAAGCATCTTAATTATATTTATATTTAATTGAATTATCTTTGATTGTCATAACACAATCTGCTTATTCTTTTATTATAATAATTATTCAATAATTTAAAATGCAAAATTGGAAGTTCTTCCTTCCATTAATAATGAAAAATTGTTTCATAATTAATTTAAAATTCCAAATGTTAAAACTCTGCTTAAAATCATTAGCTTTGGATTCGAAATAATGATTATTCTTACGTTTAATTGACAGCTCAATGTGGGCTAAAAATTGGGCTAAGAATTTGTATTCATTGTTTAATCCTCAGAGCAACTTAGTTTACCACTGTTTTTATTCTCCATTTAAACAATGAAGATAGACTGAGACTCAGAGAATACACCTTAAAAATGCAATGTCATGGACAAAAATTTCCAGAATCAAGACTTAAGCCCTATGTGTTAACCTAATTCTAACTAAATTTTACTAATTTTGTACATCCAAATTTAAATCAATAGAAAATCTGAGTTGGATTAAACATAATAACTAAAGAGGTGTAAATGATTCCAGATGAGAGGGACAGAAAAGGACATGGCCAAGAATCAATGGCTTTTAAGTTAGAAAACCTGGCTAAATGTGTTTCCCTGCTGATGTAAGCAGGCTTTTTTTTTTCTTTTTAATATATACTGTGGCCTTTTAGGATTGAAGATAACATCCAAGCCAGGTATGCTTCACTTGTAGAATTTCAATAGAAACTATTGACTACACATTGGACACCTGTAGATTGATGAAAGTATATACCTCTACCTTGAATCAATAATGGATATTTGAACAAAGCTACTATAGTCAATATATACCTTCTCTCAGTGAACCATATGATGTCCCCCTTTTGGATTTTGCTTTACCTACACACAGTAAATATCCAAATTCTCACAACCAGCACTAAGAACAAGGCCCAACCAATGCCATTAATATTGTGAAGGGGGTAGAAAATTCCAAGAAGAGATGAGAAAAGGAATCTCCAGGTACCCTCACTCTTTTGTTCTTCACTTAGAGACAGTGAACCAGAGGTGATTTACACAATATCTTCGCAAAATTTCAACATTGTATGAAATTTCATTTTGTATCTTGGGGCTGAATTTCTCTCTCACATCCAGCTTCAGAGAACTCGATGACTAACAATTAAATAGACAAATAGCATTATTAACATTGATAGGTAACAATTCTCCAAAGGAAAATTAAAGCTTTTTTCTTCATCATTAAGGAAGGTTCAGTTTATATTTGAGTACCTATTTTGGTGGGTAAGATCACATAGGCAGGAAAAGGACTGTTGTCTTATAAATTCATCCCAAAATCTTTGATGACAGATCTCTGATTCAGATGGAATAACCAGACCAAGGCTTCCTAATCTAATTTGAAAATACATCAACACTCAGTACATCAAAGATTAGTTATTATTCATTTCAATATCAGATATTTTTAAATTAAAATATTTTAATTGAATTTTAAATATAAACTATTTTATCTATATTTTCCTGTCCCAAGTCATATCTCATTCAGAATAAAACTCTCATTTTCTTTAAAATATTTTTATATCATTCAGTTTTGTGTATGTTTGCCATACTATTTTGTATTTTACCTGAAATCATATAGCTGAGAGGTTAATATCAATTTGTTAAAAGTCAGACAATCTAGATGCGATAAAGGAAATTTTCAACGTTTAATGTTTGTGGGCACAGCTTTTGGGTTCCCAGGGAAGCTACACTTTTACCAAGGTCAGAATGACTTCGCCAAACTTCAAACCATGGGCTCTATTTCTGACCTGAGCACACATTGTCATTTGTTTCAATAGAAAATAACCTAAAAAAAAAATCCAAACCAAAGATAAGAGTAAAAATATCCCTAAGTTCCATTCCCATACCTCCAAAGCCTGCAAACTTGTACATACTTGAGACAAAATAAAGTTTATAATTTTCTAAGATATCTTTCGTCATAATTCAACAACAACAACAAAAACATACATAATTCTGTATTAAACATTCCTTCTCCAGAGCACTCTGTGTGAAGATTGTGTATCTCAGGAAGCTGTTCTCACTTGGGCTCGAATAAAATTTATTCTTTTTTTATTATTTAGAAATTCTAAAAGTTTTGCTCATTTTGCACCAAGAGGTGTCAATTCTGGCTCTTCCACTTATGAGATATGTAATTTGGCTTCTGTCCTTTTATCTGGCCCAGTGAACTGGGGTTTTTTTAGCAAATGAATAAAGATAGCAATATTAAAGTCCCACCGTGATTGTGACAAAATGATGTAATATCTGCAGAAGATCTAACACAGAGCCTGTCACGTATCGTAGATGCAAGTATTGACAGGTGTTACATCCTTTCACAATGAGAAAACAAGAAATAAGTCCAGGGATTCATGAGGTGATTTACAGATTGACAAATATTTTTTTTATGTCTGAACAGCTACACATGGTCAGTAAATTTAGAAAATCATTAGTTCATTAAAATTTAGCAAATGAATAATTCAGCTTTCATGGTTTGGGGGACCAAATCACACTTGATGTGGTCTCAAAAATGATTTGTATTTCTTCTGTTTAGGTAACAGAAATACAATGTGATCTCTGAAAAGACAAAGAACAGTTATGAAGCATAAATTTATTATTAAACTCTCAATTACTTTGAACAATTTTCCTAGATGCAACAGGTCATAACAGTCCTAACAGTCATGCATCCATGCAAAATGCTGATTATGCATAAAAATAGATCTATCCAAATAAATAAGCAAAAAAGAAAGCAGGTGACAAATTGCTAGAGAAGTTTTGCAGAGCAATGAAAAGAACAAGAATTTCCCTCATAAATCTCTTGGATACTTTCCAGAAAACTTTTTCTAGCTGTTTCTTTCTTCTGGTATCCCTAAGAAACTTTTATACTGTCTCTATACTACCTAATATTTCTCTCTATTTATAATATTGTTAGAAATAAAAAGAGATTTCATAAGAAATATGAAGCCTATGGAGTTTCAATGGCCAGTTTATAGCTATAATAAAATGAAGATGCAATCCTAGATCTTCTATGTTCATATCTAATCTTCTTACTCTTATATTACATAACAAATTAGTTCATGAGATTTTAAGAATGTACTTCTGAAACTGAAGAAAAAATATCAGGCAGGCATTTGATTAAATTATTTAGTTCTTAGACACCAATAAATTACCCAATGGTCTCTAAATATCCAGTCTCAGGATATGCTGTTGGACTTTTTGCTGCTGAAGTCTTCCCACTATAATTAGCCCTGTCATCTTCTATTGTTCTAGATATTTCTGCTCATGTATGTTTCAAGAAAGATAGCATATAGCTAACAATTGGTGAGATATGTAATTATTTGTACTATATTCCATATATATGTGAATGATGTTCAAATGTTTCAACTCAAAATGGTAATACTGAAATACTTGAATATATTAATTTTTCTTATCTTTTTCTTCTCAACCACTGGCTTCAGTTTAGTGTAGTCATTAATTGCAGAACATACATCAAAAAATTATATCCATCTGGAGGATAGAAGATATTGCCTGGAAGACAGAACTCCATCATGCTCTATCAGAAAGGAATTCTTGCTATAAAGTTGTATCAAATCAACACACAATCACTAAATTACACACACACACACACACACACACACCTGTGCACACACACACACACACACACACCACACATCACACATCTCCTGATAAAATCAACCACATTATTTTAATTCCTAGTTGTTCACTCTCTGCAATGTGTGTCATCAAAGAACAATGAATAACAGCATTGTAACTGAGTTTATGATTCTGGGCCTTACCCAAAATCCTGAACTGCAGGGAGTTCTCTTCATTGTCTTTCTCTGCATCTACCTTGTGGCCTTTTTTGGCAATGGGCTAATTATCATTGTTATAATCTATAATACCACCTTGCATACGCCCATGTATGTGTTCCTCCTGGCACTAGCTATTGTGGATATCATCTGTACAACAAGCATCATACCAAAGATGCTGGGGACCATGCTAACATCAGAAAAGAGTATTTCATATGGAAGCTGCATTTCCCAGCTCTTCTTCTTCACGTGGTCATTGGGGGCTGAGATGGTACTCTTCACCACAATGGCCTATGACCGTTATGTGGCCATCTGTTTTCCTCTTCGCTACAGCACTATTATGAACCACTATATGTGTGTGGCCTTGCTTAGCATTGCCATGGTTATTGCAGTAACCAATTCCTGGGTACACACAGGTCTCATCCTGAACCTGACTTTCTGTGGGCCAAATAACATTGACCACTTCTTCTGTGAGATACCCCCACTGCTCTCTTTGTCCTGCAGTCCTGTGAGAATTAATGAGGTGATGGTATATGTTGCTGATATTTCCCTGGCCATAGGTGACTTCAGCCTCACCTGCCTGTCTTATGGTTTTATCATTGCTGCCATTCTCCGCATCCGCACAGCAGAAGGCAAGAGGAAGGCTTTTTCAACATGTTCATCCCACCTCATAGTTGTGTCCCTTTACTACTGCCCTGTAATCTACACATATATCCGCCCTGCTTCCAGCTACTCATTTGAAAGGGACAAGGTGATAGCTGCACTATATACTCTTGTGACCCCAACATTAAACCCAATTGTGTATAGTTTACGAAACAAGGAGATGCAGACAGGGATTCAGAAAGTCTTTGCATTTTTGAAACATTAGTGGTTTCACAAGAGAATGTCAACTCTCTATTCTAGAATCATCTCCTAGAACATCTTAGATTTTACTGATCATTTATAGGTACTTCCTTCCCAAATTTCCCTACTCCCTCTTTGGAGTGAGAATGATTCATTCCACTGCAAATCACTTTCTTTGCTCCTCATTTCTAAAATGCACTTATTTCTGGAGCATCTGGTGACTCAATTAGCTAAGCCTCTGGCTCTTGGTTTTGGCTCAGGTCATGATCTCACAGTTTTGTGGGTGTGAGCCCCCGCGTTGGGCTCTGTGCTGACAGTGAGGATCCTGCTTGGGATTCTCTGTGTCCTTCTCTCTGTGCCACTCTCCCATCATGCTGTCTCTGCCTTTCTTAAAGTAAAATAAACTCTAAAAAAATTAAAATAAAATTCACTTAGTTCTTACCGTTTCACTACTGATTTATACTCCTCACTCCACATATTTCTAAATTACTTTCATTCATTAAAACTTTCACAACTACTCTCAGTAAATGTAAAGTGTTTATCTTATTCCTATTCTATTCCGGACTATCTCATTGTCTCCACAATTTTATATTTTTAGTTTTAACAATGTGTAAAATGTAATATATATACCATTTCAAATATATAACATGATATATATCCCAAAATATTTCTAGAATATATATGTATCTTCTCATTCTCATTTATGCCTGTGTACAAGCATTTGCCTGTAGGCACAAACATCATGTATATGTATATGTGTGTGTGTATATATATATATATAGTATATATATATATAGTATATATATATATACACTATATATATATTGTATATATATAGTGTATATATATATATTGTGTATATATATACAATACAATATATACAATAGCATACATATATATATGTATATACGTATATACATATATATATGTATATACGTATATACATATATATATGTATATACGTATATACATATATATATGTGTGTGTGTGTATATATATATATATATATATATATATGATGTTTGTGCCTACAGGCAAATGTGTATATATATATATATATATATATATATATATATATGCACATACGTTCACAAAGAAAGATTACTTCTAATATTATGAAACTAACTAGTCTGAATAAAATCATGTCTATTTCAATATATAAGAAAATATATGGCATTACTGCGAGACTTATTTGTGACACAGACAGTACAATTTTCCCTTGAAATCAGTTATAATTAAGGTTTCATTGCTATTTTTAAAATGCAGGCATTTTGTCATACTAATCTTCCTGAAACAATCTTGTTCATGTCATTGTTGCCTACTTTAGGATTTTACTTCATGAATACAATAACCATACACTACTATTGGCATTCTTTTGTATAGCATGTAATGAGAAATCCTAAGTAAATTAAACCTGACAGGAACACAAAGACTCCTTAAATGCCTTAGAGCTGAAGACCACTCTGAACAAATATTTGGTGAACAAGTCAGATTTATTCCATGAGGAGATAGGACATCATGAGTCAGTAAGAGGGTGCTAGAAGGAACATATTTCGGATTTTTTTGGTATTTAATAAAAAAAAATCAGTCACACAAGGGGGATTTTCCCTAGATTGGGTCAGAAAATGAGAGAAATTTATGTAGGAGGCAATTCAGCTTTAACTGGCAAAAAATAATGCAGTGGATGAGTTTCTATCTTGCTCTATCATAGTGACATTTTCCGATGTTGTTGTTCTGTGATTTTTTTTTTTTAATGATCAGCAGAACACCATTGCCTAGCTGTTTAGCAAGAGAAGCTGAATAGACAATAGCTGGAGGCTGTTTTTTCTATCTCGTTTCTTTAAAATTAAGCTCATAGATGACTGTCTTCATTATGCTCTCTTCCTTATTAAAGAGAGCCACATGGAAGTCAAATAAGCAAAACAGATTAATTCCTTTATAAAGAAAAATATAAAATAATTGCCTGAATTTTTTTTAATAAAATTACGTGGTTATAAGCATGGCTTGAAAAATGTTAGACAGTCATTTGAAACATTCAGATTTATTTTCATTCTGATTTTTTATTTTAAGTGGACAATTTTAAAAGGAAATATAATTCTGGATTCCCTTCTCTCAGATTTTGTTCTGCAGTGGCTTCTATATTATTTTGCATATTATTATATTGCATGTTGTATTTTGTAATATGTATATGAAGGGATATCACATCAATATATTTAGGACTATCTTGTGTGATTTTTCTAAGTAATCCATTATACTTACATACAAGTCATGCAACATAAAAAGGAATGAATTCTGTGTATAGCTCGTTGTCTAGAATATTTATGTGTTTGTTATCTACAGGAGACTGTGTGAATTTGAAATCGTATCTTCTCCATATTTCTTTCACAGTACCCTATGCCTCTTAGCATTGCCAAAATCAGTCTCAAATTATAAGTCTATTGAGCACTTTTAGTTTAAGAGTAAGAGACCAAGAGTGGTTTCAGTATTTTGTGCCGTTTGTGTGTTGATATGTAAATGTGGGATGAATGTGGGATGGGGAGAAATAGGGTATAAAAAGGATGTTCTTTTCATTGTATCTAGTATTTTAATTGCATATGATGAGTATTCTACAATGATTTGTTCTAGTTCACTTAGAACACTGTTTTCATGAGGCAGCCACTCTGGGTTTGGACCTCATAGAGATTATTTTAGATTTCATTAAATAAATATCTTATTCTATTGAACACAAAAGTAGGGCAAAGCCTTGTTAAATTTCTAGTATGTTCATCTACAGATAATATAAACTACTACTGCTGTCCTTTGAAACCAGTGAATAGACATGCCTAATGCAATGGAAGCCTGGTGTGCAACAGTCAATAGTGTCTAAAGGTGGAGATGTCAAAGGGCATGTGAGTTTTCACCTATTATTTTAAACACTTTTTTAAGCATTATTGAGATATGATCAATAAATAAAATTGTAAGATATTCAAAGTGTATCTCACATCCTAAAAATAAGAATTGAGGAAACTCAAACATAAGAGACTCTTAAAAACTGAGAACAAACTGAGGGTTGATGGGGGTGGGAAGGAGGGTGGGTGATGGGTATTGAGGAGGGCACCTATTGGGTTGAGCACTGGGTGTTGTATGCAAACCAATTTGACAATAAATTTCATATTTAGAAAAATAAAAAATATAAAAATAAGAATTGCTCAAAAACCAGCACTTACATCACATTGGACATAAGTGTATCACTGTACCATCTTAAACTAAGCACTGACTGGAGGAGCAAATTTGGAAGTGAGGCACTTGGCTTCACTAAACAAGTTTGTAGTTATCATACATGGGGAAGGGAAGGAGGTATTTATATGATTCCAATTGCTACTAGTAGCTATCAACAAATATAAATACAGATTTGAAATCACAAACTAAATGATTGTATAAAATTGCATTGAGAGAGGGAGATACTAACACTGAAACCACTGGAAAACCAGTTGCAATATGCCATTTGGGTGTAGTTGTAAGATTTGGCTTAAAATTATATCTTTAAACATTTTGACTACCATTAATATTTATTTTATATTTATATATTATGTAACAAAAATATTTAAATATCAATACATTATAAGTTAAGATAAAGTGAATAATATTTTAATATGCTTTAATATAATTAATTTACTAATGATACACATATTTTATCACATTCACACATAAAATCATATTAATATTTTTTTTATTAATTTGATAATATATTTGTTTCCCTTACCTTATGTTCATCTGTTTTGTCTCTTAAAGTCCTAAGAGACAGAGACAAAGTGCAAGTGGGGAAAGGGGAAAGAGAGAGGGAGAAAGAGAATTCCAAACAGGTTCCACATTGTCAGCACAGAACCTGATGTGGGGCTTGATCTCACAAACCATGATATCATGACCTGAGCCAAAACCAAGAGTTGGATGCTTAACTGACTGAACCACCCAGGCACCCCAATAATTGTATTTTTAACAAGAGCAATATAAGTAAATATGTCTCCATGTTTTTGAAATCTTATTTAATTCTTCATGATTAGTGAATAGATAAATAAGATACAATGTCAATGACTTCAATTTGTAAGATTTTTGACAGCACAAATCTAGGCAATGATCTTTAACATTTGCTGAAAACCTCAAAATACAGAGAACCACATATATAGATCACCGTCACCAAAAAAGAAAAAAAAATGACAATAACATCAAACTTTTACATCTAAGAATAAATTTATGATAATAACAGCAATTTGAGGACAATGGCACCATGAATATACATCAAGCAAAATCCAGACTGAGGGAAACTCTTCACTATAAACTATCCAGTTTCTTCAACAATAATAAAATGTAGATTTTAAAATAAATAAATAAAAAGATAGAGGCGAACCTATAAAACAAAAATATTTAGAGCAATTATCAACCAATTGCAAAGTAGCTCTTTATTTATAGCCTAATTCAGACAAACACATTTTATAACATATAAATAAATTATAAAAATATCAACTTGACACTAGGAAGATGGCAGAGCCTTCAGATCATTTTCTGGGTAATTTACTCTTGCCTTCTCCTATATATACAACTAGATAACACTTACAGTGTAAATAACGCAGAAAATGATCTGAAGACTGACAGAACAAACTCCACAGCTAACAGTGGAGAAGAGACCACATTAAACAGGGTAGGAAAGGAGGAGACATGGAGGGGAATTAAAAGGGTCCTGTCCATCTGGGTGGGGAGGGAGACAGGGGCATGGAGAAAGGCAAAGAACAGACCATAAGACCAAGGAACTGACTGGGAGAAGACAAAGTCCCATAATATTTGGCTTTGAAAGTGAGAGGGGTCAAATTTCCTGACTTCTTACAACCAGCTTGGCTTAAAGCCTGGAATTTTAAGTATCAGTGGACCTGGCTTCTTAAAGAGAGCAATAGGCAGCTGAAACTCCACCCTTAAAGAGACAGCACAAAAAACAGCCCATGGAAACAGCATAGAAACTATGGGGCGTATGAGAGGGAGAATTATTTACTCTTTTCAGAGTGTATACCAGAGAGGCAGCAATACACCTAAAATGTGGGAGAGGGTGGAGAGAAGTAAAGAATGATTTTGTGCTTCAGCAACCATCAACTTAATATAGGCTGCTACCTACAGAAGATGTTACATATGAACTAAATGGTAACCACAAATCAAAAACAATAATGTGGGAAATCAAATAGCTACATCCTGGTTTAGGAGATTATAGGGAATACAATGCAAAACCGAACACTGTTTTCTGGCCTTGCTGCAAACAGCAGGCAATGTGTCGCTTATCCAGTTAATGTATATCTAGGGGACACTCACTTAGCTTACCTGGCTAGTGTATATCTAGGGGTTACGTCCTGCTTGTGATCATAAATCCCTTAGACCATAGACAGGTCTAAGACCTGTCTAAAGACCTTAGAAAGAATAAAATATTATCCTGTTTTAACTTGTTTTTCTCACATTTTGTACACATTCTTACTGGCACACAGCCCACTTATGTATTGCACATCGTTTCCCTAAATGTATGCTTAATAAATATGGGACCCTGAGAACCACTTGGGGAGATTCCCTTTAGCCTCCCTCTCACCTCTTGACTTGCGTGGAGTCTTGAGTAATCTTTTCCACCATCCTTGGCTTTGCTGGACAAAGCCAAAAGCCAAACCCACAACTGGTGGCCCCAATGTGATAGCGATAGCTTTGAGGGGAAGATTTTCAGGCAGCAGAATCCACACGTTCAAGGAGAAGAAAGTGAAACTGTCCAGACTTCAAACAGACCTCATCTTGGTAAGGGACAGCAGGACTCACGATGCAAATATTGTGCAAGTCTATCATTCAGAATTAAAGAGGTAAAGACTTTCTCAGACAATCAAAAACTAAAGGAGCCCATGACCACTGAACCAGTACTAAAAGAAACAGTGGGGATAGCTACCAACCCGTCTAGTTTTCAGTGAGACTATTGCTTTTCTCTTTCTTTACCATGGGCCAAAAATGACAGGGGAACAGTTATTATATTTAAAAATTTTACAGCAGCTTTTAAGGTGGCCAATTTTACTGTTACAAAAGATAAATTAAGTAAATTGTTATGAACAATACAAAACATCTGCCCCTGGTTCCCCGAACATGGTACAGTTGATTTAGATCTATGGGAATAAGTGAGAAGAAATTTAAAAGAAAAACATGAAAAAGGAGCAAGGTTCCTGCTTCCATTTTAGTGACCTGGAGTTTAGTCCATATGACATTATGTCCATTACATGTAACTGCAGAGAAGAAAAAATTCAGAAAGAAAGCCTAACACCCACCTCTCCTATGGCACCTCCTACAGTGGAGGATGACTCCCCTTTGTCACCTCCTCCTGTCCCTATTCCTCCTGATCGCTTAAAGCCAATACCTATATCGGAGGGACATAAGCCTTCAGTTATGCAGAAATGTTTACAAGAAGGATATGCTGCTGGGGAGTTTCATACATTCTCCATCATTTCCACTGCTGGACATCAACCTAGGCATGTGTCCCTCCCTTTCACTGTTTTTTAGGAATTGAAGTGAAATGTTGCTGAGAAGAGTATCCAAAGCTGCTTTACTAAGGGCATAATTGAAGCAATAGGATGTGGATATGAAATTAACTCTTGGGATTGAAAGACATTAACAAAAACCATACTTTTCCCTCTTCAGCATGCTGTATAGACTTTAGAAATCAAGAGGGTTGCACCACACAGCCAATGCATAATCAAGATTTGGGTATTCCGATAGGAGTAGAAATACTACAGGGATTTCAGTTTTGTTTTTTTGTTTCTGTTTTTGTTTTTGTTTTTCATCTGCACTCTGAGCCAGTGCAAACTTGATGAATACTTTCTCTTTTCTTCTTTTACTCTTATTTCAGGGAGCTTTTGAGGAGTATGGTCTTATTCGAACACTTTCATGTCAATTGTTCAGGCTGCAATCCTCTAGCCCATGGTGAGTCTATTTGGAGGAGAAGACCTGCCTTTTGGCTGGAAGTTAGTACCTTGGCTGGCCTGGTAATAAGACCCAGAAAGTTGATGCCCTGTCTTTATTCCTGTCCTTATACAAAGTTGTCTTTCTTGGGCATGGGACAGCACTCTAAGTGAGTAGCGCAGCTGCCAATCTTAAGACTCTCATGTAAGGTTCCCTCCTCATATGTTTAACATGATCCCTTTCACATCTCTAGTTGGACCACTTCTGGCCACAGGACCTCCACTGGAAGCTGGCTGAAACCAGCACCTGGTTCAATTAAAAACCCAACCTAACTTTCCAACCTAGGAAGTTGGCTGTAAAGACTACATGTGTAGGAATGTCACTTAGATCATGATGGATTTCTAGCTTTACTGTTTTCTAACAATGTCCTCTACCAACTACCTAAATTACAAAATTGGACAACACCTCTTTGTAAAACTTTTCCAGTGTTTTCCATAGGTTAAAAACAGTAGTCAGTAGTTTCTTCTCTGCCTTCTTTTAACTTTTTTTTTATTAGTTTTCTTTATTTTTGAGAGGCAGAGAGAGACGGAGTGTGAGTGGGGGAGGGGCAGAGAGAGAGGGAGACACAGAATCTGAAGCAGATTCCAGGCTCTGAGCTGTCAGCACAGAGCCCGATGCAGGGCCCAAACTCAAGAACCATGAGATCATGACCTGAGCTGAAGTCGGATGCTCAACCAACTGAGCCACTCAGACACCCCTCTTCTCTGCCTTTTTAGCAAGGTCTCTCTCTAGGAGGACCATAGGAACTTCTCTTTAGTCCCCAAAGAGTCTCCCTTGGGATGCCTTTTTAACTGACTGGAAACAATTTGGATTACAAAATTTAGGAAAGAACTAATCCCCTATAAAACTGAATGGCTTCAGTAGGATCTATCAGTTAGATCTCTTCTGCAGGAAACAGGGCAAATCGATGGAGGTACCCTAGTTCCAGGCCTTCACAGCTCCAATCAGGACCCAGACCTAAGGGCCTCTTGCATAATATGTTTGCCCAAATGTATTTGCCTAGTAAACTCCCATATTGGATGTCTAAATAAGCCTCCCCCAAATAAATCCAGGTTGCTGGAGGAAACACAGGACATCCCTAACAACGGGGATGCTGGCTGTTTCTCTCTGTTCCTCCTTCTAATAAATGTGAGAGCTTCTCCCACATTCATTTTCCGGGTTAATGGCTATGATAATTAGAGCCAACTGTGGTTACTTTACCTCTGACAGGGACTTTAAGGAATATTCCCAAGCAGCTGCTAAAACTCCATTTGTTTCAGAGAAATTCGCTGCCTTCTCCAGCCTGACATGGACTGCCTAATTCCACTAGCTGGGAAACAAAACAAAGCAAAAACCTGGCATCTGCTCCTCTATCTGAGCTGACAAGGTTTAGAACCAGAAATCCTTTTTCTCTGCACCCTGGGCTTTTATCTGCTTCCAGGTCTCTTGACAGAACCTCACCTCTTCAATTTCCCCCAACCTGCACTGTTTCTGCACCAGCTGGGGTGCAGCCTTCATAACTGACCCCTCAGTGCCGCAGGCACTATTGACTCCTTCTCTCGTCCTCAATGTCAAGGAGCAAAGAGCACCCCCTTGGACTACCTACTTCAGATTTTCCCACCCCTGTTTCAGGTAAAAACTGACAATGGGGAACAAATAGTCTTTTAAGTGGACACATTAGAATGTATTTGATATTTAAGCTAATTTGTTAGTTTGAGATTTACCTGTTTATCAGCATTAAATAAAATATGTTTTATTCTATCTAGGTTTGCTAAAGGTCAAATAAGTTCATGTTATTTCTATTGCAATTTGCAAAAAGATGACAGATTAATAGTTATTCTGTCTCAAAGTTTCACAAGTAATTAAGATAGATTTCAAATTCTTTGGTAACCTAAAATTTTAAAGTTTTGTTTGTATGATAAATGGGATTGAGTTCATTGGACATCTAGGTCTTTTCTAAATAGAACGGAATTCTAAAAAAATTGGTTACTGACATCTTATTGCAGATAACTAATGCTATGTGGGTTTGTTGGTAAACATGCTTTGTGCTTCATTGATAAATTTTCCATCTTAAAAAGATTCTGGTGTAACAGTTCTCAGCTGGTTACCTAGTTTTCATTGGAGACTAAGGTTTCTAAGAATTAAAATTCTGCTAAATGTAATTAAGACTAATGTTAATAGAGAAAGGAACTCTGTAGGTAGGAAAGTAGGAGATATGTAAGGAAGATATAAGGAATGGAAACACATTTTTACTGAAGGTAAAATAAAGTAATATTGTCCTAAATGAGACTGGTTGTTTGGAGAGAAGTGGCTTGGGACAAAATCTGAATGCAAAGGAAAATTGTAGAAGGTTCATGAAGGGAAATCTTTGGGAAGGAATTTTTATGTGTGTTTAGGATGCACTAAGATTGAAATGAATGGATTTTAAAAAGTACACTGGTATAAGGTTAAAATTCTGCTTTTCTCTCTGTTCAAAAGACAACATATTCTTGGACTGTTGTTCTGCTCTTGACAAAAATAATATGAAAAGGTCTTCTCTCTTTTCTCTGCCGGGAAAACCAAAGCTTATGTTTTCTCTTTTTCAGATCTTTGATTACATAGTTAAAACTTTTTTTTAACGTTTAAGGAGCTAAGTTTTGCTAACAGCCATATTACCCTACCAAACAAGCTATTAGAATGTACACATGCCACTTTAAGACAAATGCTTTCTGGGGCGCCTGGGTGGCTCAGTCGGTTAAGCGTCCGACTTCAGCTCAGGTCACTATCTCCTGGTCCATGAGTTTGAGCCCCGCGTCGGGCTCTGGGCTGATGGCTCAGGGCCTGGAGCCTGCTTCCGATTCTGTGTCTCCCTCTCTCTCTTCCCCTCCCCCATTCATGCTCTGTCTCTCTCTGTCTCAGAAATAAATAAACGTTAAAAAAATTTAAAAAAAAAGACAAATGCTTCGCAAACAAAAAAGGGGAAACCTACATAATGCCTCCCCTTGGAATTCACTATTTAAAGACTTATACACTCTAAATTGTTTATTTTGTGATTCTCATACCCTGATAGATGCCAATTAGCATTTCGTGCCATGCCCTGGCTCAAATATCACAGCCAAAGTGCTACTTAAACACATACAAGGTGATCATTCATGGAAAGGACCTTATGAACTGATAACATGGTGATGGGGATATGCATGTGTTCCTGTCCCATCAGATTGTACTGGGCTCCAGACTGTCTGATTAAACCATACCATGAGTTGGAAGGATCAGCCCTTCAACCTTCTTCCTCAGATGGCCAATTTCTCCTTACAAGACAACAGGGGAAACATTAAACACACACACACTCAAGGACAAAAGGGGAGACCATGTCCATGGACAACTAAGGCAAATGACGTCATCTGGGGACAACTTAAGAAGCTCAATCGACATGCACCTAAGTCATGTGCCATACACAAGAACCACCCACCCCAGAAAACAGGTTTTTAGTATATTTAGCTGTGGTTTCCCAAATCTCGGCTAAGGTAATGATTTGCTTAATCTTTTTCTTTGTCCAGACCACTACTGTTTTTTCATCACTGTATTAGGCTCATATCATAGACTCCCCTTTCTTTAAGCCAGTTAAAATAACACTTGAAGACCCATATTATGTTTTTGGTTTTTTTTTTCAATATATGAAATATATTCTCAAATTAGTTTCCGTACAATACCCAGTGTTCATCCCAAAAGGTGCCCTCCTCAATACCCATCACCCAACCTCCCCTCCCTCCCACCCCCCATCAACCCTCAGTTAGTTCTCAGTTTTTAAGAGTCTCTTATGCTTTGGCTCTCTCCCACTCTAACCTCTTTTTTTTTTCCTTCCCCTCCCCCATGGGTTTCTGTTAAGTTTCTCAGGATCCACATAAGAGTGAAAACATATGGTATCTGTCTTTCTCTGTATGGCTTATTTCACTTAGCATCACACTCTCCAGTTCCATCCCCGTGGCTACAAAGGGCCATATTTCATTCTTTCTCATTGCCACGTAGTATTCCATTGTGTATATAAACCACAATTTCTTTATCCATTCATCAGTTGATGGACATTTAGACTCTTTCCATAATTTGGCTATTGTTAAGAGTGCCGCTATAAACATTGGGGTACAAGTGCCCCTATGCATCAGTACTCCTGTATCCCTTGGGTAAATTCCTAGCAATGCTATTGCTGGGTCATAGGGTAGGTCTATTTTTAATTTTCTGAGGAACCTCCACACTGCTTTCCAGAGCGGCTGCACCAATTTGCATTCCCAGCAACAGTGCAAGAGGGTTCCAATTTCACCACATCCTCTCCAGCATCTATAGTCTCCTGATTTGTTCATTTTGGCCACTCTGACTGGCGTGAGGTGATATCTGAGTGTGGTTTTGAGTTGTATTTCCCTGATAAGGAGCGACGTTGATCATCTTTTCATGTGCCTGTTGGCCATCCGGATGTCTTCTTTCGAGAAGTGTCTATTCATGTTTTCTGCCCATTTCTTCACTGGGTTATTTGTTTTTCGGGTGTGGAGTTTGGTGAGCTCTTTATAGATTTTGGATACTAGCCCTTTGTCCGATATGTCATTTGCAAATACCTTTTCCCATTCCGTTGGTTGCCTTTAGTTTTGTTGATTGTTTCCTTTGTAGTGCAGAAGCTTTTTATCTTCATGAGGTCCCAATAGTACATTTTTGCTTTTAATTCCCTTGCCTTTGAGGATGTGTCAAGTAAGAAATTGCTACGGCTGAGGTCAGAGAGGACTTTTCCTGCTTTCTCCTCTAGGGTTTTGATGGTTTCCTGTCTCACATTCAGGTCCTTTATCCATTTTGAGTTTATTGTTGTGAATGGTGTGAGAAAGTGGTCTAGTTTCAACCTTCTGCATGTTGCTGTCCAGTTCTCCCAGCACCATTTGTTAAAGAGACTGTCTTTTTTCCATTGGATGTTCTTTCCTGCTTTGTCAAAGATTAGTTGGCCTACGTTTGTGGGTCTAGTTCTGGGGTTTCTATTCTATTCCATTGGTCTATGTGTCTGTTTTTGTGTCCATACCATGCTGTCTTGATGATGACAGCTTTGTAGTAGAGGCTAAAGTCTGGGATTGTGATGCCTCCTGCTTTGGTCTTCTTGTTCAAAATTACTTTGGCTATTCAGGGCCTTTTGTGGTTCCATATGAATTTTAGGATTGTTTGTTCTAGTTTTGAGAAGAATGCTGGTACAATTTTGATTGGGATTGCATTGAATGTGTAGATAGCTTTGGGTAGTATTGACACTTTGACAATATTTATTCTTCCAATCCATGAGCAGGGAATGTCTTTCCATTTCTTTATATCTTCTTCAATTACCTTCATAAGCTCTCTATAGTTTTCAGCATACAGATCTTTTACATCTTTGGTTAGGTTTATTCCTAGGTATTTTATGCTTCTTGGTGCAATTGTGAATGGGATCAATTTCTTTATTTGTCTTTCTGTTGCTTCATTGTTAGTGTATAAGAATGCAGCTGACTTCTGTACATTGATTTTGTATCCTGCAACTTTGCTGAATTCATGTATCAGTTCTAGCAGACTTCTGGTGGAGTTTGTCCCCATTGAGGATGATGTTAGCTGTGGGCTTTTCATAAATGGCTTTTTTGATGTTTAAGTACGTTCCTTCTATCCCGACTTTCTCAAGGGTTTTTATTAAGAAAGGATGCTGAATTTTGTCACAGGCCTTTTCTGCATCGATTGACAGGATCATATGGTTCTTATCTTTTCTTTTATTAATGTGATGTATCCCATTGATTGATTTCTGAATGTTGAACCAGCCCTGCAGCCCAGGAATGAATCCCACTTGATCATGGTAAATAATTCTTTTTATATGCTGTTGAATTCGATTTGCTAGTATCTTATTGAGAATTTTTGCATCCATATTCATCAGGGATATTGGCCTGTAGTTCTCTTTTTTTAATGGGTGCCTGTCTGGTTTAGGAATCAAAGTAATACTGGCTTCATAGAAGAGTCTGGAAGTTTTCCTTCCCTTTCTATTTCTTGGAATAGCTTGAGAAGGATAGGTATTATTTCTGTTTTAAACGTCTGGTAGAACTCCCCTGGGAAGCCATCTGGTCCTGGACTCTTATTTGTTGGGAGATTTTTGACAACCTACTCAATTTCTTCGCTGATTATGGGTCTGTTCAAGCTTTCTGTTTCCTCCTGATTGAGTTTTGGAGGCGTGTGGGTGTTTAGGAATTTGTCCATTTCTTCCAGGTTGTCCAATTTTTTGGCATATAATTTTTCATAGTATTCCCTGATAATTGTTTGTATCTCTGAGGGATTGGTTGTAATAATTCCATTTTCTTTCATGATTTTATCTATTTGGGTCATCTCCCTTTTCTTTTTGAAAAGCCTGGCTAGAGGTTTGTCAATTTTGTTTGTTTTTTCAAAGAACCAACTCTTGGTTTCATTGATCTGCTCTACAGTTTTTTTTTAGATTCTATATTGTTTATTTATGTTCTGATCTTTATTATTTCTCTTCTTCTGCTGGGTTTAGGCTGTCTTTGCTGTTCTGCTTCTATTTCCTTTAGGTGTGCTATTAGATTTTGTATTTGGGATTTTTCTTGTTTCTGGAGATAGGCCTGGATTGCAATGTATTTTCCTCTCAGGACTGCCTTCGCTGCATCCCAAAGCGTTTGGATTGTTGTATTTTCATTTTCGTTTGTTTCCATATATTTTTTGATTTCTTCTCTAATTGCCTGGTTGACCCACTCATTCTTTAGTAGGGTGTTCTTTAACCTCCGTGCTTTTGGAGGTTTTCCAGACTTTTTCCTGTGGTTGATTTCAAGCTTCATAGCATTGTGGTCTGAAAGTATGCATGGTATAATTTCAATTCTTGTATACTTATGAAGGGCTGTTTTGTGACCCAGTATATGATCTATCTTGGGGAATATTCCATGTGCACTCGAGAAGAAAGTATATTCTGTTGCTTTTAGATGCACAGTTCTAAATATATCTGTCAAGTCCATCTGATCCAATGTAGCATTCAGGGCCCTTGTTTCTTTATTGACCGTGTGTCTAGATGATCTATCCATTTCTGTAAGTGGAGTGTTAAAGTCCCCCACAATTACCACATTCTTATCAATAAGGTTGCTTATGTTTATGAGTAATTGTTTTATATATTTGGGGGCTCCGGTATTCGGCGCATAGACATTTATAACTGTCAGCTCTTCCTGTTGGATAGACCCTGTAATTATTACATAATGCCCTTCTTCATCTCTTGTTACAGCCTTTAATTTAAAGTCTAGTTTGTCTGATATAAGTATGGCTACTCCAGCTTTCTTTTGGCTTCCAGTGGCATGATAAATAGTTCTCCATCCCCTCACTCTCAATCTAAAGGTGTCCTCAGGTCTAAAATGAGTCTCTTGTAGACAGCAAATAGATGGGTCTTGTTTTTTTTATCCATTCTGATACCCTATGTCTTTTGGTTGGCGCATTTATCCATTTACATTCAGTGTTATTATAGAAAGATACGGGTTTAGAGTCATTGTGATGTCTGTATGTTTTATGCTTGTAGCGATGTCTCTGGTACTTTGTCTCACAGAATCCCCCTTAGGATCTCTTGTGGGGCTGGTTTAGTGGTGAAAAATTCTTTCAGTTTTTGTTTGGGAAGACCTTTATCTCTCCTTCTATTCTAAATGACAGACTTGCTGGATAAAGGATTCTCGGCTGCATATTTTTTCTGTTCAACACATTGAAGATCTCCTGCCATGCCTTTCTGGCCTGCCAAGTTTCAAAAGAGAGATCAGTCACGAGTCTTATAGGTCTCCCTTTATATGTTAGGGCATGTTTATCCCTTGCTGCTTTCAGAATTTTCTCTTTATCCTTGTATTTTGCCAGTTTCACTATGATATGTCGTACAGAAGATTGATTCAAGTTACGTCTGAAGGGAGTTCTCTGTGCCTCTTGGATTTCAATGCCTTTTTCCTTCCCCAGTTCAGGGAAGTTCTCAGCTATTATTTCTTCAAGTACCCCTTCCGCACCTTTCCCTCTCTCTTCCTCCTCTGGGATACCAATTATGTGTATATTATTTCTTTTTAGTGTATCACTTAGTTCTCTAATTTTCCCCTCATACTCCTGGATTTTTTTTATCTCTCTTTTTCTCAGTTTCCTCTTTTTCCATAATTTTATCTTCTAGTTCACCTATTCTCTCCTCTGCCTCTTCAATCCGAGCCGTGGTCGTTTCTATTTTATTTTGCATGTCGCTTAAAGCGTTTTTTCAGCTCCTCCTGACTGTTCCTGAGTCCCTTGATCTCTGTAGCAAGAGATTCTCTGCTGTCCTCTATACTGTTTTCAAGCCCAGTGATTAATTTTATGACTATTATTCTAAATTCACTTTCTGTTATATTATTTAAATCCTTTTTGATCAGTTCATTAGCTGTTGTTATTTCCTGGAGATTCTTTTGAGGGGAATTCTTCCGTTTGGTCATTTTGGATAGTCCCTGGAGTGGTGCGGACCTGCAGGGCACTTCCCCTGTGCTGTGATGTATAACTGGAGTTGGTGGGCGGGGCTGCAGTCAGACCCGATGTCTGCCCCCAGCCCACTGCTGGGGCCACAGTCAGACTGGTGTGTGCCTTCTCTTCCCCTCTCCTAGGGGCGGGATTCACTGTGGGGTGGTGTGGCCCATCTGGGCTACTTGCACACTGCCAGGCTTGTGGTGCTGGGGATCTGGCATGTTAGCTGGGGTGGGTAGGCAAGGTGCACGGGGGCAGGAGGGGCAGGCTTAGCTCACTTCTCCTTAGGTGATCCACTTCAGGAGGGGCCCTGTGGCAGCGGGAGGGAGTCAGACCCACTGCCAGAGGGGTGGCTCCGCAGAAGCACAGTGTTGGGTGTTTGCACAGAGCAAGCAAGTTCCCTGGCAGGAACTGGTTCCCTTTGGGATTTTGGCTGGGGGATGGGCGAGGGAGATGGCTCTGGCGAGTGCCTTTGTTCCCCGCCAAACTGAGCTCTGTCATCCCGGGGCTCAGCAACTCTCCCTCCCTTTGTCCTCCAGCCTTCCCGCTTTCAGACAGCAGAGCTGTTAACTTATGACCTCCCAGATGCCAAGTCCCGCTTGCTGTCGGAACCACTCCGTCCAGCCCCTCCGCTTTTGCAAGCCGGACTCGGGGCTCTGCTTGGCCCACGGGCCACCCCTCCGCCCCGGCTCCCTCCCGCCCGTCCATGGAGCATGCACCGCCTCGCAGACCTTCCTACCCTCTTCAGTTGGCCTCTCGTCTGCGCTTGGCTCCAGAGACTCTGTTCTGCTAGTCTTCTGGCGGTTTTTGGGGTTTGTTAGGCAGGTGTAGGTGGAATGTAAGTGATCAGCAGGACGCGCGGTGAGCCCAGCGTGCTCCTATGCTGACATCTTCTGCCCTAAACTCCCATATTATGTTTTTGAAGTGCCTCTTGTGGCTGGTACACAGCCTGTTATCAGCCATTGTAATATTACCAAACTTTTTAACTCACATATGTTTATCTTAAAAAAATAAACACACAAATGAGGGGGGACTGCCAACAGGCACTTACTTGTCTATTGTCAAAATATACAATGTGACTGGCAACATGACAAAACTTGTGTCACCCCCTTACAATATAATATGTCTCAACACTCCTGGGATTTAGTAAAGAAACACCTACAAGGAGGTTTTTCCACCAATTTCCAGTCTGAGATTAAAGCTCTGTCTTCGCAGCTGCTTTGACAACTGTTATATATTCAACAGGAAACACAGATACAAGTTGAACAGGAGATATGTGACAATGTGAAATGGTTAAATCCAACCAACCAGTTACAAGGCCTCCATTTGTGAATTTGTATTATTTGGAGCTCTCTGCTTGTTACTCTTTTCTGTATTTCTCATAGCCTTCTGAATTACCTACCCTGTAGTGGCCTCTTTGAGACATCATGAACAACAACTGATTGCCCTCCTCAACTCCCATGAATGAGAAGATTCTTCAAACAAAATAGGAGGATATGTGGGGAAATCAAATAGCTATATCCTGGGTTAGGAGATTTTAGGGAACACATTGCAAAACAGAACACTGCTTTCTGGCCTTGCTGAAAACAGTGGGCTGTGCTTCCCTTATCTCAATAATGTATATCTTGGAGACACTCACTCTGCTTACCTAGCTAATATATATCTAGGGGGCACATTAGACTTCACTTACCTGGTTCATGTATATCTAGGAGTAGGTCCTGCATGTTCTCATAAATTCCTTAGACCATGTTATTGTGTAGAATATTTTATCCTGTCTTAACTTGTTTTTCTGCACATTTTTCTATACATTCTTGCTGGCACATAGCCCAGTAATGTATAACATATTGTTTCCCTAAATGTATGCTTAATAAATATGGGACCTTGAGAACAGCTAGAGGAGACTTCCCTTAGCCTCCCTCTCACCTCTCTTGACTTCCATGGAGTTTTAAGTAATCCTTTTGGCCAAAGCCAAAAGCCAGACCAGCACAATAATAGATACGCAAAGAGGAGAAAAACATCCAAGTATATCATTAAATAAAACTAGCAAATCATGACAGAGAGAAAATAAAAAAAGGGTCAGAGTAAAACTACAAAAACAACCACAAAACAAGTTGAAAATTACAGAAAATATATACATATCAAAAATTACATTGGATGTAAGTGGACACATTTTCCAATCAAAAGGCATAGGATTACACAGTGTGTATCTATGTGTATATACACATACACAAACACACATACACACACACACACACACACACACACACAAGATTCATCTATGTCATGCCCAGATGATACTCATTTCAGACTTAGAGACACATCCAGATTGAAAGTAAGGGCATGAAGAAACATTTATCATGCAAATGAATGTCAAAAGAAAGCCAGGGTAGCAATATTTAATTATTTATTTATTTATTCATTTATTATATTTATTTTTGAGAGATACAGAGACACAATGCGAGTGGGTTAGGGGCAGAGAGAGAGGGAGACACAGAATCCAAAGCAGGCTCCATTCTCTGAGCTATCAGCACAGAGCCTGACGCAGGGTCTGAACCCATAAACCATGAGATCATGACCTGAGCCAAAGTCGTATGCTCAACTGACTGAGCCACCCAGGTACCCCAGGGTAGCAATATTTATATTGGGCAAAATATGAAAAGAGGATGGTAACAAGAGACAAAGATAAACACTATATAATAATGAAGGGGACAATCCAACAAGGAGATATCACAATTGTAAATATTTATGCACCCAATGTACATAAAATAGTTAATACCATACATCAAGGAACTAACCAATAGTAATATAATAATACCAAGGGAATTTAACATCCCACATACAAAACTGGACAGACTGTCCAAACAGAAAATCAACAAGGAAACAGTGACTTTGAATGACACACTGGAACAGATAGATTTAACAGATATATTTAGAACATTTCTTTCTAAAGCAACAGAATACACATTCCTTTCAAGTGTACTGGGACATTCTCCAAAACAAATCACAAACTAGGCCACAAAATAGGCCTCAAGAAATTAAAATGATCAAAGTCGTATCATACATCTTTTCCATACACAATGCTATGAAACTAGAAATCAATCACAAAAAAAAAAAAATCTGGAAGGACCACAAATGCATGGAGGTTAAATAACATACTACTGAACAACCAAGAAATCAAAGAAGAGATAAAAAATTACATTGAGGCAATGAAAATGAAAACATAATCATCCAAACTCTTTGGCATATAGCAAAAGCAGCTTTAAGAGGGAGTTTTATAGCAATGCAGGCCTACCTCAAGAAGCAAGACAAATCCCAAATAAACAATCTAGCCTTATGCCTAAATTAGGTAGAAAAAAAAAATCAAACAAAACCCAGAACCAGCAGAAGGAAGAAAATAATAAAGATTATTTCCTGATATAAGAGATATGGAATCTAAGAAAAACAAAAGAACAAATCAATGAAACCAGGAAGGTATTTCTTGGAAAGATCAACAAAAGTGATAAAACTTTAGTCAGATTCATCAAAGTGGGGGCATGGAAGGAAAGGACTTAAATAAAAATGAATTAAAAGTAAAAGAAGATAAACTACAACTGACACCACAGAATTACAAACTGTTCTAAAAGAATGTTACAAAAATATTATATGCCAACAAATTGGACAATCTGGAAGAAATGGATAAATTCCTAGAAAAATATGAACTACCAAAACTGATGCAGGAAAAAATAGAAAATTTGAACATAGCATTTACCAGCAAAGAAATTTAATCAGTAATCAAAAACCTCCCAACACACAACAGTCCAGAAACAGACAGCTTCAAAGGGGAATTCTACCAAACACTTATAGGATATCTATCAAGCTAGTCCAAAACTAGAGGTGGAAACAAAACTTTCAATCCATTCTATGCGGCCAGCATTACCCTGATACCAAAACCAGACAAAGACTCCACTGACAAAGAGAACTACAGGTCAATATCCCTGGTGAACAGAGGTGTAAAAATCCTCAATGAGGGATCCACGGAAGATATCGGCATAGGAGGACGCTGGGCTCACCACGCTGATCACTTACATTCCACCTACACCTGCCTAACAAACCCCAAAAACCGCTAGAAGACTAGCAGAACAGAGTCTCTGGAGCCAAGCGCAGACGAGAGGCCAACTGAAGAGGGTAGGAAGGGCTGCGAGGCGGTGCATGCTCCATGGACGGGCAGGAGGGAGCCGGGGCGGAGGGGTGGCCCGTGGGCCAAGCAGAGCCCCGAGTCCGGCTTGCAAAAGCGGAGGGGCTGGACGGAGTGGTTCCGACAGCAAGCGGGACTTGGCATCTGGGAGGTCATAAGTTAACAGCTCTGCTGTCTGAAAGCGGGAAGGCTGGAGGACAAAGGGAGGGAGAGTTGCTGAGCCCCGGGATGACAGAGCTCAGTTTGGCGGGGAACAAAGGCACTCGCCAGAGCCATCTCCCTCGCCCATCCCCCAGCCAAAATCCCAAAGGGAACCAGTTCCTGCCAGGGAACTTGCTTGCTCTGTGCAAACACCCAACACTGTGCTTCTGCGGAGCCACCCCTCTGGCAGTGGGTCTGACTCCCTCCCGCTGCCACAGGGCCCCTCCTGAAGTGGATCACCTAAGGAGAAGTGAGCTAAGCCTGCCCCTCCTGCCCCCGTGCACCTTGCCTACCCACCCCAGCTAACATGCCAGATCCCCAGCACCACAAGCCTGGCAGTGTGCAAGTAGCCCAGATGGGCCACACCACCCCACAGTGAATCCCGCCCCTAGGAGAGGGGAAGAGAAGGCACACACCAGTCTGACTGTGGCCCCAGCAGTGGGCTGGGGGCAGACATCGGGTCTGACTGCAGCCCCGCCCACCAACTCCAGTTATACATCACAGCACAGGGGAAGTGCCCTGCAGGTCCGCACCACTCCAGGGACTATCCAAAATGACCAAACGGAAGAATTCCCCTCAAAAGAATCTCCAGGAAATAACAACAGCTAATGAACTGATCAAAAAGGATTTAAATAATATAACAGAAAGTGAATTTAGAATAATAGTCATAAAATTAATCACTGGGCTTGAAAACAGTATAGAGGACAGCAGAGAATCTCTTGCTACAGAGATCAAGGGACTCAGGAACAGTCAGGAGGAGCTGAAAAACGCTTTAAGCGACATGCAAAATAAAATAGAAACGACCACGGCTCGGATTGAAGAGGCAGAGGAGAGAATAGGTGAACTAGAAGATAAAATTATGGAAAAAGAGGAAACTGAGAAAAAGAGAGATAAAAAAAATCCAGGAGTATGAGGGGAAAATTAGAGAACTAAGTGATACACTAAAAAGAAATAATATACACATAATTGGTATCCCAGAGGAGGAAGAGAGAGGGAAAGGTGCGGAAGGGGTACTTGAAGAAATAATAGCTGAGAACTTCCCTGAACTGGGGAAGGAAAAAGGCATTGAAATCCAAGAGGCACAGAGAACTCCCTTCAGACGTAACTTGAATCAATCTTCTGTACGACATATCATAGTGAAACTGGCAAAATACAAGGATAAAGAGAAAATTCTGAAAGCAGCAAGGGATAAACATGCCCTAACATATAAAGGGAGACCTATAAGACTCGTGACTGATCTCTCTTTTGAAACTTGGCAGGCCAGAAAGGCATGGCAGGAGATCTTCAATGTGTTGAACAGAAAAAATATGCAGCCGAGAATCCTTTATCCAGCAAGTCTGTCATTTAGAATAGAAGGAGAGATAAAGGTCTTCCCAAACAAAAACTGAAAGAATTTTTCACCACTAAACCAGCCCCACAAGAGATCCTAAGGGGGATTCTGTGAGACAAAGTACCAGAGACATCGCTACAAGCATAAAACATACAGACATCACAATGACTCTAAACCCGTATCTTTCTATAATAACACTGAATGTAAATGGATAAATGCGCCAACCAAAAGACATAGGGTATCAGAATGGATAAAAAAAACAAGACCCATCTATTTGCTGTCTACAAGAGACTCATTTTAGACCTGAGGACACCTTTAGATTGAGAGTGAGGGGATGGAGAACTATTTATCATGCCACTGGAAGCCAAAAGAAAGCTGGAGTAGCCATACTTATATCAGACAAACTAGACTTTAAATTAAAGGCTGTAACAAGAGATGAAGAAGGGCATTATGTAATAATTACAGGGTCTATCCAACAGGAAGAGCTGACAGTTATAAATGTCTATGCGCCGAATACCGGAGCCCCCAAATATATAAAACAATTACTCATAAACATAAGCAACCTTATTGATAAGAATGTGGTAATTGTGGGGGACTTTAACACTCCACTTACAGAAATGGATAGATCATCTAGACACACGGTCAATAAAGAAACAAGGGCCCTGAATGCTACATTGGATCAGATGGACTTGACAGATATATTTAGAACTGTGCATCTAAAAGCAACAGAATATACTTTCTTCTCGAGTGCACATGGAATATTCCCCAAGATAGATCATATACTGGGTCACAAAACAGCCCTTCATAAGTATACAAGAATTGAAATTATACCATGCATACTTTCAGACCACAATGCTATGAAGCTTGAAATCAACCACAGGAAAAAGTCTGGAAAACCTCCAAAAGCACGGAGGTTAAAGAACACCCTACTAAAGAATGAGTGGGTCAACCAGGCAATTAGAGAAGAAATCAAAAAATATATGGAAACAAACGAAAATGAAAATACAACAATCCAAACGCTTTGGGATGCAGCGAAGGCAGTCCTGAGAGGAAAATACATTGCAATCCAGGCCTATCTCCAGAAACAAGAAAAATCCCAAATACAAAATCTAATAGCACACCTAAAGGAAATAGAAGCAGAACAGCAAAGACAGCCTAAACCCAGCAGAAGAAGAGAAATAATAAAGATCAGAACATAAATAAACAATATAGAATCTAAAAAAAAACTGTAGAGCAGATCAATGAAACCAAGAGTTGGTTCTTTGAAAAAACAAACAAAATTGACAAACCTCTAGCCAGGCTTTTCAAAAAGAAAAGGGAGATGACCCAAATAGATAAAATCATGAAAGAAAATGGAATTATTACAACCAATCCCTCAGAGATACAAACAATTATCAGGGAATACTATGAAAAATTATATGCCAAAAAATTGGACAACCTGGAAGAAATGGACAAATTCCTAAACACCCACACGCCTCCAAAACTCAATCAGGAGGAAACAGAAAGCTTGAACAGACCCATAATCAGCGAAGAAATTGAGTAGGTTGTCAAAAATCTCCCAACAAATAAGAGTCCAGGACCAGATGGCTTCCCAGGGGAGTTCTACCAGACGTTTAAAACAGAAATAATACCTATCCTTCTCAAGCTATTCCAAGAAATAGAAAGGGAAGGAAAACTTCCAGACTCTTCTATGAAGCCAGTATTACTTTGATTCCTAAACCAGACAGGCACCCATTAAAAAAAGAGAACTACAGGCCAATATCCCTGATGAATATGGATGCAAAAATTCTCAATAAGATACTAGCAAATCGAATTCAACAGCATATAAAAAGAATTATTTACCATGATCAAGTGGGATTCATTCCTGGGCTGCAGGGCTGGTTCAACATTCAGAAATCAATCAATGGGATACATCACATTAATAAAAGAAAAGATAAGAACCATATGATCCTGTCAATCGATGCAGAAAAGGCCTGTGACAAAATTCAGCATCCTTTCTTAATAACAACCCTTGAGATGGTTGGGATAGAAGGAACATACTTAAAGATCATAAAAGCCGTTTATAAAAAGCCCACAGCTAACATCATCCTCAATGGGGACAAACTGAGAGCTTTTTCCCCTGAGATCAGGAACACGACAGGGATGCCCACTCTCACCGCTGTTGTTTAACATAGTGTTGGAAGTTCTAGCATCAGCAATCAGACAAGAAAAGAAATAAAAGGCATCAAAATTGGCAAAGATGAAGTCAAGCTTTCACTTTTTTGCAGAGGACATGATACTATACATGGAAAATCCGATAGACTCCACCAGAAGTCTGCTAGAACTGATACATGAATTCAGCAAAGTTGCAGGATACAAAATCAATGTACAGAAATCAGTTGCATTCTTATACACTAACAATGATGCAACAGAAAGACAAAAAAAGAAACTGATCCCATTCACAATTGCACCAAGAAGCATAAAATACCTAGGAATAAACCTAACCAAAGATGTAAAAGATCTGTATGCTGAAAACTATAGAAAGCTTATGAAGGTAATTGAAGAAGATATAAAGAAATGGAAAGACATTCCCTGCTCATGGATTGGAAGAATAAATATTGTCAAAGTGTCAATACTACCCAAAGCTATCTACACATTCAATGCAGTCTCAATGAAAATTGCACCAGCATTCTTCTCAAAACTAGAACAAGCAATCCATAAATTCATATGGAACCACAAAAGGCCCTGAATAGCCAAAGTAATTTTGAAGAAGACCAAAGCAGGAGGCATCACAATCCCAGACTTTAGCCTGTACTACAAAGCTGTCATCATCAAGACAGCATGGTATGGGCACAAAAACAGACACATAGACCAATGGAATAGAATAGAAACCCCAGAACTAGACCCACAAACGTATGGCCAACTTATCTTTGACAAAGCAGGAAAGAATATCCAATGGCAAAAAGACAGTCTCTTTAACAAATGGTGCTGGGAAAACTAGACAGCAACATGCAGAAGGTTGAAACTAGACCACTTTCTCACACCATTCACAAAAATAAACTCAAAGTGGATAAAGGACCTGAATGTGAGACAGGAAACCATCAAAACCCTAGAGGAGAAAGCAGGAAAAGACCTCTCTGACCTCAGCCGTAGCAATTTCTTACTTGACACATCCTCAAAGGCAAGGGAATTAAAAGCAAAAATGTACTATTGGGACCTCATGAAGATAAAAAGCTTTTGCACTACAAAGGAAACAATCAACAAAACTAAAGGCAACCAACGGAATGGGAAAAGATATTTGCAAATGACATATCGGACAAAGGGCTAGTATCCAAAATCTATAAAGAGCTCACCAAACTCCACACCCGAAAAACAAATAACCCAGTGAAGAAATGGGCAGAAAACATGAATAGACACTTCTCGAAAGAAGACATCCGGATGGCCAACAGGCACATGAAAAGATGATCAACGTCGCTCCTTATCAGGGAAATACAACTCAAAACCACACTCAGATATCACCTCACGCCAGTCAGAGTGGCCAAAATGAACAAATCAGGAGACTATAGATGCTGGAGAGGATGTGGAGAAACGGGAACCCTCTTGCACTGTTGGTGGGAATGCAAATGGGTGCAGCTGCTCTGGAAAACAGTTTGGATGTTCCTCAAAAAATTAAAAGTAGACCTTCCTTATCACCCAGCAGTAGCACTGCTGGAATTTACCCAAGGAATACAGGAGTAGTGATGCATAGGGTCACTTGTATCCCAATGTTTATAGCAGCACTCTCAACAATAGCCAAATTATGGAAAGAGCCTAAATGTCCCTCAACTGACAAATGGATAAAGAAATTGTGGTTTATATACACAATGGAGTACTACGTGGCAATGAGAAAGAATGAAATATGGCCCTTTGTAGTAACGTGGATGGAACTGGAGAGTGTTATGCTAAGTGAAATAAGCCATACAGAGAAAGACAGATACCATGTGTTCACTCTCATGTGGATCCTGAGAAACTTAACATGGGGGAGGGGAAAGAAAAAAAAAAAAGAAGAGTGGGAGAGAGCCAAAGCATAAGAGACTCTTAAAAACTGAGAACAAACTGAGGGTTTTGGGGGTGGGAGGGATGGGAGGATGGGTGGTGGGTATTGAGGAGGGCACCTGTTGGGATGAGCACTGGGTGTTGTATGGAAACCAATTTGACAATAAATTTCATATATTTAAAAAAATAAAAAAGTTGCTTCTATATATATAAAAAAAGAACACACACACACACACACACACACACACACACACACACACACACAAAGAAGGCAGTGTGGAACTTTCTCTAATAATTAAAAAATAAATACGATACACTCAATAATTCCATTTCTGGATATATCTCTGAATAAAAATAAAACACTAAAATCAGTGTGCAGATATTTGTTTCATTTTTTATATGCCAATAAAGAAACAGCAGAAAAATAAATCAAGTTATCAATCCCATTTGCAATTGCACTAAAAGCAATAAGATACCTAGGAATAAACCTAGCCAAAGAGATAAAAGATCTGTCTCCTGAGGTTTATAGAAAACTTATAAAAGAAATCGAAGAGGACAAAAAGAACTGGAAAAACATTCCATAGTCATGGATGAAAGAATAAACATTGTTTAAATGTCTATACTACCCAAAGAAACCTACACGTTTCATGCCAACCCTAATAAAATAACACCAGCATTTTTCACAAAACTACAATAAGCAATTCCAAAAATTGTGTGCAACAATCATCCTGAAAAATAAAACAAAACTGGAGACATCACAATTCTGGATTACACGCTTTGTTACAAAGTTGTAGTCATCAAGACAGCATGGTACTGGCATAAAAACAGACACAGATCAATGGAACAGAATAGAGATCCAGAAATGGACCCACAACTACGTTGTAAACTTATCGTGACAAGGAAGGAAATTATATCCAATGGAAAAAAGACAGTCTCTTCAACAAATGGTGTTGGGAAAACTGGATGGCAACATGTAGAAGAATGAAACTAAACCACTTTCTTATACTATATACAGAAATAACTATACACAGAAATATACACAAAATGGATGAAAGACCTAAATATGAGATGGGAAACAATTAAAATCCTAGAGTAGATCACAAGAAGAAACCTCTCTGATCTTGGCTGTAGCCACTTCTTATTACACACGTCACCAGAGGCAAGGGAAACAAAAACAAAAATGAACTATTTGGACCTCATCAAGATAAAACGTCTGCACAGTGAAGTAACCTGTCAACCAAACTAAAAGGCAGTCTATGCAACGGGAGAAGATATTTGCAAATGACATATCTGATAAAGGGTTAGTAACCAAAGTCTATAATGAACATATCAAACTCAACACTCAAAAACCAAACAACCCAGTTAAGAAATGAGTGGAATACATGAACAGACACTTTTCCAAAGACATCCAGATGGCTAACAGACACATGAAAAGGTGCTCAACTTCACTCATCATCAGGAAAATACAAATCAAAACCACAATTAGATACCATCTCATACCTGTCAGAATGGCTGAAGGCAACAATACATGAAACAACAGGTATTGGTGTGGATGTGGAGAAAGGGGAAGCCTCTTGTACTGTTGGTGGAAATGCAAGCTGGTGCAGGCACTCTGAAGAATAGTTTGGAGGTTCCTCAAAAAGTTAAATATGGAGTGCCTGGGTGGCAATCAGTTAAGTGTCCATTTTTTTTTTTTTTTTTAATTTCAGCTCAGGTCATGATCTTACTTTTCGTGATATTGAGCCCCACATCATGCTCTATACTGACTGCATGAAGCCTTCCTGGGATTCTCTCTCTCCATCTCCATGCCCCTCTCCCACTCAAAATAACTAAATAAACTTTTTTTAAGTTAAATATAGAACTACCCTCTGATCCTGTTATTGCACTACTAGGCATTTACCCAAATGATACAAAAATACAAATTCAAAGGGTACATGTATCCCAAAGTTTATAGCAGCATTATCAATAATAATCAAACTATGGAAAGAGCCCAAATGTCCATCAACTGATGAATGTATAAAGGCGATGTGATATAAATATACAATGGAATATTACTTACCCATAGAAAAAAAACCTTCAATCTTGTCATTTGTAACACATGGATGGAACTATAATACTTATATACAACACCTGGTGCTTATCACAACTGGTGCACTCCTTAATACCCATCACTTATTTAACCCATACCCCTACCCATGTCCCCTCTGGTAACCATAAGTTTGTTTTCTATAATTAAGTGTCTGTATCTTGGTTTGCCTCTCTCTCTTTTTTTTTCTTTATGCTCATTTTATATTTCTTAAATTCCACATGTGAGTGAAATCATATGGTATTTTTCTTTCTTTGACTGACTTATTTTGCTTAGCATTATACTGTTTAGTTCCATCTGTGTTGATGCAAATGGAAAGATTTCATTCATTTTACAGCTGAGTAATATTTCATTATGTGTGTGTGTGTGTGTGTGTGTGTGTATATATATATATATATATATATATATATATATATATATCTCACATCTTTTTTATCCATTCATCAGTTGATGGACATTGGGCTATTTCCATTAATTGAGCTATTGTAGTTAATGCTGCTATAAACAGCAGGGTGCATGTATCCCTTTGAATTAGTAGTTTTGTATTCTTTGGGTAAATACCTAGTAGAGCAATTGCTGAATTGTATGGTAGTTCCATTTTTTAATGTTTTGAGGAAACTCTACACTGTTTTCCACAGTAGCTGTGTCAGTTTGTCTTCCCAGCAACAGAGCAGGAGGGTATCCCTTTCTTCACATCCTCACAAACACCTGTTGTTTCTTGTATTGTTAATTTTAGCCATTCTGACACTTGTGATATTTTATTGTAGTTTTGATTTGTATTTACCTGATGATCAGTGATATGGAACATCTTTTCACATGTCTGTTACACACCTGGATGTCTTATTTGGAAAAATTTCTATTTATATCTCCTGCCCATTTTTTAACTGGATTGTTTTTCTTTTTCTCTGTTGACTAGGGTAAGTTATTTATAGATTTTGGATACTAACCCTTTATCAGATATATCATTTGCAAATATATTCTACCATTCTGTAGGTTGCCTTTTAGTTTTTTTGATTTTTTTCTTTGCTGTGCAGATTTTATTTTGATGAACTCCTCATAGTTTATTTTTGCTTTGCTTCCCTTGCCTCAGAAGACATATCTCATAAGAAGTTGCTACAGCCTATTTCAAAGAGGTTACTTTTTGAATTCTCCTTTAGGATTTTAATGTTTTCTTATTTCACATTTAGGTCTTCATTCATTTTAAATTTATTTTTGGGTATAGTGTAAGAAAATGGATTAGTTTCTTTTCTTTTATTGTTGATTTATACTTTTTCCAATGCCATTTATTGAAGAGACATTTTCCCAATGGATAGTTTCTCCTACTTTGTTGAAGACTGATTGACCACAAAGTTGTGGGTCATTTCTTGGTTTTCTATACTGTTCCATTGATATATGTGTCCATTTTTGTGCCAGTGCCATATTGTTTTGATCACACAGCTTTGTAATATAACTTAAAACCCAGAATTGTGATGCCTCCAGCTTTGCTTTTCTTTTTCAAGATTTCTTTGGCTATTTGGGATGTTTTGTGGTTTCATACAAATTTTAGGATTTTTTTTTCTATCTCTGTGAAAAATGTTTGTATTTTAATAGGGATTGCATTGGGGCGCTAGGGTGGCTCAGTCGGTTAAGCGTCCGACTTCGGCTCAGGTCATGATCTCGTGGCCCGTGAGTTTGAGCCCCGCGTCGGGCTCTGTGCTGACCGCTCAGAGCCTGGAGCCTGTTTCAGATTCTGTGTCTCCCTCTCTCTCTGACCCTCCCCCATTCATGCTCTGTCTCTCTCTGTCTCAAAAATAAATAAACATTAAAAAAATTTAATAGGGATTGCATTAAATGTGTAGATTGTTGTGGGTGGTGTAAACATTTTAACAGTATTTGTTCTTCCAATCCATAAGCATGGAATGTCTTTCCATTTTGTGTGTGTGTCCTCTTCAATTCCTTTCAACACTGTTTTATAGTTTTCAGAGCATATATGCTTTATGTCTCTAGTTTGTTTTATTCCTAGGTATCTTATAGTTTTGAGTGCAATTGTTAGTGGGCTCAATTCTTTGCTTTCTCTTTCTACTGCTTCAATATCAGTGCATAGAAATGCAACTGATTTGTATATATTCATTTTGTATTTTACTACTTTACTGAATTAATGTGTCTGTTCTAGCAATTTTTTGTAGAGTCTTCTGGGTTTTCTATATAGAGTATCATTTCATCTGCAAAGAGTGAAAGTTTGCCTTCTTCATTGATGATTTGCATGTCTTTTATTTCTTTTTGTTGTCTAATTGCTTATTCTAGGACTTCTCCAGTGCTATGTTAAATAACAATGGTGAGAGTGGAAACCTCTACCTTATTCCTGACCATAGAGGGAAAGCTCTCAGTTTTTTCCCCTTTGAGGATGATATTAACTGTGGGTTTTTCATATGTGGTATTTATTATGTTGAGGTTTGTTTCCTCTAAACCTACTTTGTTAAGGGTTTTATTCTTGTGAATCATGAATGGACATTATGCTTTGTCAAATGCTTGTCTGCATCTATTGGAATGAGCTTGTAAGGTTCTTATCCTTTATTTTATTAATGTGGCTTATCACATCAATTGATTTGGGAATATTTAACCACATTTACATCCCCAGAATAAATCCCACTTGAAGGTATTGAATGATTCTTTTAATATTCTGCTGGATTCAATTTTGCTAATATTTTATTGAGAAGTTTTGCATCCATGTTCATCAGTGATATTGGCCTGTAGTTCACTTTTTAATGGAGTCTTTATCTGGTTTTGGTATCTGTGTAATCCTGGACTCATAGAATGAATTTAAGTCTCCTACTTTTTCCATTGTTTGGAACAGTTTGAGGAAAATAGTTATTAACTCTTCTTTTAATGTTTGTCAAAATTTTCCTGTGAAGCGATTTGGCCCTGGACTTTTGTGTTTTTTGAGATTGTTTATTATTGATTCAACTTATTTTCCCATTATCAGTCATTCAAATTTTTTACTACTTATTTCAGTTTTGGTAGTTCATATGTTTTGAGGAATTTATCCATTTTTTTTCCATGTTGTCCCATTTGTTGGCATATAATTTTTCATAGTATTCTCTTATAATTGTTTGTGTTTCTGTGACGTTGCTTGTTATTTCTTCTCTCTCATTTGTGATTTTATTTATTTGGGTCCTTTATCTTTTCTTTTTGATAAGTCTGGATAGGGGCTACAATTTTATTAGTTTTTTCAAAGCACCATCTCTTGGTTTAGTTGCTATATTTTATTACTTATTTTTAGTTTTATATCATTTATTTCTGCTCTAATATTTAAGATTTCCTTCTTTCTCCTGGCTTTAGGCTCATTTGCTGTTATTTTTCTAGCTCCATTAGATATAAGTTTCGGTTGATTATTTGAGACGTTTTTTGCTTCTTAAGGTAGACCTGTATTGCTACATACTTCCATCTTATTGTATTTTCATTTTAATTTGTTTCCATGTATTTTTTGTTTGTTTGTTTCTTTTTTATTTCCTGGTTGACTCATTCATTGTTTAGTAGTCTCTTGTTTAACCTCCATGTATTTGTGGTCTTTTCAATTTTTTTCTTGTGGTTGACTTCAAGTTTAATAACATTGTGTTTAGAAAATATACATGGTATGATCTCAATATTTTTACAATTGTTGAGGCCTGATTTGTAGCCTAGTATGTGACCTATTCTGGAGAATGTCTCATGTGTACTTGAGGAGAATGCATATTTTGCTCTTTTAGGATAGAATGTTCTGACTATATTTATTAAGTCCCTTTGGTCCAGTGTGTAATTCAAAGCCATTGTTTCCTTGATTTCATCCTTAGATAACTTATCTAATCTTAAAATCCTCTACTACTTTTTTAAACGTTAATTTATTTTTGAGAGAGAGAAAGAGAACAGGGGCAGAGGAGGGGCAGAGAGAGGGAGACACAGAACTCGAGGAGGGCTCCGGGCTCTGCACTGTCAGCACAGATCCTGACGCAGGGCTCGAACTCAGGAATTGCAAGATCATGATCCAAGCTGAAGTCAGACACTTAACCGACTGAGCCACCCAGGTGCCCTAATCCTCTACTATTTTTGTATTATTATCAATTAGTTCCCTTATGTTTTTTTTTAATTGTTTTATATATTTGGGTATTTCCAATTTGGGCACACAAATATTTACAATTGTTAGATCTTCATTTTGGATTGTTCTCTTTATTATAATATATTAAAGTCATACTAACTTTAAAAGAATGGTAATAGTATCAAAATTTTAAATCAGGAAAATAATACAGATAGCCAAACTTTAACTCAAGAGAGTTTTATTAATATTTCAAATGAAACATATTTTCTCAATAAAGAATATATGTTCATTTAGCAGTATATGCATGTATAAAATCATTATACTATATACTTTAAACTTACACAATGTCATATATCCTTTATATCTCAAATAACCTGGAAAAATATAAGAAAAGTTTGTTTTTTAAATCCTATATGTGCTTCCACTTTCCTTTTCCTATTGAACTTCAAATTACCTTGGGATCCCAAGTGAAGTTCTCATGAAATGATTGGCATTGTAAGTAAGAAGAAACACATTTTCCATGACACTCATATCTGAGGAAGAACACACCAGAACCTGTATTTCACTCATCATTCCATAATTTACATTAAATAAAATATTTAAATGTAGAAATTGATATCATAAAAGACTAAAATAAAAAGTGATATTATTTATCAAATATTTGGGGTAGAACACCTTTCTACATATGGTCATTTTTTTATATTAAAATTTGAACTCTGTGCCATTTCCAACTTAATTAATAAAGCAGCCATTTAAAATGAATGTATGTATAAAGTGGGGTTCCTTTTCAGATACCTCTAGATAGAATCTCATGGTGTCCTGAGGACTACTAAGGCAATATCAATTGATTTTGTATAGCTTTATTTTTAACAACGTTTATACACTGATTACATCATTTTGAAAGTAAAAAGTGAGCAAACCATATTAATCATATTCAGTGTTTTCAGTTTGTCCTTTGCTAATAAATTAGAGACATTAATTTTCTCCTTATTAAAAAGTCCTACCTGAATATATTCCTGTTGGTGATACTATACTTTTGAGTAGTGACATCTAAATAGTATTTTTTTTTTTTAGATTTTATTTAAATTCAAGTTAGTTGACATATAGTGTATTATTAGTTTCAGGGATAGAATTTAGTGATTCATCAGTTGTATGTAACACTCAGTGCTCATTACAACAAGTGTCCTCCTCCTTATTGCTAAAATATTGAAAGAGTCCAGCTGTCCGTTGAGTGATGAATGGATAAAGAATATATATATATATATATATATATATATATATATATATATATACATATATATATATATATATATATATATATACACACACCTACACACACACACACACACACATATATATATATATATATACACTTAGCCATCAAAATGAACGGAATCCTGCCATTTGCAGTGATGTGGATGGAACTAGATTGTATTATGCTAAGTGAAATAAATCAGTCAGAAGAAGACAAATACCACATGATTTCACAAAACAGATAAACATAGGCGAAGGGAAGAAAAAATGTATCTTTTTTTTATTTGGGACTTTTTTTATGTTTAGCCTACTGCATCTTCACTAAAATGCTTGAGAATATATTTTTATGAACATTATCTTTTTCTGAGTTCATACACAAATATAATCCCTTCACTCATTTAGGAGTGAAGGCAATTCTGCTTGAGAACATTGAGTATTATGGCTATGTAGCTACCTGATGTCACATGACTTATTAAATAATCCAGAATTCATTAATGTACTTCCTTTCATCAGTTTCCACTGATTCTTCTCCATTTCTATTCTCACATGCACTCACTTGGGGCTCACATGAAACTTCTGGGGTTCCAGTTTGATTAATTTTCCATAGGATTAGGCTTATAGCAATGTACACACATTTATCATCAAATCCCATCTTGTTTCGAATGACCATAATATGAATATAAGTTTATAAACAGTATATAAACTATAATATATTAATATATAATAAAAATGTATATACAGAGTTATATATAAATTGTGTTCTATGTGCATGTGTAAATAAGTATAAAATAATATAAGCCTTCTTCCTGCATATCTAAACCCAAATAACTTCAAATTATGTGAGGTGATGAAGGCCCCTATTGCCTTTGTGTCTCCCTTCATAATGGCTGTTTTAAAATATGTGATCTGTACCTCTGGTGAACTAAAATCTTATGTAAGATCTACTTTATGGAATGTCTTAGACCAGATGGAGATAAGCAAGTAGCATGGTTGGGGTGGCAAAATCACATTTATTAAATGACAAATAAATGGAATATTCTGTTGGAATTAAATATCAGAACTGTGCCTGCTTCTTATGTACCTGAAATAAAGGGAGAAATGTAACATATAATCTCAGTTAAAAATATAAAGCTATACTGAAGCTATCCAAATAAAGAATAGTTTTATTTGATTTTATTTTTAAATTTCAAAAAATTAAGATTGCTAAGTACATGTAAGTTTTTATTTTCCCCTCCAAACAAACATGTAAAGGACAAAATGAAAATAGTAGCTATTATGAAGAATAGAAACTTACAACATTTACATGAGAATTTTTCAATATCCACAAGAAAACAATTTCTGTGGTAACTGTTACAAAGTTACATATATAACTCCTCATGTGCACTGATGGGTCAGTTGTTGAAGCCTAGTTGTATTTATGATATGGCAAGTAATCAATTATTTAAGTAGTTTAATCTGTGTTTTGAGAGACTGAGAGAAAGAGGAAGTAAAAGGGGAGTGGAATATGAGTAGATTATCACATCAAAGTTGTTTTTTTAGTGATGGTTGGGTTGATAAGTGTTAGTATCTTTCCTCCCGAAGCTTGTCTAATAAGGAGGGCTCAGAATATATATTTTCCATCTGTTTTTCAAAGTTGGGTTAGAATGTATATGAATAAGAACAATGACAACAATAAAAACAAAGAACTGTTTGAGGGAAAAAAAAAGTGTTTGTATTGCAAATAGTTTGAGTTCAAAGTGTGGTGGCTTTGTTCCAATGGAAGAAATGTTCACCAATGCTCCCTTGAGGTGGATTCATTTCTCTAACTTCATAATAACCTGGCCTCCCAATGAGACTATTGAAATAGAGGCAAGTTAAAATCATAGGGACTGAGTAAAGATTTGAAATGTCCCTCACAGAACATGGAGAGAAAAGGCTTGAAAGCAACTTTGTTTTCTTTATTTAGCAACTTCCTAGAGCTGGGAGCCTTGCCAGTTAAAACCCTGGTCTGGCTGTGCCAAGGGACTTGTTAGAGAGCTACCTTACAACAATTAAAAAGTTATAATTGAACAGAGAAAATTATAAGCACTGCATGTGTAGTTTGTATCCCAGAAGAAAAGCTTGTTAAAATATCCCTTGGGTTTCTAAATCAGCACCCCCTGGTATTCTGATGGTAATGAAGATCCATGTTCACTTAAGGTACAATTGGTCACAGTGAAAACAAGGAGAAACTTTGAGAAAAAGTTTTAGGTTTCTCCTGGGATCAGATGCACTTCTCAAACATGATGCACACATCATTTGCTTATCATGAAACACATTGTGTCTATGATTACAAGTGTACTGGGAATGGGAGGACAATGGTGTACTCATTAATCTGAGGTAGTAGGAATGGAAAATGAGCTCTCCTTGGTGGCTGTGGACTCATTTAACATGTATGTGCATGTTTCATGAGGCTTTTCTGGATAAAGTGAGTGACAGCTAGATAAATTGGTCATTTCAGGGATGGACTGTTTTCCCTGATAACACCACATATTTCAGTACTTTGAAGACACACTCCAGATTCAGAATTTACCTTATTTTAATATTTTGACTATGTTATAGCATTTCTGGTAAAACTCTCACTGCACTAAAATGTAATTGCATATTTTATGAGGTGTGGAAACATATGCTATTCAATTCTCTTACTTTAAAGAAGCTATCCAATAGTTCAAAGTTTACACACCAATTTCACTTATTCATAAGGCCCAAGAACTGGGGATATAATATTCAAAACAGTTAATAACTGTATAAATTTCATAAAACATTCAGTCAAGCCAGTGAAAAATACAAAAATCATACAATAGTCTGAAGTCACTTATTCCAAAGTACTTAAATTTCAGCCCTTATTAAAAGAAAAAATAGTATCTTGGAAAACTTCCAAGATAAGACACACTCCATCAGTTTTTTCTCTTTCTTGCTACTTTGATATATATGTTGTAGCTCAAAATTATTTTTTTATTATTTTCTACTTGGTATTCTACCTCCCCAACTCCTTAAAGGTTTTTTTTTTTAAATGCATATTTATTTTTGAGAGAGAGAGAGAGCATAAGCAGGGGAGGGACAGAGAGAGAGGGTGACCGAAGATCAGAAGCAGGTGCTGGGCTGACACCAGAGCCCAATGCAAGGCTCTTAGTCATGAATCGTGAGATCATGACCCGAGCTGAAGTCAGACGCTTATCCGACTGAGACACCCAAGGCATCCTGTCCTTAGAAATATGTCTTAGGTCTTCCACCATCTTCCCATCCTCGCTTTTTCCCTTATGCATATTTAAAAGAGGGTATTTCAATCCCATGCATGTTTAAGATAACAACAATATGAATATCATTGCAATATCATAATATAGCATGTTAATAATACTTCAAATATTTAATTAATTATAATTTGGAAAATTATAAAATATTCCAACATGCTCTATGGTGTCTAATCTTTGGGTATCTTATTTAAGTTTGCAAAATCCATATATTTTTAAATCACCCATTCTTCATAAACTCTCCTTCTCCCATTATTGTAACATATTTTCATAGTCTTTGCCTTCTTCTCTTTGTTACATACTGGTCACATGTCTCCTTGTCTTCTAATTTAATAAATTGTTCTTTAACTATGTTGAATTCGGAATATATTTCATTTATTTTCTTTCAGTTAATATATTTTATATTTCTAAGACTTCTGGATTTATTTATTTTATCTCTGCTTTATCCTTCCTGATTTGCCTCAAATCCTTGTTCTGTTAAAGTAAAAGTTATTCTTCTATTTCACTGTATGTGTGTGTTTATATATGTGTGTTGCAAGACTGTTCTTATCCACAATATAAATTCTATTTGTAACATGGTGCTACTACTATGGTAGTTTGGGACTTTTTTTTTTTTTACATTATACTTAACCATATGAAAATCTCTTTCTCTCTCTCTGTCACACACACACACACACACACACACACACACACACACACAATGTTCTGACTCTCATCATCTGTGCTTACCATTTCTGTCTAGCAACTTTATAACTTTCTCCCGGCAGTTATCTGGAATTTAAGTTGAAAACTTATTCCTGTTATTCATAACTTGAATCTTATTCCTGCTTTTGATATTATGGATATGACAGATTCAGAGCCAGGAGATAGTTTAGCCCAGTTCTTAGCAGTAATATTTAGCCCTTCTCATCAAGTTCCTGACCTCAAAACTTCCCATAAAGCTTAATGAGAGATGGCAGTTGGACTCATTTGCATTAGTTCCCTTTAAATAAACCAGAAGCCCATGATATCCTTTTGCTTTACATCAAAGGTTTGTTTCAGTCCCCTATCTCTTGCATAATTTCTTTACTCACCCTTATCCCTAGGAGGCTGCTACCTCCTACCTCTAGTGACAGAGCCAGCAAGTCTTGAGTTCAGATCCACACACTCTGCAACATTTCATGTTTCAGATATGCCAGATATTCACCTGGAGTTTCCATCCAGAAGAAATTTTTTTAAAGTGTATTTATGTATGTGTGTATGCATGCATGTATGTATGTAGGTATGACAGGGGAGGAGAAGAGAGAGAGGGAGAGAAAGAATCCTAAGCAGGTGCCACACTGTCAGCACAGAGCCTGATGTGGGGCTTGAACTCACCAATCTTGAAATCATGACCTGAGGTGAGATGAGGAGTCAGAGCTTAACTGACTGAACCACCCAGGTGCCCCTAACAATTATTTGGTATGTATTCTTTTCACACAGTTGGGCTATATTTTTTCTTTTTCGTGTTACTTACAAAACCCTCATCCTTCACTTCTAGATTCTGTTTATAGTATTTATTTTTAATTTTAGTGCATAAGAAACTAATCACTTTTCATTTGACATGACACTTTTGTTTGTTTTGTTGTACTTTTAGTTTGTTTCCTTCAGATGCCTCTTGCTTCCCTAGATAGATTGCCTACTTTTCCTGTAAATGTATTCATGCGACCAAAAAGTACAGGCCCTGACTAATGCCCCTTCTGAAAATATACATATGCATTTGGTTACACCCTACAATTTCGAGAAATAGCTCCCTCTTTTATATTTGTTTCTAAATATCTTCAAATCTCTCTTTATATCCTCCTAAACCTAGATCAGTTTAGAAGGTTGGTCCTTAATTTCTTTCTTTCTTCCTTTTTTTTTTTTTTTTTTTAAGAAAAGCAGACTTCCATGTGCAGTGCCTCATTTGGATGTGTCTAGAGTCTTAGAAGCTTTACTACCCTGTGTTCTCCTACAAATGGACACTGAGAGCTTGTTTGGAGCTTCTAGCAGGGGAGAGCAGTTACTCCTATACCCTCAACTGAAGAACGGTCCTTTTCTATGGGGAAAGGTCATCCTCTTCTACTCAGCATGCAGCTTCAGGAGGGACACATACAGAAGGGTAAGGGAGAAAGGGAACACCCACCTGGGCAGCCAAACCAGCTGAATCAACCCTGGTGATCATTGGGGTGAGAGATGTCACAGCCAGATCACCCTTGCATCCAAGAAGGTTGGTCCTCAATTTCTAAATGCATAATTCTGAGACTGTTGTTGGGGAACATGGTGGCTTAGGAAGACACTGGGCTTACCTCATCCTGCTAATCTTGTAGACTCCACCCACATCTGCCTAAATAACCCAGAAAACTGCCAGAAGACTAGCAGAACGGACTCTCTGGAGCCAAGTATAGACAAGAGGCCCATGGAAGAGGGTAGGAAGGGCGGAGAGGTGGTGCCTGCTACATGGACTGGTGGGAGGGAGCCAGGGGGGAGGAGAGGCTGTCCACAGGGCAAGGCAGAATCCCCAAAGTCTGGCTTCCAAAAACGGAGGGGCCAGACTCCGTGAGTTCTGACAGCCAGCAGGATTTAACATGTGGAATGTTAAAAGTCAACAGCTCTGCTCTGGAGAGCATGGAGGGCGAGAGGACAGTGGGAGGGAGAGTTGCTGATCCCTGGAAGACAGAGCTCAGCTTGGTGGGGGAACAAAGGCACTGGCAAGCTCCATATCTCTCTCCCATCCCCAGCCAAAATTCCAAAGGGAACTAGTTCCTGTCACCAAACTTGCTTGCACCTCGCAAACACCCAGCACTGTGCTTCTGTGGATCCATCCCTCCAACAGGCCTGCCTCCCTCCTAGTGCTGCAGGGCATCTCCTGCAAAGGCCCACCAACAACAAAGTGAGCTATGCCTACCCCTCCAACCCCTGTGCACATTACAGACCCACCCCAGCTAATAAACCAGATCCCATCAAAGCAGCACCACAAGCCTGGCATTGTGCAAGGAGCCTGGACAGGGGCCACACCACTCCACAGTGAGTCCTGCCCTGGGAGAGGGGATGATAAGGTACACAGGAGTCTGACTATGGCCCAAGTGGTGGAATGGGGGCAGACATAGGGTCTCACTATGGCCCGCCCACCATCACAAGTTACTCTGACAGCACAGGGGAAGTGCCCTGCAATTCTGTGCCACCCCAGGGACTACCGAAAATGACAAAATGGAAGAACTCTCAAAAAACCCCCAGGAAATAGTGACAACTAACGAATTGATCAAAAATGATTTAAGCAATATAAGAGAACAATAATTTAGAATAATAGTCATAAAATTAATGGTGGGGCTTAAAAAAAGCAGAGAGGACAGCAGAGAATCTATTGCTACAGAGATCATGGGACTAAAAATTAGTCACGACGATCTAAAAAATTGCTATAAACGAGGTGCAATACAAAATGGAGGCGGCCATATCACAAAATGAAGAGGCAGAGGAGAGAATAGGTGAATTAGAAGATAAAATTATGGAAAAGGAAGAAGCTGAAAAAAGAGAGATAAAAAAATTCAGGAGTATGAGGGGAGAAATAGAGAACTAACTGATGCAATCAAACAGAACAATATTCATATCATAGGAATTACAGGAGAAGAAAGAGAGAAAGGGGCTGAAGGTATACTTGAACAAATCATACCTGAGAACTTTCCTGACCTGGAGAAGGAAACAGGCACAGAAATCCAAGAGGCACAGAGAACTCGCTTCAGACATAATGTGAATCAACCTTCTGCACGACATATCATAGTGAAACTGGCAAAATACAAGGATAAAGAGAAAATTTTGAAAGCAGCTAGGGATAAATAGCCTCTAGCTTACATAGGTAGACACCTAAGGGTAGTAGCAGACCTATCTACTGAAACTTGGCAGGCCAGAAAGGAATGTCAGGAAATCTTCAATGTGATGAACAGAAAAAATATGCAGCTGAGAAAACTTTATCCAGCAGGCCTGTCTTTCAGAATACAAGGAGAGATAAAGGTTTTCCCAAACAAACAAAAACTGAAGGAATTCATCACCACTAAACACGCCCTACAAGCGATACTAAGGGGGACTCTGTGAGTGAAATGTTGCAAGGACCACAAAGTACCAGAGACATCACTACAAGCATGACACTTACAGACATCACAATCACTCTAAACCCGTATCTTTCAATAATAACACTGAATGTAAATGGACTAAATGCTCCAACCAAAAGACATAGGGTATCAGAATGGATTAAAAAAAAAAAACAAACAGAAGACCCATCTATTTGCTTTCTACAAGAGACTCATTTTAGACCTGAGGACACCTTCAGACTGAAAGTTAGGGGCTGGAGAACTATCTATCATGCTACTGGAAGTCAAAAGAAAGCTGGAGTAGCCATAGTTACAACAGACAAACTAGACTTTAAATTAAAGGCTGTAACAAGAGATGAAGAAGGGCATTATATAATAATTACAGGCTCTATCCATCAGGAAGAGCGAACAATTATAAATGTCTATGCACCGAATACGGGAGCCCCCAAATACATAAAACAATCACAAACAAACCAACCTTATTGATAAGAATGTGGTAACTGCAGGGGACTTTAATACTCCACTTACAACAATGGATAGATCATCTAGACACAGGATCAATAAAGAAACAAGGGCCCTGAATGACACATTGGATCAGATGGACTTGACAGATATACTTAGAACTCTGCATCCCAAAGCAACAGAATGTACTTTCTTCTCCAGTGCACATGAAGCATTCTGCAAGGTAGATCACATACTGGGTCACAAAACAGCCCTTCATAAGTATACAAGAATTGAGATCATACCATGCACACTTTCAGACCACAATGCTCTGAAACTTGAGATCAACCACAGGAAAAAGTCTGGAAAACTTCCAAAAACATGGAGGTTAAAAAATACCCTACTGAAGAATGAATGGGTCAACCAGGCAATTAGAGAAGAAACTAAAAATATATGGAAACAAATGAAAATGAAAATACAACAATCCAGACGCTTTGGGATTCAGCAAAGGCAGTCCTGAGAGGAAAATACATTGTAATCCAGGCCTATCTCAAGAAACAAGAAAAATCCCAAATACAAAATCTAACAGCACACCTAAAAGAAATAGAAGCAGAACAGCAAAGACACCCCAAACCCAGCTGAAGAGATATAATAAAGATCAGAGCATAAATAAACAATATAGAATCTAAAAAACTGTAGAGCAGATCAATGAAACCAAGAATTGGTTTTTTTGAAAAAATAAACAAAATTGATAAACCTCTAGCTAGGCTTCTCAAAAAGAAAAGGGAGAGGACCCAAATAGATAAAATCATGAATGAAAATGGAATTATTAGAACCAATACCTCAGAAATACAAACAATTGTCGGGCAAAACTATAAAAAATTATATATAAAAAATTATATGCCAACAAACCGGACTACCTGGAAGAAATGGGACAAATTCTTAAGCACCATACGCTTCCGAAACTCAAACAGGAAGAAATAGAAAACTTGAACAGACTCATAACCAGCGACAAAGTTGAATCAGTAATTAAAAATCTCCCAGCAAATAAGAGTCCAGGACCAGATGGCTTCCCTGGGGAATTGTAGCAGACACTGAAAGCAGAGATAATGCCTATCCTTCTCAAGCTGTTCCAAAAAATAGAAAGGGAAGGAAAACTTCCAAACTCATTCTATGATGCCAGCATTACTTTGATTCCCAAACCAGACAGAGACCCAGTAAAAAAAGAGAACTACAGGCCAATATCCCTGATGAATATGGATGCAAAAATTCTCAATAAGATACTAGCAACGTGGATGGAACTGGAGAGTGTTATGCTAAGTGAAATAAGCCATACAGAGAAAAACAGATACCATATGTGTTCACTGTTATGTGGATCCTGAGAAACTGAACAAGAAACCATGGGGGAGGGGAAGGAAAAAAAAAAGAGGTTAGAGTGGGAGAGAGTCAAAGCATAAGAGACCCTTAATAAATGAGAGCTAACTGCGGGCTGATGGGGGTTGGGAGGGAGGGGAGGGTGGGTGATAGGTATTGAAGAGAGCATCTTTTGGGATGAGCACTGGGTGTTGTATGGAAACCAATTTGATAATAAATTTCATATTTTTTAAAAAATAAAATACTAGCAAACGAAATTCAATAGCATATATAAGGAATTATTCACCATGATCAAGTGGGATTCATTCCTTAGCTGCAGGACTGGTTCAACATTCACAAATCAATCAATGTGATACAACACAAAAGTAAAAGAAAAGAACCATGTGATCCTGTCAATGGATGCAGAAAAAGCATTTGACAAAATTCAGCATCCTTTCTTAATAAAAACACTGGAGAAAGTCTGGATAGAAGGAACATACTTAAACATCATAAAAGCCATTTATTAAAAGCCCACAGCTAATATCATCCTCAATGGGGAAAAACAGACCTATCACCATGAGTTCAGGAACACGACAGGGATGTCCACTCTCACCGTTGTAGTTTAACATAATGTTGGAAATTCTGGCAAGAGCAACCTGACAAGAAAAGGAAATATATGGCATCAAAATTGGCAAAGATGAAGTCAAGCTTTCACTTTTTTCAGATGACATGATATTATACATGGAAAACCCAACAGACTCCACCAAAAGTCTGCTAGAACTGATACATGAATTCAGCAAAGTCACAGGATACATAATTCATGTACAGAAATCAGTTGCTTTCTTATACACTAATAATGAAACAACAGAAATACAAATGAAAACTGATCCCATTCACAATTGCACCAATAATCATAAAATACCTAGGAATAAACCTAACCAAAGATGTAACAGATCTCTATGTTGAAAACTATAGAAAGCTTATGAAGGAAATTGAAGAAGATATAAAGAAATGGAAAAACATTCTGTGCTCATATATTGGAAGAATAAATATTGTTAAAATTTCAGTACTACCCAAAGCAATCTACACATTCAATGCAATCCCAATCAAAATTGCACCAGCTTTCTTCTCAAACTAGAACAAGAAATCCTAAAATTTGTATGGCACCACAAAAGATCCCAAATAGCCAAAAAGTATTGAAGAAGACCAAAGCAGGAGGCATCACAATCCCAGACTTTAGCCTCTACTACAAAGCTTTCATCAAGACAGTGTGGTATTGGCACAAAAACAGACACATAGACCAATGGAATAGAATAGAGACTCCAGAATTGGACCCACAAAAGAATGGCTAACTCATCTTTGACAAAGCAGGAAAGAATATCCAATGGAAAAAAGACAGTCTCTTTAACAAATGGTGCTGGGAGAACTGGACAGCAACATGCAGAAGGATGAAACTAGACCACTTTCATACACCATTCACACACAAAAAAAATCACAATGGATGAAAGACCTGAATGTGAGACAGGAAACCATCAAAACCCTAGAGGAGAAAGTAGGAAAAGACCTCTCTGACCTCAGCCACAGCAATTTCTTACTTGACATATCTCCAAAGCCAAGGGAATTAAAAGCAAAAATGAACAATTGGGACCTCATCAAGAGAAAACACTTCTGCACTGCAAAGGAAACAATCAACAAAACTAAAAGACAACCAACGGAATGGGAAAAGGTATTTGCAAATGGCATATAGGACAAAGGGCTAGTATCCAAAATCTATAAAGAACTCACCAAACTCCACACCCAAAAAACAAATTTTCCAGTGAAGAAATGGGCAGAAAACATGAATAGACACTTCTCGAAAGAAGACATCTGGATGGCCAACAGGCACATGAAAAGATGCTCAACGTCAGTCCTCATCAGGGAAATACAAATCAAAACCACACTCAGATATCACCTCATGCCTATCAGAGTAACTAAAATGAAAAAATCAGGAGACTATAGAATCTGGAGAGGATGTGGAGAAACGGGAACCCTCTTGCACTGTTGGTGGGAATGTAAACTGGTGCAGCTTCTCTGAAAAACAGTGAGTAGGTTCCTCAAAAAATTAAAAATAGATCTACCCTATGACCCAGCAATAGCACTGCTAGGAATTTACCCAAGGGATGCAGGAGTGCTGATACATAGCGGCACTTGTCCCCCAATGTTTATAGCAGCAATCTCAACAATAGTCATATTATGGAAAGAGCCTAAATGTCCATCAACTGATGAGTGGATAAAGAAATTGTGGTTTATATATACAATGGAATACTACTTGGCAAAGAGAAAGAATGAAATATGGCCTTATGTAGCAATGTGGATGGAACTGGAGAGTGTTATGCTATGTGAAATAAGTCATACAGAGAAAGACAGTTGCCATATGTTTTCACTCTTATGTGGATCCTAATAGACTTGGTGGAAGACTATGGGTGAGGGGAAGGAAAAAAAAAGTTGGGGAGGGAGCCAAATCATAAGAAACTCTTAAAAACAGAATAAACTGAAGGTTTATGGGGCGTGGGAGGGAGGGGAATGTGGGTAATGGGTGTTGAGGAGGGCACCTGTTGGGATGAGCCCTGGGTGTTGTATGGAAACCAACTGGACAATAAATTTCATATTAAATAAAATAAATGCATAATCTTGTAAGTTTTATTTAATGTTATCTATGGGCTTAATCAATGGTTATTTAATTACTTATATATTTGAAAAGAAAATGAGTGCATTATAGTTATGATATTCAAATCTTTTGCATTTTAATTTTTTGTATACTTGATCTTTTGATATTTTTGTTTTCCCTTACATTGTATTTTGAACATTGTGTTATAAATGGAAAAGTTGAAAGACTTACATATGGTGAGCATGCATATATTTGTCTCCTGTGTATACAAATAGCATTTTGTTATATTTGCTTTATCTCATATACAAATATTTATCAATGCTTTTTCCCACTCATAAGTACATTTTTTTTCCATTTAAATTTAAATTGCAGACATTGCTACACTTCATCCCCTGAGCATTTCTGGATGGGTATATAATATTAAGTAGAGCTATGATTGCTCGATTTTTTAATTTAATTCTTATTTTTTGAGATAAAGTATTTTTTGAGATAAATCCCACTCTATGAGTTTTGGCAAATTAATATACATGTGTAAGATATTGAAATCATCACTGTAGATGATTTTTTTTCTTCCTATCTCTATTCTAGTTATTGTGCCAAGTTCCACAGTTTAATATTGTTCAAAGTTTTTTTCACCCAATTTAAAAGGATTTTACTCCCTCTCTCCCCAAAACCCTAAAAAGATTACTCTCCTGTAGACCTTTTAAAATTAATTTTTAATTTTATTTCCAATATATTTAACATGCAGTATTATATTAGTTTCAGGTTTACAATATAGTGACTTCACAATTCTATACGTCACCTGGTCTCATCATGATAAGTGTGCTTTTAATTCCCTTCACCAATTTCACCCATCTTCCACCCATAGTTAGGTGTCTGTTTCTTGGTTTTTCCCTCTTTTGCTCTCTCCCTTCTTTGTTTTCTTTGTTAAATTCCACATGAGTGAAATCATATGGTGTTTGTCTTCTTCTGACTTATTTCACATAGCATAATACACTCTAGATCCATCCATGACAATTCAAATGAAAAATTTCATTCTTTTTATGGCTGAATAATATGCCATAATATTCCATACTGAATAATATTCCATAATATTTCCATAATATTCATATATATATATATATATATATATATATATATATATGTGTGTGTGTGTGTGTGTGTATGTGTGTGTGTGTGTGTGTGTTGTGTTTGTGTACACAGAGACACACACACACACACATCACTTCTTTATCCATTCATCAGTCTATGGATGTTTTCACTGTTTCCATAATTAGGCTATTGTAAACAATGGTGGAATAGATATAAAGATACATCTAATTTTTAAAATTAGTGTTTTGTTTTGTTTTGTTTGGTATTATTAGTGTAAATAATCAATAGTGCAATTAATGTATTATAGGATATTTCTATTTTTTTGACTAACCTCCACATTGTCTTTCAGTCTCTCATAATAGTTGTACCAGATGCATTTCCACTAGCAGTGAACAAGTTTTTTTCTTTTTCTCTACGTCCTAAACAATACTTGTTTGCTGTGTTTTTGAATTCAGTCATTCTGACAGATGTGAGGTGATATATCATTGTAGTCTTTATATTCATTTCCCTGATGATATTGAACATCTTTTCATTTGTCTGTTGGCTATCCTGATGTCTTCTTAGATGATGTGACTTTTCAGGTCTTCAGTCCATTTTTTAATTGGGTTATTAGTTTTCTGGGGTTGAGTTATATAAGTGCTTTATGTATTTTGCATGCTAACCCTTTATCATGTATGTCATTTGCAAATATCTTCTCCCATTTTGTATTGTTGCCCTTTAGTTTTGTCGATTATCTCTATTTCTGTAAAGAAAATTCTTATTTTGATTGGATCCCAATAGTTTGTTTTGTATTATTTCCCTTTCCTCAGGAGACATATCTGGAAAAAATATTGCTATGGCCAAGGTCAGAGAGTTTACTGCCTGTGCTCTCTTCAAGGATTTTTATGGTTTCATGTCTCACGATTAGGTCTTTAATCCATTTTGCATTTAGTTTTGTGCATGATGTCGGAAAGTGGTCCAATTTCATTCTTTTGCATGTAGCTGGCCAGTTTTCCTAGAGCCATTTCTTGAAGAGACTGTCTTTTTGCCATTGGATATTCTTTTCTGCATTGTCAAAGATTAGTTGGCTATATAGTTGTGGATTTATTTCTGGGTTTTTATTCTGTTCTATTAATCAATGTGTCCACTTCTGTGCCAGTCTGAAACTGTTTTGATTACTATGGGTTTGTAATATAACTTGAAGTTTGGAATCATTGGACCTCCAGTTTTGTTTTTCTTTTTCAAGATTTCTTTGGTTATTTGGCTCTTTATGTGGTTCCATAAACATTTTTAAATTATTTTTCTCTAGTTTTGTGAAAAATGTTGTTGGTATTTTGATAGGAATTGTATAAATCTATAGATTTCTTTGGTAGTATGAACATTTTTAACAATATTTGCTCTTGAATGTCTTTCCATTTCTCTGTGTCATCTTCATTCACCAACATTTTATAGTTTTAAGACTACAATTATTTCAACTTTTTGGTTAGTTCATTCTTGTTAACTTATTATTTTTGGTGTAATTGTAAAAAGAGATTGTTTTCTTAATTTATCTTTCTTCTGCCCCATCATTGGTGTATACAAATGAAACAGATTTATGTACATTGACTTTACATCTTTTTACTTTGCTGAATTTATTTATAAATTCTAGTAGTTTTTGGTGGATTATTTAGGATTTTCTCTATGTAGTATCATGTCATCTACGAATATTGAAATTTTTACTTTTTCCGTATCAATTTGGATGCCTTTTATTTCCTTTTGTTGTGTGATTGTTCTGTATAGAACTCTCAGTACTGTGTTGAATAACAGTGGTGAGATTGGACATCTTTGACTTTTTCCTTACCTTAATGGAAATGTTCTCAGTTTTTCCCCATTGAATATGATGTTAGCTATAGGATTTCATAAAAAGACTTTATTATGTTAAGGTATAGTCCCTCTTAGCATACTATATTGAGAGTTTTCATAATCAGTAAATGTTGTACTATATCAAAAGTTTTTTTTTAATTTTTTTCCTGCATCTACTGGAATGATCATATGCTTTTTATCCTCTTAATGATGTAATGTGTCACATTGATTAAACCACTCTTGCATTGCAGGAATAAATGCCACTTGATAATAGTGAATAATTTTTTTAATATTTTGTTGGGCTTGGATTGATAGTATTTCATTGAGGATTTTTTTTTAAATATATGAAATTTATTGTCAAATTTGTTTCCGTACAACACGAAGCGCTCATCGCAAAAGGTGAACTCCTCAATACCCATCACCCATCCTCCCCTCCCTCCCACCCCCCATCAACCCTCAGTTAGTTCTCAGTTTTTAAGAGTCTCTTATGCTTTGGCTCTCTCCCACTCTAACCTCTTTTTTTTTTCCTTCCCCTCCCCCATGGGTTTCTGTTAAGTTTCTCAGGATCCACATAAGAGTGAAAACATATGGTATCTGTCTTTCTCTGTATGGCTTATTTCACTTAGCATCACACTCTCCAGTTCCATCCCCGTGGCTACAAAGGGCCATATTTCATTCTTTCTCATTGCCACGTAGTACTCCATTGTGTATATAAACCACAATTTCTTTATCCATTCATTAGTTGATGGACATTTAGGCTCTTTCCATAATTTGGCTATTGTTGAGAGTGCTGCTATAAACATTGGGGTACAAGTGCCCCTATGCATCAGTACTCCTGTATCCCTTGGGTAAATTCCTAGCAATGCTATTGCTGGGTCATAGGGTAGGTCTATTTTTAATTTTCTGAGGAACCTCCACACTGCTTTCCAGAGCGGCTGCACCAATTTGCATTCCCAGCAACAGTGCAAGAGGGTTCCAATTTCACCACATCCTCTCCAGCATCTATAGTCTCCTGATTTGTTCATTTTGGCCACTCTGACTGGCGTGAGGTGATATCTGAGTGTGGTTTTGAGTTGTATTTCCCTGATAAGGAGCGACGTTGATCATCTTTTCATGTGCCTGTTGGCCATCCGGATGTCTTCTTTCGAGAAGTGTCTATTCATGTTTTCTGCCCATTTCTTCACTGGGTTATTTGTTTTTCGGGTGTGGAGTTTGGTGAGCTCTTTATAGATTTTGGATACTAGCCCTTTGTCCGATATGTCATTTGCAAATACCTTTTCCCATTCCGTTGGTTGCCTTTAGTTTTGTTGATTGTTTCCTTTGTAGTGCAGAAGCTTTTTATCTTCATGAGGTCCCAATAGTACATTTTTGCTTTTAATTCCCTTGCCTTTGAGGATGTGTCAAGTAAGAAATTGCTACGGCTGAGGTCAGAGAGGACTTTTCCTGCTTTCTCCTCTAGGGTTTTGATGGTTTCCTGTCTCACATTCAGGTCCTTTATCCATTTTGAGTTTATTGTTGTGAATGGTGTGAGAAAGTGGTCTAGTTTCAACCTTCTGCATGTTGCTGTCCAGTTCTCCCAGCACCATTTGTTAAAGAGACTGTCTTTTTTCCATTGGATGTTCTTTCCTGCTTTGTCAAAGATTAGTTGGCCTACGTTTGTGGGTCTAGTTCTGGGGTTTCTATTCTATTCCATTGGTCTATGTGTCTGTTTTTGTGTCCATACCATGCTGTCTTGATGATGACAGCTTTGTAGTAGAGGCTAAAGTCTGGGATTGTGATGCCTCCTGCTTTGGTCTTCTTGTTCAAAATTACTTTGGCTATTCAGGGCCTTTTGTGGTTCCATATGAATTTTAGGATTGTTTGTTCTAGTTTTGAGAAGAATGCTGGTACAATTTTGATTGGGATTGCATTGAATGTGTAGATAGCTTTGGGTAGTATTGACACTTTGACAATATTTATTCTTCCAATCCATGAGCAGGGAATGTCTTTCCATTTCTTTATATCTTCTTCAATTACCTTCATAAGCTCTCTATAGTTTTCAGCATACAGATCTTTTACATCTTTGGTTAGGTTTATTCCTAGGTATTTTATGCTTCTTGGTGCAATTGTGAATGGGATCAATTTCTTTATTTGTCTTTCTGTTGCTTCATTGTTAGTGTATAAGAATGCAGCTGACTTCTGTACATTGATTTTGTATCCTGCAACTTTGCTGAATTCATGTATCAGTTCTAGCAGACTTCTGGTGGAGTTTGTCCCCATTGAGGATGATGTTAGCTGTGGGCTTTTCATAAATGGCTTTTTTGATGTTTAAGTACGTTCCTTCTATCCCGACTTTCTCAAGGGTTTTTATTAAGAAAGGATGCTGAATTTTGTCACAGGCCTTTTCTGCATCGATTGACAGGATCATATGGTTCTTATCTTTTCTTTTATTAATGTGATGTATCCCATTGATTGATTTCTGAATGTTGAACCAGCCCTGCAGCCCAGGAATGAATCCCACTTGATCATGGTAAATAATTCTTTTTATATGCTGTTGAATTCGATTTGCTAGTATCTTATTGAGAATTTTTGCATCCATATTCATCAGGGATATTGGCCTGTAGTTCTCTTTTTTTAATGGGTGCCTGTCTGGTTTAGGAATCAAAGTAATACTGGCTTCATAGAAGAGTCTGGAAGTTTTCCTTCCCTTTCTATTTCTTGGAATAGCTTGAGAAGGATAGGTATTATTTCTGTTTTAAACGTCTGGTAGAACTCCCCTGGGAAGCCATCTGGTCCTGGACTCTTATTTGTTGGGAGATTTTTGACAACCTACTCAATTTCTTCGCTGATTATGGGTCTGTTCAAGCTTTCTGTTTCCTCCTGATTGAGTTTTGGAGGCGTGTGGGTGTTTAGGAATTTGTCCATTTCTTCCAGGTTGTCCAATTTTTTGGCATATAATTTTTCATAGTATTCCCTGATAATTGTTTGTATCTCTGAGGGATTGGTTGTAATAATTCCATTTTCTTTCATGATTTTATCTATTTGGGTCATCTCCCTTTTCTTTTTGAAAAGCCTGGCTAGAGGTTTGTCAATTTTGTTTGTTTTTTCAAAGAACCAACTCTTGGTTTCATTGATCTGCTCTACAGTTTTTTTTTAGATTCTATATTGTTTATTTATGTTCTGATCTTTATTATTTCTCTTCTTCTGCTGGGTTTAGGCTGTCTTTGCTGTTCTGCTTCTATTTCCTTTAGGTGTGCTATTAGATTTTGTATTTGGGATTTTTCTTGTTTCTGGAGATAGGCCTGGATTGCAATGTATTTTCCTCTCAGGACTGCCTTCGCTGCATCCCAAAGCGTTTGGATTGTTGTATTTTCATTTTCGTTTGTTTCCATATATTTTTTGATTTCTTCTCTAATTGCCTGGTTGACCCACTCATTCTTTAGTAGGGTGTTCTTTAACCTCCGTGCTTTTGGAGGTTTTCCAGACTTTTTCCTGTGGTTGATTTCAAGCTTCATAGCATTGTGGTCTGAAAGTATGCATGGTATAATTTCAATTCTTGTATACTTATGAAGGGCTGTTTTGTGACCCAGTATATGATCTATCTTGGGGAATATTCCATGTGCACTCGAGAAGAAAGTATATTCTGTTGCTTTTAGATGCACAGTTCTAAATATATCTGTCAAGTCCATCTGATCCAATGTAGCATTCAGGGCCCTTGTTTCTTTATTGACCGTGTGTCTAGATGATCTATCCATTTCTGTAAGTGGAGTGTTAAAGTCCCCCACAATTACCACATTCTTATCAATAAGGTTGCTTATGTTTATGAGTAATTGTTTTATATATTTGGGGGCTCCGGTATTCGGCGCATAGACATTTATAACTGTCAGCTCTTCCTGTTGGATAGACCCTGTAATTATTACATAATGCCCTTCTTCATCTCTTGTTACAGCCTTTAATTTAAAGTCTAGTTTGTCTGATATAAGTATGGCTACTCCAGCTTTCTTTTGGCTTCCAGTGGCATGATAAATAGTTCTCCATCCCCTCACTCTCAATCTAAAGGTGTCCTCAGGTCTAAAATGAGTCTCTTGTAGACAGCAAATAGATGGGTCTTGTTTTTTTTATCCATTCTGATACCCTATGTCTTTTGGTTGGCGCATTTATCCATTTACATTCAGTGTTATTATAGAAAGATACGGGTTTAGAGTCATTGTGATGTCTGTATGTTTTATGCTTGTAGCGATGTCTCTGGTACTTTGTCTCACAGAATCCCCCTTAGGATCTCTTGTGGGGCTGGTTTAGTGGTGAAAAATTCTTTCAGTTTTTGTTTGGGAAGACCTTTATCTCTCCTTCTATTCTAAATGACAGACTTGCTGGATAAAGGATTCTCGGCTGCATATTTTTTCTGTTCAACACATTGAAGATCTCCTGCCATGCCTTTCTGGCCTGCCAAGTTTCAAAAGAGAGATCAGTCACGAGTCTTATAGGTCTCCCTTTATATGTTAGGGCATGTTTATCCCTTGCTGCTTTCAGAATTTTCTCTTTATCCTTGTATTTTGCCAGTTTCACTATGATATGTCGTACAGAAGATTGATTCAAGTTACGTCTGAAGGGAGTTCTCTGTGCCTCTTGGATTTCAATGCCTTTTTCCTTCCCCAGTTCAGGGAAGTTCTCAGCTATTATTTCTTCAAGTACCCCTTCCGCACCTTTCCCTCTCTCTTCCTCCTCTGGGATACCAATTATGTGTATATTATTTCTTTTTAGTGTATCACTTAGTTCTCTAATTTTCCCCTCATACTCCTGGATTTTTTTTATCTCTCTTTTTCTCAGTTTCCTCTTTTTCCATAATTTTATCTTCTAGTTCACCTATTCTCTCCTCTGCCTCTTCAATCCGAGCCGTGGTCGTTTCTATTTTATTTTGCATGTCGCTTAAAGCGTTTTTCAGCTCCTCCTGACTGTTCCTGAGTCCCTTGATCTCTGTAGCAAGAGATTCTCTGCTGTCCTCTATACTGTTTTCAAGCCCAGTGATTAATTTTATGACTATTATTCTAAATTCACTTTCTGTTATATTATTTAAATCCTTTTTGATCAGTTCATTAGCTGTTGTTATTTCCTGGAGATTCTTTTGAGGGGAATTCTTCCGTTTGGTCATTTTGGATAGTCCCTGGAGTGGTGCGGACCTGCAGGGCACTTCCCCTGTGCTGTGATGTATAACTGGAGTTGGTGGGCGGGGCTGCAGTCAGACCCGATGTCTGCCCCCAGCCCACTGCTGGGGCCACAGTCAGACTGGTGTGTGCCTTCTCTTCCCCTCTCCTAGGGGCGGGATTCACTGTGGGGTGGTGTGGCCCATCTGGGCTACTTGCACACTGCCAGGCTTGTGGTGCTGGGGATCTGGCATGTTAGCTGGGGTGGGTAGGCAAGGTGCACGGGGGCAGGAGGGGCAGGCTTAGCTCACTTCTCCTTAGGTGATCCACTTCAGGAGGGGCCCTGTGGCAGCGGGAGGGAGTCAGACCCACTGCCAGAGGGGTGGCTCCGCAGAAGCACAGTGTTGGGTGTTTGCACAGAGCAAGCAAGTTCCCTGGCAGGAACTGGTTCCCTTTGGGATTTTGGCTGGGGGATGGGCGAGGGAGATGGCTCTGGCGAGTGCCTTTGTTCCCCGCCAAACTGAGCTCTGTCATCCGGGGCTCAGCAACTCTCCCTCCCTTTGTCCTCCAGCCTTCCCGCTTTCAGACAGCAGAGCTGTTAACTTATGACCTCCCAGATGCCAAGTCCCGCTTGCTGTCGGAACCACTCCGTCCAGCCCCTCCGCTTTTGCAAGCCGGACTCGGGGCTCTGCTTGGCCCACGGGCCACCCCTCCGCCCCGGCTCCCTCCCGCCCGTCCATGGAGCATGCACCGCCTCGCAGCCCTTCCTACCCTCTTCAGTTGGCCTCTCGTCTGCGCTTGGCTCCAGAGACTCTGTTCTGCTAGTCTTCTGGCGGTTTTTGGGGTTTGTTAGGCAGGTGTAGGTGGAATGTAAGTGATCAGCAGGACGCGCGGTGAGCCCAGCATGCTCCTATGCTGACATCTTCTGCCCTAAACTCCCATATTATGTTTTTGAAGTGCCTCTTGTGGCTGGTACACAGCCTGTTATCAGCCATTGTAATATTACCAAACTTTTTAACTCACATATGTTTATCTTAAAAAAATAAACACACAAATGAGGGGGGACTGCCAACAGGCACTTACTTGTCTATTGTCAAAATATACAATGTGACTGGCAACATGACAAAACTTGTGTCACCCCCTTACAATATAATATGTCTCAACACTCCTGGGATTTAGTAAAGAAACACCTACAAGGAGGTTTTTCCACCAATTTCCAGTCTGAGATTAAAGCTCTGTCTTCGCAGCTGCTTTGACAACTGTTATATATTCAACAGGAAACACAGATACAAGTTGAACAGGAGATATGTGACAATGTGAAATGGTTAAATCCAACCAACCAGTTACAAGGCCTCCATTTGTGAATTTGTATTATTTGGAGCTCTCTGCTTGTTACTCTTTTCTGTATTTCTCATAGCCTTCTGAATTACCTACCCTGTAGTGGCCTCTTTGAGACATCATGAACAACAACTGATTGCCCTCCTCAACTCCCATGAATGAGAAGATTCTTCAAACAAAATAGGAGGATATGTGGGGAAATCAAATAGCTATATCCTGGGTTAGGAGATTTTAGGGAACACATTGCAAAACAGAACACTGCTTTCTGGCCTTGCTGAAAACAGTGGGCTGTGCTTCCCTTATCTCAATAATGTATATCTTGGAGACACTCACTCTGCACTCATAGTATTCCCTGATAATTGTTTGTATCTCTGAGGGATTGGTTGTAATAATTCCATTTTCTTTCATGATTTTATCTATTTGGGTCATCTCCCTTTTCTTTTTGAGAAGCCTGGCTAGAGGGTTATCAATTTTGTTTATTTTTTCAAAAAACCAACTCTTGGTTTCATTGGTCCGCCCTACAGTGTTTTAGATTCTATATTGTTTATTTCTGCTCTGATCTTTATTATTTCTCTTCTTCTGCTAGGTTTAGGCTGTCTTTGCTGTTCTGCTTCTATTTCCTTTAGGTGTGCTGTTAGATTTTTTATTTGGGATTTTTCTTGTTTCTTGAGATAGGCCTGGATTGCAATGTATTTTCCTCTCAGGACTGCCTTCGCTGCATCCCAAACCATTTGGATTGTTGTATTTTCATTTTCGTTTATTTCCATATATTTTTAAATTTCTTCTTTAATTGCCCGGTTGACCCATTCATTTTTTAGTAGGGTGTTCTTTAACCTCCATGCTTTTGGAGGTTTTCCAGACTTTTTCCTGTGGTTGATTTCAAGCTTCATAGCATTGTGGTCTGAAAGTATGCATGGTATAATTTCAATTCTTGTATACTTATGAAGGGATGTTTTGTGACCCTGTATATGATCTATCTTGGAGAATATTCCATGCACACTCAAGAAGAAAGTATATTCTGTTGCTTTGGGATGCAGAGTTCTAAATATATCTGTCAAGTCCATCTGATCCATTGTATCATTCAGGGCCCTTGTTTCTTTATTGACCATGTGTCTAGATGATCTATCAATTTCTGTAAGTGGAGTATTAAAGTCCCCTGCAATTACCATATTCTTATCAATAAGGTTGCTTATGTTTATGAGTAATTGTTTTATATATTTGTGGGCTACTGTATTTGGGGCATAGACATTTATAATTGTTCACTCTTCCTGATGGATACAGCCTGTAATTATTACATAATGCCCTTCTTCATCTCTTGTTACAGACTTTAATTTAAAGTCTAGTTTGTCTGATATAAGTATGGCTACTCCAGCTTTCTTTGGCTTCCAGTAGCATGATAGATAGTTCTCCAGCTCCTAACTTTCAGTCTGAAGGTGTCCTCAGGTGTAAAGTGAGTCTCATGTAGACAGCAAATAGATGGGTCTTGTTTTTTTTATCCATTCTGATACCCTATGTCTTTTGGTTGGCACATTTAGTCCATTTACATTTAGTGTTATTATAGAAAGATATGAGTTTAGAGTCATTGTGATGTCTGTAGGTTTCATGCTTGTAGTGATGTCTCTGGTACTTTGTCTCACAGGATCCCCTTAGGATCTCTTGTAGGGCTGGTTTCATGGTGATGAATTCCTTCAGTTTTTGTTTGTGTGGGAAGACCTTTATTTCTCCTTCTATTCTAAATGACAGATTTGCTGGATAAAGGATTCTCGGCTGCATATTTTTTCTGTTCATTACATTGTAGATTGCCTGCCATTCCTTTCTGGACTGCCAAATTTCAGTAGAGTGAGCCGTCCGAGTCTTATCGGTCTCTCTTTATATGTTAGAGCACGTTTATCCTAGCTGCTTTCAGAATTTTCTCTTTATCCTTTATTTTGTCAGTTTCACTATGATATGTCGTGCAGAAGGTTGATTCAAGTTACGTCTGAAGGGAGTTCTCTGTGCCTCTTGGATTTCAATGCCTTTTTCCTTCCCCAGATCAGGGAAGTCTCAGCTATTATTTCTTTAAGTACACTTTCAGTACCTTTCCCTCTCTCTTCCTCCTCCGGAGTACCAATTATGCATATATTATTGGATGCTAAGCCAACTGAACCACCCAGGCTCCCATCTCTGTCCCCTTATTTTCAATCTGAAGGTGCCTTTAGGTCTAAAATGGGTCTCTTGTAAACAGCATATAGATGGATCTTGCAGTCCATGACTTCGAGCCCTGTGTCGGTCTCTGTGCAGACAGCTCAGAGCCTGGAGCCTGCTTTGGATTCTGTGTCTCCCTCTCTCTCTGCCCCTCTCCCACTTGCACTCTGTCTCTGTCTCTCAAAAATGAATAAACGTTAAAAAATTAAAAATAAATAAATAAAATAAATAAAATATTAATTGAATTTATAAGTATGAGTATATTTCTGTTTTTTTTTATTCCATTTCACTGACCTATGTGTCTGTTTTTGTATCAGTACCATACATTTTTCTTGACATAAGTTTGTATCATAGTTTGATCAGGATGCATGATTCTCAAGTTTTGTTACTTTTTCTCAATATTTCTTTTGATTTTCTGTTGCATACTAAAACAACAAAAATTTTTATTTGGTTGAATATATGATTATTTTCTCTAGTTCTTTGAAAAATGCTGTTCATATTTTGATGAAGACTGCACTGAATTTGAAGATTACTATGCATACTATGTATATTTTAACAATAGTAATCCTTTCAATTCATGCACATTTTGTATCTTTTCATTTATTTCTGTCTTCTTCATTTTTTTTCTTTTTTTATAGTTTTGAGAATACAAGTTTTTCACCTCCTTGGTTAACTTTATTTCTAGGAATTTTATTATTTTTTGCACTTGTGAATGGTATTGTTTTCTTAAATTCTGATCATTTGCTTTTACTTGATGGAAATGCTATAGATTTCTCTATATTAATTTTGTATCCTGCAACTTTACTGAATTCATTTCTTAGTTCTTATAGTTTTTGGTGGGATTTTAAGCATTTTATATGTATAATAATATTTTATCTTCAAACAGTGACAGCTTTCTTACTAATTTATGTGTTTCTTATTAATTTACTTCTTTCTTACTAATTTGCATGTTTTTTTCTTGCCTTTTGCCATAGCTATAAAATCCAATACTCCCTTGAATAAATGTGGCAAGAATGTTCATTATTGCATTGTTGTATTGTTTCATTAGAAGAAAATCTTTCACCTTTTCACCATTGAGTATGATGTTAGTTGTAGGTTTTTCATATATGACTTTTATTACCTTGAGATATTTTTCTCTATACCCATTTTGTTGAAATTTTTTATTATCAATAGATGTTGAGTTTGACCATTTTTTTTCTTTTTTTTCTATTTTTAATATTTATTTGTTTTTGAGAGATGGGTTGGGAGAGAGAGTGAGACACAGAACCTGAAGTAGGCTCCAGGCTCTGAATTGTCAGCACAGATTCCAACACAGGGCTTGAACTCACAAACCATGAGATCATGGCCGAAGCCAAAGTCAGATGCTTAACCAACTGAGCCACCCAGTCGCCCAAATCAAGTGCTTTTTTCTTCATCTATTAAGATTATCATATAATTTTATTATTGTTTTTGTTAGTGTGTTGTATCACATTGATTGAATTTTGTATATTGAACGATCCTTGCATCCTGCAATAAATTTTACTTTATCGGGTGTATATTCCATAATAAAATGTGTGTAATACTTGTATTGTTGAATTTGGTTCCTTAATATTTTGAGAATCTTTGCATGTGTATTCATCAGGGATATTGACCTGTTTTGTTTCATTGTTTTTTTTTGTTGTTGTTTTGTTGCTGTTGTTGTTTTGTGGTGTCTCTAGTTCTAATGATAAGGTAGTTTTGGTCTCATAGAATGAGTTTAGAAACATTCCCTACTCTCCCAATTTTTTAAATAGTTTGAGAACTCTAAGAATAGACTCTTTGAATATTGTTAGAATTTACCTGTGAAGCTCTCTGCTCCTAGGCTTTTGTTTGTTTGATTTTTTTTATTTCTGATTAAAATTAATTAATAGTAATTGGTCTGTTAAGATTTTCTACTCCTTCTTTTTCAGTCTTGGAAGATTGTGTTTTTAAGAATTTATCCAATTCTTGGGGTGCCTGGGTGGCTCGGTCAGTTAAGCATCTGACTTCAGCTCAGGTCATGATCTGCTGGTCTGTGAGTTCTAGCCCCGCGTTGGCCCTGTGCTGACAGCTCAGAGCCTGGAGCCTGCTTTAAATTCTGATCCTCCCTCTCGATCTCCCCCTCCTCTGCTCTCTCTCTCTCTCTCTCTCTCAAAATAAATAAAACATTAAAAAAAAAAGAATTTATTGAATTCTTGGTTGTCCCATTTGTTTAGCATATAATAGTAATAATCTCTCATGATTGTATTTCTGTGGTATCGGTTGCAACTTCTCTTTCATTTCTCATTTTATTTGGGCCTTCTATGTTATTTATTCTATCATTCTAGCTAAAGGTTTATGGGTTTTGTTTATCTTCTCCAATATCTAGCTTTTAGTTTCATTGATCTTTCCATTTTTAGTTGCTATTGCATTTAGTTCCACTCTGATATTTATTGATTTCTTTCTTCTAATATTGTTTGTTTGTTTGTTCAGTTTTTAGTTCCTTTAGGACTGTTTACAATGTTTATTTGAGACTTTGTTTGTGAGGTGGGCCTGTATTGTTAGAAACTTCTTCCTTAGAACTGCTTTGCTGCTCCCTCATAAATTTTGGTCTTTTATGTTTCCCTTTTAATTTGTGTCAAGATTAATATTTTATTTTCTCCTTTATTCCTTCATTTAGCCTTTGGTTGTTTTGTAACATGCTGTTAGGCCTGCACATTTTTTGTGTTCTTTCCAGTTTCCCTTCTTCACTTGATCTCTAGTTTTATACTGTTGTGGTCAGAATAGATGCTTTATATAGCTTCACTCTATCTTGGCGAATGTTCCATATGCATTTGAAAAGAATGCATTTTCTGCTGTTATTTTGGTGGTATTCTCTCTATATATCTATTAAGTCCATCTGGTCTCATGTGTCATTTAAGGCCAATATTTCCTTACTGATATTCTCTCTGGATAAGCTATCCATTGATGTAAGTGGGGTGTTAAAATCCCCTACTATTATTTTATTTTTATCAAGTTTTCTTCATTTAAGTCCATTAATATTTGCTTAATGTATTGAAGTGTCCCTTTGTTGGATGCATAAATATTTACAAGTGTTACATTATCTTGTTGAATCATTCCCTTTATCATTATGTAATACCTTTGTCTCTTGTTAGTATCTTTGTTCTAAAGTCTGTTTTCTTTGGTATTAGTATTGCTATTCAAATTTTATTTTTAGTGTCCTTTTTGATGAAATATCTTTTTTAATTCCCTCATTTTCAGTTTGTGGGTGTCTTTCAATCTGAAGTGATTCTCTTGTAGGCAGCATATAGATGGGACATTTTTAAAATCTATTTAGTCACACTATGTATTTTTTTATTTTGTTTTTTGTTTTTGTTTTATTCAGACACAGTGTAGTTTATTTTTATATTACTTTTTCCATTTTTTTCTCAATTCCAGTTAATTAACATATTGTATAATATTAGTTTCCAGAGTAAAATTTAGTGACTCATCACTTCCATATAACACCCAGTGTTCATCACAAGTGCCTCCTTAATACACATAACCTTTGAATTCAGCCTGTCCCCTGCCCACCCTCAGTTTGTTCTCTATAGTTAGCAGTCTATATTAGGGTTTGTCTCTCTCTCTCTTTTTTTTCCTCTATCTTCACCTAGTTTTTTTTTAATTTCATGTATGAATGAAATCATATGGTATTTGTCTTTCTCTAGCTGACTTTTGCTTAGCATAATACTCTCAAGCTCTATCCTAATTTCTGCAAAAGAGAAGATCTCACTATTGTGTAATCTTACTCTTAAGTTATATTCCGTGGTATGTGCATATATATATATATATATATATATATATATATCACATCTTCTTTATCCATTCATCAATTGATGTAGTCTATCATGTTGATTGATTTGTCAATATTGAACCACCACTGCAACCCTCGAATAAATTCCACTTGATCATGGTGAATGATTTTTTTGGGGGTACTATTGAAACCTGTTTGCTAGTGTTTTATTAGGAATGTTTGCACCCATGTTCATCAGGGATTTTGTCCTGTAGTTCTCTTTTTTAGTGGAGTAGTTATCTGGTTTTGGTATCAGGTGAATGTTGGCTTCATAGAATGAATTTGAAAGTTTCCCTTCCGTTTCTATTTTTTGGAATAGTTTGAGAAAAATAGATATTAACTCTCCTTTAAATTTTGATAAATTCACCTGTGAAGCCATCTTGCCCTGTACTTTTGTTTATTGGAAGATTTTCTACTACTCATTCAATTTTTTTGTTATTGATCTGATCAATTTTTCTATTTTTTTCCTATTGCAGTTTTGGTAGTTTATATATTTCTAGGAATTTACTCATTTCTTCCAGATTGTTCAATTTGTTGACATATACTTTTCATAATAAACACATAATTGTTTATATTTCTCTGGTGTTGGTTGTTATTTCTTCCTTCCCACTTTTTATTATATTCATTTGTGTACTTTCTCATTTATATTTGATAAATCTGGCCAAGGGTTTATAAACTTTATTAATTTTTTCAAAGTAACAGTTTCTGATTTGGATTTCAATCAAAAATATTCATATAAATTATTATAATACTGTAATATAATATAAAATAATAAAGAAAAATGCAAAATATAAAGAAAAATAAATTAACCTGCACTTGCCTTTGAAAACCTTCATGACTAGTGTGAAGGAGACAAGAGAGAGAAGGGTTATTGCATAGGATGACTTTCCCTATCACTAACGGAATCACTTCTATCTATTGGCTCAATGGAATCTTTTTCTGAATATGGGCCATTGTATACTCTCGCACGGATGTTAACTACAGTACAGTATTAATAAACTCTTGTCATATACTGTATTTAATGTAACTGGCAATAAGGCAGCAGAAAAAGCATCTGTATTTGCAGGCAGCCTGACCTAAAAATGAAACAAAGCATTCCTAAGCTTACTCCTATATGGAAAAGCAGAGGACGGTCCATAGGTGCTTTGAAGTGACAAAAAATACACTAGTGCCAGTTGTGGGCAACTTCCAATGTTCTGAAAAATCACTGATTTCTGACAAACACCCCAGTCTGAGACAAAGCATCCAAACATGGGAGATAATCATCCACAATTCCACAGTGAGAAAGAGAGAGAAGAACCATTGATTCAGTTGTGATCATGTGACATTTGGTGTCACATACCACTCATATGGCAAGAAATTGCCCATTTCTCAAGTTAAATTTTATTAGAAATATTTGCTTACCTTGCAGAACACTGGTAGAACGAGTTACTCACAATCAAAGGTTTGACTGTATATCTCCAGTCCATCTGTTCCAGAGTGTCATTCAAAGTCACTTTTTCCTTGTTGTTTTCGTGTGTAAATAATCTTTCCATTGATGTAGTGGGGTGTTAAAGTCCTCTACTATTATTACATTATTATTTATTAATTATTTTATGATTGTTGTTAACCATTTTATATATCTGGGTGTTCTTGAGATGGTTACATATATATTTAAAATTGTAATACTTTTCTTGATGAGTTGTTTCTCTTATATAGTGTTCTTCATCTCCTTTACAGTCTTTATCTTAGTCTATTTTGTCCAATATAGTTATTATTGCTACTCCAGTTTTCTTTTGATGTCTATTCTCCTGATAGATGTTTCTCACTTTAAATCTGCAGGCATCTTTAGATCTAAAATGAGTCTCTTATAGACAGCATACAGATAGGTCTAATTCTTGTATTCATTCTGTCACAACATGTCTTTTTATTTGAACATTTAGTACATTTACATTCAAAGTAATTATTGACATATATGTATTTATTATCATTTTATTATTTTGTTTTTGGTTGTTACTGATTATTTTCTCTTGTCTTTTCTTGTGTTTCTCTGGATCATGTTTTGCTGATTTTCTTTAGTGACATTTGGATTTCTTTCTCTTTACTATTTGTTTTTTTTTAATTTTTAACGTCTTTTATTTATTTTTCAGAAAGAGACAGAGACAGAGCCCTAGTGGGGGAGGGGTAGAGAGAGAGGGAGACACAGAATCTGCAGCAAGCTCCAGGCTCTGATCTGTCAGCACAGATGTCGAACACAGGACTTGAACTCACAAACGGTGAGATCATGACCTGAGCCAAAGTTGGATGCGCAACTGACTAAGCCACCCAGGCACCCCACTATTTGAATTCTTATTAGTGGTTTTTGAAATATGGTTACCATTACATTTGTATATAACATCTTCTGCATATAGCAGTCTAAATTAATTTGTGGTGTTTACATTTGAAACAATATTTTACTCCTCTTCCCCGCATTTTAGGTATATGTTGTTATAATTTATTCATTTATTTATTTTGAGAGCAAGGAGAGTGGAGGGACAGAGATAAACAGAGAGAGAATTCCAAACAGGTTCTTCACTGCTAATGTGATCTCACTAACCATGAGATCCTTGCCTGAGCTAAAATAGAGTTGGACTCTTAATCAACTGAGCCATCCAGGTGCCCCTATGTTGTTATATTTTATATACATATTTTGTTTAGTCCTTTGAATGATTTTTTACAGAAATATGTAATGTTATTGATTTTGTGATTCTTATCTTTATAGTTACTTGTATTATCTCCCTTAAAATCAAACATCCCCCTTTAATATTTCTTACTATTTATTTAATTAAATAAAATAAATAACTAATATTTCTGGTTTCTTGGCCATGAACTCCTTTAGTTTTGTTTGTATGGGAAACTCTCACTCATTCTCCTGTCTTTCTTTGGTCCTTTTATCCTTCTGTCTTCTTTATCCTTTCTGTCTGCTTTTGTCTTGTTGCTTTTACGTTTTTTAATCACTTTATTTTGCCCATTTACTCCCAATATAATTTGGTGTGGATCGGCTTTTGTTGATTTTGATGGGAGTTCCATCGGCCTCCTGGGTCTAGACATGTTTCCTTCCCCAAATTAGGGACTTTTTCAGCTATTGTACATTCAAATTAATATTCTCTACCTTTTCTCTCTCTTCTTCTGGGACTCCTATAATATGAATATTATTACATTTGATGGAATCACTGATTTCTCTAAGCCTATTCTCATTTTGTGTATTTCTTTTTTCTTTCTTTTGCTCAGCTTGATTACTTTTCATTACTCTGTGTTCTTGGTCACTAATTCATTTTTCTGCTTTTTAATCCTGCTCGTTATTCCCCCAAGTATGTTTCACTTATTGAGACTTTATCTCTGCTATGTCATTCCTTATCTCTGTAGTAAGGGCCTCACTCATGTCTTCCATTCTTCACTCATGTCCAATGAGTATCCTTATGATCATTACTTTACATTTCCTATCAGGCATGTTACTTGTATCTGTCTCTCTTTGATCTCTAGCTGTAGTGTTTTCCTATTTTTTACTTGGGATGAGTTTCCATTTTCTTAATTTGTCTAAATTTCTGGGACTCTTTCTGCATTTTTGAAGTCAGCTATTTCTCCTGTTGTTGAGGGCAATGTCCTTATGAAGTAAAGATTTGCAATGGTCTGAGGTGTGGTGTCTCCTGTTCCCCAGGGCCTGGTGCTTCCCAGAGTGTCTCCAATGTGTGCTGCATGTGCTCTGATATTTTGTTCTGGCTGCTTTATCCATCAGTAGAGTCAACTTGCAAAGGCCCTCTTTGCTTAGTGAAGGTAGTTTTAGGTCCTGGAGCTGAATGTGGTGTATTTTAACTAGATGTGCTTTGTTATCTTTGTGAAATGAGACCTATCACTACCAACACCTTAATCTAGGCTCTGAAAAAAAAAGGGGGGTGATGTGGTTTAGCAAGGATTTGGGCTGGGCTTCTTGGGAGGGGGCATTGTGTGCTGGGACTGAGGCAAGTGTGACTGGAGAGGGAGTTCCACCAGGGCAGGGGGGAGTTGGTGTAAGCATGTTAGGTAGCAAAAGTCAGTGCTGAACTGGTTCCAAGAGGCAGCCTTGTGCTTATGCTGAGGGGACGGAGAGGGAAATGGCCCAGGCCATTTCCTTTGTTCCAAGAGGGATCTCTGCATAAATGCTGTCTCTCTGAGACAAGCTCCAAAATGAGCAAATAACTTCTCTATTGGGTGCCCCAGGCTTTTTTCAGAGTGCTGTTTCCATGCTGTATGTCTGCGGGTTGTTTGCCTACCTTCCTTCCAAGAGAACACCAATGCTTTATGTACTCTATCCCACCTGAACCCACTGACCTTTAAAACTCCAGGCTTTAATCCCTGAAGGTGGTAAAAAAATCACAAAATTTTGCCCTTCTCACTTTCCAACGAATTTGCACTGTGATTTCATTTCCCCCATGTGTTCTGATGTGTGTTTGTCTCTCACTCTGCTCCACTACAATGGCTCCCTCCCCACTGCAGCAGCTATAACCATTTCTCTCCCAAACTTCATCTGAACTTCCTAACTTCTTTGATGTGACCTCTTCTCTACCTTTAGCTGTGGAATTTGTTCTGCCCTTCTTTAGATCAATTCTGTGGTATTTAGGATGATGTGATAGTCAACTAGTTTTATTTGTGGGACAAAGGGAGTTTAGGTTCCTCCCATTCCACTGTCATCTTCTCTCACACACTTGTATCTTAATAAATAATATGCTTTGAATTAGAGTTAACATATTATTTTTGTGACTGAGTCCTCTATACCTCCCTGTCAGCAGTTTTTATTTCCTTCTACCTTCTTTCCATCTTTTGGTTCTTCTTCATAAATGATTGCTGTCAGTCTAATAATAAAGTAAACAACATAAAATGTCAAGTTATTTAAAGACACACTAGTTAACCATATCTAACAAATTTAGCCACTGCTCCAGTATATCTTGAATTTAGTGGGGTGCCTACTTTAAGCTTCACTATGTACTCACCTTGCTGCTAAAGTGTCAACTACATCCCATGAGGATTTTCTCAGGGAATTGTCAAGTAATTTGTCCTGATTTCCCCCCATGACTGTGACTTTTAAGGAAGAAGAGATGGAGGAATAAAATAGAAATGTATCATTGAGTTTCCTCAAAGGCAATGTGATATCTTCAAGAGAAACAATATATTGTCATCAAAATACTACCAGCCATATATTTAGACAGTTCTTTCTTTCCAAGACAAGAGAGCATGCTTTCTGCCAATTTTATCCAGTTTAAATTTTTGTGGCTTTAACATCTGGAGTTTTGTGTATTTCACTCCAAACCTCACATTGTGGAAACAGAAATACTCCATTATTTTGCTTATCTTCAGGCATATTTTTTTCACTTAAGAAGAAAAAAGGCAAAGTTACCATGATTTTATGTTAAAATATAAGCATAGAAAACTGTAGATATTTTTTTCTTTTGAAAACATTTTCAACATTTTCTTTTGAAAACATTGTCCATGTTGGCAAAGGCTTGATTTGTTGTGAACTTGGTGAGATTTCCCACTCTTTTGAATAGGGTGCAATTAGATTCCAAAGTGGTTTGTGTAACACAAATACAACACCATTAAGATAAATAACATTACATACAAATAAGTGGTGACACTTTAAAAAATATCAAAGTGGCTGGTAAGCAATTGATTGAATTTTAAAAATTTATTTAATTTTACACAGTATTGAACCTAGCAAAAGTCATATAAGGAAGGCTTAATTCTTTTACATGACATGCAAATTCTGCAGTAGAGAATAAAATGAGGAGTAAAAGGAAAACACCTCTCAAATTTATAGTAGTAAAGTAGTAGCATTACTTCATTCCTTCTTAAGGTCTATAAGGATTTTTCTATCTACTTAAAATCAGATAACAGATAGCTGACCTGCCATTAGTATGGATAGCCCTGGAATGCTGTATAAGATACATATTGGTGTGTTGAGTTTTGGAAATTGTTGTTATTATAGAAATGGCATGTCAAAATGTTTACAGTCTAGCTTATGCAGCACAAGTACATATGATGAAGCTATCTTTTTGTAAAGTTTTGAAAATGACTAGGAATCAATAACAGTACAGAGAAGAAAATAAAAAGATATTTGAATATTTTTGAAGAAAGCTTCACTAGTGATAATAAAATAGCATAAAGCAGGGGCACCTGGGTGGCTCAGTGGCAAAGTGTCTGACTTTGGCTCAGGTCATGATCTCATGGTTCGTGAGTTCAAGCCCTGCATCTGGCTCTGTGCTGAGAGTTCAGAGCCTGCAGCCTGCTTCAGATTCTATGTCTCCATCTCTCTCTGCCCCTCCACTTCTCTCTCTCTCTCTCTCTCTCTCTCTCTCTCTCTCAAAAATAAATAAACATTAAAAAAATAAAAAAAAAGGGGCGCCTGGGTGGCTCAGTCGGTTAAGCGTCCGACTTCGGCTCAGGTCATGATCTCACGGTTCATGGGTTCGAGCCCCGCATCAGGCTCTGTGCTGACAGCTCAGAGCCTGGAGCCTGTTTCAGATTCTGTGTCTCCTTCTCTCTGTGACCCTCCCCCGTTCATGCTCTGTCTCTCTCTGTCTCAAAAATAAATAAACATTAAAAAAAAAATTAAAAAAAAATAAAAAATAAAAAATAAAAAATACCATAAAGCAAACAAAGAGAGAAGACACTGAACAGTAGAAGTAAAAATAGATCTATAAATGCAGAGCGTAGGTATATATTAAAAGTGACCACCTAACGGGGGGACTAAATTTGGAAGGTAATTGGGATGCCCAGAGTTAAGGAAAACTGTGGAGAAAATTACACATGATTGCAGACTTAAAGCAGTATATTACATAACCAGTAATACAGAAAGAAAATATTGCTATTTCTAGAGGGACAGAAAGAGGGGAATGGATTGTGAAGGGTGAACCATCCCCGGTCAGAAACAACTGCTTTCTAGTCCCATTGAGTGGAAGTCCTGGGCTTCAAGGCAAAGTGGAGTCTGGTCTCAGGAATTTAATCTGCATTGCTGGGAAAAATTGATAACAACATGTAAGTTGCCTGATAAGGGGTGTGTGTGTGTGTGTGTGTGTGTGTGTATGTGTGTGTTTGAGTTTATTAGAAGATGATACTTTCAGTTTTATCATGTTCAGGTTAAAATAAATAGTAGTGTAAAATAAACTAGATTTCTGATTTAGATATCTAAATCTTGGATTTGGTAAATTAAGTGATATCTTTGGAGGGACAAGTAGAACTGAGAAAGGATAGAGTCAAAAGAAAAGAGAGAGAAATAGAAATGTAGAGTAAATGGTGGCTAAAATTGAAAGAAAAAGGGTGAAATAATAGTAAGTGGTAATCACATAAGCAAACTAGTAAAAGGAAGGTCTACAAATAGATGGTTAGATGTTAATTTTAAAATTCTTAGACATACAGATGATACACTTATGAGTATGGGTATGGATATGAACATATACCCAACTTAACTTAAGACCAGCTCAGGTTATACTGTTAATTATTAAAAGTTTTCTGTTTACTCTTGAAACTGTCTGGATTTGGATGTTAAGTTTTAAGAACTCAGTGGATAGAGAAAGAGATATACATATACAAATAAGTATAACCACTTCTATGCACATGTGTGTTCATAAATTTCTGAGTACATAAGTGTGTGTTCTATGCATCAACTGAACACTATTCTTGGATGAATTATTCCTATGAATTTATTCTAAAGTGAGTATTGATACATTCTGCTTTCTATTATAATGGCTGTAAACATGCTCTGGGACATAGAAGCTTTCTGAGTGCTTCTTTGACCTCCATGTTTTTCAGGCTGTAGATCATGGGGTTTAACATTGGGGTTATAACCCCGTATACCATGGAGATGAGTCTGTCTCTGGCGGGAGAGTGTGGACTGGATGAAGGGCGAATGTAGGTAAATATTGTTGTGCCATAGAACAGGCAGACCACTAGGAGGTGGGAAGCACATGTGGAGAAAGCTTTGTGCTTCCCTTCCACTGACTGGATCTTTAGAATGGTGGATATGATGTAGATATAAGAGATAAAGGTGGCTAGGAAGGCGCTGATCCCTAGGATGCCTCCTACCACCAAAACAAGCATTTCAGCTACATAAGTGGATGAGCATGAGAGGGCTACCACGGGGGGGATGTCACAGTAGTACTGGTTAACGCGGTTGGACTTGCAAAAAGACAGGCGGAATGTGGACACTGTATGGAGAAGGGAATTGAGAAATCCTGCTGCCCACGTCCCAGCTGTCAGCTGGACACAGCGAACCTTGGTCATGATGAGCATGTAACGGAGGGGGAAACAGATGGCCACATACCGGTCATAAGCCATGACAGCAAGAAGGAAGACTTCAGTCCCTGCCAGGGCCACCAGGAAATAAAGTTGTAAAGCACATCCAAGGAAGGAGATGCTGTGGTGCTTAGTCAAAAGATTCTCCAGCATCTTGGGGACAGTAGCTGATGGGCAGAATATGTCTAAGAGGGACAAATTTACCAAAAAGTAATACATGGGTGTATGTAGCTTTTTCTCAGTCCCAATGGCCAAGACAATGGCCCCATTTCCTACCAAAGTGACCTGATAGATGATGGCAAAGACCACAAAGAGAGGGTAGCGCACCTCAGGGAGGTCAGAGAGCCCTATGAGGATAAACTGAGTCACGGTGGTAAGATTGTAAATGTCCATCTCCTCTCTCCACAAGGGATTTTTCTGGAAGAAATGAAACAAACAAGGTAGAGTAAAAAGCCAAGGATGAGAAATTCTTGGAAAAAAGTTGGTGTGTGGCTGATGAGTTCTGTTGCTATGATAGAGATTTAACTTACTAGAAAAACTGAAAAACAATATCTGTATTCATGTTTCTTGAAATAGTCATCCATATTTCTTTATAAAGAAGCAGACTTCTGAGAAACTAAAGAGACAATAAAGATTTGCATTCTCAATAAAACAGTTATGAATCTTTCTTCAGTGTTTGGGATTTCACAATTCAGTGAACATTGGTGGTGTGCTTCTCACAACACTTGGGTATATACATTATTTTGCCTCGTATTATCTAAATGTGTACAATTTTATGCACGAGGTAAATTCTGAGTAGCTTGAAAGGGCAAACATGCATTTTACATGATATACAATTTGAATAACTATTAGCAACTAGGAGACATATAATGTAAGAATGTTTATCTAAATAATTGTTCACTAACAAAAAGTGGATGGTGTGGTTTCTGTTTTAACAAATTGTTTCTACTGGTAAGAAATAGATGTGGGAATGCTTTTATAACTTCAAAATTATAATAATTTAAATATGAACATTAGCATTTATCTTTCCACAAAAAGCATACTTAAAATACATTAAATACATTAAAATAGCCAGTAAAATATAAATAAAATCATGGTGCACCTCGGTGGCTCAGTCAGTAAGCATCCTATCTTGATTTTTGCTCAGGACATGATATCACAGTTCATGACATAGAGCCCGCTGTCGGGCTCCACAAAGCAAACACAGAGCCTGCTTGAGATTCTCTCTCCCTTTCTCTCTGCCCTTCCCCCCTGCTCTCAAAATAAATACACTTAAAATATATATAAATAAAACCTGGGTGACAGTGTTTGTAAACAAATCTATTTACATAATATTCAATGTCTTTACACTTAAGATTTAAAATTTCACCACATGTCAAATTGTTTGAAGATATATGGAGTTTAAAATTATATATATAATCAGAAATGATAATATCTTATTTAAATAGTTAATTAGGATGACTATATACAGAACTGATCCTCTGGCTGTACAAACTCATTTAATTTTAATGCATTGGTATGTAGTTTAATAGTCCACATAATCTTAATGTTTAAGAGTATTTGTAAAAAAATAACTTATTTATTTTTTTTAGTTTTAGAAAAAAAAACTGTAACTGACCTTCCACAAATCAACACCTTCGCTGATGTTTTGTCACTTTGAAACTATTTTCTATATTTAATGTCATATGTATCAGATAGTAAACATTAAATTCTATGTTAAACACTAATTGTTTAACCACATTTAGTGATTTGACTTTTTTTACCCACATTTAGTGATTTGACTTTTTTTTAACAATGTGAAATAAGTCAAAAACATTCTAATGAACATAAAAACTAGTTCTATATCAGATAACATAATCAACATGCATCATTCATAACATAATGCACATTCTCCGAACTTTGTTCTTTATTAACTTTTTAAAACAAGTGTACAGTCTCCACCCATAGAATTCAGAATTTGTTTACTTGGTGATGGAACTTTATTTACCTCAGCAATATCCTCCTCTTGAAGTCATTATTTAAATTTATATATTAACTTTTTAATTAGAAAAATAAGAGCAATCTTTTCATTAATGATTTATAGTTGAGAAGGAAGTTCTATAACATTCCTTTTTATCACAGAATATGGATAATCCATATACTAAAGAATCTGAGAAATTTGTGTGAAATGCAATATCTCACCTGCTTTGTGGGATTGGTGTAACTGTAAGCATGAATGTATATGAAATCAGTTTTTTTTTTCCTTTTTGGTGTCTTAGGCAACCAAAGATATATTTAGAATTGGGACAAGGGATGCGTGGCTAAGATATATTTCTCTTGGAAATTACCCACAAGTCAATCTATCCTATTATTTATAAGACTTACCATATGCATGATGTGAAATCCAAATGTACCATAAATAAAGCTGGTTTCTTTAGCAAATAGTTCCTTCCAATTTCTACTATATAAAGGAAAACAACATCACTCAGTTAAACAAAAATAATCATCAAAAAATCTTAGGTCTTGAAATAATTCAATATTTATAATTTATTTGAACATCAACATCAAGAAAATTATATTTAACATATCTTTAAAAATAGGAGGATTATTTTTGTTAGAGGCATATTGTTAAAGAGGTTCTGTAGGCTTTTTAACACAATGACTGATAGCTAATAAATGGAAAGAATTAGCAATATCCAAGATTTAATCTTTCTACCCACTTTATAGCATCCTTCTTGTCTGTTGGATCTCATGGATCCAATTTTCTCGGGAGTGTACATTCATGTCAACGGGTCAGAAAAATTCGTTAGGTACATCAGCATTCTACTTACAGAGGTTTTAGACACACGCTTCTATGGACATGCTTAATATTTAGTGCTGAAATTAAGCTATGTTAAGCATTTATTTAAATATACAATCTATAATTTTCAAAATTCCTCACTTTATCTTATTCATTCAGTATAAGTTTTAACTAGTTTCTTAAGTGTATATGTTTTACCACCTTACTAACATCTTCACAATCATCCAATTATTTATTTTAGCTTCAGAAGTCCAGATTTTAACATACAAATTTCTTTTCAAGTTTAAGCGTACTCACTGTTAACACAAATATTCAACAGGCACAGCTGGGTGACTCAGTATGTTAAGCATCTGATTCTTGATTTCAGCGCAGATCATGATGTCACAGTTCATTGATTGAGCCCCACATGAGGCTCTGTGCTGACAGCATAGACCCTACTTGGAATTCTCTCTCTCTCACTCTCTCTACCCTTCCCCAGCTGGCATGCTCACACTCTCTTTCTCTCAAAAATAGACATTAAAAAATAATCAACATTAAGAAAGCCAAATGATCTAGTCACAAAAAGCATTAATAATTAAAAGCAAAATTCTCACTTATATATAGGGTGTCTATTGCATTTTATTCTATAGTTGATATCATGCACACTTTTCCCTTAGGAAAATATATAATGACTCTAGAGAGAATATTCAGCTTTTCTTCATATATCTAAATTACTACCAACAATTTAATAATGGGGACTTATTAATAATAATATAAACATACTAATTTTATAGTCAATCTAGTGGAAATGGATAAAAAGGTTAAATTATAGAAGAGTAAAAATTTGTGACGTGTTTAATTGTCTAACGTAAAATTGTGCATTCGGTGATTGTAGATAAAAGGCATATAGATGTTCATTATGCCCTTCCAATTTTTTCTATAACTTTGTAATATTTTCAATAAAATGTTGCAGGGAAAATTTTGACAAATGACATTATCCAGAGTTATCTGGCTACATGGGCTTCTATGTTTGTAGTTTTTAATTTAAATTTTTAAATAATAACTTGCAATATTTGTAATCTCTTTTTAGGTCTTTGCATTTTTTCTCATGTACTTTATGGAATAGATTTCATCATCAACTGTGTTTTATGTTATTTTTACCTTTTAGACCTTTGGACAATAGAGGTGTACACTATGTTATAAAATAATAAGAAATCATCCCTATATTTTCTATCACATTGTCTCAAATCTTTCCTTTCCTCAGCTTCCCTTTGGTTGATTACTGTATTTGTTGGAAAGTTTGATACACTTGAATCCAAGAAAGTCCCCCTCAAAAATGTTGCTTAATCAAAATGACACTTTTTATTTTTCTTTCCACTCTAAAGAAATATAGAGATAAATGCCGCTTTTAAACATCACCCTTAGGTTTTTCTTAAGCTTTGTGTTCATATTGCTCTTAAGGAACCAAAGGAACATGGCAGCTCCATCCATCCATGCACTTCATTACTGTGACTCCAATCATCCATACACATGGTCCCCAATCAGTGTCTCAGGGTCCTGACCCCTGGAAAGAGGGAAAGGGATGCAAGCTGAGTTGAGCCACTTGGAAAAGCCTTTCTGAAAGCAATTATTAGAATTCTAGTTACTCTAAATTTGAAAGCGTTATCTGACCACTCTCAGGTTCCAAGGAATCCTGGAAATTTTAAATTTCAGACACCTTTAGAAAGCAACTAGCAATTTAAAGGAGTACATATACTCTGAGTTCTTATTTTGGATAATAATATGTACAAAAAAAGCATGTATTTTTTTTTATTTTATGCTATTAGTTTATCATATTTGTAATAACTAACTTAATGGACATTGGAAGCTTAACCGACTAAGCCACCCAGATGCCTCAAGTGTTGCCAATATTTAAATTATTTTGTTTATTTTCTTCCTCTTGAGTATATATATTTTATATAATACAAGTTTCTTGTTAGAATACAGTCTTCAAATAGTTTATTACACTGTATTTTGTAATTTCGTTGTCTTATCATTGTCTTCCAGAGAGTATTATTTTTTTCTTTATTGACTTTTTTTACCCGGTTTTAGGTTCACAGCAAAATTGGGGGGAAGGTTCAAAGTTTCCACATATACTCCTTACCCTGTACATTCATAGACCCACCATTATCCACATCCCCCCACCAGACTGGTAGGTTTTTTAATATTGATAAACTTGCATTGACACACCATAATCACCCAATCACTGTATTTTACAATGTGGTTCACTGTTACTGTTTTATCCTTGATCATAGTACCATATAGTGTGATTGCAGCTATCTAAAAATCTGTCTAATCCACGTGTCTCCTTAATCCCCAAATGGTTCCTGGCAACCACTATTTTTTTTTCTTTCTTTTTTGGTCTCCACAGTTTTTCCCTTTCCAGAAACTTTTACTGGGAGTTATACAGAATGCAGCCTTCATAAATTGGCTTGTTTCACTTACTAATGTACACTTAAGATTTTCCATGGTTTTCCAGTGCTTTATAGAGCATTTCTTTTCAGCACTAATATTCCATTGTTGGATATACCAGTTTATTTATTCATTCACTTGGGAAAGGGCATCTTGGTTGTCTTCTTGTTTTGGCAATGATAAATAAAGCTTCTATAATTATCCATGTGCAATATTGTGTGCAATTATTTCAATTCTTTTGGTAAGTACCAAGAAACAAAATCGCTATACCACAGATTAAGAGTGTTTAGTCTTACCAGAAACCACAGGACTATTACCAAAGTGGCTGTACCATTTTGCCTTCCACAAAAAACTGAATGAGTTCCACATCCTTGTCAGCATTTGATGTTGTCAGAGTTCTGGATTTTGACCATTCTTCTAGGTGTGTAGTGATACCTCATTTTTCTTTTAATTTGCATTCCCTGGTGACATGTTATGTGAAGCATTTTTTTCATTTGTTTGTCACCTGTGTATTTTCTTTGATGCTGTGTGTTAAGTGTTTGGCCTGTTTGTTAATGGGATTGACTGTTCTCTTATCTTTGAATTTTAAGTGTTTTTGAGTTTGAGATAATAGTCTTTTATTAGATATATCTTTTGGAAATATATTTTCCAAATATATTTCCAAAAAAAAAAAAAAAAAGGCCAGTCCATGCCTTATTTTCTCATTATTTTGGCATTGTCTTTCACAGAAGTTTTTAATTTTAATGAAGTCTTGATTGTCAATTATTTAAAATACATATTATAGAAATATAAAAATATAGATTGTGCTTTTGGTGCTGGTAGATAACTGATTTTTTAATTTTGATAAAATCTAGGGTTCCCCCCCCCCCAGCATAGATTATGCCTTGGTTGTCATGAGTAAGCACTGTCTGATTTTACATTATTAAAATATTCTTTGTAGTTCTTTTCAAAAGTTTTATAATTTTATGATTTTTTTTTTGTATGCAGCATGAGATTTTGGTCAGGTTTCATTCTTTGCCTACGAATGTTGAAATATTCCTTTGCCAATTTTCAAATTACTATCCTTTCTCCACTGGATTGTTTTTATATGTATATTTTAAAAAATCAAATGGCCATACATGTATGGGTCTATTTCTGGACTTTATGTTTTTTCCCATTGATCTATTGTCTATTCCTTTATTAATACCACAAAATCTTAATTATTGTATTCTCATAATAAGTCTTGAAATCAGATAGACTTATTTGTAAAAAAAATATTGTTTAAAAAATGTTTTTGGTTTATAAATATATTTGGCAAGTCAATATAAATTTTACAATCAGTTGTTCTAGATCTATGAGAAACCAATTATGTTTTGACTGGAATTTTGTTAAGGTATAGATAAAAATTATGATAATTGATGTATTTATTATAGTATTTCTTGCACCTTATGAATATAGTAATTACTCATTTGATATTTTCATCAACTTTTTGAAGTATTCATCAGACAGATTCCATACATATTATATTTAGATATGTACCTACTATGACATTTCTCTTTGGCATTATTGCTAATTTTATTGGTCTTTTATATTTTGGCTTCCAAATTTTCATTGCTACCACACAAAAATATATTGTGTTTTAATTTTTTTTTCCTTTCCAGGTTGTTATTTAAATTCCAGTTACTTAACATACAGTATATTAGTTTCCGGTATAGACTGATTCATCACTTGCATACAACCCCATGCTTATCCTAACAAATGCCCTCCTTAATCTCAAACACCTATTTAACCCAATGTTCCACCTCCCTCCCTCCAGGAAAGCTCAGTTTTTGTCTATAGTTAGGAGTGTTTCTTGGTTTGCCTCTCCCCCCTCCCTTATGTTCACTTGTTTTATTTCTTAAATTCTACATGTGAGTGAAATCTTATGGTATTTGTCTTTCACTGGCTGACTTATTTCATTTAGCATGTAACTCTCTAGCTCCATCCACATTGTTGCAAATAGCAAGATTTCATTTTTTTGTTAGGGCTAATAATATTCCATTGTATATCTATACCAATTCTTGTTTATCCATTCATCAGTGGATGGACTTTTGATCTCTTTCCAATAATTTGGCTATTGTTGGTAATGAAGTTATTAATATTGGGTTGCATGTGTCCCTTCATATTGCTATTTTTATATTGTTTGAACCTAGTAGTTCAATTGATGGATCATAGAGTAGTTCAATTTTTAACTTTTTGAGAAGGTTCCATATTGTTTTCCAGAGTGGTTGCACTATTTTGAATTCCCAGCAACAGTGTACTCTTATATTTTTATCTTGTATCCTTTGATATTGCTAAATCTGACATTAATTCCAAAAGTTTTCCTTTTTCTTTTATTTGGGTATCAAATTTTGTGATTTTTTTAATATGAAATTTATTGTCAAATTGGTTTCCATACAACTCCCAGTGCTCATCCCAACAGGTGGCCTCCTCAATGCCTATCGCCCACTTTCCCCTCCTTCCCATCCCCCCATCAACCCTCAGTTTATTCTCAGTTTTCAAGTCTATTATGGTCTGCCTCCCTCCTTCCCTAACTTTTTGTTCCCATTTCCCCTTCCCCATGGTCTTCTGTTAAGTTTCTCAGGATCCACATAAAAGTGAAAACATACGGTATCTGTCTTTCTCTGTATGACTTATTTCACTTAGCATAACACTCTCCATTTCCAACCATGTTGCTACAAAAGGCCATATTTCATTCTTTCTCATTGCCAAGTAGTATTCCATTGTGTATATAAACCACAATTTCTTTATCCACTCATCAGTTGATGGACATTTAGGCTCTTTCCATAATTTGGCTATTTTTGAAAGTATTGCTATAAACATTAGGGTACAAGTGCCCCTATGTATTAGCACTCCTGTAACCCTTGGGTAAATTCCTAGCAGTGCTATTGCTGGGTTCTAGTGTAGATCTATTTTTAATTTTTAGAGGAATCTCCACACTGCTTTCCAGAGTGGCTGCACCAGTTTGCATTCCCACCAACAGTGCAAGAGGGTTCCTGTTTCTCCACATCCTTGCCAGCATCTATAGTCTCCTGATTTGTTCATTTTAGCCACTCTAACTGACATGAGGTAGAATCTCAGTGTGGTTTTGATTGGTATTTCCCTGATGAGGAGGGACGTTGAGCATCTTTTCATGTGCCGGTTGGCCATCTGCTTATCTTCTTCAGAAAAGTGTCTATTCATGTTTTCTGCCCATTTCTTCACTGGATTATTTGTTTTTCAGGTGTGGAGTTTGGTGAGCTCTTTATAGATTTTGGATACTAGCCCTTTGTCCGATATGTCATTTGCAAATACCTTTTCCCATTCCGTTGGTTGCCTTTAGTTTTGTTGATTGTTTCCTTTGTAGTGCAGAAGCTTTTTATCTTCATGAGGTCCCAATAGTACATTTTTGCTTTTAATTCCCTTTCCTTTGGAGATATGCCAAGTAAGAAATTGCTGCAGCTGACGTTGGAGAGGTGTTTTCCTGTTTTCTCCTCTAGGGTTTTATGGTTTTCTGTCGCACATTCAGATCCTTCATCCATTTTGAGTTTATTTTTGTGAATGGTGTAAGAAAGTGGTCTAGTTTCATCCTTCTGCATGTTGCTGTCCAGTTCTCCCAGCACCATTTGTTAAAGAGACTGTCTTTTTTTCCATTGGATATTCTTTCCTGCTTTGACAAAGATTAGTTGGCCATATTTTTGTGAGCCCAATTGTGGAGTCTCTATTCTATTCCATTGGTCTATGTGTCTGTTTTTGTGCCAATACCATGCTGTCTTGATGATTACAGCTTTGTAGTAGAGGCTAAAGTTTGGTATTGTGATGCCTCCTGCTTTGGTCTTCTTTTTCAATATTACTTTGGCTATTTGGGTTCTTTTGTTATTCCATACAAATTTTAGGATTGCTTGTTCTAGTTTGAGAAGAAAGCTGGTGCAATCTTGATCGGGATTGCATTGAATGTGTAGATTGCTTTGGGTAGTGTTTACATTTTTGCAAGATTTATTCTTCCAATCCATGAGCATGGAATGATTTTCCATATCTCTGTCTCTTCTTCAATTTCCTTCATGAGCTTTCTATAGTTTTCAGCATACAGATATTTTACATCTTTGGTTAGGTTTATTCCTAGGTATTTTATGATTCTTGGTGCAGTTGTGAATGGGATCAGTTTTTTATTTGTCTTTTTATTGCTTCATTATTAGTGTATAAGAAAGCAACTGATTTCTGTACATTAATTTTGTATCCTGCGACTTTGCTGAATTCATTTATCAATTCTGCAGACTTTTGATGGAGTTTATTGGGTTTTCCATGTATAATATCATGTCATTTGCAAAAATTGAAAGCTTGACTTCATCTTTACCAATTTTGATGCATTTGATTTCCTTTTGTGGTCTGATTCCTGATGCTAGAACTTCCAACACTAGGTTAAACAACAGCAGTGACAGTGGACATCCCTGACATGTTCCTGATCTCAGGGGGAAAGCTCTCAGTTTTTCTCCATTGAGGATGATATTAGCTGTGGACTTTTCATAAGTGGCTTTTATGATGTTTAAGTATGTTCCTTCTATCCCTACTTTCTTGAGGGTTTTTTAAGAAAGGGTGCTGAATTTTGTCAAATGTTTTTTTCTGCATCGATTGACAGGATCATATCGTTCTTATCTTTTCTTTTATTAATGTGATGTATCATGTTGATTGATTTGTAGGTATTGAACCAGCCCTGCATCCCAGGAATGAATCCCACTTGATCATGGTGAATAATTCTTTTTATAAGCTGTTGAATTCGATTTGCTAGTATCTTGTTGAGAATTTTTTGCATTCATATTCATCAGGGATATTGGCCTGTTGTTCTTTTTTTTTTCTTTTTTTTTTTTTTTTTTGCTGGTTCTCTGTCTGGTTTGGGAACCAAAGTAATGCTGGCTTCATAGAATTAGTCTGCAAGTTTTCCTTCCCTTTCTATGTTTTGGAACAACTTGAGAAGATAGGTATTATCTTTGATTTAAATGTCTTGTAGAATTCCCCACGGAGGCCATCAGGTCTTGGACTCTTATCTGTTGGGAGATTTTTGATAACTGATTCCATTTCTTCACTAGTTATGAGTCTGTTCAAGTTATCTATTTCTTCCTGTTTGAATTTTGGAAGTGTGTGGGTGCTTAGGAATTTGTCCATTCCTTCCAGGTTGTGCAGTTTGCTGGCACATAATTTTTCATAGATTTCCCTGATAATTGCTTGTATTTCTGGGGGATTAGTTGTAATAATTCCATTTTCATTCATTATTTTATCTATTTGGGTCCTCTCCCTTTTCTTTTTGAGAAGCCTAGCTGGAGGTTTATCAGTTTTGTTTATTTAAAAAAAAAAAAAAAAAAACAACTCTTGATTTCATTAATCTGCTCTACTGTTTTTTTTAGATTCTATATTGTTTATTTATGCTCTGATCTTTATTATTCTCCTCTCCTGCTGGTTTTAGTGTGTCTTTGCTGTTCTGTTTCTATTTCCTTTAGGTGTTCTGTTAGATTTTGTGTTTGGGATTTTTCTTGTTTCTTGAGATAGGCCTGGATTACAATGTATTTTCCTCTCAGGACTGCTTTTTCTGCATCCCAAAGTGTTTGAATTCCTGTATTTCATTTGTTTCCATATATTTTTAAATTTCTTCTCTAATTGCCTGGTTGACCCATTCATTATTTATTGAGGTGTTCTTTAACCTCCATGCTTTTGGAAATTTTCCAGACTTTTTCCTGTGGTTGATTTCAATTTTCATATCATTGTGGCCTGAAAGTGTGCATGGTATGATCTCAATTCTTTTATACTTATGAAGGGCTGTGTTCTGATCTAGTATGTATCTATCTTGGAGAATGTTCCATATGCACTCGAGAAGAAAGTATATTCTCTTGCTTTGGGATGCAGATTTAAATACATCTGTCAAGTCCATCTGATCCAATGTATCATGCAGGGCCCTTGTTTCTTTGTTCATTCTGTGTCTAGATGATCTATCCATTGTTGTAAGTGGGGTATTAAAGTCCCCTGCAATTACCACATTCTTATCAGTACGGTTTCTTATGTTTGTGATTAATTGTTTTATATATTTGGAGCCTCCCATATTTGGCACATAGACATTTATATTTGTTAGCTTTTCCTGATAGATAGACCCTCCCTATAATTATTATATAATGCCTTTCTTCATCTCTTGTTACAGCCTTTAATTTAAAGTTTAGTTTTTTTCTGATATAAGTATGGCTACTCCAGCTTTCTTTTGACTTCCAGTAGCATGATAGATAGTTCTCCAGCCCCTCACTTTCAGTCTGAAGGTGTCCTCGGGTCTAAAATGAGTCTCTTGTAGACAACAAATAGATGGGTCTTATTTTTTATTCATTCTGACACCCTATGTCTTTTGGTTGGAGCATTTAGTGCATTTACATTCAATGTTATTATTTATAGACATGTATTTAGAGTCATTGTGATGTCTGTAGGTTTCATGCTTGGAGTGATATCTCTGGTACTTTTTGGTCCTTGCAACATTTCACTCACAGAATCCCCCTTAGGATCTCTTGTAGGGCTGGTTTAGTGGTGATGAATTCCTTTAGTTTTTGTTTGGGAAGACCTTTACCCTCCCCGTCCTCTATTCTGAATGACAGACTTGCTGGATAAAGGATTCTTGGCTGCATGGTTTTTTTCTGCTCATCACATTGATGAATTCCTTCCATTCCTTTCTGGCTTGCCAAGTTTCAGTAGATAGGTCTGCGACTACCCTTACGTGTCTACCTTTGTATGTTAGGACCCATTTATCCCTAGCTGCTTTCAGAATTTTCTCTTTAGTTTTGTATTTGTCAGTTTCAGTATGATATGTCATGCAGAAATCGATTCAAATTAAGTCTGAAGGGAGTTCTCTGTGCCTCTTGGATTTCAATGCCTTTTTCCTTCCCCAGATCCGGAAAGTTTTCAGCTATGATTTGTTCAAGTATATCTTCAGCCCCTTTGTCTCTCTCTTCTTCTTCTGAATTCCTATGATACTGATATTGTTGGATTTCATTGCATCGCTTAGTTCTCTAATTCTCCCTTTCTACTCCTGCATTTTTTATCTGACTTTTCTCATCTTCCTCTTTTTCCATAACTTTGTCTTCTAATTCACCTATTCTCTCCTTGGCCTCTTCAATCCGTGCTATGGTCTTCTCCATTTTATCTTGCACCTTATTTATAGAATTTTTTGTCTCCTCATGACTAATTTTTAGTCCCTTGATCTCTGTAGCAATAGATTCTGTACAGTCTTCTATGCTTTTTTCAAGCCCAGCGATTAATTTTATGATTATTATTCTAAATTCTTGTCCCGTTATATTGCTTAAATCGTTTTTGAACAATTCATTAGCTGTCGCTACTTCCTGAAGTTTCTTTTGAGGAAAATTCTTCCGTTTCTTCATTTTGGGTAGTCCCTGTGGTGGCTCCAACCTTCAGGGCACTTCCCCTGTGCTGCAGGGAGTAACTTGTGTTGGTGGGTGGGACTGCAGTCCAACCCAATGTCTGCTCCCAGCCCACCACAGGGGCCACAGTCAGACTGGTGTGTACCTTATCTTCCCCTCTCCCAGGGGCAGTACTCACTGTAAGTGGTGTGGTCTCTGTCTGGGCTACATGCACACTGCCAGGCTTGTGGTACTGCTTCGATGGGATCTGGGATTTTAGCTGGGGTGGATCTACAAGGTGCACAGGGGTGGGAGGTGTAGGCTTAGCTCCCTTTGCTGTCAAGGGTCCCCTGTGGGAGGGACCCTGTAGTAAAAGGAGGGAGGTAGACCTGTTAGAGGGATGGACCACAGAAGCACAGCATTGGATGTTTGCGTGGTGCAAGCAATTTTGGTGAGGGGAACTGGGTCCCTTTGGAATTTTGGCTGGGGGATGGGAGAGAGAGATGGTGCTTGCCAACGCCTTTGTTCTCCTGCCGAGCTGAGATCTGTCTTGTGGGGTCAACACCTCTCCCTCCAGGTGTCATCTAGCCCTCCCTGCTCTGTGAGAGCAGAGCTATTGACTTTTAACATTCCATATGTTAAGTCCCGCTGGCTGTCAGACCTCACAGAGTCTGCCCCCCCTTCTTTTGCAAGCCAGACTTCAGGGGCTCTGCCTTGCCAGGCGGGCTGCCCCTCCACCACCTATTTATCTTTAGTTACATGACAGTGTACTTTATTTTTTTTTTCTCCTGTAAGATAATATGCATTATTTCTATGCTTTTGGAACAAGGTTATGCTTTCATAACTTCTCAATATTTGAGAAACAGCATCTGGTGAGGTATTTGCACTACAAAACATTTGTCCTCCTTGACTGGAGGACAAGGGTTGCTTATTATAACCTCCCCCACCTCCCAAACAACTACACACAGAAGGGTTTGGTGCTTTGTGTTCTGACAAATTGGGTACTATATATCTGAGTAATATATATTTATGTATAAATAAAGAGGCATAGCTGAATAAAATCTTTTTAGAGATGAAAAAATTCAGAATGTAAATCACAACCTTTGTAAAAGTGTTCCTTGAATATGAAATTAGGAAATGACAGAAACTCCAAGAAAACAACTATACAGCTAACAGAAGTAGAAAAAAAAATAACTGATATATAAATAAATGATAGGATTATCCAACATTAAATACTTAAATTAGGGGAATTATGGAAAGAATTAGAGGGTATGATGAAATTTGAAAGGTTGGTGGAAAACTATTAGTTTCTTAAAATTTTCATTCCAGTATAGTTACCACACAGTATTATATTAGTTTCACATATACACTATAGTGATTCAACACTTGCATATGTCACCCACTTCCATACAACTCCCTGGGCTCATCACAACAAGTGCACTCCTTAATCCCCATCACATATTTCACCCATCCACTGAGTCCCCTCCCTTTTGGTAACCACCAGTTTGTTCCCTATAGTTAAGAGTCTGTCTCTCGGGTTTTCTCCCCTCCACCTTTGCTCTTTTGTTTTATCTCTTAAATTCCACATATGAATTAAATCATATGGTATTTGTTTTTCTCTGACTAGTTTATTTTGCTTAGAATAATACTCTACTTCCATCCATGCTGCTGCCAATGGCAAGATGTTATTCTCTTATTATGAATGAATAATATTCCATTCCAATAGTATATATACAGATACACTTCATTGCATCTTCTTTATCCATTCATCTATTGATGGACAGTTGGGCTGCTTCCACAATTTGGCTATTGTAAATCATGCTGCCATAAACATAGGGTTGCGTGTATCTCTTTGAATTAGGGTTTTTATATTATTTGAGTAAATACCCAGTAGTTCAATTACTGGATAAAAGAGTATTTATGTTCTTTTAACACTTTGAGGACCCTCTATACTGTTACATTCCTACCAACAGTGCAAGAGGGATCCTTTTTCTCCACAGAGGATTATTAGTTTTGATAGATGTGAGATTTGCAATCTTCATTTATTCATTCCTTCTACATTGATTAGTATATACTGAAATGTATGAGACTGATATACCTCTTGTACCAGTCCCAGGCTGAAATTAAATGAGAATTCTTCCTAAATTTTGAACATCTTCTTGATAGGGATTTTAAAGTAGGAAGACACATTTTACAGAATTCATTTCCGAGATATAAAAGAGTCCATACTGTATTTAGCCAGCTTTAAAATGAGAAAAATTAGAAAAAAAAGTAAGACTTTTCAAATGAGAAAAAATAAAACTTTCAATTTTGAGATGATTAATTTTATGACATACTTAATGTGAAAACTGTATTATATATTACAAGACATATGTGATTCTCTCTAGGTAAAATCGGACACCAGTTACTGATATATCTCCCTTCACTCTGTACTAATTCCTTTCCCTCCATTATAAAGAAAGCTGGGAGCGCCTGGGTGGCTCAGTCAGTTGAGCATTTGACTTTCGCTAAGTTCATGATCTTAACAGTTCATGGTTTTGAGTCCTGTGCTGATAACTGGGAGACCAGAGCCTGCTTTGGATTCTGTGTCTCCTTCTCTCTTTGCTCCTACCCCACTCACACTCTCTTTCCCAAAAAAATAAACATTAAAAACATTTAAAAAAATAAAATAAGGGGCGCCTGGGTGGCTCAGTCAGTTAAGCAACTGACTTCGGCTCAGGTCATGATCTCACGGTTCGTGGGTTCGAGCCCCACATCGTGCTCTGTGCTGACAGCTCAGAGCCTGGAGCCTGCTTCAGATTCTGTCTCCCTCTCTCTCTCTGCCCCTCCCCCACTTGTGCTCTGTCTCTCTCTCTCTCTCTCTCAAAAATAAATAAAATGTAAAAAAAATTTTTTTTAAATAAAATAAAATTTGCATGAGGAGCGCCTCAGTGTCTCTTTAACTGTCTGAATCTTGCTTTCAGCACAGGTCATGATCTAACGGTTCCTGTGTTCAAATCACATGCTGTCAGCACAGATCCTCCTTGGGATTCTCTTTTTTTTTTCTCTCTCTCTCTCTCTATTTCTTAGTCTCAAAATAAATAAATAAAACCTTAAAATAAAATACAAAAAAGAGGGGAGCCTTGGTGGCTCAGTCAGTTACATGTTTGACTTTGGCTCAGGTCATGTTCTCATGGTTCATGAGCTCAAACTCCGTGGTAGGCTCTGTGCTGACAGCTCAGAACTTGGAGCCTGCTTCTGATTCTGTGTCTCCTTTTCTCTCTTCCCCTTCCCATGCTCGTTTTCTGTCTGTCTCTCCCAAAAATGAATAAACATTTAAAAAAAAGAAAATTTAGATGAATAAAGCATGACATATATTTTTGCACAGAAAGCTCAGAGAGAGAACAAATGTATCAAACCATATTCAGTGTTGAAGACCAGTGGTTTTATAGTCCAGAGTTCATGAATGAAGCAACTCTTCCATGTTTCCAGGAACCTTCTGGAAACTGGTTTCAAGGGTTTGGCAGGGATGTCTGTGCTATCTCCTCATTAAATCCAATCCCTCAGTAATCTACTAGCCTTAAGCGTTTTATTGCTTAATACATCCTTTGCGTAAGAATAAATACAAAGAGACAAATTTAAACCTTCTCTTATCTAAACCAACAGTATTACCTACCAGATTGGCAGTATCCAGTAATGTGAAGTTCTTACCTTACCCGGTAAGGTAATGATATGCAAGGCATGCCTTTCTCTGATGTTTTTCTTTCTGTTTAGGTCAAAATAATTCCAAACAATTTCCAAAACATTTTGTCAATATGGATCAGGCTTGTAGTATTTTCAAGAAGCACATATAAAAATATATAATTTTGAGTAAGAAAAGCTAACTCATAGTAAAATTTGTAACATATAGTTGGACAACAAAAACATACACAATCAAGAGTACTAATTCATAGGAATATGTTCAAATTTAAGAACATGAATCAACTATAAAATTAGCTCATATCAAATTGTCTTGTTTTAACATGCATTTTAATCAAGAAAATGCCTCCTTGGGGACTTAATATATCCATTCAGCATTCTGCTTAGAGCAGTGTTAATCTCCTTGCTCCATAGACTATGGATGATGGGGTTTATGAATGGGGGCACTATGATATAAAGAATAACTGTCAGCAGGTTTTTAAGGGATGCGTCATTTGCAATGGGACCTAAGACAGCAATCAATCCAGAAATTAGAAACAAAAGAAGAATTACCAACTGCAGGGTAGAAGTAGATAAAGCTTTGTTATGGGCTTCCACTGAATGGATCTTAATCACAGTTGAAAATATATCAATATATGATATAACCAAAAAAGCAAAACATACTAAGGAAATAGAAGCACTTATAGCAAGGATCACTGATTCAAAAAACTGAACATCTTAAGATGATATCCTTATAATCTGTGGTACATCACAGAAATATTGGTTATATTGGACTTTGTGAAAGGGGAGCCTGAACATGTGACCAGTGAGCATAGCGGAATAGACCAGCCCACTTCCCCATGAGCCACCTGCTGCTTGTATGCACAAATGCAGTGTGATAGTCACCCCATAGTACAGAGGGTGATAGTCACCCCATAGTACAGAGGGTGGCAAAAGGCAACATACTGGTCATAGGACATCATTACAAGGAGTGCAAGCTCTACAGATGCAAAAAGAATATACAGGAAAATCTGAGCACACATTCTTTGAGTGAAATTGGCTTATTGCCTACCAGGCAATTAACAATTAATTTGGGAACACTAACAGAGATGCAGCAAAGGTCTATGAGGGATAAGTTGTTTATACAAAAATACATTGGAGAGTGAAGATGTGGGTCTGTTGCAATGGCAGTAATGGTCAGAAGATTTCCAGCCATGGCTCCTAAATAAATCAATAGGAACAGCAGACCTTGAAAATTTTGGAGCTCCCGAGAGCTTGAGATATCCATGAGGAGGAATTCTGTGAAAAAGGTGAGATTGCCCCTGTCTGCTAATATGCTGTAGTAACCTGGAGTGAAGGATAAAGTGAGAAGATAATGCAGAAATAAAAAGTGAATGCAGATAGTTCATAACATGTCCAAATAAATGCAGCCATTGGACACTGCATCATTTCTAACCAAAAAGCATGCATAGAAGAAATTGAAAGAAAGATTATATTTGAAACTATAAAGGCCATATTTCATGTGAGAGTTCTTTCCCACTCTGGTGAGATACCATACAAGTTTCAATAGTCATAAGATCAGAGAACTAAGCGTTGAGGATATAACACAAAACCAAGACCTATAACCTTGAGTATGTTATTGAGTACATTTATACCATTTGTCTAAAATATCTTTCCAGAGTCTGCTATTTAAATTTATCTTCTGTTAAGGCCTAGAACTATCAGGTTTTAACTTAAAATATCAACAATTGTATTTTTCTATTTTTAATATGTAGTCCAATTTGGAAGAAAAAAAGAAAAGGAAACAAAAAAGGAAAACAAATGTATAGTACACTTTTATTAAAAAAATATGACTTGTGTCACCATTTAATAATGATAATGACTTGCTTGCATTGGTACAATTATATGAATCTTCAATGTTTTTGCAAAAATATTTTAGACTAATTATTTGTATAATAATTATTTTAGTTATTTGTGATACTTCCATTATCTTCATTTTACGTAAAGAATATAATGTGATTAACTATCCAAAGAAAATGCTTAATGATTAAGTTGTATTATTGACTTCTGACATAGGTTACTGAAACAAATCAGACTTAACAGATACTTTTAATTTGCTTTATTAAAACCACACATTAACTATTGTGTATTAGAAGTCTCATTCTCATGCTCAATCTTTGCAGATTGCATGTAATTCTGAAGTTTTTCTATGTTAAAGTTAACTCACATCTCCTTTTTTCAAAAGTATTGAGGTGGATATGTGGAAAATGAATACTTTGGGGCCTAAAAGATATTCCAGCATATTTTTCCTGCTTCTTATGATCTTAGCGATATATAGAAATTGTTTGCTACAAAATTTTTAAAAATGAACAGTAGAATGAGTGGTATTACTACTCTCTAGCTCATTGTAAAACAGATAAAATATAATATTAAATAATCAGCATACAGCATCTCTGCCACATAATATGCAAGAAATGTGATAAGTTCTTCATAGTAATAACTATATGAAACATTTCAACGTTACTTCCTATACTTTGGAAATCATCTTTACTTACATAGTTTTAATTGCTATGAAATTCCCATAGATGTCAGAGTTATCCTTTAAAATCAATATTTTGAAAAATTTTATTCCTTGCACCTGCAGTATTTCAATTCCTAAGGAATCTTTGCATCTTTAAAGTTTCACTGTTTTGTTCAATGTGTAACAGATCTTCAGGTACTATTTTTAATACCAATTACCTAAAATAAATAATGGAATCAGAAACATTCAGTCTATTCTATGAAAATACATTTATCATATGGACAAGAACAGTAAAGTGTACAAATAGTCTTAAGACATATTACAGTTAGTATAGTAAATTATTCCTTAGTAACTTTAAAGAAGTATAAATTAACATACAAAATATATAAGAATGGAGGTAATAAATTTACCTTCACTAACAGCAGAATTATTTTGTGCAATTTAAGATATTTGACAAAATCTGTGATCTTGCCTCTTTCTTAAGTGAATAAAATTCAAGGAGTTACTTCTCAGGAAGATTCATGCTTACTTTAAATCACAAGAACAATGTGTCCCTGGGTGCTAAGCATGATGATTCCCTCGGAGGCTGGGACATATGGGTCAACCTCTGGAAAACCCTGGGGAACTTGTGACTGCAAACTCCGGGAGCTAGCTTAACTCCAATTCCTTGCTATACTTTAAAGATTAGTTAAATTTTAGTAATGGTTTTCAGCAATGAAATTAGCAAAGATCTCGTTAGACTTGGAAGTGTTAAAAGAATGTTTCTTCGGCTCTGTAGGTTCAACACAATTTCAAGTTTATGTCTGATTAGAAAAGGAAATGTAAGGGCGCCTGGGTGGCTCAGTCGGTTAAACACCTAACTTCGGCTCAGGTCATGGTCTCATGGTTCCTGAGTTCAGCCCTGCATCAGGCTCTGTGCTGACAGGTCAGAACCTGGAGCCTGCTTAGGATTCTATGTCTTCCCTCTCTCTCTGCCCCTCCCCCACTCATGCGCGCGCTCTCTCTCTCTCTCTCTCTCTGTCTCTCTCTCTGTCTCTCACTCTATCTCTCCCTCGCTCTCTCAAAAACTGAATAAACATTAAAAAATATTATTTAAAAAATGGGACACCTGGGTGACTCATCCATTGGGCCTCCGACTTTGGCTCAGGTCATGATCTCAGTTTAGGTCATGATCTCATGGTTCAGGAGTTCGAGCCCTGCATCGGGCTCTGTGCTGACAGCTCAAAGCCTGGAGCCTTCTTCAGATTCTGTGTCTCCCTCTCTCTCTGCCCATCCCCAGTTCACACTCTGTCTCTGCTCTCTCTCTCTCAAAAATAAAAAAAAATACTTTAAAAAATGTAAAAAAGAAAAAAAGAAAAAAAAAAGAAAAAAGTAATTGTATTATATCAATAAAATCATGTAACTTGTTTTTTTAAGTTTTTATTTAAATTTCACTTAACCCACAGTGTAATATTACTTTCAGGTGTACAACATAGTGATTCAACACTTTCATACAACACCTGGTGCTCATCACAACAGTGCATTTCTTAATGGCCATCACCTATTTAAAACACCACCTGGAGTGTAGTCTGTCTGGTAATCATCAGTTTCTTCTCTATAATTAAAAGTTTTTTTCTTGCTTTTCCTTTCTATTTTTCTCCCTTATGATCATTTGTTTTGTTTATTAAATTCCACATTTGGGTGAAGCCACAAAGTCTTAGTCTTTCTGTGACTAATTTATTTCACTTAGCATAATATTCTCTAACTCCATCCACATCATTGCAAATGCCAAGATTTCATTCTTTTTTATGGCTGATTAATATTCTTTTCTCTCTCTCTCTCTTTATATATATATGTATATATGTATATAATATATGTATATTTATATAAATATATGTATATTTATATATAGTATATGTATATATGTATATTTACATATATGTATATGTGTAATGTATATGTATATACATACATATATATAACATTATTCATGTGTGTGTGTGTATATACACACACACACACACACACACAAACACACAATAGCATAAATTCACATGTAATTTATATATATCAGAAGCTCCCTCTCTCTCTCTCTCTCTCTCTCTCTCATCTTTTTTTATCTATTCAGCAGTCAATGGACATTTAGGTTTTTCCATTTTTTGGCTATTGTTGTTAATGCTGGTTCAAACTTTGAGATGCATGTATCCCCTTGAATTCATATTTTTGTATTCTTTGTGCAAATACCTAGCCGTATAATTGTTGGATGGTAGGGCAGTTTTATTTTTAACTTTTTGAGGAAACTCCAGAGTGGCTGCACCAGTTTGCCTCCAACAGTGCAGACGGGTTCCCCTTTCTCCACATCCTTTCCAATACCTGCTGTTTCTTGTATTGTTGATCTTAGCCATTCCTTTTTTTTTTTTTAACGTTTATTCATTTTTTTGAGAGACAGAGAAAGACAGAGCATGAGTGGGGGAGGGGCAGAGAGGGAGGGAGACATAGAGTCCAAAGTAGCTCCAGGGTCTGAACTGACAGCATAGAGCCCTACACGGGGCTTGAACTCATGGAGGTGAGATCATGACCTGAGCCGAAGTCAGATGCTTAAACGACTGAGCCACACAAGCGCTCCTGATTTTAGTCTTTCTGACAAGAATGAGGGGTATTTCATTAAATTTTTGATTTGCATTTCCGTGATGTTGATGTTCAGTGTCTTTTCATGTGTCCGTTGGACACCTGTATGTTTTCTTTAGAAAAATATCTATTCATGTCTTCAGCCCATGTTTTAACTAGATTATTTTTTGATGGTTGAGTTGTTTAAGTTTTTATACATTTTGGATATTAACTCTTTTTTAAATTTTTTTAATGTTTATTTATTTTTGAGACAGAGAGAGAGCATGAACAGGGGAGTGTCAGAGAGAGAGGGAGACACAGAATCTGAAGCAGGCCCAGGCTCTGAGCTGTCAGCACAGAGCCCGATGCGGGGCTCAAACTCACCGACCGTGAGATCATGACCTGAGCCGAAGTCGGATGCTTAACCGACTGAGCCACCCAGGCGCCCCTTAACTCTTTATTAGATATGTCATTTGCAGATATCTTCTCACATTCTGTAGGTTTTCTTTAGTTTTTAGATGGGGTAAGAAAGTCTTGCAGAATACATTTTTTAAAGAAAGAAAGCTAGGGAGAAATGAATTGTGAAGTATAGTGGGACTCTTATTCAGCAGAAGTGTTTGGAATAAATCCTTGCATAGAGAGTAGGATCAATAAGATACTAGTCCCCAGATGTTAGGCACTGTCCCTCAGATGTAGTTCTTAGGGAAAAATCCAGTTTGTCAATATTCTGAAAGTTCTTAGTATCCAGAAGTCTGTAGAGAAGCTGAGAGAGACGCTTGTGTGGCTCAGTCAGTTAAGCCTCTGACTCTTGATTTTAGCTAAGGTCATGATTTCACAGTTTGTGGGATTGAGCCCCATATTGGGCTCTGTGCTGACAACATGGAGCCTGCTTCGGATTCTCTCTCTCTCTCTCTCTCTCTCTCTCTCTCTCTGTCTCTTTCCCATACTCTCTCTCTCTCTCTCAAAATAAATACATAAACTTTTAAAAAAGGAAAAACGTTAAAAAAAAAAGAAGCTGACAGACAGTGAGGTAAGAAATCTCCAAGAAAATCTGAAAATAAAGTCTCAAAAATCAGTTTCTACTTTCCTACTATGTAAACACAGCTAGGAATGGTCACAGGATTTTTCACATAATTTATTGATTTTTTTTGAATTCAAGTCTATGATAGCAGAAATATTTCTGACTCAGTACATGTCATTTGGGCTTCACCAGATTAGACAACCTTCGACAAGGATTTCACAAAGACCCAGCAGATCTTTGTTTACCCTCCATCAATACTACTTGTGCTGCTTATGTATGTGTATTATTTAAGCAGAAAGCCACAATTTGTAGGTTTGCTCACTTGATAGAGTTTGCAAACATTTCTTGATGCAGAAATGAGACTTTACATCATATCAGAGTACATAGAAGAACTGATATGCAGTAGATATGCAAACTTGTGATGAATAAAAAGAAAAGTGGTGTTAAGGCAGCTAACAAGTTTTTTTTTTCTTTTTCATTTTAATGAAAACATAACACTCAAAAGAGGAAAAAATGTGGGGAAACATACATACCAAAGTTTTACTATTCAAGATTTTTTTGAATTACTGAATAGTATAAATTTGCATTTAATATTTATAAATGGAATTATCTGAGAATCCCAGCTACAGCTGAAATTTACCCAAATGTGAGTTTCTGGAAAGTTTGAAAGGCATGAAATCAACTGGACTTAATTTTGAATCATGTTTACATAATTTCTACTTTTAAAATATTTTAGTAGATGAGCTACATGATTACTTACTACTGTATAATACAGTTCAATACGAGTTTCTTAGCAAACTGAAAGTGTGTAGGCAAATTTTTTAATGGGAAATCCTCACATTTTTTTCTACTTTCATTTTTATTATTACTTAACTATCCCATTCGAATATTCTTTTCCAACCTTAGAGTTTAAGTGATCTTTTATTAATTACTGTTCATGTCACTTTTCTTCTAAAATAAAATCTTTTAGGAAGCCTATTTAGTTCATATCAATTTAACCGTTAACTGAGCAACTGATTACTTATCCTCAACTAGTTTTTTTTTTTACATTTATTTATTTTTGAGAGACAGAGCACAAGTGGGGGAGGGGCAGAGAGAAAAGGAGACACAGAATCCAAAGCAGGTTCCAGGCTCCGAGCTGACAGCACAGAGCCTGATGTGGGGTTCAAACTCACAGACCATGAGATCATGACCTGAGCCAAAGTTGGATGCTCAATCGACTGAGCCACCCAGGCGCCCCCCTCAACCAGTTTTTGAATATGATGCTGGGTGTTGAGTTTAAAATTATGTGAGTTGAGAAAAAAAAAATTATGTTAGGACAATCTCACAATCTAGAGAGACTGACTTTCAATTAATATGCATTATAAATATTACCTGTGTGGAATTATTTGAAGAAGAGATAAGACAAAAGTAGAGAAGGCTTATGGAGAAAAATCTGGACTAAAATAGCTGAGAATGAAAAATTTAAATAATCTAGATGGTGGACTGAGATTTTAAGAGAGAAATACGTACAGAGGTAAAAGTGTATGGTAGATGGACTTCATGTTTGAGAAACTGAAACGTGTTTACTTTGACTATAGTAAAAGGTCTCAGCAGAAGTGTAGGACAAGATGATATAGAAATTTGATATGAATCCAAATCATAAAATGATTTTATGTACTTTTTCAATAATTTGGCTTTGATTCTGAGGGAAACTAGTAGCCATAAAAACTTGTCAGGAATAACATAATCATGCTTGTTATTAATGACACTATTTAGTAAATATAAGATTGTAATTAGTTGGGAACTTAAATCAAGAAAAAGGTAATTGAAATATTTCTTCATAGAATTATAGCTCTTAGACAGTATACTCTTAGTAATAATACAAATATGGGGATAATTTTACCAAATGATAAAATTTAGAATTAGCAATTTAATAGATTTTTACAAGTGGAGATAAAGAAAGGAAAATATCTGTGATGAGTGGCAGAAGTCTTTATTTGGAAACCTGTGCTGATGATATTGAAAATACATCAAGGATTCATAATAGCCAAAAGCTGGAAGCAACACAATGACCATGGACATGGGAATGGATAAACAATGTGGCTATTTCCATACACTTAACACTATACAACAATTAAAAAAATAATATATTGAGTCACATCAACAAATATCAAAAGCTTCCTTTATGTTCCATTCGCTAAAGCAAATGAGCACATACTAAAATACACAGATTTCATTTCTGTGAACTTTGAAAACAGGCCGAGCTCATATATGGCAGTAGAAATAAGAATAATAGTTACCTTTGAAGGATATTGGTTGAAAATTGCATGAAAGATATAAAATGTGCAAAAATGTGAGAGTTATTACCTTATTTTCAAAATCAGATTGCAACAATATATAAAGATGCATGGGTTAATATCTGGTGAACTTTAGGTAATGAAGTTGAATTGTAAGTATATGTAGGACATGTACCTAAATTTAGAATATGCAATGATGGATAAATTAAATATCAGTGTATTGGCCTTGAAAAATGGATTTGAAATTCATCAATATCAATAACTTTTGATACCATAGTAGAAAATGGAATAATTCAGGAAGCATACATGTGCTATGAAGACAAGTAAAACTAACATAGACCCATTATAAATAACATAATATAACAGGGTCAGGCTGTGTTATTGTAAATGTGTGTCTTGTTTACCATCACAGTTTAAGCAGATATTCAACTTAATGTAATAATTTCTATAAAATGTTTTCTATATTTTAAAATAGTGCTTTTTCCCCATTGTGTAAACACCTGTGAAAAAATAAATAATTTAGATTAGAATATTATTTAAATAAGTGTGATATAGTTACACATTTTTCTTTTTAAAAAAAATTTTTTTAATGTTTTTATTTATTTTTGAGGCAGAGAGAGACAGAGCATGAGCAGAGGAGGGGCAGAAAGAGAGGGAGACACAGAATCCGAAGAAGGTTCCAGGCTCTGAGCTGACAGCACAAAGCCCGATGTGGGGCTTGAACTCACAAAGTGCGAGATCATGACCTGAGCTGAAGTCGGACACTTAACCGACTGAGCCACCCAGGCATCCCAGTTACACATTTTTCTTATAGAGCTTTCAGAGTTCCTGTCTCTCTATCTTCCTTGTTTCCAAGGCTGAATAATATTCTATTATATACATATAATGAGAAAGAAAAAAATTATGTCATTTGCAGCCACAATTTTGTTTGACGAGAACTATGGAAATACTTTTATCACAGTATTATGTATCTGTATGGAAATAGAAGTAATTCAAATATATTTATTCAATATATATTTAATACCTAGTATATATTATATGATATATATCCAATTATGTATATCCACATCTATGTATCCATATTCATATATTTATATCTGTGTGTGTGTGTGTGTGCGCGCATGTGTTTTGGATCATGATCTCACATCTTTGTCCATTCATCTAAGTAAAATAAGTCAGATAAAGAAAGACAAATACTGTATGTTATTACTTATATGTGGTACTGAACAAAGCAAAAAATGTAGAAATAGGGTAGAATTATGATTATCAGGGGGTCATGGAGAAAATAGGAATGTGTTGTCAAAATACACACAGTTCTAGCTAGAACATGAATAAGTGAATAAGTTCTGGGGGTCTAATGCACAGCAGTGTGATTATAGTTAACCATACTGTATTATGTTATTAAATTTGCTAAGGTAGTGAGCCTTAATGTTCTTACTACAAATAAGAAATAGGAGTTATATGAAGTGATGGAGGTGTTAGCTAATGTGATGGTGGTATTAGTTTGCAATATATAAATTATCAAATCAACACATTGAACATCTTAAACTTACACATGTTAAATACTAATTGTATCTCAATAAAGCTGGAAAAAAACAAAAATAAACTCTTTTCCTTTGATAATTCTTAGCTCTACTAAAATTATCCTAACTTTTATCTTCTTTTAAAATATTTTACCTGCTGTTGTTTTTATAAATTTAATTTCTTTGTCATTCTGAATTGATTTTCAGGTACACTTGTAAGGTGAGGAAATAACTTCTTGAAAGTCTGTTCTTTTTTCACTGATTTGTACTTATGTGTTTTCCATAATTTTTATAGAATGTTAATACTTGCTTTTAGCCAAGAGTGTTATGCTTTAACTATATTTCAATCAAAATAACATTGTTAATATTTTAAAACTTTTTTATATCTAGTAAATTTATACTTTGTTTTTAAAAACTATTTCTCTAAACATTATTAATTTTCCTCACATATTTCTTTATTTCAACTTTGAAAAATAATAATCAATTTCCAAATATCCTGTGTAATTGAAAATAACAATTTCATTTTTGATATAATTTGCTTAGTAGAAATTCATATATATATATATATATATATATATATATATAAATTACTTATAAAAATATATACTCTTCATTCATTTACTTCTTTTACATCTGTTTCTTAATAAAATTTTGATATCATCCAGGTACAGTTTGGTAAAGATTGAGATAGGACAATTGTGTAGTGATGATTCTACATAAATATGGAAGTTAAGCTAATGGGATTTGCCAAATTATATATAAAAGAGAAATAGAAAAGGTGGCTAACACAAACACAGGAAAAAGGACAGAGAAGGAGTGAATGGTACTGCTTAGGTATCAGAGACACAAGACACAGACAGGTCTTAAAGTGCTCATAGTTTCAAAATTAGAAATTTATTCATGAAGAGTTTAAAAAGTAAAGTATTTAAAAATCACTTTCTTTTTCTTTGCTCATTTGTTTTGTTTCTTAATTTCCACATATCAGTGAAATCATATGGTATTTGTCTTTCTCTGACTGACTTATTCCACTTAACATAATACTCTGTAACTCCATCCATGTTGTTGCCAATGGCAAGATTTCATTCTTTTTCATGGCTGAATAGCATTCCATTATGTAGATAGATGATCGAGAGATAGATAGATAGATAGATATAGATATAGATATTGTATGTGTTAGATGGTAGTTGGAAGATGTGGTGTATATATAAGATACAGATATAGATATTGTATGTGGTAGATGGCAGATGCATATATTTATATATACACCACATCTTCCAACTACCATCTAACACATACAATATCTATATCTATATCTATATCTGTATCTATATCTATCTATCTATACTTATATCTATACCTATAGATATATAGATATAGATAGATATAGATACAGATATAGATATAGATATAGATGGTATAGATGATATAGATATAGATATACTATAGATACAGATACAGATATATCTGTATAGATACAGATATAGATATAGATATACTATATACTTATAAGATATACTTATATCTATACCTATAGATATATAGATATAGATAGATAGATATAGATACAGATATAGATATAGATATAGATGGTATAGATGATATAGATATAGATATATACACCACATCTTCTTTATCCAGTTATCAGTTGATGGACACTTGAGATGTTTCCATAATTTGACTACTGTAAATAATGCTGGTATAGACTTTGGGGTGCATGTATCTCTTTGTACTTAAATGTAAATGTCTTTCCAGCATAAGTTCTGAGCGGTGGACATCATGGACCATTTCATAGATGGAGCTTTTCAAGGAATGACTAACAGTTGTGTATGTAAGTAAAGCCCTTCCCAAAGTGTCCCCGAATGAAGGCATCTGCCATGGCAAAGGAAGAGGAACACATTTTAAAAAGTGAACTTAAGGAAACCAATCCAAATGTTATCATTGTATAATTTTCTCTGGAACAAAATATGTAATTGATCTAATGATAACTATCCTTAGTATAAAACTGCTTTTAGGAACAACTATGAAAGAGAAAAACTTTTGTGTATCACCACATTCAAACTGAAACTACAATTATCAAAGGAATATTCAGAGAATCACAGATAAGCAAGATTAATAAAAAGTCAATACATACTGCCAATACATGTTCACCCCTTCATGTTAGGATGTCCTTGGAACCACAGTAGAGGGGACGGCCATCTTGCCAGCGCAACCCAAGGAAAAGCCCCTAGTAGTGTGCCAGAGTGAATTGGAGGTCAACCAATCACCGAGCGACAGCATGACCTGATGCGAAAAAGACCCACCTGGACCTAAACCTAGAACCGCTGCAGCTTAAAAACCCCACCCCACCACACCTGGGCGCGACTTCCCTGACTCCTCTCTCTCTTTCTCTCCTTGAGTTACGGAACTTCGCCCGAGAACTCAGTTCCCGATAAAGCCTTTGCTAAAAATTTTTTAGCCTCTGACTCTTATCTTTACCCTGTCTTACGCCTGACCCTAACACTTCAGCCCCTCCTCCAGACTCTCCTGGCTTCTAGCTAATTTGGACATGCAGATTTAGAAATGAGGACATAATACTACAATCTGGGATGGAAGTCACAGCATCATGGAGTTTACTGGACAAGGTTTTAGCCCTGGCTATGTAACAGTCTCCCCCCCTGAAATAAGCCATGTAAAGTTATTTCATTGTACAAGAATTGTTTTCATCTATAGCTCTTAGATGGAAGAAAAAAAAAAGAGAAATATGTCCACTGTTACTTATGTCATCCTGCTTGGTTTTGGGGACCTTGAAGAAAATGAAACTATCCTTTTCTTTTTATTCCTCAGCCTTTATATGATCACACTGTTTAGTAACCTGCTGCTGATCTTTGCTGTCCAGAAAAGTTCACATCTTCATACTCCAATGTATTTTTTCCTGTGCCATTTATCCTGTGTGGATGTTGGATACTTAAGCAGCATTTTTCCCCAGTTGCTGTGGGAGGTTTTGGCTGCTGGTGTCACTATCTACTTTACTGCCTGTGTGATGCAATTGTACGTTGTTGGTGCTCTGCCCACTGTGGAGTGTTTCCTCCTGGCTGTCATGTCCTATGATTGCTCTTTGGCCATCTGTCGGCCCCTGAGATACTCAGTACTTACGGACCACAGAGTTTGTGTCAAGTTGGCAGTTGCTTCGTGGACTGGTGGTTTTCTGTTCGTGGGTGCCGTGCTAGTTTTGCTTACCTCTTTAACTTTCTGTGGTCCCCACATCATCAACCATTTCTTTTGTGACTTCTTCCCACTGGTGAAGCTTTCCTGCACAGACACTACAATGGTGGAAAGGGCAGCATTTGCTTCATCACTCCTATCCCTGTCTCCATTCTTTTGGACATTGTTACCATACGGTTGCATTCTGTCCTCCATTTTAAGGATTTCTTCTTCTACCGGGAGACACAGAGCCTTCTCCACCTGCTCATCCCACTTGATTGTGATGAGTTTGTTTTATGGAACTCTGGTTGTGGTGTACATGATACCACCATCAGAAACAACATTCAGTCTGAACAAGATTTTCTCACTTTTCTACACAGTCCTCATACCCATTCTTAATCCCTTAGTTTATAGTCTGGGAAACAAGGATGTTCAAATTGCTCTGGAGAAAGAAGCCACACCCAGTTGTTCAATAGATAACTAGGGCTAGATAAAAAGGTGGTCTATTGAAAAAATGTGGTCCAAAATGGAATTGGAGTAGAACTTGGGGACTGTGGAAATTCCGTTTAGGCAGTTGGTCAATCAATTAAAATGAATCAATAAATTTATAATAATATGGATATGACCAATAAATAAAACATCATTAATATTATTAACTTCAAATTAAATGGAAACATTAACTCTATGTGAGGTAGTAGAATATCAGCTATAAAATTATTACAACATGATTTTCAAGAGTATTTCTATCTATATGAAATTTTGTCCTCACCATTCCCTGAGAGCAGCAGTGTGTGGACTCAATTATATAGGATACACTGCTAAAAATTGTTAACATCTTAGTAACTTTATTAACATGGAGAAATTTGCTTCCACGTTGGATGTAAACTTTCTTGATAGTACTTTGTGTACTTAAATTTTCTTCACTAACTTGTAATTTAGGATACTTTAATTAGGAATAAGCCAAAATATGTGACTAAATCCTAAAAGAGTAAATACTAAAGAAAAATAAAAGTATAGTTGGAAGAAGTCTGACTTAAAGTATTTAATAATAGAGATTGTTTTAAGAATTTAGCTTATATTGATGTAAATAAAATAGAAATCATATCTTCTAGTACTGCTTTTAGAGTACCATTATCGATAAAAAAAAATAACACAATTTTTACTGCAGTTAAAAACAAAAAACAAAAAACAAAGTCAGGACAATTTCAAAGAATATGACCAAGTGTGAGTTCAGGCTGAGATTATCAAGGCATTTTAAATACTTATAGAACTTAACAGGGTGTATCATTTTGATATATATATATATATATATTAAAGCAGGGGCACCTGGGTGGCTCAGTTGGTTAAGCGGCCGACTTCAGCCCAGGTCATGATTTCACAGTTCGTGAGTTCAAGACCCACGTCGGGCTCTGTGCTGACAGCTCGGAGACAGGAGACTGTTTCAGATTCTGTGTCTTCCTCTCTCTTTTCCCCTCCCCTGCTCGCACTCTGTGTGTGTGTCTCTCTCTCTCAAAAATAAACATTAATTTTTTTTAAATATTAAGGCAGTTAATGAAATATGAATAATCAGAATTTGACATAGGTTATGACGAAAATGAAATAGCTATGTGAAGGGAGCAGATTGAAATGCAATGGCCCCAAGACAATTGGAGATGCATATAAAAAAAAAGTAGAAGCCCTTTATAGCCCTGAGGTATAATCATACTTCATACAATACAAAGGAATCAATTCCAAGTATATTATGGAATCTAAATGTAAAAACCTAAAGATTAATTTAGAAAAATATCTTTTTGTGTGTGAAATTAAGGTAAAGGGATACTTTTTAAAATCAAATATAAAGGAAAATATGTGGAAACTCGGCTATATTCAAATTAAAAATTCATGTTCATGACAATACATCTTTGGAGAAAAATGCAAAAGAAAGCGATAGACAAAGGGTGACTATATATTATAAGCAATACAAAGCAGATCTAGGTCACATCTAAAATATATAAAGTATTTCTACAAATTAATAAGAAATTTGCAGCAAACCCAGGGGAAAATATATATAACATAAGCTTTAATATCGTTTTTAAAAATATGAAAAACAAATGGTCAAAAACTTATGCAAAGATAAATTATCTTCTTCTGGGTGTCACCAGAGGGCAGATATTGAGAATAGATTTTAAGCGCAAGTAACTTATTTGGAGACCTGTCTAAGGAATCATAGGTGGTAGAGCTTGGAATTGATTTAAGAGTCATAAGAAAAACAGGTTTGGATACATTAATGAAAAATTACCAGTGATATGAACTGAAACTCAATCCCACTGGTAATTTCAGGAGAAGATTTAGAAAAAATCTCTGAATTTCTTCACTTATTTAGCAAGAGCATATAGTACTTATTACCAACAATGACTGTCATTGGTAGAAATCTTTTCCTGGGAGCACTGAGTCCCAATTTTTTGCAAACAATGGGACAAGCACGTTCCTGGAACGAGATGCAACTCTCAGAATGATATTCACTAAGATTGCAGTAAGAAGTCATAATCTTGTAGCAGAATGGTGAACATGGATGGATGTGGACAAGGCACCAACAGTTTCAACATCAGCACTGAGCTTTTTATACCTCAAAGAACTTCAGAAAAAAAACCATATGGGAAAACTATTACATTTCCATCAAAACAGTTAAAATCAATGGTGATGCTAGAATTTGTCAAGGATGCAAAGGAAACAACTTTCATATTCTACTAGTGAGAATAATATATGTTAGGATCTACTAAGTTTGAGCATATGCTTAATTGTAAAGCAACAGTTCTACTCCCTGGTATTTACATAGCAAAAAATGCATGTGATACAAAAGATATTACCAAAAATGTTTAGTATGAGAATTATTTCGAAAGGGGCATAAACATCTTTTTTTTTCAGGGGGATGGGTAAACATCTTAGATATTTATCATTAGAATGGATATAAAAACTTTGACACGTACATATATGGAATAACATACACATTTTATTATGAGAGACATATAGCTAATGAAATAACACAATGTGTGATTTTTAAAAAAAAATGATAATGCCTATATTACTGTTCTTTGATCATTTTATTTGTGTGGCATTTCACTATAAGATGTTTGAAAAATATAACCATTATCTTCACATTCATACAAAATGATAGGTTAAATGAGGATATAAAGGTTAATTTTTACAACATTTTTATTTATATATGCCACAAAAGAGGAAGCATTCAAAAATTTGTTTCCACACATCTATTAGTGATCCTGACATTGATCAAACCATTCTACAGACTTTTTCACATCATCTTAGATAGTCAGAGTTATTAACCTACTATTGGCATTTAGTGCCTCAGTGGCCTTTCTGAATATCACTTCTGCTATCTTCATTAAATCCTACCATGAGACATCCCACAGGGGGATTTTATGGTTTTTTATCTTGAAAACAAGTATTGATTATTCCAACTAATGGGAAAAGGAAGGCTGGTTATCTGTTGTGCCCCAGGAGAAGAAACAAAGTTGGAATATAATATTGGCATGCAACACCTAAGCAACTGACCTTTCTAGTTTTGGAATAAAGTTTTTGAAAATCTGAATTCGACTGTCATACTGTTGTTCACTTACTTGCCAGGATATGCTTAAACTTACACTAGAGAAAGTTTGAGTAGGGATAGAAAAGAGAATATTGATGTAGCACAGCCCATGGTGCATTCGGCTTCACTTACATTATTCCACACCCAATGCAAGTTATAACAGCGCAAGCACATTCCACTCAGTCACTCCCAATAAATGCAGCTTTTGAATAAGTATGGAAGGCAAGGAAGAGACAGTTGATGATTCTAAAAAGTAAACAGTAGCAGTGCAATTTGGGGAAGAAGACCAGAATTTGAACTAACAATGAATCAGAGGTAAGTTTTTCACTGTTGCTCCATTTTCCTGTCCTCGAAGTAAGTCAACCAAAATCTATAAATGGGTACCAGTGCATTTACAGGAGATCTAGGAAAATCTTTCTAGTTCTTCCTCAAGGACAAGAAAAGGGAATTCCTAATATTTCAGCAAAATTCAGAATCTTCTCTAATTTTTCTATTTATTTGGTACCATTATTCACTTCCCTATAACTCTACAAGAGTGCAGAGTGGGGACCTTCAGGGGCCGTTTTCTTCAGCAGAGGGACTGTGTTCATAAATGGTTGTGGAGATCCCCATATCTTTTCTTCCTGTTCAGTTTTGCCAAGAACATAGTGTATTACCAAGAAGTACATGCAAAATGTGACAACTAAATTCCTAGTTTTCTGGGAACAAGGCAGAAAAGGGGAGGCCCAAGGAATGAAATTTACCAGAAAGATTCTGGAGCCAGTGAGATTCAGTTAAGTAATGCCATGAAGTTTCACATCCATTCATATGATCATAAAGAGCACTTAAGACTTAAAATTGAACTTAACTGATAGACCACCATAAGTTTGTAGACTTCTCACTGGGTCATGCACATGTGGACATATCTAAGTAGAACTGCAAAAAGTCTGAAAGTGGAAGACAACAAAACCAAAACAGAAGCAGCTGGTTAAAACTTGTACCATAAGCTTATATGGGATGATTTATGCTAAAAAATAAAGAGAATAAAGAAAAGTCAGCATTTTCTGTATTATTTAAACAATACCTACAAACTCATCATAAACTATACAAAATTTCCACTATCACTCCAAAATTACTTGGCATGTAAAGAAACAAGAAATTTTCAACTTGCTATAGAAAAAACAATTATATGATGTCAATGCCAAAGTGCCAATTATTGAATTTTTATAGGCTTTAAAGCAGCTATTATAAAAACGATTCACTGAGTAACATTCAACACATACTAAGATAAAGGACACATAAATATATAGACAAACAAAGACAGAAACATTGAAATTTTAGACTAAAAAATGAAATGAGGGGTGCCTGGGTGGCTCAGTTGGTTGAGTGTCCAACTTTTGGCTTCACTTTAGGTCATGATCCCACAGTCTACACTGAGCTTGGAGGTTGCTTAAGTTTCTCTCTCTCTCTCTCTCTCTTTCTATCTCTCTGCCTCAGTCCCCTTCTCACGTGCTCTCTTTCCTGATTAAAAAAAAATAAATTTAAAATTGAAATTATATATTAATTAGGTGAACTCAAAGAGAATGAAGACCATAGAGGAAAGAATCAGAACTATAAGGTAGTTCACTCAAAATTATTCAAACTGAACAATATTAATAGCAAATATTGGTAAATGAAATGACAGACTCTCAGGGGATTTATGGATAAATAACAAAGAAAAAAATCAATTATCTTGTCACTGGGGTCCCAAAAGGAGAGGATAGAACTCAGGCAGAAAAGTCACTAAAAGAAATTGTAGCTGAAAGCATCACAAATTGGCAAAACAACATAAACTTACAAATTCCAAAGGCTAACAAAGACTTAACTAGAATAAACCCAAACATATACATGCCTAATCACAGCATAGTCAAACTGTTAAAAATGAAAAACAATGACAAATCTGTAAAGCAATCAGAAAAGAATGACACATTGTGTATGTATAAATGTCAAATGATTATGGATTTTCTTCTGAAAATGTGGAACCCAGAAGGAGGTGAAACAAAATGCTCATAGTGCTGAAAAAAAAAAAAACAAAAACAAAAACAAAAAACAAAAACCAGTGGTAAACCCAGAATTCTCTACCCAGTGACTTTATCCTTCAGGAATAAAAATGTAATAAAGGCATACCTAGATAGAGCAAAACTAAGGGAATTCATCATCAACAGATATTTTTTAAAACAACTCCTTCAAAAAATTATTTCAGATAGGTGGTGAATGATAAAAAAAAAAGAGGTTTGGAATATCAGGAAGAACAAAGGGTAAAAATAATGATAAATAAATTATTCTTGCTTGGGTTCTTGAAAATATGTTTGATGATAAATTACAAAAGGTATAATTTGTCCCATGCAGTTTATAGTAGTTGTAGGTTTTTTTTTTTAAATAGATGAAAGCACTTAAAGAGAGGAATGTAAAACAAACAAACAAACAAACAAAACTTATGTGATGGTAAAATTTCTACCTGAACTTAAAATGTAAAATACTGATTTGTGGCAGATTGTAAAAGGTTCATTGTTAGAAGGTAGAGGTGGGTCCAAAAAGTACCCCACAGACTGATAAGTCACTTTAAGACTGAAAAATGAAGCAAGTCACTCCATATAATTTACACAGAGCTTTATTCAGGGTAACTACTGACCTGGTAATCAACTGGGTGAACAGATGATCCAGGTGGTACCTAACTATTTTCCAACTCCATTCCCCAAGGTATTCTCTATCAAGTTTGGACCTTAATACTCAACTTTTATGAAGTGGGGGGTATGGTGGTGAGGTTACAGGTAGTTATCTAAAGTGGCATCATCCGTACACCAGAGGATCTATGCTAGTTACCCAAAGTGAGTGGGGTCTTCTGTGCATCAGTCACCTCTATTAGTTGCCTAAAGTGGCGCTTTCTGTGCACCAGCCATCTCTGGTAGATAGCTGAAGTGGAGCCTTCTGGGGGTGCCTGGGTGTCTCAGTTGGTTGGGCTGCTGACTTCAGCTCAGGTCATGATCTCATGGTCCATTTGTCTGTGAGATTGAGCCCCATGTCAGGCTCCAAGTCAGGCTCTGTGCTGAACAGCTCAGAGCCTGGAACCTGCTTCAAGTTCTGTGTCTCCCTCTCTCTTTGCACCTCTCTGTCTGTCTCTCTCTCTCAAAAATAAATAAACATTAAAAAAAACTTTTTTGAAGTGGAGCCTTCTGTACACAACTTTAGGAAACATTAGAACAAGTCCATATCACATTTAGAGCATATCCTCCATGGGCCTAGAACACATAGCCAAGGAGGTCATTGCATGGGCATAAACAACTGGAGAGGCAAAGAAGGACTCAGTGTTGTCAAAACTCCTACAGTTAATGTATATAGATGTGGAAACAAATTATAAAAAAATGCTCCCTCAACTTTCTATGTCCTAATCTCTGAGATGTGTGAATATGATACATTACTGTTACAATTTTGTGATCCTATATGGCACAGTTGACCTTAATATAGGAATATCATCCTGCATTATCCACTGGTCCATAGGAATCATGGATACCTTATAATCAGAGAGCTCTTTTATACTAGTGGATAAAGAGTAAGTCAGAAAAATGTGGAACTTGGACGTGATTTGACACTCACTTGTTGTCTTTGAATACCAAAACTCCACAAAAGCAGCATCATAAAAGTAAATAAACAATAAGTTTAAAAAATGTTGAACCAAAAATCCTCAACAAAACATTAGCAAATCAACTCTATCAGCATACACAAGATAATAAAGATCATCTACACAAAACCTTCAGCTACCACCAGGTTTAAAAATGGGACATCGAAGGGCGACTGGGTGGCTCAGTAGGTTGGGCATCCAACTTCAGCTTAGGTAATGATCTCGCAGTCCATAGGTTTGAACTCTGCATCGGATTCTGTGCTGACAGCTCAGAGCCTGGAGCCTGTTTCAGATCCTGTGTCTCCCTCTCTCTGCCCCTCCCCCACTGATACTCTGTTTCTCTCTCAAAAATTAAAAAAAAAAAAACAACATTTATTTTTTTTTAAATGGGACATTGAATGCTTTCTCCCTAGAATAGATTCAAAGGCAAGGGTGTTAATACACACAACTTCTGTACAACTTTCTACTATAACTCTTGGCCATTGTAAGACAAGAAACATAACAAAATCCATAGAGATATAAAGAAAGAACTTAAAATGCCCCTACTTATAGAAACCATGATTTTCAATTAAAAAAAATCTAAGAAATGTACTCCAAGAGAAAACCTCTTTCATTTAATGAGTCAGTTTAGCAAGGTCCCAGAATATATAATCAAAACATAAAAACACACCATATTTCTATGTGCTAGGAATATAAATTTGGAAGCCAAGACAACACAATTAACAATAACACCAGAGGTAAATAAAATATTAGGTGAACATCTAAATATGGTATGTACATAATCTGCATGATACAGACTTCAATATGTTAATAGAAGACATCAGAGGAGTAACTAAATGGAAACTCATATCATGTTCACAGAGAACAAGAAACAATGTAATAAAGATATCAATTCTTATTGATCTGTACCTTTAGCAGAATTCTATTTAAAATACCACTGGATTTTTGTAGATCTAAACAAACTGATGATAAAGTTTATATGGGTTGGGCCAAGAAACTACTATAGACCAAATAATTTAGAAAAACAAGAATTTTGATGAATAAGTATGGTCAATTTCAAGACTTATTATGAAGGTACAATAATTAAAATTTCATGCTATTAATAAAATGATAAATATATCGATCAATGAGAAAATGTAGAGAGTTAAGAAATAGAGCCTTAAAAATGTGCCCATCTGATTTTTTTTAAAGATACATATAAAAACAATTGACTGAAGCAGGGACAGGATTTTATAAACCGGTGTTAGAACACATGAGTATCCAATACAATAAAAGGAAGCATGACCTAAACCTCATGGTGTCCACAAAAATTAACTTTAAAAATAAATTATAAATTATAAAACTTTTAGAAGTAAACACAAATAAAACTTTAGCAATCAGAAATTTGACACAGTGTTCAGAAGGGACACCAAAAATACAATATATGAAAAGGAATTAAAAAACAAGACTATCGGGAATATGACAGGGATATCCACTCTTACCACTGTTCATCATAGTACTGGAAGCCCTAACGTTAGCAGGCACCAAAATGAAATAGAGTCATCCAATTTGGCAAGGAAGAAGTCAAGCTTTCTCTCTTCACAATGACATGTTACTCAATGTGGAAACCTGAAAGACTACACCAGAAAACTGTAGAACTGATCCATGAACTCAGCGAAGTCACAGGATATAAAATCAATGTACAGAAATCGGTTGCATTTGTATACGTCAGTAATGAAGCAGCAGAAAGAGATACCAAGGAATCAATCCCATTTACAATTGCACCCAAACCCATAAGATACGTAGGCATAAACCTAACCAAAAAGGTAAAAGATATGTATACTGAAAACTATAGAAAGCTTATGAAAATAATTGGAGAAGACACACACACACACAAATGGGAAAACATTCCATGCTCATGGATTGGAAGAACAAATACTGTTAAAATATCGATATTACTCAAAGCAATCTACACATTCAATGCAATCCTTATCAAAATAACAACAGCATTCTTCACAGAACTAGAACAAACAATCTTGAAATTTTTATGGAACTACAAAAGACCCTGAATAACCAAAGTAATGTTGCAAAAGAAAACCAAAGCTGGAGGCATCTCAATTCTGGACTTTAAGCTATATTACAACGCTGTAATTATGAAGACAGTATGGTACTGGCACAAAACAGACACATAGATCAATGGAGCAGAATAGAGAATCCAGAAATGGGCCCGCAAATATATAGCCAACTACTCTTCAACAAAGCAGGAAAGAGTATCAGGCAGAAAAAAAGTCGCTTCACAAATGGTGATGGGAGAACTGGACAGTGACATGCAGAAGAATGAAACTGGACCACTTTCTTACATACACAAAAATAAATTCGAAATGGGTGAAAGGTCTAAATGTGAGACAGTAAACCATCAAAATCCTACAGGAGAAAACAGGCAACAACCACTTAGACTGAGACCACAGCAGCTTCTTACCTGATATGTCTCCAGAGGCAAGGAAAACAAAAGCAAAAATGAACTATTGGGACCTCATCAAGATTAAAAGCTTCTGCATGGTGAAGGGAACAGTCAACATAACTAAAAGGCAGCCTACATAATGGGAGAAAATATTTGCAAATGACATATCAGATAAAGGGAAAGTATTCAAAATCTATAAAGAAGTTATCAAACTCAACACCCCAAACACAAATAACCCAGTTAAGAAATGGAGAGAAGACATGAATAGACACTTTTCCAAAGAAGACATCCAGATGGCTAACAGACACATGAAAAGATGCTCAACATCACTAAACATCAGTGAAATACAAATCAAAACCACAATTAGATACCACCTCATACCTGTCAGAATGTCTAAAATGAACAACTCAGGAAACTACAGATGTTCACGAGGATGTGGAGAAAGGGGAACCATGTAGCACTGTTGATGGGAATACAAACTGGTGCAGCCACTCTGGAAAACGGTATGGAGGTTCCTCAAAAATTAAAAATAGAACCATCCTAGGACCCAGCAATTGCATTACTAAGCATTTATACAGAGGATACAAAAATGTTGTTTTGAAGAGGCCCATTCACCCCAGTGTTTATAGCAGCGCTATAAACAATAGCCAAATTAAGGAAAGAGCCCAAATGTCCATTGACTGGTGAATGGGAAAAGAAGATGTGTTTATATATACAATGGAATAGTACTCAGCAATGAAAAGGAACAAAATCTTGCCATTTGCAACAACATGGATGGAACCAGAGGGTATTATGCGAAGCAAAATATATCAGAAAAAGACAAACATCATATGACTTCACTCATATGCAGAATTTGAGGAACTCAACAGATGAACAGAGGAAAAGAGAAGGAAAAATAAGATAAAAAGCAATAGGGAGGCAAACCATGAGACTCTTCAATGCAGAAAACAAACTGAGGGCTGCTGATGGGGAGGTGGGTGGAGGGATGGGTTAAATGTGTGGTGGGCATTAAGGAGGGTACTTTTCAGGATGTGCACTGGGTGCCATATGTAAGAGATGAATCACTGGGACTACACTGTATGTTAACCAACTTGAATTTAAATAAAACACACACACACACACACACACACACACAAGATTTATCAAAAATTTAAAAACACTTATATAACAACACCAAAAACACAAATTTTGAAATAAATAATTCACAAGCAGGACTTCATTGAAATTAAACATTTCTGCTTATATTGCTAAATGAAATAAGCCAATCTGTAAAGCCTACATAGTATATAATTCCAACTACAACAGATTTTTGAAAAGGCACAATTATGGACATATTAAAAATGATTAGTGTTTGCCAGGGACTGACTTTATGAGGAGTAGAGGGACAATGCTGATTTAATGGGTGAATTTTTAGGGCAGGGAAGTTAATCGATATGATTCTATAAGAATGGTTACACTAGCAACAATGAACCACATTGTAAAATACAGACTTTGTGTGATCATGATGTGTGGATATAGGTTATCAATAGTAAACAATGTACCAAATTTAGTAGGGACGATGCTAATGAGGAAAGTTTTTCCTGTATGTCTTTAAGATGTATACACTAGATCTCTGTACCTTCACTTCCATATTGTCATGTATCTAAAAGTGACTCCCCCCCCCAAAAAAAGAATAAAGGCTTGGTCCAATCCTAATGCTGCCAAGGTTGCAAGCCTGAGGATCTTCCAACCCAAGATGTGTTACATCACCTCCTACCTGCTGGCCTCCCTCAGAGACAATGCCTCCCCCAGTGCCAAATACATCAAGAAGATTCTGGATAGTGTCGGCATCAAGGTGGATGACGACTGGCTCAACAAAGTCATCAGCGAGCTGAATGGAAAAAAAATATATTGAAAATGTCACTGCCCAGGGGGAGTGTCAAGCTGGTGGTCAGCATGCTCACTGGTGGGACTGTGACTGTCTCTGCTGCTCCAAGATCTGCAGCTCCTGCTGATGGTTCCAACACAGCCACAGCAGTGGAGAAGAGAGATGACAAGAAGAAGTCAAAGGAGTGGGACGTTGATATGGGATCTGGATTGTTTCATTAGAGCCCCACTCTCCTGCAAAGAAAACCCTTTTTGCAAATAAATAAATAAATAAATAAATAAATAAATAAATCTAAGAAAAACATAATAAATGTCTGTGGAAGACAAACAATGAAAGTACAATTTACAGTGGAAGAAAGCATTTACACATCAAATTCTAGCAATAAGCTTGTATTGAGAGTACATAAAAATTATTCAATATTCAAGAGGAAGAAAATAAACTATACAATTAAAACCTATATGGATATTTTACTAAGTAAATAAATGATAATTAAGACCATGAAGATACTCACTATTAATAACTGTTACAGAACTGCAAATTTAAGGTTACATAAGAGACCATGATTAAAATGCAATATACTGACAATTCCAGTTGATGATGTGAGTGTGCAACAGCTGGAAATCTCATACATAGGTGGTGATATTGTAAAATGGTTCAGCCATTCTAAGAATCACACATTTTATTTATATTGTCCTTACACTTGATCTTGGTTAGGTATAAGGTTTTAGATTAAAAAGTCCTTTCAAATGAATCATGGCATTTCTCTAAGATCTTGTAGAAACCTGTCCCTGTAATGAGAAACCACACCTTAACTTAATTTGCATTACATGTGGTATATTTTTATTTTCTGTAAGAGCACTTGTGTTCTTTTATTCGCACTTCATTTTCCTTGGTTTGTTTTATTTTATTTTTCTGATGCACCAAATTCTTTCATGTGGCAACAATTATTCTCTAAAGTTTACTGGAGGATTCTATGTAGATGTGCTGCTGTACCTTTATCTGTTTATTGGCTTTTCATTATTATCTTGCATTATTTTGGCAAGGGAAATTAAAACCAAAATTATTTCCCGAGAGTCACATACCACTTTCTCAAAAGTCCATGTTACAAAACCACATCATAAGAATCAGATAAACAAGATACCAACAAAGAAAATGTATGAACATCCAATTACTGACATCCCCAAAATGAAGAACTACATAGTGACTAGAAATAATTTTATTCTAAATTCTTATTTTAAAGTTTTTATTTAAATTCCAGTTAGTTAACATACAATGTAATATTAGATTCACATGTACAATACAGTGATTCAACAATTCCATACATCACCCAGTGCTCATCACAACAAGTGCACTCCTTAATACACATCTGATATTTTGACGCCCCCCCACCCCCGGCTCCCAACTCTCCTCTGGAAACCAGTAGTTTGCTTTCTATAGTTAAAGTCAGTTTCTTTGCCTCTCTCACTCTTTTTTTCCCCCTTTTCTCATTCCCTTTGTTTCTTAAATTCCACATATGAGTGAAATCCTATGATATTTGTCTTTCCCTGACGGACTCATTTCGCTTGGCATAATATACTCTGTCTCCATTCACATCACTGCAAGTGGCAAGGTTGTATTTTTTCTTATTGCTGAGTAATATTCCATTATATATATGTGTATATATATGTATATATAATATGTACATATATACACACACATATATAAATTAATTAATATATATAGTTCCATTATATATATTAAAGTCCATTATATATTACATATATGTAAATATATATGTTATATAATATTATATAACATATAGTAATATAATATAATATAATATAATATAATATAATATATAATATAATATATAATATAATTTATATAATATAATAATATAGTTTATAATATATATGTGAATATATATAATAAATAAATATTTATATATGCATAAGGCCAGGATTTGATTTCCTATCACCCTCTGGCTCTCCTGGAGTTAAGCCTGCTAATTTTTAAATCTCTTAGAATTAAGCCTCACTGTTTTTCAAAGCCAGATGTCTTGAGAACTCCTCTTCCCAGTGCAGACACTGATCATCATGTCTCTCCATGCTTGTGATCTCCCTCTCATTTATTATTGTGACACTGGGGGTTTGATTCTCAACTATGTCTCCACTCATGCCATTTTTGATGTGGCCTTACCTCTCTCATTAGCTTTAAGTCTGTTATAGCCAGTATTTAGGTCATTTTTTAGTTACTGGCATGAGTGTAACTTGTTTTCTCAGTGTGTCTGTGGATGAGGTGAATTCAGAATTCTCCTACTCCACTTCCCTCTTTCTCTCTGTGGATTTTTGTTATTATTTTTTATTTAGTATTATTATGTGTTTGTTTGTTTGTTTGTTTCAACTTCCAGAATAACTAACATACAGTGTTATATTTGGTTCAGGAGTAACACATAGTATTCAACATTACTCACCACTCATCAGAATAAGTGTAGTCACCACCTGTTACCGTACATTACTACAATACTATTGAATATATTATCTATCTTGTACTTTGCATCTCAATAGCTTATTTATTATATAACTAAAAGTTTCCATATTTTAATCTCTTTTACCTAATTTTCCCATCCCTCCTCACCTTCATTCTGGCAACCATCACTTTATTATATGTATTTAAGAGTCTGTATATTTTTATCTATTTATTTATTTTCTTTTTAAAAGTTCACATGTAAGTGAAGTTATATAGCATCTGTCTTTCCAAGCCTACTTATTTCACTTAGTATACAACATAACACCAAAAAAATCTGATTAAAAAATAAGAAGATATGAATAGGCTTTTTTGTCCAAAGATGACATAGAGATGACAAAAAAAATTTACAAATAACACTACCATTCAATCCAACAAATTCATTTCTGATTATTTACTCACAGAAAATAAAAAAAAAAACATCATTTCAAAGAGATACATGCCCTGCTATGTTCATTCCAGCATTAATTACAATAGCCAAGATATGGAAGCAACATGTGTCCATTGATTACTGGATCTACATAGAAGATTTGGTGTATATATACATATATAAACAAAGAAAAGTCAATAACTACTTTCTTTCATTAGCATATAGAATCTCTATACTTTTACTTCTCCTCCTTCTCACATTTTAGATTATCAATGTTGAAATTTATGTTGTTTTATATTGTGTATTGAATAACAAATTATTGTATAGTTATTTCAATAGTTCAGTTTTTCAACATTTAAAGTACATTTGAGAGTGATTATGTGTCAGCATTATAATATTAGATGATCTCCACTGAATACACATTTACCTACACTGGAGAGTTTTATACTTTAATATGTTTTTATGATGTTAGATTTCCAACCTTTCTTTTCAGCTTGAAGAGAATACTTTATTATTTCTTATTGGGAACTCTAGGGACAATAAATTCCCCCAACTGTTTGTTTTGAAAAATCTTTATATTTTTGGGTGGTAGAGGAAGATGGTGACAGAGTAGGAGGACCAGAGGTTCATCTTCTCCCATGAACACAATTAGATAACTATTAAATCATCATAAATATCCTGGGAGTAGACCTTAGACTGACAGAACAAACCCTATAACTAAAGGCAGAGAAGAGGCCACATCAAAGAAGGTAAGAAGTGCAGATAAATGCTTTCAGGGAGAAATGGATCCTGAGTGCCTCACAGGGGAGGTGGCCATGTTTGCTGAGAAGGATGAGGGAGTAGAGCACTCAGGGGAACATACAAAGAAAATATACCCTGAAGGCCATTGGCTTAGAAAATAAGAGGGGCTGAATTTTATGAGTTCTTGCAAACAACAATACTTAAAGTCTGGAGTTTTAAAGGTCAAAGGGCTTGGCTGGAATAGAAACTTGAGGGCACTATGTTGCTCCTGGAGAGAGGGCATGCAAACAACCCAGAGGCAAATAGCAATCTTAATGAATGCCTAGGGCACACAGTGGGGAGATTATTCACTCTTCTCTGAGAACCTCCTTGAGAAGCAGTGTTCAGACAGATGCCTCTCCAGGAACAAAGGAGTTGCTGCTGCCATTTCCCTACACCACCCTTCAGCATAAACACAGAGCCAACTGTGGGAAGCAGTGAATCACCAACACTGGCTACCTAACTCACTTACGCAAAGCCTCACCCCCACCCCCTGACTTCCTGGTCAAATCTTGTCTCAGTCTAAACAAGGCTGGTGCCTTCTTTAGAGGACCAGCACTACATACCGCTCACAGCATATTCCTGACCAGAAAATTCTGCAGGGACTATGTTCTGGTGGAGGAGCTTTAAGATCTCATTTCACAAGCAGACCAGAACACACCTAGTTAACACTCACCACATTCAGGCCAGGAACCAAACATTACCCACCACAGGCCAAGAAAGCCTTTGTAGATGACTGGTCTGAAGGAAAGAGCAGCCAAAACACAACAGCAGAGTGCATGCAGCACAAAACACAGACACTACCTGAGGCATGAGGCCTTGGGCACTCCATGACCTCTTGTATATAAAGCCAATACATTCAAGACTCGAAAACATAAGTGGTTTTTCTAACACAGAGAAGAATGAAGACACTGAGACAAAATGCCATGGCAGAGGAATTTCTCCCAAATTAAAAAAAAAAAAAAATAGGCACAGTCAGAGATATAAGTAAAATAGGTATAAGTAACATGTGTGATGAAGAATTTAAAGCAGCAATCAGAATGACACTCACTGGGCTTGAAAAAAGAAGACATCAGTGAGACCCTCACCACAGAGTAAAGAGTTTAAAAAGAATCAATCAGAAATGAACAATAGAATAAATGATGATAGAAACTGGCTTGATGCAATGAACATAGGGCTGGAAGAAACAGAGGAAAAAATAGTAATCAAAAGACAAAATAATGGAGAGTAATGATGCTGAACAAAAGAGAGAAGGAGGAATTATAGAACATGGGATAGACTCTGGGAATGCTGTGACTTGAGCAAGATAACAACATTCATATTGTAGGAGTCCCAGAATAAGAAGATAGAGAAAAAAGGGTAGAAAATTTATTTAAGGAAATAATAGCTGAAAACTTTCCTAGTCTGGTGAAGGAAAAATACATCAGATCTAGGAAGCACAGGGGACCCTCATTAAAATAAAAAAATAAAAAAATAAAAAGCAAACAAGACATATTGTAATTATAGATACAAAACTTAGTGATAAAGAAAAAAATATTAAAAGCAGCACAACAAAAGAAGACCCATAAGGCTAGGGGGAAATTTCTCAACAGAAACTTGGCAAACCAGAAGGGAGTGGCATGGTATATTCAAAGTTTTGAATGGGAAAATTCTACAGCCAACAATACTTTATCCAGCAAGGCTATCATTCAGAATAGAAGGAGACATAAAGAGCTCCCCAAACAAAAACTAAAGGAGCTCAGACCACTAAACTAGCCCTGCACATAATATTAAGGGGAATCTTTCAGTGGGAAGGAAAGATCAAAAGTGACAAATACAAGAATGGATCAGAGAAAAATCTCAAGAAACAATGTCAAAAAAGTAATACGATTTCAGTAAGTTCATATTTAGCAATAATTACTTTGAATGTAAATAATCTAAATGCTCCAATTAAAAGACAGCATGTCAAAATGGGTGAAAAAAAACACACTTCACCTATGTGCTGCTGACAGGAAACTCATTTTAGGTCTCAAGACACCTGCAGACTTAAAGTGAAGGGATAGTTCCTCTTTTGTTCTTTGTTGAAGATGAGTTGAAGATGAGTTGAAGATGAGGTCAATTCCTGGGTTTTCTGTTCTGTTCCATTCATCTATGTGTCCATTTCTGTGCCAGTAGCATACTTTCTTGATGATGATAGCTTTGTAATATAGCTTGAAATCTGTAATCGTGATACCTCCAGTTTTGTTTTCTCAGGATTGCATTAGCTATTTGGGGTCTTTTGTGGTCTCTTCAACAAATGGTGTTGAGAAAACTGGATGGTGACATGTGAAAGAATTAAACTGGACCAGTTTCTTACACCATACAGAAAGTAAATTCAAATGGAAGAAAGACTAAAATATGAGACAATAAACCATCAAATTCCTAGAGGAGAACATAGGTAGCAACCTCTTTGACTTTGGCTGGAGCAATTCTTACTAGATACATCACAAGGCAAACATGAATATTGGACTTTATTGAGATAAAAACTTCTGCACAAGGAAGGAAACAATAAACAAAATTAAAAGCATCCTGTGGAATGGGAGAAGATAAATATCTTATAATTGTTAGCATATGATAAAGGGTTAGTATACAAAATCTATAAAGAAGCTATCAAACTCATAATCCAAAAAGCAAACAATCCAGTTAAGAAATGGGCAGAAGACATGAATAGGCATTTTACCAAAGAAGGCATCCAGATGGCTAACACAAACATGAAAAGATACTCAACATCACTCATTTCAGGTAAATACAAATCAAAACCATGGTGAGATACCAGCTCACACTTGTCAGAATGGCTAAAATTAAGAGCACGAGAAACAACAGGTATTGGTGAGGAGGCAGAGAAAGGGGAACCCTCTTACACTGCTGCTGGGAATTCAAACTGGCACAACCACTCTGGAGAACAGTACGGATTATCCTTAATAAAAAAAAAAAAAAATAGAACTACCGTATGACCTACCAATTGCACTATTAGGTTTTTACCTAAAGGATGCAAAAATACAGATTCAAAGGGATGTGCATACACTTCAATGTATAGAGCACCATTATCAACAATAGCCATACTATGTAGAAAGCCCAAATGTGCATCAACTGCTAGTGGATAAAGAACATATGGTGCATATACACAGTGGAATATTATGCAGTCATCAAAAACCCCTGCCATTTGCAACGTGGATGGATCTATATGGTAAACAAAGTAAGGCAATCGGGGAAAGGCAAATATATATTTCACTCATATGTGGAATTTAAGAAACAAAATAGATGAACATATGGGAAGTTGGGGGAAAGATAAGAAGGGAAGCAAACCACAAGAGACTCTTAATGGTCGACAACAAACTGAGGGTTGGTGGAGGGTGGTGATTGGGAGATGGGCTAGATGGATGATGGGTATTAGGGAGATTACTTGTTGTGATGAGCACTGGGTGTTGTATGAAAGTGATAACTGAATTCTACTTCTGAAACCAATATTGCACTGTATATTAACTATCTAAAAGGTAAATTTAAAAATGAGGGTTGGAGATACATTTATCTTGTAAATGGTTTTAAAAAGAAAGCTGGAGTAGAATACTTATATCAGGAAAACTAGACTTTAAGCAAAGGACTGTAACAAGAGATGAGGAAAGGCACTATATCATAATAAACAGAACATCCCAGCAAGGTCTAGCAATTGTAAATACTTATACACCCAACAGAGAATAACCCAAATGTATAAAGCAATTAGTAACAACCATAAAATAATTAATTGAGTGGCACCTGAGTGGCTTAGTCAATTGAGCATCATACTCTTGATTTTGGCTCAGGTCATGATGACAGGGTTGTGGGATCAAGCCCACATCAGTCTCCATGCTCAGTGCAGAGTCTGCTTTAACCTTCATGTATTTGTGGTCTTTCCAAATACTGCTTAAGAGTCTTTCTCTCGCTCTCCTTATGCCCCTCTCTTGCTCACACACACATACTCTCTCTCTCAAAATATAAATAAATAAATAAATAAATAAATAAATAAATAATAGTAAGGGATTTTACATGCTTTTTACATCAATTAAGAGATCATCTAAAGTGAAAATCAACAAGGAAACCATGGCTTTGAATGACACCCTGGAAATCATGGATTTAACAGATACTCTCAGGACATTCCATCCTAAAGCAGCAGAAGACAGATTCTTTTTGAGTGCACATGGAACATTCTCCAGAATAGATCACATACTGGGTCACAAATTGTGCCTTAACAAGTACAAAAATATTGAAATCATATCATGTATTTTTTCCAATACAACACTATGAAATTTGAAGTCAACGACATGAAAACAAAAATGGGAAGACCAAATACATGGAAGTTAAACAACATGTTCCTAAAAAGTCAGTGACTTCACCAGGAAACTAAAGAAGAAATGTAAAAATCACATGGAAACAAAAAAAAAAAACAAAAAAACAAAAAAAAAACAAAAAAAAAACAATGGTACAAAACCTTTGGGATGCAGCAAAAGTGGTCACAAGAGGGAAGTATATCACAATACAGGTCTACCTCAAGAAGCAAAATACAAAAATATCAAATATGCAACCTAATTTCATACTTAAAAGAATTAGAAAAAGAACAATATTTGAAACCTAAACCAGCAGGAGAAAGTAAATAATAATAAAGATTATAGTAGATATAATGATATAGAAACTAAAACAAACAAAACAACAATAGAACAAATCAATGACACATTGAGCTGGTTCTGTGAAAAAAAATAATAAAATTGAGGAAACCATAGCCAAACTTACCAAAAAGAAAATATAAAGGACCTTGGGGCGCCTGGGTGGCTCAGTCGGTTAAGCGTCTGACTTCGGCTCAGGTCATGATCTCGCGGTCCCTGAGTTTGAGCCCCGCATCAGGCTCTGTGCTGACAGCTCGGAGCCTGCAGCCTGCTTCGGATTCTGTGTCTCCTTCTCGCTCTGACCCTCCCCCGTTCATACTCTGTCTCTGTCTCAAAAATAAATAAACATTAAAAAGAATTTTTTTTTAAAAAAAGAAAATATAAAGGACCCAAATAAATAAAATCACAAATTGGAGAGGAGAAATAACAATCAACAACACAGAAATTAAAAAACATAAAGAAATATCTTATAAAATATTATATGCCAAAAAAATAAGACAACCTGAAAAAAAGTGAACAAATGCCTTGATGCATATAAAGTACTAAAACTGAAACATGAAGAAATAGACAACTTGAACAGACTAATAGCTAGCATGGAAATTGAATCAATAAAACAAATAAACAAAAAACAACTCCCAACAAATAAAAGTCTAGAGCCTGATGGAATCACAGGAGAATTCCACCAAACATTTAAAGAAGAGTTAATACCTATTAATAAACTGTTCCAAAAAATAGAAATGGAAGGAAAACTTCAAAGCTCATTCTATGAGGCCAGCATTACCCTGATTCCAAAATTAAACACTCCACTACAAAAGATAACTACAGGCCAATAACCCTGATGAACAAGGATACAAAATTTCACTATAAAATATTATCAAATAAAAGTCAACAGTATATTAAAGAAATTATTCACCACAATTAAGTGGGTTTTATTCTGGGGTTGCAGCATTGTTCAATATCAAAAGTCATTCGATCTGATAACACTACATTAATAAAAGAAGTGATAAGAACCATATGATCCTCATTATGGAGATAGAAAAAACATCTGACAAAGCAAAACCTCCATTCATGATAAAAAATCCTCAACCAAGGAGGGATAGAGAGAACATACCTCAACATAATAAAGGCCATATACAAAAAAACCTCGATGTGGAAAAACTGAGAGCTTTTCTTCCATGGTCAAGAACAAGAGAGGGATGTCAAATCTCATAACTATTATTTAACATACAACTGGAAGACCTAGTCTAATAATCCAAAAATGACAAAAACTTAAAAAGCATCTGAATCACAAGGAAGAAGTTTAGCTTTCTCTATTTTGCAGATGAAATGATACTCCAAGTAGAAGATCCAAAAGACTCAACTAAAGAATTGCTACACTTGATACACAAATTCAGTTATGTAGCAGGATACAAAATGAATGTACAGAAATCTGTTACATTTCTATACACCAATAATGAAGCAACAAAAATAGAAATCAAGGAATCAATTCCATATATGATTGAACCAAAAATAATAAGATACCTAGGAAAACACCTAACCAAAGAAGTAAAAGATCTGTATTCAAAAACTATAGAACACTTAGGAAAGAAATTGAAAAGGACACTAAGAGATGGAAAATATTCCATGCTCATGTATTGGAAAAACAACATTGTTAAACATGTCTATACTGTCCAAATCAATCTACACATTTACTGCAATCCCTATAAAAATACCACCTGCATTTTTTTCCCAGAGCCAGAATAAATAATCCTAAAATTTGTATGGAACCACAAAAGACCCCAAATAGCCAAAGCAAACTGAGAAAGAAAAGCAAAGATTGAATCCTCACAATTCCAGACTTTATTACAAAGTGGCTGTATTACAAAGTGGTAGTCCTCAAGACAGTAGGGTACTAGCACAAATCCAGACACATAGATCAACAGACTAGAACATAAAAGCCAAAATTAACCCACTGTTATATGGTCAATTCATATTTGCCATAGTAGGAAAGAATATCCAATAGAGAAAAGAAAGTGTCTTCAACAAACGGTGCTGGGAAAACTGGACAACAACATGCACAAGAATGAAACTGGACCTCTTTCATACACAAAAACAAATTCAAAATGGAAGAAAGGCCTAAATATGATACAGGAAACCATTAAAATCCTAGAAGAGAAAACAGGGAGTAATCTTTTTGACATTGGCCATTAGCAATTTCTTACTCCATCTGTCCTCTGTAGCAAAGGAAATAAAATTTAAAAAATAAATTATTGGGCTTCATCAAAATTAAGTACTTCTGCACAGCGAAGGAAACAATCAACAAAACTTAAAAGCAACCTTGGGAACAGAATAATATATTTAAAAATGATGTATGATAACTGGGTAGTATCCAAATATAGAAAGACTTATACAACTCAACACAGAGAAAACAAATAATCTAGGTAAAAAATGGGCAGAAAAATGAGTAGAATTTTTTTTTCAAATGAGATATAAAAATGGCTAAGCAACACATGAAAAGATGCTCAACATCACTCCTTATCAGGGAAATACAAATCAAAAATACACCTATCAGAATGGCTGATATTAACAACCAACATAGGAAACAACTGTTGGCAAGGATGAGGAGAAAAGGAAACCCTCCTGCACTGTTGGTGGGAATGCAAACTGGTGCAGTCACTCTGGAAAACAGTATGGAGTTTCCTCAAAAAGTTAAAAATAAAACTACCCTATGATCCAGCAATAGCATTGCTAGGAATTTACCCAAAGGATACAGGAGTGCTTATGCATAGGGACACTACTAAGTATTTACTGAAAGGACATAAAAATACTGATTTGAGAAGATGGCAGAGAAGTAGGGACTCCTAGGGTTTCCTCATCCCTCAAACACAGCTGTATTGAGGTCAGATCACTTGGAACACCCAGGAAATCGATCTCAAGACTGACAGAAGGATCTCCACAGTTGGAAGGAGACAGAGTGGCAGGTACCAGGTGTGTGGAGGTGAATTGGGAGAGAGAAAAATGGCGATGCCACGGATACCCTTCCCAAGGAGAGATAAAGGGAGAGAAAAGAAGAGGGGTTGAAAGAATGCAGCATCATGTTTGCACAAGAGGAAAACCTCTCTGGACCATGGACTGAGGAGTGAGAGGTACTAAGGGTGGCAGGTTTTTGCAAACAGTGTGTGGAGCTCAAACTCTGAGGTTTTGGAGGTGTGTAATTTTCTCCAGAACAGAACTTGTGGCACAAGGTCCTGGGGAGAAGAAGGCAGCTGGTTGGTCCAGGAGTGCACAGCGTGGTGTAGGTCTCCTTCCCGGGGTACATTTGTAAGAGAGTATATCTCCTCTCCAAGAGAAAAAAAAAAGCCTGCAGGTGACACCAGCGGGCCTTTCATCAGGCAGGGGACAGAGGCAGGCCTAGAGAAAAGATAACTTGGGTCCTGCCTTTAGTGGTGCTACACCATAGCGCTTGTGCCCCTCTCAGGCACGTGACTGTTTTCCTGGGCGGGGCATCAGATACAGTATGGAGAGGCTCTAGTCTAGAGGATGGGATGGATGCGCAGTGCCAGGTCCTTTAAGATTTTGAGTTTTGAATCCCAGGCTCCTGCCAAATATTAAACACAGCAGAGATGTAGGGCAGGGGGCTATTCTGTGAGGGCTTCCTGAAAAGTGTGTGTCGGGGTGTGAGGTCCCCTGTCTGGAGATCAGAAAGATGGGTGACATGATTTTCTCCTTTAACACCAACATGGTGGGACTTCAGAGAGCAGCAGAGGCGACCCCCCACCCCCCCCGCAGCTTACACCAAACCCTGCCCCCTCGTGCCTGGCAGCCCTATATTTACTGGTACAGAACTGAGTCTGATCCAGGGCAATGGGCCTGTCCTCCAGAAGACCAGCATGGGCAGTACCCCAAATGCACCAAGGTTACTGAAAGTATGTGCTTCGAAGCTCCACCTGCAGTTCTGGTGAAAATAGGATCATGCTTACTTTTTTTTTCTTCCTTCCTTCCTTTCCTTCCTTCCTCCCTCCCTTCTTTTTCTTTTTCTTTCTTTCTTTCTTTCTTTCTTTCTTTCTTTCTTTCTCTTTTTCTTTCTTCTTCTTCTTCTTTTTTTTTTTTACTTTGGAATCAGGCTTATCGTTTTTTGTTTGATAGTTTCTTTTTCCATTTCCTTTTCTTTATCTCTTCCTTTTAAAATTGGATCACCATTCATTTTAACTTTTATTTTTCTTTTCTTTTTTTTTCATTTTTTCCCTTTCGTTTTATTTGGAATCAGGCTTATAATTTTTTTATTGTATGTATCGTTTTTCACTTTCTTTTTTCCTTTTCTCTCTCTCTTTCTCTCTCGGATCAGGCTTATTTATTTATTTTTATTTTTTTCCCCAAGCTTATGTTAACAACAACAACAACAAAATCAAAGTGCACTTAGTTAAATGTCCAAACAGTTCCAACTGCAAGCAAGGAGGAGCTCTGCAGAGGAAAGTGCAGCCAAAATTCAACACCAGAGTGCACACAGCATACACCAGAAACACTTTCTGGTGTGCCAGGCCCTAGATAGTGTATGGCCACTTTTTAACATACCAGTACTTTCAGGAGAAGGAAACATAACAAGCCTTTAAAACAAGCAAAAGATAGCAACTTAGTCAAAATGACAAGACAGAGGAATACTCCCACCAAAAAAAGTTCAAGAGGAAATCAAAGCCAGAGATTTGCTCAAAACAGATATAAGCAATATATCTGAATAAGAATTTAGAACAACAGTCCTAAGACTACTAGCTGAGCTTGAAAAAAAAAGTAATAGAAAACACCAGAGAAACCTTTGCTGCAGAGATCAAAGAACTAAAAACTAGTCAGGCTGAAATAAAAACTATAATAATAATAATGTTATAATTGATCCAAAACAAACTGGATAGAGCCTCAATGAGGATTGAAGAAGCAGAAGAGAGAATAGGTGATATAGAAGATATAATTATAGAAAATAATGAAGCTGGAAGAAAAAGAGGGAGACAAAATTACTAGATCTTGAGGGAAGACATACAGAACTAAGTAATTCCATGAAATAAAATACTGTCCATATCAGAAGAGTGGAGAAAAGGTACAGAAGGTTTGTTTGAACAAATTAGAGCTAAAAACTTCTTTAATCTGGGGAAGATTACAGGCATTCAAGTCCAAGAGGCAGAGTGACCTCTCCTCAAAATCCATAAAAACAGGTTAAAACCAAAACATATCATAGTGAAACTTGAAAAATACAAAGATAAAGAGATAATTCTGAAGCAGCTAGGGACAAAATGTCTTTAACATGTAATGTTAATGCTAACATAAAGTTAGCAGCAGACCTGTCCACTGAAATTTAACAGGTAATAAGGGAGTGGTGGGAAATATTCAATGTGATGAATGGGAAAAATGTGCAACCAAGATTTCTTTATCCAGTAAGTTATGTTTAGAATAGAAGGAGAGATAAAGAGTTTCCAAGACAAACAAAACCTAAAGGAATTTGTGCCCTATAAACCAGGTCTGCAAGAAATTTTAAGGGGGTCTCTTTGAGTGGAGAAAACAAAAACAAAAACAAAGCAAAACAAAAATGACCAGAGCAACAAAGACTAGAAAGGGCTAGAGAACATCCAGAGATACCAACACTTTAGGTAACACAATGGTAATAATTCATATCTTTCAAAAATAACTCTAAATGTAAATGCACTAAAAGTTCCAGTCAAAAGACATAGGGTATTAGAATGGATTAAAAGAGATAGAGATAGAGAGAAAGAGAGAGAGAGAAAACCCATAAGATCATCTCTATGTTGCCTACAAGAGACTCATTTCATACCTAAAGACACAGATTGAAAGTAAGAGGATGAAGAATCATCTATCATGCAAGTGGACAACAAAAGAAAGCTGGAGTAGCCATACTCAGACAAAACAGATTTTCAACCAAAAATTGTAACAAGTGATGAAGACAGGCATTATATAATAATTCAGGAGTCTATCCACAAAGAAGATCAAACTATTGTAAATATTTGTGCCCCCAATTTGAAAGAACCCATAGTATGAATCAATTAGTCACAAACATTAAGAAACTCATTGATAATAATACAATAATAGTAGGGGTTTTAAAACACCACCAACAGCCATTGACAGATAATCTAGACAGAAAATCAAAAAGGAAACCATGGCTTAGAAAGACAAACTTGACAGGATGGACTGGACAAATACTTTCAGAATATTTTATCATAAAGCAACAGAATGCACATCCTTTTTTTTTTAATATGAAATTTATTGTCAAATTGGTTTCCATACAACACCCAGTGCTCATCCCAACAGGTCCCCTCCTCAATGCCCATCACCTACCCACTGCTCCCTCCCGCCCCCCATCAGCCCTCAGTTTATTCTCAGTTTTAAGAGTCTCTTATGCTTTGACCCCCTCCCTTTCTAACCATTTTTTTCCGTCCCATCCCCCATGTTCTTCTAAGTTTCTCAGGATCCAGATAAGAGTGAAAACATATGGTATCTGTCTTTCTCTGTATGACTTATTTCACTTAGCATAACACTCTCCAGTTCCATCCACGTTGCTACAAAAGGCCATATTTCATTCTTTCTCATTGCCACATACTATTCCGTTGTGTATATAAACCACAATTTCTGTATCCATTCATCAGTTGATGGACATTTAGGCTCTTTCCATAATTTGGCTATTGTTGAGAGTACTGCTATAAACATTGGGGAACAAGTGCCCCTATGCATCAGTACTCCTGTATTCTTTGGGTAAATTCCTAGCAATGCTATTTCTGGGTCATAGGGTAGATCTATTTTTAATCTTTTCAGGAAACTCCACCATGTTTTCCAGAGCAGCTGCACCAGTTTTCATTCCCACCAACAGTGCAAGAGGGTTCCCGTTTCTCCACATCCTCTCCAGCATATAGTCTCCTGACTTGTTCATTTTACCCGCTCTGGTGGCATGAGGTAGCATCTCAGTGTGGTTTTGATTTGTACTTCCCTGATGAGGAGTGACCTGAAGAATATTTTCATGTGCCTGTTGGCCATCTGGATGTCTTCTTTAGAGAAGTATCTATTCATGTTTTCTGCCCATTTCTTCACTGGATTATTTGTTTTTCGGGTGTGGAGTTTGGTGAGCTCTTCATAGATTTTGGATACTAGCCCTTTGTCTGATATGTCATTTGCAAATATCTTTTCCCATTCCGTTGGCTGCCTTTTAGTTTTGTTGGTTGTTTCCTTTGTTGTGCAGAAACTTTTTATATTAATGAGGTCCCAATAGTTCATTTTTGCTTTTAATTCCCTTGCCTTTGGGGATGTGTCAAGTAAGAAATTGCTGAGGATGAGGTCAGAGAGGTCTTTTCCTGCTTTCTCCTCTAGGGTTTTGATGGTTTCCTGTCTCACATTCAGGTCCTTTATCCATTTTGAGTTTATTTTCGTGAATGGTCCATCACCTATTTTAAAGTTTTTATTTAAATACCATTTAGGTAATATACAGTATAATAGTTTCATGTACAGAATTCAGTTCTTTGTCAGTTACATACAACACCCTGTGCTCATCATTACAAGTGCCCTCCTTAATCCATCACGTTTATATATATATATATATATATATATATATATATATACACACACACACACACACACACAAACACATATATATATGTATAGAGATAGAGAGAGAGAGAGGGAGGGAGAGAGGGAGAGAGAGACAGAGAGAGAGAGAGAGAGAGGGGAAGACTCTTAAGCAGGATCCATGCTCATCACTGAGCCCAACATAGGTCTCCATCTCACAACCCTGGGATCATGACCTGAGATGAAATCAAGAGTCAGATTCTCAACTGAGACACCCAAGCACACCCATCACTATTTAAATCATCCCACCCCCCACCTCCTCTCCAGTAACCCTCAGTGTTTGTTCTCTATAATTAAGAGTTGATTTCCTGGTTTGCCCATCTTTTATTTCCCTTATGTACATGTTTTTTTGTTTCTTAAAGTCCACATATGAGTGAAATCATATGGTATTTGTCTTTTTCGAACTGACTTGTTTTGCATAACATAATACTCTCTAGCTCTATCCACGTGGTTGCAATCAGCAAGATTTCATTCCTTTTTATGGCTGAGCAATATTCCATTGCAATATATATATATATACGTATATGTATATGTATATATATATATATGTATATGTATATATATATATGTATATATATACACACATATATTTATATATACACATACATAACACATTTTCTTTACATATTCTTCAGTTGATGGTTATTTGGGCTCTTTCTGTAATTTTGGTATTATTGATAATGCTGCCATAAACATTGAGATGCATGTATCCCATAACATCAGTATTTTTGTGTCCTTTGGGTAAATATTGGTACTGCAATTGCTGGATCATAGAGTAGTTCTATTTTTAACTTTTTGAGGAGCCTCCAACTGGCTGCCCCAGTTTTCATTCCTATCAACTGTACATGAGGATTTGTTCCTCTTTCACCACATCCTCGACAACATCTGTTGTTTTTGTTGTTGTTGTTGTTGCTAATTTTAGCCAATCTGACAGGTGTGAGATGACATCTCATTGTAGTTTTGGTTTGTATTTCCCTGATGATGTGTGATGTTGAACATCTTTTAATGTGTCTGTTAGTCATCTGGATTTTTTCTTTGGATAAGGGTCTAGTCATATCTTCCCATTTCCTAACTAGATTATGCGTTTTCTGTGTGTTGAATTTGATAAGTTTTTATAGATTTTTGATACTAACACTTTTATCAGATATGTCATTTGCAAATACCATCTCCCATTCAAAATGTTGCTTTTTAGTTTTCTTGATTGCTTCCATAACTCTGTATAAGCTATTTATCTTTATAAAGTCCCAACAGTTTATTTTTGCTTTTGTTTCCCTGGTCACTGAAGACATATGGAGTAAGAGGTTTCAATGGCCAATGTCAAAGAGGTTACCGCCTGTGCTTTTTAGGATTTTAGTGATTTCTTGTATCACATTTAGGTGTTTAATCCTTTTTGAAGTTATCTTTGTGTAATAAAGTGATGCAGTTTCATTCTCTTGAAATTTGATATGCAGCTTTGTTACCACTATTTGTTGATAGGACTGTATTTTTCATGTTGCCTATTCACTTTTGTTGAAAATTGATTGATCGTATAATTGTGTTTTATTTCTGGGTTTTCTATTCTGTTCCATTGATCTCTGCGTCTATTTTTGTGCAAGTAACATACTCTTTTGATTGCTATGGCTTTGTAGTTTAACTGGAAATCTAAAATTGTGATACTTCCAGGTTTGTTTTTATCTTTCAAGACTGCTTGACTATGACTGAAGGTTATTTTCTAATGGAGTTCTGCAGCTTAGTCACTTTGTCTTCAAATCTATGTTTTTTTCTGCTTAATTTTCTTGAAATTTTCTATTTTCTTGGTGAACTGCTTATTTGTTCATGTACTGTTTGCTTAATTTTATTTAGATTTTGTTCTTATGTTCCTGTAATACACTGAACTTCGTTAAGATGATTATTCTAGGTTCCTTGTATATAGACTACAGGTCTTTATTTATTTAGGGCTAGTTATGGGATATTTATAAGTTTTCTTTGTCAGTGTCATGTTTACCTGATTCTCTTTGATTTTTGTAATCAAGCATTAGAATATACAATTTTAAGAAAGTGGTATCTTTTCCCACATTTTGCACGTTTCCATTGACATATAAAAATCTTTATCAGTCAATGTAGCTTGAAGATCTGGTGAGTCAGCTCTTAGTTTCTTTCTATTATCTTAGATCTCATACTCATCCTTTCCTACAGTCCCTCTCTTATAGAATGGAGGAAATTAAAATTATTCTTATCAAACCGACAGATAATATAAAAATTAATGAAATAGGAAAAATATATAAAATTTGCTGGCTGCCTTAAAGAATTCCATAAACACTAGTTATTGGTTTTGCTCTATACTTTAAGATTAATTGTTGTCTTCCCCAGTTTTTCTAGGGCATGCTTTATACTCTTAAAAAAGCTTATTTTACAATCTGAACTTATTTTAGTTCATATTTTTGTATGTATACAGATAAAAATATGACAGTATTATTCTCCTTCTCATTCAATGCTGTTGGCTTCACATTTAATTTTGGATCATGTTCAACAACAACAACAAAAAAAAAACCTGATGTTTACCAGAGGGAAGGTAGGTGGGGAATAGTTAAATAGGTGATGCACTTGTGATGAGCACCAGGCGTTGTATGGAAGTGTTGAATCACTATATTGTACAACTGAAACAAAAATTACACACTACATTAACTAATTGGAATTTAAATAAAAACTGAAAAAAGATAACTGCTTATTTTGATGATCGCTTAGGCAATATTTGCAGTTATTCTGAATATATAATTTGCAAACATCTTCTCCTATTCTAGAGGTTGGCTCTGAGTTTTGTTGGTTTCCTTAGCTTTTCAGCTTTTTATTTGATGCAGTTCTAATAATTGATTTTTGCCTTTGTTTCCTTTGCCTCAGGATACATATCTAGAAACAAGTTGCTGTGGTTAATGCCAAAGAGGTATTAAAAAGAGGTATTCTCTTCTGGGATTTTTAAAGTTTCTTGTCTCACATCTGTGTCTCTAATTCAATTTGAATTTATTTTTGTGAATTATGTAGGATAGTGGCCCAATTTCATTCTTTTACAAGTTGCTCTCTAGCCCCCATTTGTTGAAGGGACTTTCTTTTTTCCATTGCGTATTCTTTCCACTTTTGTTGAAGATGAATTGATCATAAAATTCTGGGTTTATTTCTCTGAGTTTTTTTTTTTTTTTTATTCTGATCCATTGATCTGTGTCTATTTTTCTGCCAGTACCATACTGGTCTGGTTGGCATAGCTTTGCAACAATATAACTTGAAGTGAAGAATTGTGATAGTTCCAGCTTTGCTTAGACACTGACACAAAACTTCTTGTGATGTATGTCTGTGTTTTAATGTCTAGAGGACATTTTTATTTTCCCAGTGACTCCGTGTGTTTCTCCTGAATGCCATATCGTTGAGCTATAAAGGAAGGTCACATCTACTAAGAGAGACTGACACTGATATGAGTTTTAAAGATTTATGCAGGAATTCTTCTTCATATATATATATATATATATATATATATATATATATATAATATGAACTAGGCTCCATGCCCAACGTGGGGCTTGAACTCACAACTTTGATATCGAGTCATGTGCTCCACTGGCTAAGCCAGTCAGGCACCATATTCTCTTATTTTGTGTAACTTAAATCCACTTGATTTAAGAAAAATGTAGAAAAAAAATAGTATGATTGTATCTATTTATTATTGAATACATAGATATCACTAATAATTATATTTTTATCACAACTTGTACCAATTCATGCTACATATACTTAAACCATATTTTGATACTTAACCCTGAGATATCTTTTGACAAATGCTAAGGCTATGACTGATTCTGTATATACTAGAGTTATACTTCCTAAGAAATACCTCACAGAATCTGTGTGTGCATATACATATATATATATATATATATATATATATATATATATTTCAATAATAAATACACTTTATTGTTTTTTACCCAAGTTACAGAACTTTTTATTGTTTTCAAATACTATGCAAAGAAAAAGTGTGCATTTAATTAACAGATCCAGAAACAGTGATTCCAAATTAAAGATGTATTTTCTCTATTTCAATAGTTTGAGTTACTAAAATGATAATGCAGTGAATTCTACTCTCTTTCATTGATTCCTTTGGCATAATAAACATAAGAATTCTTGCTTTATTTTCCACTAGTTCCATAAGTTGAAGACAATTCTTTGGTAAAAACAGGTTAATTTCCAATGTGAACAAAGCTAAAAGTACTGCTTAGACACAGACACACACCGACATGGAGGCCAGGGGCTACCTCTGGGGTGGGGCGAGGTGGCAGGCGTGCTCAGCAGGGCCCCACAGCAGTTCGTGGGGACCGGTGATGGTAACACCTAGGACCCTTCTCCGTGCTGAACATGGTTCTGCACACTAATTCCCTCTGGTAAGCCCTGCTTCTCTCTCTTTCTCTTTCTCTCTCCACCTCTGCCCCTCCTGGGATTCTCTCTCTCTGACTTTTGCTCACTTTTGCCCCCCCCCCCCGCCAAATAAAATAAAATAAAGAGAATGACAAGGAACCAGCCCTAGATCCCTATCAAACAGCCTCTGAAGCTTGCTCTGGGTCAGAGGATCCGGTGAGTGACATATTTTACCTTTTCCCTCCACCATGAGAGCATAACAGGAGCAGGTTCCAGTGCTTATAGCGGCCTACCACCTCAGCAAACCCCAGGCCTCTGGCACATACCAGGCCCAGAGTTCCCAGGGAATAGATCGAAAAGCCACACTTTGAAAGAGTGACTGAAATATAAAAGATCCAGCCCTAGAAACCCATCAAATGGCAGGGGAGCTGCTGGAACTCCCTGTGAGATGGAGAAACCGGGAAGGGCCACCATTTACATTCCCCTCCACATTGATAGTATAGGTCAAATGAGGGCAGGGTCTTGATGCATTAGCTGTCCTAAATCCTCAGGGAGCCCCAGGACCCTGGTGGACACCAGCCCAGCCATCCCACCAAGTGTCCTCAGAGTAATACAAACACTACAGCTCCAGCTGTATCATCAAGATGACAAAAGTACAGAGTACCCTGGATCTTTTCCAACCTATACCATGTCAGATCCAGCTGCCCTACTACAATGCCCACTGTATGGAACAATCCTAAAACCCCTGCCTTAGGCTCACTTCTGCTCCAGCCTTCCTGCCAGAGTGACCCGGGAGTGGAATGCTCCACTCTGGACAATCTGGACACTCTGATCTGTGTCTGCCTTTGCTGCAGCGTCTTCCTCAGGGTGCTACCTGTATGGAACACCCCAGTATCCCTTGTTTGCACCACTTTAGCTCTGGATGTTCTGTGAGGGTGCCCTCTGTGCACAGAGATCCAGGACCCTCAGCTAGTACTCACTTCATCTTCAGTTTTCAGAAAGGGCATTCTCTGCACTGAGGACATTAGGAAACATCCATGCCCACTTCCAATCCACTAATCAAACCAGGGCATCCCTGGCACAGAGAGCCTTAGGATGCCCACTGTACACCAGCCACAACTCCATCCAGATAGCCAAAGTCACAAAGTGCACAGTCTATACAAGGCACAGTGATGCAAACAAAAACTAAAGGAGGTTGTGACCATTAAACCAGCCCTTTAAGTGGGAACGAAAGAATAAAGTTAATATAAAGACAAGAAAGGAACAGATAAAATCTCCAGAAACATGACAAGATATGTAATAAGTTACACTAAACACATATCTATCAATAATTACTAAATGGAGTAAATGACCCAAACAAGAGACATAGGGTGTCAGAATGGATTTGAAAAACAAAACAAACAAAAACACAAACAAAAACAAGAGACCCATCTATGTGCTGCTACAAGAGACTCATTTCAGATGTAAAGACACCTGTAAATTGAAGGTGAGGGGACGGTGAAACATTTATCAAGCAAATGGACATCACAAGAGAATCAGAGTAGCAGTAGTTATCTCTGACAAACAAGATTTTGAACCAAAGGCTGTAAGAAGAGATGAAGAAGGGCATTATATCATAATAAAAAGGGACAATCAAATGAGAGATTGAACAATTGCTAATACTTATGCCACCAATGTGGACACACCCAAATATATAAAACAGTTAACAACAAACATAAAGGAACTCATTGTTAATAATACAATAATATTAGGGGCCTTTAACACTCCACTTACATCAATGGACAGATCATCTAAGCAGAAAATCAATGAGGAAACAATGGCTTTGAATGACACTCTGGACCAGATGGACTTAACAGACATATTCAGAACATTTCATCCTAAAGAAACAGGATACACATTCTTTTCAAGTGCACACAGGACATTCTCCACAATAGATCACATACTAGGTCACAGATCAGGCCTCATCAAGTACAAAAAATAGACATCATACCATGCATATTTTCTGATCACAATCTTACAAAACCTGAAGTCAACCGCAAGAAAAAAAATGGAGAAATGACAAATACATGGAGGTTAAACAACATGGCACTAAACAACGAATGGGCCAACCAGAAGAAATTTGAAGGAAGAAATTTAAAAATACATGGAAATAAATGAAAGTGAAAACATATGGGTCCAAAACCTTTGGGATGCAGCCAAAGTGTGCCTAGAGGGAAGGGTATAGCAATACAAGCCTACCTTACGAAGCAAGAAAAATCTCAAATAAACAACCTAACCTTACACCTGTAGAAGCTAGAAAAAGTGCAACAAATGAAACCTACAGCCAGCAGAAAAGGGAAAATAATGACTAGAGCAGAAATAAATGATATAGATACCAAAACAAAAATAAAACATATCAACAAAACCAGGAGATAGATTCTTCAGAAAATTAATAAAATTGATAACTACTTAGCCAAACTTGTCAAAAAGAAAAGAAAAAGGACCAAATAAATAAAATGGCACATGAGAGGATAGATCATAATTTACACCACGGAAATACAATTAGAAGAAAATATTATTGAAAGTTATATGGCAACAAATTGGGCAATCTGGAAGAAATTGATAAATTCCTAGAAACATAAGCTACCAAAACTGAAAGAGGAAGAGATAGAAAACTTGAACAGACCCGTAACCAACAAAAAGACTGAATCAGTAATAACAACAACAACAACAAATTCAACAAAGAAAACTCCAGGGCCAGATGACTTCACAGGAAAGCTCTACCAAGCATTTAAAAAAAAGTTACTACCTATTCTTCTCAAACTATTAAAAAAAATAGAAATGGAAGGAAAATATCCAAATTCATTCTTTGAGACCGTTAGTACTGTGATACCAAAAGCAGATTAAAACATCAGTAAAAGGAAGACGAACTCCAAGCCAATACCTCGGATGAGCATGGATGCGAAAAATCTTACTTAAATAAAAGCAAACTGATTCCAACAGCATATTAATCTTTCACCATGATCTAGTGAGGTTTATCACTGGGTTGCAAGACTGTTTCAGTATTCATAAACCAACCAACGTGATGCAACACATTAATCAAAGAAAGGATGTGAGCCATATTATCATTTCAATAAACGCAGAGAAAGCATTTGACAAAGTACAACAACCATTCATGACAAAAAAAAATCCTCAATAAAATAAGTTTAGGGGGAACATACTTCAACATAAGAAAGGCCATAAATAAAAAATACATGGATAATATTATCCTCACTGGGGAAAACTGGGAGTTTTTTCCTTTATGATCAAGAACAAGAGATAGATGACCAGTCTCACTACTGTTATTTAACATAGTATTGGAAATCGTAGCTTCAGCAATGAGACAACAACAACAACAACAACTTTAATTAATAGCACACAAAACTGCAAGGAAGAAACCAAATCTTTATTATTTGCAGACGGCATGAGACAGAAAGAGAGAGCAGGAGAGAAAGAGAGAGCGAGAGAAAGTCTAATTTTGTGAGGTCTTACTACCAGCAGGACTTAAAGCCTAGAATTAAAAAAAAAAAAAAAAAAAAAAGCAATGGGCTCAGCTCTGAGAGAGTCTTGAGGGCATTAGGAAGTTGAATACTTACCCTTAAAGGGACAGCATGTCAAGCAGCCTGCAATATTATAGCCTAGAAGCAGAAATTTGAAAAAGTGAGAGTGATTTATTCATCATAGCGTGTATCAGGAGAGACAGTGATCACAAAGAGACCCATTCAGGAACCAAGTAGGTGGCATGCTCCATTTCCCTTGCCCATTCCCTCAGCATAAACACGCAGTCACCTGCGGGAATCAGCATGGCACCAACACTCACAGCCCATCTTGCTCAGAGCAAGCTCTATCCTCCCATGCTTCAGCAAATCCACACCTCCCAGTCCCTCTCCCCTTGGTCCTGGTGCTGCAAGTCCTGGCCCCCAGAAGACCAATGCAAACTTTACCAACATCATATCTCTGACTTACTCACGTTGTAGGACCTCAGTTCAGGCAGTAGTGATAGTGGCAGATTTCACTTAGCAGGGAGACCATTGTGCACCTTGTCAAAAAGAGCCCTACCCTCCTAGGGACCAAATACTGCACACAACAGGCAGAGAGATCCTATGTAGACTACTTGAATGAAGGAAAAAGCATTCAGAACAAACATCTGCATGCACACAACACACATAAGAGACACCCTGTGAAGTGCCAGGCCCTGGAGAACAGGAGTCACTGCACTACAAAACTTTACAGGACCTCTTCTTCATAAAGCCACTACCGTCAAGAGCATGAGAAATAGCTGAGTTTCCTAACACACAGAAACAGACACAAAGAGTTAGGCAAAATGAGGAGATGGAGGATTATATCACAAATGGAAGATCAGATCCAAACCACAGCAAGAGACCTAAGCAAAACATATGCAAGTAATATGCCTAATAGAGAATTTAAAGTAATGATCAACCATAAGAGACTCTTAAAAACTGAGAACAAACTGAGGGTCGATGGGGGGAGGGAGGGAGGGGAGGGTGGGTGATGGGCATTGAGGAGGGCACCTGTTGAGATGAGCACTGGGTGTCGTATGGAAACCAATCTGACAAAAAAATTCATATTAAAAACAAACAACTAACTAAATAAATAAAAAAAATAAATAAAGTAATGATCATATACTCACTGGACTTGGTAAAAGAATTGAGGAGATCAATAAGATCCATAACAAAAATGGAAAGCATCACGAATCAAGAACACAGTAAGTGAATTTAAAAATACACTTGATGGAGGGGCACCTCAGTGGCTCAGTTGGTCAAGTGTCCAACTTCAGTTTACGTCATGATCTCAGTTTGTGAGTTCAAGTCTCACATCGAACTCTGTGCTGATGGCTTAGAGCATAGAGCCTGCTTCAGATTCTGTCTTCCTCTCTGCTCCACCCACTCAAAAATAAATAAAAAGTATTTTAAAAAATACACTTGAGGAAATCAGTAACAGGCTAGAGGAAACACAGGCATTAATTAAGGACCTGGAAGACAGAGTAGTGGAAAGTGAACCATGTAAGAAAATGAGAAAAAAAATATGCAAATTGAAAATAGTCCTAAGGAACTCAGTGACTCCATCAAGCATAATAACATTCACCTTATAGGAATCCAAAAAGAAGGGAGAGGAAAGAGGGCAAAAAAAAAAAAAAAAAAAATTAAAGAAATAATAGCTGAAAGCGTCCCTACTCTAAGGAAATAAACAGGTGCCAGATCCAGGAGGCACATAGATTTCCCAAAAAGATATTCCACCCAAAGATGTCCACACCAAGACCCATAGTAATTAAAATGGCACAAAAATTAATAAAGAAAAAACTTAAAAGCAATAAGAGTAAAGAAGACAGTTACATACAAGGGAAAGCCCATAAAGCTATCACCAAATGTTTCAGGAGAAACTTTGCAGGCCAGAAGGAAGGAGTATGATATATTCAAACTGCTGCAAGGGAAAACTGTGCATCCAAGAATACACTATGCAATAAGGCTATCATTTATAATAGGAGAGATGAAGAGTTTCTCAGATAAATAAAAACTAAAGGGGTTCATGACCACGAAACCAGCCCTACAAGAAATATTAAAGGAGAGTCTTTGAATGAAAAGGAAAGACCATAAATTAGGGTATGGAATGTAAAAAAACACAAAAGCAGTCAAAATAGGTATTTCTGTAAAAATAAGTCAAGGGATTAAAAAATAAAGGAGGTAAAATATGACACCATATGTTTCAAACATGGGAGTGCAGAGGAGAAAAGAATGGGGACAAACTTAAGTGACCATCAACTTCGTATAAACTGCTATGGGCAGAAGATGCTATATAGAAACCTAATGACAACCACAAATCAAAAACCAGTAATAAATATGCAAAGAACAAAGAGAAAGGAATGCAAGTACATCAGTAATAAAAGCCAACAAACCATGAAAGAGAACAAGAGAAGTACAAATCAGACAAAAATACAAAAACTACAAAAACAATCCAAAACAAGTAACAAAATGGAAATAAATACATATCTATTGATAATTACTCTGAATGTAAATGGACTAAATATTCCAAAGACATAGAGTCACACAATGGACAAAAGAAAGCAAAACCCATCTATATGCTGCCTACAAGAGACTCATTTCAGATATAAAGACACATGCTGACTGAAAGTGAAGGGATGGAGAAAGCTTATCATGCAAATGGATGTCCAAAAAAATAAAAATGCAGGGTAGCAATGTTTATATCAGAAACAAATGAATTTTAAAACAAAAACTGTAACAAGAGCCAAAGAAGAACAAAATATAATAATAAAGGGGACAATTTAACAAGACAATATAACAATTGTAAGTATTTATGTACCTTACATGGGAGCACACAAATACAAATAAAATTTAATAACAAACATAAAGAAAATAATTGATAGTAATACAATAATAGTAGGGGACTTTAACACCACACTGACAGGTCATCTCAACAGAAAATCAACAAGGAAAGAGTGCCTTTGAATAGCACAATGGAAAAGATGGATTTAACATATATATCCAGAATATCCCATCCTAAAACAGCAGAAAACGCATTCTGCAAAAATGTACCCGGAACATTCTCCAGAATAGATCACTTATTAGACCACAAAACAAGTCTCAACAAATTGAAGATCAAAGTCATACATACATCGTTTCTAACCACAATGCTAAGAAACTAGAAATCAACCACAAAAAAAAAAAAAAAATCTGGAAAGAACGCAAACACAGAGAGGTTAAATAACATTCTACTAAACAAAGAATGGGTCAACTAAGAAATCAAGAAGATATAAAAATTGCACGAAACGAATAAAAATGAAAAGACAACAGTCTACAATCTTTGGGTTGCCCCAAACATGGTTCTAAGGGGGAAGTTTACACTGGCCTACCTTAAGATGCAAGAAAAATCTCAAAGAAACAAGCTAACACCACACCTAAAGGACTAGAGAAAGAACAATAAAAAATGAAATCTAGCAGAAAGAAGAAAAAAAAGAAAAAAAAAACAACAAAACCTAAAGCAAGAAGAAATAGAAAATTTGAACAACCAATTACCAGCAATGAAATTGAATCATTAATCCAAAAATCTCTCAACAAACAAAAGTCCAGGAGAAGATGGCTCCACAGGTGAATTCTACCAAACATTTAAACAAGAGTTAATATCTATCATTCTGAAACTATTCCATGAAAAATAGAAGAAAAATAACTTCCGAATTCATTCCAAAAGGTTAGTATCACCCTGATACAAAAGCTGATAAAAAGAAAACCAGAAAGGAAACTACAATCCCATAACTCAGATGCACAAAGATTCAAAACTCCTCAACAAAAACTATCAAATTGAATTCAATGAATATAAAAAAAAATATTAGTCATGATCAAGGGGGATTTATTCCTGTGTTGCAAGAGTCATTCAATATTCACAAATCAATCAATGTGATAGATCATATCAATAAAAGAAAGTATAGGGGCACCTGGGTGGCTCAGTTGGTTAAGCATCTGACTTCAGCTCAGGTCATGATCTCACAGTCCATTGATTTGAGCCCTGCATCTGGCTCTGTGCTGATACTTTGGAGCCTGGAACCTGGAGCCTGCTTTGGATTCTATGTCTCACTCTCTCTCTGCCTCTCCCCTTCATTCTCTGCCTCTCTCTCTCTCTCTCTCTCTCTCTGTCAAAAATAAATAAACATTAATTTTTTTTAAAAAAAGGAGAACATATAAGAATCATAGATCATTTCAGTAGATACAGAAAAAGCATTTGACAAAGTATAAAATCTATTTATGATAAAAAAAGTAGATTTAGAGAGAACATACCTCAACATAATAAAGGTCATATATGTGTGTGTGTGTGTGTGTGTGTGTGTGTGTGTATATACACATATATGTGTGTGTGCATATATATATGTATGTATGTATATATATGTATCTATATATAGATACACATACATAGATACAGATATACATATATACACACACACACACACACACACACACACACACACATATATATAAAACAAAGAAACAAAACATCATACTCAGCGGGGAAATCTGAAAGCTTTTCCTCTCAGGTTGAGAACAAGACAAGGATGTCCACTCTCACCATGTTTATTCAACATAATAATCGAGTTCTAGCCACAGGAAACAGAAAACAAAAAGAAATAAAAGGTATTCAAACTGTTAAAGAAGAGATAAAACTTTCACTATTTGCAGATAACATAATATATATAGAAAACTTGGAAACTCTACCGAAAAATTGTTAGAACTTGGGTGCCTGGGTGGATCAGTCAGTTCAGCATCCGATTCTTGATTTTGGTTCAGGTCATTATCTCGCAGTTCATGAGTTTGCACCCCATATAGGGTTCTGCACTGACATCATTCAGCCTGCTTGGGATTCTCTCTCTCCCCTGCTAATGTGTTCTCTCTCTCTCTCTCTTTCTCTCTCTTTCTCAAAGACAAAAATAAACTTTAAAAAAAATTGCTAGAACTGATACACAAATTCAGTCAAGTTATAATATACAAAGTCAAAGTACAAAAATTCGTTGAATACTTATATGCTAATAATAAAGCAGCAGAATTCAAATTAATAAAACAATTCCATTTAAAATTTCACAAAAAAAGCAATAAACTATCTAGGAATAAACTAAAAGAGGTGACAGGTATGAGGTGATATCTCATTGTAGTTTGATTTGTATTTCCCCAGTGAAGAGTGAATGAAAATCTTGACTATCTTATCATGTGTCTGTTGGTCATCTCTATGTTGTTGTTGTTGTTGTGTTTTTTTGTAAAATTGTTTATTTATATCTTCTTCCCATTGTTAATTGGATTATTCCTTTTGGGGGGTGTTGAGTTTTATAAGTTCTTGATATATATTGGATCCTAACCCTTTATCAAATATGTCATTTGCAAATATCTTCTCCGATTTTCAAGATTGCCTTTTAGTTTTGTTGCTTCCTTCACTGCACAGAAACTTTTTATCTTGATGAAGTCCAGGTAGTTCAGTTGTATTGTTTCCCTTGCCTCCAAAGATGTGTCTACCAGCATATGTGGAATGGAATTAATGAAACAAACAAGGGGAAAATTGATAAAGAAAAAAACAGATTCATATATAGAGAACAAATAGAGGTTACAAGAGGGAGGTGGGTGGGAGGATTGGTGATACAGGTGATGGATATTAAGAATACACTTATCTCTTTTCTTCAGGTGTTTTTCCCCCAAAATTTATAGTCTGATTAGTTAACATACAGTGTAATATTTTCTCATATACAATATAGTGATTCAACACATTCATACATCTCATGCTCATCACATGTGCACTACTTAATGGGGACTAAAGGGTGCACTGATCTTTATGAGCATTGGGTAATATATGAAACTATTGAATCACTATATTTTTTCACATGGAACTCATCTAACACTGTATGTTAAGTATACTTGAAATAAAGTTTTAAAAACCTGGAATATTACTCAGCCACAAAAAGAGAATGAGATCTTGCCAGTTGCAACAAGATGTATGAATCTTGATTGAATTATGATACATAAAGTATGCCAGATAAAGGTAAATAGCACACGATTTCATTTCTATGTGGAATCTGAAACAACAACAACAACAAATGAGTAAACAAACCAACCAAAAATGCAGAAACACACCTATAACTACAGAGGTCAAACTGTTGTTTGCCAAAAGAGTGGTGGTGGGGAAATTTTTTTAATGTGTGAAAGTAAGTGAGTGGTACAGTCTTTGTTTTATGAAATGAAGAAGGTACAGGGATGAAAAGTACAACATAGGGACATAACCAGTGGTATTGTAGCAGCGCTCTTGGTGACCATGGTGGCTACACTTGTGGTTATCATAGCATAATGTATAGGGTTGTCAAATCACTGTTTCATACACTTGAAACTAATGTAACATTGTGTGACTTGAATAATGTATCTTATATATAAGATATACACAACATAGTAAAGGGACCCCTGAGTGGTCAGTCAATTATGCGTCTGACTTTGGCTCAGGTGATGGTCTCATGGTTCCTGACTTTGAGTCCTGCATCTATGCTGTTAGCACTCTCTCTCTCTCTCAAAATTAACCTTTAACAAAAAAAAATATATTGAAAATCTATAGTCTTGTGTTTACATGTGAAGTATGCTATGTTCATTCCAATCCCATGGTTGAAGCAGGGATGTGGCAAATCTCGAAAATTGCAGAGATATATTCTTATTCATGTCCAAAAAGCATTAATGTGTTTCCTCTTACTTCAGGTACTATAACAATAATGTCAGACATAATATCTGAGATGCTATTAGAAAAAGGAGTTCAAAAGCAAGTTATAGATGTATTCATATTAATAAAACTTAAAAATATTAAAATACAATGACTTCGTGATATTGTTAAAATGATATGGAAAATGTAATTAAGAATAGAACAATAAAATATATAGTACTATGAAAAACTTTAAATGTGTTTCATGTTTACTTTTTATTTTATTTGTGTCAAATATTGGAAGAAGCATGTATTGCATTGGCAAACATAGTTAAGAAACTGTACTTAACTATAAGGAGGGTTGGCACTGAATTCAAGGGATGTGTCAAAAGGAAACATAAATGGGGCCATAATAAAAACAACCTTTCTCTGCCAAATGTGTAGAAATGCTTAATAAGAAAATAAACATATTTTTGAGAAAAAAAAACAAAAAAAATCTCTGTTAATATATTTTTTTAAAAAGCTATTAATTGAAAGACTCACTCAGTTTGTTAAGTCAGGCACAACAACACACAGAATATGTTGTTTAAAAAAACAAACTTTATTTTCTCACATAACTGTAAGCTATAAAAACAAACAAACAAACAAACAAACAAACAAACCACCAGGCTTAGTTTATGGTGATGCCTCTTTCCTTTCTTGTAGATACCTGTCTTCTTGTTCTGTCTTCAGATGGCTTCTCTCTGCCAGCAGAGAGTGTGAGAGAAACCTTGATGGTGTCTCTTAAAGCCCTTATGAGGACACTAGATCTATTAAATTAGGGTTACAAACTATAATATTATTTAACCTTTATTATCTCCTTTAAAGTCTTACCTCCAAATACACCACATTAATGGTTAGGACTAAATACCGTCATATTAGAGGTTAGGGCTTCAATATATGAAGTATATGAACACAGTTCAGTCCATAAGGCTCACCATTATTTGATGACTGTTTCCCTCCAAGCTAATTAATAGTGTCATTGACATCCTACTAAAAATCCTGAGAGTGAAAATTGGCAATTTCTCTAAATACATATGGAAGTTCAAAATACTAAGAACAATGAAAGCATTCTTAAATAAATACAAAGTGAGAACAGTTATACCCATTTTATACTCTAATCTATGGCTTTATTATTTAAGATAGAAGGGGATTAGCACAGGAAAAACATGCAAGCAAATAAAAAAAACAACTAATACCTTTCCATTAAAATCACACTACTAAGAATGGTTTACATAATAGAAGTCATCCTGCATTGCCAGGAGAGAATGATTGTCTACTCAATAAAATTTATTGAAAATAAGGATGTGTATATGAAAAAAATATAGAATTTGCCCCCTCTGTATATTCTCAAAAATCAACTGCTTGTATAGACCTAAAAGTAAGAGACTGATGAACAAATAATTAAAAGAAAATAAAGCAAAACTTCTTTAAGATATCATATAGAAATGTTACTTAAATAGACAAAATGTTAAGTTAATTGCCTTTAAATAATGGCATTCTTCCAACACTTTGTCAAGGGCAGGAAGACAAGTGTGGGTGTAGAGTAAAAAATTTGCAACACATAACTGAAAAGTGACTTGTACACAGACTATATGAAGACTACTTAAAGTCCATAAAGATTAAAAAATTCAGTAGAGTAAGTAGTTTAAAAATTAAAGACTTTAAGTTTCTGCTCTAATTTTCATTCCTATTCTTACAGTAAGAAAAAGCAATACGATCTGAAAATGAACAACTTGTTGTCTCCATTAACGAAACAAAGTCACAGGGGAAATGGGCATCTGGGGTGATAGGGGAACCCAGAGAATGAGAGCTGAAATCTGCTTCCCCACAGCAGGAGCTGATGGAGACATAAACCGGATAGCAACAGCTCGGGTAGTGTTAATTAATACCTGGAGGTTGACTGTGAAAGAGAGAGCCACCTGCATGTCACAGTCTTAATTGTGGGACCCCAACATTTTCACCTTTGCCATCAAGAATCCCACAAGTGTTCACAGTGAAGAGCACAGAGAAATCAAAAATATATAGCAAGAATAATTTATATAGTAAGAAATGAGATAAAGTATACAAAATGTTCAATGAAAACTAGAGAAAACAGGAAAAGCAGACAAAAATAAATTAGTAGTAAATGCAATAAAAGGATAACAATCCCAACCTGTGCACCTACATCAGTGTGTCAAAATATATGTGGAAAAACTGGAAAAAAATAGATAAAACCCATTAACATATTTCAGTAACTGATACATCAACCATGCAGAAAATTAATAAGAATAGCTTTGACCTAAAAAATACTATCAGTCAGCTGGATCTAACTGACCAATCAAAGACATAGACATAATGCACTTTATTGTCAATTTACACAGAACACTCACCAAATAAACCATATTATGAACCATAAACCACACTTTAACAAATTTACAATGATAGAAACAGTGTAAGAATAGACCCTAACACAATGGAATTACTAAACAATGCTGGTGAAAGAACTGGGAAAATATCTCCAATTTTTTTTTTTAACAAACAACAAAGTACTAAATAAAACATACACTGGTGAAATTGTCCCTAAGATACATTTAGAAATGTATTAAACAAAATGCAAATTAAAATTCAAATAAAATTTATGGAGTGCAGTAAAGCCCTGCTCACCAACAATTTTATGTAACAAAATTCAAACATACCTAACTTTTCACTGTAGGAAAGCAATTTATTCCAAAGTTCACAGAAGAAAATAAGTGACATATATTAAGCATAAATCAATGCAGCTGAACACTGGAAAGTAAGGGGGAAGATCAATAAAACATAACAACGATTCTTTCATAAAATTAGTACATATCTAGTCAGGCTTTCCAAGAAAAGAAGAGAACAGACACAAATTGCTAATATCAGAAATGAGAAGGGAGCCATATTAACTTTTTCCTATGGACATTAAAAGCATAATAATGGGACACATTGGGCAATACTGTCCTTGAAAGGCATAGACTCAAAACTCACACAAGGAGAGAGTCTGAATAGGTTTATTACAATTTAAAACTTGAATTAAGAAATAATAATTTTGCAGCAACCAAACAAAAACAGCAGGTCCAAAATGTTTAAATAATGAATGCTACCATATATTTAAATAAGACATGAAAATATAAATAAATAAATAAATAAATATGAAATGATAACTGTCCTCCACAAGCTCTATCAGAAAAGAGAAACATAGAGAACACTCCTAACCTATTCTATGAAACATGTGTTACTATAAAACCAAAAACAGATAAAGATAATTTTGGAAAAGGAGAATTATAGACACGTAGTCCTCATGAGCATGAATGCAAATATCTCCAAAAATTTTAGCAAATGTAATTCAACCATGCTTGTAAATAATTATATACCAATATCTAGTGAGATTTATTTTAGGGTTTCAAGGATGGTTCAGCATTAAAATTCAATTAATCATATAGACAAGCTAAGGAAGGAAATTTATATGATTCTATGAAGTGATGAAGAAAAAGCATTGGACAAAATTCAATATTTAATTTTGATGAAAACGCCTATGTGCCTAATTTGATCCTAAAAAAATTAGTGATGGTAAAATTAATATTGTCAAAAGAAAAATATAAATACAAAAATGGTAAAATCTGACATGGACATAGAAAAAGTAGCTGACAAATAAGGTCATGTGAAAAATTAAATAGAAAAGATGAATACCTTTGAAAGCACGCTACACAAAACTAAAACTAAAACATCATACAAAAATTATATGACATGTAAAACTATTTTTAGTGGTCTAAATCTCTTTACTCCAAAATATTTTCTTGAAAAATAGTGATGAAGCAATCATCATTAACAATAGCATTCCAATTATAAATGTGGTTTCAGTAGTTGTTTTGAAATTCCATTGAGCTAAATAAAATCATAGTCGGGGCGCCTGGGTGGCTCAGTCGGTTAAGTGTCTGACTTCAGGTCATGATCTCGCAGTTTGTGAGTTCGAGCTCCGCGTCAGGCTCTGTGCTGACAACTCAGAGACTGGAGCCTGCTTCCGAGTCTGTGTCTCCCCCTCTCTCTGCCCCGTCCCTACTCATGCTCTGTGTCTGACTCTCAATAGTAAATAAATGTTAAAAAAATAAAAATAAAAATAAAAAGATCATAGCAAAAAAAAAAAAAAGAATGAATTGTCACTTTCAACATGAAAGATTAAAAATAGAAAATTGAAAGAGTAAAATGGTTTGCTTATAATTTCAATGATTTACATATTAAAATTCATGTTCAGAGGCCAATCAAGTACGAGCAAAGATCCAAACAAGGTGTTTACCACTTTATTTCTTCTATCTATGAAAAACAGGTAATGTCTCAGATGGATGTGCCATAACATTGAGATAAGGCCTATAGAAAAATCTCAATTGTATTTTATAAAGGTGCCTAAAATGAAGGTAATTTTGTCACTGAGTCTGTTTATATTAGGTCATGTGCAAATAATACGTTTAATAAAATGAGTTCTCACTTAGCATAACACTCTCCAGTTCCATCCATGTTGCTACAAAAGGCCATATTTCATTCTTTCTCATTGCCAAGTAGTATCCCATTGTGTATATAAACCAGTTATGCTAAGTGAAATAAGTCATACAGAGAAAGACAGATACCATATGCTTTCACACTTATGTGGATCCTGAGAAACTTAACAGAAGACCATGGGGGAGGGGAGGGGAAAACAAAGTTAGAGAGCGAGGGAGGCAAACCATAAGAGACTCTTAAAAACTGAGAATAAACTGAGGGTTGATGGGGGGTGGGTGATGGGTATTGAGGAGGGCACCTGTTGGGATGAGCACTGGGTGTTGTATGGAAACCAATTTGGCAATAAATTTCATATTAAAAATAAAATGAATTCTCTTCACAAAATCACTTTACGTTCCTACCACACTTAAGCACCTTGATCTATGTTCATTGCAAAATAATTTCCTATTTTTTCCTTAGAAAACATGCATTTAAATATTTTACTATAATTAATAAAATAATGTTGAAGAGACAAACTGAATTTGAGGTTTCAGATCTATTCTTCATAAATGTAAAAGCAATTCAAAATCTTTATTTCCATTATAGTCAACAATTTAGCTTATAAGTTGGCATCACCTGCATTGTTTATAACTATTGATTTTAAATAAAATACACCAAGTTTCATTTATTAGACAAGTGTTTGTTAAGCATCTGGATTTTTCCAGGTATTGTTCTAAGAGAATTTGGTGGAGCTTGTTTACAGTTTAAATGACACGAGAACCAAAACCTATAGCGGAAAGGCAGATTATATAATATGGTCAACATTAAAATGGGCTCCAGAAAAGAAAGGCATATTAAGAGGGAGGAGCAGTCTGACAGTCAAGGTGGGGATCTGGTAGGTTTCTTGAGAAGGTTACTTTGAAGCAAAACTTGAGGACAGTGGGAGTGCACAGCACATACCTGTAAGTGACAGGAAGGTTACTGGTGGCAAGTGGCAAGAACAAGGTCCACAACCCAGAGGACAGGACCTGCGGGTTTGAGGACCTGCAATGATGCCATTAGAATTTTAATAAAGGAGGACTTGTAGGAGGGGTGTGAGTCTACTTTAAAGTCACTTGCCTCGCATTTTATAATAAACTCATTCATGACATTTCATGACATGATTGTCTGATGAAAAGGGCAACTGAAACAGTTATTATAATTTCATAATCGTATCCTTTTAAAATAAAAAGACAATCTCCAAAAACCTCTCCAGTTGAGAGGGAAGAAGTACAGAGTAAATTATATGTGTACCCCTGATTGTTATCAGAAACTTTTTCTGTTATTTTAACTGTGGATTATTTTTCCCTTCTTGTATCATATACTCATTAATATCTTTTGGGGGGATCTTTCATATTCAATGCTTAAGAATTTTTTACGTTATTTTCACACAAAGTATTTTAACTCTTATCACATCTCCATAATATACGCATTAGTCTCTTCCACTGGCAAGAAAATATAAATTAAAATTTTAAGTTACCCTACCATATTCAACAGAGTTACATTAATCAATTGTAGGGTACTAATCCAAAGCTTAATTTTCTTCTCATTACATTCCATTTTATTAGTGTACTTACGATCTAATTATAATTGTATTTCACAATCTGATGCACCAAGATGGTAGTGTCTTCCAGTATATTGATATATGTTTATAGAAGAATATGTGTATATAGAAGCATACATCTATATGTGTATATATCCATATATACATGTGGTAGAGTCCCCTCCCTAAGCAATGTGGAAGAAACAAAACAAAACAAAACAAAACAAAACAAAACATCAAGACAAGGGAAGGCAACCTGGCTATAAGCTTATGTGATGTCCCCCATGACCCTGTAACATAAAACCACCTAATCAGACCACATATCTGTGGGCTACCGTTTGTGGGAGACAAGTAAAAAAAACAATTATAAAAGACTACACTTCATTGCACTTCGGGTTCAGTTTTTTTCAGGTATGAACCCAACTGAGCCAGTGCTGGCATAAATAAAGTTGCTTCCAGGAAAGAAAAGCCTCACTGTCACGACTCTCTGTGTGAACCTCGGTCATGTTACATTTCTTGGGATTTGGAGACAGTGCGTTTCCACATCCTTTGCCTCCAGGGTATGAACCTCAGAGCGCTCAGAGAAGCAACCCCACCTGGCACCAGTGGACCTCTGGATCAGTAGGAGACTAGCTCCCCCCACCCCTCCAGGTGGAGCTAGCCACAAGGAACCTGAGGCCCAGGAACCAGCATAGGGAGCACCTCCCAAGACTGGTAAAAACCTGGGTTTGTTTTGGTAGACCTGCACCTAAGTGGCAGAAGGGGAGCCTGATTACTTCCCAGAGTTGCCCTAGTCGGTCCACAAGGGATAAGGAATGAAGCCACCACTCTAAGGCACTGGGCATGGGTGGTGGATTGGAGTCAGGTGTGACTGTGTGTGAATGAGACTGACAAGGGAAAAGATCCGACCTGACCAAGGGCTGAAGACAATGTTGAGTCCCGATCTGCAGTTCTGTGGTGACCTCATATAGCTTAAGGTGGTGTCAGACTTCCTAGGGAGTCTGATCTGGGTCAGGGATTAAAACTAAACATGCCAATGCTAAGAGGCACCTGAAGTATCTCCCAGAGAAAAGGAGCCAGAAAGCAGAGCAAGAGAACTCCCCTAGAGTGTATGTTGAGGCATTTCAAAACCAGATATTCAGGAGATTAGGGTGTAAAATTAACTCCCGGAAAGCTCCAGACATTCTGTGAAATTGGCCATTGTTCGGGGTGGGCTGGCCCTCCAAGGGCTCACTTGATAAAGAAGCAGTTAGCTGAGTGTTCAGGGTCATTGTGGGTGATACAGGCCACCCTGACCAATTTGCTTGCATTGACTCTTGGCAAGATCTGGTCCTATCCCGGCCACCTTGGCTAAAAGTCTGTATTGAAGAGAGCTGTGAAGGTAGGATGGCTTGTGTCACAGCTTCCCCCAAATACCAGCCAGAAACTGAAAAACCCATACTGTCGGGAGAGCCTGAGGAAACCCCACCAACATATGCCCCACTGTACCCCTCACTGCCACTTGTGCCACCCACCATAGCTGCTGAAACCACATCGGAGCCTGCCCTTAGTCCCGAGGCCTCACCACCTCTAGCACCACAAGCCTCTCAGAATGTGACTGGCTTCCCTGGATCACCCATCCTAACCCTGTAAACCCCTCTGGGAAAGCGAGGAGAAAATCAGGCCAATGGAGACAGTCTGCTCCCTGCAGCAACACTGGGAAGCCTTACAGATGCCATTGAGGGAGACTAGGGGACCCGTCTATTATGATCAGGAAGGCCAGATCTGAGGAGGCCAGTGTGTTTTTCTGTACCAACCCTTTACCACTACAGACCTCCTAAATTGGAGGCACCATTACTCCCTCCTATAGAGAGAAGCCCCAGGCTATGATTGAACTCATGTCATCCGTGATTCAACCCATAAACCTACCTGAATGGACTGACGCCAACTCTTTCTGACCCCCTTCAATATGTAGTTGCTGAACTACTCAGGTGACCCTAAAATGGTTGCAGGAGAATACACAGCTGTGATGCTAGACACCCAGGCTTACACTCAGGCTCACTTCCCTGGGGAGGACCCCAATTGGGACTCAAATGACTCAGTAGTAGATCGAGGGTTTGTGAGACCTGAACGGTATCAAGAAACCCTTCTAAATGGCAGGAAGGAAGGCGGCGGTGGGGGGAGGCTATAAATGTGAGTAAAACATCAGAAGTGTTCCAGGCACCTGAGGAAAGCCCGAGCCTATTCTATGTGAGACTATGTGAGGTATTTTGTCCCTACACCCCTTTTGATCCAGAGGCACCTGTAAACTGGCCTATGGTTAATGCAGCTTTCCTAGGTCAGGCCCAGGGGAACATCTGGTGCAAGCTGCAAATCTAGAGGGTTTTGCTAACATGAATGCCAGTCAGCTGCTGGAAGTAGCAACTCAGGTGTTTTTCAACCGTAACAAGGTGGCACAGAGGGAAGAACGCTGGAAGTTGCAAAAAAAAAAAAAAAAAAAAAAGCAGACTTGTTAGCTGCTGCTTGGTGTTATGATTGGTTGGAATGCTCCTGGAAAGGTAACCTGCAGAGATAGGGACAGGGCCAAAAAGTGGAAGGAAGGTCCCACCCAGGACCAAAGTTAGGACGTGGAGCCAGTGTGCTTACTGTTGCCAGGAGGGCCACTGGAAAAATGAGTGCCCCCAGTGGCTGGATAATTCTCAGCAAAGCCCCAAACAGAAAGAAAGAGCCTATATGATCCAGGGACATTACCAACCAGCCCCAGAGACTCATGGGGTCCCTAAAGATGATTTTGTGGGGCTAGCCACCTTGGACGACTATGAGGAGGACTAAGACAGCCTGGGCTCTCTTTTGTTAGTCCCTCAGGAGCCTATGGTCTGAATAAATTTGGAGGGCTGACCTACTGACTTCATGGTAGATACTGGAGTGGAAAACTCGGTGGTGACCCAACCTGTGGGCCCCCTTTGACAGAAACAGGTCACCATAGTGGGGGCCACAGGCAGTCGGACAGCCATCCCTTCCTACTGCCTCAGTCATGTGATTTACGTGGCCATGGAGCCATCCATGAATTCTTGTACCTCCCCAAACACCCTGTGGCTTTAATGGGCCATGACCTATTGGGGAAGCTGCAGGCCCAGATAACTTTCAACTCTCAGGGACGTTACCCTGACCCTATGCAAATCAGAAGCAAAGATTATGACTCTCGTGATTCCCCAAGGAGAAGAATTGCGCCTCCAAAGACTCAGGGAGGCACTATAGCTGGTGTCTGAGGAGCTCCGGGGTGTGGGCTGAAGACAACCCACCAGGAATTGCCAGAAACATACCTCCTGTGGTTGTGGAGCTGAAGCCCTGGGCAGAGCCCACCTGTCAGAGACTATATTTCACCCCCTGCAAGACACACATCTGGATCCAGAAGCACCTGGAAAGTCTTTTAAAGTATGGGATCCTCTGGTCATGCCAATCATCTTGGAACATGCCCCCCCTTACATGTCCAAAAGACACAGATGACTATAGGCCAACTCAGGACCTGTGAGCAGTAAACCAGGCCACTGTTACCATACACCCAGTGGTCCCAAACCCATATACACTTTTGGGGCTCATTCTTGCTGAAGCCACCTTCTTCACCTGTTTGGACCTCAAAGATGCCTTCTTCTGCATCTGCCTGACCCCTCAGAGGCAATCGATCTTTGCCTTCCAGTGGGAGGATCCTGAAAATGGTGATAAGGGCCAATTGACTTGGGCCAGGTTGCCTCAGGGATTCAAAAACTCACCAACCACTTTTGACCCTGCATTAGCCTCTGACTTAAAAGTCTTCCCAGTGGATCAATATGGCTGTGTCCTGCTTTAGTACATAGATAACTTACTGCTGGTGGAAGGTCCCTGAGGATTGCATGGAAGGGACCCAGATGTGTGGTTGCCTACCCTCCTTTGGAAAACCAGCTACAAGGTCACAAGGTAAAAGACCCAAATCTCTCCAGAAAAAGTCAATATCTTGGCTTCCACCTGTCCCAGGGGCAGCACCAACTTGGCCCAGAGAGGAAGCAGACACTTTGTTTGATCCAGGCCCCATCAACCAGATGCCAGGTTCAGGAGTTTCTCAGGGCTGCAAGTTCTGTAGAATCTGGATACCTAACTTTTCAGTCCTGGTGAAACCCTTCTAGGAGGATACAAATGGGGGAGACCCAGAGCCCCTGATATGGGCATCAGTACAGCAAAAAGCCTTTGAGGAAATAAAGCAAGTCCTCATGTCATAGACCCTGGGTCTAAAGTTCTTTCTCTTCCAGCAAGAAATCAGACACAGGATTAAAATGTGAGAGATGACTCATGTCAGGGAAAAGACAAGAGCACTGATTAAGGGTCCCTGCTCCCTTTTTATTAGGATCAGAATGCTTACAAAATCTGGTGATGCATGTGCACAAAGAGACAATGAAACTGTGAACATTAACTCATGGACATGAGGGAAAGGGGGTCATGAAGATATGCAGGGTTAGGCATTTGGGTTAATAGCAGACAAAATCCTGGTGCTGGGTGGCCAGTGGAATTGTGCTTACAGCAGACATGAGGCACCACTTCTGTTTACCTAAACTGGTCTAGGTGACAGAAAGACAGAGAAAGCTACCTCAGGGTCCAGGAGGCACCTTTCTTTGGTTAATTTGCTCTGCTCTGGGCAACTTCACCCTGCAGTGGTCTATAGCCCTGTTTACCTAATTTGGTCTTTCCTTTCTGTGAAAGCAGCTTTCTGCTATAGTACTAACTGGGGGGGGGGGGGGGGGGGGAGGGGGGGACGCTTCTGCCCTAAATACCTAATCTTGCTTATTCCCTATATCTATGCTATATATTGGGGCCTTTGCCCTGCCCTCTCTATACTGGGGCTTCTGTCCTGCCTTCTCTATACTTATTTACCTAATCTTATTTACCCAAACTTGGGTGAGAGCATCCTCTGGCTTTGTAATTCTTTATGCCTTGTTAACCCATCAGTGCAGTCTCAGGGGATTACTAAGCTTATTCCCCACACCCTCACTAGTGTGCCTGGTTGGGGGCTCCAAGACACGACCAAGCCTTTTTTTCCTGTAGGTCCATGAGCACACTGGTATTGTGGTGGGTGTCCTAGCCCAGATGTTGGGGTCATGGCATTGCCCAATTCCATATCTCTCCAAGAATCTTGACTCTGTTGCCCAGGGCTGCCCCCCTGCCTACGGGCACTTGCAGCCATGGTCCTTTTAGTGTCAGAGGCTGATAAGTTAACTATGGGACAAGAATTGACGGTCCAAGTGCCGGGCAGCTTTTGAGATTGTATTAAGCCAACATTTCTACATCCCTCGAAGCTCCAGCATAGTCCGAGTGTTAAGTGAGCAATGTGAAACATATGCCCAGAATAACCCATGTCAGGGACCAAAGGCTGCTTCTGGGGTGCAGAGTGTTGGGGGAAACCCATTTGAAAATGTGATGGTGGACTTCACTGAGCTTCTCAGGGTTTGAGACTGTAAATATCAATTGGTCTTTGTCTGCATTTCTCAGGATGGGTGGAAGCTTTCCCTACTCAAACAGAAAATGCACATGAAATGACCTGACTTCTTTTTTTTTTCCATTTGAATTTTTTTTCAATATGTGAAGTTTATTTTCACATTGATTTCCATACAACATCCAGTGCTCATCCCAAAAGGTGCCCTCCTCAATACCCATCAACCACCCTCCCATACGTCCCACCCCCCCATCAACCCTCAGTTTGTTCTCAGCTTTTAAGAGTCTCTTATGCTTTGGCTCTCTCCCACTCTAACCTCTTTTTTTCTTCCCCTCCCCCATGGGTTTCTGTTAAGTTTCTCAGGATCCACATAAGAGTGAAACCATATGGTATCTGTCTTTCTCTGAATGGCTTATTTCACTTAGCATAACACTCTCCAGTTCCATTCACGTTGCTACAAAGGGCCATATTTCATTCTTTCTCATTGTCACGTAGTACTCCAATGTGTATATAAACCACAATTTTTTTATCCGTTCATCAGTTGATGGACATTTAGGCTCTTTCCATAATTTGGCTATTGTTGAGAGTGCTGCTATAAACATTGGGGTACAAGTGCTCCTATGCATCAGTACTCTTGTATCCCTTGGGTAAATTCCTAGCAGTGCTAATGCTGGGTCAAAGGGTAGGTCTATTTTTAATTTTTTGAGGAACCTCCACACTGTTTTCCAGAGTAGCTGCACCAATTTGTATTCCCACCAACAGTGCAAGAGGGTTCCCGTTTCTCCACATCCTTTCCGGCATCTATAGTCTCCTGATTTGTTCATTTTGGCCACTCTGACTGGTGTGAGGTGATATCTGAGTGTTGTTTTGATTTGTATTTCCCTGATGAGGAGTGACGTTGAGCATCTTTTCATGTGCCTGTTGGCCATCCGGATGTCTTCTTTAGAGAAGTGTCTATTCATCTTTTCTGTCCATTTCTTCACTGGGTTATTTGTTTTTCAGGTGTGGAGTTTGGTGAGCTCTTTATATATTTTGGACACTAGCCCTTTGTCCGATATGTCATTTGCAAATATCTTTTCCCATTCCGTTGGTTGCCTTTTAGTTTTGTTGATTGTTTCCTTTGTAGTGCAAAAGCTTTTTATCTTCATAAGGTCCCAGTAGTCCATTTTTGCTTTTAATTCCCTTGCCTTTGGAGATGTGTCAAGTAAGAAATTGCTGAGGCTGAGGTCAGAGATGTCTTTTCCTGCTTTCTCCTCTAGGGTTTCGATGGTTTCCTGTCTCACATTTTGGTCCTTCATCCACTTTGAGTTTACTTTGTGAATGGTGTGAGAAAGTGGTCTAGTTTCAATCTTCTGCATGTTGCTGTCCAGTTCTCCCAGCACCATTTGTTAAAGAGACTGTCTTTTTGCCATTGGATATTCTTTCCTGCTTTGTCAAAGATTAGTTGGCCATACTTGTGTGGGTCAAGTTCTGGGGTTTCTATTCTATTCCATTGGTCTATGTGTCTGTTTTTGTGCCAATACCATGCTGTCTTGATGATGACAGCTTTGTAGTAGAGGCTAAAGTCTGGGATTGTGATGCCTCCTGCTTTGGTGTTCTTCTTCAATATTACTTTGGCTATTCGGGGCCTTTTGTGGTTCCATATGAATTTTAGGATTGCTTGTTCTAGTTTTGAGAAGAATGCTGTTGCAATTTTGATTGGGATTGCATTGAATGTGTAGATAGCTTTGGGTAGTATTGACATTTTGACAATATTTATTCTTCCAATCCCTGAGCACGGAATGTTTTTCCATTTCTTTATATCTTCTTCAATTTCCTTCTGAAGCGTTCTATAGTTTTCAGCATACAGATCTTTTACATCTTTGGTTAGATTTATTCCTAGGTATTTTATGCTTCTTGGTGCAATTGTGAACGGGATCAGTTTCTTTATTTGTCTTTCTTTTGCTTCATTATTAGTGTATAAGAATGCCACTGATTTCTGTACAAAAATTTTGTATCCTGCAACTTTGCTAAATTCATGTATCAGTTCTAGCAGACTTCTGGTGGAGTCTATCGGATTTTCCATGTATAATATCATGTCATCTGCAAAAAGTGAAAGCTTGACTTCAACTTTACCAATTTGGATGCCTTTGATTTCCTTTTGTTGTCTGATTGTTGATGCTAGAACTTCCAACACTATGTTAAACAACAGCGGTGAGAGTGGACATTCCTGGCGTGTTCCTGATCTCACGGAAAAAGCTCTCAGTTTGTCCCCATTGAGGATGATGTTAGCTGTGGGCTTTTCATAAATGGCTTTTATGATCTTTAAGTATGTTCCTTCTATCCCGACTTTCTGAAAGGTTTTTATTAAGAAAGGGTGCTGAATTTTGTCAAAGGCCTTTTCTGCATCGATTGACAGGATCATATGGTTCTTATCTTTTCTTTTATTAATCTGATGTATCCCATTGATTGATTTGCAAATGTTGAACCAGCCCTGCATCCCAGGAATGAATCCCACTTGATCATGGTGAATAATTCTTTTTATATGCTGTTGCATTTGATTTGCTAGTATCTTATTGAGAATTTTTGCATCCATATTCATCAGGGATATTGGCCTGTAGTTCTCTTTTTTTAGTGGGTCTCTGTCTGGTTCAGGAATCCAAGTAATGCTGGCTTCATAGAATGAGTCTGGAAGTTTTCCTTCCCTTTCTATTTCTTGGAATAGCTTGAGAAGGATAGGTATTATCTCTGCTTTAAACGTCTGGTAGAACTCCCCTAGGAAGCCATCTGGCCCTGGACTCTTATTTGTTGGGAGATTTTTGATGACTGATTCAATTTCCTCGCTGGTTATGGGTCTGTTCAAGCTTTCTATTTCCTCCTGATTGAGTTTGGAAGCGTGTGGGTGTTTAGGAATTTGTCCATTTCTTCCAGGTTGTCCAGTTTGTTGGCATATAATTTTTCATAGTATTCCCTGATAATTGCTTGTATTTCTGAGGGGTTGGTTGTAATCATTCCATTTTCATTCATGATTTTATCTATTTGGGTCATCCTTTTCTTTTTGAGAAGCCTAGCTAGAGGTTTATCAATTTTGTTTATTTTTTCAAAAAACTAACTCTTGGTTTCATTGATCTGCTCTACCGTTTTTTTTAGATTCTATATTGTTTATTTCTGCTCTGATCTTTCTTATTTCTCTTCTTCTGCTGGGTTTAGGCTGTCTTTGCTGTTCCACTTGTATTTCCTTTAGGTGTGCTGTTAGATTTTGTATTTTGGATTTTTCTTGTTTCTGGAGATAGGCCTGGATTGCAATGTATTTTCCTCTCAGGACTGCCTTCGCTGCATCCCAAGGTGTTTGGATTGTTGTATTTTCATTTTTGTTTGTTTCCATACATTTTTTAATTTCTTCTCTAATTGCCTGGTTGACCCACTCATTCTTTAGTAGGGTTTTCTTTAACCTACATGTTTTTGGAGGTTTTTCAGACTTTTTCCTGTGGTTGATTTCAAGCTTTATAGCATTGTGGTCTGAAAGTATGCATGGTATGATTTCAATTCTTGTATACTTATGAAGGGCTGTTTGTGACCCAGTATGTGATCTATCTTGGAGAATATTCCATGTGCACTCAAGAAAAAAGTATATTCTGTTGCTTTGGGATGCAGAGTTTTAAATATATCTGTCAAGTCCATCTGATCCAATGTATCATTCAGGACCCTTGTTTCTTTATTGACCGTGTGTCTAGATGATCTATCCATTTCTGTAAGTGGAGTGTTAAAGTCCCCTGCAATTACCACATTCTTATCAATAAGGTTGCTTGTGTTTGTGAGTACTTGTTTTTTATATTTGGGGGCTCCTGTATTCGGCACATAGACATTTATAATTGTTAGCTCTTCCTGATGGATAGACCCTGTGATTATTATATAATGCCTGTCTTCATCTCTTGTTACAGCCTTTAATTTAAAGTCTAGTTTGTCTGATATAAGTATGGCTACTCCAGCTTTCTTTTGGCTTCCAGTGGCATGATAAATAGTTCTCCATCCCCTCACTCTCAATCTGAAGGTGTCCTCAGGTCTAAAATGAGTCTTCTATAGACAGCAAATAGATGGGTCTTTTTTTTTTTTTTAATCCATTCTGCTACCCTATGTCTTTTGATTGGTGCATTTATCCATTTACATTCAGTGTTATTATAGAAAGATATGGGTTTAGAGCCATTGTGATGTCCGTAGGTTTCATGCTTGTTGCGGTGTCTCTGGTACTTTGTCTCACAGGATCCCCCTTAGGATCTCTTGTAGGGCTGGTTTCGTGGTGACGAATTCCTTCAGTTTTTGTTTGTGTGGGAAGACCTTTATCTCTCTTTCTATTCTAAATGACAGACTTGCTGGATAAAGGATTCTCGGCTGCATATTTTTTCTGTTCATTACATTGAAGATCTCGTGCCATTCCTTTCTGGCCTGCCAAGTTTCAGTAGAGAGAGCCGTCACGAGTCTTATCGGTCTCCCTTTATACGTTAGAGCACGTTTATCTCTAGCTTCTTTCAGAATTTTCTCTTTATCCTTGTATTTTGCCAGATTCACTATGATATGTTGTGCAGAAGATCGATTCAAGTTACCTCTGAAGGGAGTTCTCTGTGCCTCTTGGATTTCAGTGCCTTTTCCCTTCCCCAGATCTGGGAAGTTCTCAGCTATTATTTCTTCAAGTACACCTTCAGCACCTTTCCCTCTCTCTTCCTCCTCTGGAATACCAATTATGTGTATATTATTTCTCTTCAGTGCATCACTTAGTTCTCTAATTTTCCCCTCATACTCCTGGATTTTTTTATCTCTCTTTTTCTCAGCTTCTTCTTTTTCCATAATTTTATCTTCTAGTTCACCTATTCTCTCCTCTGCCTCTTCAATCTGAGCTGAGGTTGTCTCCATTTTATTTTGAAGCTCGTTGAAAGCTTTTTTTTAGCTCCTCCTGGCTGTTCCTTAGTCCCTTGATCTCTGTAGCAAGAGATTCTCTGCTGTCCTTTATACTGTTTTCAAGCCCAACGAATAATTTTATGACTATTATTCTAAATTCACTTTCTGTTATATTGTTTAAATCATTTTTGATCAGTTCGTTAGCTGTTGTTATTTCCTGGACATTTTTCTGAGGGGAATTCTTCCGTTTCATCATTTTGGATAGTCCCTTGAGTGGTGTGGGACTGCGGGGCACTTCCCCTGTGATGTCTTGAATAACTTGCATTGGTGGGCGGGGCCACAGACAGACCTGATGTCTGCTCCCAGCCCACTGCTGGGGCCACAGTCAGACTGGTGTGTGCCTTCTCTTCCCCTCTCCTTGGGGCGGGATTCACTGTGGGGTGGCGTGGCCCATCTGGGCTACATGCACACTGCCAGGCTTGTGGTGGTGGGGATCTGGCGTATTAGCTGGGGTGGATCGGCAAGGTGCACAGGGGCGGGAGGGGCAGGCTCAGCTCACTTTTCCTTCAGAGATCCGCTTTGGGAGGGGCCCTGCGGCACCAAGAGGGAGTCAGACCCGCTGGAGGGATCAATCTGCAGAAGCACAGCTTTGGGTGTTTGTGCGGTGCAATCAAGTTCCCTGGCAGGAACCGATTCCCTTTGGGATTTTGGCTGGGGAATGGGCGAGGGAGATGGCACTGGTGAGCGCCTTTGTTCCCTGCCAAGCTGAGCTCTGTTGTCCGGGGTTCAACAACTCTCCCTCCCGTTGTCCTCCAGCACTCCCGTTCTCAGAGCAGAGCTGTTAGCTTATAACCTTCAGATGTCAAGTCCTGCTTACTGTCAGAACACACTCCGTCTGGCCCCTCCGATTTTGCAAGCCAAATTCGGGGGTTCTGCTTGGCCGGAGGGTTGCCCCTCCTCGCAGGCCTCCTCCCGCCAGTCTGTGGAGTGCGCACCACCTCTCCGCCCTTCCTACCCTCTTCCCTGGGCCTCTCGTCTGTGCTTGGCTCCGGAGACTCTGTTCTGTTAGTCTTCTGGCGGTTTTCTGGTTTATTTAGGCAGGTGTAGGTGGAATCTAAGTGATGAGCACGACGCGCGGTGAGCTCAGCGTCCTCCTATGCCGCCATCTTCCCAGGATCTGACCTGACTTCTTCTAAAGAAATTATTCCAGGATTTGGGATCCCTATCACTATGGGTTCAGATAACAGGCCAAAGTTCATGACTGAGGTGGTGCAGTTAATGGCAAAGAGGCTAAAGATCACCTGAAAGTTTCACATGGCATACCAACCCCAGAGCTCCAGGAAGGTGGAATGAATGAACCAAACCCTGAGCTGAAATTAAGTAAAGTGTGTCAGAAAACCCACCTACACTGGGACCAGGTGTTGCCAATAGACTTGTTAAGAATCGGGTGTAGCCTCAGTAAGCTAACGGGGTTCTCCCCTTATGAAATCCTCTATGGGTGCCCCTGCACATTACCAAGGACATGAAGGGGGATTTAAATGAGATAGGCAATCTAACCCTAAGGCAACAGATGTGGGCCTGTGGCTCTACCCTAACCACCTTACACCACTGTGTTAGGGAGCAATTACCCTCTGGATCTGACCACAGACGCTCATCCCTTTAAACCAGGAGATGCTGTATGGGTAAATGAGTTGAATGTCCAACCCCTAACACCCTTTTGTAGGGGCCTTTTCACCATTATATTTTCCACCCCTACTGAAGTAAAGGTGACTGAAGTGGGCCCCTGGATTCACTACAGCAGAGTGAAACTGGCATCTCAAAACTGGTAATGCATCCCTGATCCATCAACACCATGCAAGTTGACCACATGGAAGAAGCAATCTGCAACTCCAGAGGCTCCAGGAGACTGCAGCCCTGCTTTAGTTATTCTGGAAGCTGACTAATCTACATAAGGCAGAAACTTGAGGAATCGACCATCCGGTGAAACAAATAGACTGTCCTTATTTTCTATATCTGTTTCTCTGCTGTGATGCACTGTTGCCCTTTGTCTCTTGCTGTTATTGTGATTCTTGCCCTATTTTTCACCATAGGATTGGCACAGGCTGATCCGGCCAGTTGGGGGTGGGGGGATAGCAAGAGGTTTCTGTTAGCACTCACATCCTATCACTTTTGTGGATAGGATGATTCATTGGTATTGGTTGCTTCTAATCTGGACCCCTTCTGTGGACCTAGAGTCTTCATCCTGTGACCCATGTATTCGCATTACCAGGTCAGGCCAGGGCGTTGCTTGGACCTTACTGTACCATACCCACTTCTCATGCCTAGGGAACAATCCTGGGGACCCGCATGCACAATAAGACCACCTATTCTCTCTGCCAATGGGAGGATCAATAAACTTGTCTTGACACACAATATTCCCCAAAGGAAGAATGGCTAGAAGTCCAGAGCACCCTCTAGGCAAGGGAAAAATGAACCAAAGGATACAACTCACTAACGTAAAACATCCAGTGTCAATACTTTCTGATGTGTGGTCAATCATAGTTGATGCCCAGAAAAGGCAGCTAACCTTTGCCAAGGCATGGGGAGGACTCTCTTGGTAAAGAGAGTACAGGGTAAATGGTAAGTACATGTGTGAACTGTCCTCAACTAGGGCCCATTTCAGGTGTGCCGTGACTCCCCAGTTTTACTGTCACTCCTGGGACTGTGTTTCATGGGAAAAGAGAAAAGACCAAAAGGCACTCCTTCAAAACTGGAAAAAACAGCCTATACAGTAACTCCTGCAGGCTGGTCAGGCTCAAGTGTGCTGGGAACTATTCGTCCATCTTTCTTCCTGCTTCCACTTGCTAGAGTGGAACATTTGGGGGTTCAGGTGGACAGAGACAGGGAGACTTAAACGACGGGTCCTACAAATTGGCACTTGGAAAGATTTTGAATGTCCTCCTGAGCATATAGTCCAATATTATGGCCCTGCCACCTGGGTAGAGGATGGGTCTGGGGCCACCACACTCCCATTTACATGCTAAACCGCATAATCAGTCTTCAAGCAGTTGTAGAAATGATAACCAATGGAACTGCCTGAGCTCTTAACTTACCAGCCAAGCAGCAAACCAAAATGTGAAATGCTATCTATCAAACTCTTGGCCTTGGATTACCTGCTTGCTTATGAGGGAGAAGTTTGTGGAAAGTTTAACCTGAGCAAGTGCTGCCTACAGATAGATGATGAAGGAAAAGTCATAGAAGAGATCACATTTCAAATGAGAAAGGTTGTTCATGTCCCCGTCCAAACCTGGAAAAGTTGGGACCCAGGGGAGGTATTTGGAGATTGGTTTTCAACTCTCAAGGGATTAAAACCCTCATGGGAATTACCCTCTTGATTTTGAAAGGTTTCTTAATCTTAAATTGCTTAGCTTCCTTGGTTATAAGATCTGTCTCCAGCCTCACTGAGGCCATGGTGCAAAGAGAAATGGCCACTCATGTGATGATGTAATGGAAATATAAACTTCTAAACTAAGATGATGCTCTTTGACCAAAATAGAGGGGTCCAAGCATCAAAGGGGAGAATGTGGTAGAGTCCCCTCCATGAGGAATGTGAAAAAGAAAAAAGAAAAAAAAAAAGAAAAAAAAACCTTAAGACAAGGGAAGACAACCTGGCTATATGTATATGTGAAGTCCCTCATGACCCTGTAACATGAAATCACCTAATCAGACCACATGTCTCTGTGTTACCATGTATGGCAGACAAAGGAGAAAAAAATTTATGAAAGACTATACCGCATTGACCTCGGGGCTCAGTTTTTCGATTATGAACCCAACTGAGCCAGTGCCGGCACAAATAAAGTTGCTTCCTGGAAAGAAAAGCCTTGATGTCACGACTCTCTGTGCAAACGTCAGTCCCATCATATACATGTATATACGTGTACGTACACACATGTATTTATATATGTATAAATATATGTGTGTGGTTGCACATAATTTGATTATTATATTAAAAATATAAATTTAAATTAATGGTTTCACTATTTTTTGATAATAATAAGTCTGATTTCACAGTAGTATATTTTTCATATCAGAACACTAATGGGTGAAGGATTTCAGTAAATATGTGCTTCAATTACATTAATAATGTGATATAATTAAATCTATCACAGAGATTAAACTATGTCATGGTACTATTTGAATATAACAGCATACTGCAAAGACAAAGAGGGTAAGGTCAAAATCAAAGAATGCTCATAAAATGTTCACTGAACTGTTAACACACTTTACTGGGGAGAATTCCTATTGTCAGTCTACTAAAACGTGGATCAGAAAAATACATCCAAATATAGGAAATTGCCTGGATGTTTGAATGCAGATTTATCAACCTGTTTACTCTATCATACTACATGCAAAATCATGTTTATCTTAAGCTTACGTAAAATGTTAAGTTTAATGGTGAATAATTCCACTATTAAGAACTAACCAGATCATTTTTGGAAAATGGGAGGGTGAAATTGTTAACACACTGGCCTCATTGTATGTTTTGTTATTTGGATTTTTAACCATGTGCTGTGTAGCGTGGTGAATGAATGTAGACACATCAATGACCAAAGTGAAGACTCTCAGGTAGCCATCAAAATAATGTATTATATTTTCAGATATTATTATGGGGAAAGTTTTTTGCCTTTTCTTTCCTGAACAGTGATTTTAATGTCTTCACTAAATCACACATGTTTTCTAAGTATTGATGAACAAACCCTTACCTATGAGATGGAATCTCAAAGACTCTTATTGTGGTTGGGTACTCTATGCATGTTTCCTTCCCTGTGGCTGGCTTGAGAACTATTTATGTTTCCTGTTCTGCTTTGCACTTTATTCTTTACTCTGGATATCATAAAGATGCTGCAGACTGGAATGTATTCATCCATCTCAGTAGATGATGAGCTTGGAAATAAACACACTAAAGATTAAGTGGCATTATCATCAGCAAAATAGTGAAGTCAGGGACTCCTGATTTCCTCCTCCCACATATATTGAATATATGGTACACATAGATTAACTACCTCACACATAAATCCAGAGTCTAGTTGAGTGACTCCTCCACATTGGGCAACTGAGAAAATACTCATAAGAAATAGGTATGGAAATCTGAGATAGACTCATATCATAAACCCCCAGCCTCAGAAGAACTTGCAACTTTGATCTTCCAGAGTAGCAAAAATGTCAGAGCACATACCTTTTTTTCCTGAACTTTTACAGCTGACACCTGAAGGACTGGGTTCCAAATCACCTAGCTTGAATATCAGTGGGGTTTAGCATTCACAAGTTCTGCCCACCTCCCCTCAAATTAAACAAAGAGGCGGTTTTAAAAGCGACATGCAAGCATTTCCTCTGGCTGTCTTCCTGAACTCAGCACTCAGTTTCTCCCTGGAAAAAGTTAAATGGTATACTTAACCACTGCCTGCCGGTTAGGTTTTAATTATCTTGAATCTTGACGGAGTGCAATTCTGCTAGGACCAGGAAAGCTCTCATAGGCATTTCTCATGCCTTCTCCCTGACCCTCCTCCAGGGATAAAACCAAGTCCCCAGCTTCTCCCTGAAAAAAGCTTTCCAAACAATGAGAAGACCAACTTTTATAGCTGCCAACTAATAGATAAGTTCCTGAAACACCAAACTTTGAAAGCCAGTAAGACTGAATATTTGTGAGTTCCCAAAGATTACATTGTTAACAGACATGTAAGCACTTCCTGTGACTATCTCCATTCAATCAGCACAGAAAAAAAACAAACAAAAAGCCTAGCTCCCTGTTTCCCCTTGGAAAGAGTTTTACTGTACATACATTCTCAGGTGCTGCTCAACTACCTGTATCTGGGGTAGGGGTGACTACTACTGAAGCCTGAGAAACCTGTGGGAATTTCTCTGACCTTTTACTCCTGGCTTGCTATACTGATAGAACCAAATCTCAGCTTCTTCCTGAGAGGAGCTTGTCCACACATATAGCGCTCCAACTTTTATGGCTATCACCTGAGCAACTGACTCCAAAATTGGCTATCCTTGACAGTCAATGGGGTCCTAAATTGGCAAGCCCCAAGTGCCACATTAAACTAAGAGGCTAAGACTAAATTTTAAAAAGAACTGCAACTTCCTCCCACAGCTATCCCCATAATCTCAGCACAGAATGAGCAAGCAGAAACACAAGGCAACCAATTTCTTCCTGGATGGGTTGTAACTGCATACTTTCCCAGATACTACATTATGGTGGACTTATAATTAACCTGTATCTGGGCATAATAAAACAGGTAATTATTAGTCTTTCAGGAGCTTGAACAGTTGTAGGGGAACTTCTGCATATTCTTTTCTCCAGCTCATCTTAGAATATTTATATATATGTATACACATATACATATATATACATATACATATATATACATATATAGATTTTTATATATATACATATATATATTTTTATATATATTCAAATATATATATAATAACTTCTTTATCCATTCTTCTATCAAAGAACACTAAGGTCCCTTCCATATCTTGGCTATCGAAAATTATGTATGTGGGGTGCATATGGTTTTTCAAATCAGTGTTTTTATTTTGGGGGGGCAAACACCCTATAGTGGAAATAATAAATCATATTGTATCTCCTTTTTTAATATTTGAGGAAACTCTATACTGTTTTCAGTGGCTGCTTCAATTTACATTTCCACCAACAGTGCATAAGGGTTCCTTTATCTTCATATCTGCCCAGCACTTGTTATTTCTTGTCTTTTTGATACTAGCCATTTTGATAGATAGAAAGAAGTTGGGACCTTGTTGTTGTTTTAACTTACATTTTCCTGATGATTACTGATGTTGAGTATCTTTTCATGTATTTGTTGGTCATCTGTATGGTTTCTTTGAAAAAATTGCTATTCAGGTCTTCTGCTCATTGTTATTCAGATTGTTCTTTTTGAGGAGCTGAGTTTTAAAACTTCTTTATAGTTTTTTAGATATCAATCCCTTATTGATATATCATTTGCAAATAACTTCTCTCATTCAGTAGGTTGTCTTTTTGTTTTGTTTATGGTTTCTTTCACCATGAAAAATCTTTTTTCTTTCTTTCTCTCTCTTCTTTCTTTCTTTCTTTCTTTCTTTCTTTCTTTCTTTCTACTTCGGTGTAATCCTAATAGTTTATTTTTGTTTTTGTTTCTCTTGCCTCAGGATATGTATCTTGAAAAATGTTGCTAACACCATTGCGCAAGATTACTGCCTATATATTTTTTCAGGACATTTTTGGCTTTTGGTGTTCAATTTAGGTCTTTAATCCATTTCTAGTTTATTTCTGTGAAACATTGAAGAAAGCAGTCCTGGTTCATTTTTATTTTTTTCATATAGCTGTCCAGTTCTTCCAGCACCATTTTTTTTTACCAGCAAAAATGGGTTCATTTGGGAATAGCAGAGAACTACTATTTGGGCCAAGCAAGGTAGGGTATAAATAACTGTCTAGTCCAACAAAGGAGGGGGACCTTACCTTATGGAGAAGGAGAAACTTGGGAGGGTCACCACCGTTTTTTGAAGAGACTGCCTTCTCCTTATTGTGTATTTTTGCCTTCTTTGCCATACATTAATTGACCATACAAGCATGGGTTTATCTGGGGTCTCTTCTGTTTAATTGATCTATGTGTCCATTTTTGTGCCAGTACTATACAGTTTTGATTCCTATAGCTGTGTAGTATACCTTGAAATCTGAGATTGTGATACCTCCAGCTTTTTTTTTTTAACCCCCTCAAGATTGCTTTGGCTACTTGAGGTTTTTTTCTGGTTCCATACAAATTTTAAAATTATTTGTTCTGTTTATGTGAAAAAGTTCTATTAGTGTTTTAGGGATTGCATTGAATCTGCTGATGGCTTGGGACATTATGAGCATTTTAACAATATTAAGTGTTCCAATCCATGAGCATTGTATGTCTTTCCATTTGTTTGTTTTCTTCCACTTTTTCACTAATGTTTTACAGTTTTAAGAGTACAGGTCTTTCACTTCTTTGGTTAAGTTTATTCCTAGGTATTTTACTCTGTTTGGTGCAATAGTAAATGGAACATTTACTTAATTTATCTTTTTGCTACTTCATTATTAGTGTATAGAAATGCAACTGCATTGTGTATATTAATTTTGTATCTTGCAACCTTATGGAATTAATTTATGAATTTTCATAGTTTTTTTGTAAAGTGCTTATGGTTTTCTATATTTAGTATTATGTTATTTGTATATAATTACAGTTTACCTTTTTTACCAATACGGATGTCTCCTATTTCTCTTTATCTGATTGCTGTGGCTAGGACTTCCAGTACCATGTTGGATAAAAGTGGCAAGAGTGGATATCATTGTCTTGCTCCTCATTTTAGGTGAAAAAAAACTTACTTTTCCACCACTGCGTATAATGTTAATTCTGGGGTTGTCACACATGGCCTCTACCATGTTGAAGTATGTTTCCTCTGAACTCACTTTGTTGAGTTTTTATAATAAATGGATGTTGAATCCTGACAAATGCTTTCACTGCTTCTATTGAAATGATCATATGATTTTTATCGCTTTTTTTTTTTATTGTTGTGTATCACATTGATTGATTTGGGGATAGTGAGCCATACTTTTATCTCCAGAATAAATTTTACTTGATTGTAGTGAATGATTATTTGAATGTATTTTTAGATGTGGTTTGCTAATATTTTCTTCAGGATTTTTGCATATATGTTTAGCAGAGTTATTGGGCTATAGTTTTCTTTTTTAATAGTGTTTTGGTTTTGATATCAGGGTAATGGCCTCATAGTAAATACTTGGAAGCTATCCTTCCTTTTCTGTTGTTTAGTGTAATTTGAGGAGAACAGTTATTAACTCATCTTTAATTCTTTGGAAGAGAAATAAAGGATTCTGAAAGGTGACAATAAATAAGCAAATCATCTAGTGGAAAAGTACTCAACCATACATGTAAGCATTATACATTAAATCCTAATCCAAACATCACAGAGTATTTTAGAAAGTGGAAAAATAATAATTCTGAGGTTTTCTTGGAGTGGACATTTATGAAACTTTTTCATTCACATTTCTGGAATTTTTAGATCGTCACTCCATCCTTTCCTTTATGTCAACTATTTCGGTTCCATTATTCATTAAGTCCCATGGCACTAGACAGGGTGTCTTCTTAGTATAACATAAGAATTCATTCATGATAGAACCACAGACTCTTCCTGTTATATAAAGACTATATGGAGCCATCAATTTTACGAGTATATATACACAATCATAAACACTTTTACAAATGACAATGATTATTCACAGAAAATAAGAGACTATTAAATTAATGTTACAATTCAACACTCAGAAATACAAACATATGTATACATTTACTTATATGTAAAACATATATACATATAGAAATGTAAAATCGCATTTCAGATTAGCTGCAGTGATGTGTAATACAAAGTTAAGATTAATAAATATCTTTTTTAAGTATTATATCTGCACACTGTTCCCCAGGGAGTCACTTAGTCCCCACAGTTGTAAAAAATTGTATTAGCCTATTTGTTTCATATCATATGAAGTTATGTTAAGGATTTAGGAAATATGTCATGAAATCCTATTTTATGAAATCACACAACTACAGGACATTTAAGAAACAAATATATCTCCAACATATATTCAAGCTGACTATGACTGAATTTGAGAGTTAATATGGTGATACACTCAAATTGTTTTTATTGTCATAAAAATATAAAGTAAAATTTACCATCTTAGTTTTTTGTTGTTGTTGTTTTTCATATATATAACAGTAGTGATAACTATAAGAACATTGGTTTTGCAACAGATACTTAGAATTTTATCATCTTGCAAATTTTAAATGTTATGTCATTGAACCACTCTACTTTTCCTCTCTCCCCAGGGTCTGGAAACCACTATTTAGTTTTGTTTCTAAGACTTTGACCACTTTATATACTTCACATAATTAGAATAATACAGTATTTGTCTTTTTGTGAATGGTTAAAGTCACTTAGCATAATGTCCTCAAGCTTCATACATGTTGCAGCATATGTCATAATTCCCTTTCCTTACTAAAATTAGTAACATAAACATCACATTTCATAAATATAGATATAGATGATAGATACAAATGGACATAGATATAGATAGATATAGATACATAGATAGATATAAATATAAATAGAGATGATATAGATTAGATATAGATATAGATATAGATATAGATATAGATATAGATATAGATGATATAGATATAGATATAGATAGATATATAGATATAGATAGATACCACACCTGTTTTATCCATTCATCCATTGAGGTACATTAAGTTGCTTCTACTTCTTTACTTTTATAAATAATACTGGAATGTAACTAATATCAATAATACTGTAATGAACATGGAAGTGCAGATGAGATATATATGAAAATAGTTATTATCAAAATAATAGATAAAGAAATCAAAGGAATAAAATACAGAAATGAGAAATAAATCCATATAAATATGGTTAAATAAACGTTGACAAAAGAGTATAACCAGTAATATTTATCATTGATTATTTTTTAAGCAAGTGGAGCTAGAATAGCTGGAAAATTACGTGAAATACGATTGAATCTATACACAGATCTTATATCTTTCATCGAAATTAACTTGATGTGGATTATAGATCTGTATGCAAATGGACAACTAAAAACTAAAAACCTCTCAGAAGCTAATATAGCAGACAGACTGTACTGACCTTAGATATGGCAATTATTTTTTTAAGATACAACACCAAATCCATGATTCATGAAAGAAAAAAAAATGATAAGCTAGACTTAATTAATGAAAAACTTTTATTTTCTAAAAGTCATTGTCCAGAGACTTAGAAGGCATGTCACAGAATGGGAAGAAATATTTACAAAAGGCCTATCTGATAAATATTTAAGGAAAAAATGTTTAAAGAACTTTTAAAACACAATAAAAACAAAACAAAATAAAAACAATATAAAAAATGGTCAAAAGACCTGAAAAAAAAAACCTCACTAATGTAGACATAGAGATATAATATGTACATGTGAATAAATGTTCAATGTGCTATGTCATTAGGGAAATGCAATTAGAATATTAATGTGATTCAGCTACATAGCTACTAGAATGGCCAAAATCCAAAACAATGACAACTCCAAAAGCTGATGAGGATGTGGAACAAGAGGAACTCTTATTCATTTTCTGGGAAATGAAAAATGGTACAGGCACTTTCGAAGAGAATTTGGCAGTTAGTTGCAGAACTAAACCTATCTATCCTATATGATCCAGAATTAATACTCTTTGGTATTTACCCAAATGAGTTAAAATTGTTTTCCATAAGAAAACCTGCACACAGATGTTTAAAACTGTTTAACTCATAATTTCCCAAATTAGGAAGCAAGAAGATGTAGTGGATAAATAAATGATGGTATACTACAGCAGTAACATATTATTCAGAGCTAAAAGGAATTGAGTTATCAAGCCATGAAACGACAGGGAGGAAACATGAAGGCATGCTACTAGGCAAAAGAAGCTAATCTGAACAAGGCTGCATACAATATTCTGGATGTGGCAATATTATGATGATTAAAACATTAAGTAGTTGCCAGGCGTTAGGATTCTTGGGAGAGTTAAGTTGATGGTATACAGATTTGTAAGGCAATAAATTATCCTGCATAATACTACTATAATGAATACAGGGTATTAAACATTTATCAAAATCCATAGAATGTGTGATAAAAACAGTGACACTAAGCTAAACTATGCACTTTAGGTGATAATGATATTTCAATGTAAATTCTTTGTAGCATAACACGATGGTGGTTAGTGTTGATATTGGGGGAGCCTGTGTGTGTGGGAAGGCTAAAGGTGTATGAAAAATCCTGGGTATTCCTCTCAATTTTGCTGTAATATAAATTTCTCAAAAAATAAAGATTATTATTTAAAATTTTTATTAATATAATTTCAAATTGACATAGTAAATATTGTTTGAGAAATCACAATTTATTTTTGTTTAGTATCAAAGAATAATATTAACAAAGTCTTAAAGTAATAATAAAATATGTTTCCCTTTTCCTACCAGATATCTGGGTGACACATATTTACTTCATATAGTGAACTAAAATAGGAACAACGTAGATGAGCAATTGATATGAGAAACTAAGTCCTTTTTTTAAAAAAATTAAAAAATAATTTTTAGTTTAACCTTGAGAGAGACAGACAGAGCAAGAACAGGGAGAGAGAGGGAGCACAGAATCTGAAGCAGTCTCCAGGCTCTGAGCTGTTAGCACAGAGCCAGATGCGGGGCTCAAATTCACTAACTCTGAGATCATGAGCTGAGCCAAAGTCGGGCGCTTAGCCAATTGAGCCATCCAGGTGCCCCAGTGTAAGAAACCACTGAAACTTCAGTTAGCCAGACATTAAAGTTATTTTAATTTTTTACATTTAAACAGTGTGTCTCTAATTTTGTTTTCAGAAATAATTTATTTTTATTAAAAAGTGTAGTTGCATTAATGTTAAAAACTTATTTTAATCAATTAAACATATATTTAAATATGTAGCAATTTAATTTGTAATATGGTAAACACCAATTGATGTAAATCATATAGACATAAGATATTTTATTTTTTCAAACGTTCTTAACAGTAAACAATACTAGAAACAAACAAAAAATACATTGATAGTTTCTGATACATAAATATTAAATGCAAATTTATGCTATTCAGTAGTTCAAAAAAATCTCAAATAGTAAAACTTTGGTATGTATGTTTCCCCACATTTTTTCCTCTTTTGAGTGTTATGTTTTCATTAAAATGAAAAAGAAAAAAAAAACTTGTTAGCTGCCTTAACACCACTTTTCTTTTTATTCATCACAAGTTTGCATATCTACTGCATATCAGTTCTTCTATGTACTCTGATATGATGTAAAGTCTCATTTCTGTATCAAGAAATGTTTGCAAACTCTATCAAGTGAGCAAACCTACAAATTGTGGCTTTCTGCTTAAATAATACACATACATAAACAGCACAAGTAGTATTGATGGAGGGTAAACAAAGATCTGCTGGGTCTTTGTGAAATCCTTGTCGAAGGTTGTCTAATCTGGTGAAGCCCAAATGACATGTACTGAGTCAGAAATATTTCTGCTACCATAGACTTGAATTCAAAAAAAATCAATAAATTATGTGAAAAATCCTGTGACCATTCCTAGCTGTGTTTACGTAGTAGGAAAGTAGAAACTGATTTTTGAGACTTTATTTTCAGATTTTCTTGGAGATTTCTTACCTCACTGTCTGTCACCTTCTTTTTTTTTTTAACGTTTTTCCTTTTTTAAAAGTTTATGTATTTATTTGGAGAGAGAGAGAGTATGGGAAAGAGACAGAGAGAGAGAGAGAGAGAGAGAGAGAGAGAGAGAATCCGAAGCAGGCTCCATGTTGTCAGCACAGAGCCCAATATGGGGCTCAATCCCACAAACTGTGAAATCATGACCTTAGCTAAAATCAAGAGTCAGAGGCTTAACTGACTGAGCCACACAAGCATCTCTCTCAGCTTCTCTACAGACTTCTGGATACTAAGAACTTTCAGAATATTGACAAACTGGATTTTTCCCTAAGAACTACATCTGAGGGACAGTCCCTAACATCTGGGGACTAGTAACTTATTGATCCTACTCTCTATGCAAGGATTTATTCCAAACACTTCTGCTGAATAAGAGTCCCACTATACTTCACAATTCATTTCTCCCTAGCTTTCTTTCTTTAAAAAATGTATTCTGCAAGACTTTCTTACCCCATCTAAAAACTAAAGAAAACCTACAGAATGTGAGAAGATATCTGCAAATGGCATATCTAATAAAGAGTTAATATCCAAAATGTATAAAAACTTAAACAACTCAACAATCAAAAAATAATCTAGTTAAAACATGGGCTGAAGACATGAATAGATATTTTTCTAAAGAAAACATATAGGTGTCCAACAGACACATGAAAAGACACTGAACATCAACATCACGGAAATGTAAATAAAAAATTTAATGAAATACCCCTCATTCTTGTCAGAAAGACTAAAATCAGGAGCCCTTGTGTGGCTCAGTCGGTTAAGCATCTGACTTCGGCTCAGGTCATGATCTCACCTCTGTGACTTCAAGCCCCGTGTAGGGCTCTATGCTGTCATTTCAGACCCTGGAGCTACTTTGGACTCTGTGTCTCCCTCCCTCTCTGCCCCTCCCCCACTCATGCTCTGTCTTTCTCTGTCTCTCAAAAAATGAATAAACGTTAAAAAAAAAAAAAAGAGAGAAAGGAATGGCTAAGATCAACAATATAAGAAACAGCAGGTATTGGAAAGGATGTGGAGAAAGGGGAACCCGTCTGCACTGTTGGAGGCAAACTGGTGCAGCCACTCTGGAGTTTCCTCAAAAAGTTAAAAATAAAACTGCCCTACCATGCAGCAATTACACGGCTAGGTATTTACCCAAAGAATACAAAAATATGAATTCAAAGGGATACATGCATCTCAAAGTTTATACCAGCATTTAACAACAATAGCCAAATAATGGAAAAACCTAAATGTCCATTGACTGCTGAATAGATAAAAAAAGATGAGAGAGAGAGAGAAAGAGAGAGAGGGAGCTTCGGATATATATAAATTACATGTGAATTTATGCTATTGTGTGTGTGTGTGTGTGTATACACACACACAAATAATGTCATATATATGTATGTGTGCATATATATATATATATATATATATATATATATACATATATATAAAGAGAGAGAGAAAAAAGAGTATTAATCAGCCATAAAAAAGAATGAAATCTTGCCATTTGCAATGATGTGGATGGAGTTAGAGAATATTATGCTAAGTGAAATAAATTAGTCACAGAAAGACTAAGACCATGGGGTTTCACCCAAATGTGGAATTTAATAAACAAAACAAATGATCATAAGGGAGAAAAACAGAAAGGAAAAGCAAGAAAAAACTTTTTAACTATAGAGAAGAAACTGATGGTTACCAGACAGAATACACTCCAGGAGATGTTTTAAATAGGTGATGGCCATTAAGAAGTGCACTTTTGTGATAAGCACCAGGTGTTGTATGAAAGTGTTGAATCACTATGTTGTACACCTGAAAGTAATATTACACTGTAAGTTAACTGAGTGAAATTTAAATAAAAACTTAAAAAACAAGTTACATGATTTTATTGATATAATATAGACAATTATTTTTTTCTTTTTTTAATTTTCTTTTTTTCTTTTTTATTTTTTTTTTTACATTTTTTAAAGTATTTTTTTATTTTTGAGAGAGAGAGAGGAGAGAAAGAGTGTGAGCTGGGGACGGGCAGAGAGAGAGGGAGACACAGAATCTGAAGAAGGCTCCAGGCTTTGAGCTGTCAGCACAGAACCCAATGCAGGGCTTGAACTCCTGAACCATGAGATCATGACCTAAACCGTAAGATCATGACCTGAGCCAAAGTCGGAGGCCCAATGGATGAGTCACCCAGGTGTCCCATTTTTTTTTTAATATTTTTTAATGTTTATTCAGTTTTTGAGAGACAGAGGGAGAGACAGAGAGAGAGAGACAGAGAGAGAGAGAGAGAGAGTGAGCATGAGCGGGGGAGGGGCAGAGAGAGAGGGGAGACCTAGAATCCTAAGCAGGCTCCAGGCTCTGACCTGTCAGCACAGAGCCTGATGCAGGGCTGAACTCTGGAACCATGAGACCATGACCTGAGCCGAAGTTAGGTGTTTAACCAACAGAGCCACGCAGGCACCCTTACATTTCCTTTTCTAATCAGACATAAACTTGAAATTGTGTTGAACCTACAGAGCCTAAGAAACATTCTTTTAACACTTCCAAGTCTAACGAGATCTTTGCTAATTTCATTGCTAAAAACCATTACTAAAATTTAATCTTTAAAGTATAGCAAGGAATTGGAGTTAAGCTAGCTCCCGGAGTTTGCAGTCACCAGTTCCCCAGGGTTTTCCAGAGGTTGACCCATATGTCGCCTCCGAGGGAATCATCATGCTTAGAAAGCACCCAGGGACACATTGTTCTTGTGATTTAAAGTAAGCATGAATCTTCCTGAGAAGTAACTCCTTGAATTTTATTCACTTAAGAAAGAGGCAAGATCACAGATTTTGTCAAATATCTTAAATCGCACAAAATAATTCTGCTGTTAGTGAAGGTAAATGTATTGCCTCCATTCTTATATATTTTGTATGTTAATTTATATTTCTTTAAAGTTACTAAGGAATAATTTACTGTACTAGCTGTAATATGTCTTAAGACTATTTGTACACTTTACTGTTCCTGTCCATATGATAAATGTATTTTCACAGAATAGACTGAATGTTTCTGATTCTATTTTTATTTTAGGTAATTGGTATTAAAAATAGTACCTGAAGATCTGTTACACATTGAACAAAACAGTGAAACTTTAAAGATGCAAAGATTCCTTAGGAATTGAAATACTGCAGGTGCAAGGAATAAAATTTTTCAAAATATTGATTTTAAAGGATAACTCTGACATCTATGGGAATTTCATAGCAATTAAAACTACGTAAGTAAAGATGATCTCCAAAATATAGGAAGTAATGTTGAAATATTTCATATAGTTATTACTATGAAGAATTTCTCACATTTCTTGCGTATTATGTGGCAGAGATGCTGTATGCTGATTATTTAATATTATATTTTATCTGTTTTACAATGAACTAGAGAGTAGTAATACCACTCATTCTACTGTTCACGTTAAAAATTTTGTAGTAAACAATGTCTATATATCACTAAGATCATAAGAAGCAGGAAAAATATGCTGGAATATCTTTTAGACCCCAGAGTATTCATTTTCCACATATCCACCTCAATACTTTCCAAAGGAGAAGATGTGAGTTAACTTTAACATAGAAAAACTTCAGAATTACATGCAATCTGCAAAGATTGAGCATGAGAATGAGACTTCTAATATGTAATAGTTAATGTGTGTGTGTGTGTGTGTGTGTGTGTGTGTGTGTGTGTTTAACATTTATTTTTGAGACAGAGAGAGACAGAGCATGAATGGGGGAGGGTGAGAGAGGAAATCACAGATTCTGAAACAGGCTCCAGGCTCTGAGCTGGCAGCACAGAGCCCGATGCGGGGCTCAAACTCACGGACCGCGAGATCATGACCTGAGCTGAAGTCAGCCGCTTAACCGACTGAGCCACCCAGATGCCCAGGTTAATGTGTGGTTTTAATAAAGCAAGTTAAAAGTATCTGTTAAGTCTGATTTGTTTCAGTAACCTATGTCAGAAGTCAATAATACAACTTAATCATTAAGCATTTTCTTTGGAGAGTTAATCACATTATATTCTTTAAGTGAAATGAGAATAATGGAAGGATCACAAATAACTAAAATAATTATTATACAAATAATTAGTCTAAATATTTTTGCAAAAACATTGAAGATTCATATAATTGTACCAATGCAAGTCATTATCATTATTAAATGGTGACACAAGTCATATTTTTTTAATAAAAGTGGACTATACATTTGTTTTCCTTTTTTGTTTCCTTTTCTTTTTTTTTCTTCCAAACTGGACTACATATTAAAAATAGAAAAATACAATTGTTGATATTTTAAGTTAAAACCTGACAGTTTTAGGCTCTAACAGAAAATAAATTTAAATAGCAGACTCTGGAAAGATATTTTAAACAAATGGTATAAATGTACTCAATAACATACTCAAGGCTATAGGGTCTTGGTTTTATGTTATATCCTCATGTGCTTAGTTCTCTGATCTTATGACTATTGAAACTTGTATGGTATCTCACCAGAGTGGGAAAGAACTCTCACATGAAATATGGCCTTTCTTTCTTTCAATTTCTTCTATGCATGCTTTTTGGTTGGAAATGACACAGTGTCCAATGGCTGCATTTATTTGGACGTGTTATGAACTATTTGCATTCACTTTTTATTTCTGCATTATCTTCTCACTTTACCCTTCACTCCAGGTTACTACAGCATATTAGCAGACAGGGGCAATCTCACCTTTTTTCACAGATTCCTCCTCATGGATATCTCAAGCTCTTGGGAGCTCCAAATTTTTCAATGTCTGCTGTTCCTATTGATTTATTTAGGAGCCATGGCTGGAAATCTTCTGACCATTACTGCCATTGCAACAGACCCACATCTTCACTCTCCAATGCATTTTTGTATAAACAACTTATCCCTCATAGACCTTTGCTGCATCTCTGTTAGTGTTCCCAAATTAATTGTCAATTCCCTGGTAGACAATAAGCCAATTTCACTCAAAGAATGTATACTCAGATTTTCCTGAATATTCTTTTTGCATCTGTAGAGCTTGCACTCCTTGTAGTGATGTCCTATGACTGGTATATTGCCATTTGCCACCCTTTGTACTATGAGTTGACCATCACACTACATTTGTGCATACAGGCAGCAGGTGGCTCATGGGAAAGTGGGCTAGTCTATTCCGCTATGCACACTGGTGTTCACATGTTCAGCACATGTTCAGGCTCCCCTTTCACAAAGTCCAATATAATCAACCAATATTTCTGTGACGTACCACATATTATAAGGATATCATCTCCAGATGTTGTTTTCTGAATCTGTGATCCTTGTTATAAGTGTTTGTATTTCCTTAGTATGTTTTGCTTTTTTGGTCATGTCTTATATTAATATACTTTCAACTGTGCTTAAGATCCGTTCAGTGGAAGCCCGTAACAAAGCTTTATCTACTTAACCCCGCAGTTGGTAATTCTTCTTTTGTTTCTATTTCTGGATTGATTGCTGTCTTAGGTCCCATTGCAAATGATGCATCCCTTAAAAAGCTGCTGACAGCTATTCTTTATATCATGGTGCCCCCATTCATAAACCCCATCATCTATAGTCTATGGAACAAGGAAATTAACACTGCTCTAAGCAGAAAGCTGAACAGATGTTTTAAGTCCCCAAGGAGGCATATTCTTGATTAAAATGCACGTTAAAACAAGACAATTTGATATGAGCTAATTTTATAGTTGATTCATGTTCTTAAATTTGAATATATTCCTATGTATTATCTACTGGTTATATGTTATCCAATTATATGTTACAAATTTTACTATGAGTTAGCTTTTCTTACTCAAAATTATATATTTATATATGTGCTTCTTGAAAATACCATAAGCCTGATCCTTATTGACAAAATGTTTTGGAAATTGTTTGGAATGATTTTGACCTAAACACAAAGAAAAACATCCGGGGAAAGGCATGCCTTGCATATCATTACCTTACCACGTACCTACATACTTGAAAGAACTTCACATTACTGGATACTGCCAATCTGGAAGGTAATACTGATTGGTTTAGATAAGAGAAGGTCACTGTTTAAATTTGTCTCTTTGTATTTATTCTTACGCAAAGGATGTATTGAGTAATAAAACGCTTAAGGCTAGTAGACTACTGAGGGATTGGATATAATGAGGATATAGCACAGACATCCCTGCCAAACCCTTGAAACCAGTTTCCAGAGAGTTCCTGGAAACGTGGAAGAGTTGCTTCATTCAGTGAACCCTGGACTATAAAACCACTGGTCTTCAACACTGAATATAGTTTGGTACATTTGTTCTCTCTCTGAGCTCTCTGTGCAAAAATATATGTCATGCTTGATTCATCTAAACTTTCTTCTTTTTTTTTTTTAATCTTTTGTAATGTTTATTTATTTTTGAGGGAGACAGACAGAAACGAGCATGGGAAGGGGCAGAGAGAAAAGGAGACACAGAATCAAAAGCAGGCTCCAGTTTCTGAGCTGTCAGCACAGAGCCTAACATGGGTTCAAGCTCATGAACCATGAGATCATGACCTGAGCCAAAGTCAGACATGTAACTGACTGAGCCACCAAGGCACCCCTGTTTTTTTTTTTTATTTTATTTTGTTTTTATTTATTTATTTTGAGAGAGAGAAACAGAGAGAGGGAGAGAAAGAGAATCCCAAGCAGAATCTTTGCTGACAGTATGGGATTTGAACCCAAGAACCATTTGATCATGACCTGTCCTGAAACCAAGATTCAGACACTTAAAAGACAGAGACACCCAGGGGCCCCTCCTGCATAATTTTTATTTTATTTTTTAAATATTTTAATGTTTATTTATTAAACATTTGAGAGAGAGAGAGAGAGAGAGAGACAGCATAAGTGGGGGAGGAGCAGAGAGAAAGGGAGACACAGAGTCCAAAGCAGGCTCCAGGCTCCCAGCTTTCAGCACACAGCCCTACACAGGGCTCGAAACCATGAAATGTGAGATCGTGACCTGAGCCAAAGTCAAACGCTCAACTGACTGAGCCACCCAGGTGCCCCCAAACTTACTGTATAATGGAGGGAAAAGAATTAGTAGTTACAGAGTGAAGGGCGATATATCAGTAACTGGTGTCCGATTTTACCTAGAGAGAATCACATATTTCTTGTATTATACAGTTTTCACACTAAATATGACATTAAAATTAATCATCTCAAAATTGAAAGTTTTATTTTTTCTCATTTGAAAAGTCTCAATGTTTTAAATTTTTTTTCTCATTTGAAAGCTAGCTAAAAACAATATTAACTCTTTTATATATCATAAACGAATTCTGTAAAGTGTGTCTTCCTACTTTAAAATCCCTATCTAGAAGATGTTCAAAATTTAGGAACAATTCTCATTTAACTTCAGCCTGGGACTGGTACAAGAGATATATCAGCCTCATACAGCTCAGTACATATTAATCAATGTAGAAGGAAAGAATAAATGAAGATTGCAAATCTAATAATAATCCTCTGTGAAGAAAAAGGACCCCTCTTGCACTGATGGTAGGAATGTAACAGTATAGAGGGTCCTCAAAAAGTTAAAAAAACGTAAATACTCTATGATCCAGTAATTGAACTACTGGGTATTTACTCAAATAATATAAAAACCCTAATTCAAAGAGATACACGCAACCCTATGTTTATGGCAGCATGATTTACAATAGCCAAATTGTGGAAGCAGCCCACAATCTATTGATTAGATTAATGCATAAAGAAGATGTAGTGTAGTGTATGTGTATATATACTATTGGAATGCAATATTATTAGTTCATAGATTAATGCATAAAGAAGATGTAGTGTAGTGTATGTGTATATATACTATTGGAATGGAATATTATTAGTTCATAATAAGAGAATAACATCTTGCCATTGACAGCAGCATGGATGGAGCTAGAGTATTATTCTAAGCAAAATAAGCTAGTCAGAGAAAAACAAATACCATATGATTTAATTCATATGTGGAATTTAAGAGATAAAACAAAAGAGCAAAGGTGGAGGGGAGAAAACCCAAGAGACAGACTCTTAACTATAGGGAACAAACTGGTGGTTACCAAAAGGGAGGGGACTCAGTGGATGGGTGAAATATGTGATGGGGATTAAGGAGTGCACTTGTTGTGATGAGCCCAGGGTGTTGTATGGAACTGGGTGACATATGCAAGTGTTGAATCACTATAGTGTAAATGTGAAACTAATATAATACTGTGTGGTAACTATACTGGAATGAAAATTTTAAGAAACTAATAGTTTTCCACCAACCTTTCAGATTTCATCATGCCCTCCAATTCTTTCCATATTTCCCCTAATTTAAGTATTTAATGTTGGATAATCCTATTATTTATTTATATATCAGTTATTTATTTCTACCTCTGTTAGCTATATAGTTGTTTTCTTGGAGTATATGTCATTTCCTAATTTTGTATTCAAGGAACACTTTTACAAAGATTGTGACTTACATTCTGAATTTTTTCATCTCTAAAAAGATTTTATTTAGCTATGCCTCTTTATTTGTACATAAATATATATTACTCGGATATATAGTACCTAATTTGTCAGAACACAAAGCACCAAACCCTTCTGTGAATAGTTGTTTGGGGGGTGGGGGAGGTTATAATAAGCAACTCTTGTCCTCCAGTCACTTTATGTTTTGTAGTGCAAATATCTCACCAGATGCTGTTTCTCAAATATTGAGAAGTTATGAAAGCATAACCTTGTTCCAAAAGCATAGAAGTAATGCATGTTATCTTATAGGAGAAAAAAATAAAGTACAACTGTCATGTAACTAAAGATAAATAGGCGGTGGAGGGGCAGCCGCCTGGCAAGCCAGAGCCCCTGAAGTCTGGCTTGCAAAAGCAGGGGAGCCAGACTGTGAGGTCTGACAGCCAGCGGGAATTAACATCTGAAATGTAAAAGTCAATAGCTCTGCTCTTGCAGAGAGAGGAGGGCTAGTTGACACCTGGAGGGAGAGGTGTTGAGCCCCGGAAGAGAGAGCTCAGCTTGGGGGATGGGGGGGAGAAACAAAAGCCCTGGAAAGCTCCATCTCTCTCTCCTATCCCCCAGCCAAAATTCCAAAGGGACCCAGTTCCCCTCACAGAACTTGCCTGCACTTCGCAACATCCAATGCTGTTCTTCTATGGATCCATCCCTCCCACAGGTCTTCCTCCCTTCTGGTGCCTCAGGGCTCCTACTGCAGGGGAACCCCAACAGCAAAGGGAGCTAAGCCTGCCTCTCCTGCCCCTGTGCACTTTGCAGATCCACCCCAGCTAATATGCCAGATCCCATTGAAGCAGCACCACAAGCCTGGCAGTGTGCAAGTAGCCCAGACAGGGACCACACCACTCCACAGTGAGTCCTGCCGCTGGGAGAGAGGAAGATAAGGTACACACTAGTCTGACTGTGGCCCCAGCAGTGGGCTGGGGACAGATATCGGGTCTGACTGCGTCCCTGCCCACCAACATAAGTTACTCCAGACAGCACAGGGAAGTGCCCTGCAGTTTGGAGCTACTGCAGGAACTACCCAAAATGACAAAAGGGAATAATTATCCTCAAAAGAAACTCCAGGAAGTAGCAACAGCTAACGAACTGATCAAAAACAATTTATGCAATATAATGGAACAAGAATTAGGATAATAGTCATAAAATTAATCGCTGGGCTTGAAAAAAGCATAGAGGACAGAAGATTCTATTGCTACACAGATCAAGGGACTAAGAAATAGTCATGAGGAACTAAAGAATGGTATAAATGAGGTGCAAAATAAAATAGAGGTGGCCACAGCACGGATTGAAGAGGAAGAGGAGAGAATAGGTGAATTAGAAGATAAAATTATGGAAAAAGAGGAAGCTGAGAAAAAGAGAGATAAAAAAAAAATCCAGGAGTATGAGGGGAGAATTAGAGACCTCAGTGATGCAATCAAACGGAACAATATCCATATCATAGGAATTCCATAAGAGGAAGAGAGAGAGAAAGGGGCTGAAGGTGCACTTGAACATATCATAGCTGAGAACTTCCCTGATCTGGGGCAGGAAAAAGGCATTGAAATCCAAGAGGCACAGAGAACTCTCTTCAGACGTAACTTGAATCAATGTTTTTTTTAAATTTTAGTATGAGTAACATAACATACAGTGTTATATTAGTTTCAAGTGTATAATATAATGATTCAACAATTCTATACATCACTCAGGGACATCATGTTAAGCGTACTTTGTTTCCCTAGACCTATTTTACTCATCCCCCACCCAGCTTCCTTCTGGCAACAACCAGTTTGTGGTCTACACTTAAAAGTCTGGGTTTTTTACTGTTTTTTCTTTTTTTTTAAATTTAAATCCAAGTTAGTTAACATACAGTGTAATAATGATTTCAGGAATAGAATTTAGTGATTCATCACTTACATGTGACATATGACACACAGTGCTCACCTCAAAAATGCCCTCTTTAATGTCCATTATACATTTAGCCCAACACCCCACCCCCAGTCCCACCATCAACCCTCAGTTTGTTGTCTGTATTTAAGTGTCTCTTATGTTTTGTCTTCCTCTCTGTTTTTATCTTATTTTTGCTTACCTTCCCTTATGTTCATCTGCTTTGCTTCTTAAATTTCACATATTAGTGAAATCACACAATATTTGTCTTTCTCTGACTGACTTATTTTGCTTAGCATGATACATTCTAGTTACATCCATTGTTGCAAATGGCAAGACTTTATTTTTTTATTTTGTTTATTTAGTTAGTTATTTAGTTATTTTATTTTTGAGAGACAGAGAGAGAGAGAGAGAGAGAGAGAGAAAGCACAAGCAGGGGGAGGGGCAGAGAGAGGGAGACAAAATCCTAAGTAGGTTCCAGGCTTTTATCTGTTAGGACAGAGGCGGAGGAGGGGCTCAAACTCAGGAACTATGAGATCATGATCCAAGCTAAAGTCAGATGCTTAACCAACTGAGTCACCCAGGTGCCCCTGCCCTATGTCTTTTGATTAGAGCAGCTAGTCCATTTACATTTAGAGTACTGAAAGATATTAACTTAGTGCCATTGTGTTGCTTGTAGAGTTGGTGTATCTGATGATGTTCTCTCGTCCTTTCTAGTGTTTGTTGCTTTTGGTCTTTTTTGTTTTGTTTAATCTTTTCTCCCTTTAAAGATTCCCCCTTAAAGTTTCTTGCAGAGCGGGTTTAGTGGTCCCAAACTCCTTTAGTTTCTGTTTGTGAAATTCTATATCTCTCCTTCTATTTTAAGTGGCAGCTTTGCTGTATAAAGGATTTTGGGCTGCATATTTTTCTGATTCATTACGTTGAATATATCTGGCACTCCTTTCTGGCCTGCCAAGTTTCTGTGGATAAGTATGACACAATCCCTCATCCAGCTTCCTTCTGTCAACAACCAGTCTGTGGTGTACATTTAACAGTCTGTTTTGTTGTTTTTTTTTTCCATCTGTTTCTTTTTTCCCTTGTTTGTTTTGTTTCTTAAATTCCACATATAAGTGAAGTTATAACATTTAAATATATAAAACATTTATATATATAAAACATATATAAGACGTTTTGGCTCTTTTATAATATGGCTGTTGTTGATAATCCTTCTATTAGCACAGGGGTGAATATATCCCTTTGAATCAGCATTTTTGTATCCTTTGGGTAAATACTTAGTATTACCATTGCTGGTGTATAGGATAGTTCTATTTTTAAGTTTTTGAGGAAACTTCATACTGCTTTCCAGAGTGGCTGCACCAGTTTGCATTCCCACACACAGGGTAAGAGGATTCCCATTTCTCTGCATCTTTGCCAACATCTGTTGTTTCCTGTGTTGTTAATTTTAGCCACTCTGACTGGTGTGAGGGGATACGTCACAGTATTTTTTATTTGTATTTCCCTGCTAATAAGTGATGTTGCACATCTTTTAATGTGTCTGTTAGCCATTTGTTTGTCTCCTTGGAAAAATATCTTTTCATGACTTCTATTTTTTTTCATTGGATTATTTGGTTTTTGGGTGTTGAGTTTTATAAGTTATTTGTATATTTTTGATACTAACCCTTTATCAGATATATCATGTGCAAATATCTTTTCCCATTCTGAAGTGTGACTTTTAGTTTTGTTAATTGTTGCCTTTGTTGTCTATAAGTTTTTTTATCTTGATGACGTCCTAACAGTTCATTTTCGCTTCTGTTTCCCTTGCCTCAGGAGATATGTTCACTCTAACCCCACTTTGTAGGGAGTTTTTATCATGGATGGATGTTGCACTTTGTCAAATGCTTTTTCTACATGTACTAAAAGGATCAAATGGTTCTTATCCTTTGTTTTATTAATATGGTGTATCACGTTGACTGATTTGTGAAAATTGTAATGTATTTTCAACCTAATAATTAATCCAACTTGATCATGATGAGTGATTCTTTTAAAGTACTGTTGAATTTGACTTGCTAGTATTTTATTGAGAACTTTTGCATCCATATTCGTCAGAGATTTTGGCCTGTGGTTTTCTTTTTCATTAGTCTTTATCTGGTTTTTGTTATCAGGCTGATTTTGGCCTCATGGAATGAATTTGGAAGTTTTCCTTCCATTTCTTATTTTTTTAGATATTTAGAGAAAAGTAGCTATTCACACTATTTAAATGTTTAGTGTAATTGACATGTGAAACCATCTGGCCCTGGACTTTTGCTTGTTGGGGGATTTTTTATTACTGATTCAATTTTTTTGTTTTGTTTTGTTTTTTTGCTAGCCATTGCTTTGCTCATGTTTTCCAATTTTCCTGTTTCAGTTTTGGAAGTTTATATGTTTCTAGGAATTTATCCATGTCTTCCAGGTTGCCTATTTTTTGACATAGAGTTTTCATAATATTCTCTTATAATTGTATTTCTGTATTATTGTGTGTTATTTTTTCTCTCTCATTTGTGATTTCATTTATTTGCATCCTTTCTATTTCTTTTTTGATGAGTCTGGCTAAAAGATCAATTTTATTAACTTTTTCCAAAGAACCATCTGCTGGTGTCATTCATCTGTTGTATTTTTTTTTTGTTTCTATATCATTTACTTCTGCTTTAATCTTTATTATTCTCCTTCTGCTAGCTTTATGTTCTATTCTTTTTCTTTTTCTAGATACTTTAGGTATAAGGTTGGGTGTGTATTTGAGATTTTTCTTGCTTGTTCAGGTGAGCCTATATTGCTATAAACTTCCTTATTAAGACTGCCTTTGCTGCATCCCAAAGGTTTTGAACTGTCCTATTTTCATTTTTATTGTCTTTTCCATGTACTTTTCTATTTTTTATTCCTTTTACTTCCTAGTTGACCTATTAATTATTAGAAATTCTTTAATTTTTTAAAAGTTTATTTATCTTTGAGAGACAGAGAGACAGACCATCAGCAGGGGAGGAGCAGAGAGAGATAGAAACACAGAATCTGAAACAGGCTCCAGGCTGTGAGCTGTCAGCACAGTGTCTGATGTGGGGCTCAAACCCACAAGATGTGAGATCCTGGGACACCTAAGTGACTGAGCCACCCAGGCACCCCGACCCATTAATTATTTAGTAGGATTTTTTTTTAACCTTGTTCAGTGTGTAGCATTTTAACTCAGTGTCTTTTGGTCCATTTGTTTAAAAAAGGCTGATCTTATTTCCATGAGCTGAAGCTTTGCAGTACTCTATGAACAGTAGACTTGGAATGTGCAGGGGGTTTGTGCTGGTCTTCTGGTTGAGGGGCCTGTTGCATTGGTTCTCAGGCTGACTTGCCCTAGTAAAGATGAACCTTCAGGGTGCAGTGAGGTCAGGCTTGCTGTGAATGGCTCCAGCCTCCACTAGCATCACAGTGTTGTTCACTGAAGTCTGTGCTGGTGGGCAGGGGTAAAATGGCATAGCTCCCCTCTCTAATCCCTGGATAAGGGAGTTTGTACCCACCAGTATTCAGAAAGCTTCACAGAAGAGCAAACCATCTCCTTTTTTGTGTCCCAGGCTTCTATCAGAACCCTGCTTTCATTCTTTCTGTGACTGAGCTTCTGCCTGCCTGGAAGCATAGTGCTCCTGTGTTTTATCTCAGGCCCATGGTTGGATTTCAAAAAGTCCAAATTTTAAGGACAAGGCACAGCACAGACCCATGCCAATCCTCTGGGAGAGGTTCTCATCACACTATGGCTGGTGTCTGTTTGTCGCTGAAAAGCAGTTGCACGACTGACCAAGGGTTTGGAGTTTATGGTAAAGCACATCCAAAAGCTGGCTTCCAGGTTAGCTGCTTTCAGCAGATGCCTCTACTGTTATGCTAAATAATGGGATCACTCATTGGTGCCCACTGTCTCTTGTCCCCTGAGAGGCAGTGCCACCTCTCCCAAGTGCACTCGAAAAAGGGGAACTATTTCTCCTCATATGACCCAAGAGATCCTCAGACCACGCTGTTTGCTCCCAGGTCTTTGCTCTCTTTCCCCACAGGGGCACCACTAAGCCCACCAGGCACAACATTGCAATGTTGTGGACATCTAAAACTTCAGACATTTAGCTCCACTGCTTGTAAAAACTTGCAATAAGCATCACCTCTCTTTTTCCTAGTCAATGGTTTTGGGGAAAAAAATTTCTTGCCCAATCCCTTGAATACTGCTTTCTCTCTTTATGTCTTTTTCTCTCTCTCTCCCCTTTCTCCATGATAAGAGCCCCTCTCCTCTACAGCAACTGCAATTTTTCTCCCCCAAATCAACTCTACACAGCTCCTACTTTTCATTATGTGGCCATTTTTCTCCATGTAGATGTGTAGTATGTTCTCTCAGTCCTCATATTGATTTACTGGGTGTTCAGAATGATTTGACATTTATCTTGCTGTGTTGAGGGATGAAATAAGCATAGGGTCTCCCTACTATTCCTCCAGTTAACTCCCATACTGAAGTCTTTGAAACCACACTGTGTCTAATTTCAATCTTCTTCAATTTATTGAGTTTTGTGGACTAACATTTGATCTATCCTAGATAATATTCTATGTGCACTTGAAAAGAATTTGTTTCTGTTGTTTTGCCATAGGATGTTCTGAATGTATCTGTTGGCTTCATCTGGTCCAAAGTGTCATTCAAAATCATGGTTGCTTTGTTGATTTTCTGTTTGAGAGATCTTTCCATTGATTTAAGTGGGGAGTTAAAGTCCATACTATAGGGGCACTTGGTTGGTTTGGCTGGTTGAGCCTCCAACTCTGGATTTTGTCTCAAGCCATGATTCTAGGGTCTTGGATCAAGCCCCATGTTGGGCTCTGTACTGAGAATGAAGCCTGGTTGGGATTCTCTCTCTCTCTCTTTCTCTCTCTCTCTGTCTCTCTCTCTCTCTCTCCCCCCCCCCCCCCGGCCCCTCTCCCTTATTCATGCTCTCTCTCTCTCAAGTAAAAAAATAAATAAATAAAAATAAATGTCCCCTGCTATTATGGTATTATTGTCTATTTCTTCCTTTATGTCTATTAATAATTGCTTTAGGTGTTTAGGTTCTCCCATGCTGGTTTCATAAATATTTGCAATTAGTATACCCTCTTATTAGATTGTTCTCTTTATAGTTTTGTAATGTACTTTGTGTCTTGTTACGGTCTTTGTGTGTGTGTGTGTGTGTGTGTCCAATCTTGTTTATTTGTTACTCTTAGAAAATCCTTTTTTTTTCCAAATTTTAATTTAGTTATAATTAGTTAACATACAGTGCAATATTGGTTTCAGGAGTAGAATTCAGTGATTTATCAATTACATACAACACCTAGTGCTCATCATAACAAGTGCCCTCCTTAATACCCATCACCCATCTACCCCATTACCCACCCCTTCCCTCATCAACCCTCATGAAGTCTCTTAGGGGCACCTGGATGTCTCAGTTGATTGTGTCCAACTCTTGACTTTGACTCACGTCATGATTTCATGGCTCATGGAAATCAAGCCTCAGGTTGGGCTCTGCACTGACAGCTTGGAGTCTGCTTGAGATTCTCTCTCCCTCTCTCTCTGCCTCTTCTCCACTTGCACCCTCTCTCTCTTTCAAAATAAATATTAAAAAAGTGTCTCTTATGGTTTGTTTCCCATTCCCTCTTTTCACCCTCCCATATGTTCACCTTTTCATTTCTTAAATTCCAAATATGAATGAAATTATATGGTAACAGTCTTTCTCTGACTCACTATGTTGCTTAGCATAATATATTCTACTTCCATCAATGTCATTGCAAATGATAAGATTTCCTCTTTTTGATGGCAACGTATATTCCTGTGTGTGTGTGTGTGTGTGTGTGTGTGTGTGTGACATATTCTTTATTCATTCATCAGTCAGTGGACATTTGGGCTCTTTCCATAGTTTGACTATTGTTGATGATGTTGTTATAAACATCGGGGTACATGTGCTTCTTTGAATCAGTAGTTTTGTATTCTTTGGTTAAATACTTAGTAGTCCAAATACTGGTTCATAAGGTAGTTCTATTTTTAATTTCTTGAAGAACTTCCATACTGTTTTCCAGACTGGCTGCACCAGTTTACATTCCTACCAACTGTGCAAAAGTGTTCTCCTTTCTCTGGATCCTCATCAACACCTTTTGCTTCCTGAGTTAATTGTAGCCATTCTGACAGTTGTGAGGTGTTATCTCATTGTGGTTTTGATTTGTATTTCTCTGATAATGAGTGATGTTGAACATCTTTTCATGTGTCTGTTTGCTATCTGAGTGTTTTCTTTGGAAAAATGTCTATTCATGTCTTCTGACCATTATTAACTGGATTTTTGTCTTTTGGGTGTTTTGTTTGATTAGTTCTTTATAGATTTTGGATACTAACCCTTTATTGATATGTCTTTTGCAAATACCTTCCCACATTCCACAGGCTGCCTTTTAGTTTTGTTGATTGTTTTCGTCATTGTGCAGACGTTTTTTTATCTTGATGAAGCCCCAATAGTTCATTTTTGCTTTTTTCTTTTTGTTTTTTCCCTCACTTCAGGAGATGTGTCTAGTAATTAACTGTTGTGGCTGAGATCAAAGAGGTTACTGCCTGTGTTTTCCTCTAGTATTTTGATTGCTTTCTTTATCACATTTAGATCTCTCATTTTTTTTTTAATTTTTTAAATATAATTTATTGTCAACAGACACTTGAATTGTGTGTGTGTGTGTGTGTGTGTGTGTGTGTGTGTGTGTGTTTGTCTGTATGGTCTACTTTCATTCTTCTGCACGTTGTTGTCCAGTTTTCCCAGCACCATTTGTTAAAGACACTGTCTTTTTTTCCATTGGATATTCTTTCCTGCTTTGTTGAAAATTAGTTGGCCATAGAGTTGTGGGTCAGTTTTTGGGTTTTCTATTCTGTTTCATTGATCTATGTGTCTGTTTTTGTGCCAGTATCATACTGTCTTATGGCTACAGCTTTGTAATATAGCTTGAAGACCAGAATCATAATGTCTCCACCTTTGCTAGAAAATCTCATTTTTGACTACACTCAGACTTAGATGTAGAAGCCTTCAGAGAGGACAGCCTCTTTCTTTTGTCATTCTGTTCCAGGTGCTTTTCTTTTGTTTCCTTCATTCTCTTGGCCAAAAGTTTGCCATATTCTATAGCCTCTTCCCTATTTTTCTTCGTACCCCATTTCTTCAGACCAATATGCCAATGTTTGTGTTGGAGGACATGTATAGTAATAAGACATGGAACCTTGGGCACTTTTGTTCTAGGTTTCTTACCATCTTTGTTTATGGGCTTTCTCACAGCATACTGGTGGACATCATCTTCTTTAGAGAGATTGAAAACTTTGCAGATTCTGCTAACTCTTATGGGCCCATGTGACAAGGCACAATAGTATCAGCGAGTATAGAAATATCCTCCTCCTTTTGTTTACAATGACCAAGATGAGAACACTGAGGTTGTCATCTACAATGTAACCCCAAATGTATTTGCACTTTTTTTCTCCAGTCTTCCTTATCTGTAACAGGAATGCCCCTTACTCAGCAGCAGGTGGTCATAGCCACAGCTAAAGACACTCTGCTCCATGGGGAACCTTGTTTGTCATTCCCACCACTTATTCAGACCACCTAATATTTCCATTCTTCACTCGGAACATCAGCAGCAACTTCTGTGACCATATGCCTCTCATAAAAAGTACTGAGCTTGCACTCATCATCCACTTCAATGAATTTCTGGAAGTCAATATGTGGGAAAGATATGTTCAGCTTCATCTTAAAATAGCCTGCCGACTCCAAGGTACCATAAAAAAAAGAGTTGTTACAGTCTTTGCTCTCACATCTATTTTTGTCTAAGCGTTGCTATCTTGACTTTTCTTTTCTTTCCTTTTCTTTTTTTTTTTTTTACTTCAATTTGCATGGAATTCTTTTTACATCCCTTCACTTTCAGTCCATATATGTGTTTAGGTTGAAGTAAATCTTGCAGAAAGTATATAAATGTGTCTTGGTTTATGTTTTGTTTTGTTTTTATCCATTCCACTACTTTATGTCTTTTTTATTGGAGCATCTAGACCATTTGCTTTTAAACTAATGATAGGTATATACTTGTTGCCATTTTGTTAATTGTTTTCCTGTTGTTTTTGGTTCTCCGGCCCTTTTGTCTCTTCTTGTCTTTTTTGTGGTTATTTACTTTCTGTAATGTTATTTTTGACTATCTTTATGTTTATTTTTGTGTGAATGTATTATAGGTTTTGTGTTTGTGGTTACCATAAGATTCATATACAACATCCAAATAATATAATAGTCTATATTAAGGTGATGGCCATTTAAATTCTAACGCATCCTAAAATAACATTTTTACTACCCCTTCCATGTTTTGTGTATATGTTGTCATATTTTACATCATTTCGTTCATAATTGTCTTACTTCTAATTATGGCCTTTACTTGTCTACTTAAAAATTCCCTTTAACATTACTCCTAAAGCCAGTTCAGTGGTGATAAACTACTTTAACTTTTATCTTTGAAGCTGTGTATCTCTTTTTCAATTCTGAAAGATAATATTGGTAGGTAGAGTATATTGGTTGCATTTTTTTTCTTTTAGTGCTTTGAGTATATATTTCCACTCCTTGCTGGCCTGCAAAGTTTTTAGTAAAGAAAAATTAGCTCATAGCCTTGTAGTCTATGTAAAAGGCTCATATCCTTTTAACACTTCATACATAAGTATTTGCTTTTATGTTGTTTTTCCTTATAAAATTATCTTCATCTTTAATCTTTGACATTTTAAATATGTGTTATAGTGTGGACCTCCTTGGGTTCATTTTCCTTGGAAAACTTGGTGGTCTTTGGAGTTGGATGTCTATTTCCTTCCATAGCTTAGAGAACTTTTTAGCTATTATTTCTTCAAAGAAGTTTTATCTTTATGAAACCCCTAAAATGAAAATTATTATTCACTTTACGTTTTCCAAGAGATCCCTTAAGTTATCTTCATTTTTAAATTTTATTTTTATTTTTGATGTTCAGTTTGGATACTTTCCATTACTCTGTCTTCCACTTCACCAATCCATTTTTCTGTATCTGCTAATCTATTATTACCCTCCAATGTATTTTTCATTTCTATTATTTATTCTCCAATTCTGATTGATTTTTTAATTTTTTTTTATCTTTTTGAAGTTTTCACTGAGTTTTCCCACTCTTCTCTTTCGACTGGTGAGCATCTTAATGATAAATACTTTATCTCTTCATCAGTTATATTGCTATATCTGTTTTATTGATTACTTTTATGAGGTTTTTTGTTGTTCTTGTTTGCGAAGCATATTCCTCTATCTCCTGGATTTTCTTAATTTTCTATTTGCGCTTCTATGTATTAGGCCCAACAACTACTTCTCCTAAGCTTGTAGGAATAATTTTGTATTTTGTCATCCCCTGTTTAGGCTGTGTGTGATGACTGACTGTATGGGTGGAGTTGTGGGTGATGTGGGCTGGGGGACCCCATATAACTCTTTCTGGAGATACTCTGGAGTGATGGGCAGACCTGAAGTAGGCATGGGCTAAACATTACCAGGGCTCTCCATGCAAAGTCTCCTTGCAGAACACCTGAAGTCACAGTGGATGTCACTGTGGGGTGTCAGGACTCTCTACACAGCCTGGCAGGTTAGGTGAAGCTGAAGTGGGTGCAAGTCAAGGTGCTCAGCATAAAAGGCTACCTTGGCAGTATGGCTGCAGCTGAGGCAGACATGGACCAGCACTTCCTAGAGTGCTCCAGGCAGAGGGCACCCTGGTGGGGCAGCTGGAGCTAAAGCAGGAATGAGCCAGGAAGTCTCAAAGTGCTCTGAGGTAGAGATGCCCTAGCAAGTCATCTAAAGCAAAGTGGTGCAGGTCTAGAGTGTTCCATGGTGCTTTCTGCCTATGTCACTTTGGCAAAATGACTAGAGTCGTAGTGAGTGCTAACCCAGCATATCTAGGTGTGCACCATACAAGGCCACCTTGGAGGCTCAGCTGGGGCTTGTGTGAGTTAGGAGTCCATAGCTCACTAGGGGGTTGCCAACCAGGGAACACAGACCTTGTTCCCATCCACACTATGAAAATCATGGGAGAATGTAAACCATGGTGCTTGTAGACCCAGATAATGTTCCCATAGCTATCATCATCTGGCACAATTTTAGGGCTAGCTCTTTTATATTCTAGTTGCTTGTTTATTTATGTATTTGACTGTGAATTTTTGGTTACATTTCAAATTTATTTTTAACCATTTAGAGCTGGATCAATGAGAGAGAAAGGTGCCTTTTAGCTGTGTCACCTGATGTTCCCCTTAAATGTAAAGGAATGACATTTGATGCCATTATCCCCAGTCAGCTTACAGTTGAGTCACCTCCTTGCTTTCATAGCCCTCAAGCCCACCACCCAGCAAGGACTTTCACACCATGCTGATGACAAGCTTCACTGCCCAGGAGTACCTAGAGTTTCTCCCTCTGGCAGATCAAAGGCAGGCCTCCATGGTAGCCATGGCTGAATGCTAGGGTACCTGAAAGAGGCCTCTCCTGTTTCAGTTCCTCCTTCTTTACTCTCTTCCTCCAGGATGGCATCTTGTGTTCCCAGACCAGGTGCATACCTTGGAAGGAGGTGGGTGCTCTCATGGTTTGCCTGGTGGTACAGGTAACAGGGTGATGTTGTGGGTGAGGGTGTATCTTCTCTCATGGAATTCAAGGAAGCATTGGGAGAAGTGAGGTTTGGTGCACCTCAGATAAAGTACTCCTTTCTGCTGCTGTCACCTTTGCCTTGGAGGGAGTGATTTTCCTGCAGGGCTGGATCTGTGCTATAGGCAAACTCCTTGCCCTTGGCCTTGGTGTGGATCATGCCCTTGTGCCAATAGAAGTAGTGTAGCATGAGGAGGAGGAGGCAGATCCAGAGGAAGACCACAGCAGCGATTAGGTCTGCCCTGATGGTGCTGTCCATCCTCCACAAGGTGATGAACATGCCAGGGTTGGGCTGGTGGCAGGGCTATAACATGCTGCTGGGGCCACTCATCACCAACAGGTGCAGGGTCAGAACCTGGGTCAGAGGTTGAGGGGACAGTGGAGCAGTGGCAATGGTCATGCCTGTCTGCTCCTGAACTTCAGTAGCCTATATTCTAGCTGCTCTTTTAAGCTGTGGCTTTTTTTCTACATAACAGGGCACCTCAGCTCATATAGGTTAGTGGCCTGCGAATTACCAAGGCAGCAGGCCCCCTATGGAACCCGACCTTGCAGCCCTCTGTTATCAGGATGGAAGGGGAACACATACCGTGTGCTTGCCAACCTCTCTGACCCACGGAGAGTTCCAGAGGCTCCCCCACTGTAGGCAGAGTGTATGGGCTGGGTAACTTACATTATAGTTTCTGTTTCACACCATGACTTTTGTGAGTCTTGGGACATTTCAGCCTGGTGTGAAATAGGGGCCCAGTGATTGCTGGGGCAACAGACAGGGTAGGGTGCCCAGACCCTGCTCCTATCTGCACGATCAGGGTAGAGAGGAATCATAAACTATGACACTTGCCAACCCCTCTGATTAACAGAGATTTCCAGCACCTCCCCCACCTTTGGACAGGGTTATAAGAGCTCTTTCCTTTCTATCTAGTTGCTCCTTTAAACCACAGCTTTTTTCTGTGCCCAGGATGTATGAATCTGCTCACATTCTCTCACTATTCCTGCCCATGACAGTTTTCAGCATCAGGGGTGGGGGTTTCCTTTGTTACTGTATCTCTGTCTCTTTTGTCATTCTCTACGAGATCTACCTTGTTGAGTAGAAGCTGTTCAGTCAGCTCTCAGTTCTTTTTAGGAAGATTTGCACTATCAGTTGGTGTACATTTGCTGTGTCTATGAAGGATTTGAGTTTAAGGTCTTTCTACCTTGCCATCTTCTAACATCGGGTTTTTGTGGAAGGACTGGTTTCCCAGTATTGACTTTTGTTTTTCAGTTACACTCAAAATAAAAATAACTATATATATATATATATATTTTAAAATCTGAATATCCACATTTAACCAAGAAAATATAAATAAATGAGTGCAAAAACTGCAAAAAATTTTGTGATTTTATGTTTACAACCCATGTCAAGAACAATGTCATCTAGTGAGAAGGCACAGGTATTTATTTCTGAAATTAAATCTAGCTTGGAACTGGGAGTGAGGGACAGGTAACATCTTTTTGGGTAAAATAAAAAAGAAAAACCATATGTTTATTATATTTTGTTTCTTTTAGTCTTTCTTGATAGTTATTGTTAAATGAGAATATGTAAAAAAACAGTTAATATGATATCCTACTCTTCAATAAATTGACAGTATGAGGACTTAGTTTTCTACTTCAGTAGGGGAAGTACATGTATAGAGAGATTAATTTCCAATTTGAAGCTTTAATGAAGGAACATTATAAGGTAAATTTAAGGTGTTTAAATACTAAATAATTCATCACAAATGAAAATTAAAAAGATTCATTACCTAGACAATTGGTAAATATTTAATTACTTACATCTATTGAATCCCTGAAAGTAAGTGTCAGAAATAAAATATAGACTTTGTGGTGAAGATTACAATTTATACCCATACACCACTCTATTTCCCATGGTTTAATCTCTGAACTTAAAGCATATATTTTGCTTAGTTACACATAAGAGAAGAAAATCTCCCTTATTAGATTAAGTAAACATAAATTTCACTGATGTGAAATTGGGAAACATGGTTTGACTAATTTAGAAGCTGACTGACTACATATCTTGGTAAATGCTTCCTTGCACATCACAGTCATAGGGAACACAATTTTTTTGACAGAAGTGTTTTCAGAGCCACTTTCATATCTTTGTTTCTTAAAGTATAGATAATAGGATTTAAGGTTGGGGTCACCATGGTGTAGAAGAGGGAGATAAACTTGCCTTGGTCCTGAGCATAACTGTTACCTGGTTGTAGGTACATGTAGATTATGGTGCCATAGAAAATGATCACCACTGTAAGGTGGGAGGAACAGGTGCTGAAGGCTTTGTGTCTTGCCTCTGCTGACTTTATCCTCAGCACAGCTTGACTTATGAAGCCATAGGAGATAAGAATGAGTGCTGGGGGAATTAGGAGAAACAGGATACTAACCACAAAAAGCACCAACTCATTGACAGTGGTGTCCACACAAGCCAATTTGAGGAGAGCTGGTACTTCACAAATAAAATGATTGAGTCTATGGTTGCCACAGAGAGGCAATTGCAAGGTAAAAGTAGCATGGATCAGGGAATTGCTCAAACCACTGAGCCAGGAGAGGGATGCCAGCTGTTGGCATAGCTGTGGATTCATGATAGCCACATAGTGGAGGGGTTTGCAGACAGCAATGTAGCGATCCAAAGCCATTACAGCCAAGAGAATACACTCAGTGGAGCCCAGTGCTAGAGAAATATAGAGTTGTACCACCCAACCACCATAGGTGATAGTCTTCTCTGGACCTCTCAGGTTGACTAAGGTCTGAGGTGCAAGACTGGTAGTGAAGCAGAGGTCCAGTAGGGAGAGGTTGCTGAGGAAGAAGTACATGGGGGTGTGGAGGAGAGGATCCACGTATGATATAATAATGATGGCAAAGTTCCCCACAAGCGTCAGGATATAGAAAAAAAGGACTAATACAAAGAGTGCAGACTCCAGGCGAGGGTTGTCTGAGAAGCCTAGAAGGATGAAGCTCATCAGGGAACTCTCATTGGCCCTTTCCATTTCTACAGAATGAACTGCTTCTGTTAAGAAATGAGAACAAGTATGTTTGAAACAATTTATCCTAGAATCACAATGTACAAGTTGAAAGGGTGATGGAAACTAACTTGTCCAACTTAACTAATTTTTTACCCTCAACGTGTTGCTGATTCAGAACAATAATCAGTCCAATGACTCTTAAAAAAAATATGAATGCTTTCAACTTTGTAGTTGTCTGGACACTAATTACTAAACTAATCAATGTGTATAATTGCCCACATGTGAAATAACATGCAATCACTTCTACTGAAATTAATCGTCTTGCAAAATAAAGAAGCAAGTGGCATCTCCATGGTTTTAACTGTCAGCAAAAATATGCATACAAAATACAATATTCAGATGGTAACCTAAGCAGACATGGCAATGGGAATTATCTCATCTTTCACCTTTGTTATTTTAATGTTTATTTATTTTGAGAGAGAGAGAGAGAGAGACAGGCAGAGAGACGGGGGAAGAGAGAGAATCACAAGCAGGCTCCACACTGTCAGCACAGAGCCCAATGTGGGGCTTGATTTTATGAACTGTGAGATCATGACCTGAGCTGAAATCAGATGCTTAAGCAACTGAGCCATCCAGGCACCCCTCATCTTTCCTCTTTTTACACACATTCTTTCACATTCATCTCTGTACACTACCTCAACAGAGAAAAGTGAGGTACTCGTGGATTTAAACTCTATCTAGAGCTTGCTAAGATTTGTATTTTAAAATAAATTTTAGGTCATGAGGCCACCACTGTATGTCATGCTTAGCCACCAGGGTGAACTGCTGTCACTGCACATTTCACCCAGCTGCCACACCACACCCAGCTAATACATCAGGCCCAACCTTCATGCTGCACTCAACCACCAGGACACCCCAAGCCATGTGTCCCCAGCCACTATTGTGCATCAGGCCCAGCCAGACCCAGCCATCCTGACATGTAATCCCTACCCTCACACCACCAGCCACCTCAGCAAGCAACTCCCAGGCACTGCAGTGCTTCAGGGGATCTGACATATGAGTGATGGCCTAACACGAATTTTAGTAACATCGCTGCTCCACTCCCAAGATCCCCAGGGGCCACCACTAAACTCCTCAGAACTAGACTGCCTGGGTCCCACCAACATGACAGAGAGAAAAAACAGCCCACAACAGGCAGAGTTAGTGCAGATGACTGCACTGAAACAAAAAGTGGCATGTACACAACAGTGGAGCATAAGCAACAAGCATAGCATACTCTCCTGAAGTGCCAGTTTCTGGTGAACAGAGGAAACAGCATAGCATGACGCTCCAGGACCTTTCCTTCATGAAGTAACTACTTTCAAGAGCAGAAGACACAGCTTGCTTACTTTCTTTTTTTTTTTTTTAACTTTTTTTTTTTAACTTTTTTTTTTATTTATTTTTGAGACAAAGAGAGACAGAGCATGAGCAGGGGAGGGGCAGAGAGAGAGGGAGACACAGAATCGGAAGCAGGCTCCAAGCCATCAGCCCAGAGCCCGACGCAGGGCTCGAGCTCACAGACTGTGAGATCGTGACCTGAGCTGAAGTCGGTCGCTCAACCAACTGAGCCACCCAGGTGCCCCCAGCTTACTTTCTTAACACACAGAAATAGACACAGAAAGACAGACAGATGAGGAGACAGATAAATGTATCCCAAGTGAAAGAACAAGAAAGGCCACAGCCAGAAATCTAAGTAAAACAGATATAAGTGATATATATGACAGATAATTTAAAGCAATGATCATAAGGATACTCACTGAACTGAGAAAAGATTGGAAGACATGAAGGAGATCCTTAACACAGAAATAAGAAATAACATATCAGAGATAAAGGGCTCAATAAACAAAATGAGAATCACACTTGATGGAATGGAATGCAGGCTAGAAGAAGCAGAGGAATTAAGTAGTGACTTAGAAGACAGAGTAATGGAAACTAATCAAGGTGAACAAAAGAGAAAAAAAAACTGTGCAAAATGACAATAGACTTAGATAACTCAAAGACTCAATTAAATATATATTTGTTATTACAGGAGTCTGAGAAGAAGAAAAGAGAGATAAGGGAGCAGAACACTTATTTGAAGAAATAATAGCCGAAAACTTCCCATATCTGGGGAAGGAAACAGATATCAAGATCCAGGGGGAACAGAGAATCCCCATCAAATGCAACAAAACCAGACACACACCAAGACATGCTGTAATTAAATTGGCAAAATATAGAGATAAAGAAAAAATTTAAGCAGCAAGAAAAAAAGAGTCATTAACTGACAAAGGAGAGCCCACTGGCTAGCAGACTTCTCAAAAGAAACTTTGCAAGCCAGAAGGAAGTAGCATGATATATATGCAAAGTGTTGAACAGGAAAAAACTGAAACCAGGACTACTCTTTGCAGCAACACTATCATTCAGAATAGGAGAGATAAAAAGTTTCCCAGACAAACAAAAACTAAAGTGTTCATGACCATTAAACAAGCCCTACAAGAAATATTAAAGAAGATTATTTGAGTGGAAAGGAGTGATCAAAAGTTACAGTAAAAAGGTAGAAAACATAAAAGCCGTAAAAATAAACGTTTCTGTAAAAAATCAGTTGGGAAATTCACAAAAAAGACTTAAAATATATTAATATATACCTACAAAAGTACAAAGGAGAGAAAAAAAGCGTTCAAATTTAAACAGCCATTAATTTAATATATAGTGTTATATGTAGAATATTTATAGACAAACCTAATGATAACCAGAAATCAAAAACTATTAAATAATCACCTTGAATAGAGACAAAGAAATCCAAAAATATCATAAAGGAAAAGCAGCAAGCCATGAGAGAAAGACAAGCTCAACAAAAATCTTCAGAAACAACCACAAAACAAGTAGTACAATGGTAATAAATACTTATCTATCAATTACTTTGGAAGTAAATGGAATAAATGCTCCAATAAAAAGACATTGGATGAGAGAATGGATAAAAAAATACTTATCAATATGCTACCTACAAAAGACACATTTTAGAACTAAAGACACCTCCACACTGAAAGTGAAAGGATGGAGAAACATCTATCATTCAAATGGATGTCAAAAAAAGCTGGGGTAGCAATACTTATATCAGACAAAATAGACTTTAAAACAGCTACAAGAGACAAAGAAGGACACTATGTAAACATAAAAGGAACAATTAAGAAGATATTACAATTGTAAATATATATTAACCCAATATGAAAGAACCCAAATACATAAAACTTTTGATAACAAACATAAAGCAACGAATCAATAAATGCAATAAAATTAGGGAACTTCAACGCACCACTTTAATCAATAGACAAATACCTAAACATCAAATAAACAAGGAAAAAATGGCTTTGAATGACACACTGGACCAGATGGATTTAATGAATGTATTCACAACATTATATCCCAAAACAATAGAATAAACATGTTATTCAAGGGCACACTGAACATTCCCCAGAATATATCAGATAGTAGCCTACAAAATAAGCCTCAAGAAATTCAAGAAAATCTAAGTCATAGCATGCATCTTTTCTTACCACAATGGTATAAAACTAGAAGTCAAGCACAAGAAGAAATCTGAAAATAAAACAAGAGAGGAAGTTAAGATGGTGAAGTAGGGGGACCTGGATTTTCCTTGTCCCTCAAACACAGCTGTATTGAGATCAGATCACTTGGAACACACAGTAAATAGATGTACAGAGTGGCAGAAGGACCTCCATATTTGAAGGGAGACATCTTGACAGGGTCAAGGTATGTGCATGTGAGTTGGGGAAATAAAACAATGGAGCTATGGAGAAGAGGGAACCCTTACTGTAGAGAGACAGAAAGGATAGAAAGAGGGAAGGGTTGTGATAGTGCAGCATCAAGTAAGCAAAAGAGGAAAACCTCTCTGGACCATGGACTGAAGAACAAGAAGTACTGAGGGTCCCAGCTCTTTTTTGCAAACAGCCTTGGGAGCTGAAACTCTGAGGTTTTGGAAGTGTGCAACTTTCTCCAGAGGGGAACAGTGGTGGGGTTTCCTGATGCAGAGGGAGCTGGCCCTGGAGTGTATATCGTGGTGTAGCAATCTCAGGGGTGCACTGGGAGAGAACTGTCCCCTTCCTGGAGTGCTTTGGGAAGAGGGTTTATTGCCTCCCCAAAGACAAAAGACCTTGCAGGTGCCAAAGACTTCATCAGCAGAGTGAAGAGGTTCTACTCCAGAGCATGGGACCAGAACCTCATCATGCCAGGTCCTTTAAGACTTCTGGCTTCACTTTAAAAAAAAAAATTAGATATTTATTTATTTTTGAGAGAGAGAGGGAGAGAGAGTGTGCATGAGTGGGGGAGGGGCAGAGAGAGAGGGAGACACCGAATCTTAAGCAGTCTCCAGGCTCTGAGCTGTTAGCACAGAGTCCAACGGGGCTTAAACCCACAAACCATGAGGTCATGACCTGAGCTGAATTCAGACGTTTGACTGAGCCACTCAGGCACCCAAGACTTCTGGCTTTGAATTCCAGCTTAGCACCAAGGGGAAAACTGAGGAGAGTTGTGACACAGGGCAAGCTATCTGCCCTCACTATTCTATGAGGGCTTCCTGAACAGCATGGTCTGAGTTCCCTAGTCTAAGGAGGAGAGATTGGGGTGATACCATTTTCCCCCCCACACCCACATAATGAGACTTCAGAGAGCAGCACAGTGGCCCCCCAGTGGAGGCGAGAAAGGTTTACACCAAACCCTTTCCCTCCATGCCTGGCAATTGCTCTTTAACTGAAGCAATACAGACTGACCCAACACAGCCAGACCCTCCTCCAGACCAGCACAGCCACCATACCCAGGCACCAACAGACAACTCTTTTTTTTTTTTTCTGCCTTTGTTTTTGTTTTTGTTTTTTTTTCTTTTGGGATCAGGCTCATTGTGTCAGATTTGTTTTTGTCATTTCTTAGTGTGTGTGTCTGTGTGCGTTTTTATTTATTTATTTTACCATATATATTTTTATATATTATAAAATACATAAATGTAAAAAATATATTTTATATATTTTAAATAATTAATTTAATATACTTATTATATTATTTTATTATTGTATTATTTATAATATATAATATATGATTATAATATAATATATAATATTATATATATATATATATATATATATATATATATATATAAAATTTTTGATCAGGCTTTTTTATTCCGTTCTTTTTTCCCCTTTTCTTTTTCTTCTGTTTTCCCCTTCTTTGTTTTCCTTTCTCTCTCCTTAGAATCAGCCTTACAGTTTTTTGATTCTCTGTTTAGTGTTCTTCCTCCCCTATTCTTTTTCTCTTTTTATGGGAACAGGCTTCCCTGCTTTTTTTCCAGGGTTACTTTAGCAACATAGCACACCTAGTTAAAGGTCCAAACACTCCAATACTGCAAGCAAGGAGGAGCTCTTCAGAGGACTGATCAGTGGGTTAGAGCAGCCAAAACATGACAATAGAGTGCACACAGCATACATCAGAAATACTTCCTGGAGTTCCAGGCCCTGGACAGTGTGTGACTTCTTTTTAATATAGTAGTTCTTTCAGGTGCAGGACACATAACAAACTTTCAGAACATGCAAAAGACAGGGGCACCTGGGTGGCTCAGTAGGTTAAGTGTACGACTTCAGCTCAGGTCATGATCTCATGGTCTGTGGGTTCAAGCCCCATGTCAGGTTCTGTGCTGGCAGCTCAGAGCCTGGAACCTGCTTTGGATCCTATGTCTCCCCTCTCTCTGTCCCTCTCCTTCTCACTCTTTCTCTCTCTCTCAAAAATAAGCATTTAAGAAATTTTTAAATAATAAAACATGCAAAAGACAGAAACTTAGCCAAAATTACAAGAGAGAGGAATTCTCCCCAAAAGAAATGTCTGGAAAGAAAACAAGTACACACAGGTTAAAAAACATGCTACAAACCATAATTGGGTCAACCAGGAAATAAAAGAATTAAAAATTACAGGAAAAAATGGAAATAAATACACAGTGGTCAAAACTATCAGGTTACAACAAAAGTGGTTGTGAGAGGGAAGTTTATAGCAATACAGGCCTACCTCAAGAAGCAAGAAAACTATCTCATTAAATATATATATATATATATATATATATATATATATATATATAATTAAAGAGCTACAAAACAATAACAAACAAAACCTAAAACCAGAAGAAGGAAGGAAACAATAAAGATTAAAGCAGAAATAAATGATACAGAAACTAAAAACAAGCGAATGGACAGTAGAACAGATCAATAAAGTAGGAGGTAGTTCTTTGAGCAAATCAATAAAATTATAAACCTTTGGCCATATTTATCAGAAAGAAAGAAGAAAGAAAGGAAGGAAGGAAAGAAAGAAAGGGAGAAAGAGAGGAAGGAAGGAAGAAAGGGAGGGAGGAAGGAAGGGAGGAAGAAAGGAAGGAATTCAAATAAATAAAATCACAAAATGAGAGTAGAAATAACAACACCACAGAAATGCAAACAGTGAAAGAGAATATTATGAAAAACTATATGCCAACAAATTGAACAACCTGGAAGAAATGGAAAAATTCCTAGAAACATATAAACAACCAAAATTGAAACAGAAAGAAATAGAAAACGAGCACATTGGAAAACAGCAAAGAAATTGAATCATTAATCAAAACACTTCCAACAAACAACTCCAGAATGGTTTAATATTCCTAAAACAATTAACCTGACACATCATCAATAAGAGAAAAGATAAGAACTATATAATAAGTTCAATAGATAAAGGAAAACCATTTGACAAAGTACAATATCCATTAATCATAAAATCCTCAACAAAGTAGGTTTTAAAGGGAACATAGATCACCCTAATAAAGGCCATAGACATACATGAAAATGCCACAGCAAACATTATCCTCAATGGGGAAAAACAGAACTTTTCCTCTATGGTCAGGAACAAGACAGGGATGTCAACTCTCACCACTATTATTTAACATACTACTGGAAGTCCTAGCTTCAGCAATCAGACAACAACAAAATACATCCAAATTGGCAAGGGAGAGGTAAAACTATCACTATTTTCAAGTAGCATGACATCCTATATAGAAAACCTGAAAGACTCCACAAAAAAAAAAACAAAACAAAAAAACAAAAAAACAAAAAAACCTGCTAGAACCGATACATGGAATTCAGCAAAGTCATAGGATACAAGATCAATGTACAGAAAACTGTTGCATTTCTATGCACTGATAATGAAGCAGCAGAAAAATAATTTAAGAAAACTGTTTCTTGCAATTGCACCCAAAGCTACAAGATATCTAGGAATAAATCTAATCAATGAGGTGAAAGACTTACACTCTCAAAACTATAAGATACTGATGAAAGAAATCAAACATGACACAAAGAAATGAAAAGACATTCCATGCTTATGGATTGGAAGAACAAATATTGTTAAAATGTCTATGTTACCCAAAGTAATTTACATACTTAATGCAACCCTTTCAAAATACAAATAGAATTTTTTTCTCAGAGCTATCCTAAAATTTGTATGGGACCACAAAACACCCCAAATACCAAAAGCAATCTTGAAAAAGAAAAGCATAGCTGAAGGCATCACAATTCTGAACATCAATTTATATTACAAAGCTGAAGCAATGAAGACAAGATGGTGCTGGCACAAAAATAGACACACAGATTAACGGAACAGAAGAGAAAACCTACAAACCAGCTATATGGTCAACTAATCTTTGATAAAGCATGAAATGGTATGCAATGAAAAGAAGACAATCTCTTTCACAAATTGTGTTGGAAAAACTGGATAGTAACCTGCAAAATAATGAAATTGGGCCACTTTCTTACACTTTGCACATAAAAATTCAAAGTGGATTAAAGACCTAAATGTAAGACTTGAAACCATAAAAATCCTAGAAGAGAACACAGGCTATAACCTCTCTAACATCAGCCATAGCAACTTTTTACTAGATATGTCTCCTGAGGCAAGGGAAACAAAAACAAAAATAAACTATTTGGGACTACATCAAAATAAAAAACCTGCACAGTGAAGGAAACATTCAACAAAACTGAAAGGAAACTGACAGAATGGGAGAAAATATTTGCAAATGATTTATCTGATAAAGAGTTAGTATCCAAAATATATAAAGTACTTACAAAACTCAACACCCAATAACAAATAATCCAATTAAATGAACATAAGACATGAGCAGGTATTTCTTCAAGAAGACATCCAAATGGCAAACAGACACATGAAAAGATGTTCAATATCACTTATTATCTTGGAAATGCAAATCAAACTATTATAAGATATCACCTCACATTATCAAAATAGCTAAAAGCAGCAACACAGTAAACAACTGGTGTTGGTGAGGATGTGGAGAGGGAACACTTGCATACTGTTGGTGGGAATGCAAACTAGTGCAGCCACTCTGGAAAACAGTCTGGAGGTTTTCAAAAAGTTAAAAATGGAACTACCTTATGATCCAACCATTGCACTCTGGTTTACCCAAAGAATACAAAAACACTAATTTAGAGTGATTCATGCACCCTTGTGTTTATAGCAGCATTATTTACAATAGCCAAAATATAGAAGCAGTCCAAATGCCCATCAAATGATGAATGGATAAAAATTAAAGGATAATATTAATATATACATTCACACTATACATATATATCCCTTCTTTTTTATCCATATAATAATAATATATGTATTATATGGATAAAATATATTATATATAACTATATTTATATATAGTTATATATTATATATATTTATATATTTTATTTTTATTAAATATGAAATATTTAAAATATAAATATTTTAAATATAAACATTTAAATATATTAAATATTAAAATATAAATATTTAATATTTAATATTTATTATGTATTATATATAAATAATCAATCAATCAATAAATCAATATAAACAATAAACAATATATGCTATATATAATAAATATATATGAATACAATAATATATAATAATATAATATGTAATAATATATAATAATAACTATATAATTTATAATAATAAATTTATATATAATATATATTATATTATATTATATTATATTATATTATATTATATTATATTATATATATAATAAATATAATATATAATAACTACATAATATAATATAATACTATATATTATATATAATGTATAATAACTATATAATATAATAAATATATATAATAACTATATATAATTTATAATATGATATATATTTATATAATATATATAATAAATAATAAATCAAATAAATAATAATATATATATTATTCATGCATGCAGCTAAAGAGTATTATGCTAAGCAAAATAAGTCAGTCAGAGAAAGACAAATAGCACACGATTTCACTTATATGTGTGATTCAAGAAACAAAACAAGTGAGCAAAAGAAAAAAAAGGAAAGAGAGAAACCAAGAAACAGACTCATAACTGTAGAGAACAAACTGATGGTTCCCAAAAGGGAGGTATATGGGGCAACAGGTTAAATAGTGATGGGGATTATAGAGTGCATTTGTTGTGATGAGCTGGGGTGATGTATGTAAGTGTTGAATCGCTATATCATACACCTAAAAAGTAATAAAACAATATGTGTTAACTGACTCAAATTAATATAAAAACTTTGGAAAAGGAAAAAAAGATATTTCCATAGTTCTCATGCTATCAGATAGGATTATGTAGTGTGAGGAGACTGAGAATTACTGACAATGATGTTTATTTAAATAATAATTACTTGGAAGAAATTAAATTGAATAAATTGACACAATTGAATACTAGCTTTTTAATGAAAAGAGAGATAAAATGAGTACTATAAGACACAATCCTCTGTGTGCCTTTCAGAATAATAAAACTAGGAAATGTAACATGTCAGAATATATTTCCCATTCTCAGTTTGCCTGACTTACCAAGAGTCCAATTCAAAATATGCTCCACTTCCCACTGGGTAAAGTTATTCTTCCTGATTGAGTGTAAGATAATAGTATAGAATTCAAGTAAGGTGGTTATGTCTAGTGTACATATTTTATACAAAGAGCCAGATGTGAACAGATATAGTTTTTTTTCCTCCTATAGGTAGTAAAGAGAATGTCTGCCCATGCTGATCTCAAATGATACTCTCTACCATTTTAGAAAATTCTAATGTCTAATTTGTCTCTATAATTGAGAATGAGTGCACTAAATGAGACAAAAAGAATAAAAATGGAAAAATATAAATACTAATACAAGTTAAAAGAATGGAAATGTCACAACCACATTTTAAATAGGCAGAAAGAAAGGTGAATTTCAACAAAGATAAAAATCAATAACAAATGATAAAGAAGTTTGAAATAAAATAACAAATAATAAAGATGTTTGAAATAAGTCCAAATTGTGTGAGAAATCTTACAATGACGATTATCCTTGTGTTTTCTTAAAATAACAATTAGTAAGTTAGTATGTGTGTATGAAGGGAAAAATTATTTTTCAAAAAGTTGTAAAGAACATTATATGTTAGTTTGTTAAGGATTTTGAAATCTAGGCTAACAGACTAAAAATATGGATGGTTTGGAATAAACCTCTTTTAAAATATCTGTGTAGAATATATTGGGTAAAATATAGTAAAGATAAGGCAAATGATATAGTCATATATAGTCAGATGAAAAGTGCCATAGTGAATGTTATCATTTTGCCTCTCAATCAAACTAAGCCCTTCCCACCAGGAAGGTTGATGGACACTACGCACGAAGCACACAAGGCTCTACTTGTGCTGGCCCATGCCCTCCTGACATCTGTCTCCATCCCAACACACCTAATTTATTATCGTGCCATACTGAGCAATTTGCAATATCCTGTTTTCACTCATCTGTATCTTTTTCTATGTTGCTTGTATGACAAAAATATCCTTCTCCAGTCCCCACCACTTTGGAAATTACTACACACTTTTTAAGACTCGGCAATAGTCACTTACGTACAAACCTCTCATTGCCTGTAAGGACATTTACCGTTTACACCCCTTGTCTCTTCATGCTGCAAGATTTATTATGTGCCCATTCTACACCCTAAATCTCCTTCTATTATAAAAACTATATGACACTACTGACCTAGTTTTTACATCTGAATACTTCTATCAAACTATAAGCTACTTCTTAAACTGAAGAGTCATGTTTTGCTGATATTTTATGTAATTTTTATTATGCCTGATGTGTAATAATTGATCAATAACTGCCTTATGAAGGAAATAATGTATTTTTCAGGTGTTCTATTTCCCATAGTCAGTCTCTCTCTTGGTTCTTTCTGCACAGAAGATATTGGGGAAACAAAAGTGGTTATGGTCAGATCAGCTGAGCTGAGGGAAAGAGACCAGAACTGCCTATATTGGAGCATACAAAGCAACCATCCAGAAAAAAAGTTACAATAAAACATTTAGCCACTTACTTTAATGGCAGGAGAAAAGTCTAGAACTTTAGAAAGCACCAACTACCTCTGTTCACTTTCCCCCTGTGGAATAGTTGTATTGAGGAAGGTGAAGTAAATTAGAATAGATAGAAAATTCAGATCACTGTTGAAGATACTTTGAACAAATGGCTTCGGAATTTTTATGGATCCTGGAACCAAGGAGGAGAGAGGTTGATAGCTAAATATGAAGAAATACTAAGTACTGTGTCAGAGTGCAGAAAGTTGTCTTTAAGATTTTCCTCTCCTCCCCTCTACAAGGAGTCCTTAGAAAAAGCACCAGAGAAAGAGACTTAGAAATAAAGATGCCTAGGACAGAAATGCCAAAATGTGTAAGAAAATGAGCAAAAAGAGGTTTCTGAATGCTGAACCTCAACATCCGTCAGAGACTGCAGTGCACTGGCTATACAGTAAGTCCAGCAGCTTTCCCCCAGAAGGTTTTCCAGGTAAAATTTGTGTAATTACCTCTGGTCAAGACAAAAAATAAAAACAAAAACAAACTTAGGTTTTTAACCAGGAGCCAACTTTTCAGTTACTTATGCTTTTGTGTCACACAACCCTGTTCATGATCCCAGTCACTTGGATGTACAACTCTTTAGAACAGGTGGAAATATTATTCTGTCCTCTCTCAATCTGAAGAAATCCAACGTAAGACAGATGCTTTTCTATTCTACTATATTTTCCATATGGTTCAGTCCTCCATGACTACTGTGTCTATTGGTGAAAATAGAAGACCAATAATTATAGATTTCCCAATATCTGTTCAGTTGTTTTAAGACTAGATTGGAAGTTGCATACCTGAGTAGTAAAAAGTGCTTAATGTGACAGTTAAACATGTTCTCTACCCATACATATTCTGATTCTTACTCATCCTCAAAGTTTCAGTAAAATACAATCATGTCATTAAAAAAAAAATGAGACCATAATATCAATAAAGTCAAGAAAAACTGGTCCTCTGGAAAACATTTTATTCCTTTTCAATAAAATTGAACTCCAAAATTCAAACCTTCACTCATTTTGGTTAAATTTTACTTAACACTGTTCCTCTGTTTGAATGTCACAGTTCATAGGCTTGCAATGGTGTACTACTTAATAAAGGTTCATTTATGCTATTTCTCAAGTATTTTTTACACAAACTTGAAGTCACCTTGAACTGAAATGCTCTACTGTGGAATAATGTTGATGTGGAAATAAGTGTGTGTATATCTATCTGTCCTATCTATCCATCTATCTATCATCCTCATCATCATTATCATCATAATCATCTGTGGTGCTCTTATAAGAAAAATTAATTCAAAATTGTTAAATCTAAACGTCTGCATGGCACCAACTTGAATTTACAAAGAATAACAAGAAATTTCCCAGCACTCTTATTTGATCGACAAAATTTGAAGTTTAGGTAATTTATCTGTCTCATCAGATATCACCATTATTTTAAACATTTTTTAATGTTTATTTATTTTTGAGAGAGAGAGAGGGCACAAGTGGGAGAGAAGAAGACAGGGAGGGGGACAGAGGATCTGAGGCAAGCTCTGTGCTGACAGCTGAAATCCCAATGTAAGGCTCAAGCTCAGGAACTTTAAGATCACGACCTGAGCCAAAGTCAGAGGCTTAACCGACCTCTGGGGTCCAGGCACCCCAAGAATCATTATTTTAATAATAGACCAAACCCAACTGTGAAAGAAACTGTAAAGATGCTACCTCATTAATTTTTACAAACCCCTGCAAAGTACAAATGCACTCAATTAACGCTTACGGGCTGAATTATTACTTACTATCAGAACTATTTAAATGTGTCAGAGTGTTTCACATCTTCAGAGATTGTTGTTGTCACATCTTCAAGGAAGCACGTTATACAACATTTCCCTGAATTGTGTTTACAGGTCTAACCAACCCCTGACCCACAAAATGACTGCTTTCTGCATTATGTCCATTGAATATTAACATTTCTAATAAGAACCAATCCTGAGGAAACTATTTCAGCAGTAATAAGAATTGTGGCATAGGGGGATATTAGAATGGGGAAGTTGTCAAAGTCCTGAAAAAGCAATGGTTTGTTTACAGTTACTAAGTCTTTTGGGGGAAACCTGTGTCCCCAGCAAGCAATTAGCTAAGGGAGTAACACCTGGAGATCATCCCGGAAGAATGGATACACATATTTCCCTAGTGCAAAGTATTCCATTCTTCCTTGAATATTGCTTTGGGACCTTCTACTTCATAAAGGAAATAGAAGCCATTAGACTTGCCCAACATAAAAATAAATTAACTCATTAATTTGTTCTATTAATTAATTGATTGATTAACATACCTTATTTGTATTGGATCCTTCCAACTTCGCTCCAGCTATGAGGGAAAATTATTCTTATCTTCTCTGAAGCTAATCCTTCTGCATTTTGGATTCCCTGTATCATATTACTCATTGTAATTTCAAGCACCTTTCTTGTTAGAACAAAGTAAGATTATAATAAAGGGATCTGAAGAAATGTCCAGATTTACTAACTTTTTTTCAATCTCAATTTTCCCTTGTAAAGATTTAAATGTTGGATTCATCAAACCCCAGTCCAGTGTCCTAATCTCTTATCACATTTAATTTCTCCTAATTGAATCTATCTGTTAATCACTACATTAATTATGTCTAGATACCTCTGTGAGGACCACTCCATCTACCCAAATTTGGGCTCTTTCCATTATGTGGCTATTGTTCATAAGGCTGTTATAAACATCGGGGTGCATGGAGTGCATTTGTCCTTTCAAATCAGTATTTTTTATCTTTGGGGTAAATGAAATGCAATTGCTGGATCATAGGATAGTTCTATTTTTAACATTTTCAGCAACCTCCAGGCTGTTTTTCAGAGTGGCTATGCATTCACAGTATTTTCCAGACCAGTATGCATTCACACTAAAAGTGTTATGAGAATTCTTCTTTCTCCACAACCTCACTAACACCTGTTCTTTCTTATTTTGCTAATTTGAACAATTCTGATAGATGTGAGATGATACTTCATTATACTTTTGATTCATATTTCCATGGTGATGACTGATGTTGAGCATCTTTTCACATGTCTCCTGACCATCTGTATATCTTCTTTGGAAAACTGTCTATTCTTGTCTTCTGCCCATTTTTTTTTCATTATATTATTTGTTTCTTGGATGTTGAGTTTGAGAAGTTCTCTATAGATTTTGGATACTAACACTGTATCTGATAAGTCATTTGCAAATATCTTCTCCTATTCTTTAGGTTGCCTTTTAGTTTTCCAGAGTGTTTCCTTTGCAGTGCATAAGTTTTCTATGTTGAAATCCCAATAGTTGTCGCTGTTGTTGTTTGTTTTTTGTGTTTTTTTTTTGTTTTGTTTTGTTTTGTTTTTTGCATTTGTTTCCCTTGCCTCAAAAGACACATCTTTTTTTTACTTTATTTCTTTTAATATACATCCAAATTGGTTAGCATATAGTGAAACAATAATTTCAGGATTAGATTTCTTAATGCCCCTTACCCATTTAGCCCACCCCCCTCCCAAACCCCTTCCCAAACCTGTTTGTTCTCCTTATTTATGAGTCTCTTATGCTTTGTCCCCTCTCTGTTTTTTATATTATTTTTGTTTCCCTTACTTTATGCTCATCTGTTTTGTCTCTTAAAGTTCTCATATGAGCAAAGTCATATGATATTTGTCCTTCTCTGACTAATTTCACTTAGCATCATACGCTCCAGTTCCATCCACGTAGTTGCAAATGGAAAGATTTCATTCTTTTTGATTGCTGAGTAATACTCCATTGTATATATATATACCACATCTTCTTTATCCATTCATCCATCGATGGACATTTGGGCTCTTTCCATACTTTGGATATTGTTGGTAGTGCCACTATAAACATTGGGGTGCATGTGTCCCTGTGAAAAAGCACACCTGTATCCTTTGGATAAATACCTAGTAGTGCAATTCCTGGGTTGTAGCATAGTTCTATTTTTAATTTTTTGAGGAACCTCCATACTGCTTTCCAGAGTGGCTACACCAGCTTGCATTCCCACCAGCAATACAAAAGAGATCCTCTTTCTCTGCATCCTCGCCAACATCTGTTGTTGCCTGAGTTGTTAATGTTAGCCATTCTGACAGGTGTGAGGTTGTACCTCATTGTGGTTTTGATTTGTATTTCCCTGATGATGAGTGATGTGGAGCATTTTTTCACATTTTGGTTGGCCATCTGGATGTCTTCTTTGGAGAAGTGTCTATTCATGTCTTTTGCCTATTTCTTCAACGGATTATTTGTTTTTTTGGGTGTTGAGTTTGATAAGTTCTTTATAGACTTTGGATACTAACCCTTTATTTGATATATCATTTGCAAGTATCTTCTACCATTCTGATGGTTGCCTTTTAGTTTTGTTGATTGTTTCCTTTGCTGTGCAGAAGCTTTTTATTTTGATGAGGTCCCAATAGCTCATTTTTGCTTTAGTTTCTGTTGCCTCTGGAGACGTGTTGAGTAAGACGTTTCTGTGGCCAAGACCAAAGAGGTCTTTCATCCATTTTGAGTTTATTTTTATGTATGGTGTAAGACAGTTGGTCCAGGTTCATTCTTCTGCATGTCACTGTCCAGTTTTCCCAGCACCACTTGCTAAAGAGACTGTCTTTATTCCATTGGATATTCTTTCCTGCTTTGTCAAAGATTAATTGGCCATACATTTGTGGGTCCATTTCTGGGTTCTCTATTCTGTTGCATTCATATGAGTGTCTGTTCTGGTGCCAGTACCATATTGTCTTTATGATTACATATTTGTAGTATAGCTTGAAGCCGGAATTGTGATGCCTCCTACTTTGGTTTTCTTTTTCAAGATTGCTTTGGCTATTTGGGGTCTTTTCTAATAAGAAGTTGCCATGGCTGATGTCAACGAGGTTACTGCCTGTGTTCTTCTCTAGGTTTTGGACAGTATCCTGTCTCACATTGAGGTCTTTCATACATTTTGAATTTATTTTTGTGTATGTATAAGAAAGTGGTCTAGTTTCATTCTTTTGCATGGTGTTGTCCAGTTTTCACAACACCGTTTGGTGAAAAGACTGTCTTTTTTCCATTGCATATTACTTTCTGTTTTGTCAAAGATGTATTGACCATATAGTGTGGGTTCGTTTCCAGGTTTTGTATTCTGCTCCAATGCTCTATGTATCTATTTATGTGCCAGTACTATACTGTCTTAATTAGTACAGCTTTTTAATATAGATTGAAGTCTCGAATCATGATGCCTTCAACTTTGCTTTGCTTTTTTAAGATTGTTTTGTCTATTCAGGGTGTTTTCTGGTTCCATACAAATTTTAGTATGGTTTGTGGTAGCTCTGAGAAAAATGCTGGTGGTATTTTGATAGGGATTGAATTAAAGGTATAGATTATGTTGTGTAATGTAGACATTTTAACAATATTTGTTCTTCTAATCCATGAGCATGGAGTTGTCTTTGAGTCAACTTCACTTTCATCAGTGTTTTATATTTTCAGAGTACATATATTTTACCTCTTTTCTTAGATTTATTTGATATCTTATGGTTTTTGGTGCAATGGGATTGATTCCTTAATTTCTTTCCTGGCTGCTTCACTCTTGGTGTATAGAAATGAAACATGTTTCTGTACCTTGATTTTGTATGCTATGATTTTACTGAATTCATGCATCAGTTCTTGCAAATTTTGGTGGAGTCTTCTGGGTTTTCTATATAGAATGTCATTTAATCTGCAAATAGCTATAGTTTTATTCCTTCTTTGCTTATTTTTGTACTATTTATCTATTTTTCTTGTCTGATTTCTGTGGCTAGTACTTCCAGTAGTATATTAAATAACACTAGTTTGAGTGGACTTCCCTGCCTGTTTCCTGACTGTAAAGGTAAAGCTCTCAGGTTTTCCCCATTGAGGATGATATTATGTGAGAGTTTTTCATATATGGCCTTTATCATGTTGAGATATTTTCCCTCTTTCCCTACTTTGTTGAAGGTTTTTATCATGAAAGGATGTTGTACTTCGTGAAATGTTTTTTTTTTCATCCATAAGAGGATCATATGGTTCATATATTTTCTTTCATTAATGTATTGTATCACAGTGATTGATTTGTGAATATCAAATCACACTTACATCCCAGGAAAAAATCCCAGTTGATCCTGCTAAGTGGTTCTTCTAATGTACTGTTGGATCAATTTGCTAGTATTGCTGGGAATTTTTGCATCCATGTTGGTCAGGGTTATTGGCCTGGATTTATTTTTAGTGGAGTCTTTATCTGGTTTTGGTATCAAAACCAGGGAAATCTGGCCTCACAGAATGGCTTTGGAAGTTTTCTTTCCATTTACATTTTTTGGAACAGTTTGATAACTCTTCTTTAAATGTTTGGTAGAATTCACCTATGAAGCCCTCTGGCTCTGGACCTTGGTTTGCTGTGAGATTTTTTGATTACTTGTTCATTTTTTTGTTGTTGTTATTGGTTATCAGTCTGTTCAAGTTTTCTATTTCTTGCTGTTCAGATTTGGCAGTTTATGTTTATATGTTTCTACCAATTTATCCATCTTCCAGGTTGTGCAATTTGTTAGCATATAGTTTCCCATACCATTATTTTATAATTATTTGTAGTTCTGTGGTGTAGGTTGTTACTTCTCTATCATGTGTGATTTTATTTATTTATGTCCTTTCTCTTTTCTTTTTGATAAATCTGTCTTGGAGTTTATCAATTTTATTAATTCTTTCAGAGAACTGGCTTCACTGATCTACTAAGTATTTTTCTTCTATATCATTTAGTTCTGTTCTAATATTGATTACTTTCTCATTCTGTTGGCTTTAGGGTTTGTTTGTTGTTCCTTTTCTAGTTCCTGTAGGTGAAAGGTTAGGTTGTTTATTTGAGATTTTTTTCTTCCTTCTTGAGATAAACCTGTATTGCTATATATACTTCCCTCTTAGACCCACTTATTCTCCATTTTCCAAGGTTTTGGACCACTGTGTTTTCATTTTCATTTGTTTCCATGTTTTTTTTTATTTCTTCTTTAATTTCCTGTTTGAATAATTCATTGTTTAGTACCATTTTATTTAATCTCCATGTATTTGCGGTCTTTCCCATTTTTTTCTTGTGGTTGACCTCAAGTTTCATAGTGTTGTAGTCAGAAAATATGCATGGTATGATATAGATCTTTTTGTACCTTTGAGATCTGATTTGTGACCTAGCATGTGATCTATTATGCCAAATGTCCCATGTACACTTGAAAATAATGTGTATTCCGCTGTTTTTGGAATAAACATTCTAAATATATCTGTTAAGTCTATCTGGTCCAGTGTGTCACTCAAAGTCATTGTTTCCTTGTTGATTTTCTTTGTAGATCATCTGTCCATTGTTGTAAGTAGGTATTAAAGTCGTATAACATTATTGTGTTATTATCAATGAGTTACTTTTGTATGTTGTTGTTTCATATATTTGGATTCTTCTAAGTGAGGCTGATAAATATTTACTATTACTAGATCTTCTTTTTTGGATTGTCCCCTTTATTATGATATAGTGCCCTTCTTCATCTCTTGTTACAGTCTTTATTTTAAAGTCTAGTTTCTGCAATATAAGAATTGCTAGTCTGGCTTTCTTCTGACAACCATTTGCTTGACAAACATTTCTCCCTCTGCTTACTTTCAATCTACAGGTATCTTTAGGTCTAAAATGAGTCTCATGAAGGGAACATATAGATGATTGTTGCTTTTCTTATCCATTCTGAGATCCTATATCTTTTGTTTGGAGAGTTTAATCCACTTATATTCAGGTTATTGATAGATATGAATTTAGTGCCATTTTATTACTTGTATTGCCATTGTTTCTGGAGATTTTATCTGTTCCTTTCTTATCTTTGTCACTTTTGATCACTCAAAGAGTCCCCTTTAATATTTCTTGCAGCGATGGTTTAGTGGTCACAAACTCCTTTAGTTTTTGTTTATCTGGGAAACTCTTTATCTATTCTTATGTTTTGAATAATAGTCTTGCTTGATGGAGTATTCTTGGCTCCAGATATTTTCCATTTGACAGTTTGAATATATCATGCCATTCACTACTGGCTTGGCAGGTTTATGTAGGGAGATCTGGCGGTAGCTTTGTGGGTCTTCCTCTGTAAGTTAAGGACTTCTTTTATTTTTCTACTTCCAATTTTTTTTCTTTATCAGTGTTTTTCAACCCAAATGAAAGAACAAGAAAAGGTCACAGCAGGGATCTAATTAAAACAAGTATAAGTAATATGCTTAATCCATAATTTAAAGCAAAAATCATAAGGAGACTAGCTGGACTTGAGAAAAGCATAGAAGAAATCAAGGATATCCTTACTGCAGAGATAAAAGAGCTTAAAACCAATCAGGCCTAAATGGAAAAAAAAAAATGCAATAACTGAGATTCAAAACCAACGAATTATAATGACCACAAGGATGGAAGTAGCACGGCAGGAATAAGTGATATAGATATAGAATTATGAAAAATAATGAAACTGACAAAAGAGGGAAAGAAAAGTCTTAGATCATGAAAGTAGATTTAGAAAACTCAATGACTCCATGAAACATAATAGCATTCATATCATAGCAGTTCCAGAAGAAGAAGAAAGAGAAAAGGGGTCAGAAGGTTTATTTGTTGGCCTGCTTTGTTGATTTTTATGGGAGTTCTTTGTATCTCCTGGATATACATATCTGTTTTTCCCCCTAGATTAGGGAAGTTTACAGCTATTTTTTCCTCAAATAAATTTTCTGTCCCCTTTTCTCTCTTTTGTTTCTTAGACTCCTATGATATGTGTGTTATTACATTTGATGGAGTCTCTGAGTTCCCTAAATTTATTCTTGTAATCCATAATTATTCTTTTTCTCTTTTGATCAGCTTCATTATTTTTCACTATTTTGTCTTTTATATTACTTACATGTTCCTCCACTTTTTCCAGGTTTGTGTTCATTGCATCAAGCTTGTTTTCAATCTTGGTTATTGCACTTCTCATTTTTGACTGACTCATTTTTAACTCTTTTATCTCTGTGATAATGGTTTCCCTGAAGTCTTCCATTCTGTTTTCAAGTCCAGCAAGTGTCCTTATAATTGTTGCTTTAAGTTATCCGACAGGCATGTTACTTATATCTATTTCTTTTTTAAAGTTAGTTAGTTTATTTATTTATTTATTTATTTATTTATTTATTTATTTTAGGAGAGAGTGAAGGAGCATGAGCTGGGAAGGGGCAGAAAGAGAGGGAGAGAAAGAGAACCCCAAGCAAACTCTACACTGACACTGAAGAGCCCAATGTGGGACTTGAACTCATGAACCATGAGATCATGATCTGAGCCAAAATCAAGAGTTGGACGCTTAACCGACTGAGCCATGCAGGCATCCCTCTATGTTTCTTTTAGATCTCTGGTTGTGTCCATATCTTGTTCTTTTATTTTGTGCCTCTTTCTTGGCACTTTGTCTAAGTCTCTGCCTTCTGTATGTTTTTAAAGCCCATTATGTCTCCTGCTCTTGAGAGTAATGGCCTCATAAAGAAGAGGTCATATAGTGCTAGGGCCTGGTGCTTCAGGGAGTGTGTCTGGTGTGTGCTGCGAGTGCTCTGCTACTCTGTTTTGGCTGCACTGTCCTTCAGGTCTGTCATGTGCATAGGCTTTCCTTGACTGTAATGGGCAGTTTTTGATCCTTGGTCAGACAGCATTGAGTTTTAACTAAGTGTTCTATGGTCTGCTTGTTAAATGAGACCTGATACTACTTCCACTAGAACTAAAGCCTTGCAGAACTCTCAGGTTGGGAGACAAGGTGTGTGCAAGGGTCTTTGCTGGTCTTTTGGGTGAGAGACCTGTGGCATTGGGACCGAGGCAAGCTTGACAGAGAAATACAGTCCTGTCAGGTCACAATGTTGTGCAACTTGGTGTAAGCTAGTTAGGCAGTGAGTGTTGTCACTGCAATGCACAGTTTTTGGTTTTTTTTTTAATTTTTTTCTTAATGTTTTTATTTATTTTTGAGACAGAGAGAGACAGAGCATGAGCAGGGGAGGGGCAGAGAGGGAGACACAGAATCCAAAGCAGGCTCCAGGCTCTGAGCCATCAGCACAGAGCCCGATGTGGGGCTCGAACTCAGAGACCGTGAGATCATGACCTGAGCAGAAGTCAGACGCTCAACCCACTGAGCCACCCAGGCGCCCCACAGTTTTTGTTTTAAATTCTACCTTGTCTGATATACATATTGGTCCTCAAGTTTTTTTTTTTTTATCTGTTTTTGTATTAGAAATTTCTCCAACCCCTCACTATCAATCTGAAATTGACTTTGTGTATAAAATTGGTCTCTTGTAGACAATATATAGATGGGTCCTGGTTTTTTATCCATTCTGTCATCTTATGTCTTTTGATTGGAGTATTTATTTACATTCAAAGTAATGTTGATAGGTATGTATGTATTGCCAATTTATTATTTGCTTTATTTTTTTTTCCTGAAGATTTTCTCTGATCCTCTCTTGTCCTTCTCTCTTTCATGATTTGCAGAATTTCTTTAGTAATATATTTGGATTTATTGTTATTTTTTGAATATTGATTAGTGGTTTTTGATATATGGATACTATTAATTTTGAATATAACCTCTTCTTCATATAGCAATCTATATTAACTTGATGGTCATTTAAGTTTGAACCCATTCCTTTCTTCTTCCTCCACATTTTAAGTCTGTGTTATTATATTTTATATCCTTTTTTGTGAGTTGCTCTACTGATATTTTAAAGTAATATTCATTTTTACTGCTTTTGTTTTCTTACCTTCACAATGCTATTTTTGGTGTCTCTTTTCCATTCAAAGTGTCCCTTTTAATATTTCTTGAAGGACTGGTTTAGTGTTTATAAACTCCTTTAGTTTTTGTTTTAATTGGAAACTCTTTATCTCTTCTTGTATCCTGAATGGTAGCCTTACTGGATAGAGTATTCTTGGCTGCAGATTTTTCCCATTCAGCACTTTGAATATATCATGTCACTCCCTTCTGGCTTGCAAAATTTTATTTGAAAAATCTCCTGTTAGTCTTATGGGTTTTCCATTGTAAGTTACTTCTTGTCTTGGTGCTTTTAATATTTTTCTTTAGCACCATATGTTGTCAATTTAATTACAATATGTATCACAGTGGATCTGCTTTTGTTGAATTTGATGGGTTTTTATCCCCCCTGGATCTGGATATGTTTCCTTACCCTGATATGGGAAATTTTAAGCTGTTATTTCTTCAAATAAAGTTTCTTACTCCTTTTATTTCTTCTTCTTCTTCTTCTTCTTCTTCTTCTTCTTCTTCTTCTTCTTCAGAGACTACTATAATTTGAATGTTATTACATTTGATATACATTTGATAGTCTCAGAGTTCCCTAAGTCTATTTTCATAATTATTTTCCTGTCTTTTATTCAGCTTGATTACTATCCATTACTGTCTTCTAGGTCATTAATTATTTCCTTTGCTTCTTCTATAATGCTATTTATTCTATGAAGTGTATGTGTCATTTTGTTTAGTGTACTTTTTCTCTCTGCTATGTTTTTCCTTATATATGTGTTAAGGATCTCACCCATGTCTTCCACTCTTTTCTCAAGTCCAGTGGGTACCCTTATGAATATTGCTTTAAATTCTCTATCAGCCATGTTACTTATATATATTTCACTTAGATCTCTGACTGTGGCCTTGTCCTATTCTTTAATTTGGGATATATTTCTCTGTCACCTCAACTGTCTGTTTCTCTGTGTTTGTTTCTGTGTGTTAAGAAAGTCAGCTGTGTCTTCTGCTCTTGAAAGTAGTTACTTTATGAAGAAAAGGTCCTGGATTGTTATGCAGTGCTGTGTCCCCTGTTCACCAGAATCTGGCATTCAGGAGAGTATTCTGTAGGTGTTGCTTATGCTCTGGTTTTGTATCTGAGTCACTTTTCATTTGGAGTCATCTGCATTGACCCTCTGCCTGTGTTACGGGCTATAATTTCTCTCTGTTGTGTTAGTGGCAGAGAGTTTGGATGCAAGCAAACCAGTTCTAAGGGGGCACACCCACCAGGGAACTTGAGAGTGAGGTGCAGTATTAGCAAAATATTCACTGAATTAGCAGTCCTATGCCTTATCTTTCAAATTACTGTGGTGGCTGGGGGTTGCATGAGGGGTGTGGGGAGTGGGATGCTGGGTGCAGCTGGGTCCTGTGTAACAGTGGCTGAACTGTACACCTGGGCATGGTGTGCTATGACTCCTGGGGGTGCACAGATGGACACAACATGAATTAGGTCCTGGAGGTGTGTGGCTGTATCATGCATCTTTTTCAACAATGCTATGAAACTAGATATCAATCACAAGAAAAAAATCTGGAAGAATCACAAATACAGAGGGGCTAAAAAAATGTTACTAAACAATGAATAAGTCAACGAATAAATTAAGAAGGAAACTAAAAAAGGCATAGAAAAAAACAAAAATGAAAACATAAAATTTCAAAATATTTGAGATGTAGCAAAAGTTGTTCTCAAAGAGAAAAGTATCATACTATTGGCCTACCTCAAGTAACAAGAAAAATCTCAAATAAGCAAGCTAAATTTATATCCAAAGGTGGTATGGAAACCAGACTAAAATAGTAGGTGGAAGGAAATAATAAAGTTTAGAGCAGAAAAAAAATTAAATAAAAACTAAAATCACGATAGAACAGATCAATGAAACCAGGAGGTTGTTCTTTGAAACCATCAATGAAATTCATAAACCTTTTGATAATCCATACTCAAAGGAGCATGCAACTCCTCTCAAAGGAGAGGCAACTTAAGTAAATAAAATCAGAAATGAAGGAGGAAAAATACCACCTAACATCACAAAACACAATGGATTATAAGATAGTACTAGGAAAGAACATGTACCAGCATATTGGACAATCTAGAATAAATGGATAAATTCCTAGAAACATAAAAACTTCCAAAATTTAATCAGGAAGAAACAAAAAATTTAAACAGATTTATTAGTAGCAATGAGGTTGAATTAGTATCAAAACACTCCCAACAAAAAAAGTCCAGGACCAAAAGGCTACAGATGTGAATTCTAATAAACATTTAAGGAAGAGTTAATACCTATTTTTCTCAGACTATTTCAAGAACTAAAAGAGGTACAAAAGCTTTCAAATTAATTCTATTAGGCCAGCAGACCGTAAAACCAAAACCAATAAAGACACTTAAAAAAACTCTACACATGAATATTGCTAACAAATATAGATGCAAAAATTTCAACAAAATATTAGCCAACCAAATCCAATAATACATTAAAAAATAATTTACCACAGTCAAGTAGAATTTATCCCAAGGTTGTGAGTATGTTTCAATATTCACAAATTAATCAATGTTAATTAACAAGAGAGAAGATAAAGCCCACGTGATCATTTCAATAGATGCATTGAAAGCATTTGGCAAAGTGCAACATCCTTTCATGATAGCAACTCTCAACAAATTAGTTTAGAGAGAACATGCCTCAACATAAAAAAGGCCATGTATGAAAAACCCACAGCAATATAATAGTCAATGGTTAAAAACTGAAAGCTTTGCCTCTAAGAATAAGACACAAAACTGAAAGCTTTGCTTCTAAGAGTAAGACACAAATACCATATTATTTCACTCACACATGGAATTTAAGAAACAAAACAGATGAACATAGGGGAAGGGAAGAAGAGAGAGGGAAGCAAACCATAAGATGCCCTTAACTTTAGGGAAGAAACTGAGTGCTGATGGAGGGAGGTGGGCGGGGAATGGGCTAAATGGGTGATGAGTGTTAAGCAGTGATGGGTATTATATGTAAGTGATGAACCACTAAATTCTACACCTGAAACCAATTTTACCACATATGTTAAGTAACTAGAATTTAAATAAAAACTTGAAATAAATAAAATAACAATAAGACACAAATGTCCAGTCTCACCACTTATTAAACTTGGTACTGGAAGGCCTCGCCACAGTAATCAGGCAAGTAAAAGACATGAAAAGCATCCTCATTCATAAAGAAGAAGTATAACTTTTACTATTTGCATATGACAAGACACTATATATAGGAAACCCTAAAGACTCCACCAAAAATCTTATAGAACTGATAAAGGAATTCAGTAAAGTCACAGGATACAAAATTAATATACAACAATGTGTCGTATTTATATATACTAATAATGAAGTAGCAGAAAGACAAATTAATAAAACAATTCCTTTCCAATTGCTCTAAAAGGAATAAAATACCTAGGAATAAACTTAACTAAAGAGATGAAATACCTGTACTCAGAAAACTATGAAACATTGATGAAATTGAAGATAACACCAACAGATGGAAAAATATTCCATGCTCATGAACTGAAATAATCAATATTTCTAAAATGTCCATAATACCTAAAGCATCTACAGACTGAATGAAATCCCCATCAAAATACCAACAACAGTGTTTACAGAACTAGAACTAAACTGAAATTTGTATGGAACCACAAAAGACCTCAAATAGGCAAAGCAATCCGGCAGAATTAAAATAAAATAATAAAATAAATAAGAAAACTGGAGGTATTATCATCCCAGATTTCAAGGTAGAACAATCAAAATAGCATGATACTGGCACAAAAGTAGACACATAGATCAACAGAACAGAATAGAGATCCCAGAAGAAAAACCCACACATAGGTGGTCAATTTATCTACCAACAAAGGATGCAAGAATATAAAACTGGGAAAAGACAGCATTTTCAACAAATGGTGTTGGGGAAACTGGACAGCAACATGAAAAAGAATGAAATTGGACCACTTTCTTACACCATACTCAACAATAAACTCAAAATGTATTAGAGACCTAACAATGATACCTGAAATCATAGAACTCCTAGAAGAGAACATTAGGCAGTAATTTACTTGACATAAGCTATGTAGTTTTCTATATGTCTCCTGAGGTAAGGGAAACAAAAGCAAAACTAAATTATTAGGATGTCATTAAAATAAAAACCTTTTGCACAGTGAAGGAAACCATTAATTAAAAAGGCAACCTACTGAATGGGAGGAGATATTTGCAAATGATATTTCCAATAAAGGGTTAGTATCCAAAATGTATAAATAACTTATACAAATCAACACCAATAATAATCATCAACATCATCGTCTGGTTAAAAAATGGACGGAAGTCATGAATATACATTTTTTCCAGAGAAGACATATAGATGCCCGAAAGATACATGAAAAGAGACCTAATGTCACGAATCATCAGGAAAATGAAAATGAAAGCCACAATGAGGAGTGCCTGGGTGGCTCAGTTAGTTAAGCATTGTACTCTTGATTTTGGGTCAGGTCATGATCTCATGATCAGAGGATCAAGCCCCTTATTGGGCTTCACACTGAGCATGGAGCTTGCTTAAGATTCTCTCTCTCTCTCTCTCTCTCTCTCTCTCTCCCTCCTTCTGCTTCTCTTTCTTTCTTTCTCTCTCTCTCTCTCTCTCTCAAAATAAATAAACATTTAAAAAAGAAAGAAAATCACAATGAAATATAACCTCACACCTGTCATAATGCCTAAATCAGAAACACAATAAACAACAAGTGTTGGTGAGAATGTGGAGAAAAAGGAACACTCATGCACTATTGGAGGGAATGAAAATTGGCACAGTCACTGTGGAAAACAGTATGGAAATTGTGCAAAAAATTAAAAATAGAATAACCATGTGATCCAGCAATACCACTGTTGGATATTTGCCCAAAGAAAACAAAAATGCTAATTTGAAAAAAATATATGTATTTCTATGTTTGTTGCAGCACCATTTACAATAGCCACAATATAGAATCAGTTCAAGTTTCCACTGATAGGTAAATGGAGAAAGATGTGGTGTGTGTGTGTGTGTGTGTGTGTGTGTGTGGTGGAATACTACACAGTCATACACAATAAGAAGATTTTGCCATTTACAATGGCATGGAGGAACCTTGAGGGTACAATGCTAAGTGAAATATATCAGTCAGAGAAAAACAAATACTATGTGATTTTGTACATATGTAGAATTTAAGAAACAAAGGAAATGAAGAAGCAGAAAAAAAAGAGACAAACAAACAACAACAACAAAAACATGGACTCTTAAATATAGTAAACAAATTGATGGTTGCCAGAGGGATAATGGGTGGGATGATGTGAGAATTAGATAAAAAAGATTAAGAGTACACTTATCCTGATGTAATCTATAGAATTGCTGAATACTGTATACCCAAAATAGTGTAATGCATTATGTTAATCATACTCAATTAAAAAAAAAAAAACACAAAGGGATAGAATCCAGGCAGAGCTTATCATTCTAATTATGCCTCTGCTTCTGAACAGTTAAAAGTGATAATTCATTCCCTGACTTCCTATTCTTTACTTGAAATTATTATCACATTTGGACATACAGGATTCTACCACAAAATTCTTCCTCATCTCACTGAATTCATATATCTATTTTGATGCATGTTTGAACCCACAGCGTTTTTGCAAGCTATAGACCATACAACCAATGTTTGCTACAATTCAGTGAAATAGTGTTTACAAAAAATTCAGTGAAATAGTGTATTTACCAAAAATTTCCAAGAGTCAAGATGCAAAAGTTACTCCTTTCCAGAAAAGAAATGTTATAAGCAAAGGCCATTTAAAGTGAATTCTTGGAGGGGGATGGGGACATGGAAATCAGTGTTATAGCATAAACAACAAAAAGAAGTTGATTAAACTTTCATCTGGAAAATATATCTCCAAATTATGAAAATATGCTTCTACATATAAAAATGTAGAGTTATGCTAACAATAAGTATTTTTACTTATATGTATTTTCAAGGCCTAGAATATTCCACAGTTTTGCTTTTTCTTATGAATCAGACTTTATTGTTAGTTTGACTGGTTTATTAGTCCAACTACAAAATAATAGAACCAGGCTCTTTTTTTCTACTTTATCTCCGACCAGAATGTGTGGTTTTTGTCCTATTTGTCCTTTGATTATGCCCCTCTGCACATCTGTATCACATTCTAAGAAGACAGAGTATAGGAGGAAATAAAAATTTTGCCTCATGACATTTTGCCTAAAGTTCTTGCACCTCAGCCACAGCTTTGAAAAAACAGTAAGCCACAGGTACATCTAGAGATACAAGAAGACTTAAAGACTAAGTGTGTTATTTACAAATGAAGGAAAAAAAATTACTATTTTAAAACATTTCTCAAGTATTTTTATATTTTTCTTAATGTATTTTGGAGAAAAGACATTGAAGAATAGATTGACTAAAGTATTTATGTTGCTACTGAGTAATGGCAAAGTTGGGACTAGACATACATATTCCATAGTATATTATAGAATGTTGTATAAATAATTAACCAAAAGAAAATGGGAGAGAATGACCCAAGTAGGCTTTTATTAAAATTTTTATGTGTTTTTTTTACCACAGAAAAGAGTTCATCACAGTAATGCTTTAAAAAAACATTTTTATAATCATATGAAATTTAGTCCCAGAATCTTCCCTAGAACTTTCTTTAGTGCCCACTTAACCTCTTTATTTCGCAAAGTATAGATAACAGGGTTGAGCATGGGTGTCACCACGGTGTAAAACAGGGAAACAAACTTTCCCTGCTCCTTGGATCTGCTATTGACTGGCTGAAGATACATGAATATTATGGTTCCATAGAAGATTATGACAACGGTCATGTGGGAGGAGCAGGTCCCAAAAGCTTTCTTTCTTCCAGAAGCTGACTTAATCCTCAAAACTGCTTGGGCAATGTAGCCATAGGAAATCAGGATGAAGAAGATAGGAACTATAAGGAAAATAATGCTAGCTACAAAAAGTTCAGCCTCATTAAAAGTGGTGTCCACACAAGCCAACTTGATAAGCACAGGGACCTCACAGATGAAATGATCCACTTGATAATGCCCACAGAAGGGTAGCTGAAGGGTGAGAGTGGACTGTACTAGAGTAGTGACCACCCCACTGAGCCATGACAAAGATGCCAGGGCCATGCAGAGACGTGGATGCATTAAGACAGTGTAGTGGAGGGGACGGCAGATGGCAATGTAGCGATCATAGGACATCACAGCTAGGAGGACACACTCTGTAGATCCCAGAGCAAGAGAGACATACAGCTGAACCACACAGCCACCATAGGTGATGTTTTTCATAGGATCCCACAAGTTTACCAGGAGCTGAGGAATAATACTGCTGGTAAAGCAGAGATCCAAAAAGGAGAGTTGAGAAAGGAAAAAATACATCGGTGTATGAAGCTTGGATTCCAGATGAGATACCAGAATGATGGTGGTATTTCCAAAAATGGTTAGTAAATACAAGATCAAAATGATCACAAATAGAACCTTCTGTAACTGAGGGTAATCAGAAAACCCCAACAGGATAAAACCTGTTATGTTGCTCTCATTGGTACTCCTCATCATCCCCATGTGCAAAGTACGTTCCCAGCTGAGAAAAATGACATATTACATAAGGTCAAATGAGACAATGTCACCTCCCCCAAAAGTATTCTATGTTCTTAGAACTTATACCTTTACATATAGTGACTTAGATCTATTTGCTTATTTTGCGCATTCTAACTAAATGCAATGCATATCCTCTTAATATCTTAGCTGTCCTCTGATGCTCTCCAAAATAGAGAAGAGCAGACATATTTAAAAATATCATCATCAAGCTATGATAATTAGAACGTATGGTATTGGCATAAAAATAGATATATAAATCAGTGGAGCAAAAAAACGGGCCCAGAGATAAACCTATTTATATATAACCAATAGATCTTCAATAAAGGTGCCAAGAATACATCATGAGGAAAATATAGGTTTTTTTCAATAAATTGTGCTGGGAAAGCTAAATAAAGACATGCAAAATATTGAAATTGGTCCTCTCGCTTACACTATACGCACCATCAATCAACTCAAAATGTATTAAAAATTTAAATGTAGGACCTCAAACTAAACTCCTAAAAGAAACATAAAGGAGAAGCTTCATGACATTGGTCTCGGCAATGATTTTAGAGATATGACACTGAAACCATAGGCAACAAAAGCAAAAATCTAGGAAATGGGAGAAAATATTTGCAAAAAAAATCCAAAAAGGAGTTAATATCCAAAATATACAAGAATCTAAGATGAATAAATAGCAAAAATAAATAAATAAATAATAAATAATTACCTGATTCAAAAGTAGACAAAGGTCTTAAATACACATTTCTCCGACATACAAATGTTTAATAGACATAGGAAAAATGATCAGTATCACTAATAATCAAGGTAATGCAAATATGGCATAAATGAAATATCACCTCACACCAGTCAAGATGGATGTTATCAAAAACCAAGACACAGTCAGGGTGCCTGGGTGGCTCAGGTGGTTAAGCATTTGATATTTAATTTCAATTCAGGTCATGATCTTGTGGTTTATGATTTCAAGCTTCATGTCAGGCTCTGTGCCAACAACATGGAGCCTGCTTTGGATTCTCTGTCTCCCTCTCTCTGCCCCTCCCCTGATTGTGTTTGCTCATTCTCTCTCTCTTTCAAAATAAATAAATAGGGGCGCCTGAGTGGCTTAGTTGGTTAAGCATTTGACTTGGGCTCAGATCATGATCTCGTGGTTCATGAGATCAAGCCCCATGTCAGGCTCTGTGCTGACAGTTCAGAGCCTGGAGCCTCCTTCTGTTTCTCCCTGTCTCTCTGCTCCTCTCCTGCTCAGGCTCTATATCTCAAAAGTAAATCAATGCTTAAAAAAATTTACATAATAATAAATAAATATTTGAAAAAGATAGCAAATGTTGACGAGATTGTGGAGAAATTAGAACCCTTGTAGAGTGTTGTGAGAATGTAAAATGGTACAGCCACCATGAAAAACAGAATCAACATTCCTCAAATAAATAAATAAATAAATAAAACTGTCAACAACAATGATTCAACAATCCCATTTCAGGTATATATTCAAAAGAATTGAGGAGGGAGGGAAGATGGCGGCTTAGGAGGATGCTGGGCTCACCACGCATCCTGCTGATTACTTAGATTCCACCTACACCTGCCTAACTAACCCAGAAAACCACCAGAAGACTAGCAGAATGGAGTCTCCAGAGCCAAGCGCAGACGAGAGGCCCATGGAAGAGGGTAGGAAGGGCGGAGAGGTGGTGCGCGCTGCACGCACTGGCGGGAGGGAGCCAGGGCAGAGGGGCAGCCTGCCGGCCAAGCAGAGCCCCCGAGTCTGCTGGCAAAAGCAGAGGGGCCGGATGGAGTGTGTTCCGACAGCAAGCGGGACTTAGCATCTGGGAGGTCATAAGTTAACAGCTCTGCTCTGAAAGCGGGAAGGCTGGAGGACAAAGCGAGGGAGAGTTGCTGAGCCCCTGGACGACAGAGCTCAGTTTGGCGGGGAACAAAGGCACACACCAGCACCATCTCCCTCGCCCATCCCCCAGCCCGAATCCCAAAGGGAACCAGTTCCTGCCAGGGAACTTGCTGGCTCCGCGCAAACGCCCAACGCTGTGCTTCTGAGGAGCAAACCCTGGCAGCGGGTCTGACTCCCTGCCGCTGCCACAGAGCCCCTCCTGAAGTGGATCACCTAAGGAGAAGCAAGTTAAGCCTGCCCCTCCTGGCCCCCTGCACCTTGCCTACCCACCCCAGCTAATATGCCATATCCCCAGCACCACAAGCCTGGCAGTGTGCAAGTAGCCCAGACAGGCCACGCCACCCCACAGTGAATACCGCCCCTAGGAGAGGGGAAGAGAAGGCACACACCAGTCTGACTGTGGCCCCAGCGGTGGGCTGGGGGCAGAGGTCAGGTCTGACTGTGACTCCACCCACCAACTCCAGTTATACACCACAGCACAGGGGAAGTGCCCTGCAGGTCTGCACCACTCCAGAGACTATCCAAAATGACCAAACGGAAGAATTCCCCTCAAAAGAATCTCCAGGAAATAACAACAGCTAATGAACTGATCAAAAAGGATTTAAATAATATAACAGAAAGTGAATTTAGGATAATAGTCATAAAATTAATCGCTGGGCTTGAAAACAGTATAGAGGACAGCAGAGAATCTCTTGCTACAGAGATCAAGGGACTAAGGAACAGTCAGGAGGAGCTGAAAAATGATTTAAACGAAATGCAAAATAAAATGGAAATGACGATGGCTCGGATTGAAGAGGCAGAGGAGAGAATAGGTGAACTAGAAGATAAAGTTATGGAGAAAGAGGAAGCTGAGAGAAAGAGAGATAAAAAAATCCAGGAGTATGAGGGGAAAATTAGAGAACTAAGTGATACACTAAAAAGCAATAATATACGCATAATTGGTATCCCAGAGGAGGAAGAGAGAGGGAAAGGTGCTGAAGGGGTACTTGAAGAAATCATAGCTGAGAACTTCCCTGAACTGGGGAAGGAAAAAGGCATTGAAATCCAAGAGGCACAGAGAACTCCCTTCGGACATAACTTGAATAGATCTTCTGCATGACATATCATAATTAAACTGACAAAATACAAGGATAAAGAGAAAATTCTGAAAGCAGCAAGGGATAAACGTGCCCTCACATATAAAGGGAGACAGATAAGACTCGTGACTGATCTCTCTTTTGAAACTTGGCAGGCCAGAAAGGATTGGCACGAGATCTTCAGTGTGCTAAACAGAAAAAATATGCAGCCGAGAATCCTTTATCCAGCAAGTCTGTCATTTAGAATAGAAGGAGAGATAAAGGTCTTCCCAAACAAACAAAAACTGAAGGAATTTGTCACCACTAAACCAGCCCTACAAGAGATCCTAAGGGGGATCCTGTGAGACAAAGTACCAGAGACATCACTACAAGCATAAAACATACAGACATCACAAGGACTCTAAACCCGTATCTTTCTATAATAACACTGAATGTAAATGGATTAAATGCGCCAACCAAAAGACATAGGGTATCAGAATGGATAAAAAAACAAGACCCATCTATTTGCTGTCTACAAGAGACTCATTTTAGACCTGAGGACACCTTTAGATTGAGAGTGAGGGGATGGAGAACTATTTATCATGCTACTGGAAGCCAAAAGAAAACTGGAGTAGCCATACTTATATCAGACAAACTAGACTTTAAATTAAAGACTGTAACAAGTGATGAAGAAGGGCATTATAGAATAATTACAGGGTCTATCCATCAGGAATAACTAACAATTATGAATGTCTATGCGCTGAATACTGAAGCCCCCAAATATATAAAACAATTACGCATAAACATAAGCAAGCTTATTTATAAGAATGTGGTAATTGCAGGGGACTTTAACACTCCACTTACAGAAATGGATAGATCATCTAGACACACTGTCAATAAAGAAACAAGGGCCCTGAATGACACATTGGATCAGATGGACTTGACAGATATATTTAGAACTCTGCATCCCAAAGCAACAGAATATACTTTCTTCTCGAGTGCACATAGAACATTCTCCAAGATAGATTATATACTGGGTCACAAAACAGCCCTTCATAAGTTTACAAGAATTGAAATTATACCATGCATACTTTCAGACCACAATGCTATGAAGCTTGAAATCAACCACAGGAAAAAGTCTGGAAAACCTCCAAAAGCATGGAGGTTAAAGAACACCCTACTAAAGAATGAGTGGGTCAACCAGGCAATTAGACAAGAAATTTAAAAATGTATGGAAACAAACGAAAATGAAAATACAACAATCCAAATGCTTTGGAACGCAGCTAAGGCAGTCCTGAGAGGAAAATACATTACAATCCAGGCCTATCTCAAGAAACAAGAAAAATCCCAAATACAAAATCTAATAGCACACCTAAAGGAAATAGAAGCAGAAGAGCAAAGACAGCCTAAACCCAGCAGAAGAAGAGAAATAAGAAAGATCAGAGCAGAAATAAACAATATAGAACCTAAAAAAAACTGTAGAGCAGATCAACAAAACCAAGAGTTATTTTTTTTTAAACATAAACAAAATTGATAACCCTCTAGCCAGGCTTCTCAAAAAGAAAAGGGAGATGACCCAAATAGATAAAATCATGAATGAAAATGGAATTATTACAACCAATCCCTCAGAAATACAAGGAATTATCAGGGAATACTATGAAAAATTATATGCCAACAAATTGGACAACCTGGAAGAAATGGACAAATTCCTAAACACCCACACACTTCCAAAACTCAATCAGGAGGAAATAGAAAGCTTGAACAGACCCATAACCAGCAAAGAAATTGAAACGTTTATCACAAATCTCCCAACAAATAAGAGTCCAGGGCCAGATGGCTTCCCAGGGGAGTTCTACCAAACGTTTAAAGCAGAGATAATACCTATCCTTCTCAAGCTATTCCAAGAAATAGAAAGGGAAGGAAAACTTCCAGACTCATTCTATGAAGCCAGTATTACTTTGATTCCTAAACCAGAGACCCAGTAAAAAAAGAGAACTACAGGCCAATATCCCTGATGAAGATGAATGCAAAAATTCTCAATAAGATACTAGCAAATCGAATTCAACAGCATATACAAAGAATTATTCACCATGATCAAGTGGGATTCATTCCTGGGATGCAGGGCAGGTTCAACATTCGCAAATCAATCAGCCTGATACATCACATTAATAAAAGAAAAGATAAGAACCATATGATCCTGTCAATTGATGCAGAAAGGGCCTTTGACAAAATTCAGCACGCTTTCTTAATAAAAACTCTCGAGAAAGTCGGGATAGAAGGAACATACTTAAACATCAAAAAAGCCATTTATGAAAAGCCCACAGCTAACATCATCCTCAATCGGGAAAACTGAGAGCTTTTTCCCTGAGATCAGGAACACGACAGGGATGCCCACTCTCACCGCTGTTGTTTAACATAGTGTTGGAAGTTCTAGCATCAGCAATCAGACAACAAAAGGAAATCAAAGGCATCAAAATTGGCAAAGATGAAGTCAAGCTTTCACTTTTTGCAGGTGACATGATATTATACATGGAAAACCCGATAGACTCCACCAAAAGTCTGCTAGAACTGATACATGAATTCAGCAAAGTTGCAGGATACAAAATCAATGTACAGAAGTCAGTTGCATTCTTATACACTAACAATGAAGCAACAGAAAGACAAATAAAGAAACTGATCCCATTCACAGTTGCACCAAGAAGCATAAAATACCGAGGAATAAATCTAACCAAAGATGTAAAAGATCTGTACGCTGAAAACTATAGAAATCTTCAGAAGGAAATTGAAGAAGATATAAAGAAATGGAAAGACATTCCATGCTCATGGATTGGAAGAATAAATATTGTCAAAATGTCAATACTACCCGAAGATATCTACACATTCAATGCAATCCCAATCAAAATTGCACCAGCATTCTTCTCAAAACTAGAACAAGCAATCCTAAAATTCATATGGAACCACAAAAGGCCCCGAATAGCCAAAGTAATATTGAAGAAGAAGACCAAAGCAGGAGGCATCACAATCCCAGACTTTAGCCTCTACTACAAATCCGTAATCATCAGGACAATATGGTATTGGCACAAAAACAGACACATAGACAAATGGAATAGAATAGAAACCCCAGAACTAAACTGACAAACATATGGCCAACTAATCTTTGACAAAGCAGGAAAGAACATCCAGTTTAAAAAAGACAGTCTCTTTAACAAATGGTGCTGGGAGAACTGGACAGCAACATGCAGAAGGTTGAAACTAGACCACTTTCTCACACCATTCACAACAATAAACTCAAAATGGATAAAGGACCTGAATGTGAGACAGGAAACCATCAAAACCCTAGAGGAGAAAACAGAAAAAGACCTCTCTGACCTCAGCCGTAGCAATCTCTTACTTGACACATCCCCAAAGGCAAGGGAATTAAAAGCAAAAATGAACTACTGGGACCTTATGAAGAAAAAAAGCTTCTGCACAACAAAGGAAACAACCAACAAAACTAAAAGGCAACCAACGGAATGGGAAAAGATATTTGCAAATGACATATTGGACAAAGGGCTAGTATCAAAAATCTATAAAGAGCTCACCAAACTCCACACCCGAAAAACAAATAACCCAGTGAAGAAATGGGCAGAAATCATGAATAGACACTTCTCGAAAGAAGACATCCGGATGGCCAACAGGCACATGAAAAGATGCTCAACGTCGCTCCTCATCAGGGAAATACAAATCAAAACCACACTCAGATATCACCTCATGCCAGTCAGAGTGGCCAAAATGAACAAATCCGGAGACTATAGATGCTGGAGAGGATGTGGAGAAACGGGAACCCTCTTGCACTGTTGCTGGGAATGCAAATTGGTGCAGCCACTCTGGAAAAACAGTGTGGAGGTTCCTCAGAAAATTAAAAATAGACCTACCCTATGACCCAACAATAGCACTGCTAGGAATTTACCCAAGGGATACAGGAGTACTGATGCATAGGGGCACTTGTACCCCAATGTTTATAGCAGCACTCTCAACAATAGCCAAATTATGGAAAGAGCCTAAATGTCCATCAACTGATGAATGGATAAAGAAATTGTGGTTTATATACACAATGGAGTATACATGGCAATGAAAAAGAATGAAACATGGCCCTTTGTAGCAATGTGGATGGAACTGGAGAGTGTGATGCTAAGTGAAATAAGCCATACAGAGAAAGACAGATACCATATGGTTTCACTCTTATGTGGATCCTGAGAAACTTAACAGAAACCCATGGGGGAGGGGAAGGAGAAAAAAAAAAAAAGAGGCTAGAGTGGGAGAGAGCCAAAGCATAAGAGACTCTTAAAAACTGAGAACAAACTGAGGGTTGATGGGGGGTGGGAGGGAGGGAACGGTGGTTGATGGGTATTGAGGAGGGCACCTTTTGGGATGAGCACTGGGTGTTGTATGGAAACCAATTTGACAATAAATTTCATATATTGAAAAAAAAATTGTATGGACCCAGAAAAGACCCTGAGTGGCCAAGAAATCTTGAAAAGAAAACCAAAGCAGGAGGCATCACAATACCAGACTACAAGCTCTACTACAAAGCTGTAATCATCAAGACAGTATGGTACAGTACAAGAAGAGACACTCAGATCAATGGAACAGAATAGAGAACCCAGAAATGGACCCATAAACGTATGGCCAACTAATCTTTGACAAAGCAGGAAAGAATATCCAATGGAATAAAGACAGTTTCTTCAGCAAGTTGTGCTGGGAAAACTGGACAGTGACATGAAGAAGAATGAACCTGGAGCACCTTCCTACACCATACACAAAAATGAACTCAAAATGGATGAAAGACCTCAATGTAAGACAGGAAGCCATCAAAATGCTTGAGGAGAAAGCAGGCAAAAACCTCTTGCATCTTGCCCGCAACAGCTTCTTACTCAATATGTCTCTGGAGGCAAGGGAAACAAAAGCAAAAATGAACTACTGGGACCTCATCAAAATTAAAAGCTTTGCACAGCGAAGGAAACAATCAGCAATGCTCAAAGGCAGCCGACAGAATGCAAGAAGATATTTGCCAATGACATATCGGATAAAGTGTTAGTATCCAAAATCTGTAAAGAACTTCTCAAACACAACACCCCAAAAACAAATAATCCAGTGAAGAAATGGGCAAACGACATGAATAGACACTTCTCCAAAGAAGACATCCAGATGGCCAACGGACAGATGAAAAAATGCTCCACATCACTCATCATCAGGGAAATACAAATCAAAACCATAATGAGATACCACCTTACACCTGTCAGAATGGCTAACATTAACAACTCAGGCAACAACAGATGTTGGCGAGGATGCAGAGAAAGAGGACCTCTTTTGCATTGATGGTGAGAATGCAAGCTGGTGCAGCCACTCTGGAAAACAGTATGGAGGTTTCTCAAAAAACTAAAAATAGAACTACCCTGTGACCCAGCAATTGCACTACTAGGCATTTATCCATGGGATACAGGTGTGCTGCTTTGAAGGGACACATGCACACCCATGTTTATAGCAGCACTAGCAACAATAGCCAAAGTATGGGAAGAGCCCAAATGCCTCTCGATGGATGAATGGATAAAGAAAACCTGGTATATATATCCAATGGAGAATTACTCGGCAATCGGTAAGAATGAAATCTTGTCATTTACAACCACATGGATGGAACTGGAGGGTATTATGCTAAGCGAAATTAGTCAGAGAAAGACAAAAATCATATGACTTCACTCATATGAGGACTTTAAGAGACAAAGCAGATGAACATAAAGGAAGGGAAACAAAAATAATATAAAACAGGGAGGGGGACAAAACAGAAAAGACTCATAAATATGGAGAACAAACTGAGGGTCGCTGGAGGGATTGTGGGATGGGCTAAATGGGTAACTGGCACTAAGGAATCTACTCCTGAAATCATTGTTTCACTATATGCTAACTAATTTGGATGTAAATTTAAAAAAAAAATTAAAAAAAAAACACAAAAAAAAGAATTGAAATTAGAATCTCAAAGAAATATCTTTATTTTGGTATTCATTGCAGCATTATTTACAATAGCCTCTATGGATAAATGGACAAGATGTTGTTTATTACTCATCCTTAATTGATGGAATATCATTTGATATTAATGCAATGTTATTCAGCCTTCAAAAATAAATAAATTCTGTAATGCACAACAATACAGATGGACCTAGAGAGCATTATGCTAAGTGAAATAAGCCAGACATAAAAGGACAAATACTCCTCTTACATGAAGAATGTAAAATAGTCAAACTTACAGAAACACAAATAAACTGGTGGTAGCCAGGGGATGGGAGGAGAGGAAACAGACAGTTGTTCAATGGTTATAAGCTTACAGCCATACAAGAAGAATAAATTCTAGAAAATTACACGCCAACATATCACATGAATTTAACAATATTGTATTACGTACTTTGTTATGAGAGTTATGTACCTTGATTGTGGTAATGGTTCATGAATATATCCAGACTCTGAACCACTAAATGAATTGTATAGATTAAATATGTGCAGATTTTTGTGTATCAGTTACACCTCAATAAAACTAACTGTGGGGAGGGGCGCCTGGGTGGCTCAGTCGGTTGAGCATCCTACTTCGGCTCAGGTCATGATCTCACAGCTCATGAGTTGGAGCCCCGCGTCAGGCTCTGTGCAGACAGCTCCGAGCCTGCAGCCTGTTTCAGATTCTGTGCCTCCCTCTCTCTGCCCCAATCCACTTGCATTCTGTCTCTGTCTCTCTCCAAAATAAATAAACATCAAAAAAAAATTAAATAAAATAAAAACGTAAGTGTGGGGAGTAAGCAACAATTATTTGCTGTAGGAAATAAATTTACCATCATTTCCATGCAACCAAATTTGTCCCTTATATTAATGTCTTTCTAGTTACAGACACAGGCAAAACATAGTTAATTTCAATAGGAGATTAAAAAAAAAACAGTTTTTTTAAATTTATCAAAAGGGAATAAAACCATTTTTCATCATCCAAAAATAGTGGAACTTAGTTATAAGTTTATATCTCCAAATATATGACACATATGATCCTCACTGCAATTTTTTTTAAAAATGGCATTACTTTAAAAATCAACTCCTGAGAGCTTGTGTGACCCAAAGGCACATATATGTTTAGAAAGCAATACTGAAATATATTTCTTGTTCCAGTTAATTCTATATGCTATCTTTCTTCTTCCTTCTCTCAGTGTTTATTTGCTTTTTATTTATTTATTTATTTATTTTTTTTTTTTTTAATTTTTTTTTTTTTTTTTGCCTGCTCTTTCATTTCAGAGACCAAGGATCCTCCAGGCTCCAAAATCAAATTTTCAGGAAGTGAAAGGCTATCCATATGATTTTAGGTTTATTTTTTTCCTGGAATCATGTGTATTTTAGTCATCAGCTCAAAATGTGAATGCAATGTGGTTTCTGTTTTGAAAACAAGTAATTAAGGGAATGTTTTATTTCCAGTGATGGCATTGTATCTAATTTATAAAATAATACTACTTAGCAAACTAGTAATTATGGCTTCATCATAGAAACGTCACTCGGGGGCACCTGGGTGGCTCAGTCACATGAGTGTCTGAGTCTCGATTTCAGCTCAGTTCATGATCCTAGGGATCAATTCCCACATTGAGCTCTACACTGAGTATGGATCCTGCTTGAGATTCTCTCTCTCTCTGTCTCACTCTGTCTCTCTCTCTCTTTCCTTCTGCCGCTCTCTCTCTCTTTCCTTCTGCCACTCTCCCCCACTTGCACTCTCTGTCTCTCAAAAAGAAAAAAGTTCATTCCTTCCTTTATACCTAGCTGCCAAAGAAACATCTCTCAGTAACATTGTACTTTAATACTACACACTCCAAAACTTTTGCTCTTAATTATATGGGAAACTTGCTGGTGGATTAATTGTTTGGCACTTTACTAGGTAGTATACAACATCTTTTCTATTCGTTCACTTGACTAAGTTGTACATGTGTCTGTTCACAACAGCTTGTGAGATTCATGAGGCCAGGATTCATATATAATATCATTTTGTATCACCCAGTCCTTGGAGTGTTCAGCACAAATTAGCCTCTCAAAAATTATTCAGCAATTCACCCAAATTATATTCAACATTTTATTCCTATTTCATTTTCCTTAAGGAAATTAACACATCTCTAGGCAACTAGTTAACTAACACATATCTAGTGAACTAGTAAATATTAGATATCATTACCAAATGAATGAATGAGCAGGGCTTACCAATCTTCCTCCAAATTGGAGTTGCCTCAAACACATGCTACTCTTCCATCTATTTAAACATTGTTGTATTAGAATGGCCAAAATTAACAAGACAGAAAACAACAGATGTTGGCAAGGATGCTGAAGGGGGACCCTTTTACGCTGTTGGTGGGAATGCAAACTGGTGCAGCCACTCTGGAAAAGAGTATGGAGATTGCTCAAAAAGAATAGAACTATCCTATGACCTAGCAATTGCCCTACTAAGTATTTACCCAAAGAATACAAAAATACTAATTTGAAGGGATATATCCACTCCTATGTTTATAGCAGCACAATCAACAATAGCCAAATTATGGAAAGACCCAAATTTCCATTGACTCATGAATGGGTAAAGAAGATATGGTATATATATATATATATATATATATATATATATATATATATATATATGGAGTAATATACATATATACATATGTATGGAGTAATAACCAATAAAAAGAACGAAATATTGCCATTTTCAATGACAAAGATGGAGCTAGGGAGTATTATGCTAAGTTAAGTCAGTTAGTGAAAGATACCATCTGATTTCACTCATGTGTGGAATTTAAGAAACAAAACAGATGAACATAAGAGGGGAGGAAGAGAGGGAGGCAAAGTATAAAAGAGACTTTTTACTATAAAGAACAAATTGAGGGTTAGTGGAGGGAAGTTGGATGGGGGATGGGCTAAATGGGTGATGAGTATTAAAGAGAGCACTTGTGATGAACACTGGATGTTGTATGTAAGTGATGAATCACTAAATTCTACTCCTGAAACTAACATTACACTATATGTTAACTAACTGAAATTTAAATTAAAACTTAAAATAGGGGCGCCTGGGTGGCTCAGTCGGTTAAGCGTCCGACTTCAGCTCAGGTCACGATCTCGCGGTCTGTGAGTTCGAGCCCCGCGTCAGGCTCTGGGCTGATGGCTCAGAGCCTGGAGCCAGCTTCCGATTCTGTGTCTCCCTCTCTCTCTGCCCCTCCCCCGTTCATGCTCTGTCTCTCTCTGTCTCAAAAATAAAAAAAGTTAAAAAAATTAAAAAAAAAAACTTAAAACAAAATAAGAATAGAATAGAATAGAATAGAATAGAATAGAATAGAACAGAATAGACATGGCTGTATTAAAAGCACAAATTTGATAGGTGTACTTGTAATATAAGTAGGAGTCTGGCCACACACAGTCCTCTTGGTTTTGACGAACTCCACCTCAATCTTGTAAGTACAAAATGGAAACACCCTGCAGTATCCTCATTATTTTGTCTTTTTGTTTTATTCTTTCCCAGTAGGAAGTTTCATATATTTTATATAATAGACATAAAGAAAATATGTCTATTACAAAAGCTATCTTTTCAAATTCTATCTTTTTTTCTAAAGCATTTCTAAAATGCTATCTTTTCAAATTCATTTTTTCCTGAGTAAATATTATGCAGAATTAACTACTTTCAGTTCTTTTTTTTTTTTTTGTCACTTCAGGTCAGTGCCCTGAAAAATGTCCCCAGCCCCTTCACTGGTGAGTCCTCAAATCTTCACCTTCTAATATGCACAGTGAACAATTATTACTTCAGTTCACCTTCCCTTTCATTCTGAACTTTTATCAATTTCACTGTAAACATCTACAAGTGGACTCACAGAGAACAGGAGCAGTGTCCATTCACCTTCCAAAGTGCATTGCAAGTTTCACAGAAGTTAACTAATTCCACTTATAGATAACACTGACCTTGGACCCTTTTAATCATAGCAATTTTTCTGAACAAGTTAAGTATGCTCATTACTCATTAAGAACATCATACATTACTAAGCATTGAAAGTTTTTAAGTTCTACAAAAACATTATTTTTAATTTCTTTTTGAGAAAGAGAGAGAGAGAGAGACAGCATAAGTGAAGAAGGGGGAGAGGGAGAGTGAAGGAGAGAATATTAATCAAGCTCCATGCTCAGCACAGAGCCCAATGGGGGGCTGGATCTCATTATTGTAAAATTATGGCCTGAAAAGAAATCAAGAGTCAGGAGCTTAAACCAACTGAGCCACCCAGGCACCCCTCTGTAAAACATTATTAAGATGGATATATTGACAGTGAATGCAGTATTTCCACAACTTCTCTCTTAAAATCTAATAGTGTCAACACATCGAACAGGGAGTAGAGAAAGGATATTCTAAGTAGGAATAGTTCCACAACTATGGAATATGTATAAACCTATATCACACATTCCACATATATGTGCCTGGTATGTTGAAACTTAACAAAATCACATGAACAGAAAGAGCGAAACCCTCTTCTCTAAGTGCTATCCTATATATTACCCATTTAGAGAAACAAGGTATAAAATGTAGTAGACCATGGAAAATAAAATATGCCACTGAAGATGTGCTCCCGTATGGAAGATGGCTCCACAGCTGGTAAGAATAACTAGATTTATACATGAGTAACAGGCTGAATGCCAAGTTGCACCGGGCATGGTTTTGGAGCTGAGATGTCTTTTATTAGGAGGATAAGTGACAGAAAATACTATATCTGAGTGAATTTTCCAGCTATCTACTGAACTTGCCCACTAAGTGACTGAAGGATTGAACACAAATTTTAAATGACCAAAAGTTACTCCTCCAGCTCATGTTCTAAAAGTTCAACTAAAATAGCACTGAGGGGGAAAAAAGAACAAAAGGAAAAGACAAACAGTTCCTAGTATATTTGGGAAAAAACAAACCTCAATCACTATGTACATCCAAAGATAATAAGTATTTAAGAAATATAAAACATGGACTTAGGTTTTGCACATCTCAAAAAGTCTATAATACAAAATCAAGACCAAAGACAAAAGACGAAAAGGAAAAGGTGAAGTCTCCAAGAAACAAAATTTAGGTGAAAAGCATACACTTGAAGCATTTATCCAAGAAGCAGAATAAATATTTGGGAAAGGAACAGTAGTTTTTCACACTCAAGAAATTTAAGAAAACCAGGAGTTGTTCAAACAAATGATTCAAAACAATAGATTTTAAAGGTAAACTGGCTGCAGAAAATAATTAAAGACATATATAGTGGTTACATCCTAATTAGTATTTAGGAGGGGAAGAAAGAGCTGAATAAAAAAGATATGCCTGAGTAACTTGCACAGGCATATTACAATGGAAAGGAGAAATAAGGTGTTAGTATGAAAGATGACATATCAGTGTCAAAAAGATCATATATCTTAAAATTTTCAAAGTTAGTAAATTTTGACATGAAACACTCATGGTTTTAGCACTATGAAAACTAATATCCAAGCTAAAGTAATAATATAATAAAAAAGTAACATGTAATCATATGTTAATCCACTATGAAGATATGTCACTATTAAATTTTCAGGCACCAAGTAACATAAAATAAGAACATAAAAAAAACAGTATACCGGTCATATAATAAAGTTTACGTAATTGACCAATTATTAAGCTTTAAAAAAAATTAATGTTTATTTATTTTTGAGGAAGAAAAGGGCAGAGTGTGAGCAGGGGAGGGGCAGAGATAGAGGGAGACACAGAATCCAAAGCAGGTTCCAGGCTCTGAGCTGTTAGCCCAGAGCCCAAAGCGGGGCTCAAACTCATGGACTGCGAGATCGTGACCTGAGCTAAAGTCGGACACAACCTACTGAGCCACCCAGGCACCCCTAGCTTTAATAAAAAAAAACTAAATTATGTGTAGAATACAAATTTTTGTTGTTATATTCTCTCACTGCTATAAAACTTAAATAAACAATAGAAATTGAGGTGGAAAATTATGCCAACATTTCAATTGGGAATTATTAAATGAATTATTTTAAAAAATTGAATATTAAAATGTAAACATACTTTTTAGTGCTCTTTTTAAACAAGGTAAATTGAGAAACAAATTAAAGTCAATAAGTTTTAAAAATGTTAAAAAATAAAACAGTAGAAACAAAAATAATAATTTTACATAACATAATAAAACTAATCACAGATATTAATAAAACAGCCCCTAAAAAGTATTTAAAAACTATCATATTAAAGATAACAGAACAAAGTTAACCAATAAGATAATTTTAATAACTATTTTAGTAACAGCTTAATAATTTAATAATTTCATATAAAACAGCAAATTAAGAGGCTATGTTGTAAACAATTTGCATTTTTATTATAAAACTGTAAAATATCTGCATTACAAAATACTACCATTATTTTCTTTATTAAAGCAGAAAATATCTGTAAACAAAGACCCATTTCCTTAAATATACAGTGATATGATGGAAACAATAAGATCGTCTAATTGGAACTGAATAAATCATCCTAATAGTTGCTCCTTTCACCAATATCTAAGGAATGTCTTTCAAAGTCCAACCAAACATCGCTTCTAGTCCTCCGAGGTGCTGACCATGCCCCCTTGCACTTCTGCTTCTTCTTTCTGTGCACACTAGTCTTCCTGGCCACTCAACACACACTATAGCTTGGGCCCTAAACTACCACATGAAGCTGAATTTCAGATTTGGCCATTGATAAGACCTTCTAACATGAGTACTTTTGGTCTTTTTGTCCATAACCTACCTGTGGTGACATGGGGCATCCCATGGGATAGGGTTCACTATACCTTTGGAGATACTGCTTTCTGGTCACCCCTCACCCTTAAAGACCACTGATTTTTTGTGCCACCTTCAGAAAATGAAATGATTCTAATCAATATTATTTTGGGTATACCTCCAGGCTATTCTACCTTAAAGTATAGTAAACTTCTGGATGTTTTCATATTGCATGGTGTCCAGCCAGATTAACACATAAGCACTGATTAAATCCCCTGCCCCTGCTTGTGCTAGACATTCCCACAGCTGCTCACACCCACTCCTTGAGAACCTGTTCCTCCCTTGAGAACCTGTTCAGACCCTGCCTGCCCACCAGACTACAGCTCTAGTCTCACTTTCCAAGTCTGTTATTCTTGATTGACCTTCTCATAAATACTACATGGACAGGGGCAACTGGGTGGCTCAGTCGCTTAAGCATCCAATTCTTGAATTTGACTGAGGTCACGATCTCACAGTTCATGATATTGAGCCCCAAGTGGGATTCTGCACTGACACAGTGGAGCCTACTTGGGATTCTCTCTCGTGCTCTCTCTCTCCCTCCCTCCCTCTCTCTTTCCCTCTGTCCACCCTTCCCCCACTTATTCTCTCTCTCTCAAAATAAATAAATAAACTTAAAAAAATGCTACATGTATCAACAAATCTTGTGAACTCCCATACCATGCCTCTTTCTCTATGGGAAATTATTTCCACTTTGAGAATAGTCCGGCATCCATTATTCCACTGTATGATTGTAGGGCATGAGTTGAAAGTGCTATCGTAGTGCAAAGCCCATGTATTATTAATCTCCTGTAAATACTTTCCAGTATACAAATGTTATGAGCCATTTAACCTGCTACTTTATTCAGGCAGACTCTTTTTTTCATTTCTACGATCCAACAACAAAACACAAAATAAAAGCTTATTTTTTAAATATAGTAATAACAACTTTCATCCAAATAATTCTAAGCCAAAGGACATGAATATTGTCAGCTGACTAGATGTGGCTTTTAATAACAAGAAAAAGTTCACTCAAAACTGATTTTTAAAATTGAATTCAAATTCTCTTTCAAAAACTGAGAAGATTATGACATGTGCCATGAAAGGAGGAAGCATACGGATTTTCTATAGAATCAAACATAGGCCCAGAACACGTAAGGACACTGAGGTTTCAATTAGATAAAGGAGCAAAGAGGGTGGTAAGTGTGTCATATATTAATCTCCTCTTAGACCTCAATTTCTCTTAATTTATTTATAATCATAATTAAGATCAATTGGTGGAGCAAATAATCTATATCCTGACTTAATTCCCTTTTGATTCAATGAGATGTCTCTACTCTCTGCCAAGATGTTTCACAAGTGTGTCTCACATGCAAAAATATGTGGGTGGGATATTTTTTTAAATTTTAAAGAATATAGAAAGTTCAGAAATGAAAAATTTAAACCCAGTCTTTGCTGCCTTTAAGCAGAGGGGATATTGGGCATCAAAAAGACAGAGAGAGACAGAGAGAGAGACAGAAACACAGACAGCGACAGAGACCAAGACAATTTTATGAGACGTTTTCGGCTTGGTTTTGAAGTAGTCAAAGACAACATGAAAAGACTAGTCTGAAATCCATAGACTTCACAATTCTGAGTTGCTTTAATTTCACAGTTTGCTCTACATGCAGTAAAACATACAACTTGCCTATAAATGTAAATGTACCTACTTCAGGCCAAGAACATGCATTCTGGCCACAGGAGTTATTTTCTTGTCCACAGTATCTTCAGCTGCCTGTTTCTTTAAAGGAAATAAATAGGTGTTCCCAGATTAAGGTCCCAGAGCCACAGGAGTTGTTCAAGAAAGGACAAACTAGGAACCAAATGTGAGATTCTGAGAAAAGGAGGCATCCAAGTCGTTGTAGAGGCCACCCAAACCAGATGTGAGTATGCCCAAAAAGATGATGTCTAATCTCTCTCCTCTACCTAGAAAAGTATGTAATGATGTTGAAAACACCTTTCAAAGTCTGGTGCACAGGTTAAGTTTGACCCTCAGTTACAATTAACTGGTATCACAATGACTAGAAAGATTTTCCTCTGGGGACTGAATCTCTCTGCAACAGCTCAAAAAATTGGTGCTCCTGGGGTGCCTGGGTGGCTCAGTTGGTTGAGCGTCCGACTTCAGCTCAGGTCATGATCTCACAGTTTGTGAGTTTGAGCCCCGCATCGGGCTCTGTGCTGACAGCTCGGAGCCTGGAGCCTGCTTCAGATTCTGTTCTCCCTCTCTCTCTGTCCCTCCCCTGCTCATGCTCTGTCTCTCTCTGTCTCAAAAATAAATAAAAACATTGTTAAAAATTAAAAAAAAAAAATGGTGCTCCTTGTCCATGCAGTACAACATAGAAATGCTCATTCCAAATAAGAGGAAAAAATTAAATGGTTTACACTAGGTGTTGGGGCATGCTTGGCAAAGTGTCAGAAGAAAGTGAGCTATCCTCAGTGACTACATTTCTAAGAAATAACTTTGAAGTGAGAAACACCAATGACTTACCTTTGTGATGAGGAAATAGCTTAAGGTAGGAAAGAAAAATAAATGGCCCTGTTGATGTGGCCTAATCACATCCCCAGAGGGTAAGAGAATTAGGATCTTCCCCCTATGGAAAATATGTAACTCATTAAAATGTCCATAACAGAGGATCCTGGGCTATGGTCACGCACAAGTGCCCTGAGGTCATAACTTCCCCCATATCATTTAAGGGTTCACTAAGTAAGACATCAAGAGCTCACCTTGACACTTCCTAAAACATTTGCCAATTTAAATATCCTGATTATCCCATTGTGACACAATATGTGACAGAGAAATAATATATTTCAGTAATTACAGAGAATTCAGAGAAACTATAGTAATTTAGAGAAATAACCTCAAAAGGAAATCCCTTGAGTAACTGGCTGACAATATCAATGTGGTTATGGACTGAGTTCCAATGGGACACCAAATGCCAGGCATTATTGTGCTGTGCTATTCTCACTATATAGTAAACTGCCCCTTTACATTTTTTAGCAGAAAAAATAAAATTTCCATTCTTATTTATCTTTTCTACTCTTATAATTGTCCTATAGAAGTAAAAATGAATGTTGCCTTATTGTTATTCAAAATAAGAAAGTCCTCGTTTCTCCTTGGTTATCCAAGTCTCTGATCATGCTTATCAACAATTCCCAATTCTGCTTAAAAAATCTATTTTCATTTCCCATATATTTTTCTAGATAATTAAGCCCCGGTTTACTTGGAGTTCACAGATGTTTGTGCCTTCCTCAGCACAAAAGAGCACATTCTATTTACAACCGTATCTTGCTATATTCTTCTATATATTCTCTGACACTTCTAATAACTTTAAAGAAAATGTTCTCTCTGTCCTCTAAAATGGATTGTAGCAACAGAAGACTATTTGGCTTCTGTTATAAGCTGTCAGCCACTTTAAAATTCACCTATGGATTCTTTCTTTTCTTAAACACATAATAACTAATCTATAATTTAGCAATAACAATATAAATTATTTTCTCCTTATTCAAGTTTAGATACCATGGTTTAGATAACATTGCTTTGCAACCACATCAATTTAATAAAATTTTAAAAATAGCCATTAATCTTATGACTTGACTGAGATAGATTCAATTTTAAATCAACTTGCTGAAAGTGAGTTTTTTCCCCTAGCATTGACTTATTTTGTTAGATAGTAGACACTATTACATACTGAAAATTTACCAATTAACTGAGTTGGACCATTAGCATATAAACTCTTAAAAGGCCTGGGTACTGTGTCTTTCATATCTGTGCCCTCAGTGCTCAATAATAGTTGAACAAATAAATGCATTTCTTAAAGGAGATAAGACAAACATAAGTTCAATGATGTGTTACAAACTGCATGTACCTAGTAATAAGATACAGGGTATAATGGAAGAGATCATCAATTAATTAAAAAAAAATCTCTCCATCTAGTAAGCAAGCCATATCAGCAGTGCATAGGTAGCAGAAAATTAATATGGAAAGAAGTGGGTAAACTATGCAGAATTGTGTATAGTTTACATACAGTAGGAAAAGAAAGGACAGGAATTAAAATAATCCCTGTTCCATTTTGTGATATCAAAAAGAGCAAAAAAGAACCAAAAGCAGGGACCTTTTGATTTAGTTCTGATGTGTTCATTTTGAGGCTGTTTTAACACACCCAGGTGGAGAAGTAAAATACATAGCTGAACATGAGATGGGAATAGAAAATGTCTTTGTTGAAGTATAAATCTGGGGGCCACCTGTAAATATATTCTACTTTAAATTGTGATTAAGTCAAAACATAGTTGCCATTCTCAAAAACCTACTAAAGAGAGAAATACAAAAAATCAGAAACTTGTTAAACAGGAGGAAAAGTGCAGCAATAGAGATAAACTCAGTGTGTAATGGGACTCACACCGGAGACTTGACCACAATAATCCATGGTCTATTGAAAAAGTAATGCCACTGAGGTTTAGAGTTTGCTATTTCTGTTTTGAGCAAATGGCCAAAATATTTCAATCTCTGCAAAATAAAACTTAAAATAATACCCATATAGCAGATAATTATGCTTGTACATTGTAAATATGTTGTACATTCTGACATGCTTCATCATGTTCCTACCTTATTTACCAATTCATATTTACCACATATCATCTGGGTAAGCAATGTGTTATGAGAATGCAGAGTAGGGGCAGGCATATAATTATGGCTATTAAATGCAATAAAATTTATGAACCAACTTTATTAAAAGTCAAATGCCTAAGACAGTGATCTAATTTTAATTTGGGTTGCTCAATATTGTACATTTTGGTTTGTACATAGTGCAAAGGTTATGCAAATTGTTCAGGTCACACAGTTATTATGTGATGAAATGAGCATTCAAACTCAAAAATTCAAATGCTATTGAATTTTTTCTACCAAAACACACTATAGGTTTATGAACATAACCAAATAATTTATTGAGTCATCATCCATTAAATGAATCAGTCTTAATAACTGCCTCCTAAAAAAAAAAAAAAATTCTTGATAATCATGTTCACTGAGCCATAATGTTCTACCAAGAATTTTTTTTCATTGCTGCCTTTGCTTCTTTGTTTCTCAGGGTGTAGATGAGAGGGTTGAGTATGGGGGTCACCACAGTGTAGAAAAGGGAAACAAACTTTCCTTGGTCTTTGGGTCTGCTCTTGGCTGGCTGCAGGTACATGAAGATGATGGTTCCATAGAAGATTATGACAACCATTAAGTGGGAGGAACCGGTCCCAAATGCTTTGTGTCGTCCGATGGCTGACTTGATCTTCAGTACTGCTCTGGCAATGTGCCAGTAGGAGATCAGGATGAGTGATAAAGGCACCACCAGGAATAAAACACTAGCCACAAATAGCTCCACTTGATTGAAAGTCGTTTCCACACAAGCCAACTTGATGAGCACAGGGACCTCACAGACAAAATGATCCACTTGGTGATGCCCACAGAAAGGCAACTGCAGGGTGAGAGTGGACTGTATAAGGGTGGTAGCTACCCCACTGAGCCATGCCACAGATGCCAGGGTATGACAGAGGCTGGGGCGCATGGCAAAGGCATAATGTAGAGGACGGCAGACAGCGATGTACCGATCATAGGACATCACAGCCAGGAGGACACACTCCGTGGATCCCAGGGCAAGAGAGACATAGAGCTGAACCACACAGCCACCATAAGTGATGGACTTATCTGAACCACCCAGGTTGACTAGAAGCTGAGGAATAATGCTGCTGGTGAAACAGAGGTCCAGGAGGGAGAGGTGGGAGAGGAAAAAGTACATTGGGGTGTGCAGTTTAGAGTCCAAGAGGGAAACTAGGATGATGGTAACATTGCCTAGGAGCGTCATCAGGTAAAGACACAAGATTACCCCAAAAAGAACCAGCTCTAGCTGAGGCCGGTCAGAAAAGCCTACCAAAATGAACCCAGGGAAGGTGCTGTCATTGGTCAAACACATTACTCTTGCTTTGATTATTAACTTCAGAGTGGTAAAGTCACATGAAACAGAAACTGCAGGGATTTTATATCAATTCCTTCACAGTTAAGGTCTAAGTGTTGAAAAATAAGACTTTGGATGTAGGTAAAGATAAAGAGCCAATGTAGAGAATACCATGTGCAATGTCACTTATTATCCCATGAAGTGGCATATGTGGTCTGTGGATCATAGGTTTTCATTCTACCTTGAGGACAAAATAAAAGTCAAAATGCATCAAGGATGAGTCTTCCCCTCAGTGTCTTATCAATAACATTTTTTAATAATAATAATAAAATTTTGTAGGAAATGTGGGAATTCAAAACACCATACTGCATTCTCAGAATCTATCAAATGGATAGGTAAATAAGGTAGGAACATGATGAAATGTCAGAATGTACAACATGTCATCTGGGTAAGCAATGTGTTATGAGAATGCAGAGTAGGGACAAGAATCTATAGAGGGAAAATTTAGATTAAGTCAAGGGTAAGATTACATCTTGCTCTTAAGAAAATGAGAAGGAGGGAACGCATGGGTGCCTCAGTCAGTTGAGCATCTGACTCTTGATTTAAGCTCAGGTCAGAATCCCAGGGTCATAGGATCCAGTCTCCACAAGGGGTTCCATGCTGAGGGTGTAGCCTGCTTGGGATTCTCTCTCTGTGTCTGCCCCTCTCCCCCGCCTCTCTCTCTCTCTCTCTCTCTCTCTCTCTCTCTCTCTCTCTCTCAAAACAAAAATAAGGAGAGCAATAAAAAAAAAACAGAATTTCACAATGGTAAAAATGAGGACAGAAATGGATAGTACACTATATAGTGCCATCAAATAAATGAACTAAACTAAATTTGAGGTGTGATTATTGCATATGCTGGGTATGCCATATAACAGAATATAATATTTACAAGGTAAATTTGAGCCATTTTTTCAAAGACCATAAACATTCGTAAACATTATTTGGATAGAAGAGGTTCTTGTTAGGAGGGTTTTTGTTGGGTTTGAATTTTCATTTTCAAGATAAATATGACTATACAATATAGAAGATTTTTTTTGAGAGTTACCAGAGGAGAGATGGGCGAGGGTGAGGGGCATGAATTAAACAGGGGATGGGGATGAAGTAGTGCACTGTTGTGAGGAACACTGGGTAGTTCATGGAATTATTGAGTCACTAAATCCTACTCCTGAAACTAATATTTCACTGTATGTTAACTATCTGGAATTTAAATAGAAACTTGGGAGAAAAAAAGAAGCAATACAGAAGATTCTTAAAAAGAAGACACTCTAGTCCAGAAACTATATAGGCAGCTAACATAACAGAGAACAAACACAATGTTATGAATTTGGGAGAGAATGAAGGTGATGTAAATAAAATGCAAGAAATGCTGCAGAGAGCTAAGTGAAATCATTAAGATTTAACTCTCAGTGGGATATTGGACTGGTGACTAGGAAGAAGTTAAATTGTTGAAGTTTTACATATGATGAAAAAAAGTAGATTGAGTAATTAAGAATAGCCTGTGTCCACTAAGTCTCAAGTTATTTGGTGATGCCAGGAATAATCATACTGATAAATTCTACACAAAGAATAGGATTGGGACCCATTGTTTTGATGTTCTCCTTGGGATAAATACTTGGACCCAAAGTCTCACCTAAGCTGTGACACATTGATACCTGCTACTTATTTAACACCTCCCACAATTTAGACTCTATATAAACATGTAAGTCATATATATATAACTTATATGACTATGATTATTGCACAATAATATGATTAGGGAAGCTAAATTAATATAAGCACTATCCCACCTCAAAACCTTAGATGTCTGAAGAACAATATGGAAAATCAATCACTGTGATCTCCAGCCTCTTAAAAAGTAAATGCAGCTGAAAGAGGTAACACATTAAGTCCCTAAGTCTTTACTCTGAAGTTGTGTCTCAACAATCCTCTTGAGCTTTTACATTTTTGCTGACTATATTTCTTTATACTATCAAGTTTGTTGTCTTCATCCAAGTTTTTAAAATTTCTTTTTTTGTGGTATTAAAATGGACTTAAAACTAGTGTCCTTCCACCAGAACACAATTGAAGCCATATTCACTGTGTTAGATACACATGCAATCATTGTCACTCCAATGATAATGGAAGTCTATAAAGCATGATAAAAAATCAAGGACTTTGGTAACAGAAAAAGCTTAGGTTTTAATTCCTAGTAATCTACAGTTTGGTTGTGCACCTTGAGTAAAGCACTAGGTATCGTTGAGCTTTGGTTTGTTTGTCTGTGACATGGAGATGATAAATAGTTCTCATTTACAGGGATAGTGTAAGGACTGTATGAGATGGTAGCTCTATAGTACCATGCTATGGCTGGAAATGAACATGGGTAAATAAGCAATGTATTCAATTTTGAGTAGGAATATTCAGTAGTAAAGTCATAAATACTTCATATTGTTTACAAACCCCTCAATATTTGTCTAAACCTAACTTGCCAGCTTTTGATGCCTCCTTCCAAGCCACAGAAGGAAGCACTTCCAGTTCTCTCAACTGAGAGTGTGGTTTTCCATTCCCAAGTTCTATCACCTACTGTGATTTTCATAGTATTTGCTCACTGCATCTGCCTACATATTTTTACACATCTATTAAGACTTGGTTCAAATAACACTTTCTGTGAATCTTTACAGAAAAGTTGCCTTTTCCAATTCATTTCTACATCACTCTGTATGCATTTCTAGGTTTATACATTGTTAGCATTAAAAGATATCAAATGTAATATGCCACTTATCTTGATGACCTTAACTCCAAAACATGATTGTGAAATCAATATATGTGTGTGTATAAATGAATGAAAATAAAAATGAAGATTTTATCACTTATTTCACTATATATATATTTTATCTGCCATCATTTAATGTATATTATTAATTATATTTATATAAATTTAATATATAATTTAATACTGATCTTTTATCTTTACCATGGAATACATTATAAATACAATATATAATATACTTAATATAATATACAAAACATATCATAATTGTAGAATATATAATGAAATTCATGATAAAACTATAGAATCTATAAAAATAAGCATATGATATGTAGTCATATGCACATTATATTTAAATTTATATAATAAATATTAATATAAGCTAATGTAGTATTATAAAAAATATAATGAATATATTATATATTACATATAATAAAAATTGATAAAAATAGCAGATAATAGATGTAAAGAAATAAAACATTGGAAATAGGTAAAGAGAAAGTGTTAAAACAGAGAATACTAGAGTAGAACAAAAGTTAGAATGTATTCAGGTTAATGTTTTCTCCACTTTTGTCACTATCAAATATATTTACATATAATTTATACATATATGATATGTGTATATAAAATTCAACGTGACTTTCACACACTGTTCAATTCAATTATACACACACTGAAGACATATTTTTCTCTTTTCAGCAACAGGTTTTAAGGTACTTTATCGATATTAGATGTATAGCTATTACATAACTATTTCTCATTGGACATTATATCAATTAATGTATCCACCAGTATTTATTGAATAGATACTGTGTTTCAGACTGTATGCTATATATCAGGAATATAACAATAAAAATGCATAAATTTTGTTATCATGAACTTTGTTGCCATCATGAGACCAAAAAAATAAGCACAATAAGAAGTTTTAGGTGCGACTGCATGGAAAATCTTAATTCCATTCTACAATGACTAATAAAAGTGAGGAAGAAGGATGTTGCACTTGAGTGGTTCAGTCAGATGAGTGTCCAACTCCTGATTTTGGCTCAGTGATCCCAGGGTCATGAGATAGAGCCCCGCAGTGGGTTCCATGCTGAGCATGGAGCCTGCTTAAGACTCTCTCTCTCTCTCCCTTTCTCTCTCTTTCTCTCTGTCTCTCTGTCCTTCTCCCCTTCTCATGCATTCTCTCTGTCGAAAGAGGAAAGAAAGAAAGAAAGAAAGAAAGAAAGAAAGAAAGAGGAAAAAGAGAATGGAGAGAAAGAAGGAGATGCAAGAAGATTGCAGAAAGCAGATTTGAGTTCTTAAGGTTATAAAATATTCTTGAGTTGAGCAAGGTTGCTCCAGGAAGGAAAAGCAGTCTGATTGTTGATTCAAAGTCTTGAAATAATTGAGCATAAGTGGGCCTGGGTGGCTCAGTAAGTTAAGTATCTGACTTCAGCTCAGGTCATGATTTCACAGTCCATGAGTTCAGGCCCTGCATCGGGCTCTGTGCTGACAGCTGGGAGCCTGGAGCCTGCTTCAGATTCTGTGTCTCCCTCTCTCTCTGCCCCTCCCCTGTTCACGCTCTGTCTCTCTCTCTCAAAAATAAAATAAATATTAAAAAATTTTAAATAGTAATTGAGCATCATCTTCTATCATTGGTGGGGTTGTGTGTGTTGCTGGATGTAGATTATAAGAGTTGGAGAAAAAAAGGGGTTATAGAGACTGAAACCAGCAATAGATTAATCTTAGGACATGCTCTTTAGGTACTAGAAGTTCAAATGACATTTTTACAAACTATGAAAACCATGTGGAAAATTTTACAAAAAGGAATGTTAAGAAATGACTTTGAAGACTTCAGTGACTGAGTGAGAGTAACAAAGTCTGAAATGGAAGGATGGAAAGGATATCGGTATAGGGTCCATTGACCTCTGTTTTTTTTTTTTCCACTGTCTCTGGCCCAATTTATGTCTTTACCTAAAAGTAAATGCATCTTGTTGGTGCTTTTGAATAGGATATTCTGATAAAAGAATTCCAAGTCGGTTTTCTCTTTATCTACAAATTTTGATTATACAACATTTACATTATAACATTATAATATACAAACACCTGGAAGTCCAGCTTTTCCATCCACATGCAAATAAAATATTAACTAAGAATGTAATTCTTCCGAATTTCTAACAGGAGAGCCATTGGTTCTAAAACAGCCATAGGTCATTTCTGTGAACAATCCCTTCATAGTAATCATGCCTAGACATGTAAAGAAGTATGCAGGAAGGAGAATAAAATTAGAAGAAAAAAATAGACATGAGACAAGCAATAAAAATGTAACAATGGTTTAATAGGTATCAATAGCAGTGCAGGGGAAAGAACTCATGATGCATTTCAGAGAGATAATTTACAAGGCCTTTGAAAATAGACATAAGCTTTTAAGTTCTTAAACTTTTTAAGGTCCTTTGTGATATTATAAATATCAAGTTCAGAATTCCAGTTTCAATAGCTATGTAAATCAATGTTTCTATGTACCCCCTAATTCAAATACCCTGCTATGTTTCCCCCTTGCTGGAAGAATGTGTGAGTTCTCCCATGTGGGTGCTACCAACTGGGAACAATCAATATCCAATTGGAAAGTGACCTTGAAAGTGAAGGAATAGCCTGGTCTGCATCTGTAGGGAAGTGGTCATCAGAATATCCCTCTAAAGTCTGAGGCACTGAGAGAACTTCCAGGGCAAACATCCAGGTCTGACCTCAAATCAGGTGCTCAGAAAATAAACCCTTTGGTGCCTCTCCCATTGATGAGCTGCTTCCCTCTACATAACCAAATGCACCACCTGGTCTTGATGTTTTGCTACAGAAAGTTTCTTCCTGCTCTTACTTTTTTTTTTTTTTTTTAAAGAACAGAAAATGTTCTGTCCTGTTAATGGTGTATTTATCTTAAGAGAATGTTGGGACTCTAATCTGTGCTGCTGCCCAGGAATTCACCAGATGGATGAGAATCCATGCTCAGGATAATCACTGACTCCCTCACTAACCTTGATAAATGATTTCCTGTCCTTAAAACAAACTTTCTCCATATATAAGGTGAAGCTGGTAACATCAGTTTCTCCATGCAATTAAGACATGCTGCCAAGAGGAATTATAAATATCTGAGTACCTACACTGAGACTTAACAGTCCAACCATGAGCTCATGGTGATCACGGTATAATGCACACTTATGGAGGACTCATCATATACCTCAAATTCTGTTCTGAGGACCTATCATCTGTGAACCCACTTAATTCTCTTCATGATAAAAGAATCAACATGGATGAGAAAACTGAGGCTGAGAGTGAAGAAGTGACATGACCAGAATGACCTTAGCAGCAAAGCCAGAATCCAAGCACAGGTGTTTGCATTCCCAAGCCCCCCACACTATACTGGACTCCTGGATTTCTGCTGAAATGGGATAAACGGACATTCATGTAACTGCTATGTAACTACAATTACCTTCTAAGTCATCTCTTTATTGTGTTATTCATAGTGCTTTGCTTTATTGTAAGCTATTTGTTTCAGTGAAAAATAACTCTGCTTTGAATTACAGCTTTCAGCTTCCAAGGTTGTGTTGATCACTTAGAGAACTCTCAGATATTTAATGCTTTAACACTTGGTATTTACACTGCAAGATGCAGATAGGACACAGTGTCTTCTTGTGACATATCAATTCCCATTTCAAATATGCATAACTGAATGTGCTGTTTTGGGTTACAGAGAGAAAGAATGATTGAAAAATAATATGTAGATAAGGCCAATGACAGGTGAAGTTCTGATAAATATTGGGAGCTGATAGTGGAAAGGAAATGAAGGGCATAAGAAATACAATCTTCAGATAACTGGCAGATATGGTACAGCTTTGCAGCTTCTGGAGCTGAAGATATTAAATCAGTTGAGTAAACTCTGGCATGAATGAGGCTGATGTTTAGAGCTTAATCTCAAGGTGATGTTTTTTAGGTTCAGAAGTGTACATCACGAAACAATGTGTGAAGATGAATGGCAGTCTAGAAAATGTTACTAGTGTTGAACACAATGGACTCTAAACCACTATGTCTAAGTATATTTTACTCCAATTAATGTATAATGGGGTTATTGGGTTAGATTTTATGAAACAAATGTTACTTATGGGAGAAAAAAATATTGGAAAAATCTTACCAAAATTACCCTTGAAACCTTATGATAAAAGGCTTTATGTGTAATTGTTACTCTGAGCTGCCCAGTGTGAAGTATATAGCTGACCCTTGCTTTCATAGGGGACTCACACCATTCCTGCAAGAAACATTTGATCTGATCTTAGTTTTCTTTTCTTTTTCTTTTTTTGACAAATTCCCCCCTTTTTCCTGAAATAGAATAAAATAATAGAGAAGAAAATTAAACTGTGAGCCGATTGGGTTATAAAAATGTAATTCTTTAAACTGATGGTTACCAGAGGGGATGTGGGTGGGAGGATGGGTTAAAAAGGTGGTGGGGGGGCACCTGGGTGGCTTGGTCAGTTAAGCGTCGGACTTCGGCTCAGGTCACGATCTCGTGGTCCGTGAGTTCGAGCCCCGCGTGGGGCTCTGTGCGGACAGCTCAGAGCCTGGAGCCTGTTTCAGATTCTGTGTCTCCCTCTCTTTGTGGCCCTCCCCCGTTCACGCTCTGTCTCTCTCTGTCTCAAAAATAAATAAACGTTAAAAAAAATTAAAAAAAAAAAAGGTGGTGGGAACTAAGGAGGGCACTTGCTGTGATGAGCACCAGGTGTTGTATGGAAGTGTTGAATCACTAAATTCTACACCTGAAACTAATATTACACTATATGTCAACTAACTGGAATCTGATAAAAACTAAAAAAAAAAAAAAAATTAAATAAAAATTAATTAATTAAAATTTAATTCTTCTCATAACCAAATTTAAGCAGTGTCTAAGGTAGAAGCAATCTTTTCTACTATCTCATCTAAATGGTATGTATTACTATAAAGGAAATATAATTTAAAATATACTATTTTAAGTCCACAAACAGTAAGAAGAGGACCTTGTGTCTTCATGAATTTACCAAAGGAATGGGACTTTTGAAGCCATTCAGCAGGCAATCTCTCACAAACCTACTGGCATTTGTCCATTGGAATTGTATTACCCACTTACCTTTGCTCCATCAGTCCAATACAACCTGCAACCAACTCATTGTAGATTCTAAAACTCCTAGTTTCATCTCTACATGCTTCTATTTTCACCTCTGGAAAAAGAAAATGAAAATTAAAATTACTTCTGGATATGCTCTAAAGAAAAACTTTTTTTTTTTTTAATTTTAAAGTTATTTTAAGCCTGGGCACCTGGGTGGCTCAGTCGGTTGTGTCTAACTTTGATTCAAGTCATGATCTCATGGTTCATGAGTTTGAGCCCCATGTCAGGCTCTGTGCTGACAGCTGGAGCCTGGATCCTGCTTTTGGATTCTGTGTCTCCTTCTCTTTCTGCCCCTCCCTTGTTCACACTTTGTCTCTCTCTCAAAAATAAATAAACATTAAAAATAAAATAATAAAAGGGCACTTGGGTGGCTCAGTCGGTTGAGCGTCCGACTTCAGCTCAGGTCATGATCTCCTGGTTTGTGAGTTCGAGCCCCACGTCAGGCTCTGTGCTGACAGCTCAGAGCCCAGAGCCTGCTTCAGATTCTGTGTCTCCTTCGCTCTCTGCCCCTCCCCCACTTGTGCTCTGTCTCTCTCTATCAAAAATAAATAATTCTAAAAAATATTTTTACATAAATAAAATAAAATAAAGTTGTTTTAAGCCAACAAACTATGCATTATATCTAAATTTATGGCTCACAAATGGAGCTTATGCAAATGCTTTAGAAATCTTTTTCTGACACAATAGTTATTATCATAATTTGGCTGCAATTTAATCAACTCCCTTTATCGAACTCTAAAACATGAGAATTTCCCTTTGGCCAGAACAGCAGTCCAACTAGAAGAATTGTAAGTCACATTTAAAACTTCCTTCCAGATGACATAACACCTAATTTTGAAGAATTTTTTAAAATTCTACTTTTAGAATAATCCATACTTGGAGCAGCACATTTGTAGTAGATGATGTTCTTTCTCCCTTGATGTCCAGAGGGTAGGCACAATTTATTCTGAAGTTGCCAGTTTCCCTGAAGTGTGGATGTTTGCATACTCTAGAGAGAAGTCATGGGTTGGTCTTCTGGGATATCAAGCACCATAAGGAAACACTTATTAAACACAAGATGGCCAAGGAGAACAATGCATTATAATCCCTAAAGTCAAAATTTTTATCATTTGAAGCATTATTTTATAGCCTAGGAAATTTCAATAGTATTTCTGGAAGCACTCAAGACAATTTTGAGCACATGTAGTCTTGCATGTGCCCAGCCAGCAAGCCAGCCAGTCAATGCCCTCTATCCATCCTGTCATGTTAACATTTCATTTAATTATTTGTCATTAGATTCTAAAATATCCCAAAGTTCTTAACACATTACAGGGCCCAGCATGATTTGTCTCAGCTTTCTTCTTCAACTGTATCTGATAGTCTTATTGGTGTTTTGTTTTGCTTTAAATTTCTCACATTTTAATTTCTCCCTTATATTGAGGCACTTAAACTGTCCTTCCTTAACATAAAAATGTTTTTCTTATAGCCTATCTATTCTTTATACTTCATTCTTTACATACCTTTTCCATACTGCCAATCTGAAACAAATCTCTCATTTATCATACCTTTATTTTTCTATAGAGAATCTAAAACCAATTAGAAAGTTATACAACTTGTTTTTAATGTCTGAATATTACCCTAGATCTGAAATTTGTGATGATATCTTTTTCTTTAAAGAGAGAGGGGGTTCAAGTGAGTGAGGGGTAGAGAGAGGGTGGGTGAGAGAGAGAGAGAGAGAGACAGAGAGACAGAGAGAGAGAAAATTCCATGAGGGGCAGAGAGAGAGAGAGAGGGAGAGAGAGAAGCAAGGCTCACCCTGAGTGGGGCTTGTGCTCAAACTCACAAACCTTGAGATCATGAGCTGAGCCAAAGTCCAATACTTAATGGACTGAGCCACCCAAGTGCCCCTGAACTTTGTGATAATATCTTAACAATTGTGTCACTAGCTCTTGAGTGTCTGACACATAGCAGTTGAGCAATTTATACTTTTAAATGGGATAGTTATTTTAATCTACTTTCCATATTTACAGTTTCTACAAAAATTTCACATTTGAAATGTGTTTATATAAGCGTGTAATACTTAATAATAATATGTACTGTATGTTACTAAAGTCAGGTATCATGTCTTACTAGTCTTTTTAAACTTTCTTACAGTAATAAATGCATACTGAATTAAATTGAGTAGTAAATGAATAAAACTTATTTAGGCATTTTTAAGCAGGGTTTTATTCCATGGTCATTTCTTGTGTATTTATCTTCTTCTAGTCTCTGTACCACCTCCCCGACAAAAAAAAAAAAAAAAAAAAAAAAAAAACAAGAAAAAAAAATGGAGATGTAGCAATGAACTTGCCCTCGGGCAGACCATCTGATAGCAAAAGAATCTAGAATACATTGAATCTATTGTATAAAGCCAATACAATGTCATGCTATCATGTAAGAAAAAAGAACAAACTTTAATCTAGATTTTAAAAAGATAAAAAAGCTACCTGAAACTCAATCTGAGCTTGAAAAAAAGAAGTAATCCAAAGATATGATAAAAGAAAGTAAAGAAACTGTGCAAGAAAAATAAACAGAATGGAAAAAAATCTCAGAAAGAAAGAAACAAACAAACCAGCTGACAAATGGAGATCAGTAAGGAATGTTTTTTTTTTTTTCTTTTAAATGACTAGGTCTAGGCTCATCGGATACATAAATAAAAAGAAAATTGCTGATAGGGCACCTGGGTGGCTCAGTTGGTTAAGCATCTGACTTTGACTCAGGTCATGATTTCATGGCTTGTGAGTTCGAGCCTTGTGTCAGGCTCTGTACCGACATCTTGGAGCCTGGAGCCTATTTCATATTCTGTGTTTCCCTCTCTCTATGGCCCTCCCCTTCTCATACTCTGTCTGTCTGTCTCTCTCAAAAATAAATAAACATTAAAAATTATAAATAAATAAATAAAATAAAATTGCTGAAAAGTTTCTGATCAGAATGATGAAAAAGTCTGGAAATTGATAGAGATAATGTTTGCACAGCATTGTGACCATTTATTTCAACTAAATTGTATACTTATAATTTTGGGCACCTGGGTGGCTCAGTCGGTTAAGCGTCTGACTTCAGCTCAGGTCGTGATCGAGCCCTGGTTTGTGAATTCGAGCCCCACATCGGGCTCTGTGCTGACAGCTCAGAGCCTGCAGCCTGTTCCAGATTCTGTCTCCCTTTCTCTCTGCCCCTCCCTGCTCACACTCTGTCTCTGTCTCTCAAAAAAAAAAAAAAATTCAAAAAAATAAGTGTACATTTTTTTATTTATGTATATTTTATCTCAAAAGTTTTGGGATGTGCATTTTACAATAGCAAAAAATAAAATTGCAGCTTTTTGGGGAGAAGCCAAAATGGCAGAACAGCATGGAAGGGTTTTTTTGCATCTTCCATCCATGAAATACAGCCAGATCAACACTAAACCATCCTGCACACTTAGAAAACTGATTTGGCAATAACACAACAATCGGCACAATCTGGACCATAGAACTCAGCAGACAAAGGTGCCAGCAGATCCCAGAGAACAACCACATTTGCTGGTGCTGGAACAAGGTCATTAAGGGTGAAGCCTGGTGCCAGATGTGTGTTGTGATTTTCCATAATCCCTGAAACGATGTTGCTACACAATCGTGTGAACATTTTCTGGAGAGGGCTGGCATCCAGCCACAGTCTCTGGGCATTGGCAGCAGCACGGTCCAGCAGACTTTCCTGGGTGTGGCCAGCACCCAGCCATTGCTGGTGAGACCCTCCCGCAGAAGGTCTGAACAGGACAAAGCCACAGTCTCTGAGAAGTGAGGGGTTGTGAAACACAGCTCCATCTGAGATAAAACTCAGGAGGGAGGTGCCATCTGGCAACCTGATGGCTTAGTCAAGGACAGTGTAAAAGTGGAGAGTGGACAGAAGCTGGAGACAAAGGACGCATGCACGATTGCTGACGGGACAACAGAGTTCTGATACTAGAGACTGGGTGACGCCATTTTCACTCCTCCCGCACATGCACATCCAAACCTACAAATGTAACAGCAATCCACCCCAGTAATCCAAGCAGTGCCATCTAATGGAGAACAGAGCCGTTACTAAGCCCCACCCAACTGGGCCAACCTCACTCTTCAGGAATATCAAAAGTCTCTCTGCCTGCTTAGTTTATGGACTATAAATTACTTCATAATTTGACTTCTAGGGAAAAATTGTATAATTTCAATTGTATGTCAGTCTGTTCACTGGTCCATCTATTCAATCTTTTTTTTTCCTTTCTTTTTCTCATATGCAGAAAGAGAAAGAATTTATTTTTATTTTCAATTTTTATTAAAATATTTATCTTTAATTTTTTTCTACTATATTTTTTACTTTCTTGTAAAATTTTCAAATTCTATTTTAATTCCATCATTTCATTTTATTGTGTTTCATTGTGTTCTTTTTTTTTTCAAATATTCAAACATTTTCCTTTTCTTTTCTTTTTCTTCTTTTTCTTTTTTCTCCCCCCCCCCCCCCCCGCCGCATTTCCAGATGGAGGAATTCCAAAAAGAAAGGCCAAGAAAATCACAGCTCAGAGACTTGCTCAAAACAGATATAAGCAATATATCAAAAAAAATATTTAGAACAATAGTCATAAGACTACTAGCTGGGCTTGAAAAAAAGATAGACAACACAGAGAAACCCCTGCTGCAGAGATAAAAGATGTAAAAACTAGTCAGGTTGAAATAAAAAATGCTATAAGTGAGATGCAAAACTGACTGGATATAGTCACAGCATGACTGAAGAAGCAGAGGAGAGAATAGATGATATAGAAGATAAAAATCATGAAAAATAATGAAGCTGAAAAGAAAGAGGAAAGAAAACTTATATCAAAATGTTAGACTTACAGAACTAAGAAACAAAATAACATCATAGGAGTCCCAGAAGAAGAGGAGCGAGAAAAAGGAGCAGGTTGATTTCTACAAATTATAGCTGAGAACTTCCCTAATCTAGGGAAGGAAATGGGAATTCACGTGAAAAAGGCACAGAAACTCACCTCAAAATCAATAAAAACAGGTCAACACCACAACATATCAGAATAAAACTTGTAAAATACAAATATAAAGAGAGAATTCTCAATGCAGCTAAGGGCAAAAGGTTTTTAACCTACAAGGATAGATGCATAAAGGTAGTAGCAGACCTGTCCACTGAAACTTGTCAGACCAGAAGAGAGTGACAGGAGATATTCAGTGGGCTGAATGGGAAAAAAATATATATGCAGTCAAAAATTATTTATCCAGTAATGCTGTCATTCAGAATAGAATGAGAGATAAAGAATTCCCCAAACAAAATCTAAAGGAGTTTATGTCCACTAAACTAGCCCTGCAACAAATTTTAAGAGAGACTCTTTGAGTGAAGAACAAAAAGAAGACCAAAGTAACAAAGAATACAAAGGAAGAGAGAACACCAGAAACATCATCTCTATGGGTAACACAATGGCACTAAATTAATATCTTTCAATAATCACTCTTAATTTAAATGGACTAAATGTTCCAATTAGAGACATAGGGTATCAGAATGGATAGAAAAAACAAGATCCATCTCTATACTGCCTACAAGAGACTCATTTTAGACCTAAAGACACCTGCAGATTGAAAATGAGGGGATGGAGAAATATCTATCACACAAAAAATAAGTCAAAAGAAAACTGGCATAGCCATACTTATATCAGACAAGCTAGATTTTAAAACAAAGACTGTAACAAACGATGAAGAAGGGCAATATATCATAATTAAGGTGGTTGTCCAGAAAGATCTGTTAATTGTAAATATTTATGCCCCCAACTTAGAACACTCAGATATATAAATCAACTAATCACAAACATACAGAAACTAATTGACAATAATACCATAATAGTAGGTGACTTTAACACCCCACTTATAGCAATGGACAGATCATCTAAGCAGGAAATCAACAAGGAAACAATAGCTTTGAATGACACACTGGACCAGATGGACTTAGCAGATATATTCAGAACATTTCATGCTAAAGCAGCAGAATACACATTCTTCTAGAGTGCATATGGGATATTCTCTACAATATATCACATACTTGGTAAAAAAAAATCAACCCTCAACTAGTTCAAAAATACAGAGATCACACCATGGATATTTTCAGACCACAACACTATGAAACTTGAAATCAACCACAAGAAAAAATTGGAAAAGCTTCACATATGTGGTGATTAAATAATATTCAACTAAAGAATGAGTATGTCAACCAGGAAATTAAAGAAGAAATAAAATAATACATGGAAACAAATGAAAATGAAAACATGATAGTCCAAACACTTTGGGAGGCAGAAAAGGCAGTCCTAAGAGGAAAATATATGGCAATTCAGGCCTAGCTCAAGGAGCAAGAAAGATCACAAATACATAGTCTAACAGGAAAGGATCATCAAATACAGCCTAGAGCCAGCAGAAGAAGCTAAATAATACAGGCTAGACCATGAAGAGACAATATATAACCAACAACAACAAGAGCAACAACAACAACATCAGCAACAACAGTAATAGAACAGATCAATGAAAATAAATGATGACTTTTTGAAAGAATAAACAAAATTGATAACACTCTAGCCAAACTTCTCAAAAAGGAAAAGAGGACCCAAAGATATAAAATCACAAATAAAATAAGAGAGATCACAACAGACACAATAGAAATACAAACAATTAAAAGAAAATAATATGAAAAATATATGCCAAAAAACTGGGCAATCTGGAAGAACTGGGTACATTCCTAGAAACTTTCACACTACCTAATCTGAAACAGGAAGACAGAAAATTTGGACAAGCCCATTACCAGTAGGGAAATTAAATCAGTTATCAAAATCTCCTCCAAAAATTACAGTGCTGCACCAGATGGTTTTCCAGGGGAATTCTCCCAAACATTTAAGAAAAGTTAGTACCTATTGTTCTCAAACTGTTCCAACAAATAGAAATGGAAAGAAAGCTTCCAAACTCATTCTATGAAGCCAAAATTACCTTGATTCCAAAACAAGACAATGATCCCACTCAAAAGGAGAATTACAGGCCAATATCTCTGATGAGTCTGGATGCAAATATCTGAACAAGATTTTATGAAAATTGAATTCTGCAGTAAATTAAAAGAATTATTCACCATGATCAAGTGGTATTTCCTCCTGGGCTGCAGGGATATTTTAATATTTGCAAATCAATTGTGATACACCACATTAATACAAAAAAGGATAACAACCATAAGATTCTCTCAATAGATGCAGAAAAAGCATTTCACAAAATACAGCATCTTTCTTGATAAAAACCCTTAAGCAAGTAGGGATAGAAAGAAGATTCCTCAATATCATAAAGGCCATATAAGAAAGACCTAGAGAAAATATCATTCTCAATGAGGAAAAAGTTAGAGCTTTCCCCCTAATATCAGGAACATGACCGGTATGTCCACTGTCACCACTGTTGTTCAACATACTGTTGGAAGTCCTAGACTGAGCAATCAGAGAACAAAAGAAATAAAAGGCATAAAAATTGTCTAAGAAGTCAAACTTTCAGTCTTCATAGATTACATAATAGTCTACATGGCAACCCTCAAAGACTTCACCAAAAAACTGCTAGAACTGATATGTGAATTCAGTAAAGTTACTGGAAATAAAATTGTAAATCCAGTAAAGTTACTGGATATACATTGGTACAGAAGTCAGTTGTATTTCTATACACTAATACTGAAGCAGCAGATATAGAAATCAAGGAATCAATTCTGTTTACAATTGCACTAGAAATAAGAATATACCTAGGAATAAATGTAACCAAAGTATGCTGAAAACTATGGAAAGCTAATGAAGGAAATCAAGGAAGACACAAAGAAATGGAAAAACATTCCATGCTCAAGGAGTGGAAGAACAAATATTGTTACAATGTTGATACTACCCAAAGAAATATACACATTCAAACAATCCTTATCAAAATAACACCAGCATTCTTCACAGAGCTAGAAAAAACACTAATAAAATTTGTATGGAACCAGAAAAGTACCTGAATAGCCAAAATAATTTTTGAAAAAGAAAACCAAAGCTGGAGCCATCACAATTCCAGATTTCAAGTTGTATTACAAAGCTGTAATCATGAAGACAGTATGATACTGGCACAAAAAAAAACAGACATATAGATCAATGGAACAGAATAGACAACCCAGAAATGGACCCACAAATGTATGGCCAACTAATCTTTGACAAAGCAGGAGAGAGTATCCAATGAAAAAAAAAAACAGTCTTCTCAGCAAATGGTGTTGGGAAAACTGGACAGTGACATGTAGAAGAATAAAAATGGACTGATTTCTTACACCATACACAAAAATACATTTAAAATAGACGAAAGAACTAAATGTAAGACAGAAAACCATCAAAATCCTACAAGAGAAATTAGGCAGCAATCTCTTTGAGTTTGGCTGCAGCAACTTTTTACTAGACATATCTCTGGAAGCAAGGGAAATGAAAGCAAAAATGAAATATTGGGACCTCATCAAGAGAAAATCTTCTGCCCAAAGAAGGAAACAATCAACAAAACTAAAAGGCAACCAACGGAATGGGATAAGATACTTGCAAATGACATATCAGATAAAGGGTTAGTATCCAAAATCCATAAAGAACTTATCAAACTCAACAACCAAAAAACAAATAACCCAGTTAAGAGATGGGAAGAAGACATAAATAGACACTTTTCCAAAGAAGACATCCAGATGGCTAACAGATACATAAAAGATGCTCAACATCACTCATCATCAGAGAAATACAAATGAAAACCTCATTGAGATACCACTGCATACCTGTCAGATTGGCTAAAATTAACAACATAAGAAACAGGTTTTGGTGAGTATGTGGAAAAAGAGGAACTCCTTTCACTTTTGGTAGGAATGCAAACTGATGTAGCCTTTCTTGAGAACAGTATGGAGGTTCCTCAAAAAGTTAAAGATAGAACTACCTTACAATCTGGCAATTCCACTACTACATATATACCTATAGTATACAGAAATAGATTTGAAATAGTACATGTTCCCTGATGTCTATTAGCAGCATTATAAACAATAGCTAAACTATGGAGAGAGCCTGAATGTCCATGGGCTGATGAATTGATAAAGATGTGATATATATATATATATATATAGATATATATATATATATATAAGCACAATGGGGTATTACTCAGCCATCAAAAAGAATGAAATCTCCTTTGTGATGCAGTATGTAATCTATTGTGGAGAATGTTCCATGTGTACTCAAGAAGAATGTGTATTCTGATGCTTTAAGGTGAAATGCTCTGAATATCTGTTAAGTCCATCCATCAGGTGTGTCATTCAAAGCTATTGATTACTTGTTTACCTGGGTGGGTGGCAGTGCTCCTGGAAATGAGAGGAAGTCTGGGAGCGTACAGCAGCTAGCAAGGTGTGGGGATCCCCTGAGATGCACAATATATTATTCATATATATTATTAATCACTGTGGGAGCACCTGGGTGGCTCAGTTGGTTAAGTGTACAACTCTTGGTTTCAGCTCAGGTAATAATCTCAGTTTGTGAGTTCAAGCCCCACATCAGGTTCTGTGCTGGCAGCATGGAGCCTGCTTGAGAGTCTGTCTGTTTCTCTCTCTCTCTCTCTTCCCCACTCCTCTCGCCCCACTCTGTCTCAAAATAAATCAATGAACAATTAAAAAAAATAATCACTCTGAATGTAAACAGACTAAATTCTCTAATCATAAGACATAGGGTATCAGCATGGATAAAAAAAAAAAGATGCATCTATATACTGCCTACAAGAGACTCACTTTACACCTTAAGATACCTGAAGATTGAAAGCGAAGGGATGCAGAACAATCTACTTTGCTAATGTACGTCAAAAGAAAGCTGGAGTAGCCATACTTATATGAGACAAACTAGATTTTAAAACAAAGTGTAACAAGAGATGATGAAGGGCACTATATCATAATTAAGGGGTCTGCCCAAAAAGAAGATCTAACAATTGTAAATATTTATGCTCCAGATTTGATAAACCTAAATATTAAATCAATTAAAGACAAACATAAATAAACTCATTGATAATAACACAATAATAGTAGGGGACTTTACCACCTCACTTACATCAGTGAACAGATCATCTTAACAGAAAACCAACAAGAAAACGGTGACTTTGAATTACTCACTGGACCAGATGGACTTCACAGATATAGTCAGAACATTTCATCCTAAAGCAGCAGAATACACATTCTTTTTTAGGAAATCAATGAATAAATTAAAAAAATACATGGAAATAAATGAAAATGAAAACAAAATAGTCCAATACTTTGGGGACATAGTAATAGCGTCCTAAGAGGAAGTACATTGTAATACAAGCCTACCTTAAGAAGCAAGAAAAACCTCAAAGAAATAATCTAACATTACACCTAAAAGAGCTAGAAATAACAGAAAACAATGCTTAAAGCCAGCAGAAGGCAGAAAATCATAAAGATTATAGCAGATATATATATATAATATATACATATATACTATATATATATATAATATATATATATATATATAACAAATGTGATATATGCTCTGAGCTGACACCAAGAGCCTGCCTGGGATTCTTTGTCTCTCTGTCTCTGCCCCACTTGTGTTCTCTCTTTCTCAAAATAAATAAATAAACTTAAAAAAATAAAAAATAAATAAAAATCTTCTGCACAATGAAGGAAATAATCAAGAAAATGAAAAGGCAACCTATAGAATGGGAGAAAATATTTGCAAATGACATATTTCATAAAAGGTTAGTATCCAAAATAAAAAAAAGAATTTATAGAACTCAAAATCCCCCAAATTTATAATGCAATTAATAAAATGGGCAGAAGAGCTGAATGGACATTTTTCCAAAGAAAACATCAAACGAGACACATGAAAAGATGGTCAATATCACTCATCATCAGGGAAATACAAATCAAACTACAATGAGATATTATCTAACACCTGTCAGATTGGCTAAAATCAACAACACAAGAAACAACAAGTTTTGATGATGTTGTGGAAAAGGGGAATCCTCTTGAACTGTTGGTGGGAATGCAAATTTGTGCAGGCACTCTGGAAAACAGTGTGAACATTCTTCAAAAAGTTAAAAGTAGGGGCACCTGAGTGCCTCAGTCAGGTAAGCATCTGACTCTTGATTTCAGCTCAGGTCATGATCTCATGGTTTGTGAGTTTGAGCCTGTATCAGCTCTGTGATGACAGAGTGGAGTCTGCTTGGGACACACTCTCTCTCTCTCTCTCTCATCTCTTTCTCTCTGAATCTCTCTCTAAAAATAAATAAATGGCCTTAACAAAAAGAAGAAAACTGGTCACTAATTTTTTTCTTGGTGTTTGCTTTTTTTTTTTTTTTAGTTTGCATACAATGTTTTATTAGTTTCAGGTACACAATATAGTCATTCAACAATTCCAAACAAAGCAAAACAACAAACAACAATTTCATACATTACCCAGTGGTCAACTACATGCAAAAGAAAGAAATCAGGTCACTTTCTTACAACATACACAATGATCTTTTAATTCTTTGAGAAACCTCCATATTGTTTTCCACAATGACTATACCAATTAACATTCCAATCAACAATGCATAAGGGCTACTTTTTTCTCCATATCCTTATCAACACTTCTTATCGTCTTCTTGCTCTAGCCAGTCTGACTAGTGTAAGGGGATATCTCATTGTGGTTTGATTCGTATTTCCATAATGATTAGTAATGTTGAGCATCATTTCATGTGTCTCTTGACCATCTGCATATCTGTATTAGAAAAATGGCTATTTAGGTACTCTGTCCAGTTTTTAATTGGATTATTTATTTATGTGTGTGTGTTGAGTTGTATAAGCTCTTTATATATTTTGGATATTAACCCCTTATCAGATATATCATTTACAAATATCTTTTCCTATTTAGTAAGCTGCCTTGTCATTATGTTGATTACTTTCTTTACTGTACAAAAAATTTTTTATTTTGGCGTTGTCCCAATTGTTAATTTTTGATTTTATTCCTCTTACCCGAAGAGACACAACTCAAAAAATGTTTCCATGGCTGATGTCAAGGATATTGCTATGCTTTCCTATTGGATTTTTTTATAGTGTCAGGTCTCCCATTTGTCTTTAATCCATTTTGCACTTATTTTTGTGTGTGGTGTAAAAATTGATCCAGTTTCATTCTTTTATGTGTAACTACCCAGTTTTTCTAGCACCATTTATTGAAGAGAAAGTCCTAATCCATTGTATATCCTTTTTTCATTTGTCATATATTAATTGAATATATAAGTGTGGGTTTATTTCTGGACTCTCTATTCTGTTCCTTTGATCCATGCGTCTATTTCTTTGCACTATGATACTATTTTGATTACCACAGTTTCGTAGTATATCTGAAAACCCATGATTGTGATACCTCCAGCTATGTTCTTTATTAAGATTGTTCTGGTTATTTGGGAACTTTTTAGTTATTTACAAATTTTAGTATTTTTTTTTTAGTTCTGTAAAAAATGCTATTGGCATTTTGAGAAGTGTTGCATTGAATCTGGCAATTTGGTAGTGTGGACATTTTGACAATATTAATTCATCCAATCCATGGTATGTTATGTCTTTTCATTCACTTCTGTTATCTTCAATTTCTTTTATCAATGTCTTAAGGTTTTCATAGTACAAATCTTTCATCTCCTTGTTAAGTTTATTCCTAGATATTTTGTTACTTTTGGTGCAATAGTGGATGGAATTGTTCTCTCAATTTCTCTTTTTGCTACTTCATTATTAGTGCATAGAAACACAGTCAATTTCTGTGTATTGCTTTTGTATCCTGAGACTTTACTGAATTCATTTGTTTATTCTAATCATTTTTGGTGGGATTCTTTAGAATTTGATATGTATAGTATCATGTCATCTACCAATACTGAAAGTTTAAATTCTTCTTATGGTTTGGATGCCTTTTATTTATTTTTTTTCTTGTCTGATTGCTGCAGAAAGGACTTCTAGTACTTTGTTGAATAAGTTGGTGAGAGTGGATATCCTTGTCTTGTTCCTGATCTTAAAGAAAAACTCAGTTTTTACCTTTGAGAATGATGTTAGCTGTGGATTTTTCATATATGGCCTTTATTATGTTGAGGGATGTTCTCTCTAAACCCACTTTCTTGAGAGTTTTTATTATAAAAGTATGTTGAATTTTTCCACATGCTTTCCCTTCATCAATTGAAGTGATTGTATTACTTTTTCCCTTATTTTTTCAATGTAGTGTATCATGTTGATTTGTCTGCAAATATTGAGCCACCCTTGGAACCTAGTTACTTGATCATGGTGAATAATCATTTTAATGTATGGTTGAATTCTATTTACTAATATTTTGCTCAGTATTTTTGCATCTATGCCCATACTGGGACCAATATGGCCTGTATATACAGGGATATTGGCCTATAGCTTTCTTTTTCTCTAGTGTCTCTGTGGTTTTGATATGAGGCTAATTACTGGACTTGTAAAATATACTTGGAAGTTTTTATAACTCTTCTAGATTTTTTTATAGTTTAAAGAGAATACATATTAACTGTTCTCTAAATGTTTGACAAAATTCACCAGTGAAAGCATCTGGTCCTAGACTTTTTTGTTGGGTATTATTATTATTATTATTATTACTATTACTGATTCAATTCATTACTATAATTGGTCTGTTCAGAATTTCTAATTCTCTTTGATTAAGTTTTGGAAAATTATACATTTCTGGAAACTTATTCTCCTGAGTTGTCTAATTTTTTTGCATATAATTTTCCATACTAGTCTTGTAATCTGTATTTCATTGGTGTCAATTGTTACTTCTTTTCTTTTGTTTCTGATTTTACTTATTGAGTCCTCTATGTTTTGTTTTGTTTTGTTTTGTTTTTCCTTCATTACTCTGGCTAAAGGTTTATCAACTTTGTTTATCTTTTCAAATAAAAAGCTCTTGATTTCAGTGATCTTTTCCATTAAAAAAAATTATTATTTTTTTAGAAAGAGAGACAGAGAGACAGCGCATGAGTGGGGTAGGGACACAGAGAGAGGAAGACACAGAATTCAAAGCAGGATCCAGGCTCTGAGCTGTCAGCACAGAGCCTGGCACAGGACTCAAACCCATGAACTGTGAGATCATGATCTGAGCCAAAGTAGAACACTTAGCCTACTGAGCCACCCAGGTGCCCCTTCTATTGTTTTTTTAGTCTCTATTTCATTTATTTCTTTTTTCATCTTTATTACATCCTTCTACAAACCTTGGCTTTGTTTGTTCTTTTTTTAGTCTTTTAGGTGTAAGGTATAATATTTTTCTTGTTTATTGAGGTAAGCCTGCGTTGTTATAAATTTCCCTCATAGGACTGCTTTTGTTGAGTCCCAAAAATTTAGGACCCTTGTCTTCTCATGGTCATTTTTTGCATGTATTTTTTTAAATTTTCTCTTTGGTTTCTTTATTCACTCATTTGTTGTTTATTTGCATGATGTTTCCTCTTCACATATTTGGAGTTTCTTTTCCATTTTTTTTCTTTTGATCGATTAGTTTTATAGTGTTGTGATTGGAAAAGATACACGAAATGATTTCAGTCTTCTTGAATTTACTGAGACTTGTTTTGTGGCCTAACATGTGATCTATGAGAATATTCAATATGCTCTAAAAAAGAATGTGTATTTTATTGTTTTTGGATGGAATATTCTGTATATATCTGTCATGTCCATCTGGTCTAATGTGTCATTCAAAGGCAGTTTATTGATATTCTGCCAAGGTGATATATCCATTACTATAAGTGGGGTACTGAAGCCCCTTACTTTACTATATTACTGTCAAATTTTCCTTTTATGCCTGTGAGTATTTTTTAAATGTATTTAGTGTGCCATTGTTGGGTACATAGATATTTACAATTATTATATCCTCTTCTTGGATTTAGTGTTCTGTTTTTGAGAGACAGCAAGCAGGTGAGGGGCAGAGGGACAGGGAGAGAGAGAATATCTTAAGCATTTGCTACCTATTCTTCTAGCACTGTGTCACACCCACAACTTATCCTAGGGACTCAACCACTCCAAGCCAGATACTTTGGGCACTGGGCTGAGGACAAATTTTGTTAAATCCATGCACATAACCCAGCTTCCAGGTTCACAGACATCAACACATGCCACTCCCAGACTCATGCACCAGGTAACCTAGTGTTCAGCTTCCAGCCACTGCAGCACAGCAGGAGATCCAGTAGAGGACTAGTGGCCCAATGCAAGCTTTGCTAACACTGATGACTTGCTCCAAAGTTCCCCAGCAGGCACACCTTTAGGCACACCCTAAGAGTTGGCATGCCTGGGTCCCACTAATATCACAAAGAGAAAACAGAACCTGAAACAGGCGAAAAGTAAGTGCAGATGACTGCGCTGAAAGGAAAAGTGACTCAGACACAACTGTAGGGCATAAGGAACACACTTAGGATACCTCCTGAAGTTTCAGTTTCTGGTGACAGGACACATGGTAATGGAAGGCATTCCAGGACCCCTTCTTCATAAAATCACTATTTTCAAGAGCAGAAGACATAGCTGACTTTATTAACACAAACAGATACAGAGAGATAGACAAAATGAGTAGAGAGAGAAAATTATCCTAAATTAAAGAAAAGGACAAGGCCCTGGTCAGAGATCTAAGCAAAACAGATATAAGTAACAAGCTTGACAGAGAATTTAAAACAATGATCATCAGGATACTCAATGGACTTGAGAAGAGTAGAAGACATGAGTGAGATACTTAACACAGAGATAGAGGGCTCACAAAACAAAATGAAAGACATGCTTGATGGAATGAACACTAGGTTGAAATAATTTAGTGGCCTAGAAGATAGAGTACTGGATAGTAATCAAGCTGAAAAAAAGAGAGAGAAAAGAACTATTCAAAACTTAGGGAATTCAGTGACTCCACCAAATGTAATAACATTCATATTATAGGAGTCCCAGAAGAAGAGCGAGAAAAGGAGGCAGAAAATTTATTTGAGTAAATAATATGTGAAAACTTCCATAATCTGAGGAACGAAACATATATCCAGATCCAAGGGGCACAGAGAACTCCCATCAAAATCAACAAAAGCATACCTATACCAAGATATATTAAATTGCCAAAATATAGAGATAAATCAAAATTTAAAAGAAGCAAGACAAAAGAAAATAGGAGCTTATAAGAGAAAACCATTAAGGCTAGCTGGAGATTTCTCAACACAAGATTTGTAAGTCAGAAGGGAATGACACGATGTATTCAAAGTGCTGAATGGGAAAAAATTTGCAGCCAAGAAAACTCTGTCCAGCAAGCCTATTATTCAGAATAGGAGAGATAAAGAGTTTCTCAGACAAAGAAAAACTAAAGAAGTTCATGACCACTAAACCAGGCTTGCAAGAAATATTAAAGGAAATATTTCCACTCTCTTCTGAGTGGAAAAGAGAGGACAAAAGTGACAGTATAAAGTTAGGAAACAAAAAAACAGTCAAAATAAATACTTCTGTGGGGTACCTGGGTGGTTCTGTCGGTTAAGCATCCGACTTTGGCTCAGGTCATGATCTCAGGTTTTGTGAGTTTGAGCCCCACATCGGGCTCTGTGCTGACAGCTCAGAGCCTGGAGCCTGCTTTGGATTCTGTGTCTTCCCATCTCTCAGCCCCCCCTCTGCTCATGCTCTGTCTCTCTCTGTCTCTCAATAATAAACAAATGTTGAAAAAAATTTTAAATACTTCTGTAAAAAATAAGTGAAAAACTGACAAAATAAAATGATATAAAATAAATAAAAATAAAAATACAAGGATATAAAATATAGTAATACATAAAACGTGGGAATAGGAAGAGTAAAGAATGGGTTCCACTTAAATTACCATCAATTTAACGTAGACTGATATAGGCAGAAGAGTTTATATGCAAACCTAATGATAAGCATATATTGAAAAACACCAAAGAATATGCAAAGAATAAAGAGAAACAAGTCAAAATATATCACCAAAGACAATCAGCAAAATATGAAAGAGAGAAAAACAAGAAAGGATCTGGGAAAATCTTCAGAAAAAAAACACAAAACAAATAATATAATGACAATAATTACATATCTATCAATAATTACTTTGAATGTAAAAGGACTAAACACTCCAAACAAAAGACATAAGGTGATAAAATGAATTTTAAAAAGAAAGCAAGACCCATCTGCATGCTGCCCACAAGAGACTCATTTTAGACCTAAACACACATGAAGATTGGAAATGAGGGAATGGGGAAACACTTATCATAAAAATACATGTAAAAAGTAAGTCAGAGTAGCAATACTTATATTGGACAAAATTAGACTTTAAAACAAAGACTGTAACAAGATACAAAGAAGGGGAGTATAAAATTTAAAAAAAAAAAAGGTAATCCAACAAGAAGATTATTGTAAATACTACAACATAGAACTAACATAGAAACACCCAAATACATAAGACAATTAATAACAAACTTAAAGGAATGAATCAGTAATAAAGCAATAACAGTAAGGGACTTTAACACCCCACTTACATCAATGGATAGATCATCTATACATAAAGTTAACAAGGAAACAATGGGTTTGAATGACAAACTGGACTAGAGGACTTAACAGATATATTCAGAAAATTCCATCCCAAAGCAGCAGAATACACATTTTTTTCAAGTGTACACAGAACATTCTCCAGAATAGATCACATATTACCCCAAAATCCCCCCCTCAACAAATACCAGAAGATTGAAGTCATACCATGCATCTTTTATGATCACAATGCTATCAAGCTAGAAAATAACCACAAGAAAAAATCTGGAAGGACAACAAATAAATGAAGGTTAAATAGCATGCTACTGCACAATTAATGAGTTGATCAGGATATAAAGAAAAAAAAATTAAAAATACATGGAAAGAAATGAAAATAAAATGGTACCAAACCTTTGGAATGCAGCAAAAGCTGTTCTAAGAGGGAAGCATATAGCACTACAGGTCTACCTCAAGAAGAAAGAAAAATCACAAATAAATAACCTACCCTTGGATGCCTGGGTGGCTCAATTCGTTAAGCATCTGACTCTTGGTTTCAGCTCAGGTCATGATTTCATGAGTTTGTGAGTTTGATCCCTGCATCAGACTCCATGGTGACAGTGTGGAGCCTATTTGGTGTTCTCTCTCTCTCTCTCTCTCTCTCTCTCTCTCTCTCTCTCCCTATCTCTCTCTCTCTCTCTCTCTCTCTCTCTCTGTTACTCCTCCCTCTCTCTCTCTCTCTCTTAGGATAAATAAATAAACTTAAAAAAATAATAATCTACCCTTGCACCTATAGCAGCTAGAAAAAGAACAAACAAAACCTCAAACCAGCATAAAAAGGGAAATAATAAAGACTAGAGCAGAAATAAATGATACAGAAAACAACAACAACAACAACAAAAAGAACAAGAAAAGGATGTACACTCACACTACTTTTATTTAACATAGTAGTGGAAGTCTTAACTGCAGTAATCAAATAAATAAATAAATAAATAAATAAATGCCATCTAAACTGGTAAAGAAGAAGTAGAACTTTCACTATTTTCATATGACATACTCTATATAGAAAACCTGAAAGACTCCACCAAAAATAAAACTACTAGAACAGATAAACAAATTCAGTACAGTTGCAGGATTCAAAATCAATGTACAGAAATCTATTGCATTTCTATACATCAATAATGAAGCAGCAGAAAGAGAAATTAAGAAAACAATCCCATTTAGAATGACATGCAAAATAACAAGATACCTAAGAATAAACATAACCAAAGAGGTGAAACACGGAAAAGTATGAAATGCTGAAGAAAGAAACTGAAGATGACATAAAGAAATGGAAAGATTTCTATGCTTACAGATTGGAAGAACAAATATTCATAAAATGTCTATAATACCCAAAACAGTCTACACATTTAATGCAATCCCTATCAAAATACCACCAGAATTTTTCACAGAACTAGAATAAACAATTCTCAAATTTGCATGGAGCCACAAAAGACCCTCAATAACCAATAGAAAAGCTGGTGACATGACAATTCCAGACTTGAAGGTATATTCTATAGCTGTATAATCCAAACGGTATGGTACTGGCACAAAAATAGACATGTAGATCAATAGAACAGAATAGAAAACCCAGAAATAGACCCACACTTATACGGGCAATTTAATATCCAATGGGAAAAAGACACTCTCTTCAACAAATGGTGCTGGGAAAACTATACAGCAACATGCAAAAGAAGGCAACTGGACCACTTTCTTTCACCGTACACAAAAATGAATTCAAAATGGATGAGGGGCACCTAGATGGCTCAGTCAGTTGAGCATCTGACTTCAGCTCAGGTCATGATCGCACAGCTCGTGGGTTCAAGCCCCGCATCAGGCTCTAAAGCCTGTTTCACATTCTGTATTACCCTCTCTCTCTCTGCCCCTCCCCCACTTGTGCTCTCCTTCTCTCTCAAAAATAAATAAATAAGCATTAAAAATTTTTAAATTCAAAGTGTGTGAAAGACCTAAATGTGAGACCTGAAACCATGAAAACCTTGAAGAGAATAGAGGAAGTAACTTCTTTGATACTGTTGATAGCGACTTCTCTCTAGATATGTCTCCTGAGGCAAGGGAAACAAAAGCAAAAATGAACTATTAGTACTTCATCAAAATAATAAGCTTCTGCAGAGTGAAGAAAATAACAAAATTAAAAAGCAAGATATGGATTGGGAGAAGATATCTGCATCTGCATACGACATATAGGAAAGGGTGAGTATCCAAAACATATAAAGAGCTTATACAACTCAACACCCAAAAAAACAAATAATCAAATTTAAAAATGAACAGAAATATGAACAAACATTTCTCCAAAGACATACAGACACATGAAACGATGTTCACCATCACTTCCTATCTGGGAAATGCAAATGAAACCACCATTAGATATCACTTTACAACTGTCAGAATTGCTAGAATAAAAAAGACAGGAAATAACAAGTATTTATGAGAATGTGGAGAAAAAGGAATCTTCATGCATTGTTGGTGGGAATGTCAAATCGTGCAGCCAACTGTGGAAAATTTTTTCCATTTGGCCTCATATCAATTACCTACCCTTCTCTGATCTCTGCTCTCTGCCAGGGAAAGCTGATCCTTATGGACTGTAGCTCAGATTATTTGCTTGCTGAATTCTAATTGGAGTTCCTGAGTCTAGGCAATTCAAGACACCAGAAAGACATGGAAAAAATTGGAATGAAAGTCATCAGGATAATTTCTCCCTACTTTGTCCCTGTTTAATTACATCTCTGAGAGTAGCTACTTCCTTACAGCATGTGAAAAGCATCTCCATCTACAACTGTCAGTCTTCCTCTACATGGATGACACTTTCTCCTTCCATTTGTCTTTGAGGCAGTGAGGAACATGCTCCCCCATGAGGCTAACTTCTGGATGCTTCACTATCCCTTCTGTATTTCTAGATTCCCATTCAAAATGGTAGGTATATGAAATCTATAGGGGCACCTGGCTGGCTCAGTCGGTTAAGCGTCTTCATTAGACTCACTTTATCTAAACCACCTAGGATGATTTCTCTTACATGTAAAGTCCCTCCTCACTCCATACTTAAATGGCTTCTAATGGTATCATTGAACCACCAAGCTGCCAGACTACTTTTTGCCTAAAAAACATAGCCTAACTATATTTAAACAATTATTGCACAGGTTTCCTGTTCCTTGCACCAAAACTCATTCCACTCTCTTATATAGGCTTTATATATTTTTAATTTTTTAACATTTATTCATTTTGGAGAGTGAGAGAGACAGAACATGAGTGGGGGAGGGGCAGATAGAAAGAGGGATACACATAATCTGAAGCAAGCTCCAGGATCTGAGCTGTCAGCACAGAGCCTGATGCAGGGCTCGAACTCATGGACTGCGTGATCATGACCTGAGCTGAAGTCAGATGCTTAACCGACTGAGCCAGCAAGGTGCCCCTATAGATTTCATATTAAATGCAACTTCCTCTGGGAATAAGTCCCTCTCAGTACTGTCATTTTTGCATTGCCTGTAAACCCCCATTGCATTCACTATCTCTCTCTCTCTTGCTATTTTCTACTTTTTAATTATCTTCAGAAGTTCTGTTCAGTTCAGAAGTACTGTTCTATGGTATTCTTCATTGATCATCAGAATTGTATTTCTATTTTGTTTTGTTTGATAAACATGAACTTTAATCTTATTTTTTTTATTTAAACTTTAATTGTTAACAGACAGTGCAATATGATTTCAGGAGTAGAATTCAGTGATTTATCACTTACATACAACACTCAGGGTTCATTACAAGTGCCCTCCTTAGTACCCATCACCCATCTAGCTCATCCCTCACCTCTTCCCTCCATAAACCCTCAGTTTTTTCTCTATCATTAAGAGTCCCTTGTTTGTTTCCCTCTCTCCTACCCCCCCCTTCCCATATATTCATCTGTTTTGTTTCTTAAATTCCACATATGAGTGAAATCATATGGTAATTGTCTTTTTCTGACTGACTTATTTCACTTAGCATAACACATTCTAGCTCTATCCATGGGGAAAAAAAAGAATTGTAATTTTAGAAAAGCATTAGTTCAAAAGAATTATAAGCACTTATTAACATTGACTGAAAATACATAAATGAAACAATTATGAAATCCAAGTAAACATTTTAAAATTATTAAGACTTTATACCAGTTTTGCAAAGATAAGTCAATTTCTGTAAATATAATAATACTATTCATTAGAATAATAACCTTAATTAAAATTTTTCATATAATTTTTAAAGTAAATGCAGAAAAAAACATTTGGTACAATTCACCAGAAATTTGTGATTTTTTTAAAATCTCAGAAAATCAGAAATGAAATGGATATCCTTGTATCTATTAAGAATTATATACCAAAACCAATTTTAATAATATATTTAGTGAAAAAAACTGGAAAACGTTCCTTTTAAGACTACAAAAAAAAAAAAAGAAAAGAAAAAAAAAGACTTCCTGCCATTACTGATTCTACTAAAGACTCTTTGAATGGCCCAGGTCAATATAAGCTAGGAGAAAACACAGTTAATGAACAATTCAAAATTATGAAATATTTAACTGAATTTTACACTTTACTTGTTATTGCTGGTATATAAGGAATCTGCTTAATGTAGCACTGTTATATAAATATTTATTTATGCTTAATATGGGATTGTTACCTAACCAATTTACTGAACCTAACCTAATCATTATTTATTTGATTGATTCAATTATCCAACAAGTATTTATGCAGCCTATTGTAAGCAAATGACATTCTCTTTTAAGTTAGAATAGAAATGATGGCAAACTAATTTGAGGGGCATTAAGGAGACATATCCATGGATATAATGACTAATTTGATATAGAAAGTGAGAGAGGAGAGGATTCACAATGTCTCTTTTGTTTCTGGTCGAGGCAGTCAAGCAGAAACTATTTTTTCTTGTTTTATTGTATTTTACAGGGACATAATATAATGATTCCTATAGTGAGAAAAAATACTTGGTGGAAAAGTGAGAAAAGGACTTCAGTAAGATGTGTAGGCTTCTGAGCTATAAATAGTCCTGAAAGTACTACACCTGTGGAGTAAGGATGTAATTCATAATTCCCACTACTTATGTCTTAGTAGATGTGGCAGCCTATTGCCTTCAGTGATATTATAGCCATTTTCCTTTTTACAAAGAGTGAGAGGAATCCCTATAGGAATTAACTAGAAGGTAACCTCCCAATTTTTAACTCAGGTTGGCTTTTAGCAAAATATATTTATGGAATGTGAAATACAAATTCAGCCCACCTTACTATATCCATATAAATTAACTTGATCAACAAAGTTGATTTGTTGAAGCAGATTTTTAAAAATCTTTAATTAAAATTTTTTATTTAAAAAATAAATACCACTATTGTGAAGAGAGCTGGCATCATGGTACCAAAGAAATAGTTGAAATAATTATGCATTCATTCAAAGAAGCTGTACACCACACAAAGGCAGTCTTTGACTTACAATGATTTGATTTACAATTGTTCGACATTACAATGGTGCAAAAATGATATGCATTCAGTAGAAATCATACTTTTAAGTTTTGATCTTTTGTCAGGATAGCAATATGTGGTGCAATACTCTCATGATGCTGGGCAGCAAGAACAAGCCAAGGTGCAGCTCCCAGTCAGCCATGTGATCACAAAGGTAAATAACTGATACACTTACAACCATTCTGTACCCATGCAACCATTCTGTTTTTAACATTCAGTGTATCATTCAATAAACTGCATGAGATAATTAATACTTTATTATAAAATGGGCTTTGTTCTAGATAATTTTTCCCAACTGTATGCTATTATAAGTATTCTGAGTTTGCTTAAGGTAGGTTAGGCTAAGCTATGATGTCTGATAAATTAGACGTATAAAGTATATTTTTTACTTAAAATATTTTAAATTTATGGTGGATTTATTATGGTATAATCCCACTGTAAATTGAGGAAAACTTGTGGTCTATTCCACATGTTGAAAATATTTAGGTGAAGGGAAGATTATATTGTCAAAGGATATTTTTTTCTGGCTCTATAGGCCAAATCCCAAATCAATAAGGTTGAATTAGTAGAAAGGCAAATTTCTAGCTTAATCTAATTTAAACAACAATATAATGAGTATATATTTCAAAATGTGGAGTATTACCTTGGGATAAAACACATTTTGTGGGAATATTGAAACAATTTTGAATGACCACTATTCAAAAGTACTTGACAGGGATTTGTATACTAGATAAATGAGGTCAGATGCCCTGTAAGATACCTATGAACTTGGATTTTGTACATTCTAAATAAACAATCTGAAACTAAAAGTAATCCCCAAATTATATTCAGAAATTCTTTTTTCACATTTTCAGGCTATAAAACATTACTTTATCTAACTCCATTTTCACAATAGCCTCTCAACTCTATAGGATGGGTATTTTCATACCCACTGAAAATAATAATGACAGTAAGAGAAACTACATGAGTTAACCATTGTCATGTAGCTAGTCATTGGTAGAGTGAAGACAGATGATCAGTAGCTAAACTTCTCGTTTACCTAATCCTTGTAAGTAAGCTATAAAAATATAATAACATGATAAAATACATACGGACACAGGAGTTTGGCTACTCAGAAATAAAATAAACTTTACCATTTCTTCAGAATTAAAAGCATATCATGGTTTGCTTCCATTAAGCAATTCTCCAGTTTCCATCATCTCTTCAAATTCCTTTTTCTTTAATCTTTCCCTATCATCTTCCTCAGTGCCCCTTTCATGTCTTTGTTACGTAATGTGTAGATGAAAGGATTTAGAGTTGGAGTGACAATTCCGTAGAGCAAGGCCATTAACTTGTCCCAGTCCTGGGAGGTGGCTGCAGTGGGCTGCAGATAAGTGGGCATAGCAGTGCCATAGAAGAGAAACACCACCACCAGATGTGAAGAGCAAGTCCCAAGGGCCTTTTGGCGGCCTTCATGCGACTGGATCTTCCACATAGCCTGAGCAATGCAGATGTAGGAAATAAGAATGAGAGAGGCACCAGCAGTAAAAATGCGTTAACCAGGAAGAGTTCCATCTGATTAAATGTGGTATCCACACAAGCAAGTTTGAGGAGAACTGGTGCTTCACAGAAGATATGGTCTATAACATTCCTTCCACAAAGAGGAACCTGTGTGATGAACACAGTCTGCACCAGTGAGCTAACCAAGCTGGTCAGCCAGGTTATGGCCACCATTTGCCAACTGAGGCGTGGATGCAGGAGAACGGTGTAGTGCAAAGGCCAGCATACTGCCACATAGCGGTCAACAGCCATGACTGCAAGGAGAATGCATTCTGTGGAACCCATTGCCAAGGACACATACAGCTGACCAACACAGCCTCCATAGGTTATTGTCTTTTCTGGACACTGCAGGTTAAACAGCAGCTGGGGAACTGTGCTGGTGGTGTAGCAGAGGTCCATTAAAGACAAGTGAGTGAAGAAAAAATACATTGGGGTGTGGAGCCAGGGATCCAGATGAGCCAATATAATGATGGCGATATTGCCAAGCAGAGTCAACAAGTAGAAAAACAGGATGATAACAAAAAGGGTCATCTTTAACAGAGGTTGCTCAGAGAAGCCCAACAGGAAAAATCCATCAAAGGAGCTGACATTAGGAATAACCATTACTTTTCATTGCATTTAGACAGAATAGAAATCTATTATACTCTCATCATCTTTCCTAGGTTCCAACCTAAAAGACGCAAAGAGAGCACATCCCTCTCTGAACCATAAATAATCACTGAAAATTTAAACTCTTAACTCTCTCTTATGCTTACATTAATATCTTCTTCCTGCCTTCCTTAGAATTTTTTTTTCATTTGCTCATTTTATATATCTACACTATCTGGAAACTTGTCTTCTCCATTTCTTTTCTTTGTCTTCAAATATGCACATATCTCCCCCAGTTTGAAAATTGAAAACAGAGATTTTCATTCTGAACCTAGCTAAGGACCTCAGATATGTTGCAGCTTACTTGGAGCTTTATCAGAAGTTTCCGTATGCCAGTTCCTATTGCCAAAGAAATTCTTTAAAAAGGGTCTTAGAATAGGCAGGAAAATAAAAATACATTTGGCCACTTTAAAATGGATTATGTTTGTATACACCATCCCTATTTTACTTTCTTAATATTTTTTAAACTTTGGTTTATACTTTCTGAAAAATTCAATCAAATTATAGAGTGTTCTATGATACTTTTTATCTATATAATAACATTCATGTAATGGAAAAGGACAGAATTCTTTATTCATGTCAAATCCAAATATTGTTTTCAAGTTAGCACTTCCTCCATTACAGAGTGAATAGATTGGCAGTTTTGGATCTATGTGCAAATAATTCATTCAGTCGATTCACACCAAAGAAACATATATCTGTCTGGTAAAATACTGAAAAACAATCTTATTAACGTCCCTTAAATCAAATTAATAACAGAAAACTTTATTCAATTATGTATTGTTATTAAAAAAAATCCATGAACAGTTGCGTTAGTTTCCATAGAGCTTCTTATCTAAGATCTATGGACACATACACATGAAGAGAAAAAAGAGCGATTAATACTGACATTTGTTTTACCTGAGGTGAAAAGGCAGACATCAGGAAAGACAAAATAAATCTACTCCTGAAAGGATTATACTCTCCTTTGTCTCTAAATTGAGAGTATAAAGAAGTAACAAAGAGGAAAATGGAGTGTGTTTACTTGGCCAAGGTCACTGGGGCAAAGAACCCTAAGGAAGCAATTAAGACTTGTGCTCACTAGTGTATAGTTAGTCAGGAATCACTTAGGGAAAAGGATGGCTATAGGGCAGATATTTCTGTCAGTCAAATCTTGCTACTTAGCAAGGAATTACGTGCAGTTTTCAGAATCCAAATAAGAGGAATAAATGGTATGAGGCATTACCTACATTTGGAATCTCTAACATTTTCCAAACCTCTGTTCAAAATGCATCTTCTACAGACACAGTTTTAACTACTATAATAACCCCATTCCTCTAAATAAAATGAGAAATGTAAAATGTCTTACTGGAATGTCTGGTGTAGGTAACATCATTGAAATAGGCTTACAAAAGTATTTAAGTTCGGTATGAACTATTATGCAAGCTTAATCACAACACTCAGACTAACAAGCATAAATAATCCCAAACAACATGAGTATACAACTTTGGGGCAAAAACCAAGTTGGAAGATGATGAGAGTGTCACACATGATTCCCCTGTCTGTGAAAAAGGCATCAATTTAGAAGAAAAACATATGAGCAATTCTAGGAATGCACATGTACATGCACATACATATGTATACATGAGGCTGGGCTCCATGTCACTTTCTGACAAGATCTTCACAGACATTTTCCACTTGTTCAAAGACATACCACCTTGAGAGTCCCTGTTTTCTAAAACTTTTCATGCTCAGACTCCTGGAAGTACTCACTGACTGCAGATTATTTTATCTATGTAGTCACAAACTCTCTCAGAGCCAAGGATCGGCATGTGTTTTTTCTTTCCCAAGTTTAGAACTTGTTTAGAATTATTTTCCTTTTCGTTTTAAATTTTGTTGCGTTGTGACCAGACAACTGTTGTGGGGTAAGTGCTTGTGTTTTAAAAGGTGTTATTATCAGGACGCCTGGGTAGTTCAGTCAGTTAAGCATCTGACTCTTGGTTTCAGCTCTGGTCATGACCTCACGATTTGTGATTTGAGCCTAGGATTGGGCTCTGCTCTGACAGCACAGAGCCTACTTGGGAGTTTCTTTCTCTCTCTGCTCCTCCCCTGCTTGTGCTCTTTCTCTCTCTCAAAATAATCATTTTATAAAAGTTTTATTATCAATTATTATCATCATTATTATTTTAGTATTTATTTTTATCAACATTATTATATATAAGGCTAATGCCAGTTTATTTAAACCTAAAAACCAGATAATTGTGTCCCGTCCAAGAAGGTTATGTTGGAAGACACTGAATTGAATTCCTCCACACACACCAAACCTACACCTATATGGAAAGCAATTCCTCTTGAAGAAAAGCTGAGGACTAACTGAACAGCTTCTGTACAACAAAAGAAAGAGAGACCACACAGAGAATAACAAGAAAGATCGAGACAATAATACAAGGAACCCTCACTCCTGATGCTGCAAACTTTAAATCTTTTTTTTTAATGTTTCTTTATTTTTGAGAGAGAGTGAGAGAGTGTGAGCAAGGGAGGGGCAGAGAGAGGGAGACACAGGATCTGAAGCAGGTTACAGGCTCCGGGCTGTCAGCACAGAGCCCAATTCGGGGCTCGAACTCACAAACCACGAGGTCATGACCTGAGGTCATACGTTTAACTGTCTGAGCCACCCAGGTGCCCCTGATGCTGCAAATTTTATAGGGAAGGATGGTACTGAGGGACTATGAGCCAATTCATCTTCTCTGGGGTACATAAAAAAGTGCCACAGTTTAAAACAGCAACTAGTATATAAAAGATCTAGCCTTAGAACTCCACCAAATAGCAAAGGAGCTGCTGGAACTCTCCATATTGAAGGGCTAATGAGCATCATGGTTTGTTTTCCTCATTCACCTTGATACTGGAGAAAAGACATGGTTCTAGGGGTTACGACTCATCTGTCACCTCAGCAAGGTCCATGCCCCTGCCCCATACTAGTCCCAGATGCCCTGAGGCACATTAAAAAAAAAAGCTGTACTTTAAAGTGCAACTAGAATAAAAATAAATCAGCCCTAGAACTTTACTAAGTGGTGAAGTTGCTGCTGGAACTCTTCTGTTGGTCAGAGGACCTGAAAGCACCACGGTTTCCATTCCTCATCCACCTTGATAGTGCAGATGGATACTGGGTTCCAGGCACCATATCCAGCCGGCTGCCTCAACAAGCCCTGGGCACCTCACCCAAGATGAACCCCAGACACCATGGGGCACACAGAAAAAACTGTAAAAGAACAGTTGTACAAGAACAACTAGACTATAAAAGAGCCAGCCCTAGAATTCCTCCAAACAGTGGAGGAACTACTGGAACACCCTCTGTGTTGAAGTTTTGGTGAGTAATATGGTTTACCTTCCCTCTCCAACCTCAGAGCATGGATAAAGCAAGTTTGGATGCCACAGCTGGCCCGCTGCCCAGTAAGCTCCTACCCGTAGCCCACACCAACACTACCCATCCTACCAAGGTGTCCCTAGCACTGCGCACACTGGGTTGCCTCTGGTCAGCACTCACTACAGCTTCAGCCAAGGCGATGACGTGGCCCTGGGGCAAAGCACCCTGGAACACTCCAGGCCCACACCATTTTGGTTCCAGACAGTTTGCTAGGGCATTTCCTGAAGCAGAGTGCTTCAGATCTCACTGGCCCAACAAGGCAACCCATAGATGGAGTGATCTATGAGCCCTCAGTTCATACTTGCCTTAGTTCCAGCCTCCCCACCAGGCCACCCCCTGCTCTAAGCACCCTAGACCATCTGCCCACACCCTGCTTCAGCCCCAGCCACCCCAGGAGGACACCCTTTATATGGAGTGCTCTAGGACACTGAGGAGCCCATCCATCTTCAGCCCCAATAATCCCACCAGGACACACCCTGCACTGAGCACCTCAGGACACCCCAGCTTGCAACCACTTCAGCTATAGCTGTACTCCCATAGCACCCTCTGCACAGAGAGGGCTGGGACCACCCCAACCCATGCTCACTTCAGCTATAGCTGTCCTGCCAGTGTGCACCCTATGCAGAGTGATAGGGTGGAATCACTGGCCTGAGCTCTATCTCAGCTACAGCCCCACAACCAGGGGGCCATCTGCACAGAGAGCCCCAGGTCACCCTAGTTTACCCCTACATTGGCTTCAGCAGTCTTGCCAGGTGACTTCTGTGCAGAGAATACAGGGGCTGCCCCAGCCTGCACCCACTCAGACTACATCCTACCAGTGCATACTGTGCACAGAAAGCCTCAAGATGCCCTGGCTTATCCCCACACCAGTTTCAGCTGTCCTGCAAGGGTGTAATCTGCAAGGAGAGCCCCAGGATCTACCCCAGCCCATGCTCACTTCAGGTTTGGCTATTCCACCATGGCCACCCCAGCACAGAGTGCCCCAGGATCCCTGCCCATGCCAGACACAGATCCAGATAATCAGCTAGTCACTAGACTCGCACTGTATATACAGATAAAATCCTACAAAAGACTATTTTTTTCCACTGTAGGAGAAATAGCTGTTTCATATAATTCATAGAAACAAACCCAAAAGTTAAGCAAAATAAGGATATGGGAGTATAAGCTCCAAACAAAAGAATAAGACAAAACCCAGAAAAATAACTGAATGAAACCGAGAAAAGCAATATGCCTGATAGAGTTTAAAGTAATGATCCTAAAAATGCTCACTGGACTAGAGAGAAAAGTGGGACAACTCAGTGAGAACTTCAAAAAGATAGAAAAAAAAATTTAAATCAAAGTTGAAGAATATAATAACTGAAATAAAAAAAAATATACTAGAAGGAGTCAACAGTAGATTAGTGAATACATAAAAAACAGATCAGTGATCTGGAAGATAGGATAATGGAAAACACCTAAGCAGGATGAAAAGCAGAACAAAGAATTTTTAAAAATGAGAATAGGTTAAGGAATCTTTTGGACAACATCAAACAAAGAAGCAGTCACATTGTAAGTGCTCCACAAAAATAAGAGAGAGAGAAAGAGGCGGAAAATTTATTTAAAGAAATAATAGCTGAAAACAACTAAATGGGGCAAGGGAACAGAAATCCAGGTCCAGGAATCACAGAATTCAAACTAAGATGAACCCAGAAGGTTCTCACCATAGCACATAATAATAGTCAAAAATTAAAGGTGAAGAGAGAATTTTAAAAGCAGGATGAGAGAAGCAACTGGTATCAAGGAAACACCATAAGACTATCAGTTCATTTTCATCAGAAAGTTTATAGACCAGAAGGGAGGGAATGGCCATAATATATTCAAAATTCTGTAAGGAAAAACCTACAACTAAGAATACTTTACCCTGTAGATTATTATTCTGATATTTATTTATCTTGAGAGAGAGAGAGAAAGATCGTGAGCTGGGGAGGGGCAGAGAAAGAGGGAAAGAAAGAACTGTGAGAAGGCTCTGTGCCATCAGAGCAGAGCCCAATGCAAGACTCAATCTCACAAACCATGAGATCATGACCTGAGCATGATTTTCTGCTTAGAAGATCTGTCCATTGATGTAAGGGGTGTGTTAATATCCCTACTAGTATTGTTTACCATTAATTTCTCTATTTACATTAATACTTGCTTTATATATTTAGGTACCTCAATGTTGGGTGCATAGATATTTACAATTTTTATACCCTCTTTTTGGATTGATCCCTTTATCATTATATAATGTCCTTTGTGTCTTGTCACAGTCTTTGTTTTCAGGTCTATTTTGTCTAAGTATTCCCACCCCAGGTTTTTTTTTTGTTTTTTTTTTCTTTTTTTCTTTTTCTTTTTCTTTTTTTTTTTAATCACTTCTATTTATGAGGCATATGTATTTTTTCTCCTTTCACTTTCAGGCTATCTTAGTCTGGTTTGTTTATTATAGGTGGCATATAGTTGAGTTCCACCACCTTATATCTTTTTTTTTAACTTTTTTTTAATGTTTATTTATGTTTGAGATACAGAGACAGAGTGTGAGTGGGGAAGGGTCAGAGAGAGGAGAAAGACACAGAATCTGAAGAGGCTCCAGGCTCTGAGCTGTCAGCACAGGGCTCAACGCCAGGCTCGAACTCACAAGCCCTGAGATCATGACCTGAGCCGAAGTCTGACGCCTAACCAACTGAGCCACCCAGACACCTCACTATATATTTTGATTGGAGAATTTAGATCATTTACATTTAATAGTTCTGTATGTATTGCCATTTTATTAATTGTTTTCTGATTGTCTTTGTAGTTCTTTCCTGCTCCTTTCTTCCCTTGCTCTCTTTTTTTTGGTGATTAGTGAGTTTTTCAGCTGTTGTGCTTGGGTTTATTTCTTCTTATTTTTTGTATATCTATTATAGGGTTTGAGTCTGTGGTTACTATGAATTCCATATGCAGGATCCTAAGTATACAACAGTTTACATTATTCATGGTCATTTAAATTTGAACACATTCTAAAATAACTTCTTTTTTACTCCCCTTTTCATGTTTATAAATACGTTGTTAAATTCTACATTTTTATTTATAAAAACCCGGCCGGGCTGCCCTGTCCCCATCCATGTTAACCCAAGTCTGCGTGCAGACCCCAGCTCCGTGGCTGCCCCTGGGAGCCTCCTGATAGCACAGCCTCATCTGCACCCTTCACTGAGGCCCTGGAGACAGCAGCTCCTGGAGCGCGGCCCTGCACAGGATCCCTGGGGGCGCCCCTGGATCTGGCGGTGGGGTACGGGGGTTCTCCCCTGAGACTTGCCCTAGGCACCCTAGGGACGGTGAGCAGAAGGAGCAGACGTGTCCCCTCTGCAGCTCGGGGCCCCCGCCTGAGCTGTAACTGACCAGTGTCTAGAACGAGTTGGAGGCGAGAGAAACGACTTAAGAGACCAGAGGCTCCGCGTCTGGATATTCACAGTTTACTTACTGCGATCTCTGCCTGGACTCGGCCATCCTTCTCAGAAAGGCGGCTGGAGAGCGCATAACCACAGGACATTGACAGGGCAGCCGCGCCCCCTAGAGGGCACTGTGCGGGCTTCCAACATGTTGAGAAAACCTCACAAGTTGGTGCACGCTGTTAAGGGGTTAATCACAGAAACAGCGAAGCATAGGAGTAGCCGGGGAACAAATTAGAGCAATGGAACATGGTTTCTCCTACCACACTGGGAAACCCTATAAAAATAGGTAACACCTGTCATAAACTACGGGACGGGAACTTAAAAATGAGATGCTCTCCCTGGGAGCCTTTTGGAACAAGGAATCAAAAGGCTTTCTTGAAAGTGCCTCCACTTTGATCTAGCTATTCCTTTTTTGTGTGTTAATCCTTAAGTTTCTGACAATCAAGAAGAGGAGTAGTAAATTAAAGGATTACACAGAAGCATTGGTTATCATAGCAAAATTAAGAAAAATATTCAATTGTTTAAACACACTAATAACATCCATATAATGGACTACTATGCAATTATTAAAAATGATACTGTGAAAGAATACAACCAATGGATCAATTGACAAATCACAAAGGGTACAAAAAAATACATGGAGGGGTGCCTGGGTGGGTACCTCAGTGGGTTGAGCATCTGTCTGAATCTTGATTGCAGCTCAGATCACGATCTCATGATTTGTGGGATGGAGCCCATCCAGCTGGCTGGCTCTGTGCTGACAGTGTGGAGCCTGCTTGGGATTCTCTCTCTCCCTCTCTCTCTGCCCCTCCCCGGCTTGTGTATACATGTGCTTGTGTTCTATCTTAAAATAAATAAATAAACTTTAAAATATACATAAAGACAAATGAAAATGAAAACACAAAATCCAAAATTTTGGAGAGGCAATAAAAGCAATTCTAAGATAAAAATACATAGCTACACAGGCACACCTTAACAAACAAAACACGCTCAAGCATTTAACTTCACACCTAAAGGAACTAGAAAAAGAATAATACACAAAGCCCAAGGTTATATTAGTTCCAGGAGTACAATACAATGATTCGACAATTCTACACATTACTGAGGGATCTTCAAGGTAAGTGCACTCTCAATCCCCTTCACCTATTTCACACATTTCCCGCCCCCTCTTCCCCACTGGCAACTGCCAGTTTGTTCTCTATATGTAAGAGTCTGGTTTATTTGTTTGTTTGTTTCATTTTTATCTGTTCATTTGTTTGTTTAAGTTCCAAATATGTTTGAAATCATATGGAAAATTCTAATGTTTTACAAATCATGAAGAATCAACAGTCACTGTCTTCCTGCAACTGAAGTCAAGCTTATTCTGTACACCATAGGACAGGCCAATAAGTCAAGAGGCACAATGTTGGGGTGAGAAAATGACTTTATTAGGAAGTCCAGCAAACTAGGAAGATGGCATACTATTTTCCTAAAGAACCATTTTCCTGTGGCATGAAATTTGAGCTTTTGTGTTAGCAAAAGGGGTATGCAGGAGGGGGCTCGAATCAAAAGATGACTGACATTTGCAAACATCCAAGGAAAGATATGTAACTTCTCAGTCCATGGTCAGCTGATCTTTGCATACAGAAATCTTGTCATGTCATTTCTGCAAATCTTAAACATAATATACTCATTTCTGTACATACTTTCTTTTTTCCTCAGGTGAAGAAGTAGTTTTCAGGTAAAAGCAGTTTTTGCAAATCTTAGCTGTAAGCAAAATTTCTTTAATTATTAACATGCCAACATGCGGGGTTAAGCAGAAGTTTCTAAGCTATAGCTCACAACTGTAAGGGAAATAGAAGCAACATGGTGTCAGACATGCTGTTTGTTTGTTTGTTTTTTTCTGTTACAATCCCATTATATAAGCTGCTTTATAACAATATATTACTGACCTTCATTCTGTGTTTTAATTTGAGTGATCCTGGCTTGCCGACCTCAAAGGGCCATGGACCTGGGGCGGCGAAGGAACTGAGAAAAAGAGAGGACAGTATAGCGAGGCACAGGGGACCCCGAGCTAACAGCCCGAGGTACCGAAGTTTATTGTACATCTTCTTATATACGTTTTCAGGAAAAACAGATCAGCAATGATTAACAGCAGAAGCTTAGGAAAGCATGTCAACAATGTACATCTGATTCAGCTATCCTACTTATCTTGAGTACCAGAGCAGTCTTGCAGATACATATGATCCGATAAGAATCTTTATGATAGAAGCAAAGACAAAGAAGGAAGTGAATGTTCTGTACTATATACAGTTGGCTTCCTTTGAGCAGAACATCCCTATCTGTCTACTAAAGAACAGACTGCATTTTCCAAGGGCAATTCACTCAAGTCCTTTCAGGTTATTTTTAACCTTATGATCTCGAGTTTTCTCAGAGATCTCAGAGGCTGAATGAATATGCACCTATGGTCATTGTGATGTTCTGTTTCCCACACTGGCATGTGAAATTTTTGATGTGTTCACAATAAAATTTTACTAATTACAATTTTTTTATTCATTGGTTTTACTTCAGCTATTCCTGAACTTTTGACAATTTCATTGAAATACATTTCACATCAAAAGAAAAATTATAAGAAAATATTTAACTATAGTCATGGTATGCATGGAGAAGTAATTAATATTGGAATATCCTAATGTCTGTGACTTAATTTTAAATGTTTCAAAAAACTAAAGTTAATTGATGAATAACTTTTCAGTCTCCAAAGAACCAGAACCAATAAGATCAACAGATCTTTATCTATCATCTATCATATTTATCTATCATCAATAATCTATTCTCCATTTATCTATCTATAGAGAGAGATTAAGGAATTGGCTCACACAATTGTAGGAACTGGTGTGTCTGAAATCCCTAAGATAGGTCTGCAGGCTGGAGATTCAGGTAAAAGCTAAAGGTGAAGTCTTGACCCTAAATTCTACAAGATAGCAGTCTGAGGGTTTGGTGGGGTTTCCATGTTGCAGTTTTAGAGAAAATTCCTTCTTTCCTGGATGATATCACTTTTTATTCTATTAAGACTTTTAACTGAATGGGTGAGCCCCACCTTCATTATAAACCATTATCTGCTTTACTCAAAGTCTACTTATTTAAATGTTAATCAGATATAAAATTATTTAGTAGCAAAATCCATACTGCTGTTTTGCCAAACATCTAGGCACCATAGCCTAGAGAAATAAACACATAAAATCAACCATCACAACCCACCTCCTGTCTATGTGGAATTCATACACATCTCTCTAACCAATACTAAATATCTAAATAAAGAAACTAATAGGCAAAATGGGTGAGGGTGGTCAAAAGCTAAAAATTTCCACTTGTATAGTAGGCATTTACCCAAATGATGCAAAAATATAATTCAAAGAGATACATACACTCCAATGTTTATAGCAGCATTATCAAAAATAGCCAAATTATGGAAAGAGTCCACATGTCCATCCACTGATGCATGGATAAAGAAGATGTGGTTATATACCTACAATGGAATATTAGTCATAAGTGCCATTTGCAATGACATGGATGGAGCTAGAGAGTATTATGTTAAGCGAAATAAGTCAGAGAAAGACAAATACCAGATGATTTCACTCATGTGTGGAATTTAAGAAACAAACAAACAACAACAACAACAAAAAAGGAACACAGGGGAGGGGAAGGGGAAGAGAGGAAAACCAAGAAACAGACTCAACTATAGAAAACAAACTGATGGTTACCAGAAGAGAGGTGAATGGGAGAATGAGTTAATTTGATAATGGGGATTAAGGAGGGAAATCTTTGTGACAACCACACAGTGTTGTATGCAAGTGTTGACTCACTAAATTGTACACCTGAAATTGATGTTATGCTGCGTATTCACTAACTGGAATTTAAATAAAAACTTGAAAAGAAAAAAAATCCAGTTATGAGATTTAAAAAATATCTTAGGTATGTAATATTAAGCATGACTTTGGTTAGTGAGACTTTATTGTATATTTGAAAGTTACTAAGAGAGTAAATCTTTGTTTTTAATATTTGTTTAAAAAATAGAGTGTGGGGGGCTGGGATCAGAGAGAGAGGGAGACAGAGAATCCCAATAAGGCTCCTCCACTCTGTCAGTGCAGGGCCTGATGTGGGGCCTGAACTCATGAACAATGAGATCTTGACCCGAGCCAAAATCAAGAGTTGCATGTTTAACCGACTCACTCATCCAGGTGCCTTTAACAAAGTAAATCTTAAAAGTTTTCATCACAAGACAAAAAAAAAAAATTAACTATCCTTGGGAATTTAACTATCTATGATGGATGTTAACTATATTTACTGTGATAATTGTTTTTCAGTATATACATATATCAAATTATGTTGTACATCTAAAGCTAATACAATGCAATATGTAAACTATATCTCAAATTAAAAAAAAAAAACTTAAAAACTAAAGAGTAAAAAACTCTCAGAGATTATCAGACTGGATTAGAAAAAAAAAGAATCTAGGGGTGCCTGGGTGGCTCAGTGGGTTAAGCATCTGACTTCAACTCTAGTCATGATCTCACAGTCCATGAGTTCGTGCCCCAGGTTAGGCTGTGTGCTGACAGCTCAGATCCTGGAGCCTGCTTTGGATTCTGTGTGTGTGTGTGTCTCTCTCTCTTCCCCTCCCCTACTCTCATTCTGTCTCTCTCTCCCCCTCTCAAAACTAAATATTTTTTAAAAATTAAGAAAAATGAAAAATGAAAACAATAATCTAACTATATGCTTTTTGAAAAAGATGTCTAAAACATAAGGACACATAAAAATTGAGAGGAAGGGGCACCCAGGTGGCTCAGTCAGGTAAACATCTGACTTCAGCTCAGGTCAGGATATCATGGTCCGTGAGTTCGAGCCCCATGTTGGGATATGTGCTGACAGTTCAGCCTGGAGACTGCTTCAGATTCTGTGTCTCCCTCTCTCTCTCTGCCCCTCCCCTGCTCTCTGTCTCTCTCTGTCTCTCACTTTCTCTTTGAAAAATAAACATTTTTTTTTAATTGAGAGGAAAATATTAGAAAGAGATAGGGGCACCTGCGTGGCTCAGTCGGTTAAGCGTCGGACATTGGCTCAGGTCCTGATCCCACAGTTTGTGGGTTCGAGCCCCACATCTGGCTCTGTGCTGACAGCTCAGAGCCTGGGGCCTGCTTCGGGTTCTATCTCCTTCTCTCTCTGACCCTCCCCTGCTTGCACTCTCTCTCTGTCTCTCTCTCTCTTTCTCTGTCTCTCTCAAAAATAAACATTAAATTTTTTTAAAGAAAAAGACAAATATGGCAAATATTAACCAAAATCAAACTGATGTGACTTTATTAATGGTATAAAAATAGACTTTAAGGGATTCCTCAATTAAAGAGGGTTACAATGACATACAATAACTCTAAAATTTTCATCCAGCTAAATAACATCTTTCAAAATATATAACTAAATTTGGTATAGTACAAGTGGACATTGACAAGCTTATCGTCATAATGAGAGATTATGAACACATTTCTCAGTAATTGGCAAATATAAAGAAAAAACAATAAATGTATAGAAGATTTGAACAACATAGCTAACCATATTTACTTAATGGAAGTATAGAGAACAAAACTAAAGCACTTTATTTTTTAGTTCAATATGGAATAATTTTTAAAATTGTCCACTATTACACCATAAAACAAATCCCAACAAATTTCAAAGAACTAGACATCTTTATCCAACAATGATTAATTAGAAATTAATAATAAAAAATTAAAATAGTAAAAAAGATAAAAGTTTTTGTTAGAAATTGAAAATGTGCTATTAGAGAACTCAGTCAAAAAGAGATTGTAAAGAAAAATAGAAAATATTGAAAACTGAACAATAATAGACATTCTGTATCTTAAAATGCATGGAAAACAGGTTAAACCTCACTTTAAAATTTTTAACTTTAAATATTAGAATTATAAAAGAAGAAAAAAATAATTTATGAATAATGAATATTAGGAAATTAGTAAAAGAACAATTAAACAAAATTATACTTTTGCTTATTTTTTTTCCTGAAATTCACTCTCAGTTCACATGGCTGCAGCTGATATTTAGAATTACCTTATTTTACTACACATTACATATTCCCTTTGCCTTCAGCAAGTACCTCAGCTGGTTGAGGTTCTTTACTTTCATTCCTGAAATTTGTGGGCCATTTGTAGTTCTACCTAAATTGGGTTGTTGTAGTTTTCCATTGACTTTAATCATATGGCATGTTAGTATTAAGGAGACACCTAAGGAATCTCCTGGATTCTAGACATATTTTTCCTTACCTCCACTCTGGAGTAGCAGACCAATTTCCCATTGGTAGTCAGGATAACTACCCCAGCCAGCACCAGTAATTCCCTTCTCTGCCTGTTGATCCAGACATATGAGACTAAAGTGGTTAAATGGTAATCTTACCTACCAGTTCATTGAAAATATTGTTGTTTCTCCTGGTCAAAGCATTCCTTAGTTTGGAATCTCTAACCCAGCAGAGCATAAGTTTTTGAAGATAGGAAGCAAAAATGTTGCCAGTGGGTCACTGGAGGTAACAGTGAGTGGTGTCACCTCCATTTACACTTTTGTGTATGGAACTGTGGGATCTGGGACTGTGAATCCTGGTTATGCAAGAAACAATGCCATATACTAGACACTGATTTAAAGCATGTACAATCTCCTGGAGAACCTTTCCTCAAAACTGAAAGGTACTGCCACCTAACTGGCACTGTAATCGAATCTTCAAAAGACATTCTCAATTTTTTATCAATCCAACTACTTCAGGAAAGTAGGGAACATGGCTAGTGAATTCCATTATCATGGGCCCACCGCTACACTTCTTTCTCTATGCAGTAAGTTTCTTGATTAGAGGCAATGCTGTGTAGAATATCATGATGGTGGATAAGGCATACTATAAGTCCACAGATGTATATTGGGCAGAAGAATCGCATGCAAGAAAAATTGATATCCAAAGTGTGAATTCCAGTAATGACAAAACACTTTCCCTTCCATGATGGAAATGGTCCAATGTAATCAACCTGCCACCAGATAGCTGGATGATTACCTTTGAAATTATACCATATTAGACTCTCACCGTTGGTCTGTTGCTGGCAGACTGCACTCAGCAGTGACCATAAAGCGGTAGACCTTCATAACTGGAAGTCTGTGTTGCTGAGTACATGCATAACCTCCATCCTTTCCATCACGGCCACTTTGCATGAGCCCCTAGGACAATGGCAGGGTGGTCGGGAAAATAAGCTGAATGGTGTCCACAGAATAGGTTATCCTATCCACTTGGTAATTAAAATCCTCCTCTGCTGAGGTCACACTTTGCTGAGCACTCATTTGGAACATAAATATCTTCACATTTTTAGGCTTTTCACATAGGTCTATCCATATACCTTTTCCCTGACCTCTTTGTCACCAATTTTCCAATCACGTCCTTTCAAAGTCCCTAACAATGCAGGCAAACCATTGGCCACAGTCCATAAATTGTAATACAATAGCACATCTGAACATTTGTCTTTCCAAGCAAAGTGCACTACTCAAAGTTCTGCCCACAGGAAGGATTTCTCTTCACCGTTGCCCTTCAGGGATATTCCAGACAGGGGCTATAGTCCTGGAGCTGTCCACTTTGGGGTAATACCCACATATTATGCATAACTATCTGTAAACTAGTCTAAGTTCTTTCCTTCTCTGTCACCTGGTTATAATGAAGTCCCCATGCTGCAATAGGTATAGGTTGAGAGAGAGAAGAGCCTATGGCACGAGTGGGGACCATGGGCATGTGAGCTACTTCATGTAATCTACTTTGGCCTTCAAGGCATGCTTGGCTCAAACTCATATATACCACTTCCATTTGATGATTGAGTGCTGTTATGTATGAGCAAATTAATGGCTTGGTGGGTCAGATTACACCCAGTTCATAGTGCACAGCTCAGTTTGCAAGGGAACTTGGTGACCCATGGTTAAGTCTTCAGTCTCTACCAAGGCTCATAACAGTCAAAGAGGGCTGTTTCTGAAAAAAAGAATAGCTCTCCACAAAGAATGGGATTTGTTCCAAAATTCTACAGGTTTGCACTATGATTCACCACTGGGTCTGCTGAATCATATTGTCCAAGTGGCAAAGAAGCTTGTGCAGTAGCCTGGACCTATTTCACATATTTCTTTTATTCTGGGTCCCACTCAAAATCAGCAGGTTTTTAGGTTACTCTTTACTTTTTTAAGTTTTTATTTAAATTCCAGTTAGGTAGCATACAATGTAATATTAGTTTCAGGTGTACAATATAGTGATTCAACACTTACATACATCACCCTGTGCACATCACAAGTGCACTCCTTAATCCCCATCATCCATTTAGCCCATTCCCCCACCCACCTCCCCTCTGGGAACCATCGGTTTGTCCTCTATAGTTAAGAGTCTGTTTCTTGGTTTCCCTCTCTCTCTTTTTTTTCCTTTTGCTCATTTTTTCTGTTTCTTAAATTCCACGTATGAGTGAAATCATATATGTGTCTTTCTCTGAATGACTTATTTCACTTATACACTCATTTCCATCCACATTGGTGCAAATGGTAAGGTTTCATTCTTTTTGATAGCAGAGTAATATTCCAGTGTGTGTGTGTGTGTGTGTGTGTGTGTGTGTGTGTGTGTGTGTGTAGCCACTCTTCTTTATCCATTCATCAGTTGTCAGGTTACTCTTTATATGGGTCAGAGCATCACACGCAAATAAATAATATGTTGTCTGAAAAATCCCAAAAGGCCCCCAAGTGTTGTGAATCATTTTTTTGCTTAAAAGAGGGTCACATGCAGTTATTTATCCTTTACCTTACAAGGGATATCTCAACATGCCCCACACTACTGGACCCTTAGAAATTTCACTGGGCTAAATGATCTCTGAATTTTAGTTGGATTTATTCTCACCCTACTGCTCAGCACATAAATGACTTAACAATAAGTCTAAAAATAACAATAAGTCTGTAAAATCATCAGAACCCAGAGGAGAGGCATGAAACAGACTTCGCCTTATCAGCCCAAGAAAAATCCAACCCTCTGACACTTTGATCTCACACTTTAATCTCAGACTTTCCAGTCTTTAGAATTGTGAGAAAATTAATTTCTGTTGTTTAGGTCATCTAGTCTGTGGAACTAGCAAACAAATACACCTGATTATCCAAGTATATTTATAATAGCTTTATTCATACTGTCAAATATCCATCAGCAAATGATTATATTAATAAATCATGGTATAATCATCGAGTAATATACTACTGAAAAAATATATTGACTACTAATGTAAGATTAAAAAAATGGATGAATCTCAAAAGCATGATGAATGCAAGATGCCTTACGCATTAAAAAAATACTGAAAGAGACAATTTCTATGAATCTCCAGCACAAACAAACATAATGTATAGTTATACTATGCAGATCATAGGTTGCCAGGACTGGAAATATTGACTGAAAAAAGAGCACGATAGAGTACAAATGCTCTATCTCCTGATAGGAAAGTGATTACTGGGTGAATACCTTTGGAAAAATTCTTATAACTCTGTCCTTAAGGTGGTTACATTTTGTTGTATACAATTATAGTTCAGGAAATTTTACTTAAAATATAAATTATAAAGTTCCAAATATTTAGATGCATAAAAAATTAACGATGAGAAAACAGCTTATGGATTAAGAAACACTTTTACAACAATAGTTCTTTGCTTTTGCAGCTGCATAAAATAGGAATTTTTTTTTTAATTCTGCTTTGATGAGAAACTGAATCTCAGAAAGATCAATTGGTTTATCCATGAATTATGGTTAAAGAACAGGTCATATTTAAGCATTTCAATTTTAATGTTCTTTCTACTAAACAAGACTATTCATTAATCGATTACCTGACCCTTCTGTAATACCACACCTTTTTGTTTTATTGATGGTTTCCTTTTCTGTGCATAATATATTTATTTGGATACAGTCTCAAAGAGTAAAAATTTGTATAAAACATCTAAGTTAGTTATGTCTATCAATTGATGTTTGTCAATGACCAAAAGTGATGTCTATCAACTGATGTTTGTCAATGACCAAAAGGTCAATATGTCATAATTGTATAGAAAAACGAATCCTAAATGTTTTGTCAGTTTTAAAAAGTTGACATTTTATTTGTTTATATTTATTTATTTATTTATTTATTTTTAATAATTTATTGTCACATTACCTAACATTCAGTGTATACAGTGTAATCTTGGCATTGGGAGTAAATTCCCATGATTCATTACTTACATACAAAAGTAGCCATAGTAATAAAGGTAAAAATAGAGGGATTATTTACCAATTTGCATGAATTTTATTTTTATTACTGAAGTAAATTAATATACAGTGTTTTATTAGTTTAAGGTGCACAGTATAATGATTCAACAATTCTATATATTTCTCAGTATTCATCAAGGTAAGTGTACTCATAACTCCCTTTATCTTTTTCACCCATCCACCCCACCCACCTCTTCTCTAGTAACCACCAGTTTGTTCTCTGCATTTAAGAGTCCATTTTCCTTTGCTTCTTTTTTCTTGGTTTGCTCATTTGATTTATTTCTTAAATTCTGAATGAGTGAGACTACATGGTACTTGTCTTTCCCTCTCTAACTTATTTCACTTAGCATTATATCCTCTTTTCTGTTGTTGAAAATGGCAAGATCTCATTCATTATTATGGCTGAGTAATCTCCCATTGTTTATATTTAACATGACTTTTCTATCTATTATCTACTCTCCAGTATCTATGCGTGGACAGTTAGGTTGCTTCCATATCTTGATCATATATCATATATATGCTACAGTAAATATACAGATGTATATATCTCTGTGAATTAGTCTTTTTTTATCCTTTGGATAAATACCCAGTCATGGAATCACTGGATCATATCATAATCTTATTTTGAATGTTTTCAGGAAACTCCATAGTGTTTTTCCAAGGTGGCTGCAGCAGTTTGCACTTAAATCAACAGTCCATGAAAGTTCTTCTTTCTCCATATTCTTGCCAGCACTACTTATTGTCTTTTTGATTTAGTCATTTTTACAAGTGTGAGGTAGTATCTCATTGTGATTTTGATTTTCATTCCCTGGATGATTAGGGATGTCAGGCATCTTTTTATGTATCTGTTGACCATATTTATGTCTTCTTTGGAAAAATATCTTTTCAGGTCATCTGCCTATTTTAATTGGATTATTTGGGGTTTTTAGGTGTTAAGTTGTATAAGTTCTTTATATATTTGTGATATTAACCCCTTATTGAAAATATCATTTGCAAAAATGTTTCTCTTATTCTGTATGCTGCCTTTTTGTTTTGTTGATGGTTTCCTTTACTGTACATAAGATATTTATTTTGATAGAGTCCCAAAGTTTAACTCGGCTTTTATTTCCCTTGTCTAAAGAGGCATATCTAGATAAATAGTTCTACAGCTTATGTCAAAGAAATTACTGCCAACAATTTCTTCTAGGATTCTTATGGTTTTCAGGTCTCTGAATATATGTATGTAGGTCTTTAATCCATCTGAGGTTTATTTTTTATGTATGGTATAAGAATGTAGCTTTTAAGTTTTCCCACACCACTTATTGAAGAGACTATATTATCTGCATTACAAATTGTTGCCTCCTTTGCCCTAGATTAATTGACCATATATATGTGGGTTTATGTCTGGACTCTGTATTCTGCACCATGGATCCATGTGTCTGTTTTTGTGCCAGTACTTTACTGTTTTTATTACTACTGCTTTGAAGTATATTTTGAAATCTGGGATTGCAGTACCTCCAGCTCTATTCTTCTTTCTCAAGAATGCTTTGGCTATTCAGGTTCTTTTGTGGTCCCATACAAATTTTAGATATTTGTCCTAGCTCTGTGAAAAATGCTATTGGTATTTGGATAGAGATTCCCTTACATCTGTAGACTACTTTGGGTAGTATACACATTCTAACAATATTGGTTCTTCCAATCCATAAGCATGGTGTATCTTTCCATTTGCTTGTGTTGTCTTCAGTTTCTTTCAGCAGTGTTTTATAGTTTTGAGAGTTCAAGTCTTTCACCTGCTAGGTAAGTTTATTCCTAGGTGTTTTATTCTTTTTGGTGCAATTGTAAATGAGAGTGTTTTCTTAATTTCTCTGCTATTTCACTATTAGTATATAGAAATGCAACCTATTTCTTTATGTTAATTTTTATCTTGTGGATTTGCTGAATTCATTTATCAGTTCTAATATTTTTTGGTGGAGTCTTTAGGATTTTCTATGTATAATAGCATGTCATCTACAAAAAAGTGACAGTTTTACTTATTCCTTATCAATTTAGATGGGTTTTATTTTTTTGTCTTGTCTGATAACTGGGGCTAGGACTTCCAATAATATGTTGAATAAAAATGGGGAGAGTGGACATTCTTTTCTTGTCTCTGATCCTAAAGTATCTTAGCTCTCAGTTTTCCACCACTGAATATAATGTTAGCTATGGGTTTTTCACATATGGCCTTTATCACATTGAGTTATGTTCCCTCTAAACCTACCCTTTTGAGAGTTTTTTAAATCATGAATGGAGGCTCAATTTTGTCAAATGCTTTTTTGTGTCTATTGAAATGATCATATTGGTTTTATCTTTTCTCTTGTTAATGTTACGTGTCACATTGATTGATTTGCAAATATTGAACCACCAAATATTGAACCAGTTTCATCCCTAAAAAAATCCCACTTGATCATGGTGAATGATTTTTTAATGCATTGTTGGATTCTTTTTGGTAATATTTTGGGCAGTTTTGCATCTATGTTCATCAGGGATTTTGGCCTGAAATTTGGCCTGATGTTTTCTTTGTTTGCAGTGTCTTCATCTGGTTTTGATATCAGGGTGATGCTAGCTTCATAGAATGAATTTGGAATCTCTCCTATTTTTTTAAATAGTTTGAGAAGCATATTTATTCATTCTTCTTTAAATGTTTGGTAGAATTAACTTGTGAAGTCAACTATTCTTGAACTTCTCTTTGTTGGGAGTTTTTTTTTTAATGTTTATTTGTTTTTCAGTGAGAGAGACAGAGACAGAGACAGAATGTGAGGGGGGGAGGGCAGAGAGAGAAGGAGACACAGAATCTGAAACAGGCTCCAGGCTCTGTGTTTCTGTTAGCACAGAACCCGACACTAGGCTTGAACTCATGAACCACAAGATCATGACCTAAGCCGAAGTCAGACACTTAACCGACTGAGCCACCCAGGGATCCCTGTTTTTGGGGAGTTTTTATTATTATTATTACTGACTCAACTTTATTTCTAGTAACCAGTCTGTTCAAATATTCTATTTATTCCTGAATCAGTTTTGAAAGGTGACATATTTATTGGAATTTATCTATTTCTTTAGGTTGTCCAACTTGTTGGCAAACACTTTTTCATAATATTCTCTTATAATCCTTTGTATTTCTGTTGGGTTTTTTTGTTTTTATAATGTTTATTCAAATTTCAGTTAGTTAACATACAGTGTGATATTAGTTTCAGTTTGTGTTGGTTTTTATTTCTGCTCTTTTATTTCTGATTTTATTTATTTGACTCACTTCTCTTTTTTTGTTGATGAATGTGATTAAAAGTTTATCAATTTTGGTTTTTTGTTGTTGATCTTTTCAAAGAACCAGCTCCTGGTTTCATTCTTGTGTTCTATTTTTTTTCTCTATTTTATACATTTCAGATTTAATTTTTATTATTTAATTTTTGTTTCTGCTGGCTTTGGATTTTGTTCTTCTTTTTCTAGGTCCCTTATGTGTCAGATTAAGTTGTTTACTTCATGTTTTTCTTGCTTCTTGAGGTAGGTCTATATTGCTAAAAAATATCCCTTTTAGAACAGCTGTTGTTACATCCTAAAGATTTTGAACCATTGTATTTTCAATTTCATTTGTCTCCATGGCATTTTTTTTCATTCCCTTTTGATTTCTTGGTTGACTCATTTATTGTTTAGTAGCATGTAATTTAGCCTAAAGGTATTTTGTAATTTTCCCAGATATATATCTGGGATTGATTTCTAGTTCCATACCATTCTAGTCAGAAAAGGTGTGTGATATGATTTCTATCTTTTTTAATGTATTAAGACTTGTTTTGTGGCCTAAAATGTGATCTATTCTGAAGAATGTTCTATGTGTACTTGAAAGTAATGTGTAACCCACTGTTTTAAATGCAGTGTTTTGAATATATGTTAGATCCATCTGGTCCAATGTGTCATTCAAAGCCAGTTTCATTGTTTTTCTCTCTGGATAATCTATCCATTGATGTAAGTGTGTTTTTAAAAAGTCCTTTGCTATTATTGTATTTCTGTCATTTTGTCCTTTATTTCTGTTTTACATATTTAGGTGTTTTCCATGTTTGGTGCGTATATATTTATAATTTTTATATCCTTAGGTTACTTCCTTTATCATTATATAGAGTTATTCTTAGTCTCTTATTCCATTCTGTTTTAAAGTATATTTTGTCCAATATAAGTATTGCTACCCCAGGTTTCCTTTTGCTTCCATTTACATTAGTAAATATTTCTCTATCCCCTCACTTTCAATCTGCAGGTATCTTTGGGTCTGAAGTGAGTCTCTCTTGTAGGCAGCATATAGATGAGTCTTGCTTTTTTAACCATTCAGCCTCTCTCTCTGCCATACAGTGTTATATTAGTTTCAGGTGTATAATATAGAGATTCAGTAATTCTATACATTATTCAGTGCTCATCATGATAAGTATATCTTAATCCCCTTCACTTATTTCACCCATCCCCCATCCACTTCCCCTCTAGTAGCCATCAGTTTGTTCTCTCTACGTAGGAGACTGTTTTTTGGTTTGTCTCTTTTTTTCTTTATTTTGTTTCTTAAATTTCACATATGAATGAAATCATATGGTATTTGTCTTTCTCTGATTGACCTATTCACTAAGCATTACACTTTCTAGATCTATCAATGTTGTTGCAAATTGCAAGATTTCATTCTTTTCTTGTATTAGTTTTATATATATATTATATATAACATATATATACATAATACACCATATATCTAGTATCACTATATATGTTACTATATATAGTATTACCCTATATATTATACATATATAATACACTATATATATAGTGTTTCTATATATATTACTATATCTATAGTATTACTATTTCTATATCTATATCTATATCTATATCTATATCTATTCAAATTAGAGTCTTTGTATTCTTTAGGTAAATATCCAGTAGTGGAGTTACTGGATTATATGGTATTTCTATTTTTAATTATCTGAAGAATATCTATACTGTTTTTCAGTGGCTGCACCAATTTGCATTCCCACCAACAATGCACAAGAGTTCCTTTTTCTCCACATCCTTGCCAATATGTGTTTCTTGTGCATGTGTGTGTGCGTGTGTGTGTGTGTGTGTGTGTGTGTATGTTTCTTTTAGCCATTTCGACAGGTGTGAGGAAATATCTTATCATGGTTTCAATTTCAATTTCCCAGAGATGAATGATGTTGAGCATCTTTTTATGTGTCTGTTGGAAATCTGGATGTCTTCTCAGGAGAAATGTTTGTTCATGTCTCTGCCAAACACCCTATGTCTTTTGATTGGAGCATTTAGTTTCTTTAGATTTAAAGTAATTATTGATTGGTATGTACTTATTGTAATTTTATTTCTCACTTTGTGGTTGTTTTTGTAATTCTTGTGTGTTCCTTTCATTTTGTCTTACTATTTTCACTATTTCTTTAGTGGAATGCTTTAAAATCCTTTAAAATTTTTGTCTATCTGTTATAGGTTTTTTAATTGTGTTTACCATTAGCTTCACATATAACATCTTATTAATATAGTAGTCTACATTATCACTAAAGTTTGAACACATTTTAAAAGCACTAGATTTTTACTCCACTCTGCACATTTTATGTATATTATGTCATAGTTTACATTCTTTATTTTGTGCATCCCTTGGCTGATTTTTGAATTTATAATTTATTTTACTGCTTTTGTGTTTTAACCACCATGCTGATTTTATAATGATTAATCTACTACCTTTTTATATGTTTGCATTACCTTTTAAAGGTTTTCCTTTTACAATGTTCTTTCTCCTGATTATGGTCTTTTCTTTCCACTCAAATAATTCCCTGTCATATTTTTTGTAAGGCTGGTTAAATGATAATAAACTCCTTTAACTCTTGTTTATCTGGGAAATTTTATAACCCCTTCTATTCTGAATAGTGATTTTGCTGGATTATCTTGGCTTCAGGATTTTTTTTTAATCTTTTGAGGGCTTTGAATATATCATGCTTCCTTCTTTTGGCTTGTAAAGTTTTTGTTAAAAGATCAGTTGATATAGGTCACCTGGTGGCTGAGTTGGTTAACTGTCCAAGTCTTGGTTTTGACTCAGGTCATGATGTCATGATTTGTGAAGTCAAGCCCCTGCATTGGACTCTGTGCTGACAGTGTGGAGCCTGTTTTACATTCTCTCTCTCCTTCTCTCTCTGCTCCTCCCTTGCTTACTTTCTGTCTCTCTCTATCTCAGAATAAATAAATAAATTAATTAATTAATTAATTAAACTAAAAGAAAATTTTTTAAAAGATCAGCTGATAGCTTTATGGGATTTCCCTTGTATATAACTTTTCTCTTCTCTACTGCTTTTAAAGTTCTTTTATCACTACTTTTTACCATTTTATTTGTTATGTGTCTTGGTGTACATCTCCTGGGGTTGATTTTTCGGGGGTTCTCTGTGCCTCCTGGATGTGGCTATCTGTTTTCTTCCCCAGATTAGGGAAATTTTCAGCTATTATTTCTTTAAACAAATGTTTTGCCCCCATCTCTCTGTCTTCTCTTTCTGATATCTTTATAATGCAAATGGTATTAGGTTTGATAATGTCACCTAATTCCCTTAACCTATTCTTATATTTTTGATATTTTTTTTCTCTTTGCTGTTTAGCTTCATTACTTTCCATTACCCTGTCTTCCAGATCATTGATCTGCTCTTCTGCTCCCTCTAATATGCTATTGATTCCCTTTACTGTATGTTTTATTTCAGTTACTGAGATCTTCATCTCTGGTTCTTTTTTATATTTTCTCTCTCTTTGTTGAAGGTCTCACTGAGATTTTCTCTTCTTTCCTCAAGTCCAGTGAGTATCTTTATGACCATTACTTTGAATTTTCTAACAGGCATATTGCCTATTTGTTTTATTTTGCTCTTTTGCTGTGGCATTGTGCTATTCTTTTATTTGAGACATATCCCTCTGTCTCCTCATTGTGTCTGACTGTCTGTATTTGTTTCTATGTATTAAGAAAGTCATCTATGTTCCTGATCTTGAAAGTAGTGCTTTATGAAGAAGAGTCCTATGGTGCCTCGTAGCACAATATCTCTTAGTCACCAGAACCAAGCACTTCAGGTGCATCTTCCACGTCAGTTGTATGTTCCCAACTCTTGCAGCTGAGCCATGTATGTTTTCAGTCCAGTTGTCTGCAGTGACCCATTTTGCCTGTTATATGCACACTAAGCTGGGTTTGGTTCTAGTTCTGTTAATGGGCTTGTCTCCAGTTGCCATGGGCTTGTAGTTGGCAGTGTCAGTAGTCAGAGCTGATGCTTCCCTCAGCCTATTTGCTGGGACTGCTGTCACAGTGAATGCAGGGCACTTTCACTATGCTGCCTCCTGAGAGACTTTTGTTGTTGGGATGATCTGGCCATCAGACCAGATGACTACTCTAAATCCATCTATTGAGACTTCAGTCACACCAACTTGAAAGGTGCTCTCCCTGTATTGTCCCCTGAAAAGCTTTCATTGGTGGGCAAGATCAGTTAGACTAGATGCCTGCCCCCGGTTCATCCACTTGGGTTGAAATTGCACTGATCAGTCAAGCACTCTCTCTGTGCTGCCAGCTATAGGATTCAGTTGCTGGGACTGCTGGTACACTGGTCTTATTATCTTCTCTTCTCCCCAGGGCAGGAGTCACTTCCAAGTGGTACTAGTCCCTGTTGGGGTTGCTTCCAGGGTGTGTTGGGGCTTGAGGCACTTTGGAGGGAGGCCTACAGAGTGGGGTGGGTTAGAGGGTGTAGATCTGCAGGGAAATGTGTGGGTGAAGTGCATGGAATTAGCAATGTGGAAGACATTCCTGCAAATATTGTCTGGTTATTTAGAAAATGGTGACCACCAGTATTTTTATTCTTGGTGAAGCCTTTTAATGATACCTGCCCCTCCAATACATGTTCTGAGATTAGTAAATAAATCTCTTGTACACTCTAGGCACTTTTCAAACTGCTGCTTCTATGCTGCATCTCAGCAGGGTTCGCCTTTATGTTGTCTCCTTAAGGGTGGGCACTCAGTTTCCTATTGCCCTCCAGCTGTCCTAGAGCTAAACCCACTGATTTTTAAAGTACCTGGAGTTAAGGCCCACTGACTATAGAAACCCACTTGTTTCCAAAGGCAACAAGTATTTGTTTCCCAACTATGTATCTTCCTTTTCTACCTTTTTCAATATGGCCTCCTCTTTATGATTAACTATGGAAGATCTGTTCTCCCAGTCTTCAGGACCTTTTCAGAGTTGGTTGCATTGATGTGTCTGTTATCTCAATGTCTCTGTGGGGCGAAGTGATCTCAGGATCTTCCTGTGCCTGCCATCTTCCCAGAAATCCAATATACTGAATTTTAAGACAAAACTCTTCACCTTCCTTCAGCAGAAGTAGCTAGTCATAGATTAAATTAATTAGTATGTTGTGAGCAAAGCTATATGCACAAACCTTATATTTGTTTTTTACTAATCTTTGAATCTTGATTTACCATTGGAGGAAAATACAATAAGCAACTAAATTTGATACATTTATTCTTTTATAATGACTCCCAGCTTCTCCTCTCAGAAAGGTCAATATCAAAACCTATGGATTTTTGAACTGTGACCTCAGTCACAGTTGGAAGCAAAAACTTCCAATATGTGAAAAAAGTCAAAATTTAAGTAAAAATCAGGTTAACAAATGGTCTGGTCTTATATTGTAAAAGTTTATTGAGTAGATTATACCTCAAAAATGAAATAGATTATGAGTGGAAATTTTGTCATTTGAAATTTGTAGAGCAGTGTTGGAATTGGATGTTAGGTCATATATTGAGGGATGTTCAATGCCCTAGGAAGATTCCACCATTTCCATGTCCTCAAACCTTACAAAGAAATGTAGAATACTCTATAACCTTATGTCAATTTATATGGCTTAACCAAAACCACAAAGATGTCATGTTTCAGAGATGCAGAAACACTCCTTTGGAGGCTACTAGTTTGTATCATCTTTTTTAGTGGAAGCATGAGATTTCTAGTGGGGAAGCACAAGTTCATAATCATGGTCAGCGGTACAGGAAGAAGGCCTAGTAGCACAAGTCATCCTGAGAAGGGCATATTCTGTTTCGGGCCCATTTCTAAATGGCTTCACTGTCTTTGTGGTGGAGTCGATATTCTCATAACCATCATCGTTGGAGCTCAGGGAGGGCCTCCGACAGGAACTGTGACTAATGACAGTGTAGCACACTTCCTCAGAACCACTGCCATTCTCATGTTCCTGCCAAGCACAGAAAAATAAAAATAATAATAAATAAAGGATCCAGGATCATCTATCAAATTTGCGCTCAACATCTGCCCTTTGTTTCTTCTTGTCTGATGGTGATCTTACATTAGGTATCCAAACTACTACTCATTATGCTTTCATTTCACTTCAAATATTAAAAGGGAAAAGAAGGATACTATTATCCTTCTGAATATTATTTTAAAAAAGTAATGATATACATTAAGTCACAGATATTCAGACATAATATATGCAATAATTATATGTCAATAAGTAGTCAAACTACATAAAAAATAAAGTGTCATAAGATAAAATACGATTAAAATTTTGACCTTAAATACATTTTTGTTGCATAGACCATGAAAAAAAATGGAAAACATTAAAATACTGCATTATAATTAAATCAATAAAATGCTTGTGATATAGTATTAAAAGGAATAAACATTCTTTATGTGTCTATTAACCACCATGTGGTCCACCATGTTTGTAAATATAAATGCTAATTCCTGGGTTTAAACATTAGAAGGCAATATGAAAAGCTGAAAAGAATTAATGTTTTTGGTGGTCAAATTATAAGTGTAAATTGACTTAATTTTATTTTTGTTACAGTAGTTTTGAAAATTAAAATGATAAGCTTCAGTAGAATTAGGACAACAATAAGGACAACAACAAACTTACCAATCATTTAAATCAGTTAAAATATATATATTTTTTTTAATTTTACAATTTTTGCATTAAAAATATAAGGAAAATTATTTAAAACATAAAGTGCTTTACAAGCTCATTCAGAAATTATCAGAAGGACCTATAGCTACCCTTAAATAAAGTCATCTGTATTTTGACATTTATCACACAAGTTAATATTTTTATTACCTGATTAGAGGCAGATAAAACTTCTTTGCCTAAAGGATAAAAACAAAAATTGACATTTTTGGACTATCACAAGTTAGGGGGAAAAGGTTTTCAATACAGTGATCTAACTGCAAAGAAGCCCATCATCTAAGCATGTGACATTATCTCATGTTGTTATGGAGGTTCTCAGACCTGAATGACAAGATCAAGAAAGAATATATGTTCAGGAAGCATTAATACTATGTTTTTGTGTAAGTGACATGCACCATATTTGCTGAATAAATGTGGATTTTGGAATTGGGTAATAAAATTTTCTCCACAAACATGCCATAAAAATAAAGTATGGAAAGTTCAAAAAAAAAAAAAACCAATTATATATGAAATTTAGGATATAAATTTGATTAAAGTATCATAGGGAAATCATATGTATTTTTTTAATTTTGTAAAGTTTACTAACTTTTGAGAAAGGGAGAGACAGAGTGCAAGCAGGGAAGGAGCAAAGAGAGAGCAGGAGACAAAGAATCTGAAGCAGACTCCAGACTCTGAGCTGTCAGCACCGAGTCTGATGTAGGGCTTGAATTTGCAAACTGCGAGATAATTACCTGAGCCACAGTCGGATGCTTAACCGACTGAGCCACCCAGACACCCCATATAATTTTTAAAGATAAGCAATCATAGAGATAGATACTCAAATAACAAGATTAACTATTTCAAATTAAATACAAATATATTCAAGCTAATTATATCTGTCAATGATGAAGTAGTTTGTATTTTTGTTGTTAAGATTAGATTCACAAGTACCATTTTTTAGATACTTATATATTCACTTGTTCATGTCAATTTTTAAGAGTTTATTTTGGTTTTTCATTTCCTTGCCTCAGGAGACATATCTAGAAAGAACTTGCTACAGACAATGCCAGAGAGGTTACAAAACTAAAAAGGTAACCTACAAAATGATAGAAGATATTTACAAATGACATATTTGATAAGGTTTTATACCTAAAACATATTAAGAACTTATAAAACTCAATACCCAAAAAACATAATCCAATTACAAAATGGGCAGAAGACTTGAATAGACATTTTTCCAAAGAAGACATCCAGATGAACAACAGACACATGAAAATATGCTTAACATCACTCATTATCAGGTTAATACAAATTAAAACCATGTTGATACCACCTCATACCTGTCAGAATAGCTAAAATTAACAACACACAAAACAACAGGTGTTGGTGAGGATGTGGAAAAAGGGGAACCTTCTTGCACTGTTGGTGGGGATGCAAACTGGTGCAGCAACTGTAGAAAACAGTACGGAGGTTCTCCAAAAAGTTATAGTGTTTGTTTTAAAGTATAAATTGTCCAATATAAGTATTGCTACTCTGGCTTTCTTTTGACATACGTTTGCATGATAAATGTTTCTCTAGCCCTTCACTTTCAGTCTTTTGGAAGAGCAACTTAAAATCACTCAATGGCTGTTCCTACCCATTCAGCAGCCTGAACAGTGGGATCTGCAGACTAGTTTTCAGTGGCAAGCTGAGTACTCCAATCTTCAGTAGGGAACTGCTGAATAGGCGCAGAGGGCACCTGCATGCCTTCAGGGCAGTCTGCGACTTCAGGATGAGTGAACTCAGGAGGTGAAAAAGTACATTCACCTGGAAATTGCTCCTTGATCACAGTCTTTTCAGCAGAGGTGTGCTCTTTCTTTTCAGGATCTCTGTAGAAGTAGAGATCAGGTATGATATGCCATAAGTGTTCACAGGCTATGATATCATTCATTCAAACAACTTCCTGGGCAAGCATCCACCAGATCAGACCCATTTAGTGAGCTCCCTATTGTTGCACAAGATGGCAATGTCCACATAGTGCAGAGGAGAGTCTGTGTTACACAGAGCGATGGTAGGCAGGTTAACATAAGATGCCTCTGTGAGATCTGGTTGTCAGCCCTGGGATCAGTAGCCATCAGAGGTCTTGGTTCCCAGAAGACTTCCTGGATCTAGTTAGTGAAGTTTCCAAAAATGAAATGGCCAGCAATAAGTGTGGCTCCAGTAGCATCAACACACTGCAGCCCAGCTCGCTGGCCAGTACTCCTGGATGGGATAACACTGACATCAGCCAGGTTTTCAATGGCAACACAGGCACAAGCTGCCAGCAGAAGCTTCTCTCAGGTTCTCTTCAGATCTTTGACGTAGATGCCATTAATTTTTCTTTTGTAGATGTACTGTTCCATTTAGAAGTCAAGGTTGGTGCCACCTATATGGGTTCCTGCCACAAGGAATTTGAGGACATCCTCCTCATTCATTTGCAGGACATCAAGTCTCTGGATTTTTCCCTTTAAGTTATGACTAGAATGCAATATCATATGAATCTCTCCCTGGGTAGCATGGAAAGGGATGGGTCTTTATTTTTTTAATCCATTCTGACACTTCATGTGTTTGGAGTGAAGTATTTAGTCCATTTACATTCAAAATAATTATTGATAGATATGTATTTATTGCCATTTTATTACTTATTTTGTGCTTGTTTCTGGAGATTTTCTCTGATCCTTGCTTGTCTTTCTATGCTTTCCTGATTTCCTTTAATGGTATATTTGGATTTTTTCTCTTTATTGTTTGCATGTTTACTACTGGTTCTTACTATATGGTTACTATTACATTTGTATACAAACTCTTCTTCAAATTGAAATCTATATTAAGTTGATAGTCATTCAAGTTTCAACCCATTTTTCCCCTTCCTTCCCCTGTTTTATGTTATCATATTTTATAACCTTTTTTTTTAGTGTGAGTTCCTTGACCAAATTTTATACAAATATTCATTTTTACTACTTTTCTGTTTCATGTGTTTACACTGTCACTTGAGATCTCTCCTTTCCACTTAAAGAGTCCTCTGTAGACTCAGCGGGACAAAATTTCAGAGGCAGCTGGGAAGATGGCAGCGTAGGAGGGCGCTGGGCCCACCACGCATCCTGCTGATCACTTAGATTCCACTTACACCAGCGTAAATAACCCAGAAAACCGCCAGAAGACTAGCAGAACAGAGTCCACAGAGCCAAGCGCAGATGAGAGGCCCACAGAAGAGGGCCCCTCCCGAAGCGGATCTCCGAAGGAAAAGCGAGCTGAGCCTGCCCCTCCCGCTTGTGCACCTAGCTGATCCACCCCAGGTAATAAGCCAGATCCCCAGCACCACAAGCCTGGCAGTGTGCAAGTAGCCCAGATGGGCCACACAACCCCACAGTGAATCCCGCCCCTAGGAGAGGGGAAGAGAAGGCACACACCAGTCTGACTGTGGCCCCAGCAGTGGGCTGGGGGCAGACATCAGGCCTGACTGTGGCCCCGCCCACCAATGCAGGTTATTCAAGACAGAACAGGGGAAGTGCCCCTCAGTTCCACACCACTCCAGGGACAATCCAAAATGACCAAACGGAAGAATTCCCCTCAAAAAACGTCCAGGAAAAAACAACAGGTAACAAACTGATCAAAAATGATTTAAACAATATAACAGAAAGTGAATTTAGAATATAGCCATAAAATTAATCACTGGGCTTGAAAACAGTATAAAGGACAGCAGAGAATCTATTGCTACAGAGATCCAGGGAATAAGGAACAGCCAGGAGGAGCTAAAAAATGCTATTTATGAGCTGCAAAATAAAATGGAGACAACCAAGGCTCGGATTGAAGAGGCAGAGGAGAGAATAGGTGAACTAGAAGATAAAATTATGGAAAAAGAAGAAGCTGAGAAAAAGAGAGATAAAATCCAGGAGTATGAGGGTAAAATTAGATAACTAAGTGATGCACTAAAGAGAAATAATCTGCGCATAATTGGTATTCCAGAGGAGGAAGAGAGAGGGAAAGGTGCTGAAGGTGTACTTGAAGAAATCATAGCTGAGAACTTCCCTGATCTGGGGAAGGAAAAAGGCATTGAAATCCAAGAGGCACAGAGGACTCCCTTCAGACGTAACTTGAATCGATCTTCTGCACAACATATCGTAGTGAAACTGGCAAAATACAAGGATAAAGAGACAATTCTGAAAGCAGGTAGAGATAAACGTGCTCTAACATATAAAGGGAGACCTATAAGACACGTGACTGATCTCTCTACTGAAACTTGGCAGGCCAGAAAGGAATGGCAGGAGATCTTCAATGTAATGAACAGAAAAATATGCAGCGGAGAATCCTTTATCCAGCAAGTCTGTCATTTAGAATAGAAGGAGAGATAAAGGTCTTCCCACACAAACAAAAACTGAAGGAATTCGTCACCACAAAACCAGCCCTACAAGAGATCCTAAGGGGGATCCTGTGAGACAAAGTAGCAGAGACATCGCTACAAGCATGAAAACTATGGACATCACAATGACCCTAAACCCATATCTTTCTATAATAACACTGAATGTAAATGGATAAATGTGCCAACCAAAAGACATAGGGTATCAGAATGGATAAAAAAAACAAAACCCATCTATTTGCTGTCTACAAGAGACTCATTTTAGACCTGAGGACACCTTCAGATCGAGAGTGAGGGGATGGAGAACTATTCGTCATGCTACTGGAAGTCAAAAGAAAGCTGGAGTACCCATACTTATATCAGACAAACTAGACTTTAAATTAAAGGCTGTAACAAGAGATGAAGAAGGACATTATGGAATAATCACAGGGTCTATCCATCAGGAAGAGCTAACAATTATAAATGTCTATGCACCGAATACAGGAGCCCCCAAATATATAAAACATTACTCGTGAACATAACCAACCTTACTGATAAGAATGTAGTAATTGCAGGGGACTTGAATACCCCATTTACAGAAATGGATAGATCATCAAGACACATGGTCAATAAAGAAACAAGGGCCCTGAATGATACATTGGATCAGATGGACTTGACAGATATATTTAGAAATCTGCATCCCAAACAACAGAATATACTTTCTTCTTGAGTGCACATGGAATATTCTCCAAGATAGATCATATACTGGGTCACAAAACAGCCCTTCATAAGTATACAAGAATTGAAATCATACCATGCATACTTTCAGACCACAATGCTATGAAGCTTGAAATCAACCACAGGAAAAAGTCTTGAAAACCTCCAAAAGCATGGAGGTTAAAGAACACCCTACTAAAGAATGAGTGGGTCAACCAGGCAATTAGACAAGAAATTTAAAAATGTATGGAAACAAACGAAAATGAAAATACAACAATCCAAACGCTTTGGGATGCAGCGAAGGCAGTCCTGAGAGGAAAATACATTGCAATCCAGGCCTATCTCCAGAAACAAGAAAAATCCCAAATAAAAATCTAACAGCACACCTAAAGGAAATAGAAGCAGAAGAGCAAAGACAGCCTAAACCCAGCAGAAGAAGAGAAATAAGAAAGATCAGAGCAGAAATAAACAATATAGAATCTTAAAAAAACTGTAGAGCAGATCAACGAAACCTGGAGTTATTTTTTTTTTAAACATAAACAAAATTGATAACCCTCTAGCCAGGCTTCTCAAAAAGAAAAGGGAGATGACCCAAATAGATAAAATCGTGAATGAAAATAGAATTATTACAACCAATCCCTCAGAGATACAAGCAATTATCAGGGAATACTATGAAAAATTATATGCCAACAAACTGGACAACCTGGAAGAAATGGACAAATTCCTAAACACCCACACTCTTCCAAAACTCAATCAGGAGGAAATAGAAAGCTTGAACAGACCCATAACCAGCGAAGAAATTGAATCAATCATCAAAAATCTCCCAACAAATAAGAGTCCAGGGCCAGATGGCTTCCCAGGGGAGTTCTACCAGACATTTAAAGCAGAGATAATACCTATCCTTCTCAAGCTATTCCAAAAAATAGAAAGGGAAGGAAAACTTCCAGACTCATTCTATGAAGCTAGTATTACTTTGATTCCTAAACCAGACAGAGACCCAGTAACAAAAGAGAACTACTGACCAATATCCTTGATGAAGATGGATGCAGAAAATCTCCATAAGATACTAGCAAATCGAATTCAACAGCATATACAAAGAATTATTCACCATGATCAAGTGGGATTCATTCCTGGGATGCAGGGCTGGTTCAACATTCACAAATCAATCAACGTGATACATCACATTAATAAAAGAAAAGATAAGAACCATATGATCCTGTCAATCGATGCAGAAAAGGCATTTGACAAAATTCAGCACCCTTTCTTAATAAAAACCCTCGAGATACTCGGGATAGAAGGAACATACTTAGAGATCATAAAAGCCATTTATGAAAAGCCCACAGCTAACATCATCCTCAATGGGGAAAAACTGAGAGCTTTTTCCCTGAGATCAGGAACACGACAGGAATGCTCACTCTCACCGCTGTTGTTTAACATAGTGTTGGAAGTTCTAGCATCAGCAATCAGACAACAAAAGGAAATCAAAGGCATCCAAGTTGGCAAGGATGAAGTCAAGCTTTCACTTTTTGCAGATGACATGATATTATACATGGAAAATCCGATAGACTCCACCAAAAGTCTGCTAGAACTGATACATGAATTCAGCAAAGTCGCAGGATACAAAATTTTTGTACAGAAATCAGTGGCATTCTTATACACTAATAATGAAGCAACAGAAAGACAAATAAAGAAACTGATCCCGTTCACAATTGCACCAAGAAGCATAAAATACCTAGGAGCAATCTAACCAAAGATGTAAAAGATCTGTATGCTGAAAACTATAGAAAGCTTATGAAAGAAATTGAAGAAGATATAAAGAAATGGAAAAACATTCCATGCTCATGGATTGGAAGAATAAATATTGTGAAAATATCAATACTACCCAAAGCTATCTACACATTCAATGCAATCCCAATGAAAATTGCACCAGCATTCTTCTCGAAACTAGAACAAGAAATCCTAAAATTCATATGGAACCACAAAAGGCCCCGAATAGCCAAAGTAATTTTGAAGTAGAAGACCAAAGCAGGAGGCATTACAATCCCAGACTTGAGCCTCTACTACAAAGCTGTCATCATCAAGACAGCATGGTATTGGCACAAAAACAGACACATAGACCAATGGAATAGAATAGAAACCCCAGAACTAGACCCACAAACGTATGGCCAACTAATCTTTGACAAAGCAGGTGAGAACATCCAATGGAAAAAAGACAGTCTCTTTAACAAATGGTGCTGGGAGAACTGGACAGCAACATGCAGAAGGTTGAAACTAGACCACTTTCTCACACCATTCACAAAAATAAACTCAAAATGGATAAAGATCCTGAATGTGAGACAGGAAACCTTCAAAACCCTAGAGGAGAAAGCAGGAAAAGACCTCTCTGACCTCAGCCATAGCAATTTCTTACTTGACACATCCCCAAAGGCAAGGGAATTAAAAACAAAAATGAACTACTTGGACCTTATGAAGATAAAAAGCTTATGCACAGCAAAGGAAACAACCAACAAAACTAAAAGACAACCAACAGAATGGGAAAAGATGTTTGCAAATGACATATTGGACAAAGGGCTTGTATCCAAAATCTATAAAGAGCTCACCAAACTCCACACCTGAGAAACAAATAACCCAGTGAAGAAATGGGCAGAAATCATGAATAGACACTTCTCGAAAGAAGACATCCGGATGGCCAACAGGCAAATGAAAAGATGCTGAACGTCGCTCCTCATCAGGGAAATATAAATCAAAACCACACTCAGATATCACCTCACGCCAGTCAGAGTGGCCAAAATGAACAAATCAGGAGACTATAGATGCTGGAGAGGATGTGGAGAAACGGGAACCCTCTTGCACTGTTGGTGGGAATGCAAATTGGTGCAGCCACTCTGGAAAACAGTGTGGAGGTTCTTCAGAAAATTAAAAATAGACCTACCCTATGACCCAGCAGTAGCACTGCTAGGAATTTACCCAAGGGATACAGGAGTACTGATGCATAGGGGCACTTGTATCCCAATGTTTATAGCAGCACTCTCAACAATAGCCAAATTATGGAAAGAGCCTAAATGTCCATCAACTGATGAATGGATAAAGAAATTGTGATTTATATACACAATGGAGTACTATGTGGCAATGAGAAAGAATGAAATATGGCCCTTTGTAGCAACGTGGATGGAACTGGAGAGTGTGATGCTAAGTGAAATAAGCCATACAGAGAAAGACAGATACCATATGTTTTCACTCTTATGTGGATTCTGAGAAACTTAACAGAAACCCATGGGGGAGGGAAAGGGAAAAAAAGGAGGCTAGAGTGGGAGAGAGCCAAAGCATAAGAGACTCTTAAAAACTGAGAACAAACTGAGGGTTGAGGGGGGGTGGGAGGGAGGGGAGGGTGGGTGATGGGTATTGAGGAGGGCACCTTTTGGGATGAGCACTGGGTGTTGTATGGAAACCAATTTGACAATAAACTGCATGTATTGAAAAAAAACAAAATTTCAGTTTAAAAACAAAAAAAAAAGAGTCCTCTTTAATATTTCTTGCAAGGCTGGTTCAATGGTCACAAACTCCTCTCATGCTTTTGTGTCTGGTAAACTCATTATCACTCCTTCTATTCTGAAAGACAGTCCTGGTGGACAAAGTATTCTTGGATGCAGATTTTTCCATTTATCATGTTTTATATAGCATGCCACTCCCTCTGGCCTACCAAGTTTCTGTTAAGAAATCTCCACCTAGTGTTATGGCCCTCCATGTAAGTTAAGAACTTCTTTTGTCTTGCTGCTTTTATGATTTTCTCTTTATTGCTCTATTTTGCAAATGTATTTACAATGTCTTGGTGTTGGTTGGCATTTATTGATTTTGAAGGGAGTTCTCTGTGTCTCCTGGCTCTGGATGTCTGTTTCCTTCCCCAGATGAGGGAAGGTTTCAGCCATTATTTCTTCAAGTAAATTTTTTATGCCCCTTTCTCTCTTTTCTTCTTTTAGAACTACTATGATATGAATGTTATTATATTTGATGGAGTCACTGGGTTCCCTAAATATATTCTCCTTTTGCATAATTCTTCCTTCTGTCTTTGTTCAGCTTCATCGCATTCCATTACTTTGTCTCACAGACCATTAATTCATTCCTCTGACTCTTCTACCCTGCTGCTCCTTGCATCAACTGCGTTTTTAATCTTGTTTATTTCATCCTTCATATCTGATTATTGTTTTTTGTTTTGTCCCTGTGGTAAGGGTCTCACTGTTGTCTTCTATTCTTTTCTCAAGCCCAGTGAGTATCTATATGATCATTGCCTTGAATTCTATATCAGGCATGTTACTTATATACGTTTCACTTAGATCTCTGGCCAAGGCTTTATGTTGTTCTTTCAATGGGATAAATTCCTCTGTCTTCACATTTTGTCTAAGACTCTGACTTCTTTTGTGTGTTAGAAAAGCCACTTATGTCTCCTATTCCTGAAAGTAATGGCCTTGTGAAAAAGAAGTTAGGTAGTGGCTAGCACCTCAGGGAGTGTGTTGTGTGTGCTGTGTGTGCTCTGCTCTTGTCTTCTGGCTGCTCCATCCTTCATGACAGTCATCTGTAGAGGCTCTCCTTGCCTGCAATCATCAGTATTTTGTCCCTAGTCAGAATGTGGTGAGTTTTAACTAGGTGTGCTTTGATCTGCTTGTGTAATGAAACTTGACACCAGTACCACTGGAAGTGAGGCCCTGCAGAACTCTCTTGTTTTCTTGGGAAACATGGTGTGGGAAGGGGTTTTAGCTGGTCTTCTGGGGAAGTCCCATGCTGGGAGTGAGGCAAATGTGACTGAAAAGAGCAGGTCACCAGATCACAGTTATGTTGGTCTTGGTGTAAGCAAATTATCCAGTGTCTACACTATGCTGTTTTTTGCAGGTGATCTGTGCTTATGCTGAGGTGTGCAGGTGATGGAAATGGCACTGGCCAGATCCTTTGTTCCCAGAGAAGTGTCTCCATGAAAGCTGCCTCTCAGGGATGCATTCTGAGAAGACCAAATAATCTCCCACCCGTGTGCCCCAACTCCTTCAGATCATTGTTTCCATGCTGCCTACTCCCAGGTTGTCAGCCCAGCCTGCTGCCATTTAAAATTCCAACTTTTAGGCCCTACTGGTTGCAAGAACTCACAAAATTCAGGTGCTCTCATTTTCTAAGCCAATGGTTTTGGGGAAATGTTCTCCTTGTGCATTCCTCTGTTTGCTAATCTCTCTCCCATCCTTCTCTGCAACCATGGCTACCTCCCTTCTACAGCACCCGTGATCTTTTTCTCCCCTAAACTACATTTCTGCACTTCCTCCCTTCTTCATTGTGGTTTCTTCTCTCCCTTTCATTGTTGAGTTTGTTCTGTCACTCTTGCCATCCATTTGTGGGATATTTAGGATAATTTGCTTATCTAGTCATGTTTGTGGAATGAGGGAAGACTAGATTCCTCCTACTAGATTCCCCCACTGCCATTTTCCTGCTCCCCACAACTAGTATTTTTTAAATTAGCAATATAGAATGAGGAAAGTCACAGAGTACTAAATATGGAAAAAATCCCAATTTATAAGAGGAATATTGAGTAATTCTTAAATTTACAACTTAATTGACTTGATGGTGACCCATAAAATCTTTGTATGTATTAAATAAATTTAACAGTTTCTGCAAAACAACAATATGTTAATAATTTCTCATAGCTCACTATTTTTCATAAATAGAAAGTCATGTTCAATGCACTGATTTCATGTATGGAATAACATATATGTATGTATATACGTACATATACATATATATGTGTGTATATATATATATATAAAACTTTATAAATGTATTCATATACAATTATTTAATTAGACAAAATATCAACCTTAATACTGTTTTATTATCATGAACTGAGGGAATTACACGGCCTTAATACAATTCAATTATACCATTAACAAAAATTTGAAGAACCAACTATCCATATAAAGGGGATGAGAAAATCAGACTACTGGGTGAAGTAGTTGTCATTATTGGTGCTGAAGATGTTAAAATTTCCAGGAACAAGCATATTTAGTCTCAGGTTAAAAACATGGAACATGCCATGACTGCTCTAAAGGCCAGTTGAATTAAGATTCAGAGTAGATTTCTTATTTAAAGTTAGGGTATTGATTAGAAAAGAATATGACTCTTAAAGTCAGAATGATAATATCTGGGAGAATTTCTGATGACTACAATTACCCTGAATCCCAACCTCCAAGGCTTTTGTCAGATGAGGCACTCCTTCTGTTACTGGATAATGAGGTTCTTCATACTGAAAACCTTGAAGACATCATCTTGTGAGAAAAAGTCAAAGATTATGCCTTACCAAAAGCACTTCAATGTATTTATCCTCAAAATGAAAATCAGACCCAACATGTCTTTGAAATGGGGTAGATTGTAATAGCAAGGTATTATGCTAAGAAAACACCAAATCAAGAAAACAAAAGTGTTAATTCAGCATCATGGTTTTGTTATTGAATGAATTCCTAGATTTTGAGGAAAGCATATGTATTTTATATGACTAAATGAATGTCTTCATATCAGTGCACTTACCAGAGGGTCTGGACTTAATACTGCAACTCAGAGATTTAAAAGTACTTCTAATCATTAATTAAAATGGATGCCTAGAAATTGATCTCAGCAATGGCAAAATTAGCAAAATTAGCTCCAGTGTTTCATGTTGTATTAGTCTCCTTTTGCTGCTATAACCAATTACCACAAACCTGATGGTTAAAACAATACATGTTAATTATCTTAAAATACTAGAGATCAGAATTACAAAATGAGTCTCACATCAAGGAATTGATATGGCTGAACTCATTCGTGCAGACTCTAGGGGAGTTACATTCTTTGTCTTTTCTAACTTCTAGAAGGTGGCCTCAGTCCTTGGATAATAGGCCCCCTTTTTTCAATGCCTGTGATATAAAACCAGCATTGGCTGTTTGAATTTTACTCCTACTGCATTATTCTGACACTGTTTCTGCTGTTCCTTACACCATTTAAAGACCTTTGTGTTTACACTGGCCTCACCTGGATAAACCAGGATAGTCTCAGATGAAAATATGACACCACATACCCAAAATGTGGAGAGGAGAGGAGTGAAGAATGGATCCAAAGTTAAATAACCATCAACTTAATAAGACTGCTACATGCAGAAGCTGTTATATACAAACCTAATATTAACCACAAATCAAAAACTAGTAAAAAATACAAAGAATAAGGAAAAAGAAATTTAAATGTAACACTAAAGAAAATCAGCAAACTATAGGAGAACAAGAATGTAACAAAGAAAATATTCAGAAACAACCACAAAACAAGTAATAAAATGGCAATAAATATGTATCTACCAATAACCACATTGAATGTAAATGAACTAAATGGTCCAATCAAAAGACCAAAAGGATTTTAAAAAAAGACAATACTCATCTATATACTGCCTACAAGAGACTCATTTGAGAACTAAAGATATTCGGGGCACCTGGGTGGCTCAGTCAGTTAAGCAGCGGACTTTAGCTCAGGTCATGATCTCACGGTTCATGGGTTTGAGCCCCACATAGGGCTCTGTGCTGACAGCTCAGAGCCTGGAGCCTGCTTCAGATGCTGTGTCTCCTTCTCTTTCTACCCCTCCCCTACTGGTGCTCTGTCTCTCTTTGTCTCTCAAAAATAAATAAAACTCTTTAAAAATTAAAAAAAAATGAAATAAAGATACTTGCTAATTGAAAGGGAGTGGGAGAAACATCTATTATGCAAATGGATGTCAAAGGAAAGTTAGAGTATGATACTTATATCATACAAAATAAGCTTTAAAATAAGTAATAAGAGAAAAAAAGGACACTATATAATAATAACAGGGACAATCTAGCATGAAGAACTAACAATTGTAAATATTTATGCACATAGCATAGGTGCTCCCAAATCCATAAAACAGTTAATAAGAAACATAAAACAATAAATTGATAATAATACAATAGCAACAGGGGACTTTCACACCCCACTGCATCAATGAACATGTTGTCTAAATGAAAATCAACAAAGAAACAATGGTTTTGAACAGCACGCTGGACAGATGGACTTGACAGTTATATTCAGAACATTCCATCCTAAAACAACAGAATACACATTTTTTTCAAGTGCAGATGACATTCTCCAGAATATATCACATATTAGGCCAAAAAACAAACCTCAACAAATTGAAAAAGATTGAAATCATACGATGCAACTTTTCTGACCACAACACTATGAAACTAGAAGTCAACCAAAAGAAAAAATCTGGACAGAACACATATATATGGAAGTTAAATGATATGCTACTAAATAATGAGTGGATTAACCAAGAAATCAAAGAAGAAATTTTAAAAAAGTACATGGAAAAGGGTGAAAATGAAAGCACAACTGTCAAAAACCTTTTGGATACAGCAAAAGTGGTCATTAGAGAGAATTTAGAGCAATGCAGATCTACCTCAAGAAGCAAGAAAATTTTCAAATCAACAGCCTAATCTTACACCCAAAGGAGCTAGAAAAAGAACAAGAAGTGAAACCTAAAGCCAGAAGAGGAGGAAATAATAAAGATTAGAGCAGAAATAAATGATATAGAAACAATGAAAAAAGCAGAACAGGTCAATGAAACTAGAAGCTGTTCTTAGAAAAAAATAGTAAAATTGATAAGCCTGTGGTCAGACTACTCAGAAGAAAAGATAAAGGACTCAAATAAATAAAATCACAAATGAGAGAGCAAAAATAAGAAAAATCACAGAATAACAATTATAAGAGAATATTATAAAAAACTATCAGCCAGCAAACTGGACAACCTAGTAGAAATGGAAAAAATTCCTAGAAACATATAAATTACCAAAATTGAAACAGAAAGAAAGAGTAAACCTGAAAAGATGAATTACCAGCAAAGTAATTCAAACAGTAATCAAAAACCTCCCAACAAACAAAAGTCCAGGGCCAGGTGATTTCATAGGCAATTTCTACCAAACATTTAAAGAGAGTTAGTATCTATTCTTCTCAAACTAAAATAGAAAAGGAATGAAAACTTCTAAATTTCTATGAACCTAGAATTACACTACTTGCAAAACCAGATAGACTCCACTAAAAAAAGAAAACTACAGGCCAATATCTCTGATGATGAACACAGATGCAAAAATCCTTGACAACATAGTATCAAGCAATTTCAACAAAACATGAAAAAGGTAAGAGAAAGGATAACAGCCATATGATAATTTCAATACATCCAGAGAAAGCATTTGACAAACTACAACATCCATTCATGAAAAAAAAAAATTAACAAAGTAGCTTTAGAAAGAACACACTTCAACACAATAAAAGCCTTATATAAAAAACCAACAGCTATCATCATTTGTAATGAATGAAAACCGAGAGCTTTTCCCTTAAGGCCAAGAATAAGACAAGGATATCCACTCTCACCTCTTTTATTCAATATAGTAATGGAGGCCCTAGCCACCACAATCAGACATACATACATACATACATACATGGCATGTGATCAGTAAGGAAGAAGTAAAAACTTTCACTATCTTCAGATGACATGATGCCCTATATAGAAAACTTGAAAGGCTCATCCAAAAAACTGCTAGGACTGATGAACAAATTCAGTAATGTCACAGGATGCAAAACCCCTGTACAGAAATCTGTTGCATTTCTATAATCAATAATGAAGCTGCAGAAAAAGAAATTAAGGAATCAATCCCATTTAGAATTGCACTGAAAATAATAAGATACTTAGGAATAGACCTAACCAAAGAGGTAAAAGACCTGTACTCTTAAACTATAAAACACTAGTGAAAGAAATTGAAAAGAACACAAAGAAATGGAAAGACATTCTATGCTAGTGGACTGGAAGAACAAATATCGTTCAAATGTCTATACTACCCAAAGCAATCTATCAAGGTAATCCTTATCAAAATACTAACATTTTTCACAGAACTGTAATGAACAATTTTAAAATTTGTATGAAGCCATAAAAGAACCTGAATATCCACAGCAATTTTGAAAAAGAAAAGCAAAGCTGGAGGCAACACAATCTGGACTTCAAGTTATATCACAGAGCTATAGTAATGCAAACAATATGGTACTGGCACAAAAATAGACACATAGATCAATGGAACAAAATAGAAAACCCAGAAATAAGTCCACAATTATGTGGTCAATTATTTTCACAAAATCAGGAAATAATATCCAATGAGAAAAAGACAGTATCTTCAACAAATGGTGTTGGGAAACTGGACAGTAACATTAAAAAAAAAAAAGAAAGAAACTGTACTGCTTTCTTATACCGTACACAAAAATAAATTCAAAATGGGGATGAAAGACCTAAATGTGAGACCCAAAGCCATAAAAATCCTAGGGAATAGGAGAAAATATTTGCAAATGACTTAACCAATAAAGGATTAGTATCCAAAATATATAATGAACTTATAAAATTCAGCACCCAAAAAACAAATAATCCAATTAAAAATGAGCAGAAGGCATGAACAGACATTTCTCCAAAGAAGACATCCAGATGGCCAAAAGACACATGAAAAGATGCTCATCATGACTTATCATTAGGGAAATGCAAATAAAAACTCCAATTAGATATCACCTTGCCATTGTCAGAATAGCTAAAATTAACAACACAAGAAACAACAGGTGTTGGGGAGGTTGTGGAGAAAGGGGAACCCTCTTACAGTGTTGGTGGGAATGCAAACTGGCACAGCCACTCTGGAAAACTGTATGGTGGTTTCTGAAAAAGTTAAAAGTAGAACTACCCTATGATCCAGCAATCCCACTACTGGGTATTTACCCAAAGATTGCAAAAACACCAGTTCAAATGAATACATGCATCCCAATGTTTATAGCAATATTACCTACAATAGCCAAAACATGGAAGCAGTCAAGTGTCCATCAACTGATGAATGGATAAAGAACATGTGGTATATATATGATTTCACTCATACATGGAATTAAAAAAAAAATGATGAATGTAGGGGTTTTGGAAAAAAGATTCAAATCAGCAAACAGACTCTTAACTATAGAGGACAAATTGAGAGTCGCTGGAGGGGAAGTGGGTAGCAGGATGGGTTCTATGGGTGATGGTTATTAAGGAGGGCACTTGAAATGAGAACTGGGTGTTATACGTAAGTGATGAATCACTAAATTTTACACCTGAAACTAATATTACATTGTATGTTAACTAACTGGAATTAAAATAAAAAACTAAAAAGAAAAAAATCCAGGATACTCTCCCCATTTTAAGATTCTTAATTATATCCTCAAAAATCCATTTTTTTCATATTAAAGAAAAAATAATTCAGATTTAAATTGGATATCTTTGGGGCCTTAATTCTGCCTACCACACATGTATTCCTTAGTATTGAAAAAAACAAAAATATCTCAAGATTTGGGACTATATGAACATTAAGTAAATATATACATATATATTTAATGTTTATTTATTTTTTAGAGAGAGAGACAGACAGACAGACAGAACACGAGCAGGGGAGGGGCAGAGAGAGGGGGAGACACAGAATCCAAAGCAGGCTCCAGTTTCTGAGCTGTCAACACAGAGCCCGACATGGGGCTCCAACTCACAAGCTGTGAGATCATGACCTGTGCCGAAGTCGGATGTTTAACTGACTGAGCCACCCGGGAGCCCCTTAAAGAAAATATATTAATGTAACCTGCTCATCCATCCCCCACATTTCATAAAATAGCACAAAAAAAATCTTTTTCCCAAGTCCCTTATACCATGAGCATTATATTGCTTTCTGAAACACAAAATTAACTCGCTATTTGTTTCCTTTTTAGGAAGTCTGGTAGTCCTATTATTTGTGAGATGTTAGTGAACTGCAATGTCTTTTCTGCAGTTCAACCCAATATTTATGACCGAACCGCAAAAGTTGGTTCCATGAATGATTGAAGGTAACAAACTCTCCAAAATATGAAAACCTGGTTTTAGTTTTATCACCTGGTTTTGTTTGGAAGTAGAGAGGATAACAATGGTATTGAAATATGAGACACAAGTGGTCCACAGCACGCACAGCAAAGAGTTTGTTAAAGTTAACTTGCAGTTCCCCAAGTGGAAAAGGCCAGCATAAACACTTCAACAGGCCATTATGGAAAGAATGAGGAGTATAAAGATTGAGCTATAAACTTATTGCTTCTGAAGCACATAGACAGAGATCATGAGACAATCATTTGTAATTCAAGACCAAATAAATTTGGTCAAAAGGCCGAATGAAATTGCTTTGAAAGGATCTCCTTCGTACCTTAGCCCACTAGTCAGAGTAAAGGAGAAAATATTTTCTTCCCTGTACTTGTTTCAGAATGAGTGGAAAGGATTCATAAACACATCCTGTGAATTTTGCCACACCATGAAAACATAGGTAAAATAGTTATGTTAACAATGGGCAGCAGCATCACATTGTTTCTCCTGTTCTCCGGTGACCTGGTCCAAATGGAATGTAAACAAACTAATCAACAGCAGTGTATCTTCCTTAAGGAAATCAGGAAAAGATATAAAGGTGGTGATTTTTTTAAAGTTTTTATTTAATTTCCAGGTAGTTAACATACAGTGTAATATTAGTTGCAGGTGTACAATACAGTGAATCAACAATTCCATGCAAGAGGTGCTCATCAAAAGTACACTCATAAATCCCCAACTTCCCCATTTAATCTCCCTTTTTGGACATTTTCACAAATTCAATGAAATGGCAAGTTCAATCACATTTACTACTTCAATTGAGGTCTGTTTACTTGAGTAAAGTAATAAAATGACAGACATCTAACATGCATTTTATTTTACATGGAGGGACATCAGCACAGCTACATTAGTGTACTTCCGGGCTCTATCAATTTCTGTCTTTTGGTGAAAATATGCTTTGCAGAAATATTGATCATTTCATATATCCACAGGACATAATATTGGTCTACTACATGGAGAACATAAAGCTAAGTGTAGGTGAACAAGAAGGGTCAGGTACCCTAGGTTACTTTAAATGCATGTCTAAGGAAAATGAAAGAGCCAGCATCTCAGTGAATTTTCTGAATTATTTCAGGGTAAACCCATCCAAATCATTTTGCATCTGTTTGCTGTCAAAACAGCACAGTATTTTGTGAGTCTCTTTGATTTTGAGTAAGCCATATACCACTTTAAATTGGATCCAGAAAGAGATTCTCCTGTGGTAGAGGACTAATACAAAATTTGATTTCATAAAACTATTAATGAAATGAATGAGCACTAGCAAAACTGATTAATTAAAAAACAGATGGAAAGCACACACGCATGCATCCACACACAGAAACATTAGAAATGAGCAAGAAGCACCACTATAGACCCTGTAAACATTAAATACATACAGAGATATAATAACAATTGTAAGATTTAAGACTTTAAAATTTTAATTGAAAGAGACCAATTTAATGAGAAATGGAACTTGTAAGGCTGACAAGATGAAACAAAAAATAAGAATAGTCTGTAATCACAGAAGCATTTTTATCTGTACGCAAAGAAGTTTTTAAATAAATGTCATCGCCCTAGATAGCTTCACCAGAAAATTCTACCAAAGACTACAAGAAGAAAGATTAATCAGACACAAATCTTCATGAAAGTAGAAAAAAATCCAAGGCTGGATTACTGAAGGACACCAGAATTTTAGGTGTCCCCAAGAAAGGGCAGTGTCAGGTAGCATAAAGGTTACTGTGACCTAAGAGAGTGTAGAGGTCAGAGAAATGGAGGAAGGAATGATGTTAAGAGGGAGATGCTGAGCAATGTTTGTAAGTGCTCGAGATAAGATAATTGAAACTAACATTGACAATTGTCCTTTAGACTCTGTAGTTACATTTTGGCAGAGGCATTCATATTTTTTTAAACAAAACACACAGTTAGACATATATTTTATACCATACTTTAGTACAATCATTTACATAGACATACAATCAATATAATTGTCATATAAGACAATTTTATGTGTAATGCACCATGATGCTTTTCAAAATATGTTATTCTATTTATGGCTGTGATGAGGTTTAATGAAATACATTTATTTCATAGCCCATAAAATGTGCTCAATGAAACAGTAGTACCACAAGCATGTCACCATGAGCTGAGAGGTGATTAAGAAATGCAAAGTTTCAAATGATGAGGCTACACAATTTTTTTAACACACTTGGTTGTAAAATGAGAAGACAGTTGAAGAATAGCTATAAGAAGTGAGTTTGTTTCAGCTATGTCTGTCCCACAAACATATTGTTGTTCATAACTGTTTATTCTGAGAAGTTAACATGATTACTGCACCTGGATACTATATCAAAAAAGTGAAGACTAGCCCAAAACAAAAAAGAAAAGGAAAATAAAAAAGAAACACATAACACAAGCTCATATTCAAAATGGTCCTATTTAAAACACCTATACATAAATTAAAATCAGCAGGATTTAGGTTAATTACTTCCTAGAAGTTTATAAAGTATATAACTATATTTATAAATAAATATATATACATATATATTTATTTATAAAGTATAAATAAATCATATAAAATAGTTTAATTTTGCTTTTGTTTCCCTTGTCAGATAAAACATATCTTTTAAAAAAAAATGTGTATATGACCAATGTCAAAGGAGTGACTGCCTGTGTTTTCTTGTTTCTGTGTTTTATGGTTCCAGGTCTCACATTTCGGTCTTTCATTCATTTGAGCTGTGTGTGTGTGTGTGTGTGTGTGTGTGTGTATGGTGTAAAGAAGTGGTCCAATTTCATTCTCTCACATGTTGCTGTCCAGTTTTCCCAACGTCATTTGTTAAAAAGACTTTTTCCAATTACATATTCTTGCTGCTTTATCATAGATTAATTGACTGTGTAAGTGTGGATTTATTACTGGGGTCTTTATTCTGTTCCATTGATCTATGTGTCTATTTTTATGCCAGTACTATACAGTTTTGATTACTACAGCTTTGTAGTATAACTTAGAATCTGACATTGTAATATTTCTGGTTTTGTTCTTTTTCAAAATTGCTTTGGCTATTCAGGGTCTTTCCTGGTTCATACAAATTTTGTTATTTGTTCTAGTTTTGTGGAAACTTTGGCATTTTGATGAGGATTTCCTTAAATCTGTAGATTGTTTTGGGTAATGTGTACCTTTTAACAATACTGGTTCTCACAATCCATAAACATGGAATATCCTTTCCATTTATTTGTTATCTTCAATTTATTCCCTCAATGTTTTATGGTTTTCAGAGTCCAGGTTTTTAACCTCCTTGGTTCAGTTTATTCTAAGATATATTATTCTCTTTAGTGCAAATGTAAATGGTATTGTTCTTTTTCTTTAATTTCTCTTTCTTCTACTTCATTATTAGTGCATAGAAATGCAGCAGATTTCTGTATACTAATTTTGAATTTTGCAAATTTACAGAATTCATTTATCAGTTCTACTAGTTTTTGATGGAGTCTTCAGGGTTTTCTATATATAGTGTCACATTATCTGCAAATGAAAGTTTTACGTATTCCTCGTCAATTTGGATGTCTTTTATTTCTTTCTCTTGTTTGATTATTGTGGCTAGTACTTCCAGTACTATGTTGAATCAAAGAGTTAGGAGTAACTACACCAAAACTTTTTGCAAAAAAAAACAAAAGTTTTTGCAAAGGTAGCCATCAGCAAAACAAAAAGGAAACCAATTCAATAGGACAAGACATTTGCAAATGATGTACCTTATATATAAAGATTTAATATCCAAAATGTGTAAAGAACTTACACAAATCAACACCAAAAACAATCAATTACAAAAATGGACAAGGGAACTGAATAGATATTTGTGCAGAAAGCACATACAGATAACCAATAGACACATGAGAAGATGCTCAACATCACTCATCATAGGAGAATACAAACCAAAACTAAATGAGGTATCACTTCACACCAGTCAGAATGGTCAAAATTAAAAGCACGGGAAACAACAGGTGTTGATGACAATGTGGGGAAAAAGGAACACTTTTACACTATTGGTGGGAATGCAAACTGGCACAGTGACTCTGGAAAATAGTATGGATGTTCCTCAAAAAGTTAAAAATAGAACTACCTTATAACCCAGTAATCACACTACTGGTCATTTACCCAAAAATACAAAAACAATTTCAAAGGGATACATGTATTCCTATGTTTATAGCAGCATTATTTACTATAGCTAAGTTATGGAAGCACCCAAGCAACATATATACATATAATATGTATATATGTGCAATAGAATATTATTCTATTTTATTTTATTCTATAGAATATTATTCATATATATGTATATATATGCAATAGAATATTATTCAGTAGTAAAACAAGAATGAAATTTTGCCATTTGCAACGACATGAATGAAACTAGAGAGTATTATGCTAAAAAATAAGTCAGTCAGAGAAAGGCAAATGTCATATGACTTCACTCATACATGGAATTTAACAAAACTAGTGAACTAAGGAACAAAAAAGGAGAGAGAGGAGAGAGAGAGGCAAACCAAGAAACATTGTTAACTATAAAGAATAAACTGATGGTTACCAGAGGGGTGGTGGATGAAAGGATGAATGAAGCAGGTGATGGTTATTAAGAAATATACTTGTGAGGGGATATGCTTGCCCCAAATGGCAGAGACAGGGGGATCCATCTGTCCCGTGTCCCTCAAACAAAGAAGTGTAGAAGCCAAAGGACTTTGAACACCAGAGCCTGGGAGGAAAAGAGATTGAATCTACTAGGAAGAAAATGGGAAAACTAGAGAAAAGATAGGTGGGTGATTGTGAACTGGAGGAGATAAAAAAGGCTGCATGGGCGTAGAGGGGAGGGACCCCCTTCTGCAGAGAAACAAAGGGAAGAGAAAGAGCGGATAGGGAATTGTCGAACCATATCTAGACAGGAGAAAGACCTTGGACTGAGACTGAGAGGGATCTGATCTCTAACTGCGGGGATTTTCTTCGGACTGGGGCCAGCTCCGTGTTCACGCACCCTGGGGAAGTGGGGAGCCAGGCCTGGATGAGGTTGTAGGTCAGAAACTCAGTCCACAGCTGAAGAAAGTGGTTCGCTCCCTGAGGGCTGCATGATAGCACAGAACCTGCCTGCATCTGCCACCCCTAGGTGCAGTGGTTGGGCAGAGGGCTCAGTCTGCAGGAGGATAAGGCCGCCATTTCTCTGCAGTGTTGTGGGAAAAGACAAAGCCTACCTGTGTCTGCCACCCTGGGGGCTGGTGGCGGTGAGGGCTGTGGCTCAGTCCACAGGGAGGCAGTCCTCCCTGACATGCGGCTGCACAGACAAAGCCAGCTGAGACCACATATCGCCACACAGAGAGGCACTTCCCCAGTGCCAGAGCACAGAGTGGGATGTTGAATCCTAGCCAAGCACAGGGTCAGGGGAATTGGTGGAGTGAGAAGGCCTCCCCCGTCTGTACCCACTGGCACAGTGAGAATGATTCAGTGTCTACTGGGTCTGGCTCCATGGAAAAGAGACTGGGAAATCACCATTCCCCCCACCCCACCACCACCACCGTCAAGGCAGGGCCTCAGGGGTCACTCCCTGGGCCCATAGTGGAGGTGGGTCCAGAAAACATCAAACCATGCCCCCTTGTACTGAGTAACTGCATATCCACCAGAGTGGCACAGACCCTACAGACAGTTACTACCTACAAGTGATGCAGCATTACCTGGATTAACACTAGGGCTATTCCAAGGAACAAATCAAAGCACACCTGGGGGGGGTACAAAATATTACTAAGAATAGGGTAATAAAATAACCAAAGTCACAACAACAGAGAGCAAGTAACAATCCCCAAAAAACACCTCTTGAAGGGCCAGGCCATGGACAGTCTATGGCCCTCTTTTAATATGAAAGTGCTTGCAGGTGTAGAGGACACAAGCTTTTAAAATGCATAAGGGAAAGAAAAATAGCCAAAATGATGAAATGGAAGAATCCTCCTCAAAAGAAACTCCTGGAAGTAGTGACAGCTAACGAATACATAAAAAACGATTTAAGCAATATAATGGAATAAGAATTTGGAATAATAGTCATAAAATTAATTGCTGGGCTTGAAAAAAGCATAGAAGACAGCAGAGAATCTATTGCTACAGAGATCAAGGACTAAAAAATAGTCATGATGAATTAAAAAATGCTATAAATTAGGTGCAAAATAAAATGGAGGCAGCCACAGCGGGATTGAAGATGCAGAGGACAGAATAGGTGAATTAGAAGATAAAACTATGGAAAAAGAAGAAGCTGAGAAAAAGAGATTAAAAAATCCAGGAGTATGAGGGGAGCATTAGAGAACTAAGTGATGCAATAAAAGGGAACAATATTCATGTCATAGGAATTCCAGGAGAAGAGAGAGACAAAGGGGCTGAAGGCATATTTTAAAAAAATCATAGCTGTGAACTTCCCTGATCTGGGGAAGTAAAAAGGCAGTGAAATCCAAGAGGAACAGAGAACTCCCTTCAGACTTGAATTGATCTTCTGCACGACATATCATAGTGAAACTGGCAAAATACAAGGATAAAGAGAGAATTCTGAAAGCACCTAGGGATAAACATGATCTAACTTATAAAGGGAGACCCATAAGAGTAGTGGCAGACCTATCTAATGAAACTTGGCAGGCCAGAAAGGAATGGCAGGAAATCTTCAACGTGATGAACAGAAAAAATATGCAGCCAAGAATCCTTTATCCAGCAAGTCTGTCATTTAGAATAGAAGGACAGATAAAGGTCTTCCCAAACAAACAATAACTGAAGGAATTCATCACCACTAAACCAGCCCTACAAGAGATCCTAAGGGGGATTCTGTGAGTGAAATGTTGCAAGGACCACAAAGTACCAGAGACATCACTACAAGCATGAAACCTACAGACATCACAATGACTCTATCCATATCTTTCAATAATAACACCAAATGTAAATGCACTAAATGCTCCAACCAAAAGACATAGGGTATCAGAATGGATAAAAAAACAAGACTCATTTAATTGCTGTCTACAAGAGACTCATTTTAGACCTGAGGACACCTTCAGATTGAAAGTGAGGGGATGGAGAACTGTCTACCATGCCACTGGAAGTCCAAAGAAAGCTGCAGTAGCCATACTTATATCAGACAAACTAGACTTTAAATTAAAGGCTGTAACAAGAGATGAAGAAGGGCACTATGTAATAATTACAGGGTCTATCCATCAGGAATAGCGAACAATTATAAATGTCTATGCGCTGAATACCGGAGCCTGCAAATATATAAACAAATAATCACAAACAAACCAACCTTATTGATAAGAATGTGGCAATTGCAGGGGACTTTAATACTCCACTTACAGTAATGGATACATCATCTTGACACGGGATCAATAAAGAAACAAGGCCCATAAATGATACATTGGATCATATGGACATGACAGATATATGTAGAACTCTGCACTCCAAAGCAACAGAATGCACTTTCTTCTCCAGTGCACATGAAACATTCTGCAAGATATATTCATACTGGGTCACAAAACAGCCCTTCATAAGTATATAAGAATTGAGATCGTACCATGCACACTTTCAGACAACAATGCTATAAAACTTGAAATCAACCACAGGAAAAAGTCTGGAAAACCTCCAAAAGCATGGAGGTTAAAGAACACCCTACTAAAGAATAAATGGGTCAACCAGGCAATAAGGGAAGAAATTAAACAATATATGGAAACAAATGAAAATCAAAATATAGCAATTTAAATGCTTTGGGATGCAGCGAAGGCAGTCCTGAGAGGAGAATACACTGCAATCCAGGCCTATCTCCAGAAACAAGAAAAATCCCAAATAAAAAATCTAACAGCACACCTAAAGGAAATACAAGCAGAACAGCAAAGATACACCAAACCCAGCAGAAGAAGAGAAATAATGAAGATCAGAGCAGAAGTAAACAATATAGAATCTAAAAAAAACCTGTAGAACAGATCAATGAAACCAAAAGGTGTTTTTTTGAAAAAAATAAATAAAAAAAAGATAAACCTCTAGCCAGGTTTCTCAAAAAGAAAAGGGAGATGACACAAATAGATAAAATCATGAATGAAAATGGAATTATTACAACCAATCCCTCAGAAATAAAAGCAATTATCAGGGAATACTATGAAAAATTACATGGCAACAAACTGGACAACCTGAAAGAAATGAACAAATTCCTAAGCACCCACACACTTCCAAAACTCAAACAGGAAGAAATAAAAAACTTGACTAGAGCCATAACCAGCGAACAAATTGAATCAGTTATCAAAAATCTCCCAATAAGACTCCAGGACTAGACGGCTTCCCTGGGGAATTGTACCAGACATTTAAAGTAGATATATTGCCTATCTTTCTCAAGCTGTTCCAAAACATAGAAAGGGAAGGAAACCTTCCAGACTTATTCTATGAAGCTAGAATTACTTTGATTCCCAAACTAGCGACCCAGCCAAAAAAGGGAACTACAGGCCAATATCCCTGATGAATATGGATGCAAAAATTCTCAATAAGATGCTAGCAAATCGAATTGAACAGCATATAAAAAGAATTATTCACCATGATCAAGTGGGATTCATTCCTGGGATGCAGGGCTGGTTCAACATTCACAAATCAATCAAGGTGATACATCACATTAAGAAAAGAAAAGATAAGAACCATATGATCCTGTCAATCGATGCAGAAAAGGCCTTTGACAAAATTCAGCACCCTTTCCTAATAAAAGCCTTTCAGAAAGTCGGGATAGAAGGACATACTTAAACATCATAAAAGCCATTTATGAAAAGCCCACAGCTAATATCACCCTCAATGGGGAGAAACTGAGAGTTTTTTCCCTGAGATCAGGAACACGACAGAGATGCCCACTCTCACCGCCGTTGTTTAACATAGTGTTGGAAGTTCTAGCATCAGCAATCAGACAACAAAAGGAAATCAAAGGCATCCAAATTGGCAAGGATGAAGTCAAGCTTTCACTTTTTGCAGATGAGATATTATACGTGGAAAATCCAATAGACTCCACCAAAAGTCTGCTAGAACTGATACATGAATTCAGCAAAGTTGCAGGATACAAAATCAATGTACAGAAATCAGTTTCATCCTTATACAGTAACAATGAAGCAACAGAAAGACAAATAAAGAAACTGATCCCGTTCACAATTGCACCAAGAAGCATAAAATACCTAGGAATAAATCTAACCAAAGATGTAAAAGATCTGTGTGCTGAAAACTATAGAAAGTTTATGAAGGTAATTGAAGAAGATATAAAGAAATGGAAAGACATTCCATGCTCATGGATTGGAAGAATAAATATTGTCAAAATGTCAATACTACCCAAAGCTATCTACACATTCAATGCAATCCCAATGAAAATTGCACCAGCATTCTTCTCAAAACTTGAACAAGCAATCCTAAAAATCATATGGAACCACAAAAGGCCCCGAATAGCCAAAGTAATTTTGAAGAAGAAGACCAAAGCAGGAGGCATCACAATCCCAGATTTTAGCCTCTACTACAAAGCTGTCATCATCAAGACAGCATGGTATTGGCACAAAAACAGACACATAGACCAATGGAATAGAATAGAAACCCCAGAACTAGACCCACAAACCTATGGCCAACTAATGTTTGACAAAGCAGGAAAGAGCATCCAGTTTAAAAAAGACAGTCTCTTTAACAAATGGTGCTGGGAGAACTGGACAGCAACATGCAGAAGGTTGAAACTAGACCACTTTCTCACACCATTCACAAAAACAAACTCAAAATGGATGAAGGACCTGAATGTGAGACAGGAAACCATCAAAACCCTAGAGGAGAAAGCAGGAAAAGACCTCTCTGACCTCAGCCGTAGCAATCTCTTACTAGACACATCCCCAAAGACAAGGGAATTAAAAGCAAAAATGAACTACTGGGACCTTATGAAGATAAAAAGCTTATGCACAGCAAAGGAAACAACCAACAAAACTAAAAGGCAACCAACGAAATGGGAAAAGATATTTGCAAATGACATATCAGACAAAGGGCTAGTATCCAAAATCTATAAAGAGCTCACCAAACTCCACACCCGAAAAACAAATAACCCAGTGAAGAAATGGGCAGAAAACATGAATAGACACTTCTCTAAAGAAGACATCCGGATGGCCAACAGGCAAATGAAAAGATGCTGAACGTCGCTCCTCATCAGGGAAATATAAATCAAAACCACACTCAGATATCACCTCACGCCAGTCAGAGTGGCCAAAATGAACAAATCAGGAGACTATAGATGCTGGAGAGGATGTGGAGAAACAGGAACCCTCTTGCACTGTTGGTGGGAATGCAAACTGGTGCAGCCACTCTGGAAAACAGTGTGGAGGTTCCTCAGAAAATTAAAAATAGACCTACCCTATGACCCAGCAGTAGCACTGCTAGGAATTTACCCAAGGGATACAGGAGTACTGATGCATAGGGGCACTTGTACCCAATGTTTATAGCAGCACTCTCAACAATAGCCAAATTATGGAAAGAGCCTAAATGTCCATCAACTGATGAATGGATAAAGAAATTGTGGTTTATATAACAATGGAGTACTACGTGGCAATGAGAAAGAATGAAATACGGCCCTTTGTAGCAACGTGGATGGAACTGGAGATTGTGATGCTAAGTGAAATAAGCCATACACTGAAAGACAGATACCATATGTTTTCACTCTTATGTGGATCCTGAGAAACTTAACAGAAGACCATTGGGGAAGGGTAGTGGAAAAAAAAATTTACAGACAGGGAAGGAGGCAAACAATAAGAGACTCTTAAAAACTGAGAATAAACTGAAGGTTGGCGGGGCGGTGGGAGGGAGGGGTAAGTGGGTGATGGACATTGAAGAAGGCACCTGTTGGAATGAGCACTGGGTTTTGTATGGAAGCCAATTTGGCAATAAGTTTCATATTTTGTTTTAAAAAAGTAACTTGTCATGATGAGCACTGGGTAATGTATAGAATTGTTGAATCACTATATTGTACACCTGAAACTAATATACCACTGTATGTTAAATATACTAGAATTTTCAAAAAAATCTAATAAATAAAAAAAAATGTACAATTCACAAGAAAAAAAAAGAAATTCAGGCTACCCGAGAAAAACTTAAATATTTCTAATAGGGCATATAGCTAAGAATCTGTTTTTTTTTTTTTTTTCCTGTATGTTACATGTCATTTGGTCAACAGTCTTTGGATTATTAGATTTTTAACAAGGTAAATAAATTATATCTTTAATTAAAAAATGACTACAAAAGTGTAAAAAATGTAAAAATCTAAGGAAAACAATATAAATAAAACAAAATAAATCATAAATAAAGCATTACTGTCATACAAAAAGTAATAAGATCAGTTTTATTAGGCAAAATAATAATAATAATAATAATAATAATAATAATAATAGTGACACCAAGCAGCGCTTCCTTCAATCCTGTCTAACATAGTATCAGAACCACTTTAGGTGTTTAAACTTACAACTTCCCTTGTATGAAAAATATCATGAAGCAATGACTTACTTTTCTTATCTTGAACTGGATTTTCTCTCTCAAATGTAGCCATTTCCTGCCTACAAAGGAAAGAGATAATAACATGATACACTCCAGTTATCTGAAGCTGAAAACACACTTGAAGGAAATGTTTCACTGCTCTTAACATAAAGTCATTGGTAGATTTAGAATTCAAGTGTTAATTGAAATTAAATCCTGCTTACTTTGTTTCTGAAAAACCATGAAATAGAGCTGATAGCACTGTGAGAGTTGATGGTTATGTTAATTAAGTTGATGAGGGGGGTTCTTTTCACAAGGTATACATAAATCACATTTGCTTTAAGTATTTTAAAATTTTGTCAATTTTAACTCAATGAAGCAGGAAAGAAAAACCCAAAGTCTAGCAAAAAAATAAGAAGCAGAGAATAAAACTCCATATTTTATGAAACTTAAAGAATTACTAGACCATCATACTAGGTATATTATCATATGTATGTGGAACATATGTGCAATATAGTGAAAGTTGGAACAATGTGAGGGAGAATATTGAAAGGCAATTTATTTCTCTGTTGTTCTTGATGAGGGAGGTAAATAAGGTAAAAAAAAAAAAAAAAAGGGAAGGTAAATAAGCAGGTCCAAAAAATTCAGAACACAAATTTACAATGACCTAAATTAATAAATGCAGACTGGTGATGAGAGAAATAGAGATTATCTCTACAGTGACACGATTCCACACCAGAACAGGGAGTGAGTGGCTAAAAGGAGATTGAGTACCAACACATGGTCTACTATTTCTCTGTCTCCCAGTCTCATAAACTTGAGGGAAAATGTAAACAAAGAATTTTGTAATGACCTGCCCACCTCAAAGAGGGCAATATACACAGAACAGAGATGTGCCCACTGCAGAGGAAGAATTTTTGGTGAGGAGGCAGTCCGAGACAACATACCAAAAGCAAAGCCTGAATCTTAGCTTATTTCTCCTTTGTATCTTCCCTAAAGAAATACACAAAGGTACACACACACCATGTTATCTCACCTACTTCCATTCAAAACACTAAGCACAAAGTTGCAAACATGAATTAGATAAAATAATAATAATAATAATAATAATAAAAAGAAAGCAGAAAATATATTAAAGGCAGATAGATGTAATACATTAATTATTATTAAAAATAATAAATGGATAAAGTAAGTGGCTAGCATAAAGCAGGAAAACAATTGAAAGAAACGATAAAATATTTAGAGAGATTAAAACAGCACTAAAAGCATCAATATGTAAAATCAATTATTTCTAAAACAAGCCAGCAGCATATGCTTGAAATAAACATTAACTTGTAGAAAATGAGAATGTAGTATGGTTAGAGAAAGGAAAATAAAACATAAAGAGATGATGTCATACATACAGAATAGTTCAACAAAACCATTCAAAGATACAATAAGATACCTGAAATAAAGACTTCAGCCTGAAAATTGATTTTATGGAGAACAAACACAAATCACATGGAATATTGAGATATACAATAGATTCTGCACTTCAAGAATAATGATAAATTCTAAAACATCCATGAGGAAAACATTGTGAAACTACTTCATCAGTGAGGTGAGTTTAAGGTAGCCCAAACTTCCATCTGAAGGCAAGCCCACAAAATGATGAGGAAAATAGGATTACAAGAATCCTATGACTCTCCAATAAATGAAAATGGGTATTGTCAAATATATTAGTATTGAGGGGATATAAAACCTATGAATTCTTTAGGAAAAAAGAACAAATCAGAAGATAACTGTAAAACCACATTTCAATTTTATAAAATGCAAAGTCATGTTATAAAGAAGTTGTTGAATGATGAATCTAACCTGTGCAGCCAGCTCTGTGGTTGAAGGTCTGGCCATAATTCATCTAACTTGAGTTTTGTCCTTATAAGAAGAGGCAATTTGGACACAGATAGTCATAGAGCAAAGATGATATGAAGACACAGGGAAAAGATAGGGATATAAGCCAAAGTGAGAGGCCTGAGAAGAGACTCACTCCCTAGCACTTTGATCTTGGATTTGAGGCATCAAGAATTGTGACAAAATTTATTTCTGTTGAATTTCCCAGTTTGTGGAACTTCATCATGGTAGCCCAAGCAAAACGAATGCAGCCTAATATGTGGAAATTAGTTCAGACAATATTAAGTGTTAATACATACTCACTTTTATCCTCTTTGTTTCCTGCAAGGGAGTTGCCTGTTATTCCCCAACCTACCTTGACCCTTCCACCACATGGGTCTACACACACATTACAAGATAAAGACAATAAACTGCTCTCATTTCAGAACAAAGATGGACAGGATATGACATAGATAAAGACAAAACCACAAATACCTACAAATGTGATGAACTATTACTTACCAAAATAGAATCAATATGAAGCAAAGAAAAAAAAATGAACACGAACTGAAACAAAGTAGTAGTAGATTAATTTCTCTCAGACAGCAAGAAAAAATCAAGAAAAATAAAAACAGAGAATATCTGAAATACATAATTAATCAAGTTTCCTGGGGCACCTGGATCGCTCAGTTGGTTAAGTGCTACCTTCAGCTTAGGTCAAGATCTCGTAGTCTGTGAGTTCAAGCCCCGCATCGGGTTCTGGGGCTGACAGCTCAGAGCCTAGAGCCTTCTTCAGGTTCTGTGTCCCTTTCTCTCTCTGTCCCTCTCCTGCTTGCTCTCTCTCTCTCTCTCTCAAATGAATAAACATTAAAAAAAAAATTAAACATCAAGTTTTCCTAATAGATAAATTTCAAAAAGTATGACCCTTAAAAAACCCGTCATTGTAATTTTCAAAGTCTATGGGGCATAATAAACAAAATGCTAACTAATATTTATCAAATGCTGGTTCCACTCAGGCATTGTACTAATGTATGAATGTTAATTTTTAAAATGTTACCTTTACAATATAAAGTTACAGTATTTTTAATTTTAAAATTATTTTCCATATGAAGAAACCACAATTTAAAGAATATAAGTAACTTGTTTCAATGTTGAGGCACAATAGATGGTAAAGAACTTTGATAAAATCCACAAGCAGAAATAACATTACAATGCAATAAAATCAGAACTTATTATCAAAAATAGAAAACAAATTTGGAATTAAAAACAACTCATATTCAAGAAAACATAAAAAGCAAAGTAACAAAATGTTGGAAAATAATATTTCCTTTAGCAACACATGGGATACATATAGATAAAATATTATTTAGAGAAAAATTTATATTCATGCATGTCCAATTTTTAAATAAGAAAAAAAAATAGAAAACACAAAATTTAAGTTTTGAATTCTAAGCAATTAGAAGAGCAACAGTGAAAAAATAAGGAAAGCAAAAATAAAAACCTCATAATGATAAAAGCAATGATACTGTGACATCTTGAGAAAAAAAGCAAAACAGAAATCAGATCAGTGGTTGCCAGGGGTTGCTGGTGAGGGGAAAAGTGATAAAAATATTCCATATCTTAACTGAGATGACATGAATGTATGTTTTTCTAAACTTATCACACAATTTACCTAACAGTGTGAACTTTATGGTACTATAGCTCTATAAAACTATATTTTAAAAAACTAAGTGACTTGAAAGAGCTCATACTATCCTTAAACATATGTTTAAAATAATGAATTAAATGATAATATTCTAGTGAAAATAAGATAACCAAAACTGACTCAGGAAGATGCACAGAACATAACATCATTCAAAGAACATCATCCTATCAAACTAGCCAAAAATGAAACTGAATTTAATTCTAGCCCACTTAAGTCTTATGTTATATATATGATTACAATTGACTTGGGTAGTCAAAACAATTGAAATCTTCCTCACCAAGCTGACTGGTTAAAATTCTGAATCCTATTCATAAAATTTGCAGTCACTCTGGAAAATGGTTTGGAGGTTCCTCTAAAAGTTCAAAATAGAACTACACTGATGATCCAGCAATCACACTACTAGGTATTTACCCAAAGGATACAAAAACACAAATTCAAATGGATATATGCACCCTGATGTTTATAGCAGCATTATCTACAATAGCCAAGATATGGAAGCCCAAATATCCATGGAATATTACTCAGGCATAAAAAAAGAATGAAATCTTTTCATCTGCAATGACATGGATGGAGCTAGAGAGTATTATGCTAAGTGAAATAAGTTGATCAGACAAATGTCACATGATCTCACTCATATGTGGAATTTAAGAAACAAAATAGATGAGTAAAGGGTAAAGAGAGAGAGAAAGAAAGGCAAACCAAGAAGCAGACTATTAACTATAGACAGCAAACTGATGGCTACCAGAGGGGAGGTGGGTGGGGGATGAATGAAATAGATGAAGGGGATTAAGTCCCCCCTTAGCATGATAAGCACTGAGTAATCTATAGAATATTGAATCAATATATTGTATGCCTGAAACTAATATAACACTCTATGTTAACTAACTGGAATTAAAATAAAACTTCAAAAAAATCATTTGGATGGGAACACCGTAGAACATTTCATTTTTCTTCATTTAGTTATTGTCTGTTTATAATAAAAACTTGCATGTATTTGAAAATGTCAACACTTCAATTCCTTTAAAAGGGAAAATTAGAAAAGAACAGTAGCATAGATCTCATTTCAGACATGATAAAGCAAAAGCCGAATTTAAATGACTTTGCGTTGTATAGAATGTATTTGTGGCAGCCTGAGAAAAGGATCTTGGTTCAATAACATCACCTCTTCAGCCACACACTATAAAGGGGAGTTCATTACAATGGCGGCATAGCCACCCTACTGTCTCTACCTTTTCCTCTGTGAAAAGAAAGTGTAAATTAAATACTTAGGGAATGGCTAATTACTCCAAACATCATTTCATATCACCAACAAATATGGGCCTTCCCCTCAATCCCTCATTCTTTCACACTTAGAGAAAAAGAAACCATCTCATAGATAAAAACCCAGATGATGAGACGCAATGATTAGGAAAGAGGTTGAATACAAAGATATGAAAATCCCATGGTCAGCAAAGAAGGGAGGGTGTTTCTTTCTATATAAGCTGGGGCAAGTTATCAGTGTGAGATAGCTGTTGTTTTTCCACTTTTTTTTTTTTTTTTTTTTTTTTTTACTTTGAGTATCTTGTAAAGGTTGGGCAACAGAGAGACAATGGCAAGTCAAGCAGTGGTCAGAGATTCAAAGAGCACATGGACTATAAAAAGCTAAACTAACAAATATAAGATTACCAGTTGATAGAAAGGTTTAATGCAGTACAGGAAATCCATGGGGTGTGGACACAACGTTCTCACATCATGTACTTAAGGACATTTTTGGGAGAACAGTGTGAGAGTCAAAATTTCCAGGAAGAGATACTTTCAGGCATAAGGACAGAAAATAAAAACCATGAGTGCTAAAAGAGCAGTACTAGTGCACAGTAGGGCATTGACTTCAGGCTGAGCTTGGTGGCTTAAAGAACATTAAATGACAGCAGAATTCCTGGAAGATAATGGCTGAGGATGGAGAGTGGGGAATGAGAGTAGAGAGGCATGCAGGGGTCAATCCTTATAGGATTGTAGTCCCTGGTGAAGAGTTTGTATTTTATTCTGAATACAGTGTAGAACAATTGAAGGGTCTCGAGGAAAAAGCATGATGAGACTTATATTTCCCAAAAATTATCCTAAGTGTGAAGAATAAGTTGGAAGTGTGTCCATTGTAAATAGCCAACCTGAAATAACCATCCTTTATTTCAGTTTTGTTTGTGCATGTACTTTGTATAACCATGAAGAAATGAAACATGTGCACCAATAGCCCATTATTTTTAGGGTCTCCAAATAAACTTCTGCCAAGTCTTAGAGACAAAGACCAAAGAATTCTATCATTCTGTCCAGCTCTAAGAGGTCTCAAATAAGATGTTAACTTTTGTGAGACAGAGATTCTCAGTCTCTTGTGAGACAGAGATAAATCTCAGAGAAAAATACTCTGATATGCTGTGTTCTTACCATTTTCTTTCCACATGTTGGTTTACTTTCTTGTGCTTCTTTTGATTGTTTCTCAGGCAACTAGATGGAAACACATAGAAAAGAAGAGATTCTTATCTCCCTTCAAATGTCTTCACCCCCTTTTCTTGCTTTCCTTACCGTTAAAACAAAGTCTGCCTTTTCTTTTTGACAAACTTCTTTGTCCTTTAGAAAGGGCAGGCAGTCACAGATATAGAATGCAGTTCAGAAATTAACCACAAGAGGCCAAGCCTACAATAGGATGAAATGGCTACAGTCTGACCTGTCAGAAGGTGGTGGGAGGGGCCAAGAATAGAGAAAGATCCTAACCACAGAAAGGCTTGACTTCTCTAGGATGACCAGAGGAGACCAGCTTCTCAGGTGCATCCATCCCTGTGGAATACTAGCACTATCAACCTTGGCCATGTGATCCAGAGCAAGATTCTTCAAGCCTTGCTGTTTGGCCATACATATACATACAGAACGTTATGATCCTCACCCACCTTCAGAGAAGTTTGTTGTGCATATTACTCTTGATGTTTTCCCACCAACTATCATCATCCTTATAAGAATCAAGCAAGCACTCAGTGATGGAATTGAGGTGAGAGAAATCAGTGGCTTTCTTGCTTATATAAAAGTGAGATACAGACCCAAGCTTGTGATTCAGTGAATCAAATTTTCTTCTACACCAGTTGTCCAAATCGTATTTCTTTGAATGTTTTCTTTTCCTATATTATCACATCCCAAACATGTGTCTGTTCTCCTGCTTCTATATAGAAGATTGTATGCAAAATATCCCAGACTATGATAGCAAGATCCCCACTCTTGCTTGCCATCAATATTTACAGAAGACTTTTCCTCAGTGTTCATGTTTAAAAGCTCAATATCATCATCATATATGGGCATATTTGACCAGTAAGCAAAGAATAGAATACATATGTATTTGTTAAATACAAAGTAAATCAGATTTTTGGAAGAAGAGTCCTTTGTGGAGATAAGTTCTGACATACAGATTTCTGGATAATATTCACTAACGGTTAAATTTGGATGTAATGATTACCAAATAGCATAGACTGCAAATCAGACAACATTTAATTTTAGTGTCCTATGTGCTCTCTTCTTTTTCCCTAGAGCCTGGTTTTCTCATAATTCCATTTTTCTAAATGGGCCAATGAAGAATCTTATAAAACAATTCTCCTTGAGATTATTAATAGTTCACTGACTTGTCCTTCTAAGACATGTTTGCATTTTAAAGTTAAAAAAAAAAAAACATAAAATCCTTAACATTAGCAGGAACCTAATTGAAATTCCATGTCATTATTACTGAACATAAATGAACACTAAATTCTGCTGTACACTAAGTATTTCTTTAATCAAGCAAAATTTAGATAATGTCAGGCCATAAACATTTGTTGGCTGAATTAAGGAATCATTAAAACTAATAATTAAAACAATAGACATTAAATTAACCTTAAAATGTATCTTGGTCAAAGTGTTGAGATCAAACGTGATTTTTCCATACTTTCTGTGTTTTTTGACAATTAATTTTTTTTTTTACTTCCCAAATATTTGGCATAAGTTTCAAACATTGTAACTTCATAAAGGAAATCTAAATACCAAAAAATCAACAATTTTCACTTGATTTCTTTTTTTTTAATTTTTTTAACGTTTATTTATTTTTGAGACAGAGAGAGACAGAGCATGAACAGGGGAGGGGCAGAGAGAGAGGGAGACACAGAATCCGAAGCAGGATCCAGGCTCTGAGCCATCAGCCCAGAGCCCGACGCAGGGCTCGAACTCACAGACTGCAAGATCGTGACCTGAGCTGAAGTCAGATGCTTAACCGACTGAGCCACCCAGGTGCCCCTTCACCTGATTTCTTTATGAAGTAAATCGAAAATCAAAAATTAAATATCTAAAAATGTACATATGTCAGGCACTGTAATGTAATAACTAATCCTTATTTTAAAGAAGGAAACAATAAAGAAAATTTCCTGAAATACTCTTAAAATGATATGAAAGCCATAGAAGACAATTTTCAGGATATAAATAAAGGGAAATGTGAAGAAAATGAGCTGTTAAAATACATTCATAAGAGGAAACAAATGATTGAAAATGACAACGTAAGCAGATATCTCAAGAAGTTGGAAAAAAGAAAGAAGAAATAAGGAAAGTTATGGAAAGAAATGTGGTAGAGAACTAAATATTAGAAAAGGATAAAATTGGCAGGATGAGCAAAAATCTGGCAAAGTCGATTAAGTAAAAAGAAAAGGGGAATTAAACAAACATGAAAACACATTTCAGAGAGTTGCTTGAGTGGCTCAGTCAGTTAAGTATCCGACTCGCTTTCAGTTCAGGTCATGATCACAGGGTCGTGAGATTGGGCCCCACATTCTGTGCTGACAACATGGAACCTGCTTGGGATTCTCTCTCTTCCCCTCTCTCTCTGCCCCTCCTCTGCTTGCTCTCTTGCACTTTAAATAAATAAACAAATAAATAAATAAGTAAATAGAATAAGTGCTACAGAGATAAAAACAAATAGTATGAACTATCACATAATAAACATGATGACTTAAAATAGATATCTCAGAAAAACAAAGTGCAAGGGACACCTGGGTGGCTCAGTTGGTTGAGCGTCCAACTCTTGATTTTGGCTCAGGTCATGATCTCAGAACTTGTGAGTTCAAGCCCTGAGTCAGGCTCTGCTCTGACAGCACAGAGCCTGCTTGGGATGCTCTGTCTCCCTCTCTGTCTGCCCCTCCCTGGTTCATAGTCTCTCTCTCTCTCTCTCTCTCTCTCTCTCTCTCTCTCTCAAAAATAAACATTTTTTTAAGTCTTTAAGAATTTCACAAGATTATCTCATTATTTTCTATAATTACTGTATGATGTGGTTGTTATTATTACCCTTATATACTATGATCATGAAATAAATAAACAGGCAAATAAATGTGGGTTGCACGGTTGGACATATTGATTAATTGGTAATGGGAGATATTTTATTCCAGTAAGTAAAATAAGGTAATTTCTGTCTAGAGCACCCCTTTCACTGGTGATTTTTTTTATTTATCCAGAATATTTTTTTTTACATTACAAAACAATTTTGTCAATTATATCTTAGTAAAGTTAGGGAAAAAATATGTACCTCCTAAGGAAAGTCTACAAACTGCCTATGGAGTATCCCTCTCTGCCAACTTCAACCTTGGATTTGATCAAGAAGCTAGATATAAACATCAGTTTATAATTACAACTTATAAGAGACATATTTGAAACAACAACATACAAATGTAACCAATAAAATCCAGATCATTTCTTCAACAGATAAATTCCAAGAGGGATAAACAAGAGTGGAAAAAACCCTAACAGTTCAAAGGAACTTTAGACAGCTATTACTTAAGTGGAATATATGAGTAGTATTTGGATTTTTTTAAGTTTTTATTTTAATTTCAGTTACCTAATATACAGTATTATATTAATTTCAAATTTTCAATATACTAATTCAATGCTTCCATATATTACCTGGTGCTCATCAAAACAAGTGTACTCCTTAATCCCCAACAATGATGTAACCCATCCCCCCACCTGCCTCCCCTCTGGTAGCCATTAGTTTTTCTCTCTATAATTAAGAGGTCATTTCTTGATTTGTCTCTCTCTTATTTTTTTCCATTGGCTCATTTGTTTTGTTTCTTAAATTCCATATATGAGTGAAATCATATAGTATTTGTCTTTCTCTGACTTATTTTGCTTAACATAATACTCTCTAGCTCCATCCATGTCATTGTAAATGGCAAGATTTCATTCTCTTTTGTGGCTAAATAATATTCCATTGTATGTACATACCACATCTTTATCCATTCATCAATCCATGGATACTGGGGTTGCCTCTATATCTTGGCTATTGTAAACAATGTTGCTATAAACAAAGGGGTGCATGTATCCCTTTGAATTAGTGTTCCTGTATTATTTGAGTAAATTATTGGTGAGATTTGGAAAGCACATTAGCATCATTGCTTGGAGGTCATACAATTAGATAAAAAGGGAATAGATAGTTCCCAATAAATTTCACCTTGGAAATCCCTTCTTGCTTTTCCTATAGTACTGGATACATTCCTTGGTTTCTTTGATTCCATATCCCCGTATTCAAAGTAGGGGTATGAATATTGCCAGATCCTAGATTTAGTAGTGAAGATAAAATGAAACAATTCATATAAGCTAGAAAGAACATGGTAGGTGATTAATCAGTGATAGCTGTTTTTTAACTACTTGTTTTCAGGTTCTTGTGCTATATAGTGTATATTTTGTCTCAGTGAATCACTCACAGGAATTATGTAGTTCACAAGGAACATCATTCAATGAACATTTATCCTCTGACTCCTGGAAGTAATCACTGACTGCAGATTATTTTATCTATGCAGTCACAAACTCTCTAAGAGCCAAATATCTGCATGAGTGTTTTCTTCCCCAAGTTTAGAACTTCTTTAGAATTATTTTCCCTTTAGTTTCAAATTTAGTTGCATTATGACCAGACAGCTGGTGTGGAGTTAAGTGCCCGTGTTTCAAACGGTGTTATTATCAGAGTGCCTTCATGGCTCAGTCAATTAAGTTTCCAACTCTTGATTTTGGTTCAGGTCATGATCTCATGGTTTGTGACACTGAGCCCCACACTGGGCTCTGTTCTGACAGCATGGAGCCTGCTTGGAATACTCTCTCCCTTTTTCTCTGCTCCCCACTGCTCTTTATCTCCCTCCCCCACTCTTTCTCTCAAAATAAATAAACATTAAAAAATAAAATTTAAAAATCAATGCAAAAAGGGACACGACTAAAAATGGAAAACTCCTTTTAATCTCAGTATTCTGAAGCAGATCATCTTTCTGGAATGAGAATTATACATGCTTCTTCATAACAGCCAAAAGAAAAAAAAAATATAGAAAGCCTACTTTCCATAGAGCATAAGCACAAGTTTCAGGGATTTTTCAGGTTTTAAAGACACTGTCATTGTAATCAGAGGATCCATAATCTAAAAGACTTGTATATGTATAATCATGACACTAGGTAGAATGTGGTTAGCGTCATAAATGCACATAAACCATTTACAAGTCACAAAAAAGTGAAAGGATAATTTCTGGCAGAGATAAGTAAGATGTAGCATTTGGCCAGGGCATTGAAGAATGAATATTTTGATAAGGAAAGATGGTTGAAAATGTGCTTTTGACTAAGAGTTCTGATAGCCAGTGCACACAAGCTTAAAATTAAAAGAGTAACCAGTGGTCAGATTGATAAGGATATAAGGTCCATAAAACATATTTATGGTAGAAAGGGCAGAAAAGTATATTTAACAAAATTAATTATACTTTCTTTAAATCCTTGCTTTGTGCTAAGTTCTAGAGAGACACATAGACAAGGCAACAATTACCCTTGAGAGATTCCCTAGTAAATAGAAAAAAGTTGATTAGAGTTTGGTTGCTAAGTCAAGTGATGGAGGCAATGCCCAAAGTGATAAGAGAACAAGAAGGAGGGACTTAGTAAAACAGAATATATAAGACCTCAAATTGCAAAACAAGTGGTATATAATTTACATGTTAGGTAGTGGGAAATGGATGTGCCCACTGAAACACAGGAGTAAGGTGATTAGAGTTTTGCCATGGGCAGATTAACGCAGTTGTGTCAAAGAACACAACCAAGTGGCCAAGTTACATTAAATAGTGCTCAACATTACTAATCACTAGGGAAACACATATCAAAACCACTTTCTCAAAACCAATATTTCTCCCTCAAAATAAATAAACAAAAAAAAGTGGGCAGAGGATCTAAATAGACATTGTTCCAAATAAGACATACAAATGGCCAATAGGTCCATGAAAATATGTTCCATGTCACTAATTAGTGGGGGAATGCAAATCAAAACCACAATGAGATATCACCTCACACCTGTTAGAATAGCTACCATCAAGAAGAAGAAATCAAGTGTTGGCAAGGATGTAGAGAAAACGGAACCCTTTTACACTGTTGGTAGAAATGTAAGTTGACCTAGCCACTATGGAAAGCAATTTTTGAATTAAAAATTGAACTACCATATAATTCAACAATCCCGCTTCTGTATATACAGCCAAAGGAAATGAAAACAGGGTATCAAAGAGATATCTGCACTGCAATGTTTATTGCAAAATGATTTACACTACTCAGGATGTTGAAACAATCTAAGTGACTATCAATAGACAAGTATATAGAGAAGATGTGACAGATGATGGATGGATGGATAGATAGATAGATAGATAATATATGTTATGTATTATATAATATAAGGCATGACCTTGAGGGCATTATGCTAAGTGAAATAAGCCAGACAGAGAAAGACAAATATCCCGTATATGTGCAATTTTAAAAAGCTAAATTAGTAGAAACCAAGAGTAGAATGGTGGTTACCAGGGCCGGGGGTGGGGAATTAGGGAGATATTATTTAAGGGCCCAAACTTGCAATGAATACATAAATATGTCCTGGAGATGTAACTAATAGTATAGTGATTATAATCAATAAGATTATATCGTAAATTTCAAACTTGCTAAGGGACTAGATCTTAATTGTTCCAATCACAAAAAAAAAAAGAAATGATAATTTATGTGTTGTGATAGAGGTGTTTGTTAACACTATGGCAGTAACACAGTACAACATATATATGTATCAAAGTAGCAAGTGGTGCACTTTAAATGTGTACAATGTTACATGTAAATTATATCTTAATTTTATTTTTACTTTTTTAAATTTTTTTAATGTTTCTTTATTTCTGAGACAGAGAGAGACAGAGCATGAGTGGGGGAGGGGCAGAGAGAGAGAAGGAGACACAGAATCAGAAGCAGGCTCCAGGCTCTGAGCTGTCAGCACAGAGCCCAACGCAGGGCTTGAACTCACAAACCGTGAGATCATGACCTGAGCCAAAGTCGGTCGCTCAACCGACTGAGCCACCTAGGCGTCCCTATATCTTAATTTTAAAGATCTACTCATGCTATATAACACAAGATAATAAGATTGTGTGGAAGGAGTTAGGGTAAGTGGATGGGAGAGTGAGGTGCTGAAAAACAATCCTCTAAGATTAAGCAGAGCGATGCCTATTATCCATATATATTCTACAACTTCAAAAGCACTCAAAGAAGATAAGGAAGGATAAAGTCACCACAAAAAGGCACTACTTAGATCAAAAGGATTGGTGTACATTATTTTGTATCCATGACTTTCAAGAACCTGACTGTTTATTCTCATACAGAGAGACCCCATGAAGTTGAAGAGTGGGAAGATAAATCCCATACCCAGATGAGAATAGAAAGATGCAGAAAGATTCAAGTGACTACAGACCAAGTTTCCTGAATAAAATGCAAAATGCACAGTTAAATTTGAATTTCAGATAAAGAACAAATAATTTGTTTAGTATAAGTATGACCAAGCAATAATGCTCCAAATATTACATAAGGCATATATACACTAAAAAAAATCGTTTATCTGAATTCAAACTTGAATTGGCATCCTGTGTTTTTATTTTCTAAATATGGTAACCTTACAACCTTTCCAAAGTAAGGCAAAAGAAGGAGTAAACTGAGGCAGCGAGAGGTCACTGTGAGTTCTTAAAGAATGCTGTCTTCAGGTACACACCTCTTAAAGCAAACTGTCTCATCATTCAAAATGCATACACCCAGTCTCCTTTTCCCTCTTCTTCCAAGAAACAGCCTTGCCCAGAGCCAGACTTACTTGAGTTCTCTCAGTAGAGAATTCCCCATTCTCTCACTGTGACCCTGTTTTTCAGCTCCTGAGTTTCACTCCACTTTCGGCAACAATGGGCACAGTTATGAGCAGGACGTTGCATCTGACCACTGGCTTGTGTGGTCACAACCATGAGCTGCTAAGGGCTGGGCATGGTAGAGAAGGCAGGAACTGCTCTGAAGGGGAGGGGGAAAGGAAGACATGCATGTGTGCTTGTGTGTAAAGAAATATCAAGCTGAAACATCAGAGATTAAACCTAACGTTCTGTGTTCACTTTGCTTTCAAGGAAATTCCAGATTGGAGACTCAGAAGGGGTAGGGGCTTAACTATTCTTCAGAAATCTGAGATCTCCAAAATACCAATATTTTGTCCTCTTCCAAACACACAAAAAGAAAGCTTCTTGTAGGGAATGTGTAAAAAAAAGTGAAATTTGCTTGTCCCTGGGGTTGTAAAAATTAAATCAAACATAAATGTTTTTCCTAAGAGGTCTAATACTTCAAAAAAATAAGATGTAAAAAAGAAAGAAAAAGTATGAAAATAGAAGAGTACTGATGTTATTCAAGCTAGGTAAAGAAGCAAATGTGCTTCTTCCTGTTGTTCCAAGGCTAGTGTTGCAATGGGGAAAGAGAAGAGCCTGGCAGACCCATCTCTACCATCTGGTCTCCCACTTCCTCCCCTACACCACCCAGCAGAGCCACAGAGTACAAGCTGGCCTCAGTGATAATTTCCAGACAGGCGATTAGCTGACTGCTGACCCTGAGTTGTTGCTGTTGGGGGAATGAGGTAGCTTATTCACAATGTCTCTCACCCAACAGAACAGATAAAAACTTCAGTTTTTATCCAACAAGGAATTGATTTGCTAACTTCAGAATTACATGCTCATCTATCCCAAAGTGTTTTTTTCAACTGTACGATGACACCAAGACTGAGGAAGTTTGTTACTGCTCCCCATCAGCAGAGCTCAAGGGTTTCAAATGCTTTGCAATCATTTCTAAATATTGTATTACTCTTTTTTGTTTCAATCAGAGCATGGGAAAACTGTATTTGAAGCAGGACTGTCACACACTGCATGCTGGGGTTATGCTTTACCAAATTCATATTTGAGAACTTATGCACCAAACCCTGTTTCCCGGACTTTCACATCTTACCAATCATCAGAGGACTCTGTTAAATGCAAATTCTGATTCTGTCAAACTCAGCTCAACATTCTGCCATTCTAACAAGCTGCTGGTCATGCCACTCCAGCAGTTCCTTTGAGTAGCTAGACACTAGGCCACCAATCCTCCGAGTGTTGTTATTGAATATAGTTACACTCTGGTGCATTTGGCTGTATATACACAGTCATGATAATACCATCATCACAATCAAAGTTATAAGGGTATATATCACCTCCAAAAGTAGTTTCCTTATGTCCTTTTGGGCTGTGTGTGTGTGTTAAAAATACTTAACATGAGTTATATTCTTCTAACAAATTTTTAAGTTTTTAAGTGTGCTTTTGTCCCTTTACTTTACCTTGATAAGGTGGTATATAAGCTCTCATATTTTATTGCTCCATTAGAAATTCACTTCCTTGCTGTGAAACTCCATGAATGTAAAACTAAAAATTAATAAATTTGTAAGCTTTGTCTCAGTTAATCTGTCTGTTGTTAGTTTAATTCACAAGACCCCAGGAACCATGTTTTTACTGAAGCTTTTACTAAGTTTTATCTAAAGTTTTCTTCCCTTATAATTTCTTGGCTGATGATCTCTATCATGATCATGATTGCTTTGTGCTTAAGAATTATATAATCGGCCTAATTGGTACTCATCAGGAATTTGTTGGGAATGTACCTACCTTGGTGGTCACAAAATATTTGCAAATGTAGAAGAAAAATTCCCTATTATGATGCCACTTGCCTGAATATGTCACAATGAAGTGTTGTGTTTCCTCCAGTGTTGTTGCCCAAAAATGACCAGAAATTTGAAGGCTACAAAAGTCAAAGTGTTGGAGGATTTGAGGAGGTCCTATCCACCATCCTTTTTAGGATCAGAACCTAGTTGAAAACATTTGCCTGAATGATGAATGTTTCAGTTTGGTTTGACAAATTGCACAGATTTGTGGCCTTACTGCATGTGTCCGGAATGCAAGTATTTAACCTTTCATTAGCACACCTGTTATGAACATTCTTCCTGTAACTTCCTGGGAACTTTCCTCTCAGCAGATTTCATGGTGCACTTTTCCCCAGGCATATTGTCTCTTGTCTGGACTACCTCAGCTGCCTTTAGTGCTCTGATACTCTGTTGTTTTCTTTGACACTAGGAATTAGCAAATTTTAAGGTTTCTAGTGCTTATGTTCTAACAATATTAGAGGTAAAGCTGTAGAAACTGATGTTATTATACACTTATCACTGATAGAAAAGCAGGTGGTTTTAGATTTGTTGTAAGTATAAAGTTAAAATTATATATAATTTAGTAATCTTAATTTTGTATAAAAATCTCTATTATTCAAAATGTTCTTAGAACAAGCTCTTTTGTCATTCTGCTATGTCCTCAATAATTAATAGGAGAAGAAGAAGAACAAGAAGAAGAGGAGGAGGAGGAGGAGAAGGAGGAAGTCAATAAAAATATTTTCACATATTCCTCAAAATAAAATTTTAACATTCCGTTTTCTTTTCCGGTAGAAAGACACATCATACTGAGGACAATTAATCAGGTTTTATGGTTAAATTACATATGCATGGGCATTTCCTTCTCCTATTTTCTTTCTTTTTTAAATTATGTCCATTTCTTTCTTTTTTTAAAGTATGAGCCTGGGTGGCTCAGTTGGTTAAGCCTCCGACTTCGGCTCAGGTCATGATCTCGTGGTTTGTGAGTTACAGCCCCACGTAGGGCTCTGTGATGACAGCTCAGAGCCTGGAGCCTCCTTTGGATTCTGTGTTACTCCTCTCTCTTCCCCTCCCATGCTTATGCTGTGTCTCTCTCTGTCTTTCAATATTAAATATACGTTAAAAAATTTAAGTATTCCAACACCTTTAATTTTTTACTAAGATATACTTGACATATAATATTGTAGAAGTATAAGACGTATAAGATAATGTGTTGATTTGATACATTCATATGGCACAAAATGATTACCACCTGCATTGTCAATTAGCTACCAGCTCTATCCTATCACTATGATTTTTTTCACTTCAAAACCATTTTTAATTGATATAGTTGACATGAAAAGTTAAATTACATTCAGGTGTACAACATAGTGATTCAACAATTTTGTACATTACACTATACTCACCACAACTGTAGCTACCATCTTCCCCATTACAAACTATTATAGTATAATTTACTACATTCCTTATGCTGTCCCTTTTATACCCATGACTTCTTCATTACATAACTGGAAGCCTGTACCTTCCACTCCCCTTAGCCCATTTTACCCAACACCCCCCACTCTATTCCCCCTGGGAACAATCAGTTTTTTCTTTGTACTTGTAGGTCTGATTCTAATTTTATATTTTGTTCACTGGGGTTTTTAAGATGCCACATATGAGTGAAATCATATGGTATTTGTCTTTATCAGTTTGATTTTTTTCACTTAGCAGAATACCCACTAGGTCTATCCATGTTGTCTTAAATGGCACAATCTCTTCCTCTGTATGACTAATATTCCACTTAAACTAGACACAAAAATCAATGTGAAAGAATAGAGGGCCCAGAAATAAACCTACAATTATATGGTCAATTAATTTATGACAAAGGAGGAAAGAATATATGATGAATAAAAGATGGTCAATTAATTTATGACAAAGGAGGAAAGAATATACGATGAATAAAAGACAGTCTTTTCAACAAATGGTGGTAGGAAAACAACAGCTACATGCAAAAAGAATAAAACTGGATCACTTTTTGACAGCATACACAAAAACAAACTTAGAATGGATTAAAGATCTAAATGTGATACCTGAAACTATAAAAATCCTAGGAGAAGGCACAGGCAGTAATTTCTTTGAAATAGGCAAATGCAACATTTTTCTAGATATGTCTCCTGAGGCAAGGGAAACAAAAGCAAAATTAAACCATTGGGACTACATTAAAATAAAAAGCTTTTGCACAGTGAAGAAAATCATTAAATAAAATGAAAAGGCAACCTATTGGATGGGAGAAGCTATTTGCAAATCATACACTTGATAAGGGGCTAAATCCAAAACATATTAAGAACTTACATAATTTAATGTCAAAAAACAAAAAACCCAATTTTTAAAAATGAGCAGACTTGAATAGACATTCTTCTAAGCAGATATACCAATGGCCAGCAGGCTCATGAGACTATACTCAACATCACTAGTATCAGGAAAACCAAATCAAAACCACAATGAGATATCACCTCACATCTGTCAGTTTGACTATTATTATAAGACAAAAATAAAAAGAATTGGTGAGGATGTGGAGAAAAGGGAACATTCACACACTGTTGGTAAAAGTATAAATTGGTGTAGTATAGAGGTTTCTCAAAAAATTAAAAACAGAACTACCATATGATCCAACAATTCCAGTTCTAGGTTTTTACCCAAATAAAGTGAAAACACCTATTTGAACTCATATGTTCATTGCATTATTATTTATAATATCCAATATATGGAAGCAACTAAGTGCCCATTGACAGATGAATGGGTAAAGATGTGATACACACACACACACACACATATATATATATATATATATATATATATATATATAACTTGGATGGACCTTGAGGGTTTTATGCTAAATGGAATAAGTCAGAAAAAGACAAATATGATTTAAGTTATATGTGTAATCTGAAAAATAAATAAGCAAACAAAACAGAAACAGACTCCTAGAAACAGGGAAAAATATCTGTTGGTTATCAGAGATGGGAGGTGTTGGGAATGGGTAAAATACGTGAAGGGGTTAAGAAGTATAAATTTTCAGCTATAAAACTAATAAATCTTAAGGATGTAAAGTACATCATAGGGAATAAAGTCAATAATAATTTAATAACTTTGTATGGTGACAGATGGTACCTGGACTCGTGGGGATTGTTTCATAACATAAAAATATCTAATAACTATGATGTATAGCTAAAATTGATTGGATATTGTATGTCAATTATACTTCAATTAAAAAAAGAAAAAGAAAAGAAACAATATGAAAATACCTAATTGAATAGATTATTATCAAAATTGCCCTCTCTATGGGTCCCTAGATACATTATAATAAGCCACAGAAAATGGAGCTCATCCAGATGGGGAGCTGAGCCCTGCCTTATCCTGGAAATGAAACAAGCCCATAGAGAGTTATAAAAGCTACTGATTCAAACTTTTACTCTGGATAGTGGATCCAGAATCCCTGACAGTAAAGGGTCTGCATTCTTGAAGCATATCATGTCTGTGGTGCTCATGGTGCACAGCTCATGAGCTGCGCTTTGTTAGAATATATGTTGGTGAAAAGGTTCTCAGTAAGAATGACACAGAGCTGGCTTTAGGATGTGGAATACCCCATACCCCATCTTCCTGGACCAGAGATCAGCATTCTTACTTTCTAAAAAAATTTAGTTAGTTAGAATTGCTTTTTTAAAAAAAAACTGTATTTATTTAAAGTATACAACATGATGGGGGAGATCTCAGGAAGATGGCAGAGTAGGAGGACCCTGACCTCAGCATATCCTATATTTTCAACTAGATATCATCCACATTCAAGTTAATAAGCCAGAGAGGGATCCCAAGACTGACAGAACAAACTCCACAACTAAATACAGAGACATTGAATCTGAAAGATTAAGAAAGGGGGGCTCCTGGGTGAGTTAGTTGGTAAGTATTCTCATGGTTCCTGAGATCAAGTCCCATGTAGGGCTCTGCATAGTGCAGAGCCTGCTTGGGAATCTCTTTTCTTCTCTCTCTCTCTGCCCTTCCCACCTTGTGCTCTCTCTCTCCCTCAAAATAAATAAACTTTAAAAAAATAAAATCTTAAAAAAATAATTATTGAAAGGTTAGGAAAGTCAGATAGCCAAAGGGAGGTTGCTTGTAGGAGAGAGAGCAGGAGCTCTGCCTTCAGAGAGGGCACAGAAATAGGCCTTCACCAGGGAGCCCAATCAGGAAGACTAATCTTCACAATATTTGTCTTTAGCATCCAAAGGGGCTGAATTTCATGAGTTTTTTTTTTTTTTTAACCAGTGGGACATGGAGCCTGGAACATTAAAAGTCAACTGACTCAGCACTAGACAAGTCAGGAAAGCAAGTGATACCTGAGTCACAAATCTAAGATACAGCAACCTGTGCAGAGAGGCAGTATAAAAACTGGCAGGTTACTCAATGCTGGGCACTAATGAGAGACAGATCTGTTCATACTGTTTCCAGAGCATGTTGGGGGACTTATTTAAAAAGTAGGGAGATGGCAGATGCCATTTTCCTCCCCTGCCCACCAGCATAAACACAGAGCCACCTGAGGGAAGTCAGGTTGCACAGACATTTGTAGCCTAAATCCAGGTCTCATGTCACATTTTGTTAAATCTCCGAATGGGCCTACCCACCATCACAAACCAGGCCCAGCCATGCCCAGCCATGCCATGGCGCACTGTGCTCAGCCTCACACACACCCACTGCCCCCCGTGAAATCCCCCAGCTGCTACAGTGCTTCAGGGGATCCAACATAAGACTAGTGGCTAAACACAAATTCTGCTAATACCACACACTACTCCCAAGTTCCCTGGCAGACATGGTTCCTTAGAACTCATCTGGCAGGGTTTTATAATACAACAAAGAGCTAGCAAGACCCACAACAGGCAGAGAGTCGGTGCAGAAAACCACACTCAAAAGAAAGGTGACTCAGACACAACATCAGAGTGTAAGCAGCACAGATAGGACACTCTCCTGAAGAGCCAGGTTCTGGTGAACAGGTGATAATGCACTGCAGGGCATGACAGGACCTCCTCTTCATAAAGTCACTACTGTCAAGAGCACAAGACACAGTTGAATTTCTCAACACAAAGAAACACACACACAACCAAAAACCGTAAGATACCTAGGAATAAACCTTAACCAGAGAAGTAAAAGATCTGTATTCTAAAATCTATAAAACACTTATAAAATAAATTTGAGTTAAAAGAAATAAAGAAATGGAAAACATTTCATGCTCATGGACTGGAAGTACAAACATTTTTTATATACTTTTATTTTTTTAATTATAGGTAATTACATTATGATTTACATATTCATAGTAAATAAGGGTGTTTTTTGTAATTTACATACAAGTTCATTAGCATATAGTGCAACAATGATTTCAGTAGATTCCTTAATGCCCCTTACCCATTTAGACCATCCCCCCTCCCACAATCCTTCCATCAATCCTCTGTTCTCCATATGTAAGTATTTTATGTTTTACCCTCTCCCTGTTTTTAAATTATTTTTGCTTCCCTTCCTTTATGTTCATCTGTTTTGTATCTTAAAGTCCTCATATGAGTGAAGTCATATGATATTTGTCTTTCTCTGACTAATTTTGCTTAACATATGCCCTCTAGTTCCATCCACGTAGTTGCAAATGGCATGATTTCATTCTTTTTTATTGCTGAGTAATACTCCATTGTATATATACACCACATCTTCTTTATCCATTCATCCATCAGTGAACATTTGGGCTCTTTCCATACTTTGGCTATTGTCGATAGCGCTGCTATAAACATTGGGGTACATGTGCCCCTTCGAAACAGCACACCTGTATCCCTTGGATAAATACCTAGTAGTGCAATTGCTGGGTCATAGGGTAGTTTTGTATTGTTGTTGGTGGTTTTTGTTTTTTGTTTTTTTTTTTTTTTGGAAACTCCATACTGTTTTTCCAGAGTGGCTGCCCCCAGTTTGCATTCCCACCAGCAGTGCAAAGGAAATCCTCTTTCTCCACATCCTTGCCAACATCTGTCATTGCCTGAGTTGTTAACTTTAGCCATTCTGACTGGAGTAAGTGTTATCTCATTGTGGTTTTAATTTGTATTTCCCTGATGATGAGTGATGTTGAGCATTTTTTCATGTTGGCCATCTGGATATCTTCTTTGGAAGTGCCTATTCATGTCTTTTGCCCATTTCTTCACTGGATTATTTGTTTCTTGGGTGTTGAGTTTGATAAGTTCTTTATAGATTTTGGATACTAACACTTTATCTGACATGTCGTTTGCAAATATCTTCTCCCATTCCATAGGTTGCCTTTTAGTTTTGTTGATTATTTCCTTCACTGTGCAAAATCTTTTTTTTTTTTTTTTGATGAGGTCCCAATAGCTCAGTTTTGCTTTTGTTTTCCTTGCCTCCAGAGACGTGTTGAGTAAGAATGCTGGGCTGAGGTCAAAGAGGTTTTTGCCTGCTTTCTCTTCTAGGATTTTGATGGCTTCCTGTCTTACATTTAGGTCTTTCATCCATTTTTGAGTTTATTTTTGTGTATGGTATAAGAAAAGGGTCTAGGTTCATTTTTCTGCATGTTGCTGTTCAGTTCTCCCAGCACCATTTGCTGAAGAGACTGTCTTTATTCCATTAGATATTCTTTCCTGATTTGTCAAAGATTAGTTGGCCATACATTTGTGGGTGCATTTCTGGGCTCTCTATTCTGTTCCACGGATCTGAGTGTCTGTTTTTGTGCCTCTACCATATTTTTTTTCATGATTACAGCTTTGTAATATATCTTGAATGGATGTACAAATATATTTTTTTAAGTTCATACTACCCAAAGCAATCTACACATTTAATGCAATCCCTACAAAATACCAATAGAATTTTTCACAGAGCTAGGACAGACCTATGGTACCACAAAAGACCCTGAATAGTCAAAGCAAACTTGAAAAAGAAAAGCAAAGATGGAGGCATCAAGATTCTGGACTTCAAGCTGTATATACACACAGATATATAATATATATACATACACGCACAAATAGAAATATTACTCAGCCATTAGGAAGAACGAAATCTTGCCATTTGCAATGAATGACTTGTATGGTGCTAGACTTATTATGCTAAGAAAAATAAGTCAGTTAGAGAAAGACAAATACTATATGATTTCAATTATATGTGGAATTTAAGAAAGAAAACAGATGAATATGGCAGAAAGAAGAAAAAGGAGAAAGCAAGATAAATCATAAAAGAGACTTTTAACTATAAAGAACAAACCGAGGGTTGCTGGAGGACAAGCAGATGGGAGATGAGCTAAATGCGTGATGGTCATTAAAGAGGGCACTTGTGGTGATGACCACTGGGTGTTATATGTAAATGATGAATCACTGAATTCTACTCCTGAAACCAAAAACAACAACAGCAACAACAAAAACAATAAAACAATATTCACCACGCTGTTCATTAGATCCTCAGAACTTAATAATCTAATAACTAAAAGTTTGTACACTTTGAGTAATATCTCCCCATTTTTCCCACTCCCTAGCCCCTAACAACCTTCATTTTATTATCTGGTTCTATGAGTTTGAATTCCTTCCTTCCTTCCTTTACCTCTCATTTTCTTTCTTTCTTTCTTTTTCTTTTTTTCTTTCTTTCCTCTTCCCTTTTTCATTTCCACATGTAGATGACATTATACAGTATTTTTTCTCTCTGTATGACTTATTTCACTTAGCATAACACCCTCCGGTTTCACCAATGTTGTTTCAAATGGCAGGATTTCATTTTTATGGCTGAATAATATTCCATTATATATTTCTATATCCACATTTTCTTTATCTATTCACCCTCCAATAGACACAGGTTATTTCCATATTTTGGCTACTGTGAATAATGTTACAATGAACATGGAAAACCAGGTACATAAAAAGGGGGCTTAACACCATTCGTCATTAGGAATTGCAAATAAAAACCATAATAAGATAGCACTTCACACCTGCTGGAATCTTTATTTTCAAAAAGATAAGAGATAACAAAAATAAGTGAGAATGTGGAAAAAAGGAACTTATGTGCATTGTTAGTAGGACTCTAAATTGATACAGATACTGTGGAAAACAGTATGGAATCCTCAGCATCCACAGTTTAAATCTCAATTAATTCCATAGATCATGATCAGTTAAGCAAAGCAACAGTAAAAAAAATAATAATAACCAAGTCAAATAGCATCCTGCTTTTGTTTTTCCCAAACCAGCAAGCTGCTCTAATGTATCTGTGGTATTAGAAAAGTTTCTTTTCTATTTCTGTAAGTAGACTGAATGATACTCAGATGCTAACCTGTGTTTCAGCAAAGATGGTGGACAATAATAGGATGTGTATTTGTGGGTGTATGTGTATGTGAATGTGTACAGCCACGCACACAGGTATCATGAGTCTTTGCCTAAGTAAAATTTGTCTTCTCAAATTGTCTGGAAGGGATGTAAGAACTCACATGCTAGCCTGAGAGGTGCCCTTTGTGACATTGTTTCTGTATTGCTTGCTTAAATGAGAGTTTTAGAATTTGTCAGAGCTAACTAACATGAGGGTATAAGCTTTCAGCTATAGGATTCATAAGTTCTGGTGGTGTAATATACAACACAGTGATTGTAGCTAAAAATCCTGTTATATACTTGCAATGTGCTAAAATGGGCACCTGGGTAGCTCAGTCAGTTGAGCATCTGACTCTTGATTTCAGCTCAGGTCATGATCTCATAGTCATGAGAACAAGCCCCATGTTGGGCACTGTCCTGAGTGTGGAACCTGCTTAATATTCTCTCTCTCTTCCTCTGTTCCTCTCTCCCACTCCCACTCTCACTCTCTCTCTCTTTCCGGAAAAGAAAAAAAAAGGAATGTGCTAAAAGAATAAGTCTATGTTCTCACCACACACAAGGGGGAAAAAAGGCAAAAATGTGTGGTGATGGATAGGTTAATTATCTTAATTAAGGGAATCATTTTGCAATGCATACATATGTAAAAATATTGCTATGCACACCTTAAATATATACATTTTTCAATCATGTCTCAATAAAACAGAAAAAAAGTGAACTTTTTCCTCTTAAGGCATTGACCATTGTTCTGAACTTTCAGAATTGAAAAATCACAGTGCTATGGACTGAATTATGTCCCCCTCCCATTCATATTTTGAAGGCTTGATTCCAGTACCTTAGAATGCATATTGGAATATAGAATCCTGAAAGCAGTAATTAACTTGAAATAAGGCCAATAGGGTGGGTAGTAATCCAAAATGACTGGTGTTATAAAGAGATTTGGACACGCAGACACCAGAAATGCACACATAGAAGGAAAAAAAAAAGCATGTCAAGACACAAAAAGGTGTTACCATCTACAAGCCAAGGAGAGATGTCTCAGGAGAAACCAACCCTGATGGAACCTTGATCTTTATAGAACCGTATCCTCCAGAACAGTGAGAAATAAATTCCTGTTGCTTTAAATACTCATTTTTTTCATATTTTGTTCTATCAACATTAGCAAATTAATGCATATGTTCCCATCACAGTTTGCCACACACATATTAACTCACTAACACAAACACAAGGAAAGAAAAATTAAAAGTGCATTTCTTTCACTGTAGATGGGAGTTACACTGGAGATCGGGGGCGGGGGGACACAATTCAGTCCATAACACCACCCAAACAAAGATTCAGTAGAGGCAGTTAGCTACATAAATCTGAAGTTTGGCGTAGAAGTGCTGGTCACAGATATAATTTGGAAAGTCTTCAGGATTTAGTTAGTATTTGAAGGGATTACACTAGGTCCCTAAGGAAGTGCATGAAATATAAAAGAAACATCACTTAGAAGTGCAAGCTTATGTGCAGTCCTTGCTCTACCCTTTAATAGCCATTTGACCTTTAGCAAGCCCATTCAAAGCCCCAGGGGCCCCATTTCTAAGGTGGCATTCATAATAGCCCTTTACAGAGTTAAATTAGGAGTAATCTGGATAATTCAGGGATAATTCAAAAATCAGATAAATTTATTTTGGATGTAAAATGACTCATATTGGAGTAAATCATGTCAATTGCATATTCCAATGACTATATTCCTGTGTTATATCAAAAGCATTATATACTTCTAAACAGAATAGACCCAGAATCATTCATTCATTGATTAATAATAATAATAATAATAATGTATATGTATTGGATGCTGTCATATCAAAGCATATATTAGGATAAGGCACAATGTAATAGTAACTAGGGTAAATATAGCCCTTACCTTCACAGAATTTAAAAATTTAGAATTATATTCTGCAAATCTTTTAATATACATATCAAAAAATGGAAGGCAAGTAATTTAAGAGGCTAGACTAATAGCCAGAACTGGTTAGTTGAAGTGCAATGTGCAAATCCAGTCTTGACAAATTTCAAAGGCCAAATTCTTAGTAATTATGCTTACCCAAATGTTTACACAAACTGAAGAGTAAATTAATCATGGTTCAGTTGGGGACCAGTGCTAGAGAAATAAGAAATACTATCCAGTGAAATTATTCCATAATATATGTAAAAGTGTATTGCTATCAGCTAAAGACATTGAAGACAGGAGAATTGCAGAACAATGTACTTTATGAATATAGATACAAAAATCTTCAAAGAAAATAGCAAATTAAATCTTGCAGAGCAACTGAAAACACTATATGCCAAGTCAGATTTATTACAGGAATGCAAAGATGATTCAACATACAAAAATCAATTCATGTAATGTAAGAAGGAAACTGCTTCAACATAATAAGGTAATATGTTTTTAAAGACTCACAGCTATAGGGCACCTGGGTGGCTTAGTTGGTTGAGCATAGAACGTCAGCTCAGGTCATGATCTCACAGTTCATGAGTTCAAGCCCCACATCAGGCTTGCTACTGTCAGCACAGAGCCTGCTTCAGATCCTCTGTCCCCCCATCTGCCCCTCTCCTGCTCACCCTCTCTCTCTCTCAAAAATAAATAAATATTTAAATAAAGTAAAGTAAAGTAAAAATAAAAACCCACAGCTAACATCATACTCAATTGTGAAAACCCAAGATTACTCCTAAATTCAGGAACAAGTCAATGGTGTCCACTTTATCATCTCTATTCAACATTGTGTTGAAGTTCTAGCCTCAGTATTTAGGCAAACAAGAGAGATAAAAGACTTCCAAAATGAAAATTGAGAAGTAAAATGATCTCTACTCACAAATGGCATGATTTTTAATGTGTACAATGCTGAAGAATCCACAAAATTATTAAAGTTAATAAAGGAATTCATTAAAGTTGCAAGATACTTGATCAAACACAAAATGCAGTTGTATTTTTGTACACTATCAATAAACAATTCCAAAAGGAACTTAACAGAATAATTCTATCTACAACATCATGGGAGAAAAAAGATACTTAGGAATAAATTTAAGGATATTTAAGACTGAAAACAACAAACTATTAATGAAAAGAATTGAAGACCTAAACAAATAGAAAGGCATCCATGTCTATGAATGGAAAGACCTAATATCACTAAGATGGCAATATCTCCCAAAGTGATCTATGGGTTTAATGCAATGCCTATCAAAATACCAATGTTTTCTCTTGTCATTGCTGCAAAAATAGAAAAGCCAATTATCAAATTCATATTGAATTACAAAGGACCCAGAATAGCCAAAACAACATTGGAAAAAAAATAACAAATTTGGAGACCTCACATTTTCCAATTTCAAAACTCACTACAGAGCTATAGTAATCAAAAGTGTGGTATTTACATAACTATATACATGTAGACCAGTGGTACAGAAATAAACTCATAGATCTATGGCAACTGATTTTAGATAATGGTGCCAAGACCACTCAATGGGAAAAGAACGGTTCCTTCAACAAATAGTGCTGGAACAACTGGATAAATATCTGTTTAAATAATGAAGTTGAATCCCTATCGTATGCCATATTTAAACATGAATAATAAATAAGTAAGTAAGTAAATAAATAAGGATAAATGACCTAATTATAAGAGCTAAAATTATAAAATTCTTGGAAGAAAATACAGAAGAACCACTTCATGACTTGATTTGGCAATGGTTTCCTAAATATGACACCCTAAACATAAGAAGCAAAAGCAAAAATAGACAATTGGACTTCATAAGGAAAAAAAATTATCAAAACACACTACAAAAAGAGTGGGGAAAAAAAGCGGCAACACAGAAGAAAATATGTGCATATCATGTATCTGACATAAGCACAATATATAAATAACTCTTAACAACAAAAAGACACAAGTAATGCAGTTAAAAGTGGACAAAGGATCTGAATAAAACTGTTCTAAAAAAGATAAAGTCACCAAAAGTACATAAATAGATGCACAATATCATCAATCTTTAGGGTATGGAAATAAAAAACACAATGGAATCTGATTTCACACCCACAGGATTATTACAAAAACAATGTTTAAGTGGAAAATAAAAAGTATTTGCAAAAATGTGGAGAAATTGGAACATACAGTGCAGTGCTTGTAGGAATGTAAATGGTGCAGTCACTGTAAAAAGTTTGGCAGTTCTCCAATAAGTTAAACACAGAATGATCATATGACCCAGGGGTTCCACTCCTAGCTGCACACCTGAAATAACTGAAAAAAGACATTCAAACAAAATTTGCAGAGAAATGTTCACAAAAGCTCTATTCACAATAGCCAAAAGTAGAAACAGCCAAAATATCCATCAACAAATATATCCAATGTTCATCAGTAGATGAATAGGTAAATATAATATGGTGAAGTCACACAATGATCATATTCATTCAGCTATCAGAACAAATGAAATACTGATATATGCTACAATGTGGATAAACCTTGAAAACATTATGCTAAGTGAAAGAATCCAAACACAAAAAGCCATAAAATACCTGATTTCATTTATGTGGAATATTCAATATAGGCAGATTCTTAAAGACAGAAATCAGTTTAGTGGTTGCCAGAGCCTAGAGAGAGAAAGCAAATGAACAGTAACATCTGGGGTGACAAAAAAGTTCTGGAACTATATGTTGGTGATAGTTGCACTATTTTGTGAATGCACTCAATTTCTCTGATTTGTATATTTCAAAAATTGTTACGACAGTAAATTTATATGTTGTATGCATTTTAATACAATAAAAAATAATCTCATTTTTAAAGAAAAGATGTTAGCTCATTGCTGTGGTATACACAAATGATTATACAATTAAATTAAAAAAAATCTATAGCAGCATGTACTAAAATTACTGTAATAAGAAAATATTCAGACTCTCTCCTCCACTGCATGATAAATCTTTGTGTAGAGAGAGTTCATTCTTATGTTCTTATAAACAATGTTTGGCAGTATAAAAACAAAATAATGTTTTATTCATAAAAGTAATCAATTATTTTGATTACAATGAAATTGTAATTATTCAGTAGGGAAAAAAAAATCCCCAAAGTTTCTTTCCTTCCAGTTTCACTCCCCTGACATATACATCACCCTCTGTCTCCCTCCTCAATGCTCCAGAGGATAAAATGAATGTCTCATGATTATACAGGTTTTATGACACACTTGGTCCTTTGAGGGTCGGCATGTATATCCCATTCTGGAAACACTCATTTCTTTGCTAACAGTTTTCGTAGGGAAAAAAAAAGTGCTTCTAATTTCAACCTATGCTGATTTTAAAACTCAAGAATGTGTTTTTAGACATGCATTTAAATAGAATCTAACATGTCTGCCATCAATGAGTTGGAGATTTACAATATTTTAGGGCTTCTCAAATCCCATGGCTATTTTCCTACTTTTTAATGCCACATCCACTGAATTTATGGACTTTATCCATCTTTGAAGTAAAATACTCCCCATTATACAACATTTCCAATCTACATACAGGGAGATGCTGCTGTTAGATCACCATCAGTAAGTGACATTCTTGGCTTTGTTTATTTGTTTGTTTGTTTGTTTGTTTGTTTATGGTATTTAAGGTGAACCGGTGTCACAGAGTTTCTGTCAATTCCAGTTAAGATTGATGAACACTGATCTATTTCAATAATCTGACTTGCTCTTCTTGAGGTCTTTGGTATTTTAGCAGGTTATCTACATCCAGGAGTAGAGTTTGTGACTGCATAATTGACTCAAAACTTGAACTCAAAACATTTTCATAACTGTCTCTATGCTACCTTTCTTTGTCATAATGTCAAAGACTTTGGGCAGGGATCACATTTTCAAGAATTATTATTTATTGTGACAGTTTTGGTGAATCTCTGTGAATGAACAAACCTTCTCCTCTACTTGGAATGCTATTTTTGTACTAAGAATCTGAAAGTCTCTGGTGTAGCTGCAGTACTAGCACTGAGCAGCTATGGAACTTTGGGTAGATCATTGAAAAGTTCTAGAAATAGATCAGGTCACCATAAAGGTCTCTACTTCCTCAAAAATTCTACTGAACTGTTATGTCGTGACTGACCTTATGGCCACCATCTCTGGTGATGTTCATACATTTTCTTCATATGTGAGTCCATGTGCTTTCCCCATCCCCACAGAGGGTAAGCTAATATCCACAGGCAACAATGTAGTTTTCTGTTTTGCCCCTTACTTTTGCATGTCCCCATGCTCACCCAAGATGACTTCTGTAAGGGGTAATCACTCTATTGTATCATGGTTCAGTTGCACACATCTGTCCTCATTCACTTCTCTTTCATATCCATATTATGAAGCCATCTATGTTCTCACAACTCTCAATGTTTCCCCAGTTTGAAGGGGGTCCAAATCCATCTTCCAGATGCTTTTACAGAGCATCAGTTCTATACTGATCTACTATATAACAATCAGATAATTGTCTCCTAATGTTGGCTGAGTGTCCTCCACATTGGTACAGCTTCTGCTCATACATTTTTGCAAATGGCTGAAGCTCTCTGAGCCCCATTTTTATATATTCATGATGGAAACTGTGTATGTATTTTTTTAAATATGTGAATGAACATATGTGTTTAAGTTTATTTTCCTTGGTTAACCTCCAGTTTTAGAGATGAGTTTAGAGTTTTAAAACCCCTTGGGATTTTAAAAGAGATGACAATTGAGTTTATAGCTGTTCTGTTCTTCACACCTGGATGGATTGTAGTTATAATGAATTTATTCTTCCTTGTAACAGACAAGGAAGAAAAATATTAATGCTTTTTTTTAAAGAAGGACCTCAGAACTTTTCATGGACATCTGAAGCAGACTGGAATTGTCCATTTTTCTCTATGTGGATTTCTGACTTCCCACATTCTCCCTGCTAAGTCATGGTTTATTCTCTTCCACCTGTGTAAGAAGAGGGACTAATCTGGGTCAATAGTTCTTTCCTGAAAACACTGCTGTGAGATTACACTGAAGATTCCTTAATTATGCCTTTATATCATTCTGGTACTTCCTCCATCATGACCATAAACATATTCTAATGACCTGTTTCACAATTTTTCATTCAATTACTATTGATTAAGGGATTTTCATAAGCCACACACTGAGCTAGGCACTGGGGACCCAGAAGCAAAATAAACAGAGTCATGAGTCCATGGAATTTATACTCTAGCTGAGTTAGACAAGTACAAACATAATAAATTAGAATAGCATATTTGTTCTATGGTGATAAGTAATACAAATAAAAATAAAGCAATAAAGGAATAGAAGGGAGCTGGGAGGGTTTTCAGTATTAAATTACACCTTTGCTTCATTGTATGGAAGGGCTGAATCACTATCTTGTACACTTGAAACTAATATTACACTATAGGTTAACTGATTGGAATTTAAATAAAAACTTAAAAAAATATAAGACATTTACCTCAATGGAAGATGACTTTTGAAAAACAACCTGAAGAGGGTGATAAAGCAAGTCTGTGGATGGATGTCTTGGGAGAAAGACACTGCAAGCCTTACTCAAAGAAAATGAGGGTGTTAAGCAGTGGAGACATATGATCACATTGTATCTTAACATAATCTTCTGGCCTCTGTGTTCAGAATGCCCTGAAGGGAACTAATGAGAAAAGCAGGGAGGCAAGTTTAGATACTAGATCAATAATTCAGGTGATAAATGATGGCAGCATAGTCCAGGGGTGTAGCAGTAAGGCTACAAGAAATGATGAGAACCTGAATTTTACGATAAAGCAAAAATTTGTTAATTGTGGGATTTAGGAAAAAGAAATGTCACGATGGATTTTATTTGGCCATTAACTGAGAGAGGGAATGGCAAGGGAACAATTTTAATGCCTCTGCGGTGTTTCATCACATGAAATACCATCTGGTACTCAAGAAAAACCTGATCACTAAACACAGGTTGACTCCAGATGTTGTTACTGTAAGCAATATTTCAATAAAATAACCAGGGTAAAGATTTTTGTATCAATGTCCATTTTCCCCTAGGTTATGCATATTTTCATGTCTTTCCAAACTAGCCTTCAGGAAGATGATGTAACATCATCCACAGAGCAGTTGAGTAGATGGTTTCAAGAACAATGGATATAAAATTATGCCTAAAGTTTGCTAGCTGACAGAATCATTTTATACCTCATATCCTGTGCCCCCCACTCACTGCAGGTGGTCTTTTAGTCTTACTTCTGGTTGCATGTGATGATGGGAATAGCCAATGCAAGTTCTCCAGAAGTCTTTGTACTCCTGGGCTTCTCTGCACGACCCTCACTGGAACCTATCCTCTTCATCATTGCCTTAGGGTTTTATGTGGTGTCTATCTTGGACAATGGCATCATCATTCTGGTTTCCTGCATAGATGTGCACCTCCACACTCCTATGTATTTCTTCCTTGCCAATCTCTCCTTCCTGGACATTAGCTTTACCACAAGCATTGTCCCACAACTCCTGGTCAACCTCTGGGGACCACAGAAAACCATAAGCTCTGTAGGGTGTATGGTCCAGTTCTACATCTCTCACTGGCTGGGGGCCACTGAATGTGTCCTCCTGGCAGTCATGTCCTATGATCGCTATGTCGCCATTTGTAGGCCACTACATTATACTGTCATCATGCATCCACAGCTTTGTCTCAGCTTGGCCTTTGCTTCCTGGCTTGGGGGTCTGACTACAAGCATAGTGGGCTCCACACTCACTATGCTTCTGCCACTGTGTGGAAACAATCGCATTGACCACTTCTTCTGTGAGATGCCCCTCATTATGCAACTGGCTTGTGTGGATACCAGCCTCAATGAGGTGGAGATGTATGTGGCCAGCTTTATCTTTGTTGTCTTGCCTCTGGGTCTCATCCTGGTTTCATATGGCCACATTGCCTGGGCTGTAATGAAGATCAGGTCAGCAGAAGGACGGAGAAAGGCCTTCAACACCTGCTCTTCCCATGTGGCAGTTGTGATTCTATTTTATGGGAGCATCATCTTTATGTATCTCCAGCCAGCCAAGAGTAACTCTCATGAACAGGGTAAGTTCATAGCCCTCTTCTATACTGTTGTCACCCCGATGCTGAACCCCCTGATTTACACACTCAGAAACAAAGATGTGAAGAAGGCTCTCAGGCACATTGCATCAGAGAATTGCTGTGGCTTTGCAGGATCATTGGGGCATATTAGAGATGTGAGTAACTTGTGAGAAGTAAGAAAAAAATTAAAGATAACAAAATTGATTGGGGACACAGGATATTTGGGATGTAGCTTCTATTCCAATATTTCTTGAGTTCAAGGTAGGTGACAATCTGATATGAATGTGTTCATACATCATTTTCAGGCTAAGAGAAAGTATTTTCTGTTTTAATTTTTTGTTAATAATCCTATTGTTTTGTTAGTTGTTTATGTTGTTATATATATGTAATATATATGCTAATTGTCATATTGTTAATTGCTTCTATAGTTATATATATTCATTGTTATTTTTTTAATTGCTTTTAGTAATTGCCTTTGGAGATGACTAATCTGTGTGAACTGTTTTACATTTTTTCCTAATATTTGTAACAAATCCACAAGTTAAATATTATGAATTTCATAAAGGTTAGGCAATTACAACACTACTAAGATTTTATGCTGAGATTTAACTCTAGATCTATCTATCCATAGACATGCTTACCATTTTGTCTATAACCCCTAACCACACAATAAGAAATATATAGGAATTTGGTCTTTGTGCCTGGTGGTACAAAGCTTCTGGGACCATTGGAATTTCTTGAGTGATTTGGATGAGAGGTACGTCTTTTGTTATTCATAATGAGTCCATTTCACACATTTTCTCTATCCATTTAGTCGAACTACCTTTAGTCTGACCATTGGGAAAACTTCCTTTTACTATCATATTTTAGGACATTCACAGGGACTGTCCTTTTCACTCTGCTGCTGGTATAAGATGTTGTTACAGCTGTAAAAATGGTACATGCTTTTTCTTTCTTTGTGAATGGCTAAATATTGTACAACTTTTATGGGCTTTTAGGTAGGGGAAGAGAAGCAAGAAAGGGCAGAGACACATGATAATGTTAGTCCATGAGTCGCGAAGGGAGCAATGGAGTGCATTAACATTTTTAAATTTTATTTAGTACCAAAAAATGAAAAAGAAAAAATGAAGGAAAATAATTTTTAAAGTATTATATAAAAATTTTCAGTATCTGAAGAAAAAAACTTTAATCTGAATATTAACTTTCCCTGACTACAAGGAAAGATGAATGAAAATCCTCCAAAGTTTAAAGGCAGTTATTTTCCTTTGCCTGCTTGTGGTTGTGATCAAGCTCAGTAGATAACGTTTTACAGATTCATAATATAACAGCAAGGAAGGGGCAGGAGGACTCTCTGGTCTCCCCATTTCCCCAAACATGCAGTATCTTCCTGACCTCAAGTCTAGGTCTAACTTAGGACAGCAGTGCATATTCTCATCAATTTATTCAGAGAAAGCCGAGCACAGAGGTCATCCCAAAACCATGAAGCACAGCACTGGGCTCTGTTCTGCTCTTCTCTCAAGCCCTGTCTTGTACAGAGGATAATAATAAACATTACTCATATTTTCCTCTACTTTCCTTAAGTGCCATGGCTGATGGGTCATTTACTATCCCAAATGTTACCTAAATGCTTAACATGAAATTAAGACATCCTGTCTGGAATTCAAGAAGATATACTCAAAGTGTGATTGCGCCTCAGATTGATGTCCAAAATAACTGAAATTAGCACCAAATATTTCACACACTTTCTGGCCCCATGTCCGTAGAACTTGGGGAAGCCTCCAACAGAGCTATTCTGAGGCAGTGCAGCCTGCCTGAGGAGAAGTGAGGAAAGGTCTCCCTATTTAGGAAGAGTGAATGCCTATCCTATTTGAGTATATGTCCTATAGTCACAGTAACAGTAGAAAAGATGTTTACATGCTATATTGGAAAGCCAACCGCCTACTTTTGCGTATTGAACCCCTTTTCTGCCCAATACATCAGACCTTCTAGATTCCATCGTAACTCTTGTCGCTCCTGCCGCTCTTGCTGCAACCATTTGCACAATCTTTGATAGCTTCTCAAAGAAGCCGAGAGGTCCAGGATCACCCCACTTCCTGTCTGGGTCTCCTTCCATACTGTTTGCTGTGAAGATCATGCTGAAGTTAAGCTTGCACAGCCTTGAAATGAAGATACACTGACCACAAGAACAAGAGGTGATTGAGATGTGATTCCCCTTCATCCCTCAGGGAATTGATCGGAGATGTATTTTGTGTGGGTGTTTTTCTCACACCAGCCAATTCTCTAACACCAGCTGGGTGTTACAATTTAATTCAATTTGTATAATATCTACCTAGAGATAGCATCAGACCCCCAGGTGAAGGACTCAGTCCCACAAGACTACCCTCACTTTAGAGGCCAAATGCAAATTCAATTGGTCACCTGTGCTTCTGAGCAACCGGCTATAAATCAGAGGCTCCCACATCTCCCTTCTAAGGTTTGATTACTTTACTAGAGTGGCTGAGAGAACTCAGAACAGTTTCTTAATAGATTACTGATATATTTCAAAGGATATTAAGGGATACAAATAAAGAGCCAGATTAAGTGATACATGGGGGGAGGTCTGGAAGGGTCCCAAGCACAGTTTTTGTACACATGGAAGTTGGAGTGCATCACCCTAACAGCACACGGATGGTTCTTGTTCACCAACCCAAAAGCTCCCCAAGCCCCTTACTTTTGAGTGCTTATGGAGTCTTCTTTACCTAGGCTTTACTGATGAAACTATTGACCATTAGTGATTGATTCAACTTCTACCCACTCTCTCCACCCCAGATGTTGGGGAAGTTGTGAGGGCTGAAAGTTCCAATTTTCTAATCACATGAGTGAATCCCCTGGAAACAACCTTGATCTGGTGTTTATCAAGAGATTTTCCAAAAGTCACTTCATTATCATGAGCTCAAGTGTGGTTGAAAGGATTTTTTTTTAATAAATAACAAATGACAGCCATTTAACCTTTATTTCTGTAAAGCTACTTCAGGAATCGAGGGGGAAAAAACAATATTATAATGAAAGATTATTGCTCTAATCACTGAGGAAATTACAGGGGGTTGGGGAATTACATGCCAGGAAACGTGGACCATAGACCAAGACTAATGTATACATTTCAACATCACAATACCACAATTTCATACAGCTCTCTGGCCCCCACAGGACTGAGCACTAGTCACGCTTGGTCATGGCCAAATCCATCTTTGCCCTTGCCCTGCATCTCTGTTCTTAGAGATCATAGCCCAATTGCACTGGGCATAGCCTCTGCCTTGGGGGCATCCAGACTAAGGCTATTTCCTAAATTTCAGTACACACCAATTTTTCTTCCAGCTTGGGACAGAGCAATGGATGAAGTGTCAGAAGCCATATGGTATCAAAAATTTGAAGGTTAAAAACTATGAGAACACTCAATATGGCAAGCTCCTCGTTCCAAGAGAAGAAACCAAAAGTTGAGAAACTTAACCAGAGAAGAGCAGGCTCAGGGCTTCCTGGCAATTTTGGTCACTGACAATATCACAGATATATTTTCATATCAATATATGTTGTGCACGTGCATACTGAAAACATCATTACCAAGGGCATTTTCCCATCTCCACCATTACAAATGAGACTACATTCAATCCATATGTATCAAAATCCCTGAAAATTTGACTACTAGTTCTAGATGATGGATCTTAGAATACTGAAGCAAATGATGTTCATATGTTTATATTTTATGGACATCTTTAAATTATCCTTCAGAAACGATAAATTTATACTTTTACCAATTTAAGAAAGGCATGTAATCTCACAATTTTACTAATACTGGATTCTGTAGACCATTTCAGTCTTTGCTTGTCTGTCTTACTATTATCATTTGATAAAGAGTGAGGTTTTTAATGTCTATTTATTTTTGATAGAGAGGAAGAGAGACAGGGTGGGGGGAGAGGTAGAGAGAGACAGAAAGAGAGACAGAAAATCGGAAGCAGGCTCTGCACTACCACCACAGAACCCAATGCAGGGCTCAAACCACAAACCATGAAATCATGACCTGAGCTGAAGTTGGACGCCTATGCGGCTGAGCCACCCAGGCACCCTAATCAAGAGTGAGTTTTAACACCTTCTAAAATGTTTTAGGACTATTTGTATTTCTTCATTAACTTCTTTTCTCTTCTGTTCTCTCCTTTCTTTCTTTCTTTCTTCTTCCTTTCCTTCCTTTCTTTTTCTTTCTTTCTTTCTTTCTTTCTTTCTTTCTTTTTCTTTTTCTTCTTCTTCTTCTTCTTCTTCTTCTTCTTCTTCTTCTTCTTTTTACTTTTGTTGTATGAATTTATTCCCCTATGTCACCACATAAGCAGTGAATATTTTTTCCCAGTGAAGTATTTATCCTTTTGCTATTTTTGTTTTGTTTTGTAGTACAAAACTTTTAATTTTTATGTATTAAACTCTGTCAATTATGCATGGGTGCCATCTTGTGTTCATTATTTCATTAAATTAAATGAATTATTATTATTTGAACATATTTTATGTATGTGGCCTGTCTGGAGCTGCAAGACCAAAGAAATGATGTCACTGCTTATAAGAGATCTACACAGTCACCAAATAAGAAAGCCAATAGCAAATGTAGGTGAAGAAAAGGACCAATGATCCAGTGGGATGAACTCAGAGGAGGTAACAGGAGATCTGGGAGCTGCCATATGAGCTCTCCCTGATGAAATAAGGGAGTGAGACACACAACATGGGTGTAGAATAAATCACAAGAGGAAGGAGAGCAAAGGGTTTAGCAGAGGAAGAGCTTTATGTGGAAAGGTCTGGTGTGGAAAGAGTGGTGGGAAGGTATTTCTGACACATCCTAGAGTTCCAGGTAACTAAGGGCCCTAGAGACTCAAAATGAATGTCGTCTTGTGTTTTCAGACTTTGGGAAAGGACATGATTTTATAGCTTGGTTCTTGAAATTATACTTAGAGATTTTGTTTACCTTGTTGTTTTATGATTTTCTATTCTATGTTTAGCTTTTAAATCCATTCCATCTGCAATGACTGGGTATGTGAGACAGAAAGAAAGAAAGGATGAAATTTAATATTTCCAAATGTTTAGTCAATAGTCCCCAAACAATTCATTTCATTAGTTACATTTTAACCATTGTCCTGAAATTATACCTTTCCATATACTAAATGTCCTATGTATATACATTTATTTGGAGAATAAAAATTCTGTGCATGTAATATTTAATAATTTCTGTATGAGTAACCCACTTTTAGTAACTGCGGCTTTATAGGACATTTTATCATCTAGTTGATAAAGGCATGGATAATATTTGTTTCTTCCAGTTTAGAATTTTCACGGCTGTTATAATGTTTGCTTTAGCAGATTAAATGCCACAAGTTCCCTTCCTACTGATCCCAAGAATATCTTATTGCCACTTTGATTGGTATTGTGGTACATTATAAATTAATTTCAGGAGAATTCACTTTTTTTTGAGAACTAAGACCACTGTGTGCATAATGAAAATAGTCATGGAGTACAGAATTTGGGAAAATGGCATGAGGTGAGGTCATACTTGCTGTGGAACCTAGCTTTTTATTGACTGTGTGTTCTCAGTTAAAAACCCACATTTTGAGCACTGTTCTCTTCACCATATACATACATACCACATCTTCTTTACCCATTCATCAGTCAAGGGACATTTCGGCTCTCTCCGTACTTTGAATATTGTTCATAATGCTGCTATAAACATTGGTGTGCATGAACCCCATTGAATCTGTATTTTGTATCATTTGGGTAAATACCTTATGGTGCAATTGCTGGATTGTAGGGTATTTCTATATTTAGTTTCTTGAGGAACCTCTATACTATTCTCCAGATTGACTGCACCAGTTTGCATTTCCACCAATAGTGCAAAGTGTCCCTGTTTCTCCATATCCTTCTCAACATCTGTTGTTTCTGGTGTTGTTTATTTTAGCAATTCCAAAATGTGTTAGGTGGTATCTCATCGTGGTTTTTATTTGTATTAACTTGGTGATGAGTAATGTTGAGCAAATTTTTCATGTGTCTGTTTGCCATCTGGGTGTCTTCTTTGGAAAAGTGTTTGTTCATGTCTTCTGCCCATTTCTTAACTGAATTATTTGGATTTGGGGTTTGAGTTTGATAAGTTCTTTATAGATTTTTGATATGATCCCTTTATCTGATGTGTCATTTGCAAATGTCTTCTCCCATTCTGTAGGCTGATTTTTAATTTAGTAGATGGTTTCCTTCAATATGTATATGCTTTTTATTTTGATGAAGTCCAAATAGTTCATGTTTGCTTTTGTTTCCCTTGCTTTCAGCAACATGTCTAGGAAGAACTTAAACCAACTGACATTAATTAGGTTGCTGCCTTTGTTCTCCTCTAGGATTTTGATAGTTTCCTGTCTTACATTTAGATCTTCCATTATTTTTTTAATTTATTTTTATATATGGTGTAAGAAAGCGGTCCAGTTTCATTCTTCAGCATAATGCCATCCAGTTTTCCCAACACTATTTGTTGAAGAGACTGTCTTGTCTCATTGAATATTCTTGCCTGTTTTGTCAAAGCTGAGTTTATCATATAGTTGTGGGTCAAGTTTTGGGTTTTCAATTCTGTTTCATTGATCTATGTATCTGTTTTGTGCCAGTACCACACTATCTTGATGACTACAGTTTTGTAATATAGCTTGAAATCCGGAATCATGATGCCTCTAGTTTTTTGTTTTTGTTTTTGTTTTTCAGGACTGCTTTGGTTATTCAGGGACTTTTGTAGTTTTATACAAATTTTAGGATTGTTTGTTCTAGCTCTGTGAGAAATGCTGGTGTTATTTTGATAGGGATTACATTAAATGTGTGTATTATTTGGGTAGTATAGATATTTTAGCAACATTCAATCTTCCAATCCAAGACCATGTAATGCTTTTCTATTTCTTTGTGTTCTCTTCAATTTCTTTCATAAGTGTTCTACAGTTTTCAGAGTACAGATCTTTTACCTCTTAGTTAGATTTATTCCTAGTTATCTTACTGTTTCTGGTGCAATTACAAAAAGGATTGAGTCCTTGAATTCTTTTTTTTTTCAATATATGAAATTTATTGTCAAATTGGTTTCCATACAACACCCAGTGCTCATCCCAAAAGGTGCCCTCCTCAATACCCATCACCCACCCTCCCCACCCTCCCACCCCCCATCAACCCTCAGTTTGTTCTCAGTTTTTAAGAGTCTCTTATGCTTTGGCTCTCTCCCACTCTAACCTCTTTTTTTTTTCCTTCCCCTCCCCCATGGGTTTCTCTTAAGTTTCTCAGAATCCACATAAGAGTGAAAACATATGGTATCTGTCTTTCTCTGTATGGCTTATTTCACTTAGCATCACACTCTCCAGTTCCATCCACGTTGCTACAAAGGGCCATATTTCGTTCTTTCTCATTGCCATGTAATACTCCATTGTGTATATAAACCACAATTTCTTTATCCATTCATCAGTTGATGGACATGAAGGCTCTCCATAATTGGCTATTGTTGAGAGTGCTGCTATAAACATTGGGGTACAAGTGCCCCTATACATCAGTACTCCTGTAATCCTTGGGTAAATTCCTAGCAGTGCTAATGCTGGGTCCTAGGGTAGATATATTTTTAATTTTCTGAGGAACCTCCACACTGTTTTCCAGAGTGGCTGCACTAATTTGCATTCCCACCAACAGTGCAAGAGGGTTCCCATTTCTCCACATCCTCTTCAGCATCTACAGTCTCCTGATTTGTTCATTTGGGGACTCTGACTGGCGTGAGGTGATATCTGAGTGTGGTTTTGATTTGTATTTCCCTGATGAGGAGCGACATTAAGCATCTTTTCATGTGTCTGTTGGCCATCCGGATGTCTTCTTTAGAGAAGTGTCTATTCATGTTTTCTGCCCATTTCTTCACTGGATTGTTTGTTTTTTGGGTGTGGAGTTTGGTGAGCTCTTTATAGATTTTGGATACTAGCCCTTTGTCCGATATGTCATTTGCAAATATCTTTTCCCATTCCGTTGGTTGCCTTTTAGTTTTGCTGGTTGTTTCCTTTGCTGTGCATAAGCTTTTTATCTTCATAAGGTCCCAGTAGTTCATTTTTGCTTTTAATTCCCTTGCCTTTGGGGATGTGTCAAGTATGAAATTGCTATGGCTGAGGTCAGAAAGGTCTTTTCCTGCTTTCTCCTCTAGGGTTTTGATGGTTTCCTGTCTCCCACTCAGGCCCTTTATCCATTTTGAGTTTATTTTTGTGAATGGTGTGAGAAAGTGGTCTAGTTTCAACCTTCTGCATGTTGCTGTCCAGTTCTCCCAGCACCATTTGTTAAAGAGACTCTCTTTTTTCCATTGGATGTTCTTTCCTGCTTTGTCAAAATTACTTGGCCATACATTTGTGTGTCTAGTACTGGGGTTTCTATTCTATTCCATTGGTCTATGTGTCTGTTTTGTCCCAATACCATGCTTTCTTGATGATGACAGCTTTGTACTAGAGGCTGAAGTCTGGGATTGTGATGCCTCCCGCTTTGGTCTTCTTCTTCAAATTACTTTGGCTATTCAGGGCCTTTTGTGGTTCCATATGAATTTTAGGATTTCTTGTTCAAGTTTCGAGAAGAATGCTGGTGCAATTTTCATTGGGATTGCATTGAATGTGTAGATATTTGGATAGTATTGACATTTTGACAACATTTATTCTTCCAATCCATGAGCATGGAATATTTTTCCATTTCTTTAATATGTTCTTCAATTTCTTTCATAAGCTTTCTATAGTTTTCAGCATACAGATCTTTTACGTCTTTGGTTAGATTTATTCCTAGGTATTTTATGCTTCTTGGTGCAATTGTGAATGGGATCAGTTTCTTTATTTGTCTTTCTGTTGCTTCATTATTAGTGTCTATGAATGCAACTGATTTCTGTACATTGATTTTGTATCCTGCAACTTTGCTGAATTCATGTATCAGTTCTAGCAGACTTTTGGTGGAGTCTGTCGGGTTTTCCGTGTATAATATTATGTCATCTGCAAAAAGTGAAAGCTTGACTTCATCTTTGCCAATTTTGATGCCTTTTATTTCCTCTTGTTGTCTGATTGCTGATGCTAGAACTTCCAACACTATGTTAAACAACAGCGGTGAGAGTGGACATCCCTGTCGTGTTCCTGATCTCAGGGAAAAAGCTCTCAGTTTTACCCCATTGAGGATGATGTTAGCTGTGGGCTTTTCATAAATGGCTTTATGATGTTTAAGTATGTTCCTTCTATCCCGACTTTCTTGAGGGTTTTTATTAGGAAAGGGTGCTGAATTTTGTCAAATGCCTTTTCTGCATCGATTGACAGGATCATATGGTTCTTATCTTTTCTTTTATTAATGTGATGTATCACGTTGATTGATTTGCGAATGTTGAACCAGTCCTGCATCTCAGGAATGAATCCCACTTGATCATGGTGAATAATTTTTTTATATACTGTTGAATTCGATTTGCTAGTATCTTATTGAGAACTTCTGCATCCATATTCATCAAGGATATTGGCCTGTAGTTCTCTTTTGTTACTGGGTCTCTGTCTGGTTTAGGAATCCAAGTAATACTGGCTTCACAGAATGAATCTGGAAGTTTTCCTTCCCTTTCTATTTTTTGGAATAGCTTGAGAAGGATAGGTATTATCTCTGCTTTAGACGTCTAGTGGAACTTCCCTGGGAAGACATCTGGTCCTGGACCCTTATTTGTTGGGAGATTTTTGATAACTGATTCAATTTCTTCGATGGTTATGGGTCTGTTCAAGCTTTCTATTTCCTCCTGATTGAGTTTTGGAAGGGTGTCGGTGTTTAGGAATTTGTCCATTTCTTCCAGGTTGTCCAGTTTGTTGGCATATAATTTTTCATAGTATTCCCTGATAATTGCTTGTATCTCTGAGGAATTGGTTGTAATAATTCCATTTTCATTCATGATTTTATCTATTTGGGTCATCTCCCTTTTCTTTTTGAGAAGCCTGGCTAGAGGGTTATCCATTTTGTTTATTTTTTCAAAAAACCAACTCTTGGTTTCGTTGATCTGCTCTAAAGTTTTTTTTTTATATTCCATATTGTTTATTTCTGCTCTGATCTTTATTATTTCTCCTCTTCTGCTGGGTTTAGGCTGTCTTTGCCGTTCTGCTTCTATTTCCTTTAGGTGTGCTGTTAGATTTTTTATTTGGGATTTTTCTTGTTTCTTGAGATAGGCCTGGATTGCAATGTATTTCCTCTCAGGACTGCCTTCGTTGCATCCCAAAGCGTTTGGATTGTTGTAGTTTCATTTTCGTTTGTTTCCATATATTTTTTAATTTCTTCTCTAATTGCCTGGTTGACCCACTCATTCGTTAGTAGGGTGTTCTTTAACCTCCATGCTTTTGGAGGTTTTCCAGACTTTTTCCTGTGGTTGATTTCAAGTTTCATAGCATTGTGGTCTGAAAGTATGCATGGTATGATTTCAATTCTTGCATATTTATGAAGGGCTGTTTTGTGACCCAGTATGTAATCTATCTTGGAGAATGTTCCATGTGCACTCGAGAAGAAAGTATATTCTGTTGCTTTGGGAAGCAGAGTTCTAAATATATCTGTCAAGTCCATCTGATCCAATGTATCATTCAGGACCCTTGTTTCTTTATTGACCGTGTGTCTAGGTGATCTATCCATTTCTGTAAGTGGAGTGTTAAAGTCCCCTGCAATTACCACATTCTTATCAATAAGGTTGCTTATGTTTGTGAGTATTGTTTTATATATTTGGAGGCTTCTGTATTCGGTGCATAGACATTTATAATTGTTCGCTTTTCCTGATGGACAGACCTGTAATTATTCTATAACGCCCTTCTTCATCTCTTGTTACAGCTTTTAATTTAAAGTCTAGTTTGATATAAGTATGGCTACTCCAGCTTTCTTTTGACTTCCAGTGACATAATAAATAGTTCTCCATCCCCTCACTCTCAATCTGAAGGTGTCCTCAGGTCTAAAATGAGTCTCATGTAGACAGCAAATAGATGGGTCTTGTTTTTTAATCCATTCTGATACCCTATGTCTCTTGGTTGGTGCATTGAGTCCATTTACATTCAGTGTTATCATAGAAAGATAAGGGTTTAGAGTCATTGTGATGTCCATAGGTTTCATGCTTGTAGCGAGGTCTCTGGTACTTTGTCTCACAGGATCCCCCTTAGGATCTCTTGTAGGGCTGGTTTCGTGGTGACGAATTCCTTCAGTTTTTGTTTGTGTGGGAAGACCTTTATCTCTCCTTCTATTCCAAATGACAGACTTGCTGGATAAAGGATTCTCGACTGCATATTTTTTCTGTTCATCACATTGAAGATCTCATGCCATTCCTTTCTGGCCTGCCAAGTTTCAGTAGAGAGAGCCGTCACGTGTCTTATCGGTCTCCCTTTATATGTTAAGGCATGTTTATCTCTAGCTGCTTTCAGAATTTTCTCTTTATCCTTGTATTTTGCCAGTGTCACTATGATATGTCGTGCAGAAGATCGATTCAATTTACGTCTGAAGGGAGTCCTCTGTGCCTCTTGGATTTCAATGCCTTTTTCCGTCCCCAGATCAGGGAAGTTCTCAGCTATTATTTCTTCACCTTCAGCACCTTTCCCTCTCTCTTTCTGCTCTGGAATACCAATTATGCATGGATTATTTCTCTTTAGTGCATCACTTAGTTCTCTGATTTTCCCCTCATACTCCTGGATTTTTTTATCTCTCTTTTTCTCAGCTTCCTCTTTTTCCATAATTTTATCTTCTAGTTCACCTATTCTCTCCTCTGCCTCTTCAATCTGAGCCATGGTCGTTTCCATGTTATTTTGCAGCTCATTGATAGCATTTTTTAGCTCCTCCTGACTGTTCCTTAGTCCCTCGATCTCTGTAGCAATAGATTCTCTGCTGTCCTCTATACTGTTTTCAAGCCCAGTGATTAATTTTATGACTATTATTCTAAATTCACTTTCTGTTATATTGTTTAAATCATTTTTGATCAGTTCATTAGCTGTTGTTATTTCCTGGACATTCTTTTGAGAGGATTTCTTCCATTTGGTTATTTTGAATAGTCCCTGGAGTGGTGCGGACTTGCACAGCACTTTCCCTGTGCTGTCTTGAATAAATTGCGTTGGTGGGTGGGACCGCAGTCAGACCTGATGTTTGCCCCCAACCCACCGCTGGGGCCACAGTCAGACTGGTGTGTACTTTCTCTTCCCCTCTCCTAGGGGCCGGATTCACTGTGGGGTGGTGTGGCCCATCTGGGCTACTTGCACACTGCCAGGCTTGTGGTGCTGGGGATCTGGTGTATTAGCTGGGGTGGATAGGCAAGGTGCAAGGGGGCGGGAGGAGCAGGCTTAAATCACTTCTCCTTCGGTGATCAGCTTCAGGAGAGGCCTTGTGGCAGCTGGAGGTTCAGACCCGCCGGAGGGATGGATCCACAGAAGCACAGTGTTGAGTGTTTGTGTGGTGCAAGCAAGTTCCCTGGCAGGAACTGGTTCTCTTTGGGATTTTGGCTGGGGGATAGGCGAGGGAGATGGAGCTGGTGAGTGCCTTTGTTCCCCGCCAAACTGAGCTCTGTCATCCCAGGGCTCAGCAACTCTCCCTCCCGTTGTCCTCCAGCCTTCCCGCTCTCCCAGCAGAGCTGTTAACTTATAACCTTCCAGATGTTAAGTCCCGCTCGCTGTCTGAACATACTCCGCCCAGCCCCTCTGCTTTTGCCAGCCAGACTTGGGGTCTCTGCTTGGCCGGCGGGCCGCCCCTCCACCCCGGCTCCCTCGCGCCAGTCTCTGTAGTGCACACAGCCTCGCTGCCCTTCCTACCCTCTTCCGTGTGCCTCTCATCTGTGCTTGGCTCTGGAGACTCCATTCTGCTAGTCTTCTGGCCGTTTTTGGGTTATTTAGGAAGGTGTAGGTGGAATGTAAGTGACCAGCAGGACGTGGTGAGCCCAGCATGCTCCTACAATGCCATATTTTCTCCCTTGCTTTCTTTTATTGCTGCTTTTTTATTGGTGTATGGAAATGCAACAGATTTCAGCGCGTTGATTTTATATCCTGCAACTTTGTTGAATACGTGTATTGGTTCTAGCGATTTTTGGTGTAGTATTTAAGGTTTTCTACATAGATTATCATGTCATTTGCAAATAGTAAAAGTCTGAATTCTTTCTTGCAGATTTGTATGCCCTTTATTTCTTTTGGTTCTCTGATTACTGAGACTAGGAGTTCTAGTACTATGTTAAATAGTAATGATAAAAGTGGACATCCTTGTCTTTCTCCTTACTATAGGGAATGATCTCTCAGTTTCTCCCCACTGAAGATGATATTATCTGTGGGTCTATCATATATGGTCTTTATGATATTGACATGCATTCCTTACACCACTACTTTGAGGGTTTTATCAAGAATGGATGCTGTATTTTGTCAAATGCTTTCTGCATCTATTCACAGAATCATACAGTTTTTATCCTTTCTTTTATTAACGTGGTGTCTCATGTTGACTGATTTGTGAATATTGAACCAACCCTACAGCCCAGGAGTAAATCTCACTTACTCATGGTGAATAATTTTTTGATGTATTGCTGAATTCGCTCTGCTAGTATCTTGCTGAGAATTTTGCATCCATGTTCATTAGGATTACTGGCCTGTAATTCTCTTTTTTAGTGAGGTCTCTGGTTTTGAAATCAAGGTAATGATGGCTTCATAGAAGGGCTTTGAATCTTTTTCTTCTATTCCTATTTTTTGGAAGAGTTTGAGAAGAACAGGTATTAACTCTTCTTTAAATGTCTGGTAGAATTCCCCTGGGAAGCCATCTGACAACTCTTGTTTGTTGGGAGATTTTTGATGACTGATTCAATGTCCTTGCTGGTTATGAGTCTGTGCAAATTTTCTACTTCTTCCTGTTTCAGTTTTGGTAGTTTGTGAGTTTCTCAAAATTTGTCCATTTCTCTCAGATTGCCCAGTTTTTTTCCAGAATGTATAATTTTTTTTATAGTATTCTCTTACACTTCTTTGCTTTTCTACTTTTGGCTGTGATCTCTCCTCTTTCATTCGTGATTTTATCTATCATGGTCCTTTCCCTTTTCTTTTTGATAATACTAGGACTTTATCAATTTTGTTCATTCTTTCAAAGAAGCAACGCCTAGTTTTGTTGGTATGTTCTACCAGAATTTTTGTTTGCTGGTTTATTTATCATTTATTTCTATTCTAATCTTATTATTTCCCTTCTTCAGCTGGGTTGTGGTTTCATTTGCTGCTACTTTTCTAGCTCCTTTTGATGTAAGGTTGGGTTGTGTATTTGTGAATTTTCTTGCTTCTCTAGATAGGCCTAAATTGCAATATAATTTCCTCATAGGACTGCCTTTGTTGCCTCCCAAAGGTTCTGGACTGTGGTGATTTCAGTTTTCATTTGCTTCCATGCTGGTAGCCCCTCATTATTTAGTAGGATGCTCTTTAACCTCCATGTATGTTATTGAGGGATTTGCAGATTTTTTTCTTGGGGTTAACTTCAAGTTTCATAGTGTTGTGATCCAACAACATGCATGGTATGATTTTTATCTTTTTGTAATTGTTGAGGGCTGATTTGTGACCCACTATTTGATCTATTCTGGAGAACGTTCCATGTGCATTTGAGAAGAATGTGTATTCTGATGCTTTAGGCATAAATGTTCTGAATATATCTGTTAAGTCCATGTGTCTGATGTGTCATTCAAAATTATTGTTTCCTTGTTGATTTTCTGTTTAGGTAATCTGTCTATTGCTATAAGTGGGGTGTTACAGTGCCCTACTACTATGGTACTATTATAAATGAGTTTATGTTTGTGATTAATTGATTTATATATTTGGGTTATTTCAAGTTGAGGGATATAAATATTTACAATTGTTAGATCTTCTTGATGGGTAGACCCCTTAATTATGATATAATACATTTCTCCATCTCTTGTTATACTCTTTGTTTTAAAATCTAGTTTGTCTGGTATAAGCATGGATACCCCAGCTTTCTTTTGATGACAATTAGCAAGATAGATGATTAGCATCTGGAGATGTCGTTAGGTCTAAAATGAGTCTCTTGCAGGTATCACATGATGGGGTCTTTTTTCTTATCCATTCTGATACCCTTCATCTTTTGTTTGGAGCTTTAGTCCATTTACATTCACAGTGACTACTGAAAGATATGACTTTAGTGCCTAAATTTACCTGTAGAGTTGGTGTTTCTGGTGATGTTCTCTGCTCCTTTCTAGTCTTTGTTACTTTGGTCTTTTATTCCCCCTCCACTACAAGAGTAGTGGGGATGGTTTGTTGGTCACGACCTTAAAATTTCTTGTGGGGATGGTGTGTTGGTCACGAACTCCTTTATTTTTTATTTCTCTGGGAAACATTTTATCTGTCCTTCTATTATGAATGACATGGCTGCATATTTTTCACATCCAGTATGTTGAATATGTCCTGCCATTACCTTATGGTTTCCCAAGTTTCAGTGGACAGGTCTGCTGCTAACCTTATGTGTTAACCCTTGTAGGTTAAGGATCTTTTATTCCTAACAGATTTCAGAATTCTCTCTTTATCTTTGTATTTTGCAAGTTTCACTATAATATGTGTGATGTTGACATGATTTGATTGATTTTGTTGGGAGTTCTTTGTGCCTCTTGGACTTGAATGGTTGTTTCCTTCCCCAGATTAGGAAACTCTTGGCTGCAATTTGCTCAAATTGCCTACCTTCTTTTTCCACTTTTCTTCTGGAACTCTTAAGACATTTATATTATTTCACTTTATGAGTTGCTGAGTTCTATAAGTCTGCCTTTGTGATCTAAGTTTTCTTTCCCTCTTCTTTTCAGATTCATTGTTTCTATACTTTTATCTTCTATATCACCTATTTTCTCTTCTCCCTCAACCTATTATGACTAAATCCAGTCAGTTTTCCATCTCAATTATAGTCGTTTTTATTTCAACCTGAATAGCTTTTAGATCTTTGATGTCTGCAACAATGGTTTCTCTGGTGCCTTCTATGCTTTTATCTAAACTACTTAGTAGATTTATGACTCCTGTTCAAAATGTCTGTTTAGAAATATTGTTTATTTTTGTCTTGAGCAAGTCCTTGGCTATGATTTCTTTTTGATATTTCTTTTGGGAAGAATTTTTCCATCTTGTCATTTTGGCCAAGTTTCTGTCTTTTGCATATTTGAAAGCTATTTCTGTATCCTGAACCTGAGGGCAATACTATCTTTAAAAAGGTCATTCCCTGTACAGAACCTGGCACTTCATGAAGTGCTTCTAGAGTATGCTGTGTGCACTGTGCTGTTGTTTTTTAGTTGCTCTTTCCCACTGCTCAGTCCTTGCTAAGCTCCTTCTGGCTTGCAGTGAGGAGAAATTGGACCTGGAAGTAGATATGCTTTTATTTCTTTGTTAAAATAAGCCTCGGGGCGCCTGGGTGGCGCAGTCGGTTAAGCGTCCGACTTCAGCCAGGTCACGATCTCGCGGTCCGTGAGTTCGAGCCCCGCGTCAGGCTCTGGGCTGATGGCTCGGAGCCTGGAGCCTGTTTCCGATTCTGTGTCTCCCTCTCTCTCTGCCCCTCCCCCGTTCATGCTCTGTCTCTCTCTCTGTCCCAAAAATAAATAAAAAACGTTGAAAAAAAAATTTAAAAAAAAAAAATAAGCCTCAAAAAAAAAAAAAAGAAAAGAAAAGAAGAAAAGGGGGGGTATACCTGCTTTAAAAAAGAGGAAAGGAAATGAATGAGAAAAAACAAACAGACAATCAAACACTAAAAGCTTTATTCCAAACAGAGAGAAAGAAAAAGAAGAGAAAAGAAAGGGGAAAAAAAGGAGAGAAAAAGAAGCCTGATTCAAAAACAAGAAGAGAAAAAAGAAAATGAAAAAAAAAAGAACAAAAAACTATAAACCTGATAGCAAAGGAAAAAAAAAGAAGATTAAAAAGGAAAAAAAAATTCTGGTCTTATTTCCACTAGATCTTCAAGTGAAGCTTTAAAGCAATCTATTTTCAATACACTTGGTGCATGCAGGGTGCTGCCTGTTCTTGCCTTCTGGAATAAAGGCTCACTGCACTGGCTCAGAGTCAGTTTTGACCTGGTATATAAGCAATTGCCAGTCACTGGGGATGGGGTTTGATGTAAGTGGGTTCTGTCTCCCATGGGGCTCAAGGTGTTGCTCTCTGAAGTCCAACCCTATTGTTGTTGGGAAAAATGGAGCCATCCCACACTCTGATCACAAGACAAGGGATCTCACATCCCTGTTTTTCAGGAAGCCCTCACAGAATAGTGAGAGGTGTCAATGTTCCCTGCACCACAGCTCTCCTGCCTTTTATCTTTAGGATGAATCTGGGATACAAAAACACAAAACCTTAAAGGACTCAGCACTACACAGACTCTCCCCCTTCCTCTGGATTAGAGCCTCTCCATGCTATCTCTGGGGACAAACAGTCCCAAGCCTATGCAGTGTGTGGAATCTATGGTGTAGCACCATGAAAATCAGCAACCAAGTTATCTGCCCTCTGTATATGCCTCTGTCCCCTGTTGATGAAAGTCCTATTGGTGGTGTCTGTAGGGATTTTTGTCCTTGGAGAGATAATATACCTTCTTCTAAATGTACTCCAAGAGGAAAGTTCTCTCTTAGTGCGACCCAGAAAAAGCCTACATCATCCTATGCACTCCAGGTCCAGTGTCCTCCTTCTTCCCAGGAGCGCCTGTCACAGCTCCACTCCAGAGAAAGTTGTACATTTCTAAAACCTTAGTTTGAGCTCCACATTCTGTTAGAAAAAAACCTTGATCTCAGTACCTCTAGCTCCCCAATCCATGCTCTGAACTATTTTTTTTTTCTTTTCTTGTGCATGCCCAACACTGCATTCTCTCCTAAACAAAATAGACTTTAATAAAGGACTAAATATTCAGAGGGGAAGATGGCTGTGTACAAGGATGCTGGGCTCACCTCTTCCTGCTGATTGCTTAGATTCCACCCACATCTGACTAAATAACCCAGAAAAACACCCAGCGGAATGGACTCTCTGGAGCCAAGCATAGACAAGAGGCCCACAGAAGAGGGTAGGAAGGGGTGAGAGGCAGTGCCTGCTACACGGACTGGTGGGAGGGAGCCAGAGGGGAAGAGGGGCAGTCCACGAAGTCTGGCTAACAAAGGCGGAAGGATCAGACTCCCTAAGTTCTTACAGCCAGGGGGACTTAACATCTGGAATGTTATAAGTCAACAGGTCTGCTCTTGGAGAGCAGGGAAGGTGAAAGGACACCAGGAAAGAGAGTTGTTGAGACCCAGAAGACAGAGCTCAGCTCGGCGGGGGAACAAAGCAAGGACCATCTCCCTCTCTCATCCCACAGCCAAAATTCCAAAGGGAACAAGTTCCCATCAACGAACTTGCTTACACCTGTGGATCCATCCCTCGGATGGGTCTGCCTCCCTCCTGATAATGCAGGGACCCTCCTGCAAGGGACCACCCACAGCAAAGCAAGCTGAGCTTGCCCCTCGTGCACCTGTGCACCTTGCAAATCCATCCCAGCTAAAATGCCACATCACATCAAACAGCACCACAAGCCTGGCAGTGTGCAAGTAGCCTGGACAGGGGCCACACCACTCCACAGTGAATCCTGCCCCTGGGAGAGGGGACGATAAGGTAAACACCAGTCTGACTGTGGTCCCAGTGGTGGGCTGGGGACAGACATCAGATCTGACTATGGCCCAGCCCACCAAGACAAGTTACTCCAGAAAGTGGAGTAGTTTGCAGTTTGGCGCCACTGCAGTTTGGGAAAGTTCCCTGCAGTTTGGTGCCACTGCAGGCACTATGCAAAATGATGAAACGGAAGAATTATCTTCAAAAGAAACTCCAGAAAGTAGCGACAGCTAACGAATTTATCAAAAATGATTTAAGCAATATAATGTAACAAGAATTTAGAAAAATAGTCATAAAATTAATCGCTGGGCTTGAAAAAAGCATAGAGGACAGCAGAGAATCTAATGCTACAGAGATCAAGAGACAAAGAAAAAGTCATGAGGAGTTAAAAATGCTATAAATGAGGTGTAAAATAAAATGGAGGCCATCACAGCTCGGATTGAAGAGGTAGAGGAGAGAATAGGTGAATTAGAAGGTAAAATTATGGAAAAGGAGGAAGCTGAGAAAAAGAGAGATAAAAAAATCCAGTAGTATGAGGGAAGAATTAGAGAACTAAGTGACACAATCAAATGGAATGATATTCTTATCATAGTAATTCCAGAAGAAGAAGAAGAAGAGAGAGAAAGGGGCTGAAAGTGTACTTGAACAAATCATAGCTGAGAACTTCCCTGATCTGGGGAAGTAAAAAGGCAGTGAAATCCAAGAGGAACAGAGAACTCCCTTCAGACTTAACTTGAATTGATCTTCTGCATGACATATCATAATGAAACTGGCAAAATACAAGGATAAAGAGAAAATTCTGAAGCAGCTAGGGATAAACATGATCTAAGTTATAAAAGGAGACCCATAAGACTTGTGGCAGACCTATCTTCTAAAACTTGGCAGGCCAGAAAGGAATGGCAGGAAATCTTCAATGTGATGAACAGAAAAAATATGCAGCCAAGAATCCTTCATCTACCAAGTCTGTCATCCAGAATAGAAGAGAAAAAAGGACTTCTCAAACAAACAAAAACTGAAGGAATTCATCACCACTAAACCGGCCCTACAAGAGATCCTAAGGGGATTCCGTGAGTGAAATGTTGCAAGGACCACAAAGTACCAGAGAAAACACTACAAGCATGAAACCTACAGAAATCACAAGGACTCTAAACCCATATCTTTCTGTAATAACACCAAATATAAATGCACTAAATGCTCCAACCACAAGACATAGTTATCAGAATGGATAAAACAACAACAACAACAACAACAACAACAACAACAAGACCCATCTATTTGCTGTCTATAAGAGACTCATTTTAGACCTGAGGACACCTTCAGATTCAAAGTGAGGGGATAGAGAACTACCTATCATGCTACTGGAAGTCAAAAGAAAGCTGGAGTAGTAGACATACTTATATCAGAAAAACTAGACTTTAAATTAAAAGCTGTAACAAGAAGTGAAGAAGGGGATTATATAGTAATTACAGGCTCTATCCATCAGGAAGAGTGAACAATTATAAATGTCTATGCGCTGAATACAGGAGCCCCAAAATACATAAAACAATTAATCACAAACAAACCAACCTTATTTATAAGAATGTGGTAATTGCAGGGGACTTTAATACTCCACTTACAACAATGGATAGATCATCTAGACACAGGATCAATAAAGAAACGAGGCCCATGAATGATAAATTGGATTAGATGGACTTGACAGATATATTTAGAACTCTGCATGCCAAAGCAACAGAATGCACTTTCTTCTCCAGTGCACATGAAAAATTCTGCAGGATAGATCACATACTGGGTCACAAAAAAAGCCCTTCATAAGTATACAAGAATTGAGATCATACCATGCACACTTTCAGAACACAATGCTATGAAGCTTGAAATCAACCACAGAAAAAAGTCTGGAAAACCTCCAAAAGCATGGGGGTTAAAGGACACCCTATGAAAGAATGAAAGGGACAACCAGACAATTAGAGAAGGAATTAAATATTTATGTAAACAAATGAAAATGAAAATACAACAATTTAAATGCTTTGGGATGCAGCGAAGGCAGTCCTGAGAGGAAAATACATTGCAATCCAGGCCTATCTCCATAAACAAGAAAAATCCCAGATACAAAATCTAACAGCACACCTAAAGGAAATACAAGCAGAAAAGCAAAGATACCTCAAACCCAGCAGAAGAGAAATAATAAAGATCAGAGCAGAAATAAACAATATAGAATTTTTTAAAAAACTGTAAAGCAGATCAACGAAACCAAGAGTTGGTTTTTTGAAAAAATAAACAAAATTGATAAACCTCTAGCCAGGCTTCTCAAAAAGAAAAGGGAGAGGACCCAAATAGATAAAAACATGAATGAAAATGGAATGATCACAACCAATCCCTCAGAAATACAAGCAATTATCATGGAATACTATGAAAACTTATACGACAACAAACTGGACAACCTGGAAGAAATGGACCAATTCCTAAGCACGCACACATTTCCTAAAGTCAAACAGGAAGAAATAGAAAACATGAACAGACCCATAACCAGCGAAGAAATTGAATCAGTTATCAAGAATATCCCAATAAATAAGATTCCAGGACCAGATGGCTTCCCTGGGGAATTCTACCAAACATTTAAAGCAGAAATAATACCTATCATTCTCAAGCTGTTCCAAAACATAGAAAGGGAAGGAAAACTTGCAGACTCATTCTATGAGGCCAGCATTACTTTGATTCCTAAACCAGATAGAAACCCAACAATAAAAGAGAACTACAGGCCAATATCCCTGATGAATATGGATGCAAAAAATTCTCCATAAGATACTAGCAAATTGAATTCAACAGCATATAAAAAGAATTATTCACCAAGATCAAGTGGGATTCATTCCTGGGATGCAGAGCTGGTTCAACATTCACAAATCAATCAATATGATATATCACATTAATAAAAGAAAAGATGAGAACCATATGATCCTGTCAATCGATGCAGAAAAGGCATTTGACAAAATTCAGCATCCTGTCTTAATGAAAACCCTCAAGCAAATGGAATGATTTTCCATTTTCCAATGGAATAGAAGTAACTTCCAATGGGATACAAGTAACATACTTAAACATCATAAAGCCATTTATGAAAAGCCCACATCTAATATCATCCTCCATGGGGAAAAACTGAGACGTTTCTCCCTGAGATCAGAAACATGACAGGTATGTCCACTCTCACCAGTGTTGTTTAACATAGTGTTGGAAGTTCTAGCATCAGCAATCAGGCACCAAAATTGGCAAAGATGAAGTTAAGCTTTCACTTTTTGCAGATGACATGATATTATACATGGAAAATCCGATAGACTCCACCAAAAGTCTGCTAGAACTGATACATGAATTCAGCAAAGTTGCAGGATATGAAATCAATATACAGAAATCAGTTGCATTCTTATACACTAATAATGAAGCAACAGAAAGACAAATGAAGAAACTGATCCCATTCACAATTGCACCAAGAAGCATAAAATACCTAGGAATAAACCTAACCAAAGATGTAAAAGATCTGTATGCTGAAAACTATACAAAGCTTATGAAGGAAATTGAAGAAGATATAAAGAAATGGAAAAACATTCCGTGCTCATGCATTGGAAGAATAAATATTGTGAAAATGTCAATACTACCCAAAGCTATCTACACATTCAATGCAATCCCAATGAAAATTGCACCAGCATTCTTCTCGAAACTAGAACAAGCAATCCTAAAATTCATATGGAACCACAAAAGGCCCCGAATAGCCAAAGTACTTTTGAAGAAGAAGACCAAAGCAGGAGGCATCACAATCCCAGACTTTAGCTTCTACTACCAAGCTGTCATCATCAAGACAGCATGGTATTGGCACAAAAACAGACACATAGACCAATGGTATAGAATAGAAACCCCAGAACTAGACCCACACAAGTATGGCCAACTAATCTTTGACAAAGAAGGAAAAATACACAATGGAAAAAAGACAGTCTCTTTAACAAATGGTGCTGGGAGAACTGGACAGCAACATGCAGAAGAATGACACTAGACCACTTTCTTACATCATTCACAAAAATAAACTCAAAATGGATGAAGGACCTGAATGTGAGACAGAAAAGTATCAAAACCCTAGAGGAGAAAGCAGGAAAAAACCTCTCTGATCTCAGCCGCAGCAATTTCTTACTTGACACATCCCCAAAGGGAATTAAAAGCAAAAAGGAACTATTGGGACCTCATGAAGATAAAAACTTCTGCATTGCAGAGGAAACAATCAACAAAACTAAAAGGCAACCAAAGGGATGGGAAGAGATATTTGCAAATGACATATCGGACAAAGGGCTAGTATCCAAAATCTATAAAGAGCTCACCAAACTCCACACCCCAAAACCAAATAATCCAGTGAAGAAATTGGCAGAAAACATGGATACTTCTCTAAAGAAGACATCCGGATGGCCAACAGGCACATGAAAAGATGCTCAACATCACTCCTCATCATGGAAATACAAATCAAAACCACACTGAGATACTACCTCAAGCCAGTCAGAGTGGCTAAAATGAACAAATCAGGAGACTATAGATGCTGGAGAGGATGTGGAGAAACGGGAACCCTCTTGCACTGTTGGGAATGCAAATTGGTGCAGCCACTCTGGAAAACAGTGTGGAGGTTCCTCAAAAAATATATTAAAAATATATCTACCCTATGACCCAGCAATAGCACTGCTAGGAATTTACCCAAGGGATACAGGAGTGCTGATGCAGAGGGGCACTCGTACCCCAATGTTTATAGCAGCACTTTCAAAGGTAGCCAAATTATGGAAAGAGCCTAAATGTCCATCAACTGACTAATGGATAAAGAAATTATGGTTAATATACACAATGGAATACTACGTGGCAATCAGAAAGAATGAAATATGGCCTTTTGTAGCAAGGTGGATGGAACTGGAGAGTGTTAGGCTAAGTGAAATAAGTCATACACGTAAAGACAGATACCATGTGTTTTCACTCTTATGTGGATCCTGAGATACTTAACAGAAGTCCATGGAGGAGGGGAAGAAAAAAAAAGAGGTTAGAGAGGGAGAGAGCCAAAGCATAAGAGATTCTTAAAAACTGAGAACAAACTGATGGTTGATTGGGGGCTGAGAGAGAGGGGAGGGTGAGTGGTGGGTATTGAGGAGGGCACTTTTGGGATGAGCACTGGGTGTTGTATGGAAACCAATTTGACAATAAATTTCATCTTTAAAAAAAAAAAGTATATTGAAGTCAGTGAAAATGATAACACCACAACCCAAAACCTCTGGGACACAGCAAAGGCGCTCATAAGAGGGACGTATATAGCAATCCAGGCCTTCCTAAAGAAGGAAGAAAGATCTCAGATACAGAACCTAACCTTACGCCTTAAGGAGCTGGAAAAAGAATGGCAAATAAAACCCAAAACCAGCAGAAGACAGGAAATAATAAAGATTAGGGCAGAAATTAATGCTTTTGAAACCAAAACCAAAACCAAAAACAAAATGGTAGAACAGATCAATGAAGCCAAAAGCTGGTTCTTTGAAAGAATTAACAAAACTGATAAACCACTAGCCAGTTTGATCAAAAAGAAAAAGGAAAGGACCCAAGTAAATAAAATCAAGAATGAAAGAGGATCGATCACAACCAACACTTCAAAGATAAAAACAATAATAAGAGAATAATATGAGCAATTATATGCCAATAAAATGAGCAATCTGGAAGTAACAAACAAATTCCTAGAAACATATACACTACCAAAACTGAAACAGAAAGAAATAGAAAATTTGAACAGACCCATAACCAATAAGGAAATCGAATTAGTAACACGTCGAGCAACACGTCTCTGGAGGCAAGGGAAACAAAACACGACGTGCTACTAACACGTCGAATTAGTAATCAACACATCTCTGGAAGCAAGGGAAACAAAAGCAAAAATGAACTACTGGGACCTCATCAAAACAAAAACCTTTTGCACAGCGAAGGAAGCAATCAGCAAAACTAAAACACAACTGATAGAGTGGGAGAAGAGATTTTCAAACGACATATCAGATAAAGGGTTAGTATCCAAAATCTATAAGGAACCTATCAAACTGAACACCCCCATAAAACACATAATCCAGTGAAGAAATGGGCAAAAGACATGAATAGATACTTCTCCAAAGAAGACATCCAGATGACCAACCGACACATGAAAAAATGCTCAACTTCACTCATCATCAGGGAAATACAAATCAAAATCACAATGAGATACCACCTCACACCTGTCAGAATTGCTAATATTAACAACTCAGGCAGCAACAGATGTTGGTGAGGATGCAGAGAAAGAAGATCTCTTTTGCACTGCTAGTGGGAATGCAAACTAGTGCTGCCACTGTAGAAAACAGTATGGACATTCCTCAAAATTTATATGTATGTATGTATGTATGTATGCGTGTGTGTGTGTGTGTGTGTGTATATATATATACATATATATATATATATATATATGTATATATATATTTATATTTATATTTATATATATTTGAGTATTTTCAATGCTTTGTGTTTGCCCAAAGAAAATAAAAACACTAATTCAAAAAAACATGTGCACCCCTGTGTTTTTGCAATGTTAATAGCCAAGACATGGAAACAACCCAAGTGCACATCAACTGAAAATTGGATAAAGAATAAGTGGTATATATACACAATGCAATATTAACCACAAGAAAGAATAAAATCTTGCCATTTTCAACGACATGGATGGAGTTAGAGGGTATAAAGCTAAATAAAATAAGTCAGTCCGAGAAAAAATACCATGCAATTTCACTTGTATGTGGAATAATAAAAGTAATGAACAAGGTTAAAAGAGACAAACAAATAAATAAAAATCATAGAACAAAGTGGTGGTTGCCTGAGGAAAGGTGGGAGGAGGGATGAGAAAATAGATAAAGGGGATTAAAAGCATACTTATGATGAGCACTGGGTATTGTATGGAAATGTTGTATCACTATATTGTACGTATGAAACTAATATAACACTAATGCTAATTATACATGAATGTGTATATTAAATAAATAAATTTAAAAATAAAAAGGGACAAGATACAGTGATGAAGTTGCATGGACTAACAATAGGATATTCCTCAACAAAAATCCTACTGGGAACCATGTATACAAACTGGAATCATATCCAATGTTAAACCTTGAAAAAACCTTGACACAACAGCATTTGTGATGCAAAAAGATTTCCTTTTGTTTAGAAAAGGGTACATTTAGAGACTAAGTACATAAAACTATCCAACAATTCAATTATTCAAATCTGCATTTTGTCAAAATGAAGAAAAATCTGTGTCTACATATATTTACTAAAAACCTTCCAGGTACTTTTTGGTAAGACTTTTTAATATTTATCTCTTCTATATGTTAGCAGTGTGAAATTGTGTATGTTAAAGTATTTATTAGAAAAAAAATGTTTATGGGGGCACCTGTGTGGCTCAGTCACTTAAGCATCTGACTTAGGCTCAGGTCATGATCTTGCAGTTCATAAGTTTCAGTCCTACGTCAGGCTCTGTGCTGACAGCTCAGAGCCTGGAGCCTGCTTCAGATTCTGTGTCTCCTTCCTTCTCTGCCCCTCCTGTGCTCATGCTCTGTCTCTGTGTCTCTCAGCAATAAATAAATGTTAAAAAAATTTTTAACTAAAGAAAAGAAAAAGAAAAGCATGTTTACATTTACTGGTAGTTATGAATTGTGTTTTTCATAAACAGTTGAAACATGCTAACAATCTTATCTTAATTGACCTTTACCAATCATGTTAGAATTAATACGGTACGTATATAAAATTGGGTGGATTCTCTAAATAGAAAGAAGCTATAGGATTATTTCCTGGAAAAAAGAAAAAAAGAAAAGAAAAGAAAAAAGTAAATTGGTAATTCTAAATGACTTATTTCAACATAGGCTAAAACATTGTTTTAACACTGTTGTTTATACAGGCCCACACTAAATGCATGTGACATTGCACCAGAAGCTACCCAGAGAGGACACGTGACCTATACTTACAACTTGCAATGCCTAGTGCATTCAAGTATAAATGTATCAAAACCACCAAAAGGCAAAAACATTAAAAAGGATTCAGAGATTTCCTAAAGACACAAAAGAAGAAAAATTACAACAAACTTTCTTCTATTTAGAGAAATCGGAAAATAAAGTGTACACACCTAAACTAACTTGCCCTCCTAATTCTCTGCAATATTCACATGTTTTTCTAATTTCTATTAATCCAGTAAAGAAGTGTTGGCTGAAAATAAAAAATAACGGGGCATCTTGTTGTTCAGTCGGTTGAGGGTGCAAATTTGGCTCAGGTTGTGATCTCATAGTTCATGAGTTTGGGCCCCATGTCTTGCTTACTGCAGTTAGTGCAGTGTCTGCTTTGGATCCTCTGTCCCCCTTTTTTCTGCCCCTTTCCTGTTCATGCTCTCCCTCTCACTCTCTCAAAAATAAATAAACATTTAAAAATTAATAAATAAAAACAAAGCTTCTCTTGTTCAAGGAAATGGTTGTTGAACATAAGAAAAGAAGTATTAAAACTGAGCATGAACATAAAGAAGCTGGGATTTTAAAAAAATAAGTAAAACTTATGCAAAATTAAATCTAGACATACTTATTTTTAAAGTATTTCTAAAATATCAGAGTTCTCCAAAGAAACAGAATCAATAGAATGCACAGATACAGATAATAGATAAATGAGAGATAGAAAGATGATAGATAGATAGATAGATAGATGATAGATAGATAGATAGATGATAGATAGATAAATAGATAATGATACAGACACACATTGGTAGACAGGTATATAGATAGAGAGGTAGACAGTTAGACAGAGGGAGACACAAGTTGAAAATCTGCAGGACAAGCTGAAGACCCAAGAAAGAGTTGATGTTGCAGCCAAAGCCCAACCATGGTCTGAAGGCAGAATTCAGTCTTTCTAAGGGGAACTCAGATTGTTTTATCATAAGACCTTCCACTAATTGCAGAGTTCTCCACATAATGGAGAGCAATTGATTATTCAAAGTCTACTGATTTAAGTTTTAATCTCATCTAAAAATACCTTCACAGAAAATCCTGACTGGGGTTTGAAATACCCAGATATTATGGCCTAGTCAAGTAGACACATAAAGTTCAGAATTACAGAGACTAATTAGTTCCCAGAAATAGTTGAAAGTTTATTAATTTCATTAATTTTTACAACTTAAAGATTCTCATTTTCACCTTGTACAACAAAGTCTAAGAAAAAAATATTGCAAAGTAAACCATGGCTTGCCATTAAATCTTGAATCGTTTCTACTTCAGAACAGTCAGAAGGTGAAAATACATGGGTTAATGAATGAACTATACTTCCATATTCATCATAATTTAATATCATCATTATCATTATAATCATCATCATCATTAGCATCATTTATCCTGGCAAATGTTCTCATACTAAGCAGCTGTGGCCTGGTTACTTTCCACACTGTTCCCATCCACATGTTAACATGACACTATTTCCTTCTATGACCCTCTGCTCTTGAATTGTTAAGAATTGTATCCCTAAAAGAAAAGAGAGAGAGGCAATCCAAGAAACAGACTCTTGACAATAGAGAACAACGTGATGGTCACCAGAGGAGAGGTGGGTGGGGGGATGGGCTAAATGTGTAATGGGGATTAAGGACTGGACTTGTTGAGATGAGCACTGGGTGTTGTATGAAAGTATTGAATCACTACATTGTACATCTTAAATTAATATTACACTGTATGTTCACTAACTGGAATGTAAATAAAATCTTTAAAAAATAAAATAAAATAATTGTATCCCTAATTTTTTCCCACTGCAGGTGTACTGCCTTCTTTGAAACTTGTTTCAATAAAGACTTTTCAAGTCAGTGACTTTCAAACTTTTGTGTCAATGATTCATGTAGGTAAAATATTTGATACACATACACACATAGACACTCACACAACTGACTTACCCTACCTTGTGCAATCCTCTCTGAAATTTTCTATTCCATTTTATGCTAACTTAACTCACTGTTAAACGCCTGTTGCCTTAAATGCTTGTCAAATTGATTTAATGACCAATAAGTGGCATATGACCTGGAATTTTAAAGAAATACTGTTCCTAGAGAAGCAGTTATAAATTATTTGCACGGGGAAGGAGGAGGCAGACAACAGCCTGAATTAGTAATGGTATACTTTCCACAGGGATCTAGAATTTTTGGAACAAAAGAGTATATGGAATGGAACAAATGAACCTCAAAATACCATTCACTCCCTCACACATACATGCACACATTTTTCTGCCTGAAGGCTCCTTCTCCTTAGATCTGAATCAATAGTAGAGCACTTGGGGGGATCAGTAGGTTAAATGTCTGACTTCGGCTCAGGTCAAGATCTTGTGGTTCAAATCAGGCTCTGTGCTGACAGCTCAGAGCCTGGAGCTTGCTTCAAATTCTGTGTCTCCCTCTCTCTATGCCCCTCCCCTGCTCTCTCTCTCTCAAAAATTAATAAACATTCAAAATTTAAAATAACTAAATAAATAAGTAGATCTGACTTAATAGTCACATTATAGTTTTCTGGAATCATAGTCTAAAGTTATCTGCAAAGAAATAATTATCACCCTATAAACCCCACTAAGCAAAGAGGAAGTAGCATTTTTTTTTCCACCAGCACATTATCTTTTGAGTCTGTCACTTGGAAGGACACAGGGTTCTCTCCATCTACCGGCAAGCAAAGATACAAGTTATTTAGTTTAGGATCCCTGAAAGAGAGAAGACCTTGCTCTGTTCACATTCTAGCATCTGATATGACATTGTGCATTGTTATTGCCCTGGAACAAAGAGTTTTCATGGACAATAAGTATCTCAGGATGAGTGATACCTGCCGCATCAGTGCCCTATTGCATCCAACAGGCTGTGGTCTTTCCCAAGAACCTTCCACATGGCTCCCTTCACATCTTTGTTTCTCAGTGTGTAGATGAAAGGATTCAGAGTGGGAGTCACCAGACAGTAGAAGAGGGTTAGGAACTTGCCCTGGTCCTGGCTTGCCACATTCCCAGGCTGCATGTACATGTAGATTATAGTGCTATAGAAAAGAGACACTACAATCATGTGGGAAGAGCAGGTGTTGAAGGCCTTGTGCCTCCCAGCTGCAGACTGGATCCGCAAAACTGTGGCTATAATATAGCCATAGGAAACCAATATCATGGCGAGGGGCACCAGGACAATGGGGATGGCCAAGAAGAAAACCAGGCCTTCAACACGCCTAGTGTCCACACAGGAGATGCGGATGATGGCTGGCATCTCACACACAAAGTGGTTGATGTGATGGTGACCACACCGCTTCAAGGACATTGTCAGTGGGGACATGAGGATGGAATTGGCAATCCCAGTGAGCCAGGCACAGGCTGCCAGTCGCAGGCACAGCTGTGGGTGCATGATGGTCATGTAGTGAAGAGGCTTGCAAACAGCCACAAAGCGGTCATAGGCCATGACAGAAAGAAGAATGCATTCAATGCCACCCACAGACAGGAACGCAAAGAGTTGTATGACACAGCCCATATAGGTAATGGTCTTTTGTGGGCCCCAGAGGTTGACCAGCATCTGAGGAATGCTGCTAGAGGTGTAGCAGAGATCCAGGAGGGACAGGTTACAGAGGAAGAAGTACATTGGCCTGTGCAGTCGAGGGTCCACCAGGGACAGGAAGATGATAGTTGAGTTGCCCATGACAGCCAGAAAGTAAAACACCATGTTAGTGAAAAACAAGACCATCTCCAGCTTTGGCCGGTCAGAGAATCCAAGCAGAATGAAGTTTCTAGAGCTTTCATTTCTTTCCATCACACTTGGCTTGATAAACTTGTTTAGGGAGGCTAACATGTGTTATTACTCATACAGAAAATGAGGCACCACATTTTTTTCCCAAGAAAATAGTTTTGTTCCACCTATTTAACTGGGACACTTGCTTGTGCATTGCTGGAATTATAGGGTGAGGGGCTAAAAATATTTGTCTGTAAAGTGATGGAAGCTGTAACTTTTGCCTCTATATCTTCTAATCTGGTTAAGTGAGATAAGTGGATACATCTTTAAAAAAAAAAGTCTTCTTTGGAAAGAAGAGTTAAAATGGTGGATCAGCATGGAGACCCTGAGTTGCCTGGTCTGTGACACATAGGTATATCACTACCAAACCATTTTGAATATCTAGTAAATCGATCTGAGGTTTAATGCAATAATCTGCATAATTTGAGTCACAGAATTTGACAGTTATGTGTGTGAGGAGGTGAACTAAAGGAGGGAAAAGTCACAGAGGGTAAGGTATTGTTTTTGCAGAGACAGGACAGAGAAGGAGAAAAGGGGAGAGTGTGGTGCATTGGGATTGAGTAAGAAAAGCAATCCGCCCTGAAAGTTGCTGGAGAGAAAAAGAAAGAGTGAAAACACTCACTGGGGAGGGAACAAGAAATCAGTTCCCCAAAACAATTGATGGTGAGAAAGGAGACGGTTTCAAAACCACCAGGATTCTATAAACAATGAGGTACAGAATCTGAAGTGCCCAGAGCTCAGTGCCTCGTGGTGCTCTGGCAAGGAAGCAGGGTGAATCTTCAGGAATGGCAGGGTCTGAGGGGTCTGTGTGTCACACAGGGAAAATTGGTTCACGTGTTTGAAGCGCTTTTGATAGAGGCCAAACAGCCTCCCCACCAGCAAAGGTCCCAGCAGACCACAGAAAGCACACGTTTGTTGGTATTAGGACAAAGACACCAAGAGTGCAGGGAAACCTGGTGCCAGCTGTGTATTCTGATTTGCCATAATCTCTGAACTTCTGCCACTGTGCAATTGCATGAATGTTTTCTGTGGCAAGCCAACACCCCGGCCATTGCTCAGTGAGATCCTCCCCGCAGAGAGTCTGTGCAGGTACAAGCTTCAGTGTACCTCTGAAGTGTGAGGTTTTGAAACATACCCATATCTGAGATAAAACTGGAGGAAGTTGCCACCTGGCTGGCAGATGACTTGGACACAGACAAGGTAGAGGCAGGGAGTGGAAGGAGGCCTGAGACAAAGGAGCGGTGCTTGATTGTGGACTGTTGAAAGCACAAAGTTCCTACCCCAGAGACTAGGAAGGTGGATGAAGCCATTTCCACATCTCCTGCACATGCATAAGCACAGGGCACATATGCACCACACTAAAACACCCCAGTAAGCTACGCAACACCACCTAGTGGACAATGGAGCTATTACACCAAGCCATGCCCAACTGTACCCTCCAAGCACATCCCCCTGGAGACCAGCCAGCACAAGTCACTCCACCTGCTTAGTGTAGGGACTCTAGAGTGCTTCATAGTTTCAGTTCTACATGGAAACTGGATGTAACTTCATTCGTGTTTCATTCTGTTTGCTGGTTCATTTATTTGTTTTGTTTGCTTCTGTTTTTGCTTACATTTTCTTTATTCTTTCTTTCCTTTCTCTTTCTTGGATACAGAAAGAGAAAAATTTAATTTTATTATTTTCTACTTTACTTTTTATTATTTTTAAAATCCTTATTCTATTTTATTCTTTGTTTAATTTTATTCTATTTTGTTATATAAATTGTTTCAATTTAAATTTTCTCTTACCTTATTTTGTCAGACCAATTTCCTGATGAACATGAATGCAAAAATTCTCAACAAGATACTTGTAAACTGAATCCAACAATACCTTAAAAGAGTTATTCACCATGATCAAGTGGGATTATTCCTGGGATGCAGGGCTGGTTCAATATCTGCAAATCAATCAATATGATACATCACATTAATAAAAGAAAGGATAAGAACCACATGAGCTTCTCAATAGATGCAGGAAAAGCAGTTGACAAAATGCAGCATCCTTTCTTGATAAATCATCAAGAAAATAGGGATAGAAAGAAAGTACCTCACCATCATAATGGCCATATATGAAAGACATATATGTTCCCCCTAAGATCAGGAACATGACAAGGATGTGGACTCTCACCACTGTTATTCAACATAGTATTAGAAGTCCTAGCCTCACAATCCATGAGATCATGACCTGAGTTGAAGTCAGATGCTTAACAGACTGAGCCACCCAGGTGCTCCTAAATCATTTGCATTTCTATACACCAATAATGAAGCTGCAGAAAGGGAAATCAAGGAATCGATCCTATTTACAATTGCACCAAAACCCATAAAATACCTAGGAAAAAACCTAACCAAAGAGGTGCAAGATCTATACACTGAAAACTATAGAAAGCTGATGAAAAAAAAAAATTGAGGAAAACACAAAGAAATGGAAGAACATTCCATGCTCATGGATTGAAAAACAAATATTGTTGAAATGTCGACACAACCCAAAGCAATCTACATATTCAATGAATTCTCTATCAAAATAATGCCAGCATTCTTCACAGACCTAAAACAAACAATTCTAAAAATGTATGGAATCACAAAGACCCCTAATAGTCAAAGTAATGTTGAAAAAGAAAACCAAACCTGGAGGCATCACATTTTCTGACTCCAAGCTGTATTACAAAGCTATAATCATCAAGGCAGTATGATATTGGAACAAAAACAGAAATAGAAATCAATGGAACAGAATAGAGAATGCAGAAATGGAACCACAAATGTGTGGCCAACTGCTCTTGGACAAAGTAGGAAAGAATATCCAATGGAAAAAAGGCAGTTTCTTCAGCAAGTGGTGTTAGGACAACTGGAGAGCAACATGCAGAAGAATGAACCAGAACCACTTTCTTACACCATACACAAAAAATGAACTCAAAATGGATGAAATACCTAAACATAAGACAGGAAGCCATCAAAATCCTAGAGGGGAAACCAGGCAACAACCTCTTTGACTTTGGCACAGCAACGTAATACCTGATATGTCTCCAGAGGCAAAGGAAGTACAAGCAAAAATGAACTATTGGGACCTCAAGAGAAAAAGGTTCTGCACAGTGAAGGAAACAATCAGCAAAACTAAAAGGCAACCGACAGAATGGGAGAAGATATTTGCAAATGACATATTAGATAAAGGGTTAGTGTCCAAAATCTATACACACCTTATCAAACTCAACTCCCAAAAAACAAATACTGTAGTGAAGAAATGGGCAAAAGACACAAATACACACTTTTCCAAAGAAGACATCCAGATGACAGACACATGAAAAGATGCTCAACATCACTTATCACCAGGGAAACACAAATCAAAGCCACAATGAGACACCATCTCACACCTGTCAGAGTGTCTAAAATTAACAACTCAGGCAACAACAGATGTTGGCGAGGATGCAGAGAAAGAGGAATGGTTTTGCACTATTGGTGTGACTGCATACTGGTGGAGACACTCTGGAAAATAGTATGGAGGTTCCTCAAAAAATTGGAAATAGAACTGCCCATGACCCAGCGATTATACTACTAGGTATTTATCCAAAAGATACAGGAGTGATGATTTGAAGGGACACATGTTCCCCAATGTTTATAGCAGCACTATTGAAAATAGCCAAAGTATGGAAAGAGCCCAGATATCCATTGACTGATGAACGGATAAAAAAGATGTTGTATATATACACAATGGAATATTACTTGGTGATCAAAAAGAATGAAATTTTGCCATTTGCAACAACATGGATAGAACTAGAGTGCTTTATGCTAAGTGAAATAAGTCAGTCAGAGAAAGACAAATATATGATTTCAGTCACATGTGTAATTTAAGAAAAAACAGATGAACATAAGGGAAGGAAAGCAAAAATAATATAAAAACAGAGAGGGAGACAAAACCATAAGAGACTCTTAAATACAGAGACCAAACTGAGGGTTGCTGGTGGGGTGTTGGGTGGGGGAAGAACTAAAGGAGTAAGGGTCATTAAGGTGGACATTTTGAGGTTGAGCACTGGGTGTTATATGTAAGTGATGAATCACTAAATCTTATTCCTGAAATTATTGTTACACTGTATGTTAACTCACTTGGATTTAGATTAAAATAAATAAAGCGGTACCTGGGTAGCTCAGTTGGTTGAGCGTCCAACTTTGGCTCATGTCATCATCTCATGGTTCACAAGTTTGGGCCCTGCATCAGGCTCTTTGCTGACAACTCAGAGCCTGGAGCCTGCTTCAGACTCTATTTCTCTCTCTCTCTCTCTCTCTCTCTCTCTCTCTCTGCCCCTCCCCTGCTCATGCTCTCTCTCTTTGTCAAAAATAAATTAAAAAAAATAAAATAAAACAAAATAAAATAAAATAAAATAAAATAAATTTTTAAAAATGATAAACATTTAAAAAAAAAACAAAAAAAATACACACAAAAATAAAATCTTGCCATTTGCAACAACATGGATGGAGTTAGAGACTATTATACAAAGTGAAATAAGTCAAAGAAAGACAAATATCATATGATATTAATCATATGTGGAACTTAAACAAAAGAGAGGAACATAGGGGAAGGGAAGAAAAAATAAGATAAAAAAAGAGAGGGAGACAAACCAAAAGAGACTCTTAAATACACAGAACAAACTGAGGGTTGTTGGCAGGGTGTTGGGTGGGGCAGATGGGCTAAATGTGTGATGGGCATTACAGAGGGCACTTATTGGGATAAGCACTGGATGCTATATCTAAGTAATGAATCACTGGGTTCTACTCCTGAAATCATTGTGACACTATATGTTAACTAATTTGGATTTAAATTTTAAAAAATAATAAAAAGAAGTCAAATATGCTTGAAAGAAGAAAGAAAGAAAGAAAGAAAGAAAGAAAAGAAAGAAGAAAGAAGAAAGACAAAGCGAAAGAAAGAAAGAGAAAGAGAAAAAAACTAAGCTTTTATTGACATAATCAGCAATAAAGTAACTTGGGGGGGAAAAAAGAAAGTGCTTTTGTCAGAATCCACTGACTTCGAGGCTATTTCTCTGGTAACTGACAAACTACCCCTTAAAACTTGTGGAACAATAGATTCAATTAATATGATCAACTCACATGTTTTCATGATGATAAATTCAACTGAAAAAAAGTTATTGGAAACTTACTTTATGCTAGACCCTGCACTATGAACTATAAGTATAGATAGGAATGAAACATAGTACCTATTTAAAAATTATTTAAATTACCTATATGTAGTCAGGAAAGTAACAGCGTGGGGACACTTGAAATAAGAGCCCTGAATTTACTTGATTCTGAATGGTTAATGATTTGGTCCAATCTCTTCACCCAGTGATTAAGGTAACATCAGGCAAGAAACCAAAAGTAGATTTGATTGTGCAATGGTGAAGGCATTCACAAAGTAAGCAGAAAATGAAGGATGTTCTTTTGCACTTCCAGCTCAACATAACACTAGGCCCAGAGGCCAATAAAAGGAAATAATAAGAATCATTGTGCAGGGTCATTTTTGCAGCAGGTTTGGGAGATTTGGGGGTAGTGGGTGTTGGATTTCTTTTTAACCTGCATTGCTTCAGTAAGAGTAGACTAAATATTTACATTATTTAATAGATGCCAATCAAATATTTGACTTGAATAAGATTCAGAAATTAACAGAAAAAGGTGTATGTCTTTCATATCAATAATTAAATGCTAGCTATATGGGCAGTTTCCTGCCATTAACTTGTTTGGGGTTAACAAGTTGCTGAAGAAGTTAGAATACGATGTAAGTGGAGAGTCTGTTAATGCAAGCCCATGGATTCCATGGTTCTGTTGTCTACTTGTGTGTGAGGAGTGTCCACTTGCTGTCCAATCAAAAGGGTTGTAGACCCTACACTCAGGAAGAAGTTATGGTCTGAGGTGAGGCCATACAGAAAGACCAGTTAGAGCCAGAGTTTTCAAAAAAAATCAGCTTGAAAATTGTAGACAAACTAGTTTAAGGGATGGCCTAAGAAATATTATGGGAGTATATTATGAATATAGCATATCTGCAGATCTTCCAAGAACTAAAGTAGTTAGCATGAATTGCACGTTTGGAAATTATAACATGGACACACGGGATTTTTTTTTTGTAGAAGAATATTTATATGAAAAAAAAGTTTGAAATAAAGAGTTAAATTAAATTTAAAAACCACTTTGTAATGAGATGTAACTTTTGATTTGTAATCCCCACACATAAAGGGACAACACTTTTATTTTTTTCTTTCCTACTTTTGGCTGAAGACAAAGGCTTGTTACCTAGTTACTCTAAAACAACTCATCTTAAGACCAATACATGTTTGCTACCAAAAAATTAGAAAGCAGAGAAAAAACTTTCATAATACAATTTAATCAGAAAATAATAATTAATGAACTTATGTACATGCTTGTTTGCTCTTCTTTTCCAGATTTTTAAAATTTATACATATATATTTTATATATTATTATTACTAATAATATATATTTGTTATATATAATTATTAATGTTATATGTTATGTATATTTATATTAATGACTATATCACAGAGTGTTCAGAGCATTCCTTAAAATACTTGAATTTAAAGGCACTCAAGTGTTTTCTTTCAATGAAAATCAGAATATTTGTTAGGAAAAAATAGCAAAATAATCCCAAAAATATAAGACTCATGCTAAACATACAAAAACATCTGTATTCTAGAACATTGTTTTGGGAGCCCATGATCTCACATGAAATACATCTGCCAGAAAGTCTTTTTAGGTAACATTTCCTCTCACTGCAGCACTGTTTTCCATGTTTACTAACCTGTATCAAGTTCTCAGAAGAAACGATGAATAGGTCTGGGATAAGAGGTTGTCCCTGGGTTGATGAAGCACCTTCCCAAATTCACCCTCTCCTGTTAAAGGTGTAGGTGGCAGAAAAAGGGCAGCAAGGGCATTTCTCCAAGAGGAAAAAAATTCTCAAGGATGGGGCATGCTCAGGGCCCATGGCCGACATCTTGCCCTTGTCCTCACCAAGATTTTGAAGAAGAGGTTCAGCTAAGTTCACAAGCTACAAAAATCCATCAACTGATCTCTTGCTCATCCTGCTATGACAGACCAACAACCTGCTCCGGACTCAGAGGTCTGCATGTTAACAATACCTATATTCCGGTTTTAGAAGGGGAAATCTGGTGGTATAATGAGTGGAAAATGGAGATGGTTGAAGACAGATGATGCTGGTCCAAAGATACAAAGAAAAACAGGTGAAAAGAAACACCCAAACCTTTACATTAAATTATTCTCTACTTGGAGATGGCCAACAGAAATAGAAGCCCTCTCTCTGATCAAGAAAATAGTATGATCTATAGTTCTCTTGGGAAAATCAAACTGCAAAACCACTTAAGACAAGATTTTAAAATACTTTGTATGTTGCACAAATTATAGTTCTTTGAATATTGCTGTATAAATAAAATTAATAGATTCTCTTTATTGCTAGTAGCATAAGCACATATACAGATCATTTCTAGCACCATCTTGTGTAACCTGAGAGGATGTACCCATTAGTTCTTCTCTAAATAAATATGAGTGTTTGGGGAAGCATGGGTGGGTAATTTGGGGAGCAAAACAGGTAAGAAGGTTTTCTGAAAAATTGATCACATGTTAAATGGGAAACTTCTTTTTAGTTAAAAAAGCAAATATCTAGGGAACAAAGATGAACATGGTCAAACTCATTGCAAGATTCAATTATTTGACCAAACCAATGTTAGCATTAGATTTAATGTAACTTTTTACATACAACATGGAAATGAAGAGAGCAAGGAACATTAACTCTATCTGAAATATTGACCCAGAGGAGGAAGTAATAATTCAGGTTAAGACAGGCTCAGTTACAAGGGGGTAAGAGCACTCCATAGTCACTGAAATGGGGTGATGAAATTCTGCCACCCCAGAAAAAAATAATCCCTCCCCTTGCTGCCTACAAAGAGGAGCCAACACTAATCCCCAAACCCATCCTAATTTTCCTTTCACACATTAAACTGGAGGGAATTTTAAAGCTTTTCAACTTGTTAGAAAATTAAACCCCTGTAGATTTCTTTGAATGAGCTCAAGTTGTTTATGCGATTGAAATGCCTGAGTTCTTATGTCTTCTTCCATCCTCTAGAGAGATAAGACCCTAAAGGGAGATAACTCAAGTGATTTTTGTGGAGGATGTAGAGGAAGGCAAATCATGTAAACAATTTTACTTCAGACCAATCACTAAGATGACTCAACTTTAGAGATGAGAGAAAAAAGAAATAAGTCCTCCTAAACATTAATTGGTAAATTGCAAAAGACAAATTGAGTACTTCTTTACCTGGAGTCACAAAAGTGACTAAACTAACATTTCTACTGTATTTAAAAATGGTACATTGCATTTAAGGTGAAAATATTAAAAACACAAACTCTTTATATGAACAAGTTTTACTTCTGACCCACTGCTCAACACCTTGCTTAAAGTTTGAGATGTTGGGGCGCCTGGGTGGCTCAGTCGGTTAAGTGTCCAACTTCAGCTCAGGTCATGATCTCACAGTCCGTGAGTTCGAGCCCTGCCTTGGGCTCTGTGCTGACAGCTCAGAGCCTGGAGCCTGTTTCAGATTCTGTGTCTCCCTCTGTCTCTGACCCTCCCCCGTTCATGCTTTGTCTCTCTCTGTCTCAAAAATAAATAAACATTAAAAAAATAAAAAAAATCTTGAGATGCAAAAATTCATGGGGCAGAATTGTTATCTTGTATATTCATGTGCATCACTACATTAGCATAAATTAAAAAGAAGATTGCCATAATTGACAAGTTAAGTTTTACAAACTTGGTTCATATTGCTGAAAAAAGAAAGAGAATGTAATCATTGATGAGGGCACTTAAGGCAAGCTGAGGGAAAAGTACAGGCTAACAGTACCATCACCCCCATCCCTAGGTGGGATATGTGTGAAATTCCTCTGACATTCCTGGCTGCCCAAGAAAAAAGGAAAGGAAAGAAAACGAATGGTTGACTGATATAGATCACAGTCCTGCAGGACAGGAGACTCCTTCAGTTTATGGATAACTTAGTAAAGTATAAGAAAAAGGCAATCTTATCCATAGCTTGATCTCCAGAGACCTATAGACTCCATTTCCTGGAGCCATAATATCACTTTATCAAGATGTAAGGGAATTTAAGTGATTGCCATGATGATGTGTGAAACAAAGGCAAATGAAAAATTAAATTGCCTTACTGCCTACAGCCCATTGGCAATCCTTGAAACAAGCAGAGTGACCTTCCTCTAGGGGCTCAGCTGCCCTATGATGTCACTTTTCTAGAGGTAACAGGGAATCATGGCTTAACGTTATCCCGAATACCCCCAGGATCAACGTAATCTCCCTAAACACATAAAAATTCCTTTTCAAACCTCCTTTATCTTTAACTCCCAAGTATATGTTGGTGATAACATTGCAAGCATATGCACCCTGATAAACTTCTGAAGGGTCCAATGACTGAGGTTTTACTAAGAAGTAATAAATGACAACAGCTTCCTAACAACAGCTGGACCCTCAAGGAAACCATGCTTCGAATATTCCTTAGAGATTTATGCTGTCCCTAACACCCTCCCAACCTGGAGGTATATAATCAGTCACTCTTCACAACCCCAGGTGCAGCTCTTTCAGCCCATGGGTCCTATCCTCATGCTTTAGTAAAATCACCTTTGTTGTACCAAATACATCCTCAAGAATTCTTTCTTGGCTGTCAGTTCTGAACGCCCATCATCACCCCAAAACCTCATCAATCATCATCTCAATAGAACAATGGAGAGAAGAGGTAATTTTTTAGTTGGATCTTGAAGAAGGTTATTGAAATTGATGAGAGGGTCACTAAATAGGAGAGACAGAGTTGTGTATCTAAATAAAATACTAATTAGCAAGCAGTGTAAACAAACTTAATTTTTTTACTTTCACAAGAAAACAATGCAGTATGTGTGGTAGATTTGGATTCATTTCTAGACTCTACCACTTACAATCTCTTTGACTGTGGACAGTTTAGGTTTTCTAAGAAAAGCTCCCATCCTTCAATATCTGTTCTCACATTCTTTTGGACTTCAAAATTTCATCATGCCTCAGAATCAGATAGGGCCTCTCTTTCCAGCTCTCCTCATTTACAAATTCTTTTACAGAATATTAAATCCTTTATTTAGACCTTAATTTGTTCTTGCTTAAAAAGATTGAATTAATAAAGTTTTTAAGTTACCAAATAAGGGAAAATGTCCAAACAACACAAAAGAAAATTTTCTATCACAGAGTCTAGAATATGGTAAAAAAGGATCTGGATGCTAAATATCAAGGAGCTGAAACAAAAAAAAAAGAGACAAATTCATATAGAAACATGCCAAGTTCCTGGATAAGATGATTCAACATGGTGAAAATGCCAATTCACTTCAATTTGATCTATTTATTTAATGCAATTTCGATCAAAATCTTAGTGCTATTTCTGGTGATACAGGCAGTTATTTCTGATTTATATGGAAAATAAAAGGAAAATTTAGATCACATTGTCAAAGTAAGATTGAAGTTGAAGAAATCATGGAACCTGCTCTTAAGACTTACTGTCAAGCTGAAATGATCAAGACAATATGAAATTAGTTAGGGGGTAAACACATAGATCAACAGAAGCCCAGAAATTAATGCACAGAAATGTAGCCAACTGATTTTTAGCAAATAAATGGAAGCAATTCATACAACATTTTGAACAAATCATTGGAAGTCGACATCCATACACAAAAAAATATGGTTGTCTAACTAAACTCCACACCTTCTACAAAATTAATTCAAATGGATTATAGATCCAAATGTGAAATGAAAAATCATAAAACTTTCAGTAGAAAACAATAGAGAAAAATATTTTTGGCCTGGAGTTAGATAACAAAAAAATTTTAACTTGACACCAGAAGTCAAATATATTAGAAAAATTGACACATTGGATTTAATCCCAATGAAATTTTCTGCTTTCAGACACTGTTAGGAAGATAAAAGGCCAAGTTAGAGGCTGGGATCAAATATTTGCAAATTTTACATCCATCAAGTGACTTCCTCCCATAATTGTTAAATAACATTCAAAACTTTTCAGAAAGGCAAAAAACAATTAACCCAATTCTTAAAATGAGCAAAACAAGATATTAATTTAATGAAAGGATATATTGGTAAAAAGCACATGGGAGATGTTCAACCTCATTATGAGGGGTTTTTGGAGTGGTGGGGGTCCAGAACTGACAGTGAAGAATGAATTCTTGAGATGTTTTTGGAGCAAAATGGAGATTTTATTAAAGCATGGGTAAAGGACCCATGGGCAGGAAGAGCTGCAAAGAGTTGTGAGGAGTGACTGGTTATATACTGTGGAGTTATGAAAATTAAAGACAAAATGGAGGCCACCAGAAGGGCTTCCATATGCAAAAAAGGACTCATAAGATGCCAGGAGCCTTGCTATTGTCAGGCTAAGGTTGTTTTTACTCTAGTAAGTCATTAACATTACTACATTAGGGGCATCCCAGAGAAATGTTATATATACTTTGTATTTGTCTCAAGTATTTGTCACTGGGCTGCAGATTATAAAGAAATTTAATTTTACCTGTCATTTCCTTCTTTCCTTTGTCCCCCACATCACTATGGAAGTGAGGTTGATGTTGGGGCTCCAAGAAACTGAGATTATAGGTTTCTGGTGATTAGACTATTGATAAGATGACCTTTTTCTTATAATTTACTAAGACATTTATAAACTGATGAAGACTCATGTCTTGCATGACTGTGATCTCTATCAGTTAACCATTTGTTTTTCCCTCTCCTTTGTTCTTGGCAGCCAGATGCGACTGAGGGATGTTACACATATCCCACCTGGGTAGTGGGGGTGGCAGATAGCTTGTGCTTTGCCCTCAGCTTGCCATGATCCCTCATCAATTAGACATGAGGAAAATTAAAGTTGTGATAAAATGTCATTGCACAACTATAGTATAACTAAAATTAGATAGTGACACTAGCAATTGCTGTTCAAATTGGCAACTGGAAATCTTATACATTGATTGTAAAAATGCAAAATGGTGCACCTTTCTGTAAAGTGGTTTTGCACTTTTTAAAATAAATATATACTTACCTTCTGAACTTGTACTCCCACTCTTATTTATTAATTTTTCAAGTTTTTATTTAAATTCTAGTTAGTTAACATACAGTGTAATATTGGCTTCAGGAGTAGAATTCAGTGATTCATCCCTTACATATATCACCCAGTGCTCATCACAGTAATTGCCCTCCTAATTGCCCATTACCCATCTGGCCCATCCTCCCACTCACCTCTTTCCATCAACTTTCAGTTTATTGTCTATTGTTAAGAGTCTCTTAGGGTTTGTTCCCTTTCTTTTTTTTATCCCCTTCTATTTTGTTTCTTAAATTCCACACATGAGTGAAATCATATGGTATTTGGCTTTCCTTGAGTGACTTATTGTACTTGGCATAATACATTCTAGTTCCATCCACATTGTTACAAATGGCAAGATTTCATTCATTTTGATTGCTGAGTATTATTCCATATATAGATATATATATATATATATATATATATATATATATATAATATGTAGCATATATATACACATATATATATAATATGTAGCATATATATATATATATATATATACATATATATATGCTTATGTACACATATATATAATGTGTGTGTGTGTGTGTGCGCGTGTGTGTGTACTACATCTTCTTTACCCATTCAATCAGTCAATGGTCATTTGTGTTCTTTCTATAATTTTGTTATTGTTGATAGTGCTACTATAAACATCAGGGTGCATGTGCCCCTTCAAATCAGTATTATTGTATCTTTTGGGTAGATACTTAGTAGTGCAATTGCTGGATCTTACCTTCCTGAGTATTTAACCCAGGGAAATAAAATACTATGTTCCTTTGGAAACTTGTATTCAAAACCTATGTTTCTAATTACCCAACACTGGAAACAACCCAAATATCCTTCAACCAGTGAATGGCTAAGCAAACAGATGCCACCCCAACAATGCGAGTCTACTCAGCAAAAACATAGAATGTACTACTGACACAACAATTTGTATGAATCTCAAAGGCATTCTGCTTATTAAAAAAGCAAATCTTAAAATAAACCAAAGTACTTTATTTTATTTGTACAGTTCTCAGAACTCAAAAAGACAAAAATATGGTGATGGAAACAGGTGAGTGGTTGCCAAAGTTTAGGTTTGGGGGAGACTGTGTTAGTGAAGGCATAAAAACAAGAGAGTTTGGGGATAGTGATAAAACTATTTTATATTCTTATCTTGATGGCAGTTACATAACTCTATATGTATATAAAATTCACAGAGCATGGAGAAGGGTAAGATGGCAGAGCAGTATGAGGACTCTGAGATTGCCTCATCCCTGAAATGCAGATAGATCACACCAAACCATTTGACCTAGGAAATTGATCTGAGGAGTAACACAATAATCTGCATAACTTGAGAACCTAGTAGGTACATGGTGTGGAGAAGTGAACTGGGGGAGAGTAAAGCCACGGTGGGTAGGAAGCCATTTTCATGGAGAGAGAACAGAGAGAAAAAGAAAGGGGGAGAGTGAAGCACATAGGGTCATGCAAGGAAAACACTTACCCCAAACATAGCTGGAGAGAAAGAGAGAGAGAGAGAGAAAGAGTGAAAACACTTGAGGGGACTGAACAAGAAATCTGTTCCCCAAAATCATTGATGGGAAGAAAGGAGAAGGTTTCAATACCACCAGGATTCTATAAACAGTAGTGAACAGAGTCTCAAAGTTCACAGCTAAGTGCCTGGTGGTGATCTGGTGAAGAAGCAGGGCAAATCCCCACAGGAAGGAGTGGGTTCTGAGGGCTCCAGGTGCCGCATGGAGAGAAGAAGTTCCCCTCCTTGGAGTGCATTTGGTAGAGGCCATATGACGTTCCCACAGGCCAAGGTCCCAGTGGACCTTAGAGAGAAACTACGTTTGCTGGTATTGGGACAAAGTGCCAAAATGCAGTGAAACCTGGCACCAGCTGTGTGTTGGGATTTTCCACAATCTCTGAACTCTGCTGCTGCAGGCTGGCATGAACGTTTTCTGAGGCAAGCCAGTATCTGGCCATTGCTCAGTGAGACCCTCTCCCAGAGAATCAGTGTGGGCCCAAGCCATGGGAGTCTCTGAAGTGTGGGGTTTTGAAACACAACCCCACCTGAGATAAAACTCTGGGAGGGAGGTGCCGCCTGGTAGCCAGACAGGCTGGAAATGGACAAGGTAAATGCAGGGAGTGACAGAGGTCTGAGACAAAGGAGGGGTGTTCGATCACAGGTAAGTAAGTGTGCAAAGTTTCTGTGCCAGAGACTAGGGAGCTGGGTAAAGCCATTTACACCATTAGTGCACACACGCATTTGCACACACACACAGATGCCCCCCAGTAAGCTAAGTAGCACCACTTAGTGGAAAATGAATCCAGTACACCAAGCCCCGCCAACTGCACCATTCAAGAACATCCCCCAGCACAAATTTGTCCACCTGCTTGGTGTACAGACTATAGTTTCATTTCTAGGAGAAAATGGATGTAACTTAATTTGGGTTGCATTCTGTTTGCTGGTTCATTTATTTGTTTTCTTTGCTTCTGGTTTCACTTAAATTCTTTTCTTTTTTCTTTCTTTCTTTTATTTCCCTTTCTTGGATACAAAAAGAGCAAATTCTTTTTGTCTTTATTTTTTTAAATTTTTAATTCTATTTTGTCTTTGTTTTACTTTATTTTATTATTTATTTTATAAATTTTTCTTAATTATTTTTTTTATTTCATTCCTATTTTTTTTTTTTACTATTTAGTCAAGTTCTTTTAAAAGGCAGACCAAAACAAACCTAGGGTCTTTCTTCCTTTATTTTATTTTTTGAGATTTTTTTTCATTTTTTAATTTTTAATTTTTATTTTCTTAATTTTTTCTCTTCATCCAAAATGACAAGATGATGGACTCCATCCCAAAAGAAAGGACAGAAAAGAAATGACAGTCAGAGTTTAATCCACACAGATATAAGTAAGATGTCTGAACTAGAAGTTAAAACCATGATTATAAGAATACTAGCTGGGTTTGAAAAACTCTGGTATCTAGAAGATACCAGAGAATCCACTGATCCAGAGATAACTAAAATCTAATCATGCCAAAACTAAAAATGCTTTAACTGAGATACAATTTTGAATGGATGCCATAACAGCAAGGATAAGTGAAGCAGAGCACTGAATCAGTAATATTGAAGATAAAATTGTAAATAATGAGCAGAATAAAAGATGGAAACAAAGGCAAAAGATCGCAGTGCAAGAGTTAGAAAACTCAGTGACTCACTAAAAAGGAATAACATCCAAATGATAGGAGAGTCAGAAGATGAAGGGAGACAAAAAGGATCAGGTTTCTGTGAGCAAATTATACTGGAAAACTTTCCTAATCTGGGGAACGATGCAGGCATCAAAATCCAATAAGCACAGAGAACTCCCATTGGATTCAAGAAAAACCTACCATCACCAAGGCATATCATAGTCAAACACACAAAATACACAGACAAGGAAAGTATTATGAAAGCAGCAAGGCGGGGTGGGGGGGAGTCCTTAAACTACAAGGGAAGACAGATCAGGTTCATAGCAAATCTATCCACAGAAACTTGGCTGGCCATAAAGAAGTGGCAGGATATATTCAATGTGCTGAATCAGAAAAAAAAAATGCAGCCAATAATTCTTTATCCAGAAATGTTGTCATACAAAATAGTAGAGAAAAAGAGTTTCACAGACAAAACCTAAAGGAGTTTGTGACCAGTAAACCTGTGCTTCAAGAAATTTTGAAGAGGAGGGGCACCTGGGTGGCTCAGTAGGTTAGGCATCCAACTTTGGCTCAGGTCATGGTCACAGTTTGTGGGTCTGAGCCCCACATTGGGCTCTGTGCTGACAGCTCAGAGCTTGAAGCCTGCTTCATCTTTTTTCTGTGTTTCCCTCTGTCTCTGTCCCACCCCAGCTTACACTCTGTCTCTCAAAAATGAATAAATTAAAAAAAAAAAAAAATTTTAAAGGGGACTTTTTCAGTGGAGAAAAGACAAAACAAAACAAAAAAGTACAAAAGCCACAAAGACCAGAAAAGATAAGAGAACATCACTAGAAACACTAACTACACAGGCAACACAATGGCACTAAATTCATATCTTTCAATAATCACTCTAAATGTAAACGGACTAAATGCTCCAATCAAAAGCCATAGGTATCATAATGGATTAGCAATAAGACCCATATATATGCTGCCTACAAGAGACTCATTTTAGACCAAAAGACACCTGCAAATTGAAAGTAAGGGGATGAAGAATCATCTATCATGCCAATGGTAGTCAAAAGAAAGCCGAAGTAGCCATACTTATATCACACAAACTAGATTTTAAAATAAAGACTGTAACAAGAGATGAAGAAGGGCATGATATAATTATATCATAATTAAGGGGTCTATCCACAAAGAATATCTAACAATTATAAAAATTTATGCCTCTAATATGGAGCACCTGAATATATAATTTAATAAATCACAAACAGAAAGAAACTCATTGAAAATAATACCATAATAGTATGGGGACTTCAACACCCCACTTACAACAATGGACAGATCACGTAAGCAGAATCAACAAGGAAACAATGACTTTCAATAACATACTGGACTGGATGGACTTAATAGATATATTCAGAACATATCACCCTAAAAAGCAGCAGAATACACATTCTCTCAAGTGCACATGGAAGATTCTCCAGAATAGATCCACACTGTGTCATAAATAAGCCCTTAACAAGTAAATAAAGATCGATATCATACTGTGCACATTTTCAGACCACAACACTATGAAACTTGAAATCAGCCAAAAGAAAAAAAAATATGGAAAGACCATGAATACTTGGAGATGAAAGAACATCCTAATAAAAGATGAATGGGATGGGGCATGTGGGCAACTTAGTCAGTTAAGCATCTGACTTTGGCTAAGATTATGATCCCACAGTCCATGGGTTCGAGCTCCACATTCAGAACCTGGAACCTGCTTCAGCTTCTTTGTCTTCATCTCTCTCTGCCCCTCCCCCACTTGTTCTCTCTCCTCTCTCTCTCAAAATTAAATAAACATTAAAAAAATTTAATGAACGGGTTAACCAGCAAATTAAAGGGGAATATAAAAAGTACATGGAAGCCATGAAAATGAAATAACAACAGTCCTAACCCTCTGGGATTCAGCAAAGGTGGTCATAAGAGGGAAATATATAACAATACAGGCCATCCTAAAGAAGGAAGAAAGGTCTCAAAAAGATAACCTGAACTTAAACCTAAAGCAGTTGGAAAAATAACAGCAAATAAAGCCCAAACCAAGCAGTATGGAAATTATAGAGATTAGAATAGAAATCAATGAAATCAAATATTAAAAAAAAACAGATCAATGAAACCAGGAGCTGGTTCTTTAGTTGAAATAACTAACAAAGATTCTTAACAACTGAGAACAAACTGAGGGTTGACAGGGGGTAGGAGAGAGGGGAGGGTGGGTGATGGGTATTGAGGAGGGCACCTGTTGGAATGAGCACTGGGTGTTGTATGGAAACCAATTTGACAATAAATTTCATATATAAAAAAAGAACTAACAAAACTGATGAATCCAAAACTAGATTGATCAAAAAGAAAAAGGAAAGGACTCAAATAAATAAAATCACAAATGAAAGAGGAGAAACTACTGGAACCTCATCAAAATAAAAAGCTTCTGCACAGTGAAGGAAACAATCAGCAAAACTAAAAGGCAACCGACAGAATGGGAGAAGATATTTGCAAATGACATATCAGATAAAGGCTTAGTATCCAAAATCTATAAAGAATTTATCAAACTCAACACCAAAAAACAAATAATCCAGTGAAGAAATGGGCAAAAGACATGAATAGACACTTCTCCAAAGAAGACATCCAGATGGCCAACTGAAACGTGAAAAAATACTCCACATCACTCATCATCAGGGACATGCAAATCAAAACCACAATGAGATACCACCTTACACCTGTCAGAATGGCTAACATTAACAACTCAGGCAACAATAGATGTTGGCGAGGATGCAGAGACAGAGGATCTTTTTTGCATCATTGGTGGGAATGAAGCTGGTGCATCCACTCTGGAAAACAGTATGGAGGTTTCTCAAAAAACTAAAAATAGAACTACCTTATGAGGCAGCAATTGCACTACTAGGCATTTATCCACGGGATACAAGTGTGCTGTCTCAAAGGGATACATGTACTCCCATGTTTATAGCAGCACTATCATCAATAGCCAAAGTATGGAAAGAGCCCACAAGTCCATTGATGGATGAATGGATAAAGAAGATGTAGTGTACATCTTCTTTATCCATATAAAATATGGATATATATATATGTATATATATATATATATATATATATATATATATATATACACAATGGAGTATTACTCGGCAATCAAAAAGAATGAAATAATTCCATTTGCAACTACATGGATGAAACTGGAGGGTATTATGCTAAGTGAAATTAGTCAGAGAAAGACAAAGATCATATGACTTCACTCATACGAGGACTTTAAGAGACAAAACAGATGAACATAAGGGAAGGGAAACAAAAATAATATAAAAACAGGGAGAGGGACAAAACAGAAGAGACTCATAAATATGGAGAACAAACTGAGGGTTACAGAAGGGGTTGTGGGTGGGGGGATGGGCTAAATGGGTAAGGGCATTAAGGAATCTACTCCTGAAATCATGTTTCACTATATGCTAACTAATTTGGATGTAAATTTTAAAAAAGAAAAAAGAAAATTTAAAAAAAAGTGAGAAAGAAAACAAATGAAAGAGGAGAGATCACAACCGACACCACAGAAATAAACAATAATAAGAGATTTTAGGAGAAATCATATGCCAACAAGTTAGGCAATCTGGAAGAAATGGACAAATTCCTAGAAACATATAAACTACCAAAACTGAAACAGGAAGAAATAGAAAATTTGAACAGATCCATAACCAGTAAAGAAATTGTATCCATAATCAAAAATCTCCCAACAAGAGTCCAAGGTGGATGTCTTTCCAGGGGAATTCTGTCAAACATTTAAAGTATAGTTAACACCTATTGTTTTAAAGTTTATCATATATATATATATATATATATATATATATATATATATATATTGAAGAAGAAGTGTAAGGAAAACTTCCAACACATTCTACAAGGCCAATATTACCTTGATTCCAAAACCAGAGACCACACTAAAAGGAGAACTACAGACCAATTTCCCTGATGAACATGGATGCAAAATTCTCAACAAGATACTAGTCAGCCAAATCTAACAATACATTAAAAGAATTATTGACCATGACCCAGTGGGATGTATTTCTGGGATACAGGGCTGGTTCCATATCCACAAATCAATGAATGTGACACATCCAATTAATTTTTAAAAAACATATAAAAAATATGATCCTCTCAATAGATGCATAGAAAACATTTGACAATACAGCGTCATTTCTTGATAAAAAACCCTCAAGAATGTCCGGATAGAAGGAACATATCTCAAGATCATAAAGGCCATGTACAGAAGGCCCACAGCTAATATCATCCTCAATGGGGAAAAACTGAGAGCATTCCCCCTACGTTCATAAACACAACAGGGATGTCCACTCTCACCACTGTTGTTGAATATAATATTGTAAGTCCTAGTCTCATCAATCAGACAACAAAAAGAAATAAAGGCATCCAAATTGGCAAGGAAGAAGTCACACTTTCACTGTTCATAGATGACATGATACTCTACTTGGAAAACCCAAAAGGCTCCACAAAAAAAGTGCTAGAACTGATACATGAATTCAGCAAAGACGCAGGATATAAAATCAACTTAAAATAGATTGCATTTCTATACACCAATAATGAAGCAGCAGAAAGAGAAATCAGGGAATTGATTTCATTTATAATTGCACCAAAAACCATATATAAGAATAAGCCTAGGGTTCCGGAAGATGGCGGCGTAGGAGGACGCGGGGCTCACAGCGCGTCCTGCCGATCACTTAGATTCCACCTACACCTGCCTAAAGAACACAGAAAACCGCCAGAGGATTAGCAGAAGGGAGTCTCCGGAGTCAAGCGCAGACCAGAGGCCCACGGAAGAGGGTAGGAAGGGCGGCGAGGCGGTGCGCGCTCCACGGACTGGCGGGAGGGAGCCGGGGCGGAGGGGCGGCTCGCCGGCCAAGCAGAGCCCCCGAGTCTGGCTGGCAAAAGCAGAGGGGCCGGACGGACTGTGTTCCGACAGCAAGCGCGACTTAGCGTCTGGGAGGTCAGAAGTTAACAGCTCTGCTCGGAAAGCGGGAAGGCTGGAGGACAAAGGGAGGGAGAGCTGCTGAGCCCCCGGACGGCAGAGCTCAGCTTGGCGGGGAACAAAGGCGCCAGCGCCATCTCCCCCGCCCATCCCCCAGCCAAAATCCCAAAGGGAACCAGTTCCTGCCAGGGAACTTGCTCGCTCCGCGCAAACACCCAACTCTGTGCTTCTGCGGAGCCAAACCTCCGGCAGCGGATCTGACTCCCTCCCGCTGCCACAGGGCTCCTCCTGAAGTGGATCACCTAAGGAGAAGCGAGCTAAGCCTGCCCCTCCAGCCCCCGTGCACCTTGCCTACCCACCCCAGCTAATACGCCAGATCCCCAGCAACACAAGCCTGGCAGTGTGCGAGTAGCCCAGACGGGACACGCCACCCCACAGTGAATCCCGCCCCTAGGAGAGGGGAAGAGAAGGCACACACCAGTCTGACTGTGGCCCCAGCAGTGGGCTGGGGGCAGACATCGGGTCGGACTGCGGCCCCGCCCACTAACTCCAGTTACACACCACAGCACAGGGGAAGTGCCCTGCAGGTCCTCACCACGCCAGGGACTCTCCAAAATGACCAAACGTAAGAATTCCCCTCAGAAGAATCTCCAGGAAATAACAACAGCTAATGAACTGATCAAAAAGGATTTAAATAATATAACAGAAAGTGAATTTAGAATAATAGTCATAAAATTAATCGCTGGGCTTGAAAACAGTATACAGGACAGCAGAGAATCTCTTGCCACAAAGATCGAGGGACTAAGGAACAGTCACGAGGAGTTGAAAAACGCTTTAAACGAATTGCAAAACAAAATGGAAACCACGATGGCTCGGCTTGAAGAGGCAGAGGAGAGAATAGGTGAACTAGAAGATAAAGTTATGGAGAAAGAGGAAGCTGAAAGAAAGAGAGATAAAAAAATCCAGGAGTATGAGGGGAAAATTAGAGAACTAAGTGATACACTAAAAAAAAATAATATACGCATAATTGGTATCCCAGAGGAGGAAGAGAGAGGGAAGGGTGCTGAAGGGGTACTTGAACAAATTATAGCTGAGAACTTCCCTGAACTGGGGAAGGAAAAAGGCATTGAAATCCAAGAGGCACAGAGAACTCCCTTCAGACGTAACTTGAATCGATCTTCTGCACGACATATCATAGTGAAACTGGCAAAATACAAGGATAAAGAGAAAATTCTGAAAGCAGCAAGGGATAAACGTGCCCTCACATATAAAGGGAGACCTATAAGACTCGTGACTGATCTCTCCTTTGAAACTTGGCAGGCCAGAAAGGCTTGGCACGATATCTACAGTGTGCTAAACAGGAAAAATATGCAGCCGAGAATCCTTTATCCAGCAAGTCTGTCATTTAGAATAGAAGGAGAGATAAAGGTCTTCCCAAACAAACAAAAACTGAAGGAATTTGTCACCACTAAACCAGCCCTACAAGAGATCCTAAGGGGGATCCTGTGAGACAAAGTACCAGAGACATCACTACAAGCATAAAACATACAGACATCACAATGACTCTAAACCCGTATCTTTCTATAATAACACTGAATGTAAATGGATTAAATGCGCCAACTAAAAGACATAGGGTATCAGAATGGATAAAAAAACAAGACCCATCTATTTGCTGTCTACAAGAGACTCATTTTAGATCTGAGGACACCTTTAGATTGAGAGTGAGGGGATGGAGAACTATTTATCATGCTCCTGGAAGCCAAAAGAAAGCTGGAGTAGCCATACTTATATCAGACAAACTAGACTTTAAATTAAAGGCTGTAACAAGAGATGAAGAAGGGCATTATAGAATAATCACAGGGTCTATCCACCAGGAAGAGCTAACTATTATAAATGTCTATGTGCCAAATACCCGAGCCCCCAGATATATAAAACAATTACTCATAAACATAAGCAACCTTATTGATAAGAATGTGGTCATTGCAGGGGACTTTAACACCCCACTTACAGAAATGGATAGATCATCTAGACACACAGTCAATAAAGAAACAAGGGCCCTGAATGATACATTGGATCAGATGGACTTGACAGATATATTTAGAACTCTGCATCCCAAAGCAACAGAATATACTTTCTTCTCGAGTGCACATGGAACATTCTCCAAGATAGATCATATACTGGGTCACAAAACAGCCCTTCATAAGTTTACAAGAATTGAAATTATACCATGCATACTTTCAGACCACAATGCTATGAAGCTTGAAATCAACCACAGGAAAAAGTCTGGAAAACCTCCAAAAGCATGGAGGTTAAAGAACACCCTACTAACGAATGAGTGGGTCAACCAGGCAATTAGAGAAGAAATTAAAACATATATGGAAACAAACGAAAATGAAAATACAACAATCCAAACGCTTTGGGATGCAGCGAAGGCAGTCCTGAGAGGAAAATACATTGCAATCCAGGCCTATCTCAAGAAACAAGAAAAATCCCAAATACAAAATCTAACAGCACACCTAAAGGAAATAGAAGCAGAACAGCAAAGGCAGCCTAAACCCAGCAGAAGAAGAGAAATAATAAAGATCAGGGCAGAAATAAACAATATAGAATCTAAAAAAACTGTAGAGCAGATCAACGAAACCAAGTGTTGGTTTTTTGAAAAAATAAACAAAATTGACAAACCTCTAGCCAGGCTTCTCAAAAAGAAAAGGGAGATGACCCAAATAGATAAAATCATGAATGAAAATGGAAGGATTACAACCAATCCCTCAGAGATACAAACAATTATCAGGGAATACTATGAAAAATTATATGCCAGCAAATTGGACAACCTGGAAGAAATGGACAAATTTCTAAACACCCACACTCTTCCAAAACTCAATCAGGAGGAAATAGAAAGCTTGAACAGACCCATAACCAGCGAAGAAATTGAATCGGTTATCAAAAATCTCCCAACAAATAAGAGTCCAGGACCAGATGGCTTCCCAGGGGAGTTCTACCAGACATTTAAAGCAGAGATAATACCTATCCTTCTCAAGCTATTCCAAGAAATAGAAAGGGAAGGAAAACTTCCAGACTCATTCTATGAAGCCAGTATTACTTTGATTCCTAAACCAGACAGAGACCCAGTAAAAAAAGAGAACTACAGGCCAATATCCCTGATGAATATGGATGCAAAAATTCTTAATAAGATACTAGCAAATCGAATTCAACAGCATATAAAAAGAATTATTCACCATGATCAAGTGGGATTCATTCCTGGGATGCAGGGCTGGTTCAACATTCGCAAATCGATCAACGTGATACATCACATTAACAAAAAAAAAGAGAAGAACCATATGATCCTGTCAATCGATGCAGAAAAGGCCTTTGACAAAATCCAGCACCCTTTCTTAATAAAAACCCTTGAGAAAGTCGGGATAGAAGGAACATACTTAAAGATCATAAAGGCCATTTATGAAAAGCCCACAGCTAACATCATCCTCAACGGGGAAAAACTGAGAGCTTTTTCCCTGAGATCAGGAACACGACAGGGATGCCCACTGTCACCGCTGCTATTTAATATAGTGCTGGAAGTTCTAGCATCAGCAATCAGACAACAAAAGGAAATCAAAGGCATCAAAATTGGCAAAGATGAAGTCAAGCTTTCGCTTTTTGCAGATGACATGATATTATACATGGAAAATCCGATAGACTCCACCAAAAGTCTGCTAGAACTAATACATGAATTCAGCAAAGTTGCAGGATACAAAATCAATGTGCAGAAATCAGTTGCATTCTTATACACTAACAATGAAGCAACAGAAAGACAAATGAAGAAACTGATCCCATTCACAATTGCACCAAGAAGCATAAAATACCTAGGAATAAATCTAACCAAAGATGTAAAAGATCTGTATGCTGAAAACTATAGAAAGCTTATGCAGGTAATTGAAGAAGATATAAAGAAATGGAAAGACATTCCCTGCTCATGGATTGGAAGAATAAATATTGTCAAAATGTCAATACTACCCAAAGCTATCTACACATTCAATGCAATCCCAATCAAAATTGCACCAGCATTCTTCTCGAAACTAGAACAAGCAATCCTAAAATTCATATGGAACCACAAAAGGCCCCGAATAGCCAAAGTAATTTTGAAGAAGAAGACCAAAGCAGGAGGCATCACAATCCCAGACTTTAGCCTCTACTACAAAGCTGTCATCATCAAGACAGCATGGTATTGGCATAAAAACAGACACATAGACCAATGGAATAGAATAGAAACCCCAGAACTAGACCCACAAACGTATGGCCAACTCATCTTTGACAAAGCAGGAAAGAACATCCAATGGAAAAAAGACAGTCTCTTTAACAAATGGTGCTGGGAGAACTGGACAGCAACATGCAGAAGGTTGAAACTAGACCACTTTCTCACACCATTCACAAAAATAAACTCAAAATGGATAAAGGACCTGAATGTGAGACAGGAAACCATCAAAACCTTAGAGGAGAAAGCAGGAAAAGACCTCTCTGACCTCAGCCGTAGCAATCTCTTACTCGGCACATCCCCAAAGGCAAGGGAATTAAAAGCAAAAGTGAATTACTGGGACCTTATGAAGATAAAAAGCTTCTGCACAGCAAAGGAAACAACCAACAAAACTAAAAGGCAACCAACGGAATGGGAAAAGATATTTGCAAATGACACATCGGACAAAGGGCTAGTATCCAAAATCTATAAAGAGCTCATCAAACTCCACACCCGAAAAACAAATAACCCAGTGAAGAAATGGGCAGAAAACATGAATAGACACTTCTCTAAAGAAGACATCCGGATGGCCAACAGGCACATGAAAAGATGTTCAACGTCGCTCCTTATCAGGGAAATACAAATCAAAACCACACTCAGATACCACCTCACGCCAGTCAGAGTGGCCAAAATGAAGAAATCAGGAGACTATAGATGCTGGAGAGGATGTGGAGAAACAGGAACCCTCTTGCACTGTTGGTGGGAATGCAAATTGGTGCAGCCGCTCTGGAAAGCAGTGTGGAGGTTCCTCAGAAAATTAAAAATAGACCTACCCTATGACCCAGCAATAGCACTGCTAGGAATTTATCCAAGGGATACAGGAGTACTGATGCATAGGGGCACCTGTACCCCAATGTTTATAGCGGCACTCTCAACAATAGCCAAATTATGGAAAGAGCCTAAATGTCCATCAACTGATGAATGGATAAAGAAATTGTGGTTTATATACACAATGGAATACTACGTGGCAATGAGAAAAAATGAAATATGGCCTTTTGTAGCAACATGGATGGAACTGGAGAGTGTGATGCTAAGTGAAATAAGCCATACAGAGAAAGACAGATACCATATGGTTTCACTCTTATGTGGATCCTGAGAAACATAACAGAAACCCATGGGGGAGGGGAAGGAAAAAAAAAAAAAAAAAGAGGTTAGAGTGGGAGAGAGCCAAAGCATTAGAGACTGTTAAAAAACTGAGAAGAAACTGAGGGTTGATGGGGGGTGGGAGGGAGGGCAGGGTGGGAGGGAGGACAGGGTGGGTGATGGGTATTGAGGAGGGCACCTTTTGGGATGAGCACTGGGTGTTGTATGGAAACCAATTTGACAGTAAATTTCATATATTAAAAAAAAAAAAAAAAAAAAAAAAAAAACTGAGAACAAACTGAGGGTTGATGGGGGGTGGGAGGGAGGGCAGGGTGGGTGATGGGTATTGAGGAGGGCACCTTTTGGGATGAGCACTGGGTGTTGTATGGAAACCAATTTGACAGTAAATTTCATATATTAAAAAAAAAAAAATTAAAAAAAAAAAAAAAAAAAAAAAAAAAAAGAATAAGCCTAACCAAAAAGGTAAAAATATCTACATTGAAAACTATAGAAAGCTTGAAAGAAATTGAAGAAAACACAAACAAATGGAAAAACATTCCATGCTCATGGATCAGAAGAACAAATATTGTTAAAATGTCAATACTACCCAAAGCAATCTACATATTAAATGTAATCCCTATCAAAATAATGCCAGCATTATTCACAGAGCTAGAACAACCAATGCTAAAATTTGTATGGACCCTGAATAGACTAAGTAATGTTGAAAAAGACAACCAAACTGGAGGCATCACAATTCTGGACTTCAAGATGTATTACATAGCCATAGTCATCAAGACAGTATGGTACTGGCACAAAAACAGACACATACCTCAATAGAATAGAATAGAGAACTCAGAAATGGACCCACAAACACGGCCAACTAATCTTTGACAAAGCAAGGAAGAGTATCCTATGGAAAAAAAGACAGTCTCTTAGCAAATGGTGTTGGAAAAACTAGACAGCCACAGCAGAAAAATAAATCTGAACTACTTTCTTACACCACACATAAAAATAAACTCAAAATGGGTAAAAAAAAATATAAATGTAAGACAGGAAACCATCAAAATCCTAGATGAGAATGCAGGCAGCAACCTATTTGCCCTGGCCACAGAAACTTCTTACTAGATATGTCTCTGGAGACATACTGGAGACAAAGGGAAACAAAAACAAAAATGGACTATTGGGACCTCATCAAGAAAAAAAAAACTTCTGCCGTGAATAAACAATCAACAAAACTAACAGACACTAAAAGAATGGGAGAAGATATTTGCAAATGACACATCAGATTAGGGTTAGTATCCAAAATCTATAAAGAACTTATCAAACTCAACACCCAAAAAACAAGAAATCCTGTGAAGATAAAGGGTAAAAGATATGAACAGAAACTTTTTGACAGACGACATCCAGATGACTAATAGAAAAGATGCTTAACATTACTTATCATCAGGAAAGACAATTCCAAACCCCAATGAGATACCACCTCACACTATCATAATGGCTAAAATTTACATCTCATGAAACAACACATGTTGGTGAAGATGCTGATAAAGGGGAACGCTTTTGCACAGCCTGAGGGAATTCAAACTGATACAGCAACTCTGGAGAACAGTACAGAGGTTCTTCAAAAAATTAAAAATAGAGCTCCCCTATGACCCAACAATTGCACTACTAGGTATTTATCCAAAGGGTAAAAAATGTTAATTTGAAGGGGCACATGAACCCCAATATTTGTACCAGCACTATCAACAGTAGCCAAATTATTAAAAAGGCCAAAATTTCCTTTGACAAATGGATAAAGAAGATGTGGCATATATACACAATGGAATATTACTCAGTTAACAAAAAGAATGAAATATTGTCTTTTGCAACAAGATGGTTAGAACTAGAGTATATTAGGCTAAGTGAAATAAATCAGTCAGAAAAAAATAAATATCTTATGATTTCACTCATATGTTGAATTTAGGAAACAAAACAGATGAACATAGGGAAGGGGAAGCAAAAATAAGATAAAAACAGAAAGGAAGGCAACCATAAAGGACTCTTAAATACAGAGAACAAATCGAGGGTTGCTGGAGGGGAGGTGGGTGTGGTGATGGTCTAAATGGATGATGGACATTAAGGAGGACACTTGTTGGAATAAGCACTTGGTGTTAGATGTAAGTGAAGAATCACTAAATTCTATTCCTGAAGCCATTATTACCATATATGTTGGATTTAAATAAAATTTAAAAAAAGAAAACAATACTACAGCTTTTACTGTGTACATGACTAAGTTATATATGGATATTTGTGAAATTGATATTACCTGTGATATATTTTCTAGCGTTTTTAGGATATTTTTCTTCATAACATATTGTTATTACTCTTCATGACACATTTTTATTTTTTTGAAAACCTCCGTACTCTTCTCCAGAATTGCTGTATCAGTTTGAATTCCCTCAAGTTGTGCAAAAGTGTTCCCCTTTCTCAGCATCTTTGCCAATATCTGTTGTTTCCTGAGTTGTAATTTTAGCCATTATGATAGTGTGAGGTGGCATTTCATTGGCGTTTGGATTTGTCTTTCCTTGATGATGAGTCATGTTAAACATCTTTTCATGTGTCTATTAGTCATCTGGATATCTTCTCTCAAAAAATTTCCAATCATATCTTTTACACTTTTTCCCCCACAGGATTACAGATGCAGAAAAAAACATTTGACAAGATTCAACATCCATTCATGATAAAAACTCTCAGCAAAATGGGTTTGGAGGAAAAATACATCACATACTAAAGGACATATAGGAAAAACTCACAGCTAGCATCATACTTAATAGTGAAAATATGAAAGCTTTTCCCCTAAGGCCAGGAAAAAGACAAGGCAAAGATGGCCACTCTCATTACTTTTATTCAACATACTACTGAAAGTCCTAGCAACAGCAATCAAATAAGAAAAAGAAATTGAAGTCATCCTAAAAAGCAAGGAAGAAGTAAAACTTTCACTAGTTCCAGATCATATGATACTATAGATAGATAGATAGATAGATAGATAGATAGACACTATATATAGAAACCCTAAAGACTCCACCAAAAAAAGTGCTAAATTTTCAATAAAGTCTCTGGATACAAAATCATTGTACAGAAATCTGTTGCATTTCTATACACCAACAATGAAGCATCAAAAATAGATGTTAATAAAGCAATATTATTTACAATTGCAGAAAAATAATAAAATGTCTAAGAATAAACTTAACCAAAGAATTGAAAGACCTATACTCTGAAAACTATAAACCACTGATGAAAGAAATTGAGGATACACAAACAAATGGATACATGTTCTATGCTCATGAATTGAAAGAACCAATATTGTTAAAATGCCCATATTACCCAAAGCAATGTTCAGAATCAAGGAAATTCCTCTCAAAATACCAAAGCATTTTCTCCATAATTAGAACAAATAAAGCAAAACTGTGTGGAACCACCAAAGACCTCAAATAGCCAAAACAATCTTCCAAAAAGAATAAAGCTGGAGAGATCACACCCCCAGATTTCAAGATATACTACAAATCTGTAGTGATCAAAACAAATGGGAAAGGCACAAAAATAGACATATAGATCAATGGAATAGAATAGACAGTCCAGAAATAAGTCCACATTTTTATGGTCAATTGTTCTACAACAACAGAAGTAAGAAGATACAATGTAAAAAAGACAGTCTCTTCAACAAATAGTACTGGGAAAACTGGACAGTAACATGCAAAAGAATGAAACTGGATCACTTTCTTATACCATACACAAAATTGAATTCAAAATGGGTTAAAGACCTAAATATGAGACATGAAACCATAAAAAGTTTAGAAGGAAACATAGGCAAAAATTTCTCTGACACCAGCTATAGAAACATTTTTCTAGATATGTCTCCTCTGGCAAGAGAAACAAAGGCAAAATTAAACTATTAGGACTAGACAAAAATAAAAAGCTTCTGCACAGTAAAGGAAACCATCAAAAAAAACAAAAGGGTAACCTACAGAAGAAGATATTTTCTAGTGACATATATGATAAGGGGCTAAAATCCAAAATATATAAAAAATTTACACATTTGGTGGTACCAGGGTGACTCAGTCAGTTAAGCATCAAACTCTTGATTTTGGCTCAGGTCATGATCTCACAGTTTTGTGAGTTAGAGACCCACAACAGGCTCTGTACTGACAGTGCAGAACCTGCTTGAGATTCTCCCTCTCTCTCTGCCCCTTCTCTCCATGCACTCTCTCTTTCTCAGAAAATAAATAATAAAAAAGTCTTAAGAATTTAAGTTAACACTAAAAATCTAGTCAAAAAATGGACAGAGGACATGAATAGACGTTTTCCACAGAAGACATCCAGATGGCTAATGGATACATGAAAAGATGCTAAACATCACTCATCATCAGGGAGATACAAATCAAAGCTACAGTGAAATACCAAATAACACCTGTTGAATAGCCAAAATAAAAAACATGATAAATAACAAGTTTTGGCTATAATGTGGAGAAAAATGAACTTTCATGCATAGTTGGTGGGAATGCAAACTGGTGCTGCCACTGTAGAAAACAATATGAACATTCCTCAAATAAGATATTGCTGCAGCTAAGGTCAAAGAGGTTGTTGCCTGCTTTCTCCTCTAAGGTTTTGATGGTTTCCCATCTCACATTCAGGTCTTTCATCCATTTTGAGTTTATTTTTGTGTATGGTGTAAGAAAGTGGTCTAGTTTCATTCTTCTGTATGTTCATTATATGTGGATCTTGAGAAACTTAACAGAAGACCATGGGGGAAGGAAAGGGGGGGAAAAGAGTAACAAACAGAGAGGGAGGGGGTCAAACCAAAAGAGACTCTTAAATACAGAGAACAAACTGAAGGTTGGTGGGGGGTGGGGGAGAGGGGAACGTGGGTGATCGACATTGAGGAGGGCCCTTGTTGGGATGAGCAGTGGGTGTTGTATAGAAGCCAATTTGACAATAAATTATATGAGAAAAAATAAATAAAAAATAAGACAAAAAATACTATGTTGAATAACAATGGTGATAATAGGCATCTTTGGCTTGTTCCTAAATTTAGAAAAAATGATTTCAGGTTTTCATTTTGCAGTATGATATTAGAAATGGGCTTGTCACACATGGCTTTTATTATGTCGAGGTAAATTTTCTCTATAACCAATTTACTGAGAAGTTTTTTTTCATAAATGGAAGTTGTATGTTGACAAATGTTTTTTCTCCATCTATTTAGATAATCATATGATTTTTATCTTTTTAGTTTGTTAATGTGATATGTAACATTGATTAACTTGTGAATATTGAACGAATCCTTGTATCCCAGGCATAAATCCCACCTGACTGGGGCGGGGGGTGGAAATATATATATATATATATGTATATATATATATATATACATATATATATATATATATATACACACACACAAATATATATGTATATGTATATGTATATATATACAAATATATATGTATATGTATATATACATATATATGTACATATATATATTCATATATACACTTACTTAAAAAATACATATGTATCGCTATGTTTATGGCACTGTTAATCACAGTAACCAAGACATGGAAGCAACCCAAGCATACATCAATGGAAAATTGGATAAAGAAGTGATATATATACACAATGCAATATTACTCACCCATAAGAAAGAATGAAATCTTGCCATTTTCAATGATGTGGATGGAGTCAGAGAGTTTGAAGCTAAATGAAATAAGTCAGTCAGAGAAAGACAAATACCATGCAATTTCATTCATATATGGAATAAGAAACAAAAGCAATGAACAAAGATAAAAGAGACAAACCAAAAAAAAAAAAACAGACTCTTAAATACAAAAAAACAAAGTGATGGTTACTAGAGAAAAGATGGGTGGGGAGATGAGTGAAATAGATAAAGGGGACTAAAAACAAACTTACGTCCTGCGACTTGCTGAATTCATGTATCAGTTCTAGCAGACTTTTGGTGGAGTCTCTCAGGTTTTCCATGTATAATATCATTTCATCTACAAAATTTTGATGCCTTTGATTTCCTTTTGTTGTCTGATTGCTGATGCTAGAACTTCCAACACTAAGTTAAAAACAGCAGTGAGAGTGGACATCCCTGTCGTGTTCCTGATTTCAGGGGGGAAATTCTCAGTTTTTCCCCATTAAGGATGATATTAGCTGTGGACTTTCATAAGTGGCTTTTATGATGTTTAAGTGTGTTCCTTCAATCCCGACTTTCTCAAGCGTTTTTATTAAGAAATGATGTTGAATTTTGTCAAATGCTTTTTCTGCATCAAAAGGCAGGATCATATGGTTCTTATCTTTTATTAATGTGATGTATCACATTGATTGATTTGCGAATATTGAGCCAGCCCTGCAGCCCAGGAATGAATCCGACTTGATCATGGTTCATTATTCTTTCTATATGCTGTTGAATTCAATTTGCTAGTATCCTGTTGAGAATTCAATACTACCCAAAACAATCTACGCATTCAATGCAATCCCAATCAAAATTGCACCAGCACTCTTCTCGAAGCTAGAACAAGAAATCCTAAAATTTATATGGAACCACAAAAGACCCCGAATAGCCAAAGTAATTTTGAAGAAGACCAAAGCAGGAGGCATCACAATCCCAGACTTTAGTCTCTACTACAAAGCTGTTAATCATCAAGACAGCATGGTGTTGACACAAAAACAGACACATCAACCAATGGAATACTATAAAGACTCCAGAATTGGACGCACAAAAGTATGGCCAACTAATCTTTGACAAAGCAGGAAAGAATATCCAATGGAAAAAAGACAGTCTCTTTAACAAATGGTTCTGGGAGAACTGGACAGCAACATGCAGAAGAATGAAACTACACCACTTTCTTACACCATTCACAATAATAAACTCAAAATGGATAAAGGTCCTGAATGTGAGACAGGAAACCATCAAAACCCTAGAGGAGAAAGCAGGAAAAAACCTCTCGGACCTCAGCCGCAGCAATTTCTTACTTGACACATCCTCAAAGGCAAGGGAATTAAAAGCAAAAATGAACTATTGGGACCTCATAAAGATAAAAAGCTTCTGCACTGCAAAGGAAGCAATCAACAAAACTAAAAGACAACCGATGGAATGGGAAAAGATATTTGCAAATGACATATCGGACAAAGGGCTAGCATCCAAAATCTATGAAGAACTCAGCAAACTCCACACCTGAAAAACAAATAATACAGTGAAGAAATGGGCAGAAAACATGAATAGACACTTTTCTAAAGAAGACATCCAGATGGCCAACTGGCACATGAAAAGATGCTCAACATCACTCATCATCAGGGAAATAGAAATCAAAACCACACTGAGATTGCACCTCACACTAGTCAAAGTGGATAAAATGAACAAATCAGGAGACTATAGATGCTGGAGAGGATGTGGAGAAACAGGAACCCTCTTTCACTGTTGGGAATGCAAACTGGTACAGCCACTCTGGAAAACAGTGTGGAGGTTCCTCAAAAAACTAAAAATAGATCTACCCTATTACCCAGCAATAGCATTGTTACGAATGTACCCAAGGGATACAGGAGTGCTGATCCATAAGGGCACTTGTACCCCAACGTTTATAGCAGCACTTTTAACAGTAGCCAAATTATGGAAAGAGCCTAAATGTCCATCAACTGATTAATGGATAAAGAAATCGTGGTTTATATACACAATGGAATACTACTTGTCAATGAGAAAGTATGAAATATGGCCTCTTGTAGCAATGTAGTTGGAACTGGAAAGTGTTATGCTAAGTGAAATAAGTTATACAGAGAAAGACAGATACCATATGTTTTTACTCTTATGTAGATACTGAGAAACTTAACAAAAGGCAAGGGCAAAAGGAAGGGGAAAAAAAGTTAGAGAGGGAAGGAGCCAAACCATAAGAGACTCTTAAAAACTGATAATAAACTGAGGGTTGATGGAGGGGTGGTAGGGAGGGGAAAGTAGATGATGGGCATTGAGGAGGGCACCTGTTGGGATGAGCACTGGGTGTTGTATGGAAACCAATATGACAATAAATTTCATATTAAAAAAAACACACGATGAGCACTGGGTGTTGTATGGAAATGTTATATCACTATATTGTATATTTGCAACTAATATAACACTAATGCCAATTATACCTGAATATGTATATTAAATAAATAAATGTTAAAAAGAAAAAGGAACAATATACAGTATTGGAGTTGCATGAACTAACAGTATGATATGCCTTAACTAAAATCCTATTGGAAATCGTGTGTACTCAAACTGAAATCATAGTCAGTGTTAAACCTTGAGACAACCTTGAGGCAAAAGCATTTGTGATGCAAAAAGATTTCCTTTTGTTTCAAAAGGAAAAGGGTACATTTAGAGACTAACTACATAAAACCATCTACCATTCCAATATTCAAATTTCCATTTTGTTATAATGAAGAGAAAATCTGTGTCTACATATATTTACTAGACAGCCTCCAAGACATTTTTGATAAGACACAGAAAGTTTTAATATTTGTCCCCTCTATATGTTAGCAGTGTGAAACAGTGTATGTTAGAGTATTTATTAGAAAAAAACAGCTTGTGTTCACTGGTAGTTATAAATTGTGTTTTTATTTTTTTATTTTTAATTTTTTTAACATTTATTCATTTTTTTTAATTTACATACAAGTTAGTTAGCATATAGTGCAAAACTGATTCCAGGAGTAGATTCTTTAAAGTCCCTTACCCATTTAGCCCATTCCCCCTACCAACACCCTCCAGTAACACTTTGTTCTCCATATTTAAGAGTCTTTTATGTTTTGTCCCCCTCCATGTTTTATATTATTTATGTTTCCCTTCCCTTGTGTTCATTTGTTCTGGGTCTTAAAGTCCTCATATGAGTAAAGTCATATGATATTTGCCTTTGACTAAATAATTTCTCTTAGCATAATACACTCTAGTTCAATCCATGTAGTTGCAAAAGGAAAAAGGAAAGATTTTATTCTTTTTGATTGCTGAGTAATATATATGTATATATGATATATATGATATATATGAAGATATATATATATATCTTATATATATATATCTTCATATATATCATATATATCATATATATGTATCTTATATATATCATATATATCATATATATATATCTTATATCTTATATATATATATCTTATATATCATATATATATATATATAAGATATATATATATATATATCTTCTTAATCTTTTCAACCATTGATGGACATTTGGACTCTTTCCACACTGGCTATTGTTGATAGTGCTTCTATAAACATTGGGGTGTATGTGTGCCTTCGAAACAGCATACCTGTATTCCATGGATAAATGCCTAGTAGTGCAATTTATGAGTCATAGGGTAGTTCTATTTTTCATTTCTTGAAGAACCAACGTATTCTTTTCCAGAGTGGCTGCACCAGTTTGCATTCCCACCAGTAGTTCAAAAGAGATCCTCTTTCTCCGCATCGTCACCAATATCTCTTATTGCCTGAAGTGTTAATGTTACCCATTTTGATAGGTGTGAGATGATATCTCATTGTGGTTTTGATTTGTATTTCCCTGATGAGGACCACATCCCTCCCTGATGTGGTTTTGATTTGTATTTCCCAGTTGGTCATCTGGATGTCTTCTTTGGAGAAATGTCTATTCATGTCTTTTGCTCATTTCTTCACTGTATTATTTGTTTTTTGGGGGTGTTCAGTTTGATAGGTTCTTTATATATTTTGGATACTAACCCTTTATCTGACATGTCATTTACAAATATCTTCTCCCATTCTGTCAGTTGTCTTTTAGTTTTGCTGATTGTTTCCTTTGCTGTGCAGAAGCTTTTTATTTTGATGAGGTCCAAATAGTTCATTTTTGTTTTCATTTCTCTTGCCCATGGAGACGTGTTGAGTAAGAAGTCGCTGCAACCAAGGTCAAAGAGGTTTTTGCCTGATTTCCCCTCGAGGATTTCGATGGCTTCTTGTCTTACATTTAGGCCTTTCACCCATTTTGAGTTTATTTTTGTCTATGGTGTAAGAACGTGGTCCAGGTTCATTCATCTGCCTGTCGCTGTCCAGTTTTCCCAGCACCACTTGCTGAAGACACTGTCTTTATTCCATTGGATAGTCTTTCCTGCCTTGTCAACAATTAGTTGACCATACGTTTGTGGGTCCTTTTCTGGGTTCACCATTTTGTTCCATTGATCTGAGTGTCTGTTTTTGTACAAGTACCATACTGTCTGGATTATTACAGCTTTGTAATACAGCTTGAAGTCTGGGATTGTGATGTCTCTTGCTTTGGTTTCCTTTTTCAAGATTGCTTTGGCTATTTGGGGTCTTTTGTGGTTCCATACAAATATTAGGATTGTTTGTGCTGGCTCTGTGAAGAATGCTGGTGTTATTTTGATAGGGATTGCATTGAATATGTAGATTGCTTTGGGCAGTAATGGCATTTTAACAATATTTGTTCTTCCTATCCAGGAGCATGGAATATTTTTCCTTCTTTGTGTGTGTCTTCCTCAATTTCTTTCATGAGCTTTCTATAATATTCAGTGTAGATTTTTTGCCTCTTTGGTTAGACTTATTCCTAGTATTTTATGGTTTTTGGTGCAACTGTAAATGGGATCTATTCCTTGATTTCTCTTTCTGTTGCTTCATTGTTGATGTATAGGAATACAAACGATTTCTGTGCATTGATTTTATATCCTGCAACTTTGCTGAATTCATGAATCAGTTCTAGCGTTTTTTGGCAGAATATTTAGGGTTTTCCATATAGAGTACTTTGTCATCTGTGAAGAGTGAAAGTTTGTCCTCCTCCTGGCCGATTAGGGTGTCTTTTATTTCTTTGTGTTGTCTGATTGCTGAGGCTAAGACTTCCAATGCTATGTTGAATAACATTGGTGAGAGTGGACATCCCTGTCTTGTTCTTGACCTTAGAGGGAAAGCTCTCAGTTTTTCCCCATTGTGGATGATACTAACTTTGGGTCTTTTGTACATGGCTCTATGATTTCATTGTATGATTCTTCTATCCCTACTTTCTTGAGGGTTTTTATCAAGAAAGGATGCTGTATTTTGTCAAATTCTTTCTCTGCATCTATTGGGAGGATCATGTGGTTCTTGTTCTTTCTTTTATTGATGTGATGAGTCACATTGATTGTTCCGTGTATTGAACCAGCCCTTTATCCCAGATATAAATCCCACTTAGTCATGGTGAATATTTTTTTAATGTATTGTTGGATACATTGGCTAATAGCTTGTTGAGGATTTTTGCATCCACGGTCATGAGAGCACTGGTCTATAGTTCTTTTTAGTGGGTCTTTAGCTGGTTTTGGAATCAAGGTAATGCTGGCTTCATAGAAAGAGTTTGAAGTTTTCCTTCCATTTCTATTTTTTGGAAATGCTTCAAGAGAATAAGGGTTATCTCTTCCTTAAATGTTTGGTAGAATTTCCTTGGAAAGCCACCAGACCCTGGAATCTTGTTTTGTCAGAGATTTTTGATTACCAATTCGATTTCTTTACTGGTTAAGGGTCTGTTCAGATTTTCTATTTCTTTCTGTTTCAGTTTTGGTACTATATATGTTTCTAGGAATTTGTCCATTTCTTCCAGGTTGCCCATTATATTGGCATATAATTGGTCATAATATTCTCTTTTATTGTTTTTATTTCTGCTGTGTTGGTTGTGATCTCTCCTATTTCATTCTTTGTTTTATTTATTTGGGTCCTTTCCTTTTTCTTTTTGATCAAACTAGCTAGGGGTTTATCAATTTTGTTAATACTTTCAAAGAACCAGCTTCTGGTTTCATTGATCTGTTCTACTGTTTTGGTTTTTTGTTTTTGTTTTTGTTTTTGCTTTGATAGCATTAGTTCTACTGTAAGCTTTATTATTTCCTGTCTTCTGCTGGTTTGTGGTTTTATTTGCTGTTCTTTTTCCAGCTCTTTAAACTGTAAAGTTAGTTTGTGTATCTGAGAACTTTCTTCCCTCTTTAGGAAGGCCTGGATTGCTATATACTTTCCCCTTATGACCGCCTTTGCTGCATCCAAGAGGTTTTGGGTTGTGGTGTTATCATTTTCATTGGCTCCCATGTACTTTTTAATTACCTCTTTAACTTCTTGCTTAGCCAATTCATTCTTTAGTAGGATGTTCTTTAGTCTCCAAGTGTGTGTTACCTTTCCAAATTTTTTCTCATGGTTGATTTTGAGTTTCATAGCAATGTGGCCTGAAGATATGCATAGTATGATCTCGGTCTTTTTGTACTCATTGAGGGCTGATTTGTGTAGACCCAGTATGTGGTCTACTCTGGAGAATGTTCCATGTGCACTTGAGAATAATGTATATTCTGCTGCTTTAGGATGAAATATTCTGAATGTATCTGTTAAGTCCATCTGATCCAGTGTCATTCAAAGCCATTGTTTCCTTGTTGATTTTTTGATTAGATGATCTACCCATTGTTGTAAAAGGGGTGTTGAAGTCCCCTACTAATATAGTATTATTATCAATGAGTTTCTTTATGTTTGTGAATAATGGATTTATATATTTGGGTGCTTTCACATTTGGACCATAAATGTTTACAATTGTTAGGTCTTCTTGGTGGATAGACCCTTAATTATGATATAATACCCTTCTTCATCTCTTGTTAAAGTCTTTATTGTAAAGTCTAGATTGTCTGATATAAGTATGGCTAGTCCAGCACTCTTTTGGTAACCATTAGCATGATAGAGGTTTTCCATCCCCTTACTTTCAATCTGAAGGTGTCTTTAGGTCTAAAGTGGGTCTCTTGTAAACAGCATATAGATGGATCTTGTTTGTTTTTTTTTTTCCAGACCACAGGATAGTCTCCAGCTATTATCAGAGTTTTCTTTTTTCTTTTTTTTAATTTTATTTTTAATTTTTTTTTAATTTACATCCAAATTAATTAGCATATAGTGAAACAATGATTTCAGGAGTAGATTCCTTAATGTCCCTTACCCATTTAGCCCATCGTCCCTCCCACAACCCCTCTTGTAACCCTCAGTTTGTTCTCCATATTTATGAGTCTCTTATGTTTTGTCCCCTTTCCTGGTTTTATATTATTTTTGTTTCCCTTCCCTTATGTTCATATGAGTGAAGTCATATGATTTTTGTCTTTCTCTGACTAATTTCACTTAGCATAATACCCTCCAGTCTCATCCACGTAGTTGCAAATGGAAGGATTTCATTCTCTTTGATTGCCGAGTAATACTCCATTGTATATATATACCACATTTTCTTTATCCATTCACCCATCGATGGACTTGTGGGCTCTTTCCATACTTTGGCTATTGATGATAGTGCTGCTGTAAACATGGGGGTGCATGTGTCCCTTTGAAACAGCACACCTGTATCCCTGGGATAAATGCCTACTAGTGCAATTTCTGGGTCATAGGGTAGTTCTATTTTTAGTTTTTTGAGGAACCTCTGTACTGTTTTCCAGAGTGGATGCATCAGCTTGCATTCCCACCAGCAGTGCAAAAGAGATCCTCTTTCTCTGCATCCTTGCTAACATCTATTGTTGCCTGAATTGTTGATGTTAACCATTCTGACAGGTATAAGGTGGTATCTCATTGTGGTTTTGGTTTGTATTTCCCTGATGATGAGTGATGTTGAGCATTTTTTCACGTTTCAGTTGGCCATCTGGATGTCTTCTTTGGAGAAGTGTCTATTCATGTCTTTTGCCCATTTCTTCACTAAATTATTTGTTTTTTGGTGTTGAGTTTGATAAGTTCTTGATAGATTTTGGATACTAACCCTTTATCTGATATGTCATTTGCAAATATCTTCTCCCATTCTGTCGGTTGTCTTTTAGTTTTGCTGATTGTTTCCTTCACTGTGCAGAAGCTTTTTATTTTGATGAGGTCCCAGTAGTTCATTTTTGCTTTTGTTTCCCTTGCCTCTGGAGACATGTTGAGTAAGAAGTTACTGCCGCCAAGATCACAAAGGTTTTTGCCTGCTTTCTCCTCGAGGATTTTGATTGCTTCCTGTCTTATATTTAAGTCTTTCAGATGGATGTTGTTTTCCTATCCATTCTGTTACTCTATGTCTTTTGATTGGAGCATTTAGTGAACTGATGTTTAGAGTGAGTACTGAAAGATATGAATTTATTGCCATTATGCTGCTTATAGGGTCGAGATTCTGGTGGTTGTCTCTGGTCCTTTCTAGTCTTTGTTGTTTTGATATTTATTTATTTATTTACTTACTTATTTATTTATTTATTTATTTAATCTTTTCTCCCCTCAGAGAGTTCTCCTTTAAATTTCTAGCAGGGCTGGTTCAGTGGTCACAAACTCCTTTAATTTTTGTCTGGGAAATTTTTAATCTCTCCTTCTATTTTGAGTGACAGTTTTGCTGGATAAAGATTTCTTGGCTGCATATTTTTCTGAATCATCACACTGAATATATCCTGCCACTCCTTTCTGGCCTGCCAAGTTTCTGTGGATAGGTCTGCTGCAAACCTGATCTATCTTCCCTTGTAGGTTAAGGACTTTTTTTTCCCTTGTTGCTTTCATGATTCTTTCCTTACCTGAGTATTTTCTAAAATTAACTATGATATGCCTTGTTGATGGTCATTTTTTGTTGAATATAATGGAAGTCCTCTGTGCTTCCTGAATTTTGATGTCTGTGTCTTTCCCCAGGCTAGTAAAGTTTTCTGCTATTTGCTCACAGAACACTTCTACCCCTTTTTCTCTCTCTTCCTCTTCTGGGACCCCTATGATTCTGATGTTGTTCCTTTTTAATTAGTCATTGATTTCTCTCATTCTTAAATCATACTTTTTTGCCTTAGTCTTCCTCTTATTTTCTGCTTTATTATTCTCCATAAGTTTGTCTTCCATATTGCTGAGTCTCTGCTCTGCCTCATCCATCCTTGCTGCCATGGCATCCATTTAAGATTGCAGCTCAATTTTAACATTTTTTATTTCATCCTGACTAGCTTTTACTTCTTTTATCTCCACAGAAAGGAATTCTAATCTATTTTCTACCCCAGCTAGTATTACTATTATTGTTATGATTCTAAATTCTGGTTCAGATTTTTTTCTTGTATCTGTGTTGGTTAAGTCCCTGGGCATTTCTTCCTGCTCTTTCTTTTGGAGTGAATCCTTTCATTTCATCATTTTGAAGGGACAAAAAGAATTAGTGATGTAAAAAAATAATTTAAATTTTTTTAATTAAAAAATTAAAATTAAAAAATTAAAAAGGACACACACACACAAGAAAATCAAATAAATGATGCTAGATCCTAAGTGTGTTTTGGTCTGGGTGTTGAAAGGGGTTGGTAGATTAAAGAAAAAAGGGTAAAGAAAGAAAAAAAAAGGAAATCATTTGAAAATTTGAAAATATGAATACACTGAAATAGAATGAAATGATGGAAGTACAATAGAATTTGAAAAAATTTACACAAAAATAAAAAATAAAGTAGAAAATAAAATTAAGGAAAAATATATGTAATAAAACTTGAAAATAAGAACAATTTTTTTCTCTTTCTGTATTCAAGAAAAAGAAAAGAAATGAAAAAGAGGAAAAAAAATAAAAATTATATAGATTGACTAAAGAACAGACTGAAATACAATTGAAATTATTTCATTTTCCCCTAGAAGTCAAACTATGAAGCCCTGTATAGTCAGTAAATTAAGCAGGCGGAGAGACTTGTGTTTCTGAAGAGCGAGGTTGGCCCAGTTGGGCTTAGTTTAATGGCTTCATTCTCCACTAGATGGCTCTGCTTAGCTTACTGGGTTGGATTGTTGTGGCACTTGTAGGTGTATATGCACACGCGCGAAAGTGGTGAAAATGGCATCACCCAGCTACCCAGTCTCTAGTATAGAACCTCTGTTCTCCCTGATCAGCACCTAACCCGTCCTTTGTCTTCAGCTTCCATCCACTCCCCACTTTTACACTGTCTGTGACCAAGGCCCAGGCAGTACCTCCCTCCTGAGTTTTATATCAGATGTGGGTGTTTTCCCTGACCTTTTTTTCTGAGGGACTGCGGCTTTGACCCATTCTGTCCATCTGTAGGAGGATCACACTGAACAATGGCCAGGGGCTGGCCCTACCTAGGAACGTTCATGGGACTGTGCAGCTGCCAATGCCCATAGACTGGCCAGGTGTCAGCCCACCCCAGAAAAAGTTCACGCGATCATTAGCACAAGTGTTTCAGGGCTTATGGAAAATCACAACACACATCTGGCACCAGGCTTCAACCCCAATGACCTTGTTCCATCACCAGAGAATGTGGTTGTTCTCCCAGGTCCACTGGAGCCTTTTCCTGTGGGTGTCGCCACACAGCCTCTACTAGATGTCCTCCCTATAGAGGAACTACCTCTCTCCATGTGGCCTGAAGACCCCCCAGACTTCACTCTGCTCCTGGGAACTCACCCTTCTCACCAGAGCACTACCAGGTATCAAGCTGTGGAGTTTCAGACTTTGTGCTCCCCCTGTTTATACGGTCTTAATGGAGTTCAAACCTTCCCCTTTCTCCTTTCTCCCTTTTTAATTCAGTCCCTGCAGTTGTTCCTACCTGCTTTTTTTTTTTGGAGGGGGGGTGCTTGTCCCTTATTCTGCCCCTCCATCTTTATCTTTTCTCCACAAGCAAAAATAGTTCCCTGCCCTCTGCAGCTTCTCTCTCCCCCAATTCACCTTCCACATCATGTACCTGCTGAGTTCTGTGGTTCAGGTTGTGCAGATTGTTGTGTTAATCCCCAAATCAGTTTTCTAGGTGTGCAGGATGGTTTAATGTTGATCTGGCTGTATTTTATGGACAGGAGACACAAAAAAACTTCCATGCTGTTCTGCCACCTTGGCTCCTCCCCTTTTTTTCATAAAAAGTTGAAAATGCTAACAATCTTATCCTAATGGAACTTTATCAATTATGTTATAATTAATACTGTAGGTATATAAAAATTGGGTGGATTCTCTAAACAGAAAGATGCTATAGGACTGTTTCCTGGCCAAAAAAAAAAATGAAAAAAAGGTAAATTAATAATTCTAAATTACTTATTTAAACATAGACTAAAACCTGTTTTAACACTGTTGTTTATACAGGCCCACATTAAATGCATGTGACATTGTACCAGAAGCTACACAGAGAACATGTGACATATACTCACAACTTGCAATACCTAGTACATACAAGTATAAATGTATCAAGACCACCAAGAGGCAAAACCATGAAAATATAATTCAAAGATTTCATAAAGACAAAAATGAAGAAAGATTACCACAAACTTTCTTTTATTCAGAGAAACCAGACAATAAAGTAGTATATGCATAAACTAACTTGCCCTCCTCAAGCTCTGTAATACTCACATGTTTTTCTAATTTCTATCAATCCAGTAAGGAAGTGTGGGCTAAAGATAAAAGCAAAGGAGAACCTGGGTGGCTCAGTCAGTTGAGGGTTCAACTTTGGACCAAGTTATGATCTCATGGTTTATGGGTTTGGGCCCCAAATCAGGCTTGCTACAGTCTGTGAAGAACTTGCTTTGGATCCTCTGTCCCTCTCTTTCTCTGCCCCACCCCTACACAAGCTCTTGCTCCCTCCCCACCTCTGTCTCAAAAATAAACATTTAAAAAATTAATAAATAAATGCAAAGTTTCTCTTGTTTAAGGAAATGGTTGTTTGAACATAAGGAAAGAAATATGAAAACTAGGTATAGACCTAAAGAAGCTAGGGTTAAAAGTAAGTAAAACTTATGCAAAAGTTAATCTAGACATACCTATTTTTTATGAATTTTTGGAAAGTATTAGGTTTCTCCAGAGAAACGACATCAATAGAATGCACAGATATAGAGAATAGATAAATGATAGATATAGATAAATAGATAGGTGATCAATAGATAATAGATGGATAGAGAGAGGATAGATTGATATAGATAGATACATAGATACATAAATAGATACATAGATACATAGATAGATGATAGGTAATAGGTAGATAGATGATAGATAGATACATAGATACACAGATGATAGATATAGATAATAGGTAGATGATAGATAATAGATAGATGATAGATAGATAGATAGATAGATGATAGATAGATGATAGATAGATAGATAGATAGATGAGAGGTGACAGATACACAGATGTAGACAGGTAGAGAGATAGACAAGTAGATAGAAAGAGAGATTTTAAGGAATTGGCTCATGTGATTTTGTGGGCACGTGAGTTCAAAATCTTCAGTACAGGCTGGAGACCCAAGGAAGAGTTCCTGTTGCAGCCAAAGACCAACCACGGTCTGAAGACAGAATTCCATCTTCCTAAGGGGATCTCAGCTTATTTTATTGTAAGACTGATTGGAGAGCTCTCCACATAATGGAGAGAAGTCCATTACTCAAAGTCTACTGAAGGGTTAATCTTATCTAAAAACTACCTTCACAGCAACAGGAGGACTGGTGTTTGACAAAATACCCAGATACTGTGGCCTAGTCAAGTTGATACATAGGGTTCACCATTACAGAGACTAATTAGTTCCTACGAATAGTTGAAATTTTATTAACTTCATTAATTTTTACAACTTAAATTTTCTCATTTTCACCTTTTACCTTAAGTCTGAGAAAAAATGTATATATTGTAAGCTAAACTGTGCCTTGCCTTTAAATTTTAATCGTTCCTACTTCACTCGTGGTGAAAATCCACGAGTTAATGAACTATAGTTCCATATTCATAATAATTAATATCATCATCATCATCATCATCATCATTATCATCATTTAACCTGGCAAGTGTTCTCATAGTAAGCAGCTGTGGCCTGGTTACTTTCTACACTGTTCCTGTCCACATGCTACCATGCCACTCTTTCCTTCTATGAACCTCTGTTCATGAATTGTTAAGAATTTAGAGTTAACTCAAGAACAGACTCTTAACTATACAGAACAAAGTGATGGTCACCAGAGAGGAGGTGGGTGGGGGGATAGGCTGAATGAGTGATGGAGATTAAAGAGAGGACTTGTGAGGAGCACCAAGTGTTGCATGGAAATGTTGAATCACCATATTGTACACCTGAAACTAATATTACACTGTATGTTAACTAACGGAAATGTAAATAAAAACTTTAAAAAAGAAAATAAAAGAACTGTATCCCTAATTTTTTCCCAGTGCAAATGTACTGCCTGCTTAGGAGCTTGTTTCAATAAAGACTCTTTATGTCGGTGACTTTCAAACTTTTGTAGCAATGGTTCACTGTAAGGAAAACCTTTGATACACATAAACACATAAACACTCACACAACTGATTTACCATACCTTGTTCAATCCTCTCTGAAATTTTCTATTCCATTTCATGCCATTCTCACTCACTTTTAAATGCTTGTTAAGTTGATTTAATAACCAGTAAGTAAGTGGCATATAACCTGAAATTTTAAAGAAACACTGTTTGTTAGAGAAGCAGTTATAAATTATTTGCACAGGGCAGGAAGAGGCAGACAACAGCCTGAAGAAGAAACATTACACTCTCTATTAGGGTCTAGAAAACTTAGAACAAAAGGGTATATGGAGTGGAACAAGTGTACCTCAAAATTAGTCACTCCCTCACACATACATACACACATTTTTCTGCTTAGGGTCTCATTTTCCTTAGATCTGACTTAATAGTGACTTTACAATTTTCTGGAATCAGAGTCTCAAGTTTGCTGCAAAGAACTCATTATTTCCCTATAAAACCTCATTGATCCAAGTAACATTTTTCTCTTCACCAGCATATTATCTTTTGTGACTGAGTCTGTCACTTGGAAGGACATAGGGGCCCTGTCCATCTACTTGCAAGCAAAGACAGGAGTTATTTATTCTGGGATCCCTGAAAGAGAGAAGACCCTACTCCATTCTCACTCCAGCATCTTATATGACATTATTCATTGTTATCTCCTGGGAACAAAGCATTCTTTAGGGAAAACAAGCACCTACATCAGTGCCCTCTTGCATCCGACAGGCTGTGGTCTTTCCCAAGAACCTTCCACATGGCTCCCTTCACATCTTTGTTTCTCAGTGTGTAGATGAAAGGATTCAGAGTGGGGGTCACTAGACAGTAGAAGAGGGTTAGGAACTTGCCCTGGTCCTGGCTTGCCACATTCCCAGCCTGCATGTACATGTAGATTATAGTGCTGTAGAAGAGAGACACTACAATCATGTGGGAAGAGCAGGTGTTGAAGGCCTTGCACTTCCCAGCTGCAGACTGGATCCGCAGAACCGTGGCTACAATATAGCCATAGGAAACCAGTATCATGGTGAGGGGTACCAAGACAATGGGGATGGCCAAGAAGAAAGCCAAGCCTTCAACATGCCTAGTGTCCACACAGGAGATGCGGATGATGGCTGGCATCTCACACACAAAGTGGTTGATGTGATGGTGACCACATCACTCCAGGGACATTGTCAGTGGGGACATGAGGATGGAATTGGCAATCCCAGTGAGCCAGGCACAGGCTGCCAGTCGCAGGCACAGCTGTGGGTGCATGATGGTCATGTAGTGAAGAGGCTTGCAAACAGCCACAAAGCGGTCATAGGCCATGACAGAAAGAAGAATGCATTCAATGCCACCCACAGACAGGAATGCAAAGAGTTGTATGACACAACCAACATAAGTGATGGTCTTTTGTGGGCCCCAGAGGTTGACCAGCATCTGAGGAATGCTGCTAGAGGTGTAACAGAGATCCAGGAGGGACAGGTTGCAGAGGAAGAAGTACATAGTTGTGTGCAGTTGAGGGTCCACCAGGGACAGGAAGCTGATGGACGAGTTGCCCATGATAGCCAGAAAGTAAAACACCATGTTAGTGAAAAACAAGACCATCCCCAGCTTTGGCTGGTCAGAGAACCCAAGCAGAATGAAGTTTCCAGAGCTCTCATTATTTCTTTCCATCGCACTTGGCTTGATAAACCTGTTTAGGGAGGTTAACATGTGTGGTGTTATACAGAAAATGATGCACCTCATTTTTGTCCCAAGAAAATAGGTTTTTTCCACCTATTTAACTGGGACACTTGCCTGACCATTGCCTGGAATTATAGGGTAAGGAGCTAAAAATATTTGTCTATAAAGTGATGGAAGTTGTATAGTGATGGAAGCAATATTGCCTCAATATCTTCTAATCTGGTTAAGTGAAATAAGTGGATAGATCCTTTAAAAAAACTTTTACTGATATAATGAGCAACAAAGTAATTTGGGGGAAAAAACAAATAATTTTCTCAGAATCCTTTGACTTTGAGTGTATTTCTGCTAACTGACAAATTACTCCCTAAAATTTGTGGAACAATAGTTTAACTTAATATAATCAATTCTCATGTTTCCATGATTATAAACTCAACTGAAAAACAAAAAACGTATTGATGACTTACTATATGGTAGGCCCTGCAGGTATAAGTATAGACAGTACCTCTGTACAAAATATTTAAATTACTTCTGTAGTCAGGAAAGTAATAGCCTGGGGACTCTTGAAATAAGAAAGCCCTGAATTTACTTGATTCTGAATAGTTAATGATTTGGTCCTACCTCTTGACCCAGTGATTAACGTAACATTAGGCAAAAGAACAAAAGTGGATGTGATTGCACAGAGGTGAGAGGATTTTCTTCCCTTCCATGTGCATTCACAAAATGAGCAGAAAATGAGGGATGTCCTTTTGCACATTCCAGCTCAACATAACACTATGCCCAGAGGTCAACTAAAAGGAAATAAGAATCATTGTGCAGGTTTATTTTTGCAGCAGGTTTGGGAGTTTGGGGGAGGCCAGAGTTGGGTTTCCTGTCAACCTGCATTGCTTCAATAAGAGTTTGACTATTTACATTATTGAACAGACACCAATCAAATACTTGACTTGCAAACTCCTCTAAAATTCAGAAATTAACAGAAAAAGATGTATGTCCTCCATGTCAATAATTAAATGCTACCTGTATGGACTCAGTTTCCTGCCATCAACTTGTTTGGGGTTCACAAACTACTGGAGAAGTTAAAATATGGAGTAAATGGAGAGTCTATGAATGCAAGCCTATGGATCCCACAGCTCTGCTGTCTACCTGTGGGGATGTCCACCTGTGGTCCAATCATAATGGGTCACAGACTAAACTCAGGAAGAAGTTATAGTCTGAGGTGAAGCCATATAGAAAGACCAATTCCAGCCAGAGTTTTTAAAAAATCAGCTTGAAAACTGTAGAAAACTTAAGATATGGCTTGGGAACTGAGTAAGTTATGAGTACAGCATATCTGCAGATCTTGTACTGAAAATGCACACAAAGAGCTAAAGTACATCAGCATGAATTGCAAATTTGGAAATTGTAACATGAATACAAGGGATATTTTTTTCTTTTTTTGGTAGAAAATTCTTTACATTGAATATTTTTAAAATAAAAAGTTAAATTTAAAAAACACTTTGTAATGAGATGTAATTTTTGATTTGTAATCACCACACCTAAAGGGATGACACTTTTATTTTTCTTTCTTATTTTTGGCTGAAGAGCGATGCCCTAAACACAAAGGCCTGTCATCTATTCAGTGAATTACTTTCAAACAATTCATCCCAAAAGCAATACATGTTTGTTACAGAAAAATAAGAAAGCAAAGACCATTAAAGAAAAAAAATAATTCCTTAATCCCATATACCCATAAACAATAATTATTTACAAACTTACATATGTGTGTGTGTATGTGTGTGTGTGTGTGTGTGTGTGGATAAGAACACATAAGGCCTACTCTCTAAACATAAGGAATCTTTCAATACTTCCCCATGTGTTAACTAATTGTTTTGCTCCAGGCCTGGAGTCTGATATCTTAGAGATACTAAGCCAAATACATGATCTCAACAGATCACAGTAATTAACTATATGGAATTTAGAAAAGAGAAAGTGGAGGCTTAATCACGCACATGAGGATATGCATTTTCAGAAATATGAAAGCTACTTCTTAGTGGTCCTGCGTCATTGGCATGGGAGATCTTATTGTAGATAACAAACACATCTGTCTTGGACATTCAATATTCCTTGGATCATCTAACAATCCTTACACAATCCACCCTGATCTGCCATCCTTGATTTCTGCCTAATGGCCTGAATGTCATACCCTAAATACCAATATTGTTCCCTCTACTGGTAAGCAACATTCAGTCTTGTCAACTAACTATCTGTGGGTTTGGTTAGTAAGAGTACACTTGCTGGACTCAATCACTGTTGGGTCAACTGAACATTAGGCCTATGACCACAAAAAGTTGTTGGACCCAAAGTGACCATTCCTTTTCATAGCGAAACAATATTTTAAAGGTGTATTTATAAACTTGCAACAGAGCAAGAGAGTCTCTACCATTAGCTCTACACAAGAGAATTTTCCATCTGTATAATCACTCTGGCAAAGGTTTAGAGAGGTTTTACCCATTTCACAAGCCCTCATCATTAACTCTTTCCATATAGCTGCCTTATCTGTGGGTAATGGTGTAGAGGATGGGATGAGACAATTACATGGGGAGGAGAAAGACATTTATGAACTCAGAAGTAAGACATCTGGAAGGGAGATAATCTGCACATCTTCCAGATGACAGGATGTTTCATAAGGAGCCCCAAAATTGTCAGACCTTTGTTATAATGGATTGGGCATTGGAAATGTGGCTGAGAAGTACACGTGACCTGAGGTGAGTCACCACCCTAGAGATCACACCCTAGAGATCATATAGTTAAGAAAGCTCCCTTGAGTGAATTGCAGATCTGTGTCTCCATTTCCTCTACCATAGAACAGAGTTAACAATGCCAGACATGCTCTTTGTTAGGACTTTTAGAACACCATATTAGCTTGTACTGCTTGTTCTGAACGCTCTCAAGCTTCTTGAAATTGATGTTCAAACAGAGACTACTAAATACTGAAAAAAGTGTGTAGAAATATAGGAGGTTTATTACACATCTGAAAAATATATTTGCCTAACCATACACATTCCTGATTATCTTTTACAGCAATGGTCTATTAGTCAGATCTATGAGACTTCAATAGGATTTAAACACCTTTGTCCCAGGATCTGAAATGTAGATCGAAACTCCTCATGGACCTGAGTATGATCACGAGAACTGGTTTCCTCTTATAAGGAAATATTAATGACTATATCACAGGGTTTTCAGAGAATTCCTTAAAATACTTGTATTTAAAGGCACTCAAATATTTTATTTCAATGAAAATCAGAATATTTGTTAGGAAAAAGTAACAAAATTATTCCAAAAATATAAGACTCATGCTAAACATACAAAAACATCTGTATTCTAGAACATTGTTCTGGGAGCCCATGATCTCACACGAAATACATCTGCCAACAAATCTTTTTAGGTAACAACTTCCTCTCACTGCAGCACTGTTTTCCATGTTTACTAACCTGCATCAAGTTCTCAGAAGAAACGATGAATAGATCTGGGATGAGAGGTTGTCCCTGGATTGATGAAACACCTTCCCAGAGTCACCCTCTCCTGTTAAAGGGGAAAATTGCAGAAAAAGGGCAGCAAGGGCATTTCTCCAAGAGGAAAAAGAATTCTCAAGGATGGAGCATGCTCAGAGCCCATGGCCGACATCTTGCCCTTGTCCTCACCAAGATTTTGAAGAAGAGGTTCAGCTAAGTTCACAAGCTACAAAAAGCCATCAACTGATCTCTTGCTCATCCTGCTATCATGACAGACCAAAAACCTACTCTTGACTCAGAGGTCTGCATGTGAAAGATATCTCTATTCCAGTTTTAGAAGGGGAAATCTGGTGATATGAGTGGAGATGGTTGAAGACAAATGATGCTGGTCCAAAGATACAAAGAAAACAGGTGAAAAGAAACGTCCAAACCTTTACATTAAATTATTCTCTACTTGGAGATGGCCAACAGAAACAGAAGCCCTTTCTCTGATTAAGAAAATAATTTGATCTGTAGTTCTCTTGAGAAAATCGAACTGCAAAACCACTTAAGACAGGATTTTAAAATACTTTGTATGTTGTACAAATTATAGTTCTTTGAATATTGCTGTATAAATAAAATTAATGGATTCTCTTTTATTGCTAGTAGCATAAGCACATATACAGATCATTTCTAGCACGATCTAGTGTAACCTGAGAGGATGTACCCATTAGCTCTTCCCTAAATTAATATGAGTGTTTGGGAAAGCATGGGTGGGTAATTGGGGAGCCAAAAAGTAAGAAGTTTGCCTGAAAAAAAATTATTACATGTTAATTGGGAATCCCCTTTTTAGTTAAAATGGCAAATGTCTAGGGAACAAAGATGAAGATGATGAAACTAGTTGCACAGTTGATTTATTTGACCAAATCAATGTTGGCATTGGATTTAATACAGCTTTTCACATACAACATGGAAATGAAGAAAACAAGGAACATTGACTCTCTCTGAAATGCTGACCCAAGGGAAGAAGTACGTATTCAGGCTAATTTACAGGCTCAGTTACAAGGGTGGCTGGGGGGGGTGGGAGGGTGGTGGTGGTGGTGGTTAGCACGCTGTAGTCACTGAAATGGGGTGATGAAATTCTGCCATCCCAGGAAAAAAAATCAGCCTTCCCCTTGCTGCCTTCAAAGAGGAGCCAACACTAACCCCCACCCCAACCCAATGTTCCTTTCACACATTGAGCTGGAGGGAATTTTAAAGCTCTTCAAGCTTTTAGAAAATTAGCTTTAAGTCCCTGTAGGTTTCTTAGAATGAGCTCAGGTTGTTTATGCGATTGAAATGCCTGAGTTCTTAGGTCTTTTTCCATCCTCTAGAGAGATAAGACCCTAAAGGGAGATAACTCAAGTGATTTTTGTGGAGGATGTAGAGGAAGGCAAATCATATAAACAATTTTACTTCAGACCAATCACTAAGATGACTCAACTTAAGAGATGAGAGAGAAGAAAACTCATCCTAAACATTAATTGGTAAATTGCAAAAGACTGATAGAGTACTCATTTACCTGGAGTCACAAAATAATTTGACTAACATTTCTGCTGCATTTGAAAATGTTACATTGCATTTAAGGGAACAATATTAAAAGCATAAACTCTTTATATTAACAAGCTTTAATTCTGACCCACTGCTCAACACCTTGCTTAGTACCTGGGATGCAAAAATTCATGAGGCAGAGCTGCTGTCTTGTATATTCATGCACATAATTGCATTAGCATAAATTAGAAAGAAGATTGCCATAATTTACAAGTTAGATTTTACACACTTGGTTCATATTGCTGACAAAGGAAATGTAGTTGTAATCTTAATAGCACAGTGAGAGAGGAGACAATTTTTTAGTTCGATCTTGAAGAAGGTTATTGAAATTGATAAAATGGTCACTAAATAGGAGAGACAGGGTTGTGCATCTAAAAAAATACTAATTAGCAAGCGGTATAAACAAACTTAATTTCCTGCCTTTTGTAAGAAAACAATTCAGTATCTGTTTTTGTTTCTGTTCTATGTCCTAGGCACTATTTTAAGCAATTTATTATTTAACCAAATGAGTTCATTGTTTCTTCCAATGGTAGAACAGAAGAAGGCCCGGCATTAGATCTCTGTAGATTTGGATTCATTTCCAGACTCTACCACTCACAAGCTGTTTGACTGTGGACAGTTTAAGCTTCCTATGATACTTAGCTCCCATCCTTCAACCTCTGCTCCCATCGTCTTTGGGCTTAAAATTGCATTTTATCTCAGAATCAGATAGGGCCTCTCTTGCCAGCTCTCCTCATTCACAAATTCTTTTGCAGAATGTAAAATCATTTATTTAGACCAAAGCTCTTATTTTGTTCTTGCTTAATCAGAATGAATTAATAACATTTTTAAGTTACCAAATAAGGGAAAAATGTCCAAAAAACACAAAAGAAAATTTTCTATCACAGAGTCTAGACTATGGTAAAAATGTTCTGGATGCTAAATATCGAAGAGCACTTGAAACAAAAAAAGAGACAAATCAATATGGAGACATGCCATGTTCATGAATAAGAAGATTCAACATGGTGAAGATACCAATTCACTTCAATTTGATCTATTGATTTGATGCAATTTTGATCAAAATCTCAGTGACATTGCGGTGATACAGCAAGTTATTTCTGATTTATATAGAAAAGAAACAGAAGATTTAGATCACATTTTCAAAATAAGTTTAAAGAAAAAAAATCACAGTACCTGCTCTTAAGGCTATCAAGCTAAAATAATAATGACAATATGGAATTAGTTAGAGGGTAAACACATAGATCAACAGAAGCCCAGAAATGGATCCACAGAAATGTAGACTATTGATTTTTGACAAACAACCAGAAGCAATTCAACAAGCATTTTCAACAAATCGTTGGAACTGGGCATCCATACACGAAAAAAAGATGATTGTGCAACTAAACTCTATACCTTCTACAAAATTAACTCAAATGTATTACAGATCCAAATGTAAAATGAAAAATTATAAAACTTTTAGCAGAAACAATAGAGAAAAATCTTTTTGGCCTGGTATTAGACAAAAAAAAAAAAAAAAACTCTTAAACATGACACCAGAAGTCAAATATATCAGAAAAATTGATACATTGGATTTAATCCAAATGAAAACTTCTGCAATCAGACACTGTTAGGAAAATAAAATAATCCCCCAACTTAGAGGTTGGGATTGAATATTTGCAAGTCACACATCCATCATGTGAATTTCTTCCATAATTGTTAAAGAACATTCAAAACTCTTCAGAAAGGAAAAAAAAAAAAAAAACCAATAAGCCAATTCTTAAAATGAGCAAAGCAAGAGATTGATTTAATGAAAAGGATATATTGGTCATTAGACATTAGGAAAATTAAACACATGATGAAATGTCATTGCACACCTATTAGTATAACAAAAGTTAAATAGTGACACTCCCAAGTACTGATAAAGTTGGCAACTGGAAACCTTATACATTGATTGTAAAAATGCAAAATGGTGTACTGTTTTGGAAAATGATTTTGCACTTTTTAAAATAAACATATACTAATCCTATGACCCTGTAGTCCCACTCCTGAATATTTATTTATTTTTTTAAGTTTTTATTTAAATTCTAGTTAACATACATGCAATATTGACTTCAGGATTAGACCTCAGTGATTCATCACTTATGTATAACACCCAGTGCTCATCCCAACAAGTGCCTTCCTTAATCCTCATCACCCATCCAGCCCATCTCCCTGCCCACTTCTTTCCATCAACCCTCAGTTTGTCCTCTATCCTTAAGAGTGCCCTGTGGTTTTGTTTCTCTCTCTTTTCCTCTTCCCATATGTACATCACTTTTGTTTTTTAAAATGAAATTATAGGGGCACCTAGGTGGCTCAGTCGGTTAAGCGTCCGACTTCGGCTCAGGTCATGATCTCACGGCTTGTGAGTTCAAGCCCTGCGTCGGGCTCTGTGCTGACAGCTCAGAACCTGGAGCCTCTTCAGATTCTGTGTCTTTCTCTCTCTCTCTCTGCCCCTCCCCTGCTCACACTCTTTCTCTGTCTCTCAAAAATAAATAAACATTTAAAAAATAAATAAAATAAAATAAAATGAAATAATATGGTGTTTGTCTTTGACATTTTTCACTCAGCATATTACACTCTAGCTCCATCTATGTCATTGCAAATGGCAAGGTTTCATTATTTTTGATGGCCAAGTAATATTCCATTTTATATACATACCACTTCTTTACCCATTCATCAGTCAATGGTTATTTGGGCTCTTTCCAAAATTTGGCTATTGTTGATAGTGCTGCTATAAACATTAGGGTGTGTGTGCCCCTTCAAATCAGTATTTTTGTATCCTTTGGGTAGATACTTAGTAGTGCAATTGCTGGATCTTCTAGTCCTGAGTTTTTAACCCAGGGAAATAAAATACTATGTTCCTTTGGAAACCTGTATTCAAAAGCTTATAGCACCTGTGTTTCTAATTACCCAACACTGGATACAACCCTAATATCCTTCAGTCAGTGAATGGATAAGCAAATGGATTCTACCCCTACAATGAATTCTACTCAGCAAAAACATAGAATGTACTACTGATGCAACAGTGTGCATAAATACCAAAGACATTCTGCTTATTAAAAGAAGCCAATATTAAAACCAACCAAGGTAACTGAATTTATTTGTAGAGTTCTAAGAACACAAAAAGACAAACATATGGTGATGGAAACAGGTGAGCAGTTGCCAAAGTTTAGGTTTGCAGGAGACTGTGTCAATGAAGACATAAAAACAAGGGAGTTTTGGGGTGGTGATAAAACTATTTTGTATTCTGATCTTGATGGTGGTTACATAAATCTATATATGTGTACAAAACTCACAGAACCATTTGCCAAAAAAAATTACAATTTGACTTTATGACAAATTAAAAAATAAAATTTAAAACAATCTGAAGAATATATTTTTTTCATATATTAGGGACTCTTTTACTCTTATTTGAAAAACTATCAAGGGGCGCCTGGGTGGCTCAGTCAAACATCCAATTTCAGCTCAGGTCATGACCTCGCAGTCTATGAGTTCGAGCCCCTCATTGGGCTCTGTGCTGACAGCTCAGAGTCTGGAGCCTGCTTCGGATTCTGTGTCTCCCTCTCTCTCTTCCCCTTCCCTACTCATCCTCTGTCTCTCTCTGTCTCAAAATAAAAAACATTTTTTAAAAATTTTAATAAAAAAAGAAAAACTATCAAGTAAAAATGATTATCACATTTTAGTTCACTCTTCTTCTAGCATATAGTATTTCCAAGACCTCTAGGGAATGAAAAACATAAATAATGGCTTAGAAAATTCAAGACAACATATTTCAGAGAAACATTTGTTAACCTAAATGATCTTAATCCTCCTATTTCTTTTGCCTGACTGGGCTGGAAAACTGTGCTTTGATGGTTACATGTAATTATATCTCCTATGACAAAATAAAGGAGTAAAATGGTAATTCAAACATTGTGAGTAATTTAAAAAAAAAAGGTTTAAACAGGGCACTTTACTGACTTCAGTCTCCAGTTGTTGAACCTTTGTCACATTAGATGGTTTGGTCAACTTATGGGTTCCTTCTCAGAGACAAAATTAAGTCAGAAAGATGAGGCAGGACTCAAGGAATCAAGCTGTCTACACTTTGTACAGTGCAATAAGATTTCAAACAGGTTGACTTGTGACACAGATCTCTCCCTGGAGTTATCATCACATCCACCCAGGCCATAGCACTCATTCCAATGGAGATGAGAAGGAAATTCCTCCAGCAACTGTCATCTGAGGTGGGGGGGGGGGTGGGCAACTCAGGCATAATCAAACCAGACTTCTTAATGGCTCCACTCCACAGCTGGAGGTCTGTTAGCAAAACTTAATGAGACCTTTTGTGCCAGGGACTCCTGTCTCAAAGGGCAGAATGAATATGAGGTAGTTATTTTTATGTGACTTTTTCCCCTGGTCTTAAAATAATGATTTCTGAGATCCTTCCTTCTGATTTGGGAGAAAATTATGCTAACCACCAATTGGTGTCATGAAAACTTGCTCTTCAGCTACCAGCTCCAGGATGTTGCTTCTACACCCAGAAAAGTCAACCAAACCCCAGGGATTCAGTCTAGGGTATTCTCTCTTCTCCTTTCTCATTTCCAGTCAGATCCCCAGTCCTGAGAATTCTATTCCTCTAACATCTCCAAAATCCAATTTCTCTGCTCTATCTTCACTGTCATTTTTTCCATTAAACTTTCATAACTACCCACTTGGATTACTGAAATGTTTTTCTTCCTTTTATTTTCTATGTCATAGTTTAAATTGCAGCAAATCCTGGTGGCTCAGTCAGTTGAGCAACTGACTCTTAATTTTGGCTCAGGTCATGATCCCAGGGTCCTGGGATCCAGTCCCGTGTCACACTCTGCACTGAGCATGGAGTCTGCTTGAGATTCTCTCTGTCTCCCTCTGCCCCTCCCATATATAATATATATATATTACATAATATATATTATATATATATTTTAAAATTACATATATATGTAAATAAATAAAATAAATTGTAACAAATGATATGCCTAAAATGTACCCTTTTGATGTTACTCTCTTTCCTAAATATATTAATTTTCTTTCCATTGTAGAAAAAATAAAATCTAAGTTCCCCACTGAATATTAGGTGAGAGTATTTAAAGACCTGGTTCTTGCCCACACCTCCATATTTACCCACCACCATTCCCTTAGGGATCCTGTATCCAAATACTTCAAACTACTGAGCTCAGGACACTTTCCATCCTCCTCTTGTTTTAGTACATATTTTTTTGTTCTTTACTTGTAGCACCTCCTTTTCATTGTTTTACTTTCCACCTTATTCATCTTTCAAATGCAAAACAGCCATCATCTCCTGCGGAAAACCAAACTTTAACATCACTTGATTAGTGATGTGCCCACCCAATTCATCCTGCAGTACATTACCAATATCAGATTGAACTGTCCTTTTCTTTGTGTTTCATATTTGTATCCTCACTATCCTAAGACCACGTGTGGCATGTGCTAGATATTCAGTAAATACTTGCTGGTTGAATAAGAAAAACTTGAAAAGGCCAAATGACTAAATAAATGAATAACTATTAGTTATTATTAGTATCCCCAATTACTTTCTCAAAGCCAGAGTTTTGGCACATCAGATATAGTATCACATAAATATTTACAATGAATAAAAGTTTCAAATTATAAAATGGCAGTTTGTAATAAACCTTGTTTGTGCTTTATTTACCATTCTTTCCTCTTTTCCAAAAATCACATAGTCTACAAAAGATTTATTATGCATTTATCACTGTGGCAAGTATCCTTTTGGGAGAAATAGTAGAAAAATACATTGCTCCTACCTGCAAAGACACTATAATTCATTTAAATTCCTAACTATTTTAAATGACTAGCAAGTTGATCTCTGCATATCTACATGTGACTAAAAGGCTGCCCCATATGCAAATTCTACTGAAATCTGATGCTTTTCTTCTTCTAAAGGTAACATTAAGGTCAAATCCATCAGCCTTGTTTTCAATAATCACAAGGTATTTGGAATTCTATTTTCTTCACACCCCCTGCCAAAACAAATTCACATCAAGAGGGCAGGGGGCCATGCTTAGAGATGTAAAAGATTCATATTTTCTTGTGAGAGGATACCACAAGCAGGAAGAATAGTGGCTTCAGTGAAAATATGGCTCAAGCTGATAGGCATTGATTAAATATCTTTGATTTGAGAAGAAAGAATGAGATGTTGTCAGTGTTGAAAAGCTAATTGTAAGCCTTCCAGGAATTTTCAAATTTGTCAAAGTATAAGCTGCAGTGAAGGTTTAGTATTGGTAATAGAATCCCAATTTTGATTGCGTGCCTGCATTAGAAACACCAACAAAGCTTTGTTATTAAAAATTAAATATTAGAGATGAGTTTCGAGAGATTCTTATTTATGAGTCTGAAGGACAAGATTAATATGGGTTTTGCATCAACTGGAGGAGTTGTGAAGGCAACAAACCTATATCAGGCCCAGTAAAACAGACTGCCAAATACGAAGGCAAAGGCAAAAGAATAAGGACAGCACCATTGCCCCACTGCCCCTAATCCACAAACACCCTCTCCTTCTCTCTCACACTCTGTCCCTGACCTGCATGCCCAGGAGAGCACAATACAGCCTTAACCAGCCTCAAGAACATCACTGGGGCAACATCTGGTTTCCTCAGGCTTTGATGCAAATGAGTTGGTGATAAATTTCCTTAATGGAGTGACTTCAGAACAGAAAAATAAGATAGAGCTGTTTGGTTATTTTAATCTGAGATGTTAAGAAATGGAGGGTTGTATCAATGGACAAGCTTTGCCTCCCTAACCTACTTCTATCCTTCTCACATCTCATGTTCTTGGTCTTCAGTCACTGAAGTCTGACTCAGAATCACTTGGCAATGTCAATACCAATCCAGGAAACAGGAATTCAATCCCAAATCAAGCCTCTTACAATAAAACCTCTTAGACTCAGCTTTCTTATCAAAAGAATATTAATAGTGTTTACTTCACAGTGTTATTGTAAATATTAGCTCTGATAAAATAGGAAAACTGCTTACCATAGTGTCATAGACAATATTCAATAAATTCTACTTGTTATTATCTTCTAAACATTAAACTACTAAAGAATATAAATAAGAATAAGGGGCAAAAAGTCATCATAGAAGGACAGCTTCCAAAGAAATATTTTCCTAACTTGAGTGACAGGATTTGAAAATCCAAAGAGAAGATTACTGTGTCAAAAGAAATAAAGGAGAATCATAGTGGCAAGAGTTGATTTTACTATTCAAGCTCTAAGTCGAGACGTTTGTTTGAATCTTTTTGTTTTTATTAAAAGCAGGTCAGACAGAGAAAGACAAATATACAATTTCACCTCTATGTGGAATCTAAAAAACAAAACAAATGAACACACAAACAAAACAGAAACAGACTCATAAACACAGAGAACAAAATGGTGGTTGCTAGAGGGGAGAGGGCTGGGAGGATGGGCAAAATATGTGAAGGGGGTTAAGAGGTACAGACTTCCAGTTATAAAATAAATAAGTCATGAGGATAAAAAGTACACTACAGGGAACATAGTCAATAATATTATAATAACATTGTATGGTGACAGATGGTAGCTACACTTATGGTGAACACTGCATAATGTATACAATTGTCAAATTACTATGTTGTATGCATGAAACTAATATAACATTGTATGTCAGGTGTACTGCCATACAAAAGAGAAAAATAAACAAAGGAAAGACTTAGTCAAGCTAACTCATATAAAAGCAAGTGGATGGTACTATAAAAATATGAGTGATCTCACAGGAATTTAAGGCAGGGATCAAAGGACAACCAGACTTTTTCATGAGAAAAGGAGATTGAAGAAAGACACAAAATCTTTCTGTCTTCTCCCTTCCCCTGCCCCACTGGTCAACCTCCTTTCCTTACTCCACTGGCTTAATTACCCATGTACTTTACTGTCTTATGCATATCCCATCCAGCCAACCACACTCTGATCTCTAACCAGCCTTTTTCTATGTGACGATGTGCCTGCTTCTGGTCTTACCTGCTGTCTTAATTCCTCACATAATCAAGTCTAAATTTATGAGAAAATAAAATTAATTAATTAATTAATAGGAAAATAATCAGATTGGTTTAAGATCAGCTCATTTTTCAACCCACATCACACCTGTAAGAGGCTGCTAACTAGGAGGTCATCATATGAAACTTCAGCCATATTCTTTTTTGGAGTTTCTAGTAAAGCATGGATGTATCCCAAGGACAAGAGTATGGACTCTGGAGCCAAATGCTCTGGGATCAGATCCTGGCTCAGCATTTGTGAGTTGTGTGACCTATGTTGAGTCACAGAACCTCTCTGTTCCTTCATCTGTTCACAGGGTAGTTTTAAGGATCCAAATGAGTAATACGGAGCAAATGTTTATGAGTGCTTGACACACATAGGCAAGTGTTAGACATTGTCTTTTTTATCAGATATTGATATCATGAAGCATTCATTTTAAATTGAATTCCCATTATTTGCTTTACATGTTGCCCCAGCCACTTTCTGATGACTTTGCTTTCCCATGTACCCACACAGCAGGGATAAAATCTACTGTTCAGAGGCTAGAAGGAATGGTATAATTAAAAGAAAGTTTTCTGTTATCATTATGTAGCACAGTGCACTCCTGGTGTAATATACAAGACTCTAATGAAGTTGGTTCAAGTGAGTCTGCATCTCTGGGCCTGCTCATCTAGGGGACACTGTGTCTGAAGAGTAATTATGCAAGGTAGGATCTCAGCTTTTAAATTGCAGCACATCCCCATGCAAATCCAAATGTGGTGTATATACTGGCCCCAGGTGAATATTCCTCCAGTGAAATTTTATCTTACTTGTATTGTTTTTTACATAAAACCTTTGTTTTCATGACTTAAGGTCAATTACTCCACCTATAACACCATAAACAAACTCTCTCAGATTGAAATATCAATTTCCAAATGACACTACTTTTTTTTGTTTTGTTTTTCCAAATATTTTTACAGATCACCGGAATTCCACAACTTCTAGCTGCTCTAACTCAGCTCTATGGCCAAATCTTTATCACTATTTCACCTCCTCTCTTCTTTACTTTATTCTTTGTTACATCATATTTTATTACATTAACTACACATGTATAGTACTTTAGTCCAATTTCTTTCCATTTGATGAAATTTGGAGGAGCATCTCTGAGTCAGATTCCTAAGTCCCTAAATCACTGGCCATTTCATGGATGGGTTGATTCCCCACTCCATCTCCTGAAACTCCTTTTCACCATTAACTGTATATAAGGGTAAGGTTTGGTTGAAGCAAAATTTGCCCACTGCTGCAGTGTCAATGCTAGGACAATTGTCATGGATCTTAGTGGCACTGTATCTGAGGAGGTATGACTGGATGAGCATCCTATAACCAGATTAATTCCTTTGATTTCCTTACAGTTTCCAAAATATATGGGTGTTTAGTAAATTCTTGTTTATTTGACCCATTGAAAATTTATCACAGAAATAGCATGGCTACAGAAAGTTTTAGGTGAAGGAATAAAACCACTTGGGAAATGATGACCCAGACTGTGGCCAGTGCCCTGCTCCAGATCAGCAGGAAATAAACTCATTACATGTTTGTGGATGCTTTGCTAGTGGTTTTCGTGTCACAGAGTCTCACCAAAGAGAATAAGGATAAAGAAAATGACTGGCATTTGGGCCAATAAATAAAATTCCTTCAATCTTTTATTTCCAGGATAATGCCAGCTGGTTGATTTCTTGAGCTTAAAATGGAAACTTTTAAAATGTTTATTTTTGGGAAGCCTGGGTGACTCAGTTGGTTAAATGTCCAACTTCAGCTCAGGTCATGATCTTGTGGTCTGTGAGTGGGAACCCCATGTCAGGCTCTGTGTTGACAGCTCAGAGCCTGGAACATGCTTCAGATTCTGTGTCTCCCTCTCTGCCCCTCCCGAACTCATGTTCTGTCTCTCTCTGTCCCTCAAAAATGAATAAAATGTTTAAAAAAAATTATTGTTTATTTTAATCAAAAGAAAGGCCACATTTGGCTACCAAACAGTCCAAAATTTAACTGCATAGAGCCTATAATCACGAAAGGCAACTGATGAAATGGACAACTCAATGGGAAATGAGAAATTTGACAGAAACTGAGCTGTATCTTGCATACTCACTTGTCTTGCAACTTTAAGCAACTCTCCTAGCCTTCCTGTGTTTTTTCACATCATTTGCAAATGAGTTAAAAAAAATTCTGCTTCTATATGTCTTGGGTTCATTTTTATAATACAGAAGGATGATAGAAACAAATGAATTGAATGTTATTCTTAATATATCCAAAACATCTCACTGAATGACTTTGAAACCATTTTTCCATTTCCATCCCGACATATTATCATAGTCTGTGGACCCACTCTTCTTCCAGCCTGAACTTGTATTATCTACTAACAATGAACCTGCATACTTACCCTGAGTCTCCACCTACACACACACACACACACACACACACACACCACATTTATACTAGGATGCTAACGTATTCATGAAAGCCCTCTGAGAGTTTTTAAGGGAACTTTTTTACTTAATATAAAAGAAGTATTGGGGCGCCTGGGTGGCTCGGTCGGTTAAGCGTCCGACTTCGGCTCAGGTCATGATCTCGCAGTCCGTGAGTTCGAGCCCCGCGTTGGGCTCTGTGCTGACAGCTCAGAGCCTGGAGCCTGTTTTGGATTCTGTGTCTCCCTCTCTCTGACCCTCCCCCGTTCATGCTCTGTCTCTCTCTGTCTCAAAAATAAATAAACGTTAAAAAAAATTTAAAAAAAGAAGTAATTGAAGGGCATTTCTTATACCTAGGATTTCTTATGCCTAGGAGAAAGCATTTTTCACCTTGCAGGTATTCAGTGGGAAAATACTAAAGTCTATTATTATTAAAACCTAGATTTAAATAATGAAATTAAATCTATTCCAAAAGGAATAGACTGGTAATTTCTGTGGTGCATGGAAAGAAAAGAAACATTATTGAGGAAACACCTCATACTTGACATTTCTTACCTCATTTAATCTCTACTACAACCTTGTAAAATGAGGGTATTCACACCTATAATACAGATAAAAATGGCTAGACTCCAAGAGATAACTGGTAAGAGGATAAATCAATTCCAAACCCAGATATGGGTGATATCTCCCAGTCTTTGTTTGCAGCATCATTCACATCCAGCAAAGGTGGGCATGTATTCAGCACACTCTAGGAGGATTTGTAGTTGATGTAAGGAGTTGGATTGAAATTATTTCTAAAACCATGATTTCCAAATCTGACTGTCATTGGTGATACATAGAGAATGTCTTAAAAACAGAGATGCCTCCAGCCCATGCCTGGTGTTTGTGATGCAATAAATCTAGGAGATTACTTAGAAATTTGTATCTTTAGAGTTCTGATGCAAAACCAAGTTTTCAAACTATTGTTCTTAGCAAATTCCAATACAATAACTTCGGCCATCAAACATTGTTTTGTGGGGGGCAGTGGTAACTAATCTGAAATAAGTTCTGTTTAATAAATATGTGTAGCTGATTATAGCAACCTGCCAATGAGACAAAAGTCATTCATCTTATTCCAATGTGTTTCATTTGGTATGTTCTTTCCAAAGACTCAGACTCCCAACTTGAGACAACTATCTTGTAAATGCTGTGGCTTTAAGAGAAGATCTAAGAAAAGGTACAAATAACCCATTATAGAGATTATAATGCTAAGTGCAATAAGTTAGAGAAAGACATATGATTTCACTTATATGTGAAATCTAAGCAACAAAACAAATAAGCAGAAGGGACGAGAGAGAGAGAGAGGCAAACCAAGAAACAGATGCTTAATTATAGAGAACAAAGTGATGGTTCCCAGAGGGGAATGTTGGGGGGGGGGAAATGGGCTAAAAAGGTAATGGGGATCAAGGAAGGCACTTGTTGTGATGAGCACCTGGTGTTGTATATAAGTATTAAATCACTATATTATACACCTGAAACTAATATTACACTATATATTAACTAATGAACTAAAATAAAATCTTAAAAAGTCAAAAAAATGAAAACAGGAAACTCCTCACTTAAGAAGAAACAACCAACATCTCGGGCAGAGTACTCTGATTTAACTGATGTTGTCTTGCTCATCTCTGAGAAACTACCACAGTCATAAATAAAGGAGCTTCAAGAGGAGACCACTGGTGTTGCCTCATTTTTATTTGACATCTCATAACATAATCTGCACACTCTGTGCTTTGAATTAGTGCTACAGGTCCCCTTCAGTTGTGGAAGAAGGCCAAAGATGGATAGAAGGCAAGTATGTTAGAGATTTCCTGAAGTAGACACCTTTAAACAGAAGGAAACCATTTCATATCCAGAGAGCTGGGGATAGGGTCACACTCAAATCATCATGCCCAGCTGCATTCACTTAACTCTTTGACTATTAGTTCTCCACATTGTCTCATACATATCTAAGAGAGCAGCTCCAGAATATCATCTATATTACCCCTGCATTCCTCTTTCTTAGGCTTCCCTGTCCTCCTTCTCCCCCCTCAGGAGCTTTCTCATTGCTCCCTTTACATCTTTGTTCCTCAGAGTATAGATAAGGGGGTTGACACTGGGAGTGACAATGGTGTAGAAGAGGGTGAGGAACTTGCCTTGGTCTTGGGAGTAGCTATTGGCTGGCTGCAGGTACATGTAGATGATGGTTCCATAGAAAAGAGAGACCACCATTAAGTGAGAAGAGCAGGTGTTGAAAGCTTTCTTGCACCCTGCTACTGATTTGATCCTAAGCACAGTGGTAGAAATCATGCCATAGGAGATAAGGATAAGGGAGAGGGGCACCAGGAGAAGGGCAACACCCAGGACAAAGGCAAATGTTTCCACCAACATGGTGTCTTCACAGGACATGGCAATAAGAGCAGGCATCTCACACAGAAAGTGGTCCACTTTGCGGCGCCCACATCGGGAGAGTTGCATTGTCTGGGGACACATGACAAAGGAATTTAGAAAGCCACAGAACCAGGACACAATCACCAATTGCAGGCAGAGATGTGGGTGCATGACCACGGTGTAGTGCAGGGGCCGGCAGACGGCCACGTAGCGGTCATAGGACATGACAGCAGGAGAACACACTCGGTTGAGCCCAACACCATGTAGATATAGAGCTGGGCCACACAGCCATGGTAGGTGATGGTCTTCTCTGGACCCCAAAGGTTCCACAGCAGCTGGGGAACAATGCTCGTTGTAAAGCAGAGGTCCAAGAAAGAAAGTTTCCCAAGAAAGAAGTACATGGGAGTGTGGAGCCTGGTGTCCATGATTGACAAGAAAATGATGGCACTATTGCCCACAAGGGCCAGGATGTAGAAGACCAAGACAAAAGCAAAGAGAATTACCTCCAGTTGAGGTCGATCAGAAAAGCCCACCAAGATGAATGCTTGTTGGTAGCTGTCATTGTCTCTTCCCATAATCTTCACCAGCTCTATGGAAACACACAAGAAAGTATTGGATAAGATAGCAAATGGAGGCTGTGCCCAGCACTCTCCAACTTCCATGTGTAGATCCATGAAGTTAGGAGACTCATTTGCCCTTTAACATTTTTTTTATCATATACTTATTGATAGCTATTGTATGCAAAGCAGTATGTCTGATTATCCTGGAGAGTAGATGGATTAACTCAGAAGTTGCCCTCCTTGGTGAATAATGTTTGCAAATAATGAGAAGGGAGAAGATAAAAGTTCTCTAAAAGATTTGTTAAAAAGCTCAGTGTTTTGCAAATTATTCCCAATTGATCAGGGAAGCCCCTATAGCAGAGTTTATATTATAGGACACAGTTGTACCTGAGAGGTTTTGTTTTGTTTTGTTTTGTTTTGGTTTGGTTTGGTTTGGTTGTTTTTCAAATAACAAATAATAATTTTACATGATGTATATTAAGCAAAATATGTTTCGAGTAGAGAAAGTAGTACATGCACAGACACATAGAACCAAACTCACAGATGATGTTCAGGAAATTCATAAATATACATGTCGGGCAATTCCTTAACAACATGTAATTTTATTGAGATTAAACACAGTAACTTTTGACATTCACTATAAGAAAGAGCTGAGATGATAGAATGGATTCTACCTCTGTTCAAGGCACATCTACTAATGTGTGTCTTAATTTCCAGTTTCTCTCTCCATACCTTGGCTTTTCCTTGTATAAGCTAGAAAGGAGGTTACAATCCTCTCAAATCCCCACCCAGACCTCGCATATGTATGGGACTGGTGGCATCAGCAATGTGCCCTGAACATTTTTAGTTTTTCATGGTTTCCACAGTTCATGCCAAGGGCTTTGACGGGGCTCAGCCTTATAGCACTAGAATCTACTTAGGCTTGTGTCAGCCGTGGTAAAGCAAATGGTAATAACCAGTAAGAAATGGCTTTATGCAACATGAAAGGAAGCAGTGGAACACTTTGAACTATGTGTATCTCTCTGTGGCTGCAGTTAGCATCTGTCTAGCTTAACAGTGAAGAAGTTATGAACACTCTCTAGCTGGGCCTGCAAGCAGGAGTTCTGTGAGTTCCAGGCATAGGACCCTCTTGTAAAAACCCATGAAGAGACAAAAAGGGGCAGAGAATTATTAGAAGCAGCCAACTGAAAACCCAAGACTGTGTGATCTCAGTAGGTCAACTAAGTACTCACAGAGAGACATTCCCACACACACTTTGCTGCTGCTGGTTGAGAAGAACAACTTGCACTTTTGTATCCATAAACCTGTCATAAGCTTTCATCCAAGTTCAAGAGATTGCATAAAGGGATCGCAGAGAGGTAAGGAGAAATTTAACACAAATTGCTTAACAACATACATCACTTAGGACCTGACTCCTCAACCAAAAATGGAAAGTTACCACATTGATTTCTTTATGATATAACTATTCTAAGTGACATTTCTCAATGTGCTATTCCTTCATTCGAAGGTAATCTGATGTTCATTGTTAAGTGAAACATCCACAAGCTCACCAAACAAATATTTCAGGTACAAATTGCCATAGTTGGTTTTTTCATGTGTTTTAGCTCATATCCTTAGTCTGAACCATAAAATTGCAAGGAATGGGGCTGAAGGAAATAGAAATTGAAAAGGAATACAGTTACTCAAATACCTGTAGTAGTTCAGTTAGCACATAATGTTACAAACATGTACTAATTTTAAAAACTTCAGCCTAAGGATCTGAAATTGGATTGATGCATTGGGCTCGATTCTCTGACTGGATCTGCACCAATCCACAAAAGAGAACCTGGAAAATGATATTCTGTGCCTACTGAATGGGACTAAAGAATGCCAAGCCGTAGAACTATTTTTTGTCTGTTTTCGAAAGACAGTACATCCTAAAAGCCACCACTCTTTCCACATTTATATTAGGTTAGATGTTTCACAGAGCTTTTCCACCTACAGTTATAGGCCATTCTCACAGCAGCCCTGCTAGATGAACAGACCCAACAATAGGATTTCGGTTTAGAGATGAGCAACCTCAATGACAGAAGGGTCCAAAAGTAGACAATGTTTGCATGACAGCTTTATATTAGAGCAAGGTCCACAATGCCAGCGCCACCCTTTAGCTCAAACTTCCATTCACTCTTCATTTGTCCTGATCCTATGTATTTAAACTTGTTTAAAGTTGGCTATTTCCTACTGCTTCTCTCAATAATCTGCACATAAAGGTTTAACAATGAAATCTATCATTACAGAGAAAAGCTGTGATCATTCTCAACATTGCCAGGGAAGCCTTGCAACACTTGATTTGTCTCTGTCCCAAATGAAACTCAACACAGAGATTTTCTGTTCAAAGCGGCTCTCATTTCATTGAAGAACTCAGAAGGATGATCTGATGTGTTTGCATTAAGGTCAGGAACTGCCTTTGGGTCGGCCCAGCTAGGAATGCAGAAGAAGTAGAACATAGTCTCTCCTAATCTGTCTGTCATATATTTACTCTTTTTAGAATTGGGTGTATTCAACCTTTTTCTGAACAGAATGCAAACTGTAGTTAATGTGAAAACTGTCATTGAGAAAACTCTTACACAGGTGCCCTAACAGATATAAATCTTAATAGAGTAATCACACATTAGAATTATATATTCACATACAAGGGACCAAAGATACAGAAATAAAACTCATTGCTACAACTAAGCTCCTATCTACTTCCTCACTCTTGTTTCTCCCAGAAAGTGGAAGACCTACTATTATGTCAACCCTCCTTACTTCAATTCCAGAGATCAACCAGGAGTTTACTCAGGGAGAAAGAAGGCAACTAACTCTGGTCCCTTTTAATTTCTGGATCTTCCAGGAGAAATTCCAACAGAAACTGATGGGGAAGTGAGCACCAAAATACAGTCTGCCCCATCGAAATGTTAATGAACGTTTAAGTAGCACAGTTTTGAAATTAACTATGGGCTAACATTCTCAGGACCAGCCTGAGGTAGCATCTCCTCTGCAACTAGAGGATAGAGTGGCATAGTGCCACATTTCAAATCAGCATATTCTATCTCATGCACATATATACGGGTACCCTAGGGTTATGGAGATGACAGATGACCCAGAGGGACAGAGGGAAGCGCACCTATTTCCAAGAGCTTTAAAGAATTTACATAAATGTCATTTTATTGGTGCATACCAAGGGCATTTAATATTCTGTCACCTTGGGAATTTGGAAAAGTCTGGGGGCCTGGGGACAGATACCAGTTTGTTTACAGAGCTAGGACTTTAGGGACTGGTGTTCTCATTCAAAGGTTGGCTCAGTCCCCCAGGTATAAAGGCAGAACTCAGGAGGAGGGCATCACGGAAAGTTCCCAAACAGGGGACTCGGGTCTTCTTGAGGGGAAAACTGATTTCTGGGTTTCATGTAAAAATAGAAGTAGAGCAATTTCTTCATTTGGCCTGGACTCACAAAGTTAAAACCATGAAATTGTAGAGAGGCAAGCATTGAGATAGTTGAATTTGCAACCTCTAGCATGGGAAAGAATGGACTAAGAGAAAATATCTAGGAAACTTCTTGGGTCTGTCATTGTCATATTGAGACACCAAGAGAAACTTCACATTCCCCCTCTACTACCCAGTGTATAGTACACCTTCTACATGGATGGTACCACATTGTGAGGCTGCTGTTCAGCCAGTCCAGCCAGGGCAAGTGAGCGAACAATGTCTATGCCTCTCCCCTGCCCATATTCACCATACAGACATCTTTCCAGGGGCCAGGCCTCCCACAGAACTCCCAAACAGAAATACATGGTAGGAATGTCAGCCTTCCATGCAATTGACAAAAACAATTTGACTGCAACATTTTATTTAGCTCTTTAAATTGGCAGTGGCACTACCTATTTCATTAGGACAGGGACATCTGAGAAGTAACAAAAAATCAAATAGATCTGATTTTATTGGGTCCTATAACTGCTCACTCCGTATTGATTAGAACATACAATCTTGCATACAGCTTAGAAAAGATGAACTTAGAATACTATGTATAAAGGAATTAACTTCTGGGTATGTTTTGACTTACTCAAGGCCACATTCCTAGTGGATAGTGGCTGCCCAAACTACAATCAGCTCTCTCAGACCTTTCTAACTCACACTGTATTCGATCAAATAGCATGCAACTGGTACTCACTGAGGTGGAAGATAATTAATAATTAGATTCGAATCAAGACTTTTCCAGCTGCAAGTTACAAATTTAAGCCCTATTTTCAAAGAATAAAACCGTGTTTGCTGAATACAATCCTGTCTTTTCATGGACTTCGGGAATACATAGTCTTATCTAAAACTGGAGATAATTTTTGCATTCGAACCTTAGTATGACACCTTTTTCCTTCTACAGTAACGGAGTTTGGAGTTTCTTCTTTGATTTTGCATTTCCCTTTATTAGAAGGGTAAGGTCCATCACAATAAAGTCTGTGACAGAAAAGGGATGTAAACTGATGCTCATATACCTAATTATCTGACACCTAAACTATCTTTTCATATTTCAGGTATTATCTGAATCTTTTAAATATACAATTAAGCACCCTGAAAATGGTAATAAGTTTTTATTCTTTACTCAGATAACAAATATTGCTAAAATTCTTCATTGTGCTAAAATTTCAGTTGGATTTGTGAATTTGTGTGTACTAAGCATAGCTATATATTTTTATATTTTTTTCCTAGAACTCTTGGCATGTATTATTTCTTAGTATCTGCTTATAAACACATTGAGATTCACATAAAATAGCTTAACTTTGGGTATCAACAATTTTGATAGAGTATTATAATTGTTAACAAGTCTTCTGAATTCCTGTGAAGTCTGCATCTTGGTGTTTGGATACATGTATTTGCAACTGTTTCTATTTGTTTCAGTTTAGGTATGTATGTGATATCTTGGCAATTAAGTACTTAGGATTCCCATTTAGAATGTAAAATTCTTAAAGCCACAATCCTATACATATTTAGAACTTATAGAAATTTTAGAAATTATTTGGTCCTTGAACAGTAATAGCAATAATGAAAAAATCAGTCGGAGACTTGACTAATACCTGGCCCTTACGTTTGGCCCTTTCTTTGTAGGGAGACACAAAACATGGGCAAGTACCCATCATTTCCAGGCCAACAGTTCTCAAAGTATAATCCTAGACCCAGCATCATCAGCATCACCTGGGAATTTGTTAAAATGCCAAATTCTTTTTTTTTCTATTACATGTGCCTTCACTTTTTCCAGCTTTATTGAGACATAACTGATATATAAGATTGTATAAGTTGAAGGTGTACAACGTGATGATTTGACATATGTGTGGACTGTTAAATGATAACCACAATGGGGTTGACTAGTACTTTCATCATGTCATATAATTAACTTTTGTGCATTTGTTTGGTAAGAACATTTAAGTCCTACTCTCTTAGCATCTTTAAAGTATAATACAGTTTTGTTAACTATACTCACCATGCTCTATATTAGAATCCCCAGAACTTACTCATCTTTTAACTGAAAGTTTGTACTTCTTGGCCAATATCTCTCCCTGGCCCCCCATTGCCCCCCCCCCCCCGGCCCCTTGCTTTTTCTATGCCTTTGTTTCTATGAGTATGGATTGGGGGGGGGTGGTCATTGTTTTTTAGAATCCACATATAAGTGAGATCATACATTGTATTTCTCTGCCTGATTTATTTCAAGTAGCGTAATGTTCTCAAGGTCCATCCATGTTGTCACAATGTCAGGATTTCCTTCTTTTTAATGGCTGAATAATAAACCATTGTGTATTTATTATTATTATGTTGTATTTTTGTATATTGTATATTTATATATTGTGTTCCAAATTTATGCCATTCATCCACTGATGGACACTTTGGTTGTTTCCATGTCTTGACTACTGTGAATAATGCTGAAATAAACAGGAACATGCAGGTATCTCTTTGAGCTAGTAGTTTCATTTCCTTCAGATATATATATATGGGTTTAATGGATCATATGACAGTTCTATTTTTAAAAAATTGTAGGAGCACCTGAGTGGCTCAGTCAGTTAAGCATCCGACTTCATCTCAGGTCATGATCTCACAGTTTGTGGGTTCAAGCCCTGTGTCAAGTTTTGTGCTGACAGCTCAGAGCATGGAGCCTGCTTCGGATTCTATGTCTCCTTCTTTCTGCCTCTCTCCCACTCATACTCTGCCTGTCTCAAAAATAAATAAATGTTAATAAAAAGGAATTTTAAAAAACCATATACTATTTTCCATAGGAACTGATCAATTTCCATTCCCTCCTACAGTGCATAAACATTGCCTTTTCTCCACATCCTCACCAACACTTGTTATCTCTTGTCTCTGTGATTAGACCCATTCTGACAGGTATGGGGTGATATCTCATTGTGGTTTTGATTTGCATTTCCTAGATGATTAGTGATGATGAGCACATTTCAACATACCTGTTGGCCATTTGAATGTCTTCTTGTGAAAAATGTCTATGCAGACTGTAGCCCATATTTTAATCAGATTGTGTGTGTGTGTGTGTGTGTGTGTGTGTCATTCTTTTTTTTGGGGGGGGGTTGTTTTTGCTATTCAGTTGTATTAATCCCTTATATATTTTGGATGTTAACCCCTTGTCAGATATATGATTTGCAAATATCTTTCTCATTCTGTAGATTGCCCTTTCATTTTGTTGATTTTTTTCTGTTATTGTGAAGAAGCTTTTTGGTTTGGTGGAGTCCCACTTGTTGATTTTGCCTTTGTTGCTTATACTTTCAGTGACAATCTGAAAACGTTGTCAAGACCAATATCAAGGAACTTTTTCCCTGTTTTCTCATAGAAGTTTTATAGTGTCAAGTTGTACACTTTATGTCTTTAATCCATTTCAAGTTAGTTTTCCTAAATGGTGTAAATTAGGGATCCAATTTTATTCTTTTGCAAATAATTATCCAATTTTCCTGACACCATTTATTGAAGAAACAATTTTTTGCCCCCACTAAATATTCTCTGCTTCCTTGTCAACTATTTGTTGATTGTATATGCAAACATTTATTTCTGGGCTCTTGATTCTCTTCCATTGGACTGTATGTCTATTTTTTTAATTTTTTAATGTTTATTCATTTTTGAGAGAGAGAAAGTGACAGAGCACAAGCGGGGAAGGGGCAGAGAGAGAAGGAGACACAGAATCCAAAGCAGGCTCCAGACTCCGAGCTGTTAGCATGGAGCCCGATGTGGGGTTCAAACTCACAAACAGTGAGATCATGACCTGAACTGAAGTCAGACATCCAACCGACTGAGCCACCCAGGAACCCCGTATGTCTATTTTTCTTTAACAGTGCCATACCATTTTGATTACTATAGCTTTGTAATATAGTTTAAAACCAGGAAGTGTGTTGCTTCCAGCTTTCTTCCTCTTCCTTAAGATTCCTTTAGTTATTCATGGTCTTTTGTGCTCCAATATAAATTTTAGGATTGTTTGTTTTGTGTGAAATTCCATTGGAATTTTAATAGGGATTGCATGGAATCTGTAGATGGTTTGGGGTAGTATGAAAATTTTAACAATACTAATTCTTCCAATCCATGAACCATGAAAGATACCATGGGGTACCTTTCCATTGTATCTTCTTCAATTGTACCCAATGGGGTACCTTTCCATTGTATCTTCTTCAATTTTTTTTATAAAAGCCTTTTGGTTTCGATATACAAATCATTCACTTTCTTGGTTACATTTACTCTTCAGAATTTTATTGTTGTTAATGCTATTTTATTTATTTTTAAGACATTTTATTGTTAGTATATAGAAATGCAACTGATTTCTGTGTGTTGATTTTGTATCCTACAACTTCATGATAAAATTCCAAATTCTTGAGCTGTATTTCAAAGTTGCTAAATGAGAAATTGTGGGTGGGTCCCAACCATCTGTTTTAATAGAGCCTCCAGGTGATGCCTATGCATGCCAAGTTTGAGAACCACTGCTGTATGCTTACATCTCTTTATATTTAAAGTTCCCTTTAAAGAAACTTATAATGTTTGAGTAATAATCTAAAGATATTAAACAAAGATATATATTGGATCAATTAAACAGTTTGTATTGGAAAATTTTATTATCCATGTGAAATTTTTATGTGGTTTAAAGTAGAGAGTGTTTTTTAATCAACAATAAGTTCAAAGCTTTCTAAGCATATTTCAGGAGAATTTTAATGATATCAATTAATATAGTGAGCTATAAATGCTTCTACTTACTTTTTTTTGAGATGTCCCTGAAGATAGTAAGACTTTGAAACAACTAACAAAGAGAATAATCTACATTACCTCATGCCTATACCTGGAAAACCTGGTTAGTTGAGAGGGAAGGCAATCAGGAGAAGGTAATAGGAGCCACCTTGCTCAGGATGGAATATCTTTAAGAGAGAGAAGAATATTGTGAAACACCTAAATTAACCAACATTTTTTGGTGTTTTGCTGTAAAACCTTAGAATAAGACCAACTGGGGCTTCAATTCCAACTTTGCTTCTTAATAGCTTTATAATTTTGATGAATTGTCTAACCTCCTTAAGCTTCCATTTTTCATCAGTAAAATGGAAACATGAATAATGTTTACTTCAAATGATTTTCATGATGATGCAATGAAAAAACAATTAAATGTAAAATGTTTCTCACAATGCTGATACATAGTGAAAACTCCATAGACAGTAGTTATAAATCACTGCTAAATCAGTCTGTGCTTTGGTCTGGGAACATCTTCAGAACCAAAAAGGTGATAAAAGTGGACCAAGCCATGTATTTTCTCGCACAGTTCTTAGTGGGGAAAACGAGTTCAAAGCTGCACTTTGAAGAAGACGTTCAAGATGGTACCTAGAAAAAAGAATGGAATATTATTTTCTTTGATGACTCATGAGTAGATCATTAACATTGATTTTGTGGAATTATTGGCAATCATAGTCTTTTTCATCTTTTTTGCCTCTGTAATACCATTCTGATTCAATCCACCCCACAAATCTACTTCCCATTCCTCCTTTTCTTTTCATTTGCTCTTCATAGGTTCTCTTGGGAGAGTGGGTAAAGAAATAGAGGTAACATGTATTTGAAAGTCTATATTTACCATTTTCATAAGAATGTATCATACATAAAGAAATATGCTTACATCAAAAAGTGGACATACCCATGAAGCCACCAAAAGGAAGAAAGAACGAAAAAGAAAGTAAGGAAGAGGAAAGAAAGAAAGAAAGAAGAAAGAAGAAAGAAAGAGAAAGAAAGAAAGAAAGAAAGAGAGAGAGAGAAAGAAAGAAAGAAAGAACAATCAACACAACTAAAAGGCAACTGACAGAATGGGAAAAAATATTTGCAAATGACATATCAGACAAAGGGCTAGTATCCAAAACCTATAAAGAACCCTCCGAAATCCACACCTGAAAAACAAATAATCCAGCGAAGAAATGGGAAGAAAACATGAATACACACTTCTATAAAGAAGACATCCATATAGCCAACAGGCACATGAAAAGATTTTCAACATCACTCCTCATCAGGGGCATGCAAATCAAAACCACACTGAGATATCACCTCACGCTGGTCAGAGTAAGTTATAAGTTACCCAGTCTGTGGTATTTTGTTATATCAGACCGAATGGACTAAGACATACAGTATGCCAAAACTTATAAGATATAGCAAAAGCAGTCATAAGGGGCAAATTTATGGCAATAAACACCTATATTTAAAAATAAGAAAGATCTCAAAGCTAAAAGTATTAGGAAAAGAAGAACTAAATCCAAAGTTACCAGAAAGGAGAAAATAATAAATATTATAGCAGGAAAAGTCAAAGAGCGAATAAAAACAATATATTCACTAGGAAAAAAGCAGAAAACTCAAATAAATAAAATCAGAAATGAAAGAGGATACGTTATAATGGTAAGCTTAGAAATTAAAAAAAAAAAGATTATAATAGACAATTGTGAACAATTATAAGCTTCAAAATAGATGACCTAGAAGAAAATAATAAATCCTTAAAAGCATATAATCTACAAAGACTGGATCCAGAAGAAATAGAAAACCTCAATAGATCAATAATGAAGGAGATTGAATCAGTAATAGAAAACCTCCCAAGAAAGGAAATCCCAGGACCTAATGGTTTCCCAAGTGAATACTGCCAAACATTCACAAGAGAATTTGTACCAGTTTTTTTTAAACACTTCCCAAAAATAGAATAGAGAACACTTCCAAACTTATTTTGTGAGGCCAGAATCATCCTGATATCAAAATAAGGCACTCAAATGGCAAACAGGCACAAAAAAAATGTTAAACGTCACTAAACATCAAAATACAAATCAAAACCACAATGAGATATCGCCTCACAACTGTTCAGATAGCTATTATAAAAATTACAAGGGATAACAAATAGAGAATCCTTGTACAGTTGGTGGGACTATAACTTGATAATCTTTATGGAAAACACTAAAATCTTCTAAAAAATGGAGTCAATATAGAGAAGAAACTGAGGGTTATTGGAGGGGAGGTAGGTGGGAGATGGGTATTAAGGAGCACAGTCATGATGAGCACTGGGTGTTGTATGGAAGTGTTGAATCACTAAGTTGTACACCTGAAACTAATATTACACTGTATGTTAACTAACTTGAATTTAAATAAAAGCAGTATGAATCTTCCTCAAAAAAAAAAAAAAACTAAAAATATAACTACCACGTAATTCATCAATTCAACCTTTGAGTACATATCCAAAGAAAATAAGATCATTACCTTGAAGAAATATTTTCAGTCCTATGCTAATTGCAGGATTGTTCACAGTAACCAAGATATGGAAACAATCTAATGAATAAATGAAGGAAGAAAATGTGATATACATGTACAATAGAATATCATTCAGCCTTAAGATAAAAAGAAATCCTACCACTTGTAACAACATGGATGAACCTAAAGGATGTTATGTTATGCTAAGTGAAATAATCCAGACATAGTAAAACAAATATTGCATGATCTCACTTATATGTGGAATCAAAAATAGTAAAACTTATAGAGGCAGAGAATAGAATGGTGATTAACAGGAGCAGGGGGAGGCATAAATAGTGAAATGTTGGTCAAAAGGTACAAACCTTCAGTTATAAGATGAGTAAGCTCAGGAAATCAAATATTCAGCATTCAGACTATAATTAACAATATTATCTTGTAGAATCATGGTGGTATAAGATGTCTTTGTTTTGTTCCCCATTAATATCAAAATTTTGGTAATTATGAACAAAAATGACCCTGTGGGACCTGTGAGATCTAACACCATAGGCCAGGGGACTCGGTGGGAGTCTCACCCCAGTGCATTAGATAATAGGCAGACAGATCTCAGCATGGGCTGTGTAACTGGTAGGAGCCTATGAACCAATCTGAGGCACCTTCAGCCACATCTTCTGGAAAATGCTGAATTGGACAGATACACATGGTTGAGCGAGCCTTTGTAGAATTCCAGGTTTCTAGAGAAGTTCCAGTACTCCAGTGGAGCAAAAAACATGTGAACTTGAATGCATTCAGGTTGGTAAGACGAACTTTGTGAGTATTACCCCCTACCACCACCACCTTGGCAGTATAAAGAAAGAGGAAGCTAAGGAGCTCTCCCACAAGGGAAAAGGGAGAACAGTAAGTGCCCACTTCACCAGCTGTGTGAACAATGCAAAAGAAAGTCATTTTTCCCCATAGTACCCAGAGTGTTAACATAAGAACTGGGAGGAGACAGATCAGGACAATAGCAGATAAGAATACCAGAGGGCATAAAGGCAATCTGGTTTCCACTGACTGGAGGATCCCAAGGATTCTTCCCAACTAGTCAAAGGTACACCCAATGCCCCAAGTGTCAAACCCACACTTCTTCCCACTCTGCAGCCAGCTGCTTGTGCCAACTTCTGAGAGTGGCAGACAGGAAGTCCAAGCAGAAAACAAGCCAGGCTGTGTGAGCAAGGGAGAAACCACAATCTTGACCTATATCACCACCTGTAGGAAAACCAGAAGGAAGGTTCTGGCAGCCAGCCTACTGCCTACTAAGACTAAGACTAAGACTAAGATTGAGAGAAGAAAACATAAGCTTACTAATCATGCCAAAAAAGTAAAGAGGAAATGTGGAGCTGGTACAAAGTCAGAGAAAATCTCAAATATAAATAGGACAAACAAAATATCTCTCTAGCTGAAGGCAGCTAGGGAAAATTAGGGGAGATGACTGCTACCTCAAATGTGAAAAGAGCAATACAAACCTCCAAAGAACATGAAGAATCAAGAAAATATAATATCGCCAAAAGTTCATAATAATAATGCAATAACTAAACAGAAAAAGTCCTTCTGGGTGCCTGGTTGGCTCAGTCAGAAGAGCATGTGACTCTTGATCTTGAGATCATGAGTTCAAGTCTCACATTGGACGGAGAGATTACTTAAGATAAATAAATAAATAAATAAATAAATCCTGATATTTAACCAATAAAGAATTCAAAGTAGTTCTTCAGAGGAAATTCAGTGAGCCACAAGAAAACACATATATTTAACAAAATCAGGAAAACAATATGCAAACCAAAAGAGAAATATGACAAAAAGGTAGAAATCAATAAAAAAAAAAGAACTAAACAAATTCTGGAGCTAAAGTATTCAGTGAATAAAATGAAGACTACAATGGAAAACATCAACAACAGAAACTATCAAGAATAAGACAGATCAGTGAGTTAGAGGATGGAAACTTTGAAATAACCCAGTCAGAGAATGAGGGGAAAAAATGAAAAAGAGCAAAGCATCTTGGTAATCTATGAGATACCATCAAAAGAACCAATTCCAGAGTCATTAGAATTCCAGAAGGAGTGGGAGAAGGGAACAAAAAGTTTATTGAAAGAAATAATGGCTACAAGCTTCCCAAACCTGGAGAGAAAACTGGACATATGAGCTTATGAAATTATAGACCACCTAATTATTTCATATCCAAACAATCTTCTCATCTTCTCCAAGACACATTATAATCAAACTGTCAAAAAATCAAAGACAAGAAGAGAACCCTAAAGCAAGCATTGACCTACCATCAGCTTTCTCAGCAGAAATCTTACAAGGCAGGAGAGAGTGGGACAATGTATTCAAAGTGATGAAGAAAACAAAATCTAGTATAAAATACTCTGACAAAGTTATCTTTCAGAAATGAAGAAACAATAAAAGCATTCCCAGAAAACAACAGTTGAGAGAGTTCATCACTGTTTGACTTTCTCTATAAGAAATGCTGAAAGGAATTCTTCAAGCTAAAATGAAAAGAAGCTATTTAGTAACATGAAAACATACCAAAAAAAGAAAACAAAAAAAGAAACAAACAAAAAACATATAACACACTGGTAAAGGTAAATAAATTAAGAAAACTTTAATTCTGTAATATGATGATATGTTAATAAGTTAACTATATTATAAAGGTTAGAGGAAAAGAGCACAAAAAATAACTATAGATACTATATTTTCTTAACAAATACACAGAATAAAAAAGAGTTAAACTGAGCCACTAAAAACATAACATAGGAGAGACATCTAGAGTTTTAGTTAAAAAAAATCAAAGTAGCTATCAGTGTACTATGGATTGTTATATCATTAGAATATTTTATGTAAGGCACACGGTAACCAAAAAGGAAAAACCTAGAGTCAATTCAAAAATATAAAGACAGGAAATTACAGTCTACCACAATAAAAGGTCATCAATCTACAATAGTCAGCAGTATGGGGGGGGGGGGGGGGGGGGAGTAGGACTTACAAAATGGCCAGAAAGCAATTAAGAAGATGGAATTAGTAGGTTCTTACATATCAATAATACTATAAATGTAAACGGATTGAATTCTCCAATCAAAAGTCACAGAGTGGCTGAATGGATTTTAAAAAGAGTCAAATATATGCTGCCTCTAAGACAGTCACTTAAGATTTAGGTCCACACATTAAACAGATCAACCCAAACTGAGAGTTGGTTCTTTGAGAGAATTAACAAAATTGATAAACCCATAGCCAAACTTATCAAGAAGGAAAAAGAAAGGACACAAAGATATAAAATCACGCATGACAGAGGAGAGATTACAACTAACACCACAGAAATACAAACAATTATAAAAGAATATTATTAAAAATTATATGTCAACAAATTGGGCAATATGGAAAAAATGGAAAAATTCCTAGAAACTCAGACACAACCAACACTGAAACAGGAAGAAGTAGAAAATTTGAACAGACCCATAATCAGAAAAGAAATTGAATCGATTATCAAAAATCTCCTAAAAAACAAGAGCCTTGGACCAGATGGCTTCCCAGGGGAATTCTACTAAATAATTAAAGAAGAGTTAATATTCAGTCCTTTCAAATTGTTCCAAAAAATAGAAATAGAAGGAAAACTTCCAAACCCATTCTATGAAGCCAGCATTACCTTGATTCCAAAACCAAAGACCCCAATAAGAAGGAGAATTACAGGCCAATATCCCTGATAAACACAGATGCAAAAATTCTCAACAAGATATTAGCAAATTAAATTAAACAGTACATTAAAAGAATTATTCACCATGATCAAGTGGGATTTATTCCTGGGCTGCAGGGCTGGTTCAATATTTGCAAATCAATGTCATACACCACATTAATAAAAGATAAGAATCATATGATCTTCCCAATGCATCCAAAAAATTTGACAAAATATAGCATCCATTCTTAATAAAAACTCTCAACAAAGTAGGGATAGAAGGAACATACCTCAGCATCATAAAAGCCGTATATGTAAGGCCTGTAGCTAAAATCATCCTCAATGGGGAAAACCTGAGAGCCTTTCCCCTAAGGTCAGTAATGGACAAAAATGTCCACTCTCACCATAACTATTTAACATCGTGCTGGAAGTCTTAGCCTCAATCAGACAACAAGAGGAAATAAAAGGCATCCAAATCAGCAAGGAAGATGTCAAACTTTTACTATCTGCAGACAACATGATAGTCTATGTAGAAAATCCAAAAGACCGCACCAAAAAAAAAAAAAATGCTAGAATTAATACAAGAAATCAACAAAGTCACAGTATATAAAATCAATGTGCAGAAATCTGTTGCATTTCTATACACCAAAACAAAGGAGCAAAAAGAGAAATCACGGAATGAATCCCATTTGCAATTGCACCAAAAACAATAAGATACCTAGGAATAAACCTAATAAAGGAGGTAAAAGATCTATACTCTGAAAACTAGAAAACTTGGCAACGAAATTGAAGACAGAAAGTAATGGTAAAGCATCCCATTCTCAAGGACTGAAAGAGCAAATATTGTTAAAATGTCTATACTACCCAAAGCAATCTACACATTCAATGCAATCCCTAGCAAAATAACAACTACATTTTTCTCAGAGCTCCAACAAAAAACCCTAAAATTTCTATGGAACCACAAAAGATCCCAAATAGCCAAAGCAGTCCTGAAAAAGAAAAACAAAACTGGAGGCATCACAATTCCGGTTTTCAAGTTATATTTCAAAGCTGTAGTCATCATAACAATATGGCACAATCACAGACACATAGATGAATGGAACAGATAGAAAACCCAGAAATGGACCCACAAACATATGGTCAACTAATTTTTGACAAAGCAGGAAAGAGTATCCAATGGAAAAAGACAGTCTCTTCAACAAATGGTGCTGGGAAAACTGGATAGCAATGTGCAGAAGAATGAAACTGGACCACTTTCTTACACCATACAGAAAAGTAACTTCAAAATGGATGAAAGACCTAAATGTGAGACAGGAAATCATCAACATCCTAGAGGAGAACACAGGCAGCAACCTCTTTGACCTCAGCTACAGCAACTTCTTAGACACGATGCTGAAGGCAAGGGAAATAAAAGCAAACGTAAACTATTGGGACTTCATCAAAATAAAAAGCTTCTGCTCAGTGAAGGAAACAACAAAACTAAAAGACAACCAATGGAATTGGAGAAGATACTTGCAAATCACATACCTGAAAAAGTGTTAGTATCCAAAATCTATAAAGAACTTATCAAACTCAGCACCCAAAAAACAAATAACCCAGTTAAGATGTAACCAAAAGTCATGAATAGATACTTTTCAAAGAAGACAGACATATGACTAACAGACACATGAAAAGATGCTCAATATCACTCATCATCACGGAAATACAAATCAAAACCACAATAAGATACCACCTCACACCTGTCAAAATGGCTAAAATTAACAACACAAGAAACAACAGATGTTGGCAAGGACGCAGAAAAAGGGGAACACTTTTGAACTGCCCGTGGGAGTACAAGCTGGTGCAGCCACTACAGAAAACAGTATGGAAGATCCTCAACAAAACCAAAAATAAAACTACTTTACAATCCAGGGGCGCCTAGGTCTCAGTCGGTTAAGCCTCCAACTTTGGCTCCAGTCATGATTTCATGGTTTATGTGTTTGAACCCCGCATCGGGCTCTGTGCTGACAACTCAGAGCCTGGAGCCTGCTTCAGATTCTGTGTCTCCCTCTCTCTGCCCCTCCCCCCTCACACTCTTCTCTCTCTCCTTCAAAAATAAACAAACATCATTTTTTTTTAAAGAACTACCTTACAATCCAACAATTGCACTATTGATTGTTAACCCAAAGGATACAAAAACACAGATTTGAAGGGGCACGTGTACCCTAATGTTTATAGCATTATCAACAATAGCCAAACTATGGTGAGAGCCCAAATGACCGAAGAATGGATAAAGATGTGGTATATATACACAATGAAATCTTGCCATTTGTCATGACATGGATGGAGCTAGAGAGTATTATGCTAAGTGAAATAAATCAGTCAGAGAAAGACAAATACCATATGATTTCACTCATATGTGTAATTTAAGAAGCAAAACAGATGAACATATAGGAAGAGAGGGAAGAAAAGGAAGAAAAGGAAAGAAACCACAAGGACTCTTAATGATACACAACAAACTGAGGGGTGATTAGGGATGGTGAGTGGGAGATGGGCTAGATGAGTGATGGGTATTAGGGAGAGCACTTATTTTGATGGATATTGTATGTATGCACTGAGTATTGTATGTACGTGATGAATCACTGAATTCTCTTTAAAAAAATATTGCACTGTATATTAACTAACTAAAATTTAAATTTAAAAAAAGGAAAAAATGGGGCACCTGAGTGGCTCAGTCAGTTGAACATCTGACTTTGCCTCAGGTCATGATCTCATGGTTCATGGTTTCGAACCCCACATTGGGCTCTGCACTGACAGTGTGGAGCCTGCCTGGGATTCTTTCTCCCTCTCTCCCTCTGCCCTTCCCCCATTTGTGCTTGTTCTCTCTCTCTCTCTCTCTCTCTCTCTCTCTCTCTCTCAAAATAAATAAACTTTATAAAAAGTTAAAAAAAAGGAAGAAAAAAACAAATAAATTACACTAATAGCTGGTTTTGAAAAAGATAAACAAATTGGCAAACCCTTACCTAGACTAAGATAAAAAGAGAAGACTCAGCCCAGAAATAGAACAAACAATCCTAAAATTTGTATGATACCATAAAAGACCCCAAATAGCCAAAATGATCTTGAGGAAAAGAACTAAGTAGGATGCATTATGCTCCCTAATTTCAATCTATATTGCAAACTATAGTAATCAAAAGAGTATGGATTTGACTAAAAACTAGACACAGAAATCAGTGGGACAGAACAGAGATTCCAGAATACACCCACACATATGCAGTAAATTAATTTATGACAAAAGTTGTGAATATACAATGGGAAAAAGATTATCTCTTCAACAAATGGTGTTGGGGAAAACTGGACAGAGACATGCAGAAGAATGAAACTAGACCACTTTCTTACACCATATACAAAAATTAACTTGAAATGGATGACAAATTTAAACATAAAACCTGAAATCATAAACTTCTAGAAGAAATCCTAGGGGGTAATCTCCTTGACATCAGTCCTGACAATGATTTTTTGGATTTGACACCAAAAGCAGAAATAAACAAGTAAGACTGTATCAGACTAAAAGTTTCTGCACAGCAAAGGAAGTCATCAACACTATGAAAAGAGAACCTAAAAAATGGGAAAACAAACATTTGAAAATCATATATCTGATAACGTGTTATATCCAAAACATATAAACATCACTAACTATATCAACATCACTAATCAATTCAATAGCAAAAAGATATGATTAAAAAAATTGGCAGACAATCTTAACAGACATTGTTCGCCCAAGAAGACATACAGCAATCCAACAGGTAAATGAAAAAGTGCTCAGCATCACTCATCATCAAGGAAATACAAATCAAAACTACAATGAGATGTCATCTCACACCTGTCAGAATGACTAAAATTAACAACTCAAGAAACAACAAGAGTCAGTGAGGATGTACAGAAAGGGGAATCCTATTGCACTGTTGGGAGGAATGTAAATTGGTGTAGGCACTCTGGAAAACAGTATGGAAGTTCTTCAAAAAACTAAGAAACAGAACTATCTTTTGATCTAACAATTCTTTATTGTTATTTACTTGAAGAAAGTGAAAACATTAACTCAAAAAATATATATGACTCCCATGTTCAATGCAGCATAATTTATAAGAACTGAGATATGAAAACAACTTAAGAGTTCATCAGTAGATGAATGGGATAAAGAAATATGGTATATATACACAATGGAATACCATTTAGCTATACAAGAAGAAGGAAATCTTGCTATTTGCAACAATATGGATAGACCTTGAAGGCATTATGCTAAGTGTAATAAGTTAGACACAGAAAGACAAATACTGTATGGTCTCATTTATTTGTGGACTCTAAAACAAAACAAAACAAAAATGAGTGCATAGAGACAGAGAACAGATTGTTGGTTGCCAGAGGCAAGGTTGGATGAGATGGGTAAAGCAGGTTAGAAAGTACAAATTTCAACTATAAAAGAAATAAGTCATGGGAAGGTAGTGTATAGCAGGTGACTCTAGTTAATAATACTTTATTGTATATTTGAATGTTGCTAAGACAGTAAATATTAAAAGTTTTCATTGACAAGAAAAAATATATAACTATGTATGCTGATGGATGTTAACTATACTCACTGTGGTAATCATTTCACAGTATATGCTACTACCAAACTATTATATTGTACACCTGAAACTAATATATTATATTTCAATTATGTCTGAATTTTTGATAAAAACAGAAGGTTCATAAATAAAATCAGAAATGAAAGTAGAGGGGCACCTGGGTGGGTCAGTCAGTTAAGCGCTGGACTTCAGCTCAGGTCATGATCTCCCAGGTGGTGACTTTGAGCCCCGCATCAGGCTCTGTGCTGACAGCTCAGAGACTGGAGCCTACTTCAGACTCTGTGTCTCTTTCTCTGCTCCTCCTCCTCTCATGCTCTGTCTCTATCTCAAAAATAAGTAAGCATTACAAATTTAAAAAAAAAGAGAGAGAAATGAAAGTAGAGACATTACAACTGATATCACAGAAATACATATGATCACAAGAAACTATTATGAACAAGTATATATGCCAACTAATTGGATAACCAGGAAGAAATGGCTAAATTCCTAGAAACATAAAACTTATTAAGACTGAATCAAGAAATAGAAAATGTGAAGAGATCAATGAGTAAGGATACTGAATCAGCAATTTAAAACCCCTGACTACAGAAAATTCCAGAACCAGATGCTTTTCCTGGTGAATTTTACCAAATATTGAAAACAAAATTAATCCAATTATTCTTAAAATCTTTCAGAAAATTTAGAGTATGAAAAATTCTCATGCTGATTTATGAAGCTAGCATTAACCTCATACAAGAACCAGATATAGATAGTACAAGAAAAGAAAATTATAGATCAATATCTCTTGTGAATATAGATGTAAAAAATCTCAAAAAAAATAGCAAACCAAATTCAACATGTTACAGAACCTGGTCTGGATTACCCAGTGGAAGAACCAAGCAGCACTCGGACATCTTGGAAGGCAGGAGGTTTATTTCACACCGGCAGGCTCAGAGGACATCACTCTCCAGAGGTCTGAGTCCTGAGGCTAAGCATGGGGGACAATTTATAGTCTGTTACTTCCGCATTAGTGGCAATTTGTCAGCTTGGCACGAGGGGCAGGAAGAAGAACCCAGAAGGAGAGTCTTTGGGCGGGGACTAGAATTCCCCTATCAGTCTTGTCGGCCATCTTATAACATAAATTTTCCCTATCAAACAGTGATGAGGTTTGAGGGTGGGGGGTGGAGATCCAGAGCTGACAGCCAAGAAAGAATTCTTGAAGACGTCTTTGATGCAAAATTGGGATTTTATTAAATCAAGGAACAGGACCTGTGGGCAGGAAGAGCTGCACTGAGGTTGTGCACTGGTTGTATACTATTGAATTGGGGCAATAAAGGCAAACCAGAAGTTCCAGAGAGATTTTCATAAGCTAAAGACTCACAGATTACTGGAGGCCTAGCTATTGCCAACGTAAGGTTGCTTTTCCCTCTAGTAAAGCATTAATATTAAGATAGTAGGGAGTTCCTGAAGAAATGTTATACTTTGTATTTGTCTCAAGTATTTGTCAATGGGCTGCAGGTTATAATGACTTTCAATTTTATCTGCCATTTCGTTCTTGACTTTGTTTCCCACATCACTGTGGAAGGGAGGTGATGTTGGGGTTCCAGGAAACTGAGTCTATAGGTTTCTGGAGATTAGGCTATTGATTTCCTTTTTCTTGTATTTTACAAAGATATTTGTAAACTCATGGAGACTTTATCAGCTTAATGATTTGTCTTTTGTCCTTCCCTTTGTCCTTGGGCAGCCAGGAGTGCCTGAGAAATGGAAAGCCACACATATCGCACATGGGGGTGGGGAAGCAGGTAATGCTAGCTTGTGCTTGGCCCTCAGCTTGCTTTATGGTCCCTCATCAAAAGCACATTAAAAAGATGATGCATTATAATCAAGTGGGACCCATTCCTGGGAAGTTGGGATAGTTCAACATATGCAAATCAATAAATATGATATACCACATTAATTGACTAAAAGGTGAAAATCATATGATTCTCTCAATAGATCCAGAAAACGCATTTGATAAAATACAATATCCCTCTATGACAAAAACCCTCAACAAATTAAGAAACATACTGCAACATAGTAAAGGTCTTGTAGAGCAAATCCACAGCTAACATGATACTGAATAGTGAAAGATTGAAAGCTTTTTCTCTAAACTCAGGAATAAGAAAAGTGTGCCCACTCTGGCTATTCATTCAAAATAGTACTGGCATTTCTAGCCAGAGCAATTAGGTAAGATAAAGAAATAAAAGACATCTGAATCATAAAGGAAGACAAAAAATGGTCTTTATTTGCAGATAATATGATATTATATAGAGACAATGTTAAGGACTCAGCCAAAAAAAAAACTAATGAAACTAATCAAGGGATTCAATAAAGTTGCAAGATATAAATTCAACATACAAAAAAAAAATCTATTACATTTCTGTGCACTAACAATGAACTAATTGAAAAAATAGCAATACTATTCACAAGGGCATCAAAAACAATAAAATACTTAAGCATAAATTTAACCCAGGAAGTGAAGGATCTATACAATGAAAACTACAAGACTTTAATGAAAGAAATCACAGAAAACACAAACAATTGGGAGGATATCTCATGCTTATAAATCAGAAGAATTAATATTATTAAAATGTCCATCCTACCAAAAACCATCTATAGATTCAATGCAATCGCTATCAAAATCTCAATGGTATTGAGATTCTCTCTCTCTCTCTCACTCAAAGTTAAATAAATAAACTTAAAAAAAGAGAAAAATGGTATTTTCACAGAAATAGAAAAAACAATTCTAAAATTTGTATGGAAACACTGAAGACCATGGATAGTGCCAAGAAAATCTGAGAATGAACAGCATATCTAGAAGCATCACACTTGCTAATTTTAACTATACTACAAAGTTATAGTAATCATACAGTGTGGCTCTGGCACAAAAATAGACTCATAGACCAGTGCAGCAGGATTAAGAACCCAGAATCCTCACATATACATTCAACTAATATTTGACAAGGGAGCCAAGAACACACAGTGGAGGACAGATAGTTTCTTCAATAAATGCTATTGGAAAAATAAAATTGAACCCCTATCTTACAATATTCCCAAAAATTAACTCAAAATTGATTAAAGATGTAAACATAAGACCTGAAGCCATAAACTTCCTAGAAGAATACACAGGAGAAAACCTCTTTGATATTAGTCCTAACAAATTTTTTTGAATACTAGACCAAAAGTGTAAGTAATGAAGACAAAATCAGCTGGGCCTACATCAAATTGTAAAACTTCTGAGCAGCAAAAGAAACAACCAACAAAATACAAAATAGGCAGCCTATGGAATGGGAAAAGGAGTCTGATAAGGAGTTAATATCCAAAATTTATAAAGAACACATGCAACTCAGAAACAAATAAACAATCTGATTGAAAAAAAATGAGCAAAGGAACTGAATAGACATTTTTCCCCAAAGAAGACATCCAAATGGCCAATAAGTACATGAAAATGTGCTCAACATCACTAATCATTAAGGAAATGAATATCACACCTACAATGAGGTATTACCTCACACTTATTAGAATGACTATCATAAAAAGACAACAGATAGTGAGTGTTGCTGAGGATATGGAGAGATAGGGACACTTGTGCATTATTTGTAGGAATGTAAATTGATTCAGCCACAATGAAAATCAATTTGGAGGTTCTTCAAAAAATTAAGAATAAAACTACCTTATGATCCAGAAATCCCACTTCTGGGTATATAGCCAAAGGAAATGAAAACAAGATACCAAAATGATGTCTGCATGTCCAAATTATGTAAGTATCCAAAGTGTCCATCGATAGATGAATAGGTAAAAAAGATGTGTATATATATATACCCATTCCCCTGCCCACCTCCCCTCCAGCAACTCTCAATTTGTTCTCTATCATTAAAAGTTTGTTTTATGGTTTGCTTCTCTCTTTTCTCCCACTATGTTCATCTGTTTTGTTTCTTAAATTCCACATATGAGTAATATCATATGGTATTTGTCTTTCTCTGACTGATTTATTTCACTTAGCATAATATACTTTAGCTCTATCTACATCATTGCAAATGGCAAGATTTCATTCTTTTTGATGGTTGAGTAATATTCCATTGTATGATGTATACATCATGTAGATGTATACATACTACATCTTCTTTATTCATTCATCACTGGATGGACATTTGGGCCCTTTCCATAATTTGGTTATTGTTGATAGCACTACTATAAACATAGGGGTGCACATTCCCCTTTGAATCAGCATCTTTGTATCCTTTGGATAAATACCGAATAGTGCAATTTCTGAATTGTAGAGTAGTTCTATTTTTAATTTTTAAGGAACCTCCACACTGTTTCCCAGAGTAGCTGCACCAGTTTGCATTCCCACCAACAGTGCAAAAGTGTTCCCCTTTCTCTGCATCCTCGCCAACATCTGTTGCTTCCTGTGTTGTAATTTTAGTCATTCTGACAGATGTGAGGTGGTATCTCATTGTGGTTTTCATTTGTATTTCCCTGATGATGAGTCATATTGAGCATATTTTCATGTGTCTGCTAGCCATCTGGATGTATTCTTTGGAAAAATGTCTATTTATATCTTCTGCTAAATGGGCCAATTTCTTTAAAGGCAGAAAAACAAATCCATAGTATTAACCTAAGAAGTATATGCATTGTATAACCAAACATTACATCATCAACATCCTCAAATACAAGATTTCTTACACATCAACGTGTAAAAGTACACATTTTTATGAACTGCAAATTTATATTTTGACATCTTAACTCCCAGAATTTAACAATGTGACTGTGTTTGGATGTAAGATCTTTAAAGAAGTAACTACTATAAGATAAACTTAGTAGTGTGGGCCCTAAGCCAATATGACTAGTGCCCTCATAACAAGAGGCAATTAGAACACAGGCACATACAGAGAGAAAAAAAAAAAAAAACATGTGAAGACACTGGGATAAAATGGCCACGTACAAGCCAATGAGAATGGCCTCAGAGGAAACCAACCATGTTAACACCTTGACCTCAGACTTCCCGCCAGAACTGCGAGAAAACAAAATTCTGTTGTTTAAACCACCTTCTTTGGGGTAGTTTGTTATTGTAACTTTAGCAGCTATTATACATATGCATACCAAAACAATGAACAAAGATAATTAATTTACAAATAATAAAAATTACAAGCCCACATCTGTGAGTTACTGTTCTAAGGGTTTTACATAAGCAAATACTGAACCAGCACAATATGTTCTGATACTTATTATTCTGGCAGAATTATACTCAACAGGAAGCATTAGTCTACTTTTTCCCAGTAACCAGGTTTTGCTGGGGTCTACACACACCTAGACCCCATCATAAAGAAGGTGTGGTCATAGCCTGAAGAGACATTTATTGTTCAGAAAGTAAAAAGAAAATCACTTCCCTCATGCAGGTATGCTTCTTGGGAGGTCTCATTACACTTTTTTCAAGTTTCCATAAGGTAGAACAGCAGCACAGTTGTCCTTCAGGGAACACTTCCTAAGAGGCTCTCTGCTACTCCCATGCTTACTGTAAGAAACACATAGCAATTAATACAACTATGAAACAAGTTAATTTAAAAGTAAAAATGATAGACTTCATTGCAACTGAAATATTAGCTAATTATGATACGACTTTCTGTTCTCAAACTACTCTTTTCATAGTTATTTTTTAATGATTCCTCAAATAAAGTCTCTGAATTCTCCTTCCTGATTGAAATTTAAACAGCCCTTCTTTAGAAATAAGATAAAAACAGCTAGGGAGGCGTGCCATAAGAGACAAAAATACAGAGAACAAACTAGAGGTGTTGAGGGGTTGTTGGATGGGGGGGATGATCTAGAAGGGTGATGGGCATTAAGGAGGGCACTTGTGATGAGCACTGGGTGTCATATGTAAGTGATGAATCACTAAATTCTACTCCTGAAATCATTCAAAAAATCATTTAAATCATTTAAAAAATAATAAAAATAAATAAAATGCCCTGCTTTTAACCCTTAGAATTTTATTTTAAAATGCTACAGAGGGGCACCTGGGTGGCTCAGTTGGTTGGGAGTCCAAGTTTAGCTCAGGTCATGATCTCACGGTTTGTGAGTTCAAGCCCCACATTGGGCTCTGTGCTGACAGCTCAGAGCCTGGAGCCTACTTCAGATTCAGTCTCTCTCTCTCTCTCTCTCTCTGCCCCTCTCCCGCTTGTCTCTCTCTCTCAAAGATAAATAAACATTAAAAAATGCTACAGAAATGTTGGCAAGATGACAAAATAGGAAGCCCCACACCTCATTTTTCCACAAAAAAATCAATTTAACAATGGCATATGGACCAAAATACCTTTATGAGAAGTCCAGAATCCAGAGAAGAAGATGCAGTGATTGAGATGAGTATAAAAGTAAGACAGCAACAGGGAGAAATACCATCATTTTGTTGTCTGGGGCAGCTAAGAAAAAAAGAAGAGGTGGGTGTCTTGCTGTGGCCAACACAGCTCTGTAAGATGGAGATAAAGAGCAGAACCTGAGGCTTCTCCCCTAGGGGTAAGAGAGCAGAGTGGAGCCTGCTCCAAATTCCCCACCTGTCAGTGGGTACCAAGGACCTGCTTTCTGTGTCATCTCACTAGGGATGCTGTAGGGACTGATATAGTTTGATAGGGGCAGATAAGAACAAAAGAAAGAGAGTAGGTAGCTTGAGGCAATGGAACAGCTCTGTGAGATTGAGAGAATGTACAAAACAAACAAACAAACAAACACTGAATCTTCTCTATCAGGTGGGAAGGAAAAGAATAGATCCTGCCTCCAGGGTCTCAGACCATGGTATAACAGTCAGACACCAGAGCCAACAAGACTTAATGGGCTTCTGGAGAAAACAAACAGAGCAGGAAATCATTTTAATTAGAAGTCTACATGCACAAATCCAGAGAAGTCACAAGCATAGAAAACATGTGAGAGGCTCCCAAAATTTCTCACCAGGCAGACTGGTGGAGCCAGGCTATAAAGGCTGGGAGAGGTAGCTGTTTTTCCAAATGCAAAGCTACAACAAACAGGAATTCAGGGAAACAAGACACAATCAAAGGAACAAAATAAACCTCCAGTAACTGACCTAATAGAAGTGGAGTTCCATGAATGTCCTGACAATGAGTCAAAGCTTTGTCTTAAAGAACCTCAGTGGGTTAGGAAAAAAAAAACTGAAGAAAAAAGAAGCAACGTCACCAATGTGGTGACACAGCTCATTCATGACTTCAGAGCCTTCATAAGAAGACCCCCAACTAGCAAGTATCCAGAGACAAGACACCACTGACAAAATCTCAGAACCTAGGAGTGAGGCAAACACACCCCTCTGCACTAGAAACAGAGGAGAACCACTTAAAAGGGTGAGGGGAGTGGCTATGCTCTAACCACATGGTCTTTCCCCCAGGATGACACAGCACAGAACTGAGAAGACCCCTGGACCTGTAGTTTTTCCAATGGAAAAAAGAGACCCAAGATGGACATACAACTTCCTCAGCACTGTGGGACACTTCTTGGGAGGGCAACTCAGATCTTGCCTCAACAGGATCCACAGGGGAATCCAAAAAGCTTGACCATCAGGCATCAGATAGAGCTGGAGAAGAGGCACAGAGCTTCTATCAATAACAGCCCAGATCTTGGTGGGCCAAATCTCAGCTTGCAGAGGTATAAAGCAGAGATCGTAGCCAGGGATCCTGCCCATCTGCAGAGCCAGTCTGGTGACATTATCTGGTTCAGGACTTTGACTGGCAGTTATGTCTCACTTGGATTTCTAGCCAACAAGCCAAGGCAGCTGTGGAGCCCATACACAGCCCCACCCAGGCAAGGAAGCAAATTCACAGCCCTGCACAGTTGCTGAGCCTAGCCTCCGTCCTGTACCTCCAAAAGCATGACCACAAACACCCAGCACCAAAGAGCATTTCCCACAGCCTCCTTGGGCAGGGCACCATACAGACCAACAGAACAGAAGAGAGAGCCCAGAAATGAACAGGTTTTCCTGTTAAAAGGAAAACCAAACACCCAAAATGATGTGACTTAGGCCAAGTCACCACACTGGGGCTTAATCCCTAACCTAATTGCAGTTCCAACTTTCCCCCCAGAAATGTAGTCTTAACTGGTCAGTAAGGAATTTTCTGGTCAGCACTAATATATTATTCTGTCATATATACCCTTTTCACGTCTCCAAAGGAAGATGGGGTAATACACCTAATGAGACTCTTGTGCCCAAAAGAAGGTTCCCTCATCTAAAATAATCTTTTTTTTATGTTTATAACTTCCTTGCCTTGCCTTTAAAAACCTTTCCCTTGTGGGACACTTGGGTGGATCAGTCAGTTAAGTGTCCAGCTCTTGATCTCAGTTCAGGTCTTGATCTCAGGGTTTTGGGTTAAAGCCCCACTTTGGGCTCAATGCTGGGAATATAGCCTACTTAAAAAAAAAAAAAAAAAAAAGAACTCTTTCCTTTTCTATAGCCCTTTGGAGGCCCCCTCTACTTGCTAGCTGGGATGCTGTCCAATTCATGAATCATTTAATAAAGCCAAGTAGACCTTCAAGTTTACTCAGTTGAGTTTTTTTTTAAGTTCATTTATTTATTTTGAGAGAGAGAGAGTGAGTGTGGAAGGAATAGAGAAAGGGAGAGAGGGAATCCCAAACAGGCTCAATGCTGTTAGTGAGGAGCCTGACGGGGGGGGGGGGGGGGGGGGGGGGGGGTTGATCCGACCAACTGTAAGACTATGACTCAAGCCAAAATCAAGAGTCAGAGGCTCAACACACTGAGCCACCCAGGCTCCCCTCAGTTGAATTTTGTCAACAAATTCCACACATGTATGATCAGCTGATTCTTGACATGGTTGCCAAGATTCCACAATGGTGAAAAGATTAGTTTCTTCAACAAGTTGTGCTGAGAAAATGAGATATCCACATGCAAATAATGAAATTGGATATTTTTCTTAAACTGCACACAAATACCAATGCAAAAAGGATTAAAATTGATTAAAAATTTAAATATAAGGCCTGAAATTTTGAAAGTCCTAGGGAAAAACTTCACAATTTATGCAATGATTTATTGGCTATGACACTGAAAGCACAAGTAACAAAAATTAAATAAACAGGGGCACTAAATCAAACTAAAAAATCTTCTGTACAACAAAGAAATGATAAACTGAATAGGTAACCTATGGAGTTGGAGAAAATATTTATAAATAATATGCATATGATTAGGGATTAGCATCCAAAATGTATAAAAAATAGCTACAACTCAATAACCTAATTTAAAAATAAATGAACTGAAATGTGGGCAAAGAATTTAAATAGACATTTCTCCAAAGAAAACATTTTTTTTTCCCTTTTCAATTTTTTACTTAAATTCTAGTTAGTTAACATACAGTGCAGTATTTGTTTCAGGAGTAGAATTCAGTGATTCATCACCTACATACAACACCTAGTGTTCGTCACAACGAGTGCCCTCCTTAATACTCATCACCTATCTGGCCCATCCCCCCACCTCCCTTCATCAACCATATTTTGTTCTCTGTCTTTAATAGTCTCATATGGTTTGTTTCCTTCTCTCTATTTTTTTTCACCTTCCCATACGTTCACCAGTTTTTTTAGTTAAATTACAGAGATGAGTGAAATCATATGGTATTTGTCTTTCTCTGACTGACTTATTTCACTTAACATAATACATTCTAGCTCCATCCAAATCATTGCAAATGGCAAGCTTACATTGTTTTTGATGGCTAGGTAATATTCCAATGTGTATATACACATCTTCCTTATTCATTCATTAGTCGATGGACATCCAAAAAAATCTTCTAAATGGTCAACAGGTATGTGAGAAAATACTCAACATTACTAATCATCAGAGAAATTAAAATCAAAACTACAATGAGATATCACCTCACTCCTGTTAGGCTGGCAATTGTTAAAAACAAAAACAAAAACAAAAAAGGTAAGTGATGTGGAGAAGTTGAAACATTTTTTTTCCTTACTACATTTCTAAACATTTTTTTAAGTTTTTATTTAAATTACAGTTGATGAACATACAGCATAATATTAGTTTCAGGTGAACAATATGAAAATGAAACTTTTTTTTAAAGTTTATTAATTAAGAAACAGTGCAAGTGGGTGAAGGGCAGAGAGAGAAAGAGAGAGAGAGGATCCCAAGCAGGCTCCTCACTGTCAGTGCAAAGCCCGATGCTGGGCTTGAACCCACAAACTATGAAATCATGATCAGAACTGAAGTGGGACGTTTAACTGACTGAGCCACCCAGGCACCCCTGAAATTAAACTTTTATAAAATTATTGTTTCAAATATAAAATAGTGTCAGTATGGAAAACCAAATGACAGTTTCTTTAAACAATTAAAAATTGAATTACCATATGATCTAGATCATTGGATCTATTACCATCCAATTCCCTTATGGGCATAAACACAAAAGTAGTAAAAGCAGGTCTTGAACAGATATTTGTACACCCATGTTCATAACATTATTATTCACAATAACCAAGATATAAAAACAATCTAAATGTCCATCAATATATGAATGGATTTTTAAAATGTGATATATACATAAAATGGAATATTATTTGGATTCTAAAAAGAAGGAAATTTTGCCATATATGATAACATGAATGAACTGAGAAGACATCATACTAAATGAAATAAGCCAGTCATAGAAGGACATTTATATGAGCTATTTAACATGACAAGTCATACTCTTGATTTCAAGGTCGTGAGCTCAAGCCCCACGTAAGGCATAGAGCTTACATTTAAAAAAAAAAAAAAAGATCACTCATAGAATCAGAGTAAATGGTGTTGTCAGGGGCTGGGGAAGGGAGAATAGTGAATTCCTGTACAGTTGGTATAATGTTTTAGTTATGCAAGATAAGTAAGTTCTAGAGATCTGCGGTACATTAATATACGGTACTGTACTGGGCACTAAAATTTTTTAGAGAATAGTTCTCATGTTAAGTTTCTTACTACAATAAAATAAACAAACAAACAAACAAACAAAAATAAAATAGGGCAAAATATTCTACCCTCTGATGATTTTAAAAATCTAAATAAAATAATTCATGTGTACAATATGAAACCTACAACACAGCAGAAATGTATTTGTACTTCAATAATTCTGGAAGCAAGCTTACATACTTTTCTAAAATGTGAAAATACTGCCTTCAAGGGATATTAACATTTTAAGGATACAGAGAGTTTCTGATACTACAAAAGCTTAATATTAACACTAAGAAAGTTCTTATTTAAAGGTAATTGCAAATCCAGCAGACTGTTGAAAAAAATAAAGAATTTACTTTTTTGTTAAAAGGTTTCTGACTTTATTATCAAGATGATTTTTTCAATTAACAGCTTCCTTTTGTTCTCTTCACACCAAACAGTCTGTTTTCAAATCCTATTTGTCTCATTCCCTCTTGCCAAAACTGTCATAACTGACATTCTGGTAGGAACCCAGATTTTATAAAAATCTAGGTTGTCTGTACCCTACAACCAACCACCTGAATATGATCCAGAGAATAATATAAAGATGCTGTAGAGAGACACTTGGGTGGCTCAGTCAGCTATGCTTCTGACTCTTGATCTCAGCTCAGGTCATGATCTCATAGTTTGTGAGTTTGAGCCCCACATTGAACTCTGCAATGACACTGAGGAGCCTGCTTGGGATTCTCTCTCTCTCTCTCTCTCTCTCTCTCTCTCTCTCTCCCTCCCTTCCCCTCACCCACTTGCACTCTCTCTCTCTCTCAAAATAAATAAATAAACTTAAAAATAAATAAAAACTTTTTCAATGAAATAAGGTGAATATAGAAGGATATTGGTGAATAATCCTTAAATGTGGGCTAAGATCCAACTACAAAAATTTGTGACAATCCTCTCTCCAAGCTGGGCTTGCATCAGCTCATGACCAGCCTCCCAGAGTGTGGAAAGTCTTTGTAATAAGTAAGGTGTTCAAAAGCAAAGCCAGTAACCTCCTCTGAAGCTCTCTGAAGGGTGATGATGACAGCAACATGGAAGAATGGAATGAAAACATAGTTTTATAGTATAGAAGAAAAGAATATTTCAAGAAAAACACTACTAAAATACAGTATGTCATAAGATGCCATAATGTTCCCATATGGCAAGAAAATATAAATATTTATCTAAAGAGCTATTTAATTTTCTACAGAAGTGATGAGTTTATGTTTAATATATATCTATTGGCATGTAATTTTATAACAAAAAGTTCCACTATGATAGACATCAGTCTTCCCCTCTGCACACTTTTGATAAGGAGACCAGGAAAACAATCTTATAAGGCCAGAGGCTTTACTTCAATCCTGTTCTAGGACAATTTTATTGTTTCATGGTCTTTCCTTCAGCTTACTGAGACATATTCTGCAGGGTGAAGATATTCTGAAGATAATAAATTAGAAGGAGCAGAAATCCCTCTGGAATATTCCTTTGTACAAACTCAACCATTGAACTAATTACCTATATGACATAGTGAGGTCTCAGAGGATCCAAGAGAATAAATCACTGGAGGCTCCCTCCAGTGCCAGCAAGTTCTCCCTTGTGGCTGAATTGAGATTGATCCTATGCCTCTCTCTGTTGAATGCCAGACTTTCTGAAGAGAATCTGTCTCTTTCCAACCCAGGTGTCACCATCCAAGCCAGCTCCTTCCCTTTCTACACCTTTTCCTTCTTCAACCTCATGGTAAAATGAGTAAAATGGGTGGGAGAGACCAGGTTATGTTTGAGCATTTCCATTAGCACCCATTTCTCTTCAGGTTGTGATTAGAAAGGAGGTTATCTCACTCACCCAATGAGAGTGGGCTATTCTTGGTAATAAGAAGGAACACATAGTACTCCAAATAATAGTATTAGGAAGATAGTACACTCATACCTAATTATGGTCCCCTTATCACCATTACCACAGTAATTTTCAGAGCTAGGAATATGTTAAGGCTCAAAAAAGCATATATTTCAAGAAGTCCATGACAAAGGAAAAGACAAGAGGAAAGACAGAGAAAAATAACTATCCACACATTGAGCCTTTAGTAGGCATCAAACATTGCACAAGACATTATACAGAAAACATTAAGAGCACAGGATATAAAACTTCTGTCACTTCATATCTTACATGATGGCAGAGACAAATGTCTTAGGAAAAAATAAAATTTGAACCAAATCTAGAATATTGAGTTGAATCTGAGAAAGTAAATAGAAAGACATTACTATGATAGGTGAAAGACACATCATTTACCAGAGAACTTAGGCACCTGTGACTACAAGCAAGTTTTATTTTTTTTTAACGTTTATTTATTTTTGAGACAGAGAGAGAGACAGAGCATGAACGGGGAAGGGGCAGAGAGAGAGGGAGACACAGAATCTGAAACAGGCTCCAGGCTCTGAGCAGTCAGCACAGAGCCCGATGCGGGGCTCGAACTCACGGACCGCGAGATCGTGACCTGAGCTGAAGTCGGACGGTTAACTGACTGAGCCACCCAGGCGCCCTGTAGCAAGTTTTAAATAAGTAAACAAGATCAGCCTAACATAAGCATTTATGTGGAGCTATAGTTGAAAATGAAATGAAACTGACATTATGGAACCAGGCATTTCATTCTGAGTAATTGCAGAATCTAGCTATCCCTTTATATATTTATTAAATACCTGCTACAGAACAAAACTAGCCTAGGCCCTGAGGAAGTAAGGAAGGAAGTAGATCAGGCTTCTAAAATGTTCAGAGGGCAGAAGGAGAGGCCAGCGAGTTCCTGCAATGGCAGAAGAATAGGAGCTTGAATATGGACACAAAGAAGAGGAGATCATGGGATATTTCATTCAGGAAATGATGCTTGATCCAGGCTGTAAAGGGTAAATAGAACTTCAGCAGGTTAACGTAGGAGAAAAAGAAACTAGCATGTGCAAAATAACAGAAGATGGAGCATGTGCTTTTCAAACATGATGAAGAGTGTGAGGTTGGTGAGAGAGAATGGATATGATAACATCTAGCCAGAAAAGAGATAGTACTGGGTGCCACACACTGGTATTTGAAGGGTTTCTGAGGATTGAAGCAATGGAGAGGGGGAAAAATCAGTATTGCATTTTCTGACTATTACTCAAGGATAATATTACTCAAAGAATATTACTTGGAGAATAGCATGAAGGATGGATTAGGCTGAATATAACAATCTCAGTTATAAATAAGAAGTCTCACATTATGGCCACAAGGGGATTCCGTGGATCATTTTAAGTCATTCTTGAATTTCATGACAAATTCTTCTTTTTGTGACATTCTCAAAAATTTCTGAACCAACAAAATTACTTCCAATGGTGTTGTATGGAGAAACAGTTTTTTTTAAGTTCCTTTTATCTATCCAAATTTAACCACTCTATAACTTTCCCCTTAGTTGATATAGTTTTCCTCCTGAAAAAAATTCAGTGTATATTTCCTTCTCTTTCAAGTGAGAACCCACTTAAGGAAGAATCTTATCCTATATAACAGTATCTGTTCTGATAATAGGAAATCCTTCAAATATATTTTTCTATAGCACATTTGTAGACTCCAATTCAGCCTCCTTCTCAAATACCCCAGGGCATCAATGATCCAATTTTAAAATGCTGCCTTAGTAAACAAACACAAAATAGATGTGGTTTGGCAGCACAGAAGGCATGTGCCTTTAGATTTTTATAATCTGGATCATATATCCATTAATGAAACCAACTCATTAGGTGTCCTCATAATTTCTCCATTGTTTACTTCACTGTAAGCATATCATTAAGGGCCTTCAGAATTTTTTCATGTGTGACATTTTCCAATCAAGTTCCCCCTATCCTATAATGGTGACATTGAATTTTTAAGCAGAATCCTATTTAAGTGCTATATTTATTCAGAGTCCTATTCTTGCCTATTGAGATAAGTTGGATCAGGTATCCCTGCCAGTTTTGCATCACTATAGGTTTGCATTCTTTCTGTGTGTGAGGCAGAGGGGTGAATGTGTCAGGCATTTGGGCCCCAAGTGTAAACTCTGGCTTTATCCTGTAGCACCTCCAATTTTTTCCTGCAGGTTTCATAATCTCCCCGTGCCTCAGTTTCTTTTACATTTATTACTTATGTTCACCATTTATTTAGCACCAATTTATTGTGTGAAAATAGTGTGTAAATTAAGTGTGATAATCCTCAGTCTGGAGATGAGGAAATGAAAGCTAAATTGTAGACAGCTCTATGGTTGTTAAAATATGGCAAGCAGGACTTGAACCATGACAAGGAGCTTCTGCTCTTCCCATACAGTTTCTTGTGTACTGTTGTGTATTTGCTTTTTGTTTGGTTATTATCATTTAGTAAAATAATCATTTTGAGAATGGATAAATCATTTATTTAAGTATGCCTTCTATTCCCAGACATACTTTTAGGGCATTTGATCTTATCCAAACCCTGAAATGTGAACATTATTTTTTTTTTTTTTTGCATTTTCATGCAAGAAGGCTGAAGCTCAAAGTGCTAATGTTCCTCTTGCAAAGTCCTCCGTTCATTCAGTTACTCATTCTGCCCGAATAGTGGCTGGCAGAATGTGGATTCAGAAAGATTTACTACAGTTAAAAACACTGTGCTCATCACCCAAACAACATCCAAAACCCCATTTCCTGAATCATGTTATTTTTTCATATTTTATTAAATTAACCTACATTTAGGGTGCATGGGTGGCTCAGTTGACTAAGTGTCCAACTTCGGCTCAGGTCGTGATCTCACCATTTGTGACTTTGAGCCCTGCCTTGGCCTCGCTGCTGTCAGCCCAGAGCCTGCTTCAGATCCTCCATCCCCCTTCTCTCTCTCTTTCTCTCTCTCTCTCTCTCTCTCTCTCTCTCTCTCTCTCTCACACACACACACACACACACACACATATTTTTTTTTAAAAAATTAACCTACATTTGCTATTACTGATCACACTTTCTTAAAATGCTTACCAAAAAAAGTGTTTTTTAAATGAACAGAATGATTTTCTTCAGGTATTTCCAGGGTTTATCATCACAATTAATATTCAATCCCAGGATTGTGCTCTCTTCCTCAGAAACATGGCATTACATTTGCCCCTCTGATCTGGTGGTACTTTTTCTAATCTTCAAGAAATGTCGACAATTGAGAACATTTGCAAGTTAATTCGATATATTGTGCTATAATATCTATGAATTTAAAGAATTAAACATACGTCAAAATGTAAGGTATTCATTCTTAGCTGCTTGACAATATGGTGCTGAAATAGTCCCTACTGGAACTCATTTTTTTTCCAAATTAGACTGATTGTATGTGACAATGATTCCATTATACCCTTGTCTATTTTCATTTCAAGAATAAATAGAAATAATACTATAACTTTTAGAATTTTCCAAAACCTTAACTCATATTTCATTTTCCAGTCTTCATTAAAGTTTTTGTTCACCTTCATGGTATTTGTTTTGTTAAGCCCAGTTTATGTGTACTCCTCTTTTGTGGAATGAAATGTCCTTCAAATTTTGAAGCTTATGAAAATATTTGCTGTGTAGCCAAACTGAGAATTCTATAGTAAAAGACAAAAAACCAAAACAAACAAACAAAAACAAAACAAAGCTGAGAAGAAAAGGTTAAAAGAAAGAATAAGGAGGGGAGAAGGGAGAAAGACACAATAATAAAGATGAAAATGTAGTATTTAGAAAAACTTAATTTGCTGGTTGCATTTGCATCAGGCTAATTTTCTCATGGAAAACTAAAGTACCACTATGATAGTAGTATGATTGTCAAATAGATATATTGGCCATGATTGTAAAAAGTTATCTGCTCTGTTTATGGAGAATTGCTTTTTGTTCAGGCAATCTTTGATACTTCTAAGCAAGGAAGATAAAAGCTACTTTGAGACATTGTCTTGATCAAAATCCAAAATAAAAAAAACCTTATTCTCCACAGAAGTATGAGAAGCAAAGAAATTCTCAATATTTATAATTAATAAGTTCACTTTTTAAAAAGCAAAATAACTAGGGGCTCCTGGGTGGCTCTGTGGGTTAAGCATCCGACTTTGGCTCAGGTCATGATCTCGCCGCTCGTGGGTTCAAGCCCAGCATTGGGTTCTGTGCTGGCAGCTCAGCTTGGAGCCTGATTTGGATTCTGTGTCTCCTTCTCTCTCTGACCCTCCCCTGTTCTCTCTCTCTGTCTCTCTGTCTCTCTGTCTCTCTCTCTCTCTCAAAAATAAATAAACACTAAAAAAAAATTGTTAAGCAAAATGACTAAAAGTAGAAGGGGCATTGTTATGTGACAACTCTGCATTATAACATATCCTAGTAAAATTTTGCAGTATAAAATAAAAATCAGATAGTATGGAAGTACAAACATATTTGTGAGAGGAATGTATTGGAGTAATGTGGCACTTGGACTTTTTAAACTGCAGTACACTGTAACTTCCTGTGTGGCCTATTTGGGGAATAGCTACAAATTGCTGAAGGGTAAAACAATCATGATAGCATGGGCATGATAAAGGAATTGAGGGGAAAAGCTAACCTCACAACTGAGTATTGGTGAGCTGAGTTTGGAAAATGCTAAGTTTAAGATATTGGTGGAACATTCCAGAAAAAAATCTCCTATAAGAGGTAGGGATTTGAGAGGGAAATGAAATTATGCATTTTGAAGATTCATAGCCTACAGAAAAGAGATGACACCATTTAGAAAGAATGTGGGGGAACACAGAGGAAAAATTTAAAGATGAGATAAAAAAAGAAGGAAAAGATGAAACAAGGGAGAAAAAGATGACAGAATAAGAGGAAAATAAAACTAGTGAAAACTAGGAAGACAAGAGCTAGATGAAAAACAAAGGGAGCCAAGTTACACAAAACAAACTACCTGTTGATGGCCTCTTTCCCAAAGAAAGAGTCTACACTGTTACATAGCTGTAATAGCCCTCCAACTTCTATCCTGTCTATCCAAGCATCCAAATATCAACTTAACTGGACTGAGAGGAAACATTATGTAGTAATTCCTTTAAAAATTTTCTGAGAGAAATGTGCCACTTTCAAAGGATTGAAATCCCCATTCTTGATGACATGATAGCACTGTGTTTTATGAAGGAGCTAGGAGAGAGAAACAAGGATGCAGGAAAGGAGAGACAGACAGACATACCTACACCCACAGAATGAGAGAGAGACTAAGAGAGGACAAGGGAAAAGAGAGGAGAGAGAAGAGAAAGGAAGAGAGAAAGAAGGAGAGTATGTATAGACATAATTGTAGACTAAATATAGATAACAGTACCTAACACTTATATAGACCTTATCATGTGATAAATAAGTTTGATGATGATGAAGATGATGATGATAGAGATGATAGATAGATATTGGGTTGATAGATAATGGTAGATATATACATAGATGATGAATGGATATACATTATAGAGAGGTTATAAATAGATGATAAATAGATGATAGGATAGATAGATAGATAGATAGATAGATAGATATAGATAGATGATAGATAGTTAACAGATGATTAGATAGATAGATAATAGATGATAGATAGATAGATAGATAGATAGATGATAGATATAGACAGAATTTAGTTATATAAAAATTCTTTTAAGATAGTTAAATAACCATATAAGTTAAGTTAAGGACTACTTTTATTCTCACTTTTTAAATAAGGAAACTAAAATGTGGAGAGGTTAAGTGACTTGACCAAGTCCACAAGTGATTGAGACTCAACTTCAGCACTCACTACACTTAACCACTACACCATACAACAACAGAGTTGAGGAGAAAGAAAGTTAACCTAAGTGGGCTGAAAAAATAAATCATATAGTGCTTCTGTTAATTTTTTTTGAATACTTCAAAAGGATTTAAAGGATTCAAAAGATTGCATTCCACTTCTATGACCTGAGAGAAGTATGTCATAAAGACTTGGGTTGACTGAGCTCAATGAAAAGTTTCTCGCCATATCTAGGATATTCCAAATCTAATCCTACTTTAGTAGCAGCTGTGAAGGCAGTATTTAAATAGAATCAGCCCAATCTTTTGAGAAATTCTCATAACAATTATGAAGATTATCCCACCAACATAGTTGAAGGTTTCAAGATGTTGTTTATTGAAACATAAAAGTCATGCTTAATCTCCAAACTGTGTCTCTCTCCTTCTAGCCATACATAAGGTGGGTTCCATGCAAGGAGAAAATGTGTTTCCCTAGAACTATTGTGTTGTTGGGCTTCTCAGATTATCCATGGCTAGATGTGCCCCTCTTTGGAGTGGTCCTGGTCTCTTACATCCTCACCCTGATAGGGAACAGCTCCATCATCTTTCTTTCCACGGTGGAGCCCAGAGTCCAGACCCCCATGTATTTCTTCCTGGGCAATCTCTCTGTACTGGACCTTTGTGTCACCTGCGCCATTGTGCCCCAGCTTCTGGCAAACCTCTGGGGACCAGAGAAGACAATTCCTTCCTGGGGCTGCATCACCCAGGCCTACATCTTCCACTGGACAGGATGCACTGAATGTGCTCTGCTGGCAGTAATGGCTTTTGATCGCTATGTGGCTATCTGTCAGCCCCTCTGGTACACTCTTATCATGAGGCCCTGGGTGTGTGTGCAACTGGCAACTGCTGCCTGGTCCAGTGGCCTGGCAAATTCAATACTCCAAACTACGCTTACTCTCCAGCTCCACCACACACTTGACCACTTCTTCTGTGAAGTACCTGTTCTGATCAAGCTGGCCTGTGGTGATACCACTGCTAATGAGCTGTCTCTGGCCATTGGAGCCATCCCTTTTGCACTGATGTCTCCTCTGCTTGTGCTAATCTCCTACACATTGTCAAGGCTGTGTTGAAGTTACCTTCAGCTGACAAAAGGTACAAGGCTCTCAGCACATGCAGCTCCCACTTGGTGGTTGTCATCATGTACTTTGGACCAGCCATCTGCATGTACCTCCAACCCCCTGCAAATAGCACCCGGGCCAAGTTCATGTCCTTCTTCTACTGTGTTATCATCCCACTGCTCAACCCACTCATCTACACTCGGAGAAACAAGGATGTGAAGAGAATGTGGAAAAGGATTGTACAACCTCAGAGTGAGGTAAAATCCTAAGAAGGATAGATGTCATAAAAAGGCCAGATAGTCTCTGCCTGTCTCCTGGGCCAACCCCATGCACAACTCAGTAAATACTGGCAGGTCTGTTTCCAAATGAGTGTCCATGAGCTCCAAGGAAAGAGTTCCCATCTGTCAACATCAACCAGCCTGATATCTGGAGAAACTCTTCCAATTAGAAAGTGCTCTGTTCTGAAATCTCAAGTACAGCAATGCTACTCCTTTTTAACACTTCCTAAATGTCTTGTTCTCAGTGGAAAGAATGAGTCTGCATATATGTAGGAGGGTAAGTAACACCATCTTTTCAAATAGCTTTCTTTCTCTTAATGCTTATTTGTTTTGAGAGAGAATGTGTGTGAGTGAGCGAGGAAGAGGTAGAGAGAGGGGGAGAGAGAGAGAATCCCAAGCAGGCTCCATGCTGTCAGCACAAAGTCTGACTCAGGGCTCTACATCACAAACCATGAGAGTGTGACCTGAGCTGAAATCAAGAGTCAGATGCTTAACTAACTCAGCCACCCAGGCGCCTCTCAAATCACTTTCTATAACAGCTCCCCTTTACCAGATAGCATACAAGAAAATTTGGTGGAAAACTTTCGTACAGATCCCAACAAGAGTTTTAAATAATACTTCATTGGATTCATTACATCTCATTCACAAACCAATGTTTATTTACTTGAGAGAGAGAGAGAGAGAGAGAGAGAGAGAGAGAGAGTGTGTGCCTGAGCAGATCAGGGGCACAGAGAGAGAGAGAGAGAGACAGAGAGAGAGAGAGAGAGAGAATCCCAAGCACATTCTGAGCTGTCAGCACAGAGCCCAATATAGGGCTCGAACTCACAATTTGTGAGTTCATGACCTGAGCCGAAATCAAGACTTAGAGGCTTAACCCACTGAGCTACCCAGGTACCCCATCATACGCAAATCATTATGATCTCTCCAGTCTCTGAGTGTCTCAGTTGCTCTCTCCTTTCTCAAACACCTCATCACCCTAAAATTTATCATATTCTTACCTCAGCAATGCCCTCACCATCTGTATTCAATTATTCATTAATAAAACAATTTCAGGGGCACTTGGCTGGCTCAGTTGGTGGAGCATCTGGCTGTAAATCTCGGCGTTGTGAGTTCCAGCCTCATGCTTGGTGTAGAGATTATTTAAAAATAAAATCCTTAAAAGAAATAAAATAAAATAATTTCAACCTCCCCATAACACATTTCTTTCACTTCTCTCAATTAATTCATGACAAATATGAATCAATATGCCTTTATATTTCTTATACATGTATGAAACAACTCCATTTGTTTAATTTCACTATTTCACTATATGCTTTGGAAGGTTAGAGACAACCTTCTTTGAAGTTATATAGAAAAGAAAATTTTTCCATCAAATCTGATTCAAATAAACTGATGAAGTTCTGAACAGGGTACCATCCTAGACTGTCTTCTGTGACCTGGGGAAGTTCAGAGAAAGTTAAGTGTTTCAAAGATGCTTCCCCATAAGCAAAACTTTTGTTTCCATTTCCAAAATGTTGGGCTGAGAAGTTAGTTTCTGCTCAAATACATAAAACAAAGAAGGCATATTGGAAAGGAGGGACTTAAATTTAGTTTAGGAAATATCTATTTTCAAATAATATGGAAAGAGAATAAAGTAGCAGTATTAAGCTGTTTCAAGTCTGTTAGTTAACTGGAATCCATGCTTCTTTATTACAAATGATCAAAAGTAGGCATCACTAGACAAAAAAGAAGTTGTCTATGGCTTTGGTAGATGTCTAAAACAAACTCTATAGGGGACATTATGTACTTTGGATAGACAGTGAGGATCATCTTTGTACTTAACTCTTAGTCCAAATTTTTGTTCAATCCTGGCTCTGTTTAGACGTATCTTGGGCATTTAGAGCCTAATATTTATTGATCAATATACAATAGAAGAAGGTCTCTAATCTTCCAAAGCATATAGTGAAGCTCACTTTCCACACACACACAGACACACCCAAAAATTCTGAAAATGTGATAAGTTCCATTTGTTATAACTTTTTATACTTATCTTTCTGGGGAAAAGTTATGAAAAAATATCAGTAAATCAGTAAAATCAGTCATCAGTAAATTAATTTCCTGTGACAGTTTAGTTTTTGATATAAACCCTAACTTTTTTTTTTTTTCTGAGAAAAGGATAAAATATTCATGTTAATCATCAAGGAACCTCAGAAAACTTTCAGGGGAAAGTGAACAATAGTTTTCAGAGTATACTCAGGAGGCCCCTGACAAAAATGGAGGTTTATTTCTATGAAAGGAATTTTTGGACCACACTTAGTATTGATTTACAATGGGAAATATCAAAGAGTAAAAGCAACTGGCTGTTCAGAGAACTGGAAGAAGATTATTGGAATACACTTACACCTTGAATATAAACCAGAAACTCATATATGAATGGTATGCAACACATTTTTCCTTTAATTTTTATTTTTAATTAATTTATTTAAAATCACATTAGTTAACATACAATGTAGTAGTGGTTTAAAGAGTAAAACCCAGGGATCCTGGGAAGATGGCGGTATAGGAAGATGCTGGGCTCACCGCGCGTCCTGCTGATCACTTAGATTCCACCTACACCTGCCTAAATAACCCAGAAAACTGCCAGAAGACTAGCAGAATGGAGTCTCCGGAGCCAAGTGCGGACGAGAGGCCCAGGGAAGAGGGTAGGAAGGGTGGCGGCGGTGTGCGCTACAAGGACTGACAGGAGGGAGCTGGGGCAGAGATGCATCCAGCCGGCGAAGCAGAGCCCCCAAGACTGGCTTGCAAAAGCAGAGGGGCCAGATGGAGTGTGTTCAGACAGCAAGTGGGACTTGACATCTGGAAGGTTATAAGCTAACAGCTCTGCTCGGAGAGCAGGAAGCCTGGAGGACAACAGGAGGGAAAGTTGTTGAGCCCTGGACCACCAGAGCTCAGCTTGGTGGGGAACAAAAGCTCTCGCCAGCACCATCTCCCTGGCCAATCCCCTAGCCAAAATCCCAAAGGGAACCGGTTCCTGACGGGGAACTTGCTTGCACCGCGCAAACACCCAATGCTATTCTTCTGTGGATCCATCCCTCCAGAGGGTCTGACTCCCTCCTGGCGCTGTAGGGCCCCTCCCAAAGCGGATCTCCAAAGGAAAAGCGAGCTGAGCCTGCCCCTCCTGCCCCTGTGCACCTTGCTGATCCGCCCCAGCTAATAAACCAGTTCCCCAACACCAAAGCCTGGCAATGTGCAAGTAGCCCAGAAGGGACACGCCATCCCACAGTGAATCCCGCCCCTAGGAGAGGGAAGAGAAGGCACACACCAGTCTGACTGTGGCCCCAGGGTGGGCTGGGGGCAGACCTCGGGTCTGACTGTGGCCCCACCCACCAACTCAAGTTATTCAAGACAGCACAGGGGAAGTGCCCCGCAGTCCTGCACCACTCCAGGGACTATCCAAAATGACGAAACGGAAGAATTCCCCTCAAAAAAAGTCCAGGCAATAACAACAGCTAACGAATTGATCAAAAACGATTTGAACAATATAACAGAAAGTGAATTTAGAATGATAGTCATAAAATTAATCGCTGGGCTTGAAAACAGTATAGAGGACAGCAGAGAATCTATTGCTACAGAGATCAAGGGACTAAGGAACAGCCAGGGGGAGTTAAAAAATGCCATCAATGAGCTGCAAAATAAAATGGAGACAACCATGGGACGCATTGAAGAGGCAGAGGAGAGAATAGGTGAACAAGAATATAAATTATGGAAAAAGAAGAAGATGAGAAAAAGAGAGATAAAAAAATCCGGGAGTATGAGGGAAAAAGTAGAGAACTAAGTGATGCACTAAAAAGAAATAATCTACGCATAATTGGTATTCCAGAGGAGGAAGAGAGAGGGAAAGGTGCTGAAGGTGTACTTGAAGAAATAATAGCTGAGAACTTCCCTGATCTGGGGAAGGAAAAAGGCATTGAAATCCAAGAAGCACAGAGAACTCCTTTCAGACGTAACTTGAATCAATCTTCTGCACAACATATCATTGTGACACTGGCAAAATACAAGGATAAAGAGAAATTTCTGAAAGCAGCTAGAGATAAACATGCTCTAACATATAAAGGGAGACCTATAAGACTTGTGACCGATCTATTGAAACTTGGCAGGCCAGAAAGGAATGGCAGGAGATCTTCAATGTGATGAACAGAAAAAAATATGCAGCCGAGAACCTTTATCCAGCAAGTCTGTCATTTAGAATAGAAGGAGAGATAAAGGTCTTCCCAAACAAACAAAAACTGAAGGAATTTGTCACCACTAAACCAGTCCTACAAGAGATCCGAAGTGGGATCCTGTGAGACAAAGTACCAGAGACATCGCTACAAGCATGAAACCTACGGACATCACACTGACTCTAAACCCATATCTTTCTATAATAACACTGAATGTAAATGGACTAAATGCGCTAACCAAAAGACTTAGGGTATCAGAATGGACAAAAAAACAAGACCCATCTATTTGCTGTTCTACAAGAGACTCATTTTAGACCTGAGGAAACTTTCACATTGAGAGTGAGGGCATGGAGAACTATTTATCATGCAACTGGAAGTCAAAAGAAAGCTGGAGTAGCCATACTTATATCAGACAAACTAGACTTTAAATTAAAGGCTGTAACAAGAGATGAAGAAGGGCATTATAGAATAATCACAGGGTCTATCCATCAGGAAGAGCAAACAATTATAAATGTCTATGTGCCGAATACAGGAGCCCCCAAATATATAAAACAATTACTCACAAACACAAGCAACCTTATTGATAAGAATGTGGTAATTGCAGGGGACTTTAACACTCCACTTACAGAAATGGATAGATCATCTAGACACACGGTCAATAAAGAAACAAGGGTCCTGAATGATACATTGGATCAGATGGACTTGACAGATATATTTAGAACTCTGCATCCCAAAGCAACAGAATATACTTTCTTCTCGAGTGCACATGGAACATTCTCCAAGATAGATCACATTCTGGGTCATAAAACAGCCCTTCAGAGGTATACAAGAATTAAGGTCATACCATGCATACTTTCAGACCACAATGCTATGAAGCTTGAAATCAACCACAGGAAAAAGTCTTGAAAACCTCCAAAAGCATGGAGGTTAAAGAACACCCTACTAAAGGATGAGTGGGTCAACCAGGATTATTAGAGAAGAAATTAAAAAATATATGGAAACAAACGAAAATGAAACTACAACAATCCAAATGCTTTGGGATGCAGTGAAGGCAGTCCTGAGAGGAAAATACATTGCAATCCAGGCCTATCTCAAGAAACGAGAACAATCCCAAATACAAAATCTAACAGCACACCTAAAGGAAATAGAAGCAGAACAGCAAAGACAGCCTAAACCCAGCAGAAGAAGAGAAATAAAAAAGATCAGAGCAGAAGTAAACACTATAGAATCTTAAAAAACTGTAGAGCAGATCAACGAAACCAAGAGTTGTTTTTTTTGAAAAAATAAACAAAATGGATAACCCTCTAGCCAGGCTTCTCAAAAAGAAAAGGGAGATGACCCAAATAGATAAAATCATGAATGAAATTGGAGTTATTACAATCAGTCCCTCAGAAATACAAACAATTATCAGGGAATACTATGAAAAATTATATGCCAACAAACTGGACATCCTGGAAGAAATGGATAAATTCCTAAACACCCACACACTTCCAAAACTCAATCAGGAGGAAATAGAAAGCTTGAACAGACCCATAACCAGCGAAGAAATTGAATCAGTCATCAAAAATCTCCCAACAAATAAGAGTCCAGGGCCAGATGGCTTCCCAGGGGAGTTCTACCAGACGTTTAAAGCAGAGATAATACCTATCCTTCTCAAGCTATTCCAAAAAATAGAAAGGGAAGGAAAACTTCCAGACTTATTCTATGAAGCCAGTATTACTTTGATTCCTAAACCAAACAGAGACCCATAAAAAAAGAGAGCTACAGGCCAATATCCCTGATGAATATGGATGCAAAAATTCTCAATAAGATACTAGCAAATCGAATTCAACAGCATATAAAAAGAATTATTCACCATGATCAAGTTGGATTCATTCCTGGGATGCAGGGCTGGTTCAACATTCGCAAATCAATCAACGCGATACATCACATTAATAAAAGAAAAGATAAGAACCATATGATCCTGTCAATCGATACAGAAAAGGCATTTGACAAAATTCAGTACTCTTTCCTAATAAACACCCTCTAGAAAGTCGGGATAGAAGGAACATACTTAAACATCAAAAAAGCCATTTATGAAAAGCCCACAGCTAATATCCTCCATGGGGAAAAACTGAGAGCTTTTTCCCTGAGATCAGGAACATGACAGGGATGTCCACTCTGACTGCTGTTGTTTAACATAGTGTTGGAAGTTCTAGCATCAGCAATCAGACAACAAAAGGAAATCAAAGGCATCAAAATTGGCAAAGATGAGGTCAAGCTTTCACTTTTTGCAGATGATATGATATTATACATGGAGAATCCGACAGACTCCACCAAAAGTCTGCTAGAACTGATACATGAATTTAGCAAAGTTACAGGATACAAAATCAATGAACAGAAATCAGTTACATTCTTATACACTAATAATGAAGCAACAGAAAGACAAATAAAGAAACTGACCCCATTCACATTTGCACCAAGAAGCATAAAATACCTAGGAATAAGCCTAACCAAAGATGTAAAAGATCTGTATGCTGAAAACTATAGAAAGCTTAGGAAGGAAATTGAAGAAGATATAAAGAAATGGAAAAACATTCCGTGCTCATGGATTGGAAGAATAAATAATGTCAAAATGTCAATACTACCCGAAGCTATCTACACATTCAATGCAATCCCAATCAAAATTGCACCAGCAATCTTCTTGAAACTAGAACAAGCAATCCTAAAATTCGTATGGAACCACAAAAGGCCCTGAATATCCAAAGTAATTTTGAAGAAGAAGACCAAAGCAGGTGGCATTACAATCCCAGACTTGAGCCTCTACTACAAAGCTGTCATCATCAAGACAGCATGGTATTGGCACAAAAACAGACACATAGACCAATGGAATAGAATAGAAACCCCAGAACTAGACCCACAAATGTATGGCCAAGTAATCTTTGACAAAGCAGGAAAGAACATCCAATGGAAAAAAGACAGTCTCTTTAACAAATGGTGCTGGGAGAACTGGACAGCAACATGCAGAAGGTTGAAACTAGACCACTTTCTCACACCATTCACAAAAATAAACTCAAAATGGATAAAGGACCTGAATGTGAGACAGGAAACCATCAAAACCCTAGAGGAGAAAGCAGGAAAAGACCTCTCTGACCTCAGCCTCAGCAATTTCTTACTTGACACATCCCCAAAGGCAAGGGAATTAAAAGCAAAAGTGAATTACTGGGACCTTATGAAGATAAAAAGCTTCTGCACAGCAGAGGAAACAACCAACAAAACTAAAAGGCAGCCAACGGAATGGGAAAAGATATTTGCAAATTAGATATTGGACAAAGGGCTAGTATCCAAAATCTATAAAGAGCTCACCAAACTCCACACCCAAAAAACAAATAACGCAGTGAAGAAATGGGCAGAAAACATGAATAGACACTTCTCTAAAGAAGACATCCGGATGGCCAACAGGCACATGAAAAGATGCTCAACGTCGCTCCTCATCAGGGAAATACAAATCAAAACCACACTCAGATATCACCTCACACCAGTCAGAGTGGCCAAAATGAACAAATCAGGAGACTATAGATGCTGGAGAGGATGTGGAGAAACGGGAACCCTCTTGCACTGTTGGTGGGAATGCAAACTGGTGCAGCCACTCTGGAAAACAGTGTGGAGGTTCCTCAAAAAATTAAAAATAGACCTACCCTATGACCCAGCAATAGCACTGCTAGGAAGTTACTCAAGGGATACAGGAGTACTGATGCAGAGGGGCACTTGTACCCAATGTTTATAGCAGCACTCTCAATAATAACCAAATTATGGAAAGAGCCTAAATGTCCATCAGCTGATGAATGGATAAATAAATTGTGGTTTATATACACAATGGAGTACTACGTGGCAATGAGAAATAATGAAATATGGCTCTTTGTAGCAACATGGATGGAACTGGAGAGTGTTATGCTAAGTGAAATAACCCATACAGAGAAAGACAGATACCATATGTTTTCACTCTTATGTGGATCCTGAGAAACTTAACAGAAACCCATGGGGGAGGGGAAGGAAAAAAAAAGAGGTTAGAGTGGGAGAGAGCCAAAGCATAAGAGACTCTTAAAAACTGAGAACAAACTGAGGGTTGATGGGGGGTGGGAGGGAGGGGAGGGTGGGTGATCGGTACTGAAGAGGGCACCTTTTGGGATGAGCACTGGGTGTTGTATGGAAACTAATTTGACAATAAACTTCATATATTGGAAAAAAAAAAAAAAAAAAAACAAGAGTAAAACCCAGTGGTGGCGCCTGGGTGGCTCAGTAAGTTAAGCATCCGACTTCGAGTCACAATCTCATGGTGTGGGTTCAAACCCTGCGTCGGGCTCTGTGCTGACAGCTCAGAGCTTGGAGCCTGTTTCTGTCTCTCCCTCTCCCTCTTCCTCTTCCCCTCCCCCACTTACTGTTTGCCTCTCTCTCCTCAAAAAAATAAACATTAAAAAATGAAAATAAAGAGTAAAACCCAGCAATTCATCACTTACATATAACACCCAGTGCTCATCCCAACAAGGGTCCTCCTTAATGTCCATTGTTCATTTAGCCCATCTCCCCAACCACCTCCTTTCCAGAAACATTCAGTTTGTTCTCTGTATTTAAGAGTCTCTTATGCCTCCATCTCTCTTCTTACTTATTTTTGCTTCCCTTTCCCTACATTCATCTGTTGTGTTTCTTAAATTCCACGTATAAGTGAAAACATATGATGTCTGTCTTCCTCTGACTGACTTATTTCATTTAACATAGTACACTCTATTCCATCCACATTGATGCAATTGGCCAGATTTCATTATTTTTTATTGCCAAGTAGTATTCCATTGTGTGTATATGTGTGTGTGTGTGCGTGTATACACACACACACACACACACACACATATATACATATATACCACCTCTTCTTTATACATTCTTTAGTTGATGGACATTTGGGCTCTTTCCACAATTTGGCTATTGTTGATAGAGCTGCTATAAACATTGGGGTGCATGTGCCCCTCCAAATCAGAATTTTTGTAGCCTTTGAATAAATAATTAATATTTCAATTGCTGGCTTAGGGTAGTTCTATTTTTAATTTTTTGAGGAACCTCCATACTGTTTTCCAGCGTGGCTACACTAGTTTGCATTCCCACCAACAGGACAAAGGGATTCCCTTTCTCTCCATCATCACCAATATTTGTTGTTTCCTGTGTTGTTAATTTTAGCCATTCTGACTGGTGTGAAGTGATATCTCTTTGGGTTTTTATTTGTATTTCCCTGATGATGAGTGATGTTGAGCATCTTTTCATGTATCTTTTTGCCATCCAGATGTCTTCTTTGGAAAAGTGTCTATTCATGCCTTCTGTGTATTTCTTCACGGAATTATTTGTTTTTTTGGGTGTTGAGTTTGATGTCTTATATATTTTGGATAATAACCCTTTATCTGAGATGTCATTTGCAAATACCTTCTTCCATCCCCTCTGTGACTTCTAGTTTTGTTGATTGTTTCCTTCACTGTACAGATTTTATTTTGACGAGGTCCCAATTGTTCATTTTGTTTTTATTTCCCTTGCCTCCAGAGACACATCTAGTAAGAAGTTGCTATAGACTAAGTCAAAGAGGTTGCTGCGTGTTTTCTCCTGTAAGATTTTGATGGTTTTCTATCTCACATTTAAGTCGTCCATCATTTTGAATTTATTTTTGTGTATGGTCTAAGAAAGGGGTCCAGTTTCATTCTTCTGCATGTCACTGTCCAATTTTGTCAACACCATTTGCTAAAGAGACTTTTTTTTTCCCTTTGACACTCCTGCTCTGTCAAATATTAGTTGGCCATACATCTGTGGGTCCATTTCTGGTTCTCTATTCTGTTCCATTGATGTATATGTCTGTTTTTGTGCCAGTACCATACTGTCTTGATGATTATAGCTTTGTAATACACCTTAAAATCTGGAATTGTGATGCCTCCAGGCTTGATTTTCTTTTTCAACATTACTTTAGCTATTCATGGTCTTTTCTGGTTCCATACAAATTTTAGGATTGTTTCTTCTAGTTCTGTGAATAATTCTGGTGTTATTTTAGAGATTTCATTGAATGTGTAGATTGTTTTAGGTAGTATCAACATTTTAACAATATTTGTTCTTCCAATCCATGATCATGGAATGTTTTTTTTTTCCTTTTTTGTGTGTCTTCTTAAGGTTCTTTCATAATCATTCTATAGTTTTCAGCATACAGGTACTTTACCTCCTTGGTTATGTTTATGCCTAGATGTCTTATAGGTGTGTTATGGGTTTTGGTGCTATTGTAAATGAAATCAATTCCTTGATTTCTCTTTCTGCTGCTTCACTGGTGTTTAGAAATACAACCAATTTCTATATGTTAATTTTATATCCTGCTACTTTGCTGAATTCATGTATTAGTTATAGCAGTTTTTTGATAGAGCATTTTGGGATTTTTATATTGGGCATCACATCATCTGTGAAAAGTGAAAGTTTGACTTGTTCTTTAACAATTTGTATGCCTTTTATTTATTTTTATTGTCTGATTGCTGAAGCTAGGACTTCCAACAAAATGTTCAACAACAGTAGTGAGAGTGGACATCCCTGTAATGTTCTTGATCATAGGGGAAAAGCTCTCAGTTTTTCCTCATTGAGGATAATATTGAGATGTTGAGGTATATTCGTTCTATCCCTGTTCTTTAACGCTTTTTATCATAAAGATAAAAGTGCTTTTTCTGCATCTATTGAAGGGTCACATGGTTCTTATCCTTTCTTTCATTCGTCTGGTGTATCACACTGATTGATTTGTGAATATTAAGTCACTCCTGAAGCCCAGGAATAAATCCCACTTTAAATTTACTGTTCAATTCAATTTTCCAGTATTCTGTTGAAAATTTTGCCTTCATAAGAGAAAAAAAAAAAGATGGAGAAAAAAAGAGAAGAAAATGGGGCCCCTGGGTGGCTCAGTCAGTTGAGCGTCTGACTTCAGCTCATGTCATGATCTCACAGTTCATGAATTCCAGCCCCACACTGAGCTCTCTGCTATCAGTACAGAGCCCACCTCAGATCCTTTGTCCCCCTCTTTCTATGCCCCTCACTCACTCATGCTCTCTCTCTCTCTCTTTCTCTCTCTCTCTCTCAAAAATTAATAAAACAAAACTGGCACACCACTGTGGAAAACAATATGGAGTTTCCTCAAAAAAATTAAAAATAGAACTACCTTATGACCCAGCAATTGCGCTAGTAGATATTTATCAAAAGAATACAGGAGTGCTATTTTTTTAATATGAAATTTATTATGAAATTGGTTTCCATACAACACCCAGTGTTCATCCCAACAGGAGCCCTCCTCAATGTCCATCACCCACTTTCCCCTCCCTCCCACCCCCCTTCAACCCTCAGTTTGTTCTCAGTTTTTAAGAGTCTCTTATGGTTTGCCACCTTCCCTCTCTGTAACTTTTTTTTCCCTTCCCCTCCCCCATGGGTTTCTGTTAAGTTGCTCAAGATCCACATAAAAGTGAAAACATATGGTATCTGTCTTTCTCTGTATGACTTATTTCACTTAACATAACACTCTCCAGTTCCATCCACATTGCTACAAAAGGCCATATTTCATTCTTTCTCATTGCCACATAGTATTCCATTGTGTATATAAACCACGATTTCTTTATCTATTCATCAGTTGATGGACATTTAGGCTCTTTCCATAATTTGGCTATTGTTGAAACTTCTGCTATAAACATTGCAGGAGTGCTATTTTGAAGGGGTACGTGCACGTGAATGTTTATAGCAGCACTATCAGCAATAGCCAAAATATAGAAAGAGCCCAAATGTCCATCAACTGATGAATGGATAAAGAAATTATCCACACACACACACCCAATGGAATATTGCTCAGTGATCAAAAAGGATGAAATCTCGGGCCATCTGGGTGGAGCAGTCAGTTGAGCATCCGACTTCAGCTCAAGTCATGATCTCACAGTTCATGGGTTCAATACCTGCGTAGGGCTCTCTCCTGACAGCTCAGAGCCTGGAACCTGCTTTCCATTCTGTGTCTCCCTCTCTCCGTACCTCTCCCCTGCTTGTGTTCTGTCTCTCTCTCTCTCAAAGATAAACATTAATTAAAAAAAAAAATAAAATCTTGCCATTTGCAAGTACTTGTATGGAACTAGAGGGATTATGCTAAGCAAAGTTATTCAGTCAGTGAAAGACAAATATCATATGACTTCACTCATATGTGGAATTTAAGATACAAAACATATTAGCATAAGGGAAGGGAAGCAAAAATAATTTAAAAACAGGAAGGGGGCAAACCATAAGAGACACTTAAATACAGAGAACAAACTGAGGGTTGCTAGAGCAGTTTGGGTGGGGGGATTGGTGAAATGGGCAAGGAGCATTAAGGAGGACCCTTGTTGGGATAATCACCAGGTGTTATATGTAAGTGATGAATCACTAAATTCTATTCCTGAAATCGTTATTATACTATACGTTAAGTAACTTGGATTTGAATTTTAAAAAATAAATTAAGTAGAATAAAATCTTATAAAATAAAAAAATGAATAATACATTTTAAAACAAAGAGAGGAAAAAAGTTTTATCTGTTGGTACCTAGGGGGTGGTGGCTATGCTGGTCTGAAAGAGAGGCTGGCTATGTAGACTCTGAGTCAGTCTTGCTCCAGTAAATAAGTAGTTGCCAGGCAAGGTTTGCTGTAAGCGGGTCCTACCTTCACTGGGGGCTGCTGTGCCGCTCTCTGAAGTCCCACTGTGTTGGTGTTGGGGGATAAAATGTACCACCCCAATCTCTCATCACAGACCATCTCATCATCCCCCACTCTTCAGGCATCCCTCACAGAATACTAAGAGTGTCAGCTTGCCCTGAGCCACAACTCTCCTGTGCTTTCTCCTTGACACACACAGCTAGGATTCAAAACCCAGGTCTTAAAGATTGACACAGTGCGGATCAGCTCCCCTTCTCTGGATAGGCCCTCTCTACCCTGTGGGTGAAAGGCCTTTTCCTAGCACCTGCATGGTCTTTTGCCTTTGGGGAGGCAATAAACCTTCTTCCAAAAGTATTCCTAGAAAAGGATTGTTCTCTCCCAGTTCATCCCGAAGATTTCTACATCACACAATGCACTCCCTCCTTCTCCCCAGGAGCACACTTTTCAACTTAGCTCTGGAGAAAGTCACACACTTCCAGAACCTCTGAGTTTGGACTCCACCGCTGTTTACAAAAACTGGGACACCCAGTACTTCTTTCTACCCAGTTTGTGGTCCAGAGAGGTTTTCCTCTTGTGCTAACTCAATGCCTCACTATCTCAACCCCTGTTTCTTTCTCTCCCCTTTGTCTCTCCACAGAAGGGATTACCTCCCCTCCACAGGTCTGTCACTTTCTCTCCCACAGCTCACATCTGCACACCTCACTCCTGCCAAGCTGTCTTCCTCCAACTGTGGAGATCCTTCTGCCACTCTGCAGATCAGCTTCCTGGGTGTTCTGAGTAATATGACCTCAATACAGCTGTCTTTGAGCCCAGGATACCCTGACTTCTCTGCCGTCTTAACTACCCTCTATGCAACACTTTTTAAAAGCCCACAAGAGATGTGCTCTTATAGAAAAAAAAGAATCAGGAAAGGTAACAGAAGATTAGAGTATAATCCTTATGCCCATGAGCCAGTGCTTTCTCTGCCCTTGCAAAGTCTCCCTGGAATGTCAAACATCCTTAGTCCAGGAGGAATCAGCAGAGCCTCAGTTGATATCACCACCTTCTGTAAGAGTCTTATTCATTCACTTACATCGATTTCCACCGTAAGAGCATTTCTGTTGTATAATGAGAGTTCAGGATTCTGCACCTAGACTCATTAGATGCATTTGTTTGGCTGCTACTCTGCTATAAAAAAGCCTATGATTCTTTTCTTAGCTTTCTTTGCTTACTCTCTAGGTAATAAGGTTTCTACCAGGCACTTTGCTTGGTCTTGATAATGAAAATATGCTTATAAATCATAGTTAAAATAGATTACATCTGCCCATAACTCATCTCAGATGTTAGACAACTTTTCTAGAATGACTTTCAGAGGATGAGGTTGTCTTCACATTATCTGAAAAGTCTTGGAGTGATTTACCATGGCTTCCTGCTATGGCCTAAATGTTTATGTCCTCCCAAAATTTATATGTTGAAACTCTAACCCCAAATATTATGACACTGAGAGATGGGGCTTTTGGGAGGTAATTCAGTCGTGAGAATGGAGCCCTCATGGTGGGGTTAGTGCTCTTATAAGAAGAGACATGAGAGAGACTATATATCTCTCTCTGTCAATATCTCTCAATGTTGTTGCCATGTGAGCATACAGTGAGAAGGCGGCCATCAGTTATCCTGGCCAGAAACTTGATCTTGGACTCCCCAGCCTCTAGAGCCATGAGAAATAAATGATTGTGAAGCTACCCAGTCTACAGTATTTGTATTTGTTGCCCAAGCAGACTAAGACACTCCCTATACACACACTATAACAGCCTGTCTCCCATGTGGCTGGGACACAGTCTGGTATATCCTGAGATATGAGGGGCCCAGAGGATCAGTCTAACACCAGAGTAAGCAGATATATATCTCCCATCCAGGATAAAAGGAAGTTTCAGGAGGTAAAACATGAAGTCTTACAATAAACCAGTGGGAACTGAGCAGTGCCTCAGACTATACTGTGACACCACACTGCAAGAAAGAAATGAGAAGATAGGCATGTGTAACAAGTCACTTGGTGTCTCAGTGACCAACAGAAACCAAAGTGATCTGCAATGATCTGCATTTTGATATGTTTATATGTTTATGCATTTTTTTAAGAAAGTATCTTATTTGGGTGTGTGAAATCTTTACAGAAGTGCCTGCCCTCTAGGAAATTACTGCCTCATACTGTACATACTTAGAGGCTAGAAAACCCCCAAAATAATATTAATAAAGTCAGCCTACACAGCAATCACAAAATTATTTTATTTTATTTTATTTTATTTTATTTTATTTTATTTTATTTTTAATATGAAATTTATTGGGGCGCCTGGGTGGCTCAGTCGGTTAAGCGGCCGACTTCGGCTAGGGTCATGATTTTGCGGTCCGTGAGTTCGAGCCCCGTGTCGGGCTCTGTGCTGACAACTCAGAGCCTGGAGCCTGTTTCAGATTCTGTGTCTCCCTCTCTCTGACCCTCCCCCGTTCATGCTCTGTCTCTCTCTGTCTCAAAAATAAATAAACGTTAAAAAAAAATTTTAAAAACAGAAATTTATTGTCAAATTGGTTTCCATACAGCACCCAGTGCTCATCCCAACAGGTGCCCTCCTCAATGCCCATCACACACTTTCCCCTCCCTCAGTTTATTCTCAGTTTTTAAGAGTCTCTTATGGTTTGGCTCCCTCCGTCTCTAACCATTTGTTTTCCTTCCCCGCCCCCATGGTCTTCTGTTAAGTTTCTCGGGATCCACATAAGAGTGAAAACATATATATATTTTTTTATTTTTTAAGTTTATTTTGAGAGAGAGAAATAGTGAGTGGGGGATGGGCAGAGAAGGGGAGAGGGAGACAATACCAAACAGGCTCCACACTGTCAATGCAGAGTCCAATGTGGGGCGGCTGAACTCACGAACCGTGAGATCATGACCTGAGCCGAAGTCGTATTCTTAAATGACTGAGGCCCCCCGGCGCCCCAGAAACACAATTTTAAACATGTAAGATGGGTATAAAATTTGCCAAAGGTGATTGAGTTTATTCTTAAAGGGGAAAAAAAGGATTTCTGTTACTGCTGTTGCACAAAGTCTAAATCACTATTGATTGAAACCTAGCAGCTGTGGAGTTCAGTCCAGCCATAAAGACTAAATCCACTGCAGATGTAAATATTGCGTGTTTCAGTCCTCCACCACCTTGCATTGTGGGCAGCACATGTCTGTGCATTGTCTGAAAGCCTCCCGTAGACACTGCAGCTAAATGATTGTCTGATTGCTTTTGCATTTAACACACTAGCATGAGGATTTTTACATCTAAATGCTAGTTGACAGACAATTTCAGCTAGCCGCATATTGTATGTGTGAGGTGCATAAAGACTTTTCAATCATTCATTTCCACTTATCAACTAAAATTTTGTTTAGTATGTGAATGTTTTTGAAATGTATAGCAATAGGATGTTGCACTGGGGGCAATTCATCATGCAATATAATAAAATTAATTTTTACCTTCCCCCTCCCCCACAAAAGAAAGAGTCTCACTATATGCACAACACACACGAATAGGTTTCCAAAGCTTTTCTGGCAGAGTGATACTTTTGAATGAGTACCTGAAAAGCACACATCCTATCCTGTTTTCTTCTTGAGTGTTTCTCACACTTTCCCATAGTGTACTCATAAAAGCAGAGAGAAGTGAATGATGGGAAACTTATCATAATATACAGCAGTGCACCAAAGCATGCAAATTAATTGAAGTCTTGGGTTTCATTACAAAATTTTGTCTATGTTTTTCTATCTATTATGCCAGTTTATCATAATGGAAACATGCTTTCATTTAATTATCAGTTGAATTATTTAAGTATTTTCTCCTAAAACATCTAATACTATTGACGCTTTTGGGAAATTCACCATGTTCATCTTGTGGTTTTACAGAACTGTGATACTGAAAATTCTACGGGTCCTCAGTAGAGGACCTACCTGCCTGCCATACCATCCCCATATTTAGTGGCTTATATTAACAACCATTTTATTATACCTGACTATTTTGTTGGTTAGGACTTTGAGCAGAGCTCAGTTAGGAGATTATTCTGCTCTATGTTGTGTCTACCGAGGTCACTAGGTGGGAAAGTCTGTCAGGTGGGTCTAGGATAGATAGCTCCACTTAGGTGTGGAGAACTGGCTGGAAGCCTGACAGAGGTAGAGCTGTAGATGACAGCATCCATCCACAGTCTCCTTAACATGGCTCTTAGGATAGTTAGCCTTCTCACCTGGTGACTTACAGACACAGAAAGAATGTTAATTAGCTGGAAGCTGCCAGATTTCTTATCATCTTGCCTTAGAAGATCTAAAATATCACTTTTGCTCATTCTAATAGTCTTCATATATCACTGCACGGAAGAGAAAATATTTTTAAAATTTTTAATGTTTATTTCTTTTTGAGAGAGAGAGGCAGTGTGCTAGTGGGTGAGGGGCAGAAAGAGAGGGAAACACAGAATCTTAAGCAGGCTCCAGGTTCTGAGCCATCAGCACGGAGCCCAATGCAGAGCTTGAACTCATGAACAGCAAGATCATGACCTGAGCCAAAGTTGGACACTCAACTGACTGAGCCCCCTGGGCACCCCAGAAATAGAAAATACTTTGAGATATCTTTAATCTAGCACCTCTGTTTTGAGAAACACAGTCCTCAGTCCTCTCAAATGTGTTCTAAAATGAGGTTGGGTTGTGACATAGCTGTGTGTATGAATTGACCCTCTTCAGGGTCATGTCACATTGCTTTCACTGAATTGTGTCTGGTCCTGTTCCATTAGGCAAAGTTAGAAGAGAAAGCTCTTATATATTATTATACATGCTCACGAAGTTAGTTCTTTTTATTTTATTTTTTTTTACTTTTATTTTTTATTTTTTAAAATTCACATCCAAATTAGCATATAGTGAAACAATGATTTCAGGAGTAGATTCCTTAATCTACTCTAATCTAATCTAATCTACATGTGTAATGCCCCATTTAGCCCATCTCCCCTCCCACACCCCCTCCAGTAACCCTCTGTTTGTTCTCCATATTTATGAGTCTCTTATGTTTTGTCACCCTCCCTGTTTTTATATTACTTTTGTTTCCTTTCCCTTATGTTCATCTGTTTTGTCTCTTAAAACAGATGTTTGGACTCTTAAAGTCCTCATATGAGTGAAGTCATATGATTTTTGTCTTTCTCTGACTGACTAATTTCACTTAGCATAATACCCTCCAGTCCCATCCACGTAGTTGCAAATGGCAAGATTTCATTCTTTTTGATTGCCGAGTAATACTCCATTGTATATATATATATACCACTTCTTTATCCATTCATCCATCGATGGACATGTGGGCTCTTTCCATACTTTGGCTATTGTTGATAGTGCTGTTATAAACATGGGGGTGCATGTGTCCCTTCGAAACAGCACACCTGTATCCCTGGGATAAATGCCTACTAGTGCAACTTCTGGGTCGTAGGGTAGTTCTATTTTTAGTTTTTTGAGGAACCTCCATACTGTTTTCCAGAGTGGCTGCACCAGCTTGCATTCCCAACGAAGTTAGTTTTAAAGGGCTTTTAGCTGTTACCCAGTGGCTGCTCTATGGCAACCCAGGGAAAAATTTAATTGTGGTTTTGGAAATAGGAATAGTCGTGGTTCTTTCACAATTCTGAAATCAAATGCTGTAGCTCTGTGATTTATATTTTCTTATTGCCTTTACTCTCAGAAAGACTTCAATTTCCCTTTTGTCCTAATTGTCATACATTTATTATTATTATTATTATTATTATTATTAAAAATAATAATAATTATTATTATTATTATTTATTGTCTCTGCTAGGTTATATTAGTATCTGGCATGCTCATGGCAAGGAGATAAAAATGAGTACATTAAATGTAATAAATACAAAAGGTGACAAAAGTGCAAATATAGAGTCCTAGTATCATGACTCCGTTCTGCTAAAGGAGGCAGACAATATGGACTTTAGTGCTGGTCTCAGTTCCTAGAGTGGCCATGACCAAGTTATTGCAACCTCTCCAATAGTCCATTTCTTATACGACAATGGAAAGTTATAAAAGAGCTCACATCATGGGAGTATATTAAATAAGATGGCATACACAAATACACTTAATCTAGTACCTACATCTTGGAAGGCTTCTACAAATGTTACTTGTTACAATGACCTTGAACTTGTTAGTTAAAGTTTCATTGTCCCTAACCTTGATTGTATACATATCTTGTATTCTCAAGTCCAGCATTGGCTTTTTAGATAAGATATTATGCTATTTGACTCTAATATAGAGTCTTACACGTTCAAAATAAATATGCTTGCTTTCAGCCAATAGAGTGGAAAACTTTCTATAGAAGAAAACCTGAACTGTAGAAAAAACAACAACAAACACATCACATAAAGTCACAAGAAGAAGAAAGCAATCCCCTTAATTTGGGGAATTTTTTTTTAAAGTTACATAAAATTTATGGAGATTTAAGTATATGGAGACAAACAAAATTATTATAAGTAATATAAGATTACATTTCAGGTTCACATTATGCACACTTAGGAGTAATGAAAAAGGAAGAGGGAAGATCAGAAAGAAACAAGTGGGAGGGAAAAAAAGGGGGCAAGAATTAGGAAAGTAGAAATTAAGTAATTTGACAAAAACTTACTGCACACCAATTGTGTTTAAATGATTCCTAAAAGTATACGGTGTCTTAGAACTAAAGACTATTGGGAGAGGTGGGATTTTAGGCACCATGACCACACAGAAGCCAAAATGCTTTGACAGAGGACTTGAGGGGCTCCCAAATGTCTCTAAAAACTTAACTCTGGCTGTGGACTTCTTAATCACACAATACATTTTCCCGGGTTTCTGTAACCAATGGACATTGTCACATCTCAGAGCCTAATCTGCAGAGCCTCCAGATCCTTGACAGGAGCTTTCTCAGGGCTCCCTTTACATCCTTGTTCCTCAGAGTGTAGATAAAAGGATTGAGGGTGGGGGTGATTATGGAATAGAAGAGGGAGATAAACTTGCCCTGTTCTTGGGAGTAGCTGGAAGAGGGTTGCAGGTACATGTAGATGGCTGGCAGGTAGAAGAGGGACACCACCACCAGGTGGGAGGAACAGGTCCCAAAGGCTTTGTGCCTTCCCCTGGAGGATTGGATCCTGAGCACTGCTCGGGCAATGAAACCATAGGAGAAAAGGATGAGAGCTAGGGGAACCAGCACAAAGAAAGCTACCAGCACAGCCAGTGTGGTATCATTCATGGCTGTGTCAGCACATGACAACTTAATCATGGCTGGTACCTCACAGAAGAAGTTGTTCAGCACCTGCCGCCCACAGAAAGGCAGCTGCACCGTCAGCACTACCTGAACAAGAGAGTTGCCAAAGCCACTGAGCCAGGCCACAGCCACGAGCTGTTGACAGAGAGGACGATGCATGATAACGGCATACCGGAGAGGCTCACAGATGGCCACATAGCGGTCCAGCGCCATAGCAGCCAAGACAATGCATTCAGTGCATCCCAACCAGTGGAAAATTGCATACTGCATTGTGCAGCCAGCATAGCTGATGGTCTTACTGGAGCTCCCCATGTTGACCAGCATCTGAGGGACTGTGGTGGTGGTATAGCAGAGGTCGAGGAAGGATAGGTGCCCGAGAAAGATGTACATGGGGCTGTGGAGCTGAGAATCCAGTCGAGACACCAGGATGATAGCAATGTTCCCCAACATGGCCAGAATGTAGGACACCAGGAGGACCGCAAAGAGAGGGAGCTCCAGCCATGGCCTGTCAGAAACACCTAGAAGGATGAAGTCTTTAAGGGGTTCCTGCAGAATGCTGTGGTTATGACCTCTCATGTTGAGGCATGTTTTTGTGCCTGTGATGAGTCAAGAAAGTCAAAGTGAATAAAACCTGAGAGCATAAGATAACTGTCTTCCTCATGCCTGTGCCTGAGCTTTCCTACAGACGTTGCATCCTGTCATCTCCATAGAGACACTGAGACATGGGGAAGTCAGGATCAGGAGGCACAGCACATGCACATGGGTTTTATTCTGCCTCCTATGCTCTGTGACCTTGACTATGCCATTTAATCTTTCTGAACTTTGATTTCTGCATCTGCGATGCAGGGAGAAAATACTTCCCTCAAATGCAAAGTTTTGGAAATGATAGATCAACATGATGTTTGTGAATGTACACCATAAATAACAATTTTCTTCCAATTTGGTCAAAGTCTGTCATATCTCCCATAACTATCAGAATGTTTTACCTCTCTCTGCAAACTCACTGACAGGCAATTGACTTCTTTCTTAGGTTTTCTTCCTTTGCCTTTTGGAAGTGTTGGTAGAAGGGAGGTGAGAAGTGGCATAAAGCAAGATAGGAACACACTTGACTCACCTACTAAGGCTTGCATCTGTCTCTGTTCATCATGAACAGGTGCTCTTTGGCTTTCTGCACATGCTGGTCTCTCTCCCATGGTCACCCACACATAGGCAGCACTATCACTCACTTTGCAGTAAAAAAAAAAAAAAAAAAAAAAAAAAAAAAAAAAAACTCAAAACAAGCAAAACACAACACAACACAACAAAACAAAACAAAACATAAAAACAAACAGAAAAAAGTCACATACCAAGATCCTTCGAGACCCTGGAGTGAAGGAGTTAAGTCACTGCAGGGGTTGACTTGGTCCAGGCACCTAATAAGACCCCAGAGCATAGGGAGAAAGATATTGCACCCTGTCAGGAACATAGCCCCTGGAGTTGGCTACTGAAGGTTCTGATTGCCTCCAGAGCCAACACTTATTGGGCAGTTTGAGTGACGTTTGGATCTCCCTGTACAACCTCTTTACCAAGCAGCTGTTTCCTCTCCTCGTTGGAGCACACAGCTGATTTGATGTCTGGATTCTGTATTTTTTAGAAAGCACCTGGATTTCCACCTGCTGATGCATGGGGCCTTTCCACTGAGCTTCATCAGCCCCCAACCTCCTACACTCTTTGTAGGACTGTGCACTTTCCAGGATGCAGGGTGGTATAGTCCAGGATGAGACCGAAAAGAAGTTAAATCCTGTGTGAGAGTAATTTATGAAAGATTCATTTTTAGTCCCTTATTTGATACTTTATGCATAGACTATAATATTCATGGAGATCTATTCAGTGGTGCTGCAATAAACAAGTGCCCCCCTTCCCCTCCAAGTCTTGTATTCTTAAGAACCCTGGTATTACTTTGGGGCACCTGGGTGGCTCAGTCAGTTAAGCACTTGACTTCGGCTCAGGTCATGATCTCATGGTTCATGAGTTTGAGTCCCACACTGGGTGAGCATGAGCCCCACTTCTCTCTCTCTCTCTCTCTCTCTCTCTCTCTCTCTCTCTCCTCCTTACTTGTACTCTCTCTCAAAAACAAAACAAAAGAAAACAAAACAAAACAAAACAAACACCCCTGGTATTACTTGAAAACAATTCAAATTCTAGGATTTAAGTGTTCTTGTGGAACACCCAATTATTACACTTCTTCCCATTATTCTGTCGAAAGTACTTCTAAGGTGAATCTTACACAATGCACTTATTTTATCTCTAATGGGAGCTCAAGGCACCATTTTTGATTTAGTGGGCTGGGCAAGGGAAAATCAGGCTATCCCACCTTTTAGATGAAAAGTGATCACACCATCTCCCTTTCTTTGATTTCTCATTCCAAGGTTTCTTCTCAGAGTCTACACTGGACAAGAATGGGAAAAGTTATAAGGATGGTGAGGACAGATATAAAAGGATGGAAGAACCAAAGAAGATGGATGGGTAGGTATAGGTCATAGTTAGTAATTAATGCAAATTATTGGGCACTCACTATGAGCCAGGTGCTGTGATAACAACTTTATGTGATTATCTTACTTAGTGCTTTAACGGTTCGGTAAGGGAGATGTTTTTACCGCCATTTTGCTGTTGAACAGAGTGGCTTGGGGAAGATGACTGGTCTACTTTACATTACCTAAATAGCAGCAAGTGATAAAGCCAAGATTGAAAGCTAAGCTCTTGCTCATAATCATTATTCTCTTTGCTTTAAAAAAAGCCGCTGGTGACCTGGAAAGCAGCAACAGTATCCATGCACATGACTGAGATGAAGAGAATGACAGAAACAGGACAGTAATGTCATCCAAGGGAAAGTGGTGAGGGGACTGAAGAGGAGGCACTTCCTCTAACTTCTGGTTCAGTGTACCAGGCACCCATGGGCACACACACAGCTGGTGGCCCGCAAAGCTAGACATCAGCCCAACCTGACCCTTCTCTGAATTTGATGGCTTGTGGTCCAGCCCTTTCCACTTAGAACTCTGCTTTGGATCCAGTCTCTGGACCCCCTTGACCTCCTTCTATCTTCCTATCACCCTTATAGAGGTGTTCTCCAAGGCACTGCCTCGCTTCCCTGGATAAACACAATAATTTCCACATCTGCCACAATTACGCTCAGAGTCCTTCCAGATCTGTGTCTCTAGCTGTCACTTCTTCACTGATATCTAATCTCCCTTTTGACATTGTTTTTTTTTAAGTTGACATATTTATTTTGAGAGAGAGATAGAGAGAGAGCACACAGGAGAGTGTCAGAGAGAGAAGGAGAGAGGGAGAATCCCAAGCAGTCTCCATGCTGTCAGCACAGAGCTTGACACGGGGCCTAATCTCATGAACTGTGAGATCATGACCTGGGCCAAAATCAAGAGCCAGACGCTCAACCGACTGAGCCACCCGGATGCCCCTCCTTTCTGACATTGTCAACTGGTATATCCCAAACTTAACCTGTCAGTTGTTCCTCTAACTTCAGTCCAGCACCTTCATTCTCATTCCTGATTGCCTCTGCATCAGTTACCCTGACTCAGAGTGTTCAGGTTATTTCTGGTAATGTTCCTCATTGTCTACATTTTATCCACGGCATTCTTATTGACTTTACTAGTCTAAGGTTATAGTACAAGCTATCTTCATCCTTGCCACTGCCATCCTTGGCCAGGATGACCATCTGGACCCCACTTAGAGCCTGATAATTGTCTTCCCATAGACAATTCTTTCCTTATCCAGCCCATTACTCCACTTACAAGGGAATCATCTTTCTAAGACACAGGTCTTAAAAGCAGATATATCTCTAAGTGTTTCAATTACCTAAAAACTAAACAACCGTCTTCTTAAACAGTTGTGTGGTAAGAGTAGGGATTATATTCTTTCACTCAATCCTCTGCAGTTTCTTCTGATCACTGTCACATCCCTATCTGTTAGCAGCTGCCCTGAGATATTTCAGTCACAGGACTTACCCGATACCTATTGGTAGGCCAGGGAGATTTTTTAACACATTGATAAAACCCTGTGATCTGTATCATTCTGTGTATGATATATAATCCTCATTATGCATCTATACCTATGTCTGTGTATATACATGCATGTATATAATACATAATCCTCATTGTGTATCTATATCTATACCTATATCTGTGTATATACATGTATGTGTATATACATACATACATACATACATACATACATACATATATCTTGTTTTCATGTATATATTATCATAATGCCTAGTGCTGGCTGTGGACTTCCCCTTGGAGATGAACAGAACATATTATCTACAACAAACAGAAAAGAAAATCTGGAAATAAGTTTATGAGGTGGGAGAAGAAGGACTAGACCATGGGGTTTTATTGCCAATTAGTCCAAGAGATCCCTTTCTTCAATCTAACATTCAGCCTAAACTTTCCACCACCCAGATAACCAGGTGAAGGACCTATTTAACTGTCCAGGTCATAATCAGGATTAAACTGCAAGATATTGAGTCTTGGGTTAAGGCTTAATGATGGACAACATTTCTCTTCACTGATACTAGCAGGTGCTCTTTTATCACACACACCAAAAGTACTTTTCTCAGGGTTTGTCTATGTTTCTGGTTCTTTCCCAATGACATGCTTATTTCTTGGATAGAAGGTCAATCAGAATAAAATCAAGAAGTGAACTGGCCCAGTGAGGAAGAGTCTAAATGCATAACTTCAGCCCTGCCCTCTTCAGATTTGCTCTGCTATCATCCACCAGCCCCTTGCATATAATCAGTGGCCAGGTGTACCCACAGGCTTGCTCATCCTGTCTAGACCTTTGCTTATTGTGGGTCCTCCTACCAGGAATGCTGTCTCACATCACATAGTACAACTCAGCTTCTGCCTCTTTCCAAAACCATCTTCACTGATTACTCACTGGATCATCCTCTGTAAGCTCCCATGTACAAAGGGGTTTGAGGGGCATTGATAACCATATCCACACGAGGGGGCTGAGGTATAACTTTTCAAAATGCTTTAGTTCTAGAGATTAGACAAGTATTTCATAACAAGAAGTAAAAGCAAATGGGAGATAACTCAGCAATGAATGAGCACTCATCACCTCTCAATCTGTATACCAAGAACTATGTATGCCATTTCATATCCTCCTTCAGTAATGATGGGAAAACTGAGAAATCTACAAAGGTTAGGAACATCCTTTTCACTCAGGTCAGCACAACACTATGACTTCATGTAGAAAGATATTTAAGCCCCCTGTTCCTAGTTTATATGGAAGGAAGTTACCTCCCTCTAGACCCTCAAGATGTCTTAACCCTGGATGCATGATACCTGCTTTCAAAGTATCAACAGTCCTGTTTCATATCGTGACTTTTTGTTAAACACCCCTCTTGCACACACCTGCTTCCCCACCAACATTCCACTGCCTATTTTTGTCCTTTAACTATTTCAATTTGCTGCTAAAATTCACCTCAAAGCTTTCTTTCTCTGGGGGCTGGTAATATTTAGCTTTCTCACTCTATTCCTCTCTGTATAAGGCCATGCTTGGCTTAATATTGTTTTTGTGACTATAACTCAGCTTTGTCGAAAATATTGAACAGCAGTAGAAATGAGCCTCAGGGCCCTCATCACTGTGAACAACATTCACACTTCTGATGAGTACTGGACAACTGGTATACCTACAGGCAGGAGCAGCCTGTTCTGTTCCTGACTGTCTTTTCTAGCTTGAAGTACACCATTTTACATATGCTGCTTAATGTGTGGCCGCTACTCACTGACTCACCTGTCCTCCATCTCATGTCCCCTTGGTCTCCAACATAGACCAGCATTCATGCTGAGGACTAATCACTCATATCCATGGTTCTCTGGCTTCTACAGAGGGCTTGGTTAAGGACATGAGGCTTTATTAGCTTCTGGTGGTCTTGTCTGAAGAGGAACATTTACGGATGAAGTCATTGGAAAAGCTTTTTGTATTTCAGAAAGACAAAACGTGTTTTCTCTTATAAAGCTCCTGGGACTTTGACCTTACTTGAGTTTTACCCTCTGAGCAAGTGTGGAGAGATTATTCTCAGTCCAGAAGAAGAGTCTGCTCACTGGGGAAACTCAGTGCTTTCTGGTCTTTATCCAAGTAACAAATGAGATCAGCAGATATGCTCTAGCCATGGTCCCCTGGCCACAGAAGAGCTAGCTTATACGTTTATGTGGCAGAGGTTACTTCCGAAGAAGTTTCTTAGGTGACAAGCCATCCCTGTGTCCTGCTCCCTGCTCTTTTCCAAATTACCATCAGGATAAACTTAACCTCATTCTTTCCATTTATTTCTATAAGGACTCTGTTCTTTCTCCCAAGATACTTAGAGTAAAACCTTGCCCTCCTCTGCTGAGAAGTTATCCCTGATGTTTTGTTTAATTAGTGTCTGAGGGGTTAGCTGGTAATTGATGTATTGTGCGAGCATGAAATACTCGCAATTAAGGGTAAATCTTCGAATACCAGAAGACCAGAGGAAATAGACCAATAACGGGAAATGAGGACTCTGGATTTTTAACTCCTTAGGGAAGGTGGGTGTTGCCATAAAGTCAGAGTGGAAGAGTAACTTGTATAGCATGTAATTCAATTAGAGTGTGGGCACGGCACAGACTTCAGTACCAAGGTCAGCCACTCACTGTGTGTCTTTGGACAGATTACATATCTTCTCTGGGCAACATTCATGAGATCAGAAAAGTATAGGAAGCAATAGTACTGGCCTTCACACTCTGTTACAAGTGTAACATGAGTTGTCTTTTGTTTGCTTTTGTTTTGTTAAGCACTCAGGATAGTGAACGGCATAGGGTAATAACTTTGATTTTTTTCTGTCTACTACATATGGCTCAGCCACCTATTCCATTCATCACATGGAAGGGATGGCCAGAAAGCCCATTGGTAGATGATCAGCATGAAGTGGTGCACGTGTTAATTCACGTTAATTTATTCATGTGAATAAAAGCTAGTGCTAGAACCCATCATGGATAATGACACCTTTGGGCAGTCATTTCTCCTCTGTAGATTTTGACTTGATCCTCTTTGGGTAGTTCTAGATGTTGGAGTGGGAATACGATGAGATCATGGCAGTGGTTTCATTTTTATGTTCTAGGAGTTTTAGGAAGCATTTTGTCTAACATTATAGGGAGACGAACCCTGACTCAAAGGAAGACAAGGGACATTGTGCTTGGGGGATGGAGTGGGAAAATTCTCTGACAACATTGCTCTGCTGTGTTCTCTACCTGAAAGAGCAGGGTGTGAGATGTGGAATGTCTTGGGAATTGTCTTGATGTCCAGTTGGGATAACTTCCAGAAATGCTGAGGCCTAAATGTCTGTGAATTTGGGGAAGAAAAAGAGATGGACTAGACAGTTTTATGCCATAAAGTGCGACAATCGTGTAGATGGAAACTCTCGTGACTGAGAGGAAAACAGGGTCCCTTTAGCATTATGTTGATCATCACCTTCCTTACCTCCTTTCAGATATCTTGGCTTCTGCTTATTGTCCATAGTCCCTGTCACTCCAGGAGGCAAGATGCCCTGTGAAGGAATTGAATTTTCCAGTTTCCCTGATAGGGGAAGACAATAAGATGAATGAGATGCTGGGAAAGCTGGCAGAAGATACTTGTCCATCTTTCTTCATTTTCATACATGCAATGTAGACTTGATGGCTGGAGGCTTAGCAGTCATGGGTGACCTTGAAGCAAACTTGAAGGTGAGGGCTTTACACTAAGAATGATGGAGCATTGAGAGGAGTCAGGGCACCTGATCATCATGGATGTGCATTACCTGTTGACCCCCAGGTTTCCTGATGTGAGAGTGATAACCTTCAATCTTGTTTACAGCACTGATTTGGGTTTTATGTTTTAAGAGGCTGAAAGTAATCCTGACAGATCATTCAAGAAGATTTCCTGAAATTTCGTTATTTTTTTAAATAATAATTTTATTTACATCCAAATTAGTTAACATATAGTATAATAATAATTTCCTGTGTAGAATTTAGTGATTCATCACTTATATATGACACCTAGTGCCCTCTTCAATGCCCGTCACCCATTTAACCCATCCACCCACCAACTCCCCTCCAGCAGCCATCAGTTTGTTCTCTGTATTTAGAAGTCTCTTATGGTTTGCCTACCTCTCTTTTTCCCCCTTTCTCCTATGTTCATCTGTTTTGTTTGTTGTATTCCACATATGAGTGATATCATATAATATTTGTCTTTCTCTGACTGACTTATTTTGCTTAGCAGAATATACTCTAGTTCCAACCACATTGTTGCAAATGGCAAGATTTCATTCTTTTTCATCATCAAGTAGTATTCCATTATATATATATACATATGTGTATATATGTATATATATATATATATACATATGTGTATATATGTGTATATATATATATATATGTGTGTGTATATATATATATATACACACACACACATATATATATATATATATATATATATATATACACCACATCTTTATCCATTCATCAGTCGATGATGGACATTGGGGCTCTCTCCATACTTTGGCTACTGTTGATAGTGCTGCTATAAACACTGGTGTGCATGTGCCCCTTTGAAACAGCATTTTTATACCCTTTGGCTAAATTTCAAGTAGTGCAATTTCTGGTTCATAGGGTAGTTTTATTTTTAATTTTTTAGAAATTCAATTTTTGGGAGTGCCTGGGTGGTTCAGTTGGTTAAGCATCTGACTTTGGCTCAGGTCATGATCTTGTGGTTCTTGAGTTCGAGCCATGCATTGAGCTCTGTCCTGACATCTTGGAGCCTGGAGCTTGCTTTGGATTCTGTGTCTCCCTCCCTCTCTTTGCCCCTCCCCTGCTCACGTTTACTCTCTCTTTCTCAAAAAATAAACATGAAAATTTATTTTTAAAAAATAAATTTATTTTTTTTAAGTTTATGTATTTATTTTTCAGAGAGAGTGAGTGAGGGAGGCGCAGAGAAAAGACGGCCAGAAGATCTGAAGTGGGCTTTGCAATGACAGCCATTGCTTTTTATCTTTATGAGGTCCCAATAGTTCATTTTTGCTTTTAATTCCCTTGCCTTTGGAGATGTGTCAAGTAAGAAATTGCTGTGGCTGAGATCAGAGAGGTTTTTTTCCTGCTTTCTCCTCTAGGGTTTTGATGGTTTCCTGTCTCACATTCAGGTCCTTCATCCATTTTGAGTTTATTTTTGTGAATGGTGTGAGAAAGTGGTCTAGTTTCAATCTTCTGCATGTTGCTGTCCAGTTCTCCCAGCACCATTTGTCAAAGAGACTGTCTTTTTTCCATTGGATGTTCTTTCCTACTTTGTCAAAGATTAGTTGGCCATACGTTTGTGGGTCTAGTTCTGGGGTTTCTACTCTATTCCATTGGTCTATGTGTCTGTTTTTGTGCCAATACCATGCTGTCTTGATGATTACAGTTTTGTAGTAGAGGCTCAAGTCTGGGATTGTAATGCCACCTGCTTTGGTCTTCCTCAAAATTACTTTGGCTATTCGGGGCTTTTGTGGTTCCATACAAATTTTAGGATTGCTTGTTCTAGCTTTTAGAAGAATGCTGGTGCAATTTTGATTGGGATTGCATTGAATGTGTAGATACTTTTGGGTAGTATTGACATTTTGACAATATTTATTCTTCCAAACCATGAGCACGAAATGTTTTTCCATTTCTTTATATCTTCTTCAATTTCCTTCCTAAGCTTTCTATAGTTTTCAGCATACAGATCTTTTACATCTTTGGTTAGGCTTATTCCTAGGTATTTTATGCTTCTTGGTTCAATTGTGAATGGGGTCAGTTTCTTTATTTGTCTTTCTGTTGCTTCATTATTAGTGTATAAGAATGCCACTGATTTCTGTACATTGATTTTGTATCATGTGACTTTGCTGAATTCATGTATCAGTTCTAGCAGACTTTTGGTGGAGTCTATCAGATTTTCCATGTATAATATCATGTCATCTGCAAAAAGTGAAAGCTTGACTTCATCTTTGCCAATTTTGATGCCTTTGATTTCCTTTTGTTGTCTGATTGCTGATGCTAGAACTTCCAACACTATGTTAAACAACAGCAGTCAGAGTGGGCATCCCTGTAGTGTTCCTGATCTCAGGGAAAAAGCTCTCAGTTTTTCCCCATGGAGGATATTAGCTGTGGGCTTTTCATAAATGGCTTTTTTGATGTTTAAGTATGTTCCTTCTATCCCGACTTTCTAGAGGGTTTTTATTAGGAAAGAGTGCTGAATTTTGTCAAATGCCTTTTCTGTGTCGATTGACAGGATCATATGGTTCTTATCTTTTCTTTTATTAATGTGATGTATCGCGTTGATTGATTTGCGAATGTTGAACCAGCCCTGCATCCCAGGAATGAATCCAACTTGATCATGGTGAATAATTCTTTTTATATGCTGTTGAATTCGATTTGCTAGTATCTTATTGAGAATTTTTGCATCCATATTCATCAGGGATATTGGCCTGTAGCTCTCTTTTTTTATGGGTCTCTGTTTGGTTTAGGAATCAAAGTAATACTGGCTTCATAGAATAAGTCTGGAAGTTTTCCTTCCCTTTCTATTTTTTGGAATAGCTTGAGAAGGATAGGTATTATCTCTGCTTTAAACGTCTGGTAGAACTCCCCTGGGAAGCCATCTGGCCCTGGACTCTTATTTGTTGGGAGATTTTTGATGACTGATTCAATTTCTTCGCTGATTATGGGTCTGTTCAAGCTTTCTATTTCCTCCTGATTGAGTTTTGGAAGTGTGTGGGTGTTTAGGAATTTATCCATTTCTTCCAGGATGTCCAGTTTGTTGGCATATAATTTTTCATAGTATTCCCTGATAATTCCTTGTATTTCTGAGGGACTGGTTGTAATAACTCCAATTTCATTCATGATTTTATCTATTTGGGTCATCTCCCTTTTCTTTTTGAGAAGCCTGGCTAGAGGGTTATCCATTTTGTTTACTTTTTCAAAAAAAACAACTCTTGGTTTCGTTGATCTGCTCTACAGTTTTTTAAGATTCTATAGTGTTTACTTCTGCTCTGATCTTTTTTATTTCTCTTCTTCTGCTGGGTTTAGGCTGTCTTTGCTGTTCTGCTTCTATTTCCTTTAGGTGTGCTGTTAGATTTTGTATTTGGGATTGTTCTCGTTTCTTGAGATAGGCCTGGATTGCAATGTATTTTCCTCTCAGGACTGCCTTCACTGCATCCCAAAGCGTTTGGATTGTTGTAGTTTCATTTTCGTTTGTTTCCATATATTTTTTTAATTTCTTCTCTAATAATCCTGGTTGACCCACTCATCCTTTAGTAGGGTGTTCTTTAACCTCCATGCTTTTGGAGGTTTTCAAGACTTTTTCCTGTGGTTGATTTCAAGCTTCATAGCATTGTGGTCTGAAAGTATGCATGGTATGATCTTAATTCTTGTATACCTCTGAAGGGCTGTTTTGTGACCCAGAATGTGATCTATCTTGGAGAAGGTTCCTTGTGCACTCGAGAAGAAACTATATTCTGTTGCTTTGGGATGCACAGTTCTAAATATATCTGTCAAGTCCATCTGATCCAATGTATCATTCAGGGCCCTTGTTTCTTTATTGACCGTGTGTCTAGATGATATATCCATTTCTGTATGTGGGGTGTTAAAGTCCCCTGCAATTACCACATTCTTATCAATAAGGTTGCTTGTGTTTGTGAGTAATTGTTTTATATATTTGGGGGCTCCTGTATTCGGCACATAGACATTTATAATTGTTTGCTCTTCTTGATGGATAGACCCTGTGATTATTCTATAATGCCCTTCTTCATCTCTTGTTACAGCCTTTAATTTAAAGTCTAGTTTGTCTGATATAAGTATGGCTACTCCAGCTCTCTTTTGACTTCCAGTAGCATGGTAAATATTTCTCCATCCCCTCACTTTCAATCTGAAGGTGTCCTCAGGTCTAAAATGAGTCTCTTGTAGACAGCAAATAGATGGGTCTTGTTTTTTTATCCATTCTGATACCCTATGTCTTTCAGGTGGTGCATTTAGTACATTTATGTTCAGAGTTATTATAGAAAGATATGGATTTAGAGTCATTTTGATGTCTGTAGGTTTCATGCTTGTAGCGATGTCTCTGGTACTTTGTCTCACGGGATCCACCTTAGGATCTCTTGTAGGACTGGTTTAGTGGTGACGAATTCCTTCCAGTTTTGCTTGTTTGGGAAGACTTTTATCTCTCCTTCTATTCTAAATGACAGACTTGCTGGATAAAGGATTCTTGGCTGCATTTTTTTTTTTTTGTTCATCACATTGAAGATCTCCTGCCATTCCTTCCTGGCCTGCCAAGTTTCAGTAGAGAGATCGGTCAGGAGTCTTATAGGTCTCCTTTATATGTTAGAGCATGTTTATCCCTCACTGCTTTCAGAATTGTCTCTTTATCCTTGTATTTTGCCAGTTTCACTATCATATGTCGTGCAGAAGATCGATTCAAGTTACGTCTAATGGGAGTTCTCTGTACTTCTTGGATTTCAATGCCTTTTTCCTTCCCCAGATCAGGGAAGTTCTCAGCTATGATTTCTTCAAGTACACCTTCAGCACCTTTCCCTCTCTCTTCCTCCTCTGGAATACCAATTATGCATATATTATTGCATTTTATCACATCACTTAGTTCTCTAATTCTCCCCTCATACTCCTGGATTTTTTTGTCTCTCTTTTTCTCAGCTTTTCTTTTTCCATAATTTTATCTTCTAGTTCACCTATTCTCTCCTCTGCCTCTTTAATCGGAGCAGTGGTCATTTCCATTTTATTTTGCAGCTCATTGATAGCATTTTTTAACTCCTCCTGACTGTTCCTTAGTCCCTGTATCTCTGTAGCAATAGATTCTCTGCTGTCCTCTATATTGTTTTCAAGCCCAGTGATTAATTTTATGACTATTATTCTAAATTCACTTTCTGTTATATTGTTTAAATCGTTTTTGATCAGTTCGTTAGCTGTTGTTATTTCCTGGAGATTGTTTTGAGAATTCTTCTGTTTTGTCATTTTGGAAAGAACTGCAGGGCGCTTCCCCTGTGCTGTCTTGAATAACTTGTGTTGGTGGGTGGGGCAGCAGTCAGACCTGATGTCTGCCCCTAGCCCACCTGCTGGGGCCACAGTCAGACTGGTGTGTACCATCTTTTCCCCTTCTAGGGGCGGGATTCACTCTGGGGTGGTGTGGCCTCTCTGGGCTACTTGCACACTGCCTGGCTTGTGGTGCTGGGGATCTGGCATATTAGCTGGGGTGGATCAGCAAGGTGCACAGGGGTGAGAGGGGCAGGCTCAGCTCACTTATCCTTCAGTGATCCACTTCTGGAGGGTCCCTGCATTACCGGGAAGTAGTCAGACCCATCGCCAGAGGAACAGATCCATAGAAGCACAACGTCGGGTGTTTGCGGGTGCAAGCAAGTTCCTTGGGAGGAACTGGTTCCCTTTGGGATTTTGGCTGGGGGATGGGTTAGGCGCTGGCCAGCGCCTTTGTTCCCCACTGAGCTGAGCTCTGTCATCCAGGGCTCAACAACTCTCCCTCCCGTTGTCCTCCAGGCTTACCGCTCTCCGAGCAAAGCTGTTAACTTATAACCTTCCAGATGTTAAGTCCTGCTCGCTGTCCAAACACACTCCGTCTGGCCCCTCCACTTTTGCAAGCCAGACTCGGGGTCTCTGCTTGGCTGGCGGGCTGTTCCTCCACCCCGGCTCCCTCCCCCCAGTCCATGTAAGCGCACACCGCCTCTCCACCCTTCCTACCCTCTTCCGTGGGCCTCTTGTCTGTGCTTGGCTCCAGAGAATCCATTCTGCTAGTCTTCTGGCGGTTTTCTGTGTTATTTAGGCAGGTGTAGGTGGAATCTAAGTGATCAGCAGGATGTGCGGTTACCCCAGCGTCCTCCTATGCTGCCATCTTCCCCTCCATCTGGGCTGTTTAACTGTTAATGAAAGAAAAAAATGAAGGATTCCTTCAGAGGGAAAAGTGTCCCAAAAATTAAATTTGATTTATAAGGTCATTTTCAGGTTACCCAAACAGGAAAAACCAAATGGGGAAAAAATTAGAGTTTTATAACATAAGATTTGAGAATGAAGAAATATAAGCTAAAGAAGTTTAAAGACTCAAGATTTTTAAAAGGACAAAAAGAGAGTAAGAGGCTAGTATAAAATCAAATAATGCTCTTTAAGAGAGACATATTGTGCCAGACAGATTGTGATGACAGATTTTCATTTATGTTTGTGAAACACTATATTTTTTTTATTTTTTAAATTTATTTTATTTTCTTTAAATGTTTATTTTTGAAATAGAGAAAGAGAAAGTATACAAGCAGGGGGAGAGAAAAGAAAGAGGGAGACAGAGGATCTAAAACAGGCTCTGGTGACAGCAGGGCTCAAACCCATGAACTGTGAGATCAAGACATGAGCCGAAGTCAAACGCCACACACCACAAGGAAGATTTGCTCATCGAGTAGCTGTTTATCTTCCAGATAATGTTGTTTTCACAGTTCCTACGATTAGGACCACAAAGCTTCCATCCTGTCTCATCCCTCATTCTAAAGTTAAATGATTAAAATTCCCAAAGGCTGCATGAGTAGTCCAAAGAAACTGAACGACCATGTTTGAGAGATACTGAGGGAGGTATGCTTCAACTTTCCAATGTTTTTTCCCCCAAAAGGCATCTGAGAGCTCAGAAGCCAAGTTAAGACTTTGAGAACAAAAATGATTTTGTCTGTCAGCTACTTCCTATAAACACATCCAGTGGGAAGTATGCCAGTCACTCTGTGGGACTGGAAGACAGAGGACTTTCTCCACCTAGTTTCTCTGTTTCATCTGTGTCTCTAAGCTTCCTCAGCAAGGCTGCTTCACCCTGGCTGCAGTGACTGACTTCCGTTTCCACAGAAACTGCAGAACCAGCCTTTTCTACCCCTTAAGGACAGCACCAGCCACCCAGAACAGTGCTCTCTTCCCAGAGGCTAGGACTCAGCTCCCCAGGGGCCTCCTCCAAACATCCAAGTTCTAATAAAGCCAACTACCTGTTTGCTGCACTCTCCCCATGAAAACTTTGTGTTGATTTTTTTTCTTTTCAGAGAGCCAATCCCTAACATTTTTATGTTCAATTCCTCCCATTAAAACAACAGTATAGTTTCTGTCACATGGCTGTGTTCTTACTGATATACCTGTATGTTGTTTATATGTTGATATCACTGCTCTGAATTATCAAAAGGTACGACTCTTACCTGAACTCTTTAATTAGAATACGTAACATAGTTTCAGGTGCAGAAAGATGCTTAATGAAAATGAGTTCACAGTAACACAGACATTCTCGGACCTGAGGCATCAATAATAAAACAGTAAAACTGTGGATTGCAAGTAACTTGTTCTGTGAGTGTTCCAGAAGATGAGAAAACATTGCTAATAAATTTTAACTTGATAAACAAGGGTTGTCTTGCAATACAAACAGTACATGACACCGAATGTCACAGGATCACAACGGAGCCAGTGGTTCTTGAAATTCACTTTGATATACAAGTGCTTTGGATGACAAGCATGTTTCCAGAGCGAATTATGCTTGCAAGCCAAGGTTTTACTGTAATTCCTAAAATGAGGCTTGCGTGTCTATTAAGGTAATTCCTGATACAGTTAAGCAACACATCATGAAGTTGAAAACAGGTACCTTCTGCCCATTTATGGTCACAGAACTAAGTTTTCTATCCTGGGAGGTAGGGTTCCAGGGACTCCATTCCAAAGTAAGTCCTCTAATCCACAGAGAATGCTATCCAGTAGAATGGAAACTGAAATTGAGCCTTTAACACATGACCCTATATCTGACACTTACCCCTCAAAGATGATGGAAGAAGAAAGAGAAGAAAATAGACTTCACTCTATCCTAGGCCTGCTCTGAATGTAACAGTAACCCTTTTAAATCTCAAAGTAGCAAAATGAGACAGATATAATTATTATCTGCATTTTTACATATAATGGAAATTTGAGTGACTTACTCATGGTAACACAGTGAGTGAAGCATTTGGGACCCTACATACTTGCTGGCCAATTGTTCACCCCCAATAATGTGTTCAATAATCCAGCCCAATGTTGACACTAACTCTGGAGTTACCACAGAGCCTGTAGATGTAAGTGTCTCAGTCCCACAGGACGTCCCCCCACTTCAGATGCCAGCTGAGAGTCTCAGAGGCCACCCACAATTTTTGCATGATTTAGCTGTAAATTCTGGCTTTCCCACAACCCATCCTTAGGTTTGATGATTTGCTAAAAGAACTCACACAACCCACAGAAAAGTGTTATGCTTATGAGTACCATTTTCTTATAAAGGATACAACTCAAAAACAGCCAAACGGGAGAGATGCATAGAGCAAGGTTCAGCTTCAGGATGGAGGATGCAGACCCTCCATGTCCCATCCCTAAGGAGCAGGTGCATAACCTTCCCAGCACATCATGTGGGGACTTCTGCCAAGATTCAGTGTCCTGAGTCTGATGGGGAGTTGATCACATAGGCATGATTGATTAATTCACTGACTTGTGACTGGCTCTCCTCCAGCCCCTCAGCCCTCTTCAGAGGTAGGGGATAAGGCAGAAAGTTTGGTCTAATCACATGCTTATCTTTCTGGTAGGGCCAGCCCCTCCTTTAAAACTACACAAGGACCCACAGTAAGTTACATTAGCAAAAACCCAGGTATGGTTGAAAGGGATTTTTAATGAACAACAAAAGACACTCCTCTCGCTCAGGAAATCTGAAACGTTTTTGAAGTTCTGTGCCAAACACTAGAGATAAAGACTAAATATTTTTATTATACCACAGACCCTGACTACAGAAGGCTCCTCTTACACACTACAAGGTCTTGAAATAAAGAGGACCAGAAGGTATGAGAGGAATGAGGGGCAAATCCAACCACAGGGAAATAAAGAGCATCCCTATGGGACCCAACCTATACCTGCCTAGAGCATGAGAGCTACACCTGGGACAAACTAGCACAGGTGCCAGAAACATAGGGGAGGAAGAGACAGTCATCCATCCATGGACTTCCAGGCCATGAGGCTCCAGTGAGTAGCATGTCACAATGTTCTTACTGAAGAAACTGTCAACACCTGAGCTGAGAGGCTTGGAGTAAATCCTAGGAGCTCAAAGGTCTCCAAGAAATAAATCTCTCACCCCTTTAGGCAGGGATTCACAGTTGTCTGTGGCTCGACTCCAACAATCCAAAAGACTCAAGGGCCTTGGTTGTTTCCATCCTGATGCTCAGCTCTCACTGGGCACGGACTGGCAAGAAATCTGTAATCCATGCTTTCTCCAGAGGTCCTGGCAGACCTGAGGTCTCAAGTGCTCACCTCATGCTCAGGAGGTTTACACTCTGTGGCCACTCTGTTGCTCCAATTAGAAAGGTAAATAGGGGACGCCTGGGGGGGGCGGGGCTCAGTCAGCTGAGCATCTGACTTTAGCTCAAGTCATTACCTCATGGTTTGTGAGTTCGACCCTCATGTCAGGCTCTAGACTGACAGTTCAGAACATGGAGCCTGCTTCAGATTCTGTGTCTCCATCTCTCTCTGCCTCTCTCTCTGTCTCAAAAATGAATAAACATTAAAAAAAATTAAAGGTGAATGAATTTGCAGAGAGGGAGGCTGAGGATACATATTGGGGCTGCCAACTTCCTGGATTTCCTCCCCTCCTCCCCCAGCTCCACCTGCCTGGGCTCTTCATGCCAGACTTGCAAGGCACCACCCTCTCCTCTCTTGAGATTACATTTTTTAAGTAAGCTCTACGCCCAACATGGGGCTTGAACTCATGTCCCCAAAATCAAGAGTTGCATGCTCTCCTGACCAAACAGACAGGAACCCCTAGATTATAATTTTTAATGGTGAAAATAAGAAAGTAGCTTTTCTTAAAAAAAAAAATAATAAAATGATACAATCAACTCCCACACTGACACTTTGTGCTGTTCTCAATTATTAGCAATTTTTTGCACTTGTCAGATTTTTTTAAATTTTTTAAATGTTTTTATTTATTTTGAAGGAGAGAGAGAGAGCATGTGCGGGGGGGGGGGAGGGGACAGAGAGACAGGGAGACACAGAATTCAAAGCAGGCTCCAGGCTCTAAGCTGTCAGAACAGAGCCCGATGCAGGGCTTGAACGCACGAACCATGAGATCATGACCTGAGCTGAAGTCGGATGCTTAACTGACTGAGCCACGCAGGCACCCCAGAATTCTTTTTTAATTTTCAGAAATACATTAGCTGTATTGCTTTGTTTCAAATTTTTATTTAAATTCCATTTAGTTAACATACAGTGTATTATTATTTGCAGGAATAGAATTTAGTGATTCATCACTTACATATAACACCCAGTGCTCGTCCCAACATGTACCCTCCTTAAGGCCCTTCATTAATTTAGCCCATCCCCTGGCCACCTACCCTTCAGCAATCCTCAGTTTACTCTGCATTTAAGAGTCTCTTACAGTTTGAAGAAGTAGTGTTTTATAGAAGAACTTGAACTGGAAGAAAAATGGAGCAAGCTACCACCATCACTGCTGACATGTAGATTCTAGGAAGGTGAACTTCTATTAGAGTAAGAGGCAGGAGAGCCAGGCCGGGTGTGGCCAGTGAGACCCACTCTCAGTGCAGGCACTGGACGCATGGAGTGCTCAGCTTCACTCTGGGATCAAACCACCGCATGTCTGAGCATAATAACTGTGGGAACAGGTCTAGTTGGACAGCCCTGACTTTATGCAAACTCCTAGTCTCTTTTACCTTCACCTGCTCTTCCTACACTTAATGACAATTCTACTTCTGATCGCCCAGGCAATGAGGTTACTTTCTTGACTTTCTATTTGGTTTATTTGTTTATTCACACCCATTCACCAGGGTATTTCTATTTTTGCACCAATATCACCACAGTATTTTTTCTGGTTTTCTTGAGACGTAACTGACATACAACATTCATTGTATAACTTTAAGGTATATAACATAACAATTTGATATAAGTATATATTTCAAAATGATTACAATAAGAATAATTAATAAGCAACACCACACATATTTATAATTTTTCCTTATGATGAGAACTTTTAAGATCTACTCTTAACCACTTTCATATATGCAATACAGTATCGTTAACTGTAGTCCCCATATTGTATATTACATCCCTCAAACTGATTTATCTATACGTGCAAGTTTGCACCTTGTGATAACTAGCTTTTAATGGGTATGGCCTCATAAAAGTTGTAACATCTGGTATGGAAAATCTCCTTGGGTGTTTTTCCCCTTTAAAAGTGTCTCTACTTGGGGGCGACTGGGTGGTTCAGTTGGTTAGGCATCCAACTTCAGCTCAGGTCATGATCTTGTGATTCATGAGTTTGAGCCCCACCTCAAGCTCTCTGCTGCCAGCTCAGAGCTGGGAGCCAGCTTTGGATTGTGTGTCTCCCTTACCTCTTCCCCTCCCCTGCTTGCACTCTGTCCCTATCTCAAAAAATAAATAAACATTAAAAAAAAATTTAAAGTGTCTCTACCTGAATCCTTTCACATGTATATGTATTTTAAAACATCAAGTTGTAAAAGGGAACCAGTTCACGTCATGGAACTTGCTTGCACCACGCCAACACCCAATGCTGTGCCTCTATGGATCCATCCCTCCAATGGGTCTGCCTCCCTCCCAGTGCCGAAGGGCACCTCCCACAATGGACCACTGAAAGTAGAGAGCTTAGCCTGCCCCTCCCACCCTGTGCACCTTGCAGACCCACCCTGGCTAACATGCCAGATCCCATCAAAGCAGCACCACAAGAGTGGCAGTCTGCAAGTAGCCCAGACAGGGTCCACACCACCCCACAGTGAGTCCTGCCCCTGGGAGAGGGGAAGATAAGGTACACACCAGTCTGACGGTGGCCCCAGCAGTGGGCTGGGGAGAGACATCAGGTCTGACTGTGGCCCCGCTCCCCAGCACAAGTTACTCCAGAAAGCATGGGAGAAGAGCCCTGCAGTTCCCCGCCACTCCAGGGACTATCCAAAATAATGAAATGGAAGAATTCTCCTCAAAAGAAACTGCAGGAAGTAGCGACAGCTAACGAACTGATCGAAATGAATTAACCAATGTAAAAGAAAATGAATTTAAAATAATAGTCATAAATATAATCACTAGGTTTGAAAAAAGTATAGAGGACAGCAGAGAATCTATTACTACAGAGATCAAAGGACTAAGAAACAGTCAGGAGGAGCTAAAATAAGCTACAAATGAGCTGCAAAATAAAATGGAGGCAACCACAACTTGGATTGAAGAGGCAGAAGAGAGTATAGGTGAATTAGAAGATAAAATTATGGAAAAAGAAGAAGCTGAGAAAAAGAGAGATAAAAAAACAATCCAGGAGTATGAGGGGAGAATTAGAGAACTAAGTGACAATATTAAACGAAATAATATACGCATAATTGGGATTCCAGAGGAGGAAGAAGGAGGGAAAGGTGCTGAAGGTGTACTTGAAGAAATCATAGCTGAGAACTTCCCTGATCTGGGGAAGGAAAAAGGCATTGAAATCCAAGAAGTACAGAGAGCTCCCTTCAGACGTAACTTGAATCAATCTTCTGCACGACATGTCACAGTGAAACTGGCAAAATAAAAGGATAAAGAGAAAATTCAGAGAGCCGCTAGGGATAAACATGCTCTAACATATAAAGGGAGACCGATAAGACTAGTGACAGATCTATCTACTGAAACTTGGCAGGCCAGAAAGGAATGGCAGGAAATCTTCAATGTGATGAACAGAAAAAAAAATATGCAACAAAGGTCCTTTATCCAGCAAGTCTGTCATTCAGAATAGAAGGACAGATAAAGGTCTTCCCAAACAAACAAAAACTGAAGGAATTCATCACCACTAAACCAGCCCTACAAGAGATCCTAAGGGGGATCCTGTGAGACAAAGTACAAGAGACATCACTGCAAGCATGAAACCTACAGACATCACAAGGACTCTAAACCCATATTTTTCAATAATAACATTGAATGTAAATGGGTTAAATGTTCCAACCAAAAGACATAGGGTATCCGAATGGATAAAAAAACAAGACCCATCTATTTTCTGTCTAAAGACACTCATTTTAGAACTGAGGAAACCTTCAGATTCAAAGTGAGGGGATGGAGAACTATCTATCATGCTACTGAAAGTCAAAAGAAAGCTGGAGTAGCCATACTTATATCAGACAAACTAGACTTTAAATTAAAGGTTGTAACAAGAGATGAAGAAGGGCATTATAGAATAATCACAGGGTCCATCCATCAGGAAGAGCTAACAATTATAAACGTCTATGTGCCGAACATGGGAGCCCCCAAATATATAAAACAATTAATCACAAACATGAGTAACCTTATTGATAAGAATGTGGTAATTGCAGGGGACTTTAATACCCCACTTACAACAATGGATAGATCATCTAGAAACACAGTCAATAAAGACACAAGGGCCCTGAATGATGCATTGGATCAGATGGAGTTGACAGAAATATTTAGAACTCTACAGCCCAAAGCGACAGAATATACTTTCTTCTCCAGTGCATATGGAACCTTCTCCAAGAGAGATCACATTCTGGGTCACAAAACAGCCCTTCATAAGTATGCAAGAATTGAGATCATACCATGCACACATTCAGACCAAAATGCTATGAAGCTTGAAAAATAACCACAGGAAACAGGCTGGAAAACCTCCAAAAGCATGGAGGTTAAAGAACACCCTACTAGAGAATGAGTGGGTCAACCAGGCAATTAGAGAAGAAATTAAGAAATATATGGAAACAAACAAAAATGAAACTACAACAATCCAAATGCTGTGGGATGCAGTGAAGGCAGTCCTGAGAGGAAAATACATTGCAATCCAGGCCTATCTCAAGAAACAAGAAAAATCCCAAATACAAAATCTAACAGCACACCTAAAGGAAATAAAAGCAGAACAGGAAAGACACCCCAAATCCACCAGAAGAAGAGAAATAATAAAGATCAGAGCAGAAGTAAACACTATAGAATCTAAAAAACTGTAGAGCAGATCAATGAAACCAAGAGTTGTTTTTTTGAAAAAATAAACAAAATGGATAACCCTCTAGCCAGGCTTCTCAAAAAGAAAGGGAGATGACCCAAATAGAAAAAATCATGAATGAAAATGGAATTATTGCAACCAATCCCTCAGAGATACAAACAATTATCAGGGAATACTATAAAAAATTATATGCCAACAAATTGGACATCCTGGAAGAAACGGACACATTCCGAAACACCCTCACACTCCCAAAACTCAATCAGGAGGAAATAGCTTGAACAGACCCATAACTAGCATAGAAATTGAATCAATTATCAAAAACGTCCCAACAAATAAGAGTCCAGGATCAGATGGCTTCCCAGGGGAATTCTACCAGACATTTAAAGCAGAAATAATACCTATCCTTCTCAAGCTATTCCAAAAAATAGAGGGGAAGGAATACTTTCAGACACATTCTATGAAGCCAGCATCACCTTGATTCTCAAACCAGACAGAGACCCAGTAAAAAAAGAGAACTAAAGGCCAATGTCCCTGATGAATATACATGCAAAATTCTCAATAAGATACTAGCAAATAAAATTCAACAGCATATAAAAAGAATTATTCACCATGATCAAATGGGATTTATTCCTGGGATGCAGGGCTGCCTTAACATTTGCAAATCAATCGATGTGATACATCACATTAATAAAAGAAAGGATAAGAACCATATGATCCTGTCAATTGATGCAGGCAAAGCATTTGACAAAATTCAGCATCTTTTCTCAATAAAACCCCTCGAGAAAGTCGGGATAGAAGGAACATACTTAAACTTAATAAAAGCCATTTATGAAAAGCCCACAGCTAATATCATCCTCCATGGGGAAAAACTGAGAGCTTTCCCTCTGAGATCAGGAACACAACAGGGATGTTCACTCTCACCGCTGTTGTTTAGCATAGTGTTGGAAGCACTAGCATCAGCAATCAGACAAGAAAAGGAAATCAATGGCATTAAAATTGACAAAGAAGAAGTCAAGCTTTCACTTTTCGCAGAAGACATGATATTATACATTGAAAACCTGATAGACTCCACCAAAGCCTTATAGAACTGATACATGAATTCAGCAAAGTCGCATGATACAAAATCAATGTACAAAAATCAGTTGCATTCTTATACACTAATAATGAAGCAACAGAAAGACAAATAAAGAAACTGACCCCATTCACAATTGTACCAAGAAGCATAAAATACCTAGGGATAAATCTAACCAAAGATGCAAAAGATCTGTATGCTGAAAACTATAGAAAGCTTAGGAAGGAAACTGAAGAAGATACAAAGAAATGGAAAAACATCCCATGCTCATGGATTGGAAGAATAAATAATGTCAAAATGTCAATACTACCCAAAGCTTTCTACACATTTAATGCAATCCCAATCAAAATTGCACCAGCATTCTTCTCAAAGCTAGAACAAGCAATCCTAAAATTTGTATGGAACCACAAAAGGCCCTGAATAGTCAAAGCAGTTTTGAAGAAGAAGACCAAAGCAGGAAGAATCACAATCCCAGACTTCAGCCTCTACTCCAAAGCTGTAATCATCAAGACAGCATGGTATTGGCACAAAAAACAGACACATAGACCAATGGAATAGAATAGAAACCCCAGAACTAGACCCACAAAAGGATGGACAACTAATCTTTGACAAAGCAGGAAAGAATATCCAATGGAAAAAAGACAGTCTCTTTAACAAATGGTGCTGTGAGAACTAGACGGCAACATGCAGAAGGATGAAACTACACCACTTTCTTACACCATTCACAAAAACAAACTCAAAATGGATGAAGGACCTGAATGTGAGACAGGAAACCATCAGAACCCTAGAGGAGAAAGCAGTAAAAAACCTATCTGACCTCAGCCGCAGCAATTTCTTACATGACACATCCCCAAAGGCAAGGGAATTAAAAGCAAAAATGAACTATTGGGACCTCATAAAGATAAAAAGCTTCTGCACTCCAAAAGAAACAATCAACAAAACTGAAAGGCAACTAACAGAATCAGAAAAGATATTTGCAAATGACATATCAGACAAAGGGCTAGTATCCAAAATCTATAAAGAGCTCACCAAACTCCACACCTGAAAAACAAATAATCCAGTGAAGAAATGGGCAGAATACATGAATAGACTCTTCTGTAAAGAAGACATCCAGAGCATTTGGCACATGAAAAGATGCTCAATGTCGCTCCTCATCAGGGAAATACAAATCAAAACCACACTCAGATGTCACCTCACGCCAGTCAGAGTGGCTAAAATGAACAAATCAGGAGACTATAGATGCTGGAGAGGATGTGGAGAAACGGGAACCCTCTTGCACTGTTGGTGGGAATGCAAACTGGTGCAGCCGCTCTGGAAAACAGTGTGGAGGTTCCTCAAAAAATTAAAAATAGACCTACCCTATGACCCAGCAATAGCACTGCTAGGAATTTACCCAAGGGATACAGGAGTGCTGATGCAAAGGGGCACTTGTACCCCAATGTTTATAGCAGCACTCTCAACAATAGCCAAATTATGGAAAGAGCCTAAATGTCCATCAACTGACGAATGGATAAAGAAATTGTGGTTTATATACACAATGGAATACTACGTGGCAATGAGAAAGAATGAAATATGGCCTCTTGTAGCAACATGAAGGAAACTGGAGAGTGTTATGCTAAGTAAAATAAGTCATACAGAGAAAGACAGATACCATATGTTTCACTCTTATGTGGATCCTGAGAAACTTAACAGAAGTCCATGGGGGAGGGGAAGGGAAAAAAAAAAGGTTAGAGTGGGAGAGAGCCAAAGAATAAGAGACTCTTAAAAACTGAGAACAAACTGAGGGTTGATGGGGGGTGGGAGGGAGGGGAGGGTCGGTGATGGGTATTGAAGAGGGCATCTTTTGGGATGAGCACTGGGTGTTGTATGGAAACCAATTTGACAATAAATTTCATATATAAATAAATAAATAAATAAATAAATAAATAAATAAAACAGAGAGTCACTAGGTAAAAAAAATAAAAAATAATAAAATAATAATAAATAAATAAAAGGCAAAGTGATATTCTCAATTGCTAACGGACCTGAGATAAAACTTATAAAATACTTTTATCTTTTTAAAAACAGTTTTGCCCCACTAGCAGAATGTGGTTTTTGGTTGTTATCCTTTTTTTTTTTTTTTTTTTTGTCTTTGTGCTGATAAGGAGAAGATTGTAAAAACCCAAGGATTAATTTGCTCGCCTTAATGATTTCAAGTCTTCCATTTTCTCTCCACCTTTAGGAAAAACAATTAAGTAACTGATTAATTTAAAAAATCTATATATTTCAGTTTTCATGTGACCTTAAGAACACACATAAAACCATGACAGTGACTATTGCAGGGACATACTACATATACAACTTAGTATTACAATTTTCTTCTATAAGCACATATAAAATTTAGAATAAATAACCTATGGGGAGCCTGAGTGACTCCGTCAGTTAAGCATCTGACTCTTGGTTTAGGCTCAGGTCATGATCTCATGGTCCATGGGACTGAGACCCACATTGGGCTCTGCACTGACAGTGCAGAACTTGCATGGAGTTCTTTCCCTCTATCTCTCTGCCACTCCCCAACTCTGTCTTTCTCAAAAACACATGAATAAACATTAAAAAAAAAGAATAGGTAACATATTAAAAAAATCCTTTCCTCTGGATCAAAGTCTTTTCTGAGCATCTTTGTCTTTTGTCCATGAGGAAAAAAAACCACTGCATTCTGAATCCAAACAGCTCATCAGAGGAAAGCATGAGAATGGGAACCAGACTGAGCAGAAGACTTCAAAGACCAATAGGATTTATTGAGCCTTCCATTGACAGAATTAGATTATGAACAAAAAAAGTCTAATTTAGGCAGATTGAAAGACAGGAGAGAAATCCTTCGTGGTGTGCCCCCATGGGTCCGCCATCTCTAATGGCTCAGAGCAGTTGCAGGTAAGTGCTGAGGTGACTGAGAACTCACCACAGAAGACATTCAGATGAAAGGCTAATTTCCATCTGAGATGAAGTCCCAGCGGCTTTATTAGTCTTAGCAAGCTGAGTCTTTCTGGGATAGGCAGGACATTTCCAGGGCACTGGTTGCTGTGATCTCTCCATGATTCTGTGCACCAAGATGTTAATAAAAGCAGGTCTTTAAATCTAAGCCCCTTTCAACAACTATGGTATTCTGGAGGTAAGTCATTTACCCCACTGATCAAGTTGTGATCAAGCCTGGACTGAGATACCATACCATCAAATCCTATGAAAAAAGGCAGTGGGAACCTCACGGATGTTTTTGGGAATGGCTATGACTGAGAGGCTGAGAGGGAAAGGAATATATTCCAAGCACAAACTCAAAAGAGGCTGAGATTAGTGTGTGTGTTCTCCCTAATCAATGGTTCTCTGGATTTTCAGAAACTTCAGAAATCCACATCTTCAGTTAAGGGTAGAGTACTTTGGTATTTGCATTGAGTTTCCAATGCCAGGCACTCGCCACAGTGGCTCAACATCTAGCTGAGCCATTTGTAAGAGAATATAGATAACTGTCACATGAGAATGAAAATGGGATTAGGCATGAAATTAGATAAATACAACTGAAAAAGTGAGATTCATTTATTTCATTATTAATAGTTAATATCAATTTAATTAATATACTAATTTAATTAATACATTAATGATTTTAAATATTAGTAGCAAAAACAGAAAAAAACTTCAGCAGGAATGCATTGGTGAAACAAACTGAAAATTGTTGACAATTCAAGTATTTAGGTGCAGATGGGGAGAGAAATGTTAACTGTATTAAATGATTATGTAGCAGCCAAAAGAATATTTTCCTAAATTCCAAGTTGCTGGTGTAAAACTAATTTCTGTAAAACCTCGCAGGTAGCAGACACCATGATGTTCGGATCATCAGAATTGCTGGAGGCAGTGGGGGGAATGTGGGAGCCAATGCAGTGCATGTGGACAGGCCCAATGAGGTCAGCAAAGGAAAACCAGGGAACTGTGAGAAATTAGAGAACAACCAAAGATCTCTGTGCAGGGTGCAATGGGGACCTAGTTTTATCATGAATCCATAATATCCAACACAGAAACACTTCTTAGTCCCCCAGAATGTGCACAAAGTCCAGGTGACACATTGTTCTTTCCTCAGGGGGTACTCCTTTTGTTGTTATTCTGCTCTGTTTTAGATTTGTCTGGCTTGCCCAAATGTATACCTAGATTCTCCAATGTTCATCACCATCTGTAACCACAACTTTCTTTAGGCTCTGACTGGTGTTTTACATGAATTATCAAGACTGGACAGGTAAGACAGATGGGTCAGGAAAGGCAAGTGTAGGGACCAGTCTCCTGAGGAGGAACCACAGAGCCATTGCCTTGGGGTTTTGGCAGAGTTGAGGTCCAGAGCACAGACTGTGGGACCACACAGTGCTGGTTGCATAGGAAAGACTTGCAATGAATGGAGAGAGTGTCCGTAGCCTACTCTAACACAGCTTGCACAAACAACATCAGTAGCATAAATTCCAGTAGTGATAATATCTCATATGAGCAGAGATTGTCACACAGGGTCACAGAACACCAAAGGAAGTGACATAGTCAGCAGTGTTTTATAAGCAGTTTGAAAATGTCCCTGGGACACTTTTGATATTTAATCACACAAGAAGTCGAGATGTGTAGACATGTATTATTAGGAAAAACCACAGCCAACTTATGGAGTGAGGGCCAAATGAGACAAATATGTATGCTAAATTAATATGCTAAGTTCAACTGGTCTAGGCTTTTCCAGATGTGGGAAGAGAGCTGCTAAGTGGCTGTTTGTTTCCACCCTCTGTCACAAAAAGGAGAACACTGAGCATGCAAAGTCATAAAATATATCATTAGCTCTCAAATGTATGGTGGTTTCATCAGTGATCAATGAAAATATCACTTAATGACACATTAGATGTCAAATTCTGCTCTAGAAAAAAGCAGATGTGACTCAGGATAAGTACAGAAGTGGACTTTTGGGGTTTTTTTCCAGAGAGAAAACATAAATTTCAACCTAAAACAACTTAAGCAGAAACTCAACTTGATTCTAAAAACAAAAGGGTAGAAAAATCAAACTATGCTAGTGTCAAAAGAATAACAAAGATAGGTGGGTTTTTGTCCAGTTTATTAAAGATATAATTGATATAAATCACAGTATAAATTTTAACTGTACAGCATAATGGTTTGACTTACATATATTATGAAATCATTATGTCCCTTACTGAGATAGATACAATTAAAAGCAAAAAAAAGGAAAAGAAAAAAAAATGTTTTCCTTTTGATGAGAACCCTTAGGGTCTACTCTCTTAGCAAAGTTCATATACATTATAGAGCAGTGTTATCTATAGGCATCATTTATATATTACATCCTTTATTTACTTATTTTATAACTGGAAGTGGGTAACTTTTGACCACCTTCCTGCAGTTCACCTTACCCCCTACCACAAACCTGTTGTAATCACAAATCTGATCCCTCCCCCGCCCCCGATTCTGCTTTTAATTAATTCTGAAACAGAGAGTGTCATAGAAATCCGAACACTAAAATTACGCTAGATTTTTTGTGCGTATTATGCACAAGATTATTTTGAGTTCTAATTTCCTCATTTACATGGGGGTGTAACGATAAAGCTCAAGAACTAGATTTTAAGGAAATTCATTTCCAGCTCTAGGTCTCCACTCCAAATAAAATGATTTCAATACTGTTTTTTATCTTTTTTAAATTTTCTTAATGTTTATTTATTTTTGACAGAGAGAGACAGAGCATGAGTTCAGGAGGGGCAGAGAGAGAGGGAGACACAGAATCTGAAACAGGCTCCAGGCTCAGAGCTGTCAGCACAGAGCCTGACACGGGGTTCCAACTCAGGGACAGTGAGATCATGACCTGAGCCAAAGTCAGACGCTCAACCAACTGAGCCAACCAGGAGCCTCTTAATACTGCTTTTTAAAAAATAAAAGTGCATATTTAAAAAAACTTCCTTTTCAAATTTAAATCTTGTACTTTGAACAGTATGTCATTAAGGCAATCATTTCCTTTAACATGAAATGACATATCCTACATTCGTAGGGTAATTCTATTTTTAATTTGGGGGGAAACCTCCCTACGATTTTCCAGAGTGGCTGCACCAGTCTGCATTCCACCAACAGTGCAAAACGTTTCCCCTTTCTCTGCACCCTCACTACCATTTATAGTTTCCTGAGTTGTTAATTTGAGCCATTCTGACAGCGGTGAGATGGTATCTCATTGTGGTTTTGATTTCTATTTCCCTGACGATGAGTGATGTTGAGCATCTTTTTATGTCTCTATTAGCCATCTCTATGTATTCTTTGGAAAAGTGTCTATTCATGTCTTTTGTCCCTTTCTTCACTGGATTATTTGTTTTTTAGGTATTGAGTTTGATAAGTTTTTTATAGATTAAGGATATTAACCCGTTATCTAATATTTCATTTGCAAATATCTTTTCCCATTCTGTCAGTTGCCTTTTAGTTTTGTTGATTGTTTATTTTACTGTATTGCAGCATTATTTATAATAGCCAACATATTGGAGAAACCCAAATGTCCATTGATAAGTGAATGGGTAAGAAAGATGTTATACTTATACAATAGAATATCATCCAGTCATCTTAAAAAGATGAGATAGTGCCATTTGTGACAACATGGATGGACCTAGAGTGTGTTATGCTAAGTGAAATAAGTCAGAATGAGAAAGACAAATACCAATGATTTCATTCATGTATGGAATATAAAAAGGAAAAAAAAAGAAACAAAAAGCAGAATCAGATATATACGTACACAGAACAAACTGATGGATGCTAAAAGGGAAGAGGGTGGGAGGATAGGTAAAATGGGTAGAAAAGAGTGGAAAATACAAGCTTCCAGTTATGGAATGAAGAAGTCATGAACATAAAAGGCACAGCACAGGGAACATAGTCAATGATATTGTAATAGTGATGTATGGAGACAGATAGTGGTTACAATTGTTCTGAGCATTGCATAATGTATAAACCTGTTGAATTATTCTGTTGTACACCTGACACTAATGTGACTATACTCAACAATGTCAATGATACTCAGACTTTTTAAGGAGTTTTCATCATTAACAGATACTGAATTTTTTCAAGCATTTATTCCACATGTATTAAAATAATAATATGCTTTTTTTTCTTTTATTGTATTTATGTTGTATGTATTGATTGAGTTGCATATATTGAACCATCCTTGCATCCCAAGGATAAGTCCCACATTGATCGTGGGGCATAATGCTTTTAATGGGCTGCTGAATTCAGTGTGCTAGCATTTTACTGAGAATGTTTGCACCTATATTCATCAGGGATATTGGTCTGCAGTTTTCTTTTCTGCTGGTGTCCTTATCTGGATTTTGTATTAAGGTAATACTGCCCTTTTTTTTTTTTTTTTTTTTTTTTAATTTTTTTTTTCAACGTTTTTTATTTATTTTTGGGACAGAGAGAGACAGAGCATGAACGGGGGAGGGGCAGAGAGAGAGGGAGACACAGAATCGGAAGCAGGCTCCAGGCTCCGAGCCATCAGCCCAGAGCCTGACGCGGGGCTCGAACTCACGGACCGCGAGATCGTGACCTGGCTGAAGTCGGACGCTTAACCGACTGCGCCACCCAGGCGCCCCAATACTGCCCTTTTTAAACGAGTTTGGCAGTGTTCCTTCCTCTGATTTTTTTGGAAGAGTTTGAGGTTTGGTGTTATTTCTTTTATAAATATTTGGTAAAATTCACCAGTGAAGACATCTGGTCTTAGGCTTTTCTTTATTGGGAGATGTTTTTATTACTGATTCAGTCTGTATAATAGTAATTGATCTATTCAGATTTTCTATGTCTTCCTGATTCAGTTTTGGTAGTTTGTATGTTTCTCAAATTTTTCTCCATTATATCTAGGCTGTGCAGTTTGTTGCCATAAGTTGTTCATAGTGCAAAGGTTAGTTTTATTTTTTTACGTTGATTTATTTATTTTGAGAGAGAGCATGAGCAGAGGACAGGCAGAGGGAGAAGGAAAGAGAAAGAATCCCAAGAAGGCTCCATGCTCAGTGCAGAGCCCTACACAGGGCTCAATCTCCTGAAACTGTGAGATCATGACCTAAGCCAAAATCAACAGACACTTAACCAACTGAACCACTCAGGCACACTGGCAAGGGTTAGTTTAAAAGAATGACCTACCACAATCTCATGTTCTAGGAGTTTGCTAGAATTATCCACCTTTGAAGAAATTAACAGATGAAAATGTCCAAAAAGGGACAGAGATGAAAGAACAGCCAGTAAAAGTTTACAGAAAATATTAATAGAGAAAGGGTGACGTTCTAAAATCAAATATCACCTTTCTCTACCTCTTTTAGGTGGTGTTCTAACTGATGTGTTGTTCCTTGTAGATTCAGGTGGGCGCTGGATAGACATGCTAATGGCACCGTCCCAGATGGCTTCATTCTCTTGGGCTTCTCAGATAACCCTAGGCTAGAAATGACCCTATTTATGGCTGTTTCTATCTTTTACACAGTCACACTAGTGGGCAACACCACCATCATACTCCTGTCTCACCTGGACCCCCACCTCCACACCCCCATGTACTTCTTCCTCACCCACCTCTCCATCCTGGACCTCTGTTTTACCACCAGCTGCATCCCTCAGATGCTTGTGAATTTCTGGAGTTCGGACAAGACCATCAGCTATTTGGGGTGTGCAGTCCAGCTCTACATCTTCCTGGGACTCGGAGCTTCAGAATGTGTTCTGCTGCTGGTCATGGCCTTCGACCGCTATGTGGCAGTGTGCCGGCCCCTGCACTATGGAGCAATCATGCACCCACCCCTGTGTCACAAGTTGGCTTTCCTGGTCTGGGCAAGTGGGGTTTTTGGGACATTGGTGCAGTCTCCCACTACCATGAAACTCTCCTTTTGCCATCACCACCAGGTTGACGACTTTGTCTGTGAGGTCCCTGCACTGATCCGCCTGGCTTGTGGAGACACACATGTCAATGAGCTTCAGATCTCAGTGATTGGTGCCATCTTCCTGATGGGACCCCTCCTGCTCATCCTTGTCTCCTATGGCCGTATCACCCAGGCAGTGCTGGCCATCCAGTCCCAGAATGGAAGGAATAAGGCCTTCCATACCTGCTCCTCCCACCTGGCTGTTGTTTTTCTCTTCTACTGCAGTGTCACCACTGTCTATATCCAACCCTGGAGTCATTTTTCCCAGAAGGGAGGGAAATTTCTAACTCTCTTCTACACTGTGGTGACCCCCACTCTCAACCCCCTCATCTATACTTTAAGGAACAAGGACATGAAGCGAGCTTTCAGGAGGCTCCTAGGGAAATACAGAATGTCCAGTGAAGAGTGAGGAGGGGCTCAGACTCAAGGGGAAGTCAGCTTTTGTCCAGTTCATTTGCTGATTTGCATGCATGAGGACTCTCAATCATCAACTCTAAAGAAGAGAGGGGCCAATTGCATGCTTTGTACAGACAGTGAACTAATGAAAAGTAAATGTGATGCAGCTGGCAATGTTATTCTTAAACTTAAATGTAGGAGAAACATTGCTCTGAGTCAAGCTACCATCAGGAAGTAGACACCATTTTCATTATTATAAAAAGACGGCATGGGGTACCGGGTGGCTCAGTCAGTTAAGCATCTGACTTCAGCTCACGTCATAACCTCGTGGATTCAAGCCCTGAGTTGGGATCTGTGCTGACAGCTCAGAGCCTGGAGCCTGCTTCAGATTCTGTGTCTCCCTCTCTCTCTGCTCCTCTCTGTCTCTCTGTCTCTCTCAAAAATAAATAAACTTAAAAATTTTTAATAAAAATAAAAAAAGAGCATTTGCTACAAGGAATTATTAGCTAGATAGATATTAAAGGAGACAAAGTGCACAAAGGAGCAGCCTCTAGCACTAGGAGAACACAAGGAAAGAACAGGAATGTTTTAAACTGATGGCCTAGAGAAGAGACCCCTGGAAGCATAAATTTTCTGACCTCCTACTTGTGAGTCAGGAGTATTGCTAGCTGGGCTGATGTCACTGAGGAAATGCTGGTTTTGCTCACCACCCAGTGGAGAATGCTGATTCAACCACTTTTACCTAATCTACTGCAGATTAAACGAACAAGAAAGACACCAAAGAAGCAAAGAGGAAAGAGCGAGTCTCCTTCCCAACATTGGCCTGCAGCCCACCTGCCTGTATCACCCCATATGCATGAGGCCTAATAAGAAATGAGCAAGCGAAACAAACATACGACATGCACACTCCTGGCACCAGCCTCACAATGAGGCTGAGTGATTCAAGTGTGGGTTAGAGTTGTAAGACTTTGGCATCTCACAATTCTTAACTCTACAAAAGGAATCCAGAATACAAATCTAATCAAGAGGAAGGCACAGCTGTGGTCATTTTATGGATTAAGGTCAGTATAATTCCCACACATCACTTTTTGTGAAGTAAGGACTCCATGTCTGACCAGAATAATGACAAGAAGCAAGTATATGACTTCTCATTCATGAGGTACCCTAAAGAAAACAATAACATCAAAATTGTTACAATCTTATGACTAAATGCATCTTCACTCTGCCTGGTACATTGGCTTACTTATTTATGTTTTTATCAATTCAAATACTTCAATTCTCTCATTTAAACATCCAAGAATTTCTGTCTAAACCTATTTGATTCTAAAACTAAGAGTAAATTAACAACCTACCTGTCATTTCACCGTATTTCCTTTTGTACTTTAAAACCACTATCACCAGTACAGCCACAATCAATTAAAATAATATGAAAATAGTGGTGCCTGGGTGACTCAATTGGTTAAGCATCCAACTCTTGATTTTGGCTCAAGTCATGATCTCATGGTTGGTGAGTTCGAACCCCCTGTCAGGGGTCCACTGTGAATGTGCAGCCTACATGGGATTCACTCTCTCCCTCTCTCTCTGCCCCTCCCCACTCTTGCTCACTCACCCACACAGGTGCTCTCTCTCTCTCTCTCTCTCAAAATAAATACAAATACTTTAAATAATAATAATTATATGAAAATAGGCTATGGAATATGTAAAATAGAATCAAATATAGAATGCGTACAGAAAAAGTTCCCTTAGTGGATGCTAATTGCACTGATTTTTTCTGCCAAGAGTAGGGATCATGGAAGTTAATAACCTGATATTAAAGGAAAAAAGAAATCCTTCATTTGACTTCATTGTTTCTCAATTCTTCTTTATCTTAGGAATGGTACATTTATTACAGCATTTGAAATATGTTTAGTCAAGTAAAGAAGCTACTTGTTGAAAAATGTGCTTTGAGATTAATATCTAATTTTTCACATGGATTTGGTAGAGTATAATTGTCCAAAAATTGCATAAAGATTGCATTCTTGAAATTGAGACAATTGCGGGGCACCTGAGTGGCTCAGTCAATTAGGCGTCTGGCTTCAGCTCAGGTCATGATCTCACAGTCTGTGAGTTCAAGCCCCGTGTCAGGCTCTGTGCTGGCAGCTCAGAGCCTGGAGCCTGCTTCAGATTCTGTGTCTCCCTCTCTCTCTGCCCCTCCCCTGCTCATGCTCTGTCTGTCTCTGTCTCAGAAATAAATAAAAACATTAAAAAAATTAAAAAAAGAAATTGAGGCAATTGCCTCAGTATTATAAATGTTAGTTGGGTACAACACATTGATTTTCATTATATAGCTGTAAGATGTAGGCATGTTCTGCATATCCATTTAAAGCAGAGTTTGTGTTTAAAAGATGTCTATGTGCCCTCTAAACACATGTGTGATGCTAGATTTTCCATATGACTTCCTTAGAAAAATTGATAAGAATTGTTCCCAAGTACCCAGACAAGCTAAGATAGGAATCAGAATTGTATGAGTAGGTCTGAATTTGTCTTTGTGGAAGACTTAATCTAAAAATAGATTGGGAAAATTTCCTTATTTCTTAACCATAACACTGTATTTTTCTTGAGATCGTCATTGAATAACGTGAGGAAGAATTAAACTATTAATTTGTGCAGTGACACTAAAGTTGAGTAGCCATTGTGTGTGGGTTCTTCCTATTGTTTACAAAGTCTTTATGTCTTTAATCTGTTTGGTGAACTCCTGGTCATCTTTCAAGTTCCAGGTTAAGTGGCACTTCCATGAAGTGTTCTCTCTGCCAGGCAGAGTTGGCTGCTCTTCCCCACTGGTCCCATTACTGCTCTGCATTATCTGTTCTGGATACAGATATCTGTTATAGCCACATCACAATGGATTATGAATGTTTGTATATCTTTTCTCCCTTTTCCCCAGCAGATAGTGAGTTTTTAATGGGCAGAAAGAATGCCTTACTTATTTCTTTAATATCAACTTCTTAAATAGGACTGTGTTTATTATAATGGGTTCTTTAGTTGGGAAAGTAAACAAACATAATTGCCTATATCTGCCTTTAGTTCATTTGTAATAACCTCTGCTGTTGGGCTTGGATTCAACTTAAATGATGTAAATAAAGCCAGTATGTCTGTCAATTTTATATGGATGTGCTAGGTATAATAAAAAGACTGATTAAATATCCACCAAGTTAAATTAAACGTTGGTATACTCTCTACTGCACCAATAAGTTAATGTAAAAGGATTTTATTATGCTGTATTCTGAAAAGGCAATATCATGAATCCTGTTTTATTAATATCCAAATATGTTATATACCTTAATATAACGATTGATTGGTTTTGAGAGGTTTTATATGATGGACAGGATAGAGAAGGAATCAGATTGAAAAGAGATTTTAATATTCTGTACTTTTCCCTGTGATTTTGCAAACTTACATCCCATATATATGCCTATAACTCTATAACTTTAAAATAACTCTATACCTTTATTAAAGCTTCAATATCTTCACTTATATTCCGAGTGGTAGCAACATAAAATTGAAAGATATAAAGTTGTGAAAGAAAGTCATGTTTTAATAAAGAAACTAAATTGCTCCTTCAAAGAGCCTATAAAACTGAAAAGCATTTATTATAAATGTAATAAAAACTTACAAGTCCCATTTTATTAAAACTACACTCTGTTTTCTGAAGGGAATGGATCATTTAGAGGTAAACCAGTGACACTTTATATCTAGCAACATTCTTTATGTGAGATAAGACATCTCCTGAAATGAAGTTGGTGGTTTTAACATGATCCCTAATGGAAATCCATTCATGTTAAAAGATTAGAATTTCTATTTTAGCAGTTTGAAGCTTCTGATGATACTTTACCTCAATCAGGTTAATCACAATAGTAAATTACTTACTTCTCTGAGTTCCTTCAAGAAACAGAGCAATCATGAAAGATAAAGCTTATGCTTCTACTAATTGGTATGTTACATCATTCTAACATTCTGTAAACTTCTTACTGTAGTCAAATTATATTATTTCAGGATAATAACTTTCTAGTGATTACTATTAACTTTTTTTCCCCTTTCAGATACAGTAATATTTTTAGTGTGTTAAAGGAAAATCATTTCCTTTTAGTCTTTAACTGCTTTCAGTGTGTTTAAATATCTTGTATACATTGGGTTTATTTTAAATGAAACATTGTATTTTGAGATAATTGTAGATGCATATGCAGCTGTAAGAATTAATAAAGGTAGCTCATAGACCTTTTACCCACTTCCCCCAGTGGTAAAAACTTGCAAAACTGTATTGCAATATAACAACAAGCATACTCACATTGATACCCACAGGATACAGAGTATTTCCATTCCCACAAGGATCCTTCATGTTGCCCTTCACAGCCACACCTGCTTCTCTCACAGCCCCATCACACCCTCTTAAATCTTGGCATGAACCCACCTATTCTGTGTTTCCACATTTTGGTCAATTCGAGAAGTTTATATGAATGGAATTATGTAGAGAGGAACATTTCAAGATTGGCACTTCCCATTCAGGATAAATCTGGAAATTCATCCAGGCTGTTGTGAGTATCAATAGTTTTTTTTTTTTTCTCCCTTTTATTGCCAAATAGTTATTCCAGTGTATTGATGTACCGGTTCATCGACTCCTTCACCCACTGAAAGTTTCTGAGCTGTCTCCAGTTTGGGTCTATAAGAATAAAGCTCCTATGAACATTTATGAACAGGCTTTTGTGTGATCATTAGAATTGTGTTTCTCTGGGATAAATGTCTAAGAGTGCAATTTCTGAGTTATACAGTAAATATCTGTCTAATTTTGTAAAAAACTGCCACAAGCTTTCCAGGACAGGAATACAGTTTACCATTCCCAACAACATATGAGCATTCTAGTTTCTCTGCATCCTTGCAAGCACTTGGTATTGTCACTATTTTTTTTTTCAATTTTACCCATTCTGGTAGATGTTTAATGATGTCTCACTATGATTTTACTTATTTCTCTAATGGCTATCAATGATGAACACTTTTCATCTTTCATCAGTATATCTTCCTCAATGTATCTTGTTTGCCTGTTTTCTAGCTGTTTTCTGTTGTTGAATTTGAGATTTCCTAAATATTCTACACATAAGTTTGTTTTGTCAGACACATAGCTTGGAAATACTGCCCCCCCCCTCAAAATCTGTAGCTTGTTTTTCTCATAATTTTAACAAAGTCACAGAGCAAACATTTTAAATGTTGATGAATTCTTATTTGCCAATTTCTTCCCTTTATGGGTCATGCATTTTGTGTCATCCCTAAAACCTCACCATGCCGTAGGTCCAGGCTGTAGAAACTTTCTCCTATGTTGTTTTTTAAAGTTTTATAGTTTTTCATTTTACATAAAACCCATGGTACATTTTTTTAAAGTTTTTATTATTTTTAAGTAATCTCTACACCCAACATGGGGCTCGAGTTGATAACCCTGAGATTAAGACTTGCATGCTACACCAAGTGAGCCAACCAGACACTGGTTTTTTAGTTAATTTTTACACAAAATGTAAGGTTGGGCCAAGGTTTGTTTATTTATTTGGCTTGTGGATATCCAATTGCTGCAGCACCACTCATTGAAAAGAGATTCTTCAGCTCCATGTCTGGGATAGAGGAATTAAAAACAAACAAGCAAAGAGACACAAACCTAGGGCCCTCACCACAGTGTCATTCCCTGTGTCCTGAGGTCCCCCGCTGGTCTCTTCTCTCTACTTTCAAAGTCTTCTTAATACATGTTCCACATGCAGTGTGATGGGTTTAAGTTGGAAAATTAGATCCATCTTCAAACAAGTGTCATTCCACAGGGTTTTTTGAAGTAATGTTAATATAAATAAAGAAATCAACAAAAGCATAATCTGCTAATGCAGTCCCCTCTGTCCAGGAGGAAAATAAAACTACTTATTTGCCTGAGTACTGTGCAGTAGAAAATTGAAAGAAAACTAAATCTGAGGATTAAAAGGCAAAAACTGAAACAGAACATGCAGTTTTTGGAGAAAAACGTTGGTGAAGTTACTTAGCTTCAAAGATAAAAAAGCAGAATCTAAAGGTATCCAGTCAGAAAAGAAATGGAGAAGAATCAGAATAGGCTTCAATCTCAGCATAAAGGGGTGTGGTCTCTACACAGACCTGAGTTTCAAAGTGCCGTCAAACCAGACTGTCACTGTACAAACCACAGGGAAATGTCACAGGCAAAAAGAACCATAAAGAAATTTTATAATGCATTTATTTACTGGCCTTGAATTTTGTCATTATTTTGAAACTATATACAGGATGGATGATAGGTAGATAGATAGATAATAGACACATGATATGTAGATAGGTAGATAGATGATAGATACATAGATGATATAGATAGATGATAGATAAAAAATTTGATGATAGATAATAGATGATAAATAGAGAGATGGGTAGATAGATAATTGACAGATGATAAATGGATAGAAAGATACATAGATACATAGATGATAGATGATAGAGAGAGATGATAGCTGGATAAAGTAAATACATAATGATGTCAATGTGCTTAGGAACCAATATTTTATATCTAAAATAAAATAAAAATATAAAGCCAAGGAAGTTCACAAAGGAACACAAAGAGCCAAAGTAATATTGAAGAAGAAAACCAAAGTGGAAGGCATCACAATCCCAGACTTTAGCCTCTACTACAAAGCTGTAATCAAGACAGTATGGTATTGGCACAAAAACAGACACATAGACCAATGGAATAGAATAGAAACCCTAGAACCAGACCCACAAAAGGATGGCCAACTAATCTTTGACAAATCAGGAAAGAATATCCAATTTACTCTGGAAAAAAGACAGTCTCTTTAACAAATGGTGTTGGGAGAACTGGACAGCAACATGCAGAAGAATGAAACTAGACCACCTTCTTCCACCACACACAAAAATAAAACTGGATGAAAGACCTAAATGTGAGACAGGAAACCACCAAAACCCTAGAGAAGAAAGCAGGAAAAAATCTCTCTGACCTCAGCCGCAGCAATTTCTTACTTGACACATCTCCAAAGGCAAGGGAATTAAAAGCAAAAATGAACTATTGGGACCTCATCAAGATAAAAATCTGCTGCATTGCAAAGGAAACAGTCAACAAACCTAAAAGGCAACCGACGGAATGGCAAAAGATATTTGCAAATGACATATCAGACAAAGGGCTAGTATCCAAAATCTATAAAGAACTCACCGAACTGCACACCCAAAAAACAATCCAGTGAAGAAATGGGCAGAAGACATGAATAGACACTTCTCTGAAGACATCCAGATGGCCAACAGGCACATGAAAAGATGTTCAATGTCACTCCTCATCAGGGAAATACAAATCAAAACCACACTCAACACCTCACACCAGTCAGAGTGGCTAAAATGAACAAATCAGGAAACCAGCAATGTTGGCGAGGATGTGGAGAAACATGAATCCTCTTGCACTGTTGGTGGGAATGCAAACTGGGGAAGCCGCTCTGGAAAACAGTGCAGAGGTTCCTCAAAAAATTAAAAATAGACCTACCCTATGACCCAGCAGTAGCACTGCTAGGAATTCACCCAAGGGATACAGGAGTGCTGATGCATAGGGGCACTTGTACCCCAATGTTTATAGTAGCACTTTCAACAATAGTCAAATTATGGAAAAAGCCTACATGTCCATCAACTGATGAATGGATAAAGAAGATGTGGTTTGTATATACAATGGAATACTACTTGCCAATGGGAAATAATGAAATTTGGCCTTTTGCAGCAACGTGGATGGAACTGGAGTGTATTATGCTAAGTGAAATAAGTCAGTCAGAGGAAGACAGATATCATGTGTTTTCACTCATATGAGTATCTTGAGAAACTTAACAGAACACCATGGGGGAAGGGAAGGGGGAAAAAAGTTACAGGGAGGGAGTGAGGCAAACCCTAAGAGACTCTTAAATACAGAGAACAAACTGAGGGTTGATGGGGAGTGGGGGAAGAAGGGAAAATGAGTGATGGGCATTGAAGAAGGCACCTGTTGGGATTAGCACTTGGTGTTGTACATAAGCTATGAACCACAGGAATCTATCCCAAAAATCAGAGGCACACTTTACACACTTTATGTTAGCTAATTTGATACTAAATTACATTAACTAATAATAATAAAATAAATAAATAATGCCAAAGAAGTTAAGAACACTTTCGTCTTATTTTGAAACAGTAAATGTCACTATGAAATACTGACTTGCTTATTAATAATAATAAACCCAGTAGTAGTCTAGGACCTAGAGTCCCAATTGTAACCACTATGCTAAGAAGCCAAGAATTTGTAAAAGAAGCCAAGAATTTTACTGTAAAAGAAGCCAAGAATTATGAATCTTAGATTGATTCCCATTAAACCTTGGAGCATGACAGAGAATTCACAACCACTCCCAGTAGCAAAAACTATGTAATGAACAAACTAAGGAGAAAAATGAGTTGTAAAAGAATGAGAAAGATTCAGAACTGTTATTAGAAGGGGTTACCTTATATAGAAAATAAGCAGATCCACTAGGTGGAGCCACTAGGCAAAGTACTGAAACATTAAGACCTCTTAGTCCAATTGTTTGGCACTAGATAAACAGTAAATATTTAAACCATACCTTGCTTAAATAGCAGTTTATTTATATTTATAAATAGCTATACATATAATTTTCACATTCCAGCAATGACATTACCAAATCAACCTTCTTAGCTGAAGCCAGGAATAGAGGTATGGTATATGGAAAGATCTATGAAAGACCTACTTCTCTGATGGTTTGGATCCCTGTGAATTGCACAGACCAACAACATTTTTGTGAATGTTTTATCCACAGAAACACGACAGCTTGGAAGCTTAAGGCGACAGATACAGAATGAAATGAGGGAACGCTGTCATGTAAGATCCTACAGGCAGGAAAAGGGCCAACAAAGCTATGTATCTGGAAATATACATTAACCTTCAAGAAAAGGAAAGAATAATCCCAAAGCTGGTTCAGAGTTGGACAAGGCTGCCATGGCCATCAGGCCCAGAAGGTACAGGCCCAGGGGTAGGATTGTGTCTTCCTCAGTTCCAGGGGCCAGACAAGGAGGGCAGAGCATAACCACAGAGGATTATTCTCAAGCCTTGAAATCTAATGAAATGTGTCCTGTCAGGTCACATACTTGCTTGGGACCAATGACTCCTATTTCCCTCCTGATTCTTCTCCCTTGGAATGGGGACATCTATCCTACATCTGCCCCACCACTGTATTTGGGAAGCACATGGTATGATGTCTGATTTTACACATTCAAGGCTGGAAAGGATGTATCTTCCCTCAAATCTCACCCAAATCTGATTTAGATGATATTTACCTGAAATTAGATGCTGGAATGAGTTAGGACTCTAGGGAACATTGAGAGACAGTGAATATATTTTACACGTGAAAAGAACATGAATTTGGGGAGAGGGTAGATTTATGAGTTGAATTGTGTTTCCCAGAATTCATATATTGAAACTCTAATGCCTCGCACCTCAGAATATGACCTTATTCGAAAAAGCATAATTGCAGTTGTAATTAAATAAGATGAGGACATACATAAGGTGGACCTCCTTCATTTCCACAAGGATTTCTTCAAAGTCTGGTCACTGGGAAGGGTCCACTGAATGCCAGTGATAGCCTCAATTCTGAGAGTGAATGGTGCTATTTTAACCTGACTATACATTTTGCTGTTATAGGCTATATTCATTTACTAGAGCTGCCACAGACTGTGTGGTTTAAATGATACAAATGTATCACCTCACAGTTGCGGAGGTTAGAAATATGCCAGCAGAGGTGGTTCCTTCAAAGGGCAATGAGGAAAAATCCATTCCATGCCTGTCTCCTAGCTTCTGGTTGTCTCCTGGAAATCCTTGGCATCACACAGCTTGTAGATCTCTGCCTTCACATGGTGTTTTCCCCATATGCATATCTGTGTCCAAATTCCACTCCTTTATATCAGGTCACATTAGTTATAAATTAGGACTCATCCTACTCCACTATATTTCTACCTTTACTAATTACATCTGCAATGGCCCTATTTCCAAATAAGGTCACACTCTGAGGTACTGGGGGTTAGGATTTTAACATGTGACTTGGAATGGCCTGGGTGGGGTGAGGCAACACAGTAGGACCCATAGCAAAAGGAAAGCGAATGCCAGGGAAGCCTAATAAATTGGCCCCTACAACTAAATCCAGGGACTCAAACCCACCAAGGTCTTCAGAAGGGCTTGTAGAATGTTATCTCAGAAAGGAAGTAGGGGTCTTCATCATGGCCCCCACCCAGATGATCAAAGTCAGCTCCACAGGTCATTAGCTTTGTTGTCCTGGCAGATTGAGCCTGGGACACGTCTGCAAGTGCCCTATGCACTGTCACAGAAGCTGCCAGGATGAAAGGCAGAGAGATAAAGCAGTCCACTGATGGGATATGCTGTCTGTCACATTGTATCCATGTGCAGCTGGTGAGCACAATGATGGCTGGAGTAAAACGTGGACCCCAGCCCGGCACAGGAGGGCTTAAGATAGGGCTAAAATTCTAACTTTGCAACAATACTCAAAAATTTTACTTTTTAAAATAATTTAACTTACCAACCTTTGTCATTTTAAGTCTATTTCAAGAAACATATTAAGCTTATATCTTACATATTTTGCTCTATTTTCTTCTAACTGGTTTATACACTTATTTTTCTCCCCAAAGGAAACAATATGCTTTTATTATAATTTCATTCTGTTAGTTTGTTGATCTGTGTCTATATGCTTGCGTGTCATGCAATGCAATTTGTTGTTTTTTTATCCAAATTTATTTATTTACATATATATAATATATAGTGTATAATGTGATGTTTTGAAATGAGTATACATTGTGAAATAATTACCACAATCAAGCTACTTAACATGTCCATCATTTCACATAGTCACCCTTTTACATTGTTGTGTATGTTCATGTGTGATGAGAACACTTAAGATCCACCTTCTTAGCAAATTTCAAGAATACGATATGGTATTGTTAACTATAGTCACATTACTGTACATTTAGCTCTACTTTTAAAATGTATCTTTACAGGAAACCATTAAAATCCTAGAGGAGAAAACCGGCAACAACCTCTTTGAGGCCGCAGCAACTTCTTACTTGACATGTCTCTGCAGGAAAAGGAAATAAAAGCAAAATGAATCATTGAGACCTCATCAAGATTAAAAAAAAAAAAAATCTGCACAGTGAAGGAAACAACCAACAAAACTAAAGTCAGCCTACAGAATGGGAGGAGATATTTGCAAATAACATATCAGATAAAGGGTTAGTACCCAAAATCTATTAAAAAACATACTAAACTCAACACCCCCCCCAAAAAAAAACAGAACCTAAAACTAAAACTAAAACAAATAATCTAGTTAAGAAATGAGCACCAAGACATGAATAGACATTTTTCCAATGAAGACATCCAGATGGCTAACAGACACGTGAAGAGACACTCAACATCACTCATCATCGGGGAAATGCAAATCTAAACCACAGTGAAGGGAAGACTGGGTTATTCAGTCAGCTGAGTGATTTCAGGTCAGGTCATGATCCCAGGGTCATGGGGTGAAGACCCACATTGAGCTCCATGGTCAGCGTGGAGCCTATTTGAGATTCTCTCTCTCTCCCTCTGCCTCTCCTCCCCCACTCACTGCCTTAAAAATAATAACAATAAATAATAATAATAATAATGATAGAACTCTCCTTTTTTAATAGAACTTCCTCATTTGGAGTTGATCTGGTGTTTCCTGATAATTAGATTCTGGGTATGCATTCTCAGCCAGAATTACACACAAGTGACAATATTTCCTTCTCAAGTTATCTCACCCAAAAGCAGACATCCATTTGCACCCATCGATCTTTTTTTTAGGTGGTCAGGGTACTATCTAGTTCCTGTTCTTTATAAAGTTACTATTCTTCTTTCGCAATTGATTAGCCAACTGAGGAGAGATAACTCTCAGACTACAGAAATATCCTGCTCTGATTTAAACTTCTCTTTAGATTTTAGTATGCATTGCTGCTTCATACCTGATCCAATCTTTACTATGATGGTTGAGAATGATTTTTTTTTTTTTTCCAATCGCAAGCTGTTGATGTTTATAGATTGATCTTCTATCCAGCAACTTTACTTATTTTTTAGTTCTGCTGGTGTGGAAAGCCTCATGGATATTTCCAAATTAATAGTCCTATTGTGGAATGTGTATTAATTCAGATCTTCCTCTGGGTCAGTGAGGGGTAAATTCCTAACTCAGTTTTAAGTTCCTCGTGCCCATTTTTTTTCCTCTTTCAAGCTTAACTGTGCTTTAATTACATTTTACCCTGTGTGTCAAGACGTCTCTAGCAGGGATAGTTCACTTCACCCAGATGCAAAAAACAAAAATCTAGACCAAAGTTACTAAAAAGGGCTGGTCCTAGGCAAAAAAAAAAAAAAAAAAAAAGAAAGAAAAAATAAAAAAGAAAAGAAAAAAAAGTTTCTAACAGAATATAAATCATATACTTCTTTCTTTATTGAGACAGTCTTACCAAGAAAAAAAAGTCACCTTATCTAAAAAGCATACTTAGGAATGGGATTGATTTACATTCTTGCGTAAGCTCCTTATATCAACAGTCCATAGGCCATAGTTTGAGTAGCAAAGTCTGGATAGTTCATTTGACAGATGAAGCAATGTTTCCATCCTGAACAATTCCGTGTGGTTCAAGAGTTACCCCATGTGTAGAGAAGCAATTAGTCAATATTTATTAATGATTTAATGCTATGCAAAGAGTGACAGATGAACTGCTCCTGAGATAAATCCAAGATAAGCTCTTATAATTGAAGGCAAAATGTATTTTCTACACAATACTTCTATTTAGGAGTACAGGCCCCATCTACTCTAATACTGTCCTGTATATGATTTTCAACTTCCTGTCCTACCAGAGCTGAAATTTCAACCATCAGAATGAGAGCAAGGTGATTTTTTTTTCCCCATGCATTACAACTGAACCATTTGGTAAAGAGATTTTTTAAATCCATAAAGCAATTTAACTTATCTTTAAAGTAGAGAGATTTCTAGGTACCTTTAATTAAGGAAAAGAGAGCGTTTAAATCAATAAATACAAAAGGTTTTATATTTTTTGAAATTTCACCAGGTAAAATAAACATGAATTATTTTATTAGAAAATATACCTGTTACAAAAATTTTAAATAAATAAGTTGCTGCCACAAAATTGCAACATAATACATAGTTTACTTTTTCTGTTACCCTCAGTAAAGGGAAATAATGTAAGAGTGATGATATGGGTAAAAGTAAACAGAGCAAAGAGGAGTGAAAAAAGATATGAGGGAAAGGAGATTTAGAGAGAGTAAAAAGAGAAAAAGTGCTTTCTTAAATGAGTTAGTCATATGAGGTCACCAAGAGGAACATCTTCTTCGACTGAGTTTCTACAATAAGAACCACATCATTTGGATGATTTCATTGTCTTGGTGTCATCAAGCCAGGGGTACAGGAGATGCTCATATTCTCGACACAAAGGCACCATCAGCAAGGTTTCGCTGTCCCACACTGGACCAGAAGAATCGTGGAGTGATGGTCTTAACCCTGGATGGAGGAGTGCTCCCTCCCACTTGTCTACACCGGGACAGCAGGGAGCCAAAACGCTGGCAACTGGTGGCCAGCTTCAACTGCTACCAAGAAGGCTCAAAGACAATGGTCAACTCAGGCTTTTCTTCTTGAAGTATTTCTAATGCACATTTTGTATCATAATTGAAATACATTCCACACAACCTGTAAAAAGCAAAAAAGAGCCTTGGGTTCTACTCTTCAAAGAACACTCTCAGAGTTGTTTTGTTTTGGGTTTTTTTTGTTTGTTTGTTTGTTTTTGCCTAATAAATCTCATCTCCTTACTCCCCTTAACCTAACACACTTCTAAGGTCTCTGATGCTACACCTCATGCCAAATGTTGTTTCTGTTATATTTTTAACCTTCAAGTTTGGAAATGTTTCAACATATGTAAATTTAGAGAAAATAGTATAAGGGATCCCCATATGCTTATTACCCAGATTTGACAATTAATAACTCATGGCCAATCTTGTTTTATCTATTGCCCCCCTACTCCTCACATCAATGGATATTACAAACACAGCATTTCATACATCTATAAATATTTAACTATGTGACACTAAATGAAGCCTTTTTAAAACACAACCACAATGCCATTTTCACACTGTAAAAAGTTAACAATTGGGTGTCTCAGTGGGTTAAGCACCCAACTCTTGATTTTGGCTCAGGTCAGGATCTCACAGTTCATGAGTTTGAGCCCCGTGTCAGGCTCTGTGTTGACAGTGTGGAGCCTGCTTGGGATTCTCTCCCTCTCTCTGCCCCTCCCCTGCTCAAGCTCTCTCTTTCTCTCTCAAAATAAATAAACTTAAAAAAAATTTTTTTACATTAACAATAATTTCTTATTATCAACATATGTCCAATCAGTGTTTAAATTTCCTCAACTGACTGATACACTTTTATATTATGTTTATTGAATCAGGAGCCATATGAAGCTCACACATTGCAGCCTCTAAAGTGTTCTTTGATACATTCTTCCCCCTTTTTATTTTTGTAAGTTTCCCTTGCAACTTAGCTAAGAAATCATACCATTTGTCCTGCATCATTTCTAACAACCTTGATTTGGTTGTGTTATGAACTGAATGTTTGTATTCTCCAAAATTCATACACGGAAGCCCTAATTCTCAATGTGATGGTATTTGGAAATAGGGCCATTGGGATGTAATTAGGGTTAGATGAGGTCATGGGGGTGGGCCCTCATGATGGTATCACTGCCTTTATGATAAGAGATGCCCACACTCTGTTTCCCTGTTCCTGTCTTGCTCTCTTTCTGCCATATAGGGACACAGGAAGAAGGCAGCCCTCTGTAAGCCTGGAAGAAAGCTCTCACTAGAAGTGGAATTACTTGGCACTGTGATCTTAGATTTTCTGTATTCTAAAACTGTGAGAAATAAATGCCTGTTTGTTTAAGGCAGCCTGAGCTAATGAGATAGGTTGATTGGATCCATGGGCTTTTCAGCCTATTTGAAGCTTGTCCCTTACCTCCAGAGTGTCCTTCTGGGGTGGGTCAGGACTCCACATACAGTAATGTCCCTGGCTTCATCCTGACATATCCTACACTTTGTCCCTCTATTTATCTTAGCTCTGAGAATGTTGGCTTTCCTGCAGTAAACATGCTCCACTGTGTCTGCATAAGGATGCAATGCTGATCCAAACTTCTGTTTATTCAAACTTACATTCCAGTTGGTTCTTAGCCTTGAGGTCATGAACAAGAACAGAAGTCCTTGTTATAATATAATTTATATTACTTGGTAAGATATAGATAATAAATGAAAAAGAAAATGATATAGCATGTAAGTATTCTGCTGAAATGATATAGCGTGTATGTATGCTGCTGATTAATACTACAGAGGAAAATAAGAAAAAAAGGCAAAAACAAGAAGGATATGCTGATCTGTTCTTTTCATTAGGATGGTCAGAGACAGACACGTAGAAGACCTTTAGGCAGAGAATTTAAGGATACATGGAAACAAGACATGTGGATATCAAAGGGGAGAGAGTTCTAGGCAGAAGAAACAGCACATGAAAAGGTGACAGTATTTTTGCAAAACTGCAAAGATATCAGTGGAGCACAAAGAACAAGTATTAGGAGAAGGTGAATTTGCAGAAGCAACAGGAGCCAGATCACATGAGGCCTTACACAATACTATGAGTTTGTGGATCTTGAAATGTGATAGGAAGTCACTAGAGCATGTTGGTGGGAATAATATGATCACTGATTCTTTTTTTAATGTTTGTTTGTTTAGAGACAGAGAAAGAGAGCAAGCAAGCAGGGGAGGTGCAGAGAGAGGGAGGGGGAGAGAATCCCAAGCAGGTTCCACACTGTCAGCACAGAGCCTGAGGTGGGGCTTGATCCCACAAACCATGAGATCATGACCTGGGCCAAAATCAAGAGTCAGATACTTAACTGACTGAGCCACCCAGGTGCCCCTGACTCATGTTTTAGTTGCACCTTCCATCTGCCATGGTAAGAATACTACATGCAGAGGAGCCTGGCAGAATGCCACCAGAACAATCCAGATAAGAGGAGACAATGGCTTGAACCAGGGTACAAGTCATGAAGTTGGCAAGAAGAGATCAACAAGCAGGTATGTTATGAAAGAAGAGCTATTAGGACATGCCAACACGTTGGACATGTGCATAAGAAAAAGGTGTCAAAGGTGACACAGGATTTCTTTTTTGGCCTGAGCAATTCACAATGAGTAAGCATTGGTGGAGATGGGGAAGAAGCAGGTGTTAGATGGGGTGGGGGGTATAATGCAGGTTTGAATTTGGACATGTAAAGTTTAGGTTTATTAGACAAATGGAAAGTCAGACTAGCATTTGGACATGGAATTCATACAGGTATAAATTGGGTGACACAGGACATATATGATAAAGCCAGAAGACTAGATGATGCAAACACAAGATAGAGTTTAGAGAAGAAAAATTAGCTCAATGATTGCATCCTGGGGATGCAGCATGTGCAGGTCAGGTTGATAAAGAGAATCCACAAAGGAGACTGAGCAGAAACAGCTCATGAAGTAGAAGAAAGTCCAGGGTGTTGCCTCTAAAGCAAAGTGAGGGAAATGTCTTCAGTGGAGACTGTGATTGTCCTGACTGACCAAGGTATGAGACTCACTAGGGAGTTCTTACTCAAGAGGTAATGAGTGATATTACTAATAAGGAAACCCAACACAATGCAGATGAACTGATGTCTGTGGCATTTCTAATCTTGCTGATTCTGAAACTCTCTTTCCATTTGGAAGTCCTCAGAAACAAAACCTACAACACCCCACTGTGCAAAGACCTTGGCAATTACAGTGAACCATGGACTCCTCCAGTTCTGCAAAGTCCAGTCCCTTGCATAGCCATGTAATTCTATTTGGCAACTTTCATTGGGGCTTGGGTTTCTTTCAGGAAAATGAATGGAAACTCTTTTCACACTGAACTGAAACTTGATTTTCAAAGTTAATGTCTGCATAAAGTCTGGATGAAGTTAAATATGTGGTTCATGACTCACATGACTTATAAAAAATAAAAAAAAAACCTCAGTCTGAGTACAAATGAAGCCCTCCCAGGTTTTGATAACTGGTCAACCTGTCCTTTGTACTCTGAACCTCACCACGTGAATTCTGAAGAGCACACTTACTTCAGGCGTTTCAGGAGGCAGCCCTGCTGCCTCAGCACCTCACAGAGTAGCATGACCCCCAGATCACCAAGGTCATTGTTGCCTAGGCTCAGGTCCCGCAGGCTCTGGTTGGAGGTCAGAAGTGTGGAAAGGTCCCAGCAACAGTGTGAGGTGAGACTACAGTTGTCCAATCTGCAAGAAACAGGGTGATTTAAAGAAAATGTCCCCTTAGCCATCCCAGCAGGTGCCCCAGATCTCAGCCTGAAATGTTTCAAATGCACAAAAAACACAGGATTAACAAACTTAGAATAATCCTCTGTGCCTGTGGTTATTCTTCTTTCCTTTTCAGATGATAGTATTTTTTTTTCCAGTCTACTGGATTGTGCAGATCAAATTAGGAATAGTAGTTTGTGAATTGATTTTTCCCCAATTCTATGCCTCTTCCTAAATTTCCCTAAAACACAAGTGTCATATCTTTCTATTCTTTTGTGGTGAAATCCACAAATCCAAATCCAGTATTTACCTTTACAGCACTGAGAAGTAGAATTCTTCCCAGGTGCATGATCCTGTAACAAGCCAAACCTTAGGAGAACATCATTACTTCTCAGGTACAAATCATTCTATCATTACCCCCACACACACATACACACCTTAGCCACCATGCATCCACATCATTGTAATAAGCTAAGGGACTGGGGCACCTGGGTGGCTCAGTTGTTTAAGCTGCTCTTTGTTTCAGCTCAGGTCATGATCTCACAGTGTGTGAGTTCAAGTCCCACGTGGGGAGTTCAAGCTGCACTGGCAGTGCAAAGCCTGCTTGTGATCCTTTCTCTCCCTCTCTTTCTGCTTTTCTCTCACTCAAAAATAAATAAGCAAAAATGAAAAAAAAAAGCTAAGGGACTTACTCCAATATCTGAAGCTTGCAGCTGGGGTGCAAGAGGCCCTCACAGAGTAGCTTCACCCCCGTGTCTCCAAGAGCATTGCCCCTTAGGTAAAGGTGTGTGAGTTTCTGGTTAGTGCTGAGCACTGAAGACAGAGCTGGACAGCAACCTGATGTAAGTCCAGAATTCATCAACCTGGAGAAGGAACAAGAAAAAGAGTCATCAGTGTTCAGACTTCCTTGAACATTGCACAGCTCTCTCACCAGAGGAATCTCTTCTTATCTAAAAAGCTACATCCTTCAACTTCAAGATGAGGAGCCAGCATCTTGGATACAATCTGAGGAGCACATGACTCTTTGTCTCTGGCCACATAAAAGAGACAAATAATAGTCTCAGCAGATGCTTGGCTGGGATCAGTAGAAGAGACAGAGCAAAAGCAAATTAATCCAGATTCCTTCCACATCCTTCTTCCTTCTTATGCATATTCCCTCTGCCATGCATGCTCCCTACCACCACATCTTCAAGAAATGCATCCCAGGTTGTATGTCACTGATAATTCCTACCACAATGCACAGACTTGCTTTATTTGACTCTCACATTAACTGAGCAAGTTAGCAGTGCCGCAATAACTATTATGTATCTGTTACAGATCAGAAATCTTAGGTTTATCAAAGCATATGTTTCTCTTAAGGTCAAAGAGCAAGCGTTCAGTGGATGGGGGACCTGGACTTAAGCCTTCTAGTGCAATCTCACCTCTGTTGCCCCTTCTATCCATATTCTTCTTGCTTCTGCCTTGGAAGGAGTCTCTCAGAGAATAAAGCTCTAAATTTGCATTACACTTTGTGGGATTAAGATTTTTGGTGTACTACACTTGGGTCAAGTTGAACATATTCTATCACCAACAGAAGCATGAGGGCTTTGAAGTAGAGAGCTACATCACTCCAGCATAGAAGCTCAGAGGGTGGTATACAGTATACAGAAAGCCACATATGCTAGGGTCTCAACAAAACCTTGACTTAAGAACATCTCATGCAATCATATTCTCTCCTTCCACAATCCTTAACAATGACATGCCTTTAAGCTCCAAGATGTCTTAGAATCAGGAAAAATAGAAACATATAAAAGTAGCATGAGCAGGTGATCAAAAGAAAACAGAAGTACTTGTTTTCCCAGTCAAGGAAGAATCATAATTTAAAAAATAGAATAAGCAAGACAAAGAAGGGAATGAAGCCCAAAATGGAGGAGTAAAAACAAAACAAAACAAACAAACAAACAAACAAAAGGCAAGTTCTGAGGGGCTTCTAGTGAGTTAAGAATGGCCAGTTAAGAATAATTTTATCAGATGGACTCTATTTAACATGTACAAGGGATTTGCAGGATTATTGGCTGTTCTGAACTGAATGTTTGTGTCCTCTCAGAATCATATGTTGAAATCTTAATCCTCAATGTGATAGTATTAGAAAGTATGGCCTTTAAGGGGTAAATAGGTCTTGAGGGTATAGTCTTCATGATGGGATTAGCACCTTTGTAAAACAGACCCCAGAGAGTTCCCATGCCTCTACTGCCATGTGAGGACACACCAGGAAGGTGGCTGTCTGAAAGCCAGGAAGATAGCTCTTACCAGAAATCAGATGATCTACAAGCACCTTGATCTTGGGCTTCCAGCATCCAGAACTTTGAACATAAATGTTTGTTGTTTGAGTCACCCAGAAAATGGTATTTTTGTTACAGTAGCCTGAACAGACTAAGACACTGGAAAAGATGAACAACATTCCAGAAGACTGAAGATAGTCATCCAAAAAGAAAGGAAAGACCATTTGAAAGTTACAAAATGGCAAGCTTTGCCATCTTCCCCAGAAAAGGATTAGAAAAGATTATGAAACAGATGTTTGAGGAGCAGTGCACCATGAAGTGACAACAGTTACAAGCACAGGATGATTTTGTTGAGAATGAGTCACATATGAATTGTCAAAACATTGATAATATTGATAACATTGAGACTGAGTGATGGGTACGTGGAGTGCATAATAAAATGTTTAGTCAGTTGAACACCCAATTCTACTAACCAATCCACTTGATTCAACAGATGTAACCAACATTGTACATCTTGGTATCAAGCAATCCATTCAACTAAGTTCTACATTCACTGAGCACAGATATTTTGCCATGTACTATATTGTTAAATTATTGGGTTTTTTTTTAATTTTTTTAAAAACATTTATTTATTTTTCACAGAAAGAGGGAGAGACAAAGTGTAAGTGGGAGAAGTGCAGAGATGGGGACACAGAATCCGAAGTAAGCTCCAGGCTCTGAGCTGTCAGCACAGAGCCTGATTCAGGGCTCAAACCCACAAACTATGAGATCATGACCTGAGCCGAAGTCTGACACTCAACCAACTGAGCCACCCAGGTGCTCCTGTCTTTTTTTTTTTTTTTTTAATTTACTAATGATATGCCTTAGGTTATAAATATGTGTTCCAAAAAATATTGAAGTAAATTTAACATTTATTGAGGGTTTACTATATGTTTTGCCAAGACAATGACTTTAAATAGGATTATCACATTGAATTACTACAAAACCAAGATGCAGGTATTGTTTTTATCCTTATTTTTAAATGGAAAAGCTGAGTAACAGGGAAATTACTTGAAGAATAAGAAGAAGCTTCTTAGATGGACTGTGAGGGTGGGAGGGTATTTTGCATACAGGCAAAAGGAAGGCAGTAAGCAAGAGGAGGAAGGGTGAAAGAGGCCAGGTTCCTAAAACTAAAAGCGAATTCAATATGACTCAAAATGGAGTGAAGGTTGTGTTAGGTGAAAGGGCAGAAACAGTGATCTAGAGCTGGTCACAGATAGTTTCACTTACCATGCAAAGAAACACAAACTTTGGAGGTTTTTGTTTTTGTTTTTGTTTTAAATAAATGACTCAATATTATCAAATCTGTATTTTAGAAAACTCCTCCGGTGTTTGTAAAAAGAAAAAAGAAGGTAGAAGGAACTGAAAGTAAAGAAAATCGAGGATTTTCCTGTGTTTATTGGCTGATCAGCCTCTGGAAAGTGCCACTGTTCAACAAGGCAGTAAAGAAAGGACAGGCAGGCAACAAAGGGATGAGGGTGGGGAGTAAGTTATAAAAATTAAAGAATTTTGCAAATGCTTACCTTGTGGCAGTTGTGTAATATTGGGGGTAGGGGGTGCAAAATGCAACAAGAGATAAAGTTCTAAAGTTCAAGATATTTGGCTATGCCTAACAAAATATAAAATGCCTACAAGTGTTCCCTCATTAATTACACTTATAGGTATCCATCGCAAAAGAAATATCCACACATACATGAAGTTATATAAACAAGTATTTTTTTCTGGGTGGCTAAGTCAGTGAAGCGTCCGACTTTGGCTCAGGTCATGTCTCACAGTTTGTGTGTTTGTGTGTTTGGGCCCCGTGGGGGCCTCTATGCTGACAGCTCAGAGCTTGGAGCCTGCTTAAGATTATGTGTCTCCCTCTCTCTCTGCCCCTCCCATGCTCATGCTCTGTCTCTCTCTCTCTCTCAAAAATAAATTGAAAACATATTTTTAAAAATTTTAAAAAACAAATATGTTTTTCATAGTTACTTGTAATAGTAAAAAGGGACAAATTCATCCAAAGGTTCACTATTCAATAAGAACTTAAATAAATCACTATAATGAATATTATGTAATATTATGCCCAAATTTATAGATCTGTATATACCAGCATGGCAATAAATCCCTGATAAATTTAAGAAGAAATAATAAGAAAGCATTCATATTATGATTCTGGTTTTGACAGATAGTATTATGGGTTGAATTATGTTCCCCAAAACCTCATATGCTGGAGTCTGAACCCCCAGTACCTCAGAATGTGACCTTATTTTAAAGTAAGGTCATTGAAGATGCAATTGGTTAAGAAGAAGTCAAGAAAGTGAGCCCTATTTCAACCTGACTGGTACCTTCTATATCTATAACAGGGAAATTTGGATACAAAGACACACACCAACACAGAGACAATACCATGTAGAGATGAAAGCTAAGAGGTGATGCATTTGTAAGCCCAGGATGTGGAACATTGCCAGCAAACCAGCAGAAACTGAAAGAGATGTATGAAACTGATTCTTCATCACAGCCCTAGGAGGAACAAACTCTGCCAACATTGGGATCTTGGACTAGTAGCCTACACTGCTGGAAGACAATAGATTGTGGTTGGATCATTCACACCAACTACAGCAGAATACACATTCTTTTCACATGTACACAGAGCATTTTCTAAAATAGATCATATGTTAGGCCACAAAACAAGTCTTAACAAATTCAAAAAGACTGAAATAATGCCAAGTATCTTTTCTGACCACAATGGTATGAAAGTACAAATCAATAACAGGAGAACAACTGAAAATCCAAGAATACATGGAAATCAAATAACACTCTCCTGAACAGCCAACAGGTTTAAAAAATTTGCTGGAGAAATTAAAAAAAAACAAAAAAGAAAGAAAAACAAAAATGGAAACACAACATACCAAAACTTATAAAATATGGCAAAATCTGTTCTATTTCAAAAGTTTTTAGCTATAAATGAATATATCAAGAAAATTGAGTGACCCTAAAAAAATCTAACTTCACATATCAAGGAACTAGAATAAGAACAAACTGAACCCAAAGTTACAAAGAGGTGGGGCACCTGGGTGGCTCAGTTGGTTAGGCGATAGACTTCGGCTCAGGTCATGATCTCACAGTTTGTGAGTTCAAGCCCCGTGTTGGGCTCTGTGCTGACAGCTCAGAGTCTGGAGCCTGCTTCAGATTCTGTGTGTCTTCCCCTCTCTCTACCCCTCCTCTGCTCATGCTCTGTGTCTCAATAATAAATAAATGTTAAAAAAAATTAAAAAAAAATTAAACTTCAAAGTTACCAAGAGGTATAAAATAAAAAGATTAGAGAGAAATAAAAAAAAAAAAATAGAAAACAGGAAAACAATAAAAAAAGATGAACAAAACAAGAGTTGGTCCTTTGAAAAGATAAACAAAATTGATAAACCTTTAGTTAGACAAACCAAGAAAAAATGAGAGAACCCAAATCAACAGCATTATAATTGAAAGAAGAGACATTACAACTGACACCACAGAAATATAAAGGAGCATTAGAGGCTACTATAAAAAACTACACCCAATAAACTGGACAACTTAGAAGAAATGGAAAAATTCTTGAAACATCCAACTTACCAAAACTGAACCAAGAAGAAATAGAAAATCTGAACAGATCAGCTACTACTAAGGAGATTGAAATAGTAATCAAAAAACTCCCAACAAAAAAAAGGCTTAGGACCAGATAGCAGCATTGATGAATTTTATCATCATTTAAAGAATTAGCAGCAATCCTTCTCAAACTTTCCCAATCAGAGAAACTCATTTTTGACGCTAGTATTACCCTGATACCAAACTACATAGGATACTACAAGAAAACCACAAGCCAATATTCTTCATGAATTTAGATGCAAAAATTCTCAACAAAATAAGAGTAAACTGAATTCAGCAGCACATTTAAAGGATTATTCACCATGTCAAGTGGAATTTATCCCTGGGATGACAGGATGGTTTCACATATGTAAATCAATAAATGTGATAAATTAGAGCAATAAAATGAAAGACAATTTGATTTTCTCAATAGAAGAAAAAACATTTAACAAAATTCAACATCCATTCAAGATTAAAAAAACTTTTGCCAAATTAGGCATATAAGAAATGTATCACAACATAATAAAGGCTATATATAACAAGCCCATAGCTAACAATATAGTCAATGGTGAAAAATTGAAACCCTTTCCACTGTGATCAGGGACAAGAAAAGAGTGCCCACTCTTTGCATTCTTATTCAACCTAATACTCAAAATCCTAGTCAGAACAAGCAGGCAACAAAAATAAATAGAAGGCATCAGAATTAGAAAGGAAAAGGTAGATTTTACTCTAGTTACATATGATGTGATTTTATATATATATAAAACAAAAGATTCAACCAAAAAAAAAAAATTAGACCTAATCAAAGTTGCAGGGTAGAAAATTTACATACAGAAAAAATAACCCAGAGGCCCGGGAAGATGGTGATGTAGGAGGATGCTGGGCTCACCACGTCCTGCTGATCACTGAGATTCCACCCACATCTGCCGAATTTACCCAGAAAATCACCAAAAGACTAGCAGAACAGACTCTATGGAGCCAAGCTTAGATGGGAGGCCCATGGAAGAGGGGCTCCTCCGGAAGCAGACCACCAAAGGCAAAGCGAGCTGAGGCTGCCCCTCCCACCACTGTGCCCCTTGCAGATCCACCCCAGCTAATACGCCAGATCCCAGCTAAGCAGCACCACAAGACTGGCAGTGTGCAAGTAGCCCAGACAGAGGCCACACCACCCCACAGTGAGTCCTGCCCCTGGGAGAGTGGAAGATAAGGTACACACCAGTCTGACGGTGACCCTAGCGGTGAGCTGGGGGCAGACATCAGGTCTGACTATGGCCCCACCCACCAACCAACACAAGTTACTCCAGACAGCATGGGGGAAGAGCCCTGCAGTTCCTGCCACTCCAGGGACTATCCAAAAAGACGAAATGGAAGACTACTCCTCAAAAGAAATTCCAGGAACTAGCGACAGCTAACGAACTGATCAAAAACGATTTAAGCAATATAACAGAAAATGAGTTTAAAATAATAGTCATAAAATTAATCGCTGGGCTTGAAAAAAGTATAGAGAACAGCAGAGAATCTATTACTACAGAGATCAAGAGACTAAGAAACAGTCAGGAAGAGCTAAAAAATGCTATAAATGAGCTGCAAAATAAAACGGAGGTGACCACAGCTCGGATTGAAGAGGCAGAGGAGAGAATAGGTGAATTAGAAGATAAAACTATGGAAAAAGAAGAAGCTGAGAAAAAAGAGATAAAAAAATCCAGGAGTATGAGGGGAAAATTAGAGAACTAAGTGACATAATTAAACGAAATAATATATGCATAATTGAGATTCCAGCGGAGGAAAAGAGAGGGAAAGGTGTTGATGGTGTACTTGAAGAAATCATAGCTGAGAACTTCCCTGATCTGGGGAAGGAAAAAGGCATTGAAATCCAAGAGGCACAGAAAACTCACTTCAGACGTAACTTGAACTCAGCTTCTGCATGACATATGATAGTGAAACTGGCAAAATACAAGCATAAAGAGAGAATTCTGAAAGCAGCTAGGGATAAACATGCTCTAACATATAAAGGGAGACTGATAACACTCGTGATGGATCTGTCTACTGAAATGTGGCAGGCCAGAAAAGAATGGCAGGAAATCTTCAATGTGATGAACAGAAAAAAATATGCAGCCAAGAATCCTTTATCCAGCAAGTCTGTCATTCAGAATAGAAGGACAGATAAAGGTCTTCCCAAACAAACAAAAACTGAAGGAATTCATCACCACTAAACCAGCCTTACAAGATATCCTAAGGGGGATCCTGTGAGACAAAGTACCAGAGACATCACTGCAAGCATGAAACCTACAGACATCACAATGACTCTAAACCCACATCTTTCAATAATAACACTGAATGTAAATGGACTAAATGCGCCAACCAAAAGACATAGGGTATCAGAATGGATAAAAAAACAAGACCCATCTATTTGCTGTTCTACAAGAGACTGATTTTAGACCTGAGGACACCTTCAGATTCAAAGTGTGGGGATGGAGAACTATCTATCATGCTACTAAAAGTCAAAAGAAAGCTGGAGTGGCCATACTTATATCAGACAAACTAGACTTTAAAGGCTGTAACAAGAGATGAAGAAGGGCATTATAGAATAATTACAGGGTCTATCCATCAGGAAGAGCGAACAATTATAAATGTCTATGCGCCGAATACAGGAGCCCCCAAATATATAAAACAATTGCTCATAAACATAAGCAGCCTTATTGATAAGAATGTGGTCATTGCAGGCGATTTTGCTACTCCAATTACAACATTGAATAGACCATCTAGACAGAGGATCAATTAAGAAACAAGGGCCCTGAATGATACATTGGATCAGAAGGACATGTTAGATATATTTAGAGCTCTGCATCCCAAAGCAACAGAATATACTTTCTTCTCGAGTGCACATGGAACATTCTCCAGGATAGATCACATACTGGGTCACAAAACAGCCCTTCATAAGCATACAAGAATTGAGATCATACCATGCATACTTTCAGACCACAATGCTATGAAGCTTGAAATCAACCACAGGAAAAAGTCTGGAAAACCTCCAAAAGCATGGAGGTTAAAGAACACCCCACAAAAGAATGAGTGGGTCAACCAGGCAATTAGAGAAGAAATTAAGAAATATATGCAAACAAATGAAAATGAAAATACAACAATCCAAATACTTTGGGATGCAGTGAAGGCAGCCCTGAGAGGAAACTACATTGCAATCCAAGCCTATCTCCAGAAACAAGAAAAATCCCAAATACAAAATCTAACAGCATACCTACAGGAAATAGAAGCAGAACAACAAAGACACCCCAAACCCAGCAGAAGAAGAGAAATAATAAAGATTAGACCAGAAACAATGTAGAATTTAAAAAAAAAAAAAAACTGTAGAGCAGATCAATGAAACCAAGAGTTGGTTTTTTGAAAAAATAAACAAATTTGATAAACTTCTAGCCAGACTTCTCAAAAAGAAAAGGGAGATGACCCAAATAGATAAAATCATGAATGAAAATGGAATGATTACAACCAATCCCTCAGAAATACAAGCAATTATCAGGGAATACTATGAAAAGTTATATACCAACAAACTGGACAACCTGTAAGAAATGGACAAATTCCTAAACACCCACACACTTCCAAAACTCAAACAGGAAGAAATAGAAACTTGAACAGACCCATAACCAGCAAAGAAATGGAATCAGTTATCAAAAATGTCCCAACAAATAAGAGTCTGGGACCAGATGGCTTCCCAGGGGAATTATACCAGACATTTATAGCAGAGATAATACCTATCCTTCTCAAGCTATTCCAAAAAAATAGAAAAGGAAGGAAACCTTCCAGACTCATTCTATGAAGCCAGCATTACTTTGATTCCTAAACCAGACAGACACCCAGTAACAAAAGAGAACTACAGGCCAATATCCCTGATGAATATGGATGCAAAAATTCTCAATAAGATACTAGCAAATCGAATTCACAGCATATAAAAGGAATTATTCACCATGATCAAGTGGGATTCATTCCTGGGATGCAGGGCTGCCTTAACATTTGCAAATCAATCATTGTGATACATCACGTTAATAACAGAAAAGATAAGAACCATATGATCCTGTCAATCAATGCAGAAAAAGCATTTGACAAAATTCAGCATCCTTTCTTAATAAAAACTCTCGAGAAAGTTGGGATAAAAGGAAAATACTTAAACATCATAAAAGCCATTTATGAAAATCCCACAGCTAATATGATCCTCCATGGGGAATAACTGAGAGGTTTCCCCCTGAGATCAGGAACATGACAGAGGTGTTTACTCTCACAGCTGTTGTTTAACATAGTGTTGGAAGTTCTAGCATAAGTAGTCAGACAACAGAATTAAATCAAAGGCATCAAAATCAACAAAGATGAAGTCAAGCTTTCACTTTTTAGAGATGACATGATAGTATACATGGAAAACCTGATAGACTCCATGAAAAGTCTGCTAGAACTGATACATGAATTCAGCAAAGTCGCAGGATACAAAATCAATGTACAGAAATCAGTTGCATTCTTATACACTAATAATGAAGCAACAGAAAGACAAATAAAGAAACTGATCCCATTCACAATTGCACCAAGAAGCATAAAATACCTAGGAATAAGCCTAACCAAAGATGTAAAAGATCTGTATGCTGAAAACTATAGGAAGCGTAGGAAGGAAATTGAAGAAGACACAAAGAAATGGAAAAACATTCCCTGTTCATGGATTGGAAGAATAAATATTGTCAAGATGTCAATACTACCCAAAGCTATCTACACATTCAATGCAATTGCAATCAAAATTGCACCAGCATTCTTCTCGAAACTAGAACAAGCAATCCTAAAATTCATATGGAACCACAAAAGGCCCCGAATAGCCAAAGTAATTTTGAAGAAGAAGACCAAAGCAGGAGGCATCACAATCCCAGACTTTAGCCTCTACTACAAAGCTGTCATCATCAAGACAGCATGGTATTGGCACAAAAACAGACACATAGACCAATGGAATAGAATAGAAACCCCAGAACTAGACCCACAAACGTATGGCCAACTCATCTTTGACAAAGCAGGAAAGAATATCCAATGGAAAAAAGACAGTCTCTTTAACAAATGGTGCTGGGAGAAGTGGACAGCAACATGCAGAAGGATGAAACTAGACCACTTTCTTACACCATTCACACAAACAAACTCAAAATGGATGAAGGACCTGAATGTGAGACAGGAAACCATCAAAACCCTAGAGGAGAAAGCAGGAAAAAACCTCTCTGACCTCAGCCGCAGCAATTTCTTACTTGACACATCTCCAAAGGCAAGGGAATTAAAAGCAAAAATGAACTATTGGGACCTCATCAAGATAAAACCTTCTGCACTGCAAAGGAAACAACCAACAAACTAAAATGTGGAATGGGAAAAGATTTTTGCAAATGACATATCAGACAAAGTGCTAGAATCCAAAATCTATAAAGAGCTCACCAAACTCCACACCAGAAAAACAAATAATCCAGTGAAGAAATGGGCAGAAGACATGAATAGGCATTTCTCTAAAGAAGACATTCGGATGGCCAACAGGCACATGAAAAGATGCTCAATGTCACTCCTCATCACGGTAATACAAATCAAAAGCACACTCAGATATCACCTCACACAAGTCAGAGTGGCTAAAATGAACAAAACAGGAGACTATAGATGCTGGCGAGGATGTGGAAAAAGGGGAACCCTCTTGCACTGTTGGTGGGAATGCAAACTGGTGCAGCCAGTCTGGAAATCAGTGTTGCATTTCCTCAAAAAAATAAAAATAGATCTACCCTATGACGCAGCAGTAGCACTGATAGGAATTTACCCAAGCGATACAGAAGTACTGATGCATAGGGGCACTTGTACCCCAATGTTTATAACAGCACTCTCAACAATAGCTAAATTATGGAAAAAGCCTAAATGTCCATCAACTGACGAATGGATAAAGAAATTGTGATTTATATACACAATGGAATACTACATGGCAATGAGAAAGAATGAAGTATGGCCTTTTGTAGCAACATAGGTGGAACTGGAGAGTGTTATGCTAAGTGATATGAGTCATACAGAGAAGGACAGATTCCATGTTTTCACTCCTATGTGGATCCTGAGAAATTTAACAGAAGACCATGGGGGAGGGGAAGGAAAAAAATGGTTAGAGAGGAAGGGAGCCAAAACATAAGAGACTCTTAAAAACTGAGAACTGAAGGTTTATGGGGAGTGGGAGGGAGGGGTGGGTGGGTGATGGGTATTGAGGAGGGCACCTTTTGGGATGAGCACTGGGTGTTGTATGGAAACCAATTTGACACTAAATTTCATAATTAAAAAAAAAGAAACTAAAAACAAAACAAAACAAAAGCCAAACAACAATAAAACAATAGAACAGATCAATGAAACCAGGAGCTGTTTCTCTGAAAACATTATTAAAACTGATAAAGCTATAGCCATACCTACCTAAAAAAAGAAAAAAAAAAGAGAAAATACCCCTATAAATAAAATCACAAATGCAAGAGGAGAAATAGCAACACCACTGGAATAGAAACAATCATAAGAGAATATTATGAAAAACTATATGCCAACAAAGTGGACAACCTGGAAGAATGTTTAAATTCCTACAAAAATATAAATTACCAAAGTTGAAACAAGAAGAAATAGAAAACTTGAACAGACCCATAACCAGCAAAGAAAATCTATCAGTTGCCAAAAATCCCCCAACAAACGAAAGTCCTGAGTCAAGTGGCATCACAGAGGAATTCTACCAAACACTTAAAGACTTGATACCTATTCTTGACAAACTATTCCAAAAAATAGAAAAAGAAGACGAAACTCATTCTATAAGGCCAGCATTACCCTGATACCAACATCAGACAAAGACTCACTAAAAAAGGCAATTATAGGTCAATATCCTTGATGAACATGGATGCAAAACTTCTCAATCAAATACTAGCAAACAGTATATAACAGTATATTTAAAAAATCATTTCAGGGAGTAGTTAAGTAGGGGGACTGTGATTCTCTTCCCTCAAACACAGCTATATTGAGGTCTGATTACTTAGAACACCCAGGAAATCAATCTGCAAAGGGGCAGAAGGATCTCTACAGTTGGTGGGAGACAGCATGGCAGGTGCAAGGATGTGATTTAGGGGAGAGAAAAATGGCAGTGCCACAGAGAGGATGGAAACTTCCATGGAGAGATGAAAGAAGAAAAAGAGAAAGGGGTGGAGAAAGTGCAGTATCAAGTTAGCACAAGAGGAAAACTTCTCTGGACCACAGACTGGGGATCAAAAAGTATTGAGTTCTCCAGTTCTTTTTTGAAAATAGCATTTGGAGCTCAAATCCTGAGGTTTTGGAAGTCCATGACTTTTTCTGGAATGGAGCTGAGGCTCGTGCTCCTGGGGTGGAAGAAGCTGGCCCCAGAGTGCATAGTGTGGTGTAGAGAACTCTGGGATGAACTGGGTGAGAAAAGTCCTCTTCCTTGACTACTTTTGGAAAAGAGTTTATTGCCTCCACAAGGACAAAAGACCCTTCAGATTCCAGCCAAAGGCCTTTCATCAGCAGGATGGAGAGGCTCTACTCTCCAACCTGGAGAGGACTGGAGTGGATCCGTGCTGTGTCAGGTCCTTTAAGACTTTAGGTTTTGAATCCCAGCTGCATACCCAAGAATAAAAGCAAGAGAGCTTTGGCACAGAGCAAGCTGACTTCCCTTGCTCTTCTATGATGGCTGTCTGGACAGTGGGGGTTGAGATCCCCACTCCAAGGTCAAGAGATTGGGGTGGTGCCACTTTCCCCCCAACACCAAAATAGTGGGGCTTCAGAGAGCAACACATGGACCGCCAATGGAAGCAGGACCTGCTTACACCAACCCTGCCCCTCTGTGCCTGGAAACTGCTTATTTACTGGGCAGGACTGATTCTGAGCCAACATGGCCAGCCTCTCCTCCAGACCAGCACAGCTGGCCACTATCCCCCACCCCCCAGGAACCAACAGACAACTCTTTGTTCTTTTTTCCTCCCTGTTCTCTTTTTCTTTTAGAATCAGGCTCATAGTTCCCTTTTTTCCCCATTTCCTTTTTTTTTTTCTTTTTCTTTGATCAGACTTTTTTATTCTTTTCTTTTTTATTCTGTTTTCTTTTCTCCTGCTTTTTTCTTTTTTTTTTTTCATTTCTCTTCCTTTGAAATCAGTCTTTTGGTTGTTTGATTCTCTGTTGGGTTTCTTTTGTTTCTTTTCCTTTTCTCTATTTTTGGAATAAACCTTTCCCCCTTGCTTTTTACTCCCAGGGTTATTTTAACAAACAAATCAAAGCACACTTAGGTAAAGGACTTAACACTTCACCACTGCAAGCAAGGAAGAGATCTTCAGAGGACCTGCCAGTGGGATAGACCAGCCAAAACACAATAGCAGAGTGCACACAGCATACACCAGCAACAATTCCTGGAGTTCCAAGCCCTGGACAGTGTATAACCCACTTTTATATAGTAGTAATCTCAGGAGCAGGACACATAACATGCTTTTAAAACATGCAAAAAACAGAAATTTAGCCAAAATGACAAGACAGAGGAATTCTTCCCAAAGAAAGGTCAAGAAGAAATCACATCCAGCTTGTATCTTGCTCAAAACAGATATAAGCAATATAGATGAACAAGATTTAGAACAACAGTCATAAGGGGAGCCTGGGTGGCTCTGTTGATTAGGTGTCTGACTTCAGCTCAGGTCATGATCTCACAGTTCATGAGTTCAAGCCCGCATCAAGCTCTGTGCTGACAGCTCAGAGCCTGGAACCTGCTTCAGATTCTGTTTCTCCCTCTTTCTCTGCCTTTCCCCTGCTCACACTCTGTCTCTTTCACTCTCTTTCAAAAATAAATAAAAATTAAAAAAAAAAGAACAACAGTCATAAGATTCATACCTGGGCATAGAAGACACCAGAGAAATCCTTGATACAGAAATCGAAGGTCTAAGAATTAGTCAGGATGAATTTAAAAATGCTACAGCTGAGATGCAAAATAAACTAGATACAGTGACAGTGAGGATTGAAGAAGCAGAGGAGACAATAAGTGAAATAGAAGTTAAAATTAGGAAAAAATAATGAAGCTGGAAAAAAGAGGGAAAAGAAATTATTAGATCATGAGGGGAAAATTAGAGAATTAAGTGATTCTATGAAATGAAACAATACCTGTATCATAGGAGTCCCAGAAGAAGAATGAGAAAAGGGGTCAGAAGGTTTATTTGAACAAATAATAGCTGAGAACTTCCCTAATCTGGGGAAGGGAACAGGCATCCAAGTCCAAGAGGCACAGAGAACTTCCTTCAAAACCAACAAAAAAAGGCCAACACCATGACATATCATAGTGAAACTTGCAAAATATAAGGATAAAGAGAGAATTCTGAAAGCAGGTAAGGATAATAAGTCCATAACCTACAAGGACAGACACATAAAGTTCGTAGCAGACCTGTCCACTGAAATTTGGCAGGCCAAAGGGGAGTGGCAGGAAATATTCAATGTGCTGACTGGAAATTATGCTGCCAAGAATACTTTATCCAGTAAAGCTGTCATTCAGAATATAAGGATAGATAGCAACTTTCTGAGACAAAAACTAAAGGAGCTCCTGACAACTAAACCAGCCCTGCAGGAAATCCTAAGGGGGACTCTGAGAGAGGAAAAGAAAAAAATCAAAGCAGCAAATACTTCAAAGGACCAGAGACCATCACCAGAAACACCACAACTACAGATAATGCAATGGCACTAAATTCATATCTTTCAGTAATCACTCTGAATGTAAATATACTAAATTCTCCAATCAAAAGATATAGGTTATCAGAATGGGTTAAAAAAATATCCATCTTATGCTGCCCACAAGAGACTCATTTTAGACCTATAGTCACCTGCAGATTCAAAGTGAGGGAATGGAGAACCATCTAGCATGCTAATGGAGGTCAAAAGAAAGGGAGAGCAGCTACATTAATATCAGCCAAGCTACATTTTAAAAGAAAGACTGTAATGAGAGATGAAGAAGGACATTATATCATAATTAAGGGGTCTATCCATTAAGAAGAATAACATTTGTCAATATTTATGCCCCCAATGTGAAAGACAAATATATAAATCAATTAATCGCATACATAATAATACCCCAGTTACAACAATGGACAGATTATCTAAGCAGAAAATCAACAAGAAAATAATGACTTTGAATGACACACTGGACTGGATGGACTTCACAGATATATTCAGAAAATTTCATCCTAAGCAGCAGAATATACATTCTTTTCGAGTAAACATGGAACATTCTCCAGAATGCATCATACACTGGGTCACAAATCAGCCCTCAACAGGTACAAAAAGATTGAGATCATAGCATGCATATTTTCAGATCACAATGCTATGAAACTTGAAATCAACCCACAAGAAAAAGTGTTGGAAATACCTCAAATACATGGAGGAGGTTAAAGAACATCCTTAAAGAATGAATGGGTAAACCAGGAAATTAAAGAAGAAATTTAAAAAATACATGGAAGCAAGTGAAAATGAAACACAGTCCAAACACTTTGGGATGCAGCAAAGGCAAGTCCTAAGAGGAAAATACATTGCAATCTAGATACATCTCAAGAAACAAGAAAGCTCCCAAATACACAACCTAAACTTATACCTAAAGTAGCTAGAAAAGGAGCAATAAATAAAGCCCAAAGCCAGCAGAAGAAGGGAAATAATAAAGATCAGAACAGAAATAAACAATATAGAGAAACAAACACACAAACAAAAAAAAAAACACAGTAGACTAGATCAATGGAACTAAAACTTGTTTTTTGTATTTGAAAGAATAAACAAAACCGATAATCCCCTAGCCAGACTTCTCAAAAAGAAAGAGTGGACCCAAATAGATAAAATCACGAATGAAAGAAGAGAGATTATGGGGCGCCTAGGTAGCTCAGTCAGTGAAGCATCCAACTTCAGCTCAAGTCATGATCTCAGAGTTCGTGGGTTCGAGCCCCATGTCAGGCTCTGTGCTGAAAGCTGGGAGTCTGGAGCCTGCTTCATATTCTGTGTCTCCCTCTCTCTCTGCCCTTCCCTCACTCATGCTTTGTATCTCTCAAAGATAAAGAAACATTTAAAAATTAAAAAAAAAAAAAGAAAGAGAAGGGATCACAACCAACATCACAGAAAGACAATTATAAGAGAATACTATAAAAAATTATATGTCAAAAAACTGGACAATTGGGAAGAAATGTACAAGTTCCTAGACATTCACACACTACAAAACTCAATCAGGAAACAGAAAATTTGAACAGACCCATAATCAGCAAAGAAATTGAATTAGGTATCAAAAATCTCCCAGTAAATAAAAATCCTGGGCCACATGGTTTCCCAGGGGAATTTTACCAGACATTTAGAGTTATTACCTATTCCTCTCAAGATGTTCCAAAAAATAGAAATGGAAGAAAAGCTTTCAAACCCATTCTATTAAGCCAGAATTACCCTTATTCCAAAACCAAAGACCCCATTAAAAAGGAAAATTAAGGCCAATATCCCTGATGGACATGAATGCCAAAATTCTGAACAAGATAATAGCAAATCAAACTCAAGAGTACATTAAAAGAATTATTCATCATGATCAGACAGGATTTATTCCTGGGCAGCAGTGATGGTTTAATATGCACAAATCAATCAATGTGATATACCAAATAAATAAAAGAAAGGCTAAGAACCATATGATCTTTTCAATATATGCAGAAAAAGCATTTAACAAAATGTAACATCCATTCATAATAAAATTACTTAACAAAATAGGTTTGGAAGGAACATACTGCAACATAGTAAAGGCTATATATGAAAAACCCACAGCTAATATCATTCTCTATGGGGACACAGTGAGAACTTTTCCTCTACAGATGTGACAAAACAAGGATATCCACTCTCACCACTGTCATTTAACGTAGTACTGGAAATCCAGTACTATGCCAATTGTCTCAGCAATCAGACAACACAAAGAAATAAAAGGTATCCAAACCAGCAAGAAAGAAGTAAAACTGTCACTATTGGCAGATAACATGATATTCTATAAGAAACCTGAAAGACTCCACCAAAAAGTTGCTATAACTGATATATAAATTCAAAAAAGTCACATGATACAAGAAAAACGCACAGAATTTTTTTGAATTTCTATACACCAATAATGAATCAGCAGAAAAAGAAATTAAGCAATCGGCCCACTTACAATAGCACAAAAATAAATAAATAAATAAATAAATAAATAAATAAAACAATAAGATACCTAGGAATAAACCTAATCAAAGAGGTGAAAGACCTGTATTCTGAAAGTTATAAAACACTGATGAAATAAATTGAAGAGGATGAAAGAAATGGAAAGACATTCCATGCTCATGGGTTGGAAGAGCAAATATAATTAAAATGTCTGTACTACCCAAAGCAATTGACACATTTAACACAATCCCTATCAAAATACCACCAGATTTTTTCACAGAGCCAAAACAATCCTGAAGTTTGTATGGAACCACACACACACACACACACACACACACACACACAAATGCCAAAGCAAACTTGAAAAGAAAAGGAAAGCTATAGGCATCACAATACCAGATTTCAAGTTACATTACAAAGTTGTAGTGATCAAAACCATATGGTACTAGCACAAAAAAGATAGATACAGGGGGGGTTCCGGAAGATGGCGGCGCAGGAGGACGCGGGGCTCACAGCGCGTCCTGCCGATCACTTAGATTCCACCTACACCTGCCTAAAGAACCCAGAAAACCGCCAGAGGATTAGCAGAAGGGAGTCTCCGGAGTCAAGCGCAGACTAGAGGCCCACGGAAGAGGGTAGGAAGGGCGGCGAGGCGGTGCGCGCTCCACGGACTGGCGGGAGGGAGCCGGGGCAGAGGGGCAGCTCGCCGGCCAAGCAGAGCCCCCGAGTCTGGCTGGCAAAAGCGGAGGGGCCGGACAGACTGTGTTCCGACAGCAAGCGCGACTTAGCGTCTGGGAGGTCATAAGTTAACAGCTCTGTTCGGAAAGCGGGAAGGCTGGAGGACAAAGGGAGGGAGAGCTGCTGAGCCCCCGGACGGCAGAGCTCAGCTTGGCGGGGAACAAAGGCACCAGCGCCATCTCCCCCGCCCATCCCCCAGCCAAAATCCCAAAGGGAACCAGTTCCTGCCAGGGAACTTGCTCGCTCCGCGCAAACACCCAACTCTGTGCTTCTGCGGAGCCAAACCTCCGGCAGCGGATCTGACTCCCTCCCGCTGCCACAGGGCTCCTCCTGAAGTGGATCACCTAAGGAGAAGCGAGCTAAGCCTGCCCCTCCAGCCCCCGTGCACCTTGCCTACCCACCCCAGCTAATACGCCAGATCCCCAGCAACACAAGCCTGGCAGTGTGCAAGTAGCCCAGACGGGACACGCCACCCCACAGTGAATCCCGCCCCTAGGAGAGGGGAAGAGAAGGCACACACCAGTCTGACTGTGGCCCCAGCAGTGGGCTGGGGGCAGACATCGGGTCGGACTGCGGCCCCGCCCACTAACTCCAGTTATACACCACAGCACAGGGGAAGTGCACTGCAGGTCCTCACCACGCCAGGGACTCTCCAAAATGACCAAACGGAAGAATTCCCCCCAGAAGAATCTCCAGGAAATAACAACAGCTAATGAACTGATCAAAAAGGATTTAAATAATATAACAGAAAGTGAATTTAGAATAATAGTCATAAAATTAATCGCTGGGCTTGAAAACAGTATACAGGACAGCAGAGAATCTCTTGCCACAAAGATCGAGGGACTAAGGAACAGTCACGAGGAGTTGAAAAACGCTTTAAACGAAATGCAAAACAAAATGGAATCCACGATGGCTCGGCTTGAAGAGGCAGAGGAGAGAATAGGTGAACTAGAAGATAAAGTTATGGAGAAAGAGGAAGCTGAAAGAAAGAGAGATAAAAAAATCCAGGAGTATGAGGGGAAAATTAGAGAACTAAGTGATACACTAAAAAAAAATAATATACGCATAATTGGTATCCCAGAGGAGGAAGAGAGAGGGAAAGGTGCTGAAGGGGTACTTGAACAAATTATAGCTGAGAACTTCCCTGAACTGGGGAAGGAAAAAGGCATTGAAATCCAAGAGGCACAGAGAACTCCCTTCAGACGTAACTTGAATCGATCTTCTGCACGACATATCATAGTGAAACTGGCAAAATACAAGGATAAAGAGAAAATTCTGAAAGCAGCAAGGGATAAATGTGCCCTCACATATAAAGGGAGACCTATAAGACTCGTGACTGATCTCTCCTTTGAAACTTGGCAGGCCAGAAAGGCTTGGCATGATATCTACAGTGTGCTAAACAGAAAAAATATGCAGCCGAGAATCCTTTATCCAGCAAGTCTGTCATTTAGAATAGAAGGAGAGATAAAGGTCTTCCCAAACAAACAAAAACTGAAGGAATTTGTCACCACGAAACCAGCCCTACAAGAGATCCTAAGGGGGATCCTGTGAGACAAAGTACCAGAGACATCACTACAAGCATAAAACATACAGACATCACAATGACTCTAAACCCATATCTTTCTATAATAACACTGAATGTAAATGGATTAAATGCGCCAACTAAAAGACATAGGGTAGCAGAATGGATAAAAAAACAAGACCCATCTATTTGCTGTCTACAAGAGACTCATTTTAGATCTGAGGACACCTTTAGATTGAGAGTGAGGGGACGGAGAACTATTTATCATGCTCCTGGAAGCCAAAAGAAAGCTGGAGTAGCCATACTTATATCAGACAAACTAGACTTTAAATTAAAGGCTGTAACAAGAGATGAAGAAGGGCATTATATAATAATCACAGGGTCTATCCACCAGGAAGAGCTAACTATTATAAATGTCTATGCGCCAAATACCCGAGCCCCCAGATATATAAAACAATTACTCATAAACATAAGCAACCTTATTGATAAGAATGTGGTCATTGCAGGGGACTTTAACACCCCACTTACAGAAATGGATAGATCATCTAGACACACGGTCAATAAAGAAACCAGGGCCCTGAATGATACATTGGATCAGATGGACTTGACAGATATATTTAGAACTCTGCATCCCAAAGCAACAGAATATACTTTCTTCTCGAGTGCACATGGAACATTCTCCAAGATAGATCATATACTGGGTCACAAAACAGCCCTTCATAAGTTTACAAGAATTGAAATTATACCATGCATACTTTCAGACCACAATGCTATGAAGCTTGAAATCAACCACAGGAAAAAGTCTGGAAAACCTCCAAAAGCATGGAGGTTAAAGAACACCCTACTAACGAATGAGTGGGTCAACCAGGCAATTAGAGAAGAAATTAAAACATATATGGAAACAAACGAAAATGAAACTACAACAATCCAAACGCTTTGGGATGCAGCGAAGGCAGTCCTGAGAGGAAAATACATTGCAATCCAGGCCTATCTCAAGAAACAAGAAAAATCCCAAATACAAAATCTAACAGCACACCTAAAGGAAATAGAAGCAGAACAGCAAAGGCAGCCTAAACCCAGCAGAAGAAGAGAAATCATAAAGATCAGAGCAGAAATAAACAATATAGAATCTAAAAAAACTGTAGAGCAGATCAACGAAACCAAGAGTTGGTTTTTTGAAAAAATAAACAAAATTGACAAACCTCTAGCCAGGCTTCTCAAAAAGAAAAGGGAGATGACCCAAATAGATAAAATCATGAATGAAAATGGAATGATTACAACCAATCCCTCAGAAATACAAGCAATTATCAGGGAATACTATGAAAAATTATATGCCAGCAAATTGGACAACCTGGAAGAAATGGACAAATTTCTAAACACCCACACTCTTCCAAAACTCAATCAGGAGGAAATAGAAAGCTTGAACAGACCCATAACCAGCGAAGAAATTGAATCGGTTATCAAAAATCTCCCAACAAATAAGAGTCCAGGACCAGATGGCTTCCCAGGGGAGTTCTACCAGACATTTAAAGCAGAGATAATACCTATCCTTCTCAAGCTATTCCAAGAAATAGAAAGGGAAGGAAAACTTCCAGACTCATTCTATGAAGCCAGTATTACTTTGATTCCTAAACCAGACAGAGACCCAGTAAAAAAAGAGAACTACAGGCCAATATCCCTGATGAATATGGATGCAAAAATTCTTAATAAGATACTAGCAAATCGAATTCAACAGCATATAAGAATTATTCACCATGATCAAGTGGGATTCATTCCTGGGATGCAGGGCTGGTTCAACATTCGCAAATCGATCAACGTGATACATCACATTAACAAAAAAAAAAGAGAAGAACCATATGATCCTGTCAATCGATGCAGAAAAGGCCTTTGACAAAATCCAGCACCCTTTCTTAATAAAAACCCTTGAGAAAGTCGGGATAGAAGGAACATACTTAAAGATCATAAAGGCCATTTATGAAAAGCCCACAGCTAACATCATCCTCAACGGGGAAAAACTGAGAGCTTTTTCCCTGAGATCAGGAACACGACAGGGATGCCCACTGTCACCGCTGCTGTTTAATATAGTGCTGGAAGTTCTAGCATCAGCAATCAGACAACAAAAGGAAATCAAAGGCATCAAAATTGGCAAAGATGAAGTCAAGCTTTCGCTTTTTGCAGATGACATGATATTATACATGGAAAATCCGATAGACTCCACCAAAAGTCTGCTAGAACTGATACATGAATTCAGCAAAGTTGCAGGATACAAAATCAATGAACAGAAATCAGTTGCATTCTTATACACTAACAATGAAGCAACAGAAAGACAAATGAAGAAACTGATCCCATTCACAATTGCACCAAGAAGCATAAAATACCTAGGAATAAATCTAACCAAAGATGTAAAAGATCTGTATGCTGAAAACTATAGAAAGCTTATGCAGGTAATTGAAGAAGATATAAAGAAATGGAAAGACATTCCCTGCTCATGGATTGGAAGAATAAATATTGTCAAAATGTCAATACTACCCAAAGCTATCTACACATTCAATGCAATCCCAATCAAAATTGCACCAGCATTCTTCTCGAAACTAGAACAAGCAATCCTAAAATTCATATGGAACCACAAAAGGCCCCGAATAGCCAAAGTAATTTTGAAGAAGAAGACCAAAGCAGGAGGCATCACAATCCCAGACTTTAGCCTCTACTACAAAGCTGTCATCATCAAGACAGCATGGTATTGGCATAAAAACAGACACATAGACCAATGGAATAGAATAGAAACCCCAGAACTAGACCCACAAACGTATGGCCAACTCATCTTTGACAAAGCAGGAAAGAACATCCAATGGAAAAAAGACAGTCTCTTTAACAAATGGTGCTGGGAGAACTGGACAGCAACATGCAGAAGGTTGAAACTAGACCACTTTCTCACACCATTCACAAAAATAAACTCAAAATGGATAAAGGACCTGAATGTGAGACAGGAAACCATCAAAACCTTAGAGGAGAAAGCAGGAAAAGACCTCTCTGACCTCAGCCGTAGCAATCTCTTACTCGGCACATCCCCAAAGGCAAGGGAATTAAAAGCAAAAGTGAATTACTGGGACCTTATGAAGATAAAAAGCTTCTGCACAGCAAAGGAAACAACCAACAAAACTAAAAGGCAACCAACGGAATGGGAAAAGATATTTGCAAATGACACATCGGACAAAGGGCTAGTATCCAAAATCTATAAAGAGCTCATCAAACTCCACACCCGAAAAACAAATAACCCAGTGAAGAAATGGGCAGAAAACATGAATAGACACTTCTCTAAAGAAGACATCCGGATGGCCAACAGGCACATGAAAAGATGTTCAACGTCGCTCCTTATCAGGGAAATACAAATCAAAACCACACTCAGATACCACCTCACGCCAGTCAGAGTGGCCAAAATGAAGAAATCAGGAGACTATAGATGCTGGAGAGGATGTGGAGAAACAGGAACCCTCTTGCACTGTTGGTGGGAATGCAAATTGGTGCAGCCGCTCTGGAAAGCAGTGTGGAGGTTCCTCAGAAAATTAAAAATAGACCTACCCTATGACCCAGCAATAGCACTGCTAGGAATTTATCCAAGGGATACAGGAGTACTGATGCATAGGGGCACCTGTACCCCAATGTTTATAGCGGCACTCTCAACAATAGCCAAATTATGGAAAGAGCCTAAATGTCCATCAACTGATGAATGGATAAAGAAATTGTGGTTTATATACACAATGGAATACTACGTGGCAATGAGAAAAAATGAAATATGGCCTTTTGTAGCAACATGGATGGAACTGGAGAGTGTGATGCTAAGTGAAATAAGCCATACAGAGAAAGACAGATACCATATGGTTTCACTCTTATGTGGATCCTGAGAAACATGACAGAGACCCATGGGGGAGGGGAAGGAAAAAAAAAAAAAAAAAGAGGTTAGAGTGGGAGAGAGCCAAAGCATAAGAGACTGTTAAAAACTGAGAACAAACTGAGGGTTGATGGGGGGTGGGAGGGAGGGCAGGGTGGGTGATGGGTATTGAGGAGGGCACCTTTTGGGATGAGCACTGGGTGTTGTATGGAAACCAATTTGACAGTAAATTTCATATATTAAAAAATAAAAAAATAAAAAAAATAAAAAAATAAAAAAGATAGATACATAAATCAATAGAACAGAATGGAAAACCTAGAAATGAGCCCACCACTATATGGTCAATTAATCTTTAAGAAAGCAGGAAAGAATATCCAAAGGGAAAAAGTCTCTTCAACAGTGTTGGGAAAACTGGACAATAACATGCAAAAGAACACTGGTCCACTTCTTACTCCACACACAAAAACAAATTCAAAATGGATTAAAGACCTAAATATGAGACCTGAAATCATACAAATCCTAGAGAAGAGCATAGACAGTAAATTCTTTGACATTGGCTGTAGCAACTTCTTTCTAGTTATGTCTTCTGAGTCAAGGTAAACAAAAGCAAAAATAAGCTATTGGGATTTCATCAAAATAAAAAGCTTTTGTACAGCAAAGGAAACAACCAACAAAATTAAAAGGCAACCTATGGAATAGGAGAAGATATTTGTAAATGACATATATGTTAAAGGATGAGTATCCAAAATACATTTAAAAACTTATAAAACTCAACACCCAATAAACAAAGAATCCAGTTAAGAAAAAGGCAGAAGACATGAATAGACATTTTACAAATAAGGCATATAGAAGGCTAACAGGCATGTGAAAAGATGGTCAACATCTATCATCATCAGGGCAATATAAAACCACGATGAGATACCACCTCACACCTGTCAGAATGGCTAAAAATAATAATTCAGGGAACAAGGGGTGTTAGCGAAGATGCAGAGAAAGGGGAACACTCCTGCATTGCTGGTGGGAATGCAAACTGTGAAGCCACTCTGAAAAACAGTATGGAGTTTTCTCAAAAAGTTAAAAATAGAACCACCCTATGATCCAGAAATTGCACTACTAGGTATTTTCCCATGAAATACAATATTGCTAATTCAAAGGCATACATGCATCCCAATGTTTATAGCAGCATTATCTACAATAACCAAATGATGGAAACAGTCTCTAAGTGTCTATTAACTGATGAATGGGTAAAGAAGTGATATATATAATGAAATACCATTCACCTGTCAAAAAGAATGAAATCTTGCCATTTGCAATGACCTGGATGGAGCTAAAGAGTATTATACTAAGTGAAATAAGTCAGTTAGAGAAAGACAAATACCACATGATTTCACTCATATGTGGAATTTAAGAACAAAACTAATAAGCAAAGGAAGAGAGAGAGAGAGAAAGAGAGAGAGAGAGTTAAACAAACCAAGAAGCTGACTCCTAACTATAGAGAATAAACTGATGGATACCAGAGGGGAGGTGGGTAGGGGGATGGGCTAAATATGTGATGGGTATTATGGAGTACATTTGTTGTGATGAGCACCGGGTATTGTACATAAGTGCCAAATCACTATATTGTACACCTGACACTAATATTATAGTGTATGTTAACTAACTGGAATTGAAATAAAACCTTTATTTATTTATTTATTTATTTATTTATTTAGAGGGAGGGACAGAGACAGAAGGAGATAGAGGAATCCCAAATAGGCTCCACACTGTCAGCACAGAGCCCAACACAAGGCTTGAACTCGCAAACTGTGAGATCATGACCTGAGCTGAAATCAAGAGTCCGACACTTAACTGACAGAACCACCCAGGCACCCCTAAATAAAATCGTTTTAAAAAGGTGATGGAGTAGGACGATCCTGAATTCATCTTGTCCACAGACACAGCAACAGCTTCATCTATCACCCAAAACTCTGAAAACTGACAGAAAAGACATTCCACAGAGAGGAGGCCACATGGAAATGGATAGCAGACATGGAGGCCTAGTTAAGAAGGAAATTCCTGGAAAATCTAACTACAAATGAGAGGGATACTACAAACATGGAAAAGGAAGAGAAGCAGACTTCACACCAGTCACCCCAAGCATGGAAGACCCACACTGGGAAAACAAGTCACCACAAACTCTGGCTTTGAAAGTCAGTGTGACTTAACTCTGGGTATATTAAAAATCAGTTGACCAGAGGGCAAGGGTAAATTTAATCCATACCTTAGAATAGACAGAATAATAGGGGTGCTTGGCTGGCTCAGTTGAAAGAATGTGTGACTGTTGATCTCAGGTTTGTTAGTTCAAGCCCCACATTGGGTGTAGAGATTACTAAAAAAAAATAAACTTAAATTAAAAAAAAAATAGCCAGCATAATAAATAATTTTGCCCAAGCACAAAAGCAGCAGTTGAAAAGTGTCTTGGGAATACGTGACAGAAATTTATTTACTAATCTCAAAACATGTGTTGGAGGTGCAGTGGTCTTCAGAAGATTTCTCTGAGAACAAAAGTGCTAGTAGGCACCATTTCTCTTTTTTTTCCCAAGCCTAGGTAGCTGGAAACGTGCAAGAGTCAGCATTAACATTATGGTGGATAGTATCCACCTATCTTGGTAATACTTCATGCCCTGCTGTGTTCTTCTGCAGACTCACCACATCCAAATCACCCACCTCAGTAAGTGTCCATCCAAAGTGGCTCCTGCCCCACCACAAACAGCAAGCAGCCCCAGCAAGTAGTCCCACTACTCCAAGGTGACTCCTGCCCTGGGAAGATAGGGAAATAACCCACACACACCAGCATGACCACAGTTTTAGCAACTAAACCTTTTAGCTGACTACACAGGAAGAATGCCCTGCCACTTCATAAACGTACATTTGTCGCAGAGAGGCTAAGTACAAACAGCTAATCTGACTGCAGACCTCACCTACCTATGAGACTATGGCAGCCTCAGAAGGCCCTTCAACAGAGCAAGAACCAAACTCTGCTCACTTCACCCACAGCAGCCACAAGATGGTGTGTGCAGCCCACGTAGGAGAACATCCCTGGAATGCCTGGTTCTGTTGACCAGGAACATTGCATCATAGGGAACCACAGGATCTCTTCTACACAAGGTCACTGCTTTCAAGACCAGGAGATATAGCCGACCTCCTTAATACATAGAAACAAACACAAAGAGTCAGACAAAATGAGGAGGAAGAGGAATATGTTCCAAATGAAAGAACAAGACAAAGTTACAACAAAAGAGCTAAGTAAAACATAGATAAGCAATATGCCTGATAAAGAATTCAAAGTAATGGTCATAAAGATACTTACTGGACTTAAGAGTGGATGAACCTCAACAGAAAGATAGAAAATATAAAAAAGAACCAGCCAGGATAAAGAATCCAATACAATCCAATACAAATACAATAGATCCAATCCACTAAAAGATACACTAGAGGGAATCAACAGCAGATTTAAGGATACAGGGGAATGGATCAACCATCTAAAAGATAACGTAACAGAAAGCAAGCAAGCTGAACAGCAAGAAGAAAAAAGAATAAAATATTACAATAGGTTAAGAAAACTCAGTGACATTGTCAAGCATAACATTCACATCCTAGGGATCCCAGAAGGAGAAGAGACAGAACATATTTGAAGAAATAATAGTTGAAAAATTCCGTAATCTGGGGAAGGAAATAGATCCAGGTCCAGGAAGCCCAGAGAGTTCCTAACAAGATGAACCTAAAGAGGTTCACACAAGGACACATAATAATTTAAATGACAACAAAGTAATGATCAAAAGAATTCTAAAAATTTTCAGCAAAAGTATTGCAGGCCAGAAGGGACTGGTATGACATATTCAAAATGCTGGAAAGAAAAACTCTGCAACCAAGAATATTCTATCCAGCAAGATCATCATTCAGAATAGAGAGATACAATATTTCCCATATGAACAAAAGTTAAAGGAGTTCATCACTACTATACCAGCTTTACAAGAAATGTTAAAGGGGATGTCTTCAGTGGAAAGAAAACACATAACTAGCAGTAAGAACATTATAAAAGGAAAAAAATTCACCGGTGAAAGCAAACATTCAGTAATGGTAGTAGACTAATCATTTACAAAGCCAGTATGAAGGTTAAAACACAAAAGTAGTAAAATCAATTATATCTACAAACCTCAGTCAAGAGATACACAAAATTTAAAATAAGATATAAAATATGGCATCATGTACATACAACATGGGAGGGGAGTAAAAATGTAGTGCTTTTAGAATGTGTTCAAGCAACCATCAACTTAACAAAGACTGTTATATCCATAAGATGCTATATATGAACCTCATGGTAACCACAAATCAAAAACCAAAATAAATACACACACACACATACACAAAAAGAAAAGAATCAAAGCACAACACTAAAGAATGCCATCAAACCACAAAGGAAGAGAGCAAGAGGACAAGAAAGGAACTACAAAAACTACCAGAATACAATTAACAAAATGGAAATAAATAATGCTTATCAATAATTACTTTAAATATAAATAGGTTATGTATTCCAATCAAACATATAGGCTGACTGAATGGATAAAAAAAAATAGACCCATCTATATGCTGCCTGAAACAACTCACTTCTGACCTAAAGACACACACAGACTGAAAGTGAAAAGATGAACATATACCATGCAAGTAGAAAAAGAAGAAAAAAAAAAAAAAACAGGGCTGCAATACTTATATCTGAAAAAACAAACTTGAAAACAAAGACTGTAACAAGAGACAAAGAAAGGCACTATGTAATGATAAAGGGAACAATTGAAAAGGAGGGTATAACAATTATAAGTATCTATGCACCGAACATAGGAACACCTAAAACATAAAGCAGTTATTAACAGACACAGAGGGAGAACATGACAGTAATACAATAATAAGGGATTTTAACACCCCAATTACATCAGTGGATAGATCATCCAGACAGAAAATCAAAAAGAAAATAGTGGCTTTGAACAACACATTGGCCAGATGACCTAACAGATATACATAGAACATTCCAATGAGAAATAGGAAAATACACATTCTTTTCAAATGCATATAAAACGTTCTCCAGGAAAGATCACATGTTAGGCCACAAGACAATTGTCAGTAACTTTAAGAAGTTTAAAGTGATATCAAGCATCTTTTCTGACCTCAACAATATAAAATTAGAAATCAATTACAAGAAAAAATCTGGAAAGATCACCAATACATGGAGGTTAAACAACATGCTACTAAACGATGAATGGCTCAACCAAGAAATCAAGGAGGAAGTTTAAAAAAAAAAAAAACATGGAGACATATGGAAATGTAAATACAACAATCCAAAATTTTCGGGATGCAGCAAAAGCTTTTCTAAGAGAAAACTTAGTAGCAATAGAGGTCTACCTCAAGAAACAAGGAAAATTTCAAATAAACAACCTAACCTAACACGGGAAAGAGAAAAATAAAAAAGATGAACTAACAAAACCAAAAGCTAGTAGAAATAAGGAAATAATAAAGATTAGAGCATAGATGAATGAAATAGAGATTAAAGAAACAATGAAAAAGATCAATGAAATCAAGAGCTGGTTCTTTGAATTTACAAACAAAATTGATAAACCTTTAGCCAGACTCATCAAGAAAGAAAGAGGACTCAGAAAAGTAAAATAAGAAATGAATGAGGATAAATAACAACCAACCTCACAGAAGTACAAATGAGTATAAAAGAATATTATTTAAATGTATATGCCAACAAACTGGACATCTTAGGAAAAAAAATAGATAAATTATTAGAAACATAATTTTCCAAAACTGGATCAGGAAAAGACAGAAAATTTGAAGAGACCAATTAAAGAAATTGTATTGATAATCAAAAAACTACAGACAAACAAAATTCCAGGACCAGATGGCTTCACATAAATTCTACCAAACATTTAAAGAAAAGTAGTACCTATCCCTCTCAACTATTCCCAATAGAAGAGGAAGGAAAATTTCCAAATTTATTCCATGAAGCCAGCATTACACTGATACCAAAACCAGTCAAAGACACAACAAAAAGAAAACTACAGGACAATAGCCCTGATGAACACAGATGAAAAAATTCTCAACAAAATATTCAACAATACTTAAAAAGTCATTCATCATGATCAAGGAGGATTTATTCCAGGGATGCAAGAGTAGCTCAATATTTGTAAACCAATGTGTAAATCACACAAACCAAGTTGTAAATCAATGACCAATTGATTGGTTTGTAAATCACAAACCAATTTGTAAATCAATGTGATACATCACTTTAACAAGAGAAAGGATAAAAACCATATGACCATCTCAATACATGCAGAAAAATTATTTGACAAAATACAGCATCCATTCATGATAAAAACTCTTAACAAAGTGGCTTTAGAGGGAACATACCTCAACATAATAAAGGCCATTTGTGAACAAGCCACAACTAACATTATATTCAATGGTTAAAAACTGAGAACTTTTCCTCTAAGATCAGGAACATGACAGGATGTCAACTCTCACCACTTTTATTCAACATAGTACTGGAAGTCCTAGCTGCAGCAATCAGATGACAACAACAACAAAAGGAACCCAGAGTAGTAAGGAAGAAGGAAACTCACTATTTGCCAATCACATGGTACTATATATAGAAAACCCTAAAGAATCCACCACAAAAACTATTAGAACTGATAAATGAATTCAGTAAAGTTGCAGGATACAAAATTAATATACAGAAATCTGTTGCATTTCTACATACTAATAATGAAGTAGAAGAAAAAAAACTAAGAAAACTATCCCATTTACAAATACCATATATTTCATTTATATGTGGAATCTAAAAAACAAAACAAATGAACAAGCCAACAACAACAACAAAACAGAATCAAAAATACAAAAGAACAAAGTGGTGGTTCCCAGAGGGTAGGTGAGTGAGTGAAATAGGTAAAGGGGATTAAGAGGTACAAACTTCCAGTTATAAAATAAATTAGTTATGAAGATGAAAAGTACAGTATACGGAATATAGTCAATCAGATTGTAATAACGTTGTATGGTGACAGAGGGTAACTACACTTATCTTAGTGAGCATAGCATAATGTATAGAATTGCCAAATCTGTTTGTTGCACACCTAAAATTAATATAACATTGTATGTTTACTTCAATTAAAAAGCAAAAACAGTGGTTGCTAGGGATGAGCAAAAAGGAAGGATGAATAGGGCAAACACAGAGGATATGGGGGCAGTGAAACCACTTTCTGTGATACTATAGTAGTAGACACATGTCATTATACACTTGTCCAAACTCATATAATGTACATAACTAGGAGTGAATTCTGATGTAAACTGTGGATTTTGGGTGATTATGATGTGTCAGCCATTAGTTATAACAAATGTATCACTCTAATTATGTTGATAATGGGGGACACTATGTATGGTGGGGACAGAAGGTATGTGGGAAGTCTCAGTACCTTCCTTCAAACCCTGCTGTGAATCTAAAAGTGCTCTAAGATATAAAAATCTATTTTTAAAGGCTAATAAGCAATAAAGCAATATATAAGTTTAAGACCTGTTTTTCTGATCCATCTCTATACATGTTGTTTTTGAAACTAAGGGGCATATGAAAGTTCCCAGTGAGTGTAAAAACATCAGTAAAAAAAACGAAAAAGAAAACCAGTGGTGAAATCCCCAGACCACAGGAAGCAAAGTCAATGCAGGACCCAAAGAAGAGGAAGCTATAAAATTAGCAGGAAAGACTGAGTAGCACCCCAAAAACAAGAGATAAGAGTTTCAGGAAGAAGATGAGTGGAATTAAAGGCAACAGATGTCAACTAAAATAAAAACTGGGAAAGATGTACAAGTTACAGCCAGGACCGCAGAGGGCCACCAGAGAGTCTATGCTCTGGGCCTCTTCCCTTCTGTTCTTTTCCTGGAGTATTTCTTCTCCCCTGGCTTCCGCATGGCTCACACTTTCACTTCATGTAGTACCTGATCCAATGGCACCTGATCTGAAGGTGGGCAAGAAAGTAGCCCTCATCGTGATTGCAGTTTTTATTATACTATTTACGTGTGTTGTATATTGTCTGACTGTCTAGAGTCTAGTGTCTGTAGCCCCCATAAGAATGTCTGTAAAAACAGACTCTTGATCTCTTACTCACTGCCACTGTCAGCACCTACAAGTGACCAGAAACAAAGTAGCCAAAAGATATCTGTTGAACAAACCAAGAGCAGCAGAAGCCAAATTGCTGAGGTAGACTAATAAGGAGAGGATATGGAGGCATTCAATAAAGGCCTCTTCAAGGAAAGAGATACGGTGATATGTGAGGTTGGGCTGATGTGACAGGTAGGAGACATCAGAGTGTTATGAACATATAGAGGTTTTAATTATGGATTAATGGATTATTCCTCAGTAAAGAACCTTCTTGCTCTATTTTGCCTTGGTGCTGATCTGATTGGTATTTACATCAGTAATGTGAATGAAGACATTTACAATTTGCTTGTTGTAGGTAGAGGTAACATGGACAGAATCACAATTCAAAGATGCCTAAACAATCAGTCAAAACAAAGACAAGATGGAATTTAGCAGAGGTAAATGTGAGGTCCACACAGGTCGGAGAGAGCAGGATGTAGAAGCCCTCTAGAAAGTGCAGCAGCAACACATCATGAGACAGTGTTTACTGGAGTTAAGGGAGCAGACAGTGGGTTCCACAGCCATCCAGCTGGGTGTCCCAAGGCAAAGGTCCTAAGCGCTCTTAGTCTCACTTCCTCCTAATTTAAATTGGAGACACTGATACCTACCTACTTGGCATAATTTTTATGAGGCCGCTGAGATAAACTATGTTAAGATCATGGAAGAGCAATGATACATGTTTAAGTACATGATTATCAGTAAATATTTTTTGTGCCATTATAAGAAATATGTTTGGTCTTTGTCCCCATTTCCTGGCACAGAGCTTCTAAAACCCTTGAAATATCCTAAATGTGTTTTTTTTAATCCCCCTAAGTGGAAATTAAAGAATTTCCTATCTGTCTATTTTGTTATTCAAAGAAACCCCTTTTTAAAAATTTTTATTTGTTGTTTTGAGAGAGAGAGAGAGCAGGGACTGGGGAGGGGCAGACAGAGAGGGAGAGAGAGAATCCCAAGAAGGCTTCCCACTGTCAGTGCAAAACCCAACACAGGGCTTGAACTCACAAACTGTGAGATCATGACCTAGCCAAAATCAAGAGTTGGAGGCTTAAGTGACTGAGCCACCCAGGCGACCCTCAGAGAAGCCCTTTTTGATCACATCTGAGTTTATACTAATGAGACGACTAAAGGGAGGCCATAGGTGGCCTTAGGATGGGGTGGGTCACCAGAATGACAAAGTGATTAGAGAATTGAAACTTTCAGCCCTACCCACCAACCTCAAGGAAGGAGAAAGGAGGAAGGCTGGAGATTAAACTCTATAAAATGTCTTGGAAAATAAGATTTAGAGCCTTCTGGGCTGGTGAATGCATCCATGTACCAGGAGGGTAGACTGTCCCAACCACATGGGGACAGAAGTTCCTGTGTTCCAGACCCTTCTGGACCTCACCATATGTGACTCTTCGTCTGGCTGTTTATTTGTATTTTTCATAATATCTTTCATCATTAATGTAAATGTAAGTTTTGTTTCTCTGGCTTCTGTGAACTATTCTAGAAAATTTTCAAACCTGAGGAGGGGAACATGGAAACCACCAATTCATAGCTGAGTCAGAAGGAAGTGCAAGTAACCTGTGCCCACTGCTTGCAATCGGTATCTAGCATTGCCAGTGTGTGGAACATGTATGACTGAGCCCTGAAGGGGTGGGGGTCTGCACTAACTCTGAGTATATAGCGTCAAAATGGAATTGACTTATAAGACACCCAGTTGGTGTCTGCAGATATTTGGTTACCAGAATTTCACATTATTATTTACACATGTGAACTTGTGATCTGATATGACTGCCAAAAACAAGGAAATAACAAGTTCCCCCTGAGACAGTACAGTACCCTGGCATGGGAGGTGAAAATTCCACCATACATCATTAAGAGTATCAGGTTTGGATCTGGGCAATGTACTTCAAATAGAAACAATAACAGAACAGCTCTTACCTAGGACAGCATGACTACATAGGTAAAGATGTGAAGCCATATCCTACCTGAGCATTTAGAGTCATCCAGGCAAGAGATGAGAAGACCTAGAGTGTGAGTATTGTCTCTGGGGAATTGAGATCCGCATCTCTCAGCAGAACCCAGTGGAGTTGCGGGGGGGAGGGGGGGGAGGTGGTGCAGAACAGGGAACAATGCACAGAAACCAAAGAAGGTGCTGCATAGAAATAAGAACTCTCTGCTCTGCAGTGGCCACATTGTGCAGCAATGACTGGTGTGCTTGGAAGTGTTCACACACAAAACCGGTTACTATCCATGTGAATGTCTTAGAAAAAAGTGTTTCACTCGGTGGAGAATTGGGCTGCACAATCCCTAAGGTTTCTTTCAACTCTAAGAATTTCCAATTCTGTAGTCATAAATACCTTACTAGCAGAAGGTAGTATCTAGTCTGTCTCCTCCATTCTCTACCCTCAACTCCATCGTATAGTCTTTTATACCGCAACCCCCATCCACATTTTCCAAACATACATCCATGGAGAGAACATGCTTTTCTGCTGAGATACCCATGAAGACTTACCCCAGTTTCTGCAGCTTACATTGTGGATGCTTTGCTTTTTCACATAGAATTCCAACTCCTGAGTCTCCCAGCGCATTTTCCCCCAAGTAGAGTCTGGTCAGGGACTGGCTGGTGCTCAAGACGGATGCCAGGTCCTCACAACATGCTGATGTGAGACAGCAACTGACCAACCTTCCATAAAGATGGCAGAATGTCATAAACCTTCTCTTACCTCTGTGAGTCAAGGATGCACGTGATCTGATGCTACCTCTACTCCCATCCATACATGGGAAAAGTGGGCCTAAACTCTATGCTAACTTTTTATTTCATTTTATTTGGTGTAATAGAAAGTACCATCCAAGCCCATGCCAACTCCACATCTTTTCAGCTCCCTATACTTACTTTTATTGTGTTAAAATATACATGCGACATAAAATTTACTCTCTTTAAGTGCACAATTCAGTAGCATTTAAGTACATGCACATTGTTGTGTGACCATGACCACCATCCATCTCCAGAAGTTTTTCATCTTTCCAAACTGAAACTTGGTATCCACTAAACACAAATTCCCTGTTCCTCCCTCCCCCAGCCCCTGGGACCCACTATTTGTATTCCTGCCTCTATGAATCTATTTTAGGTACTTCCTATAAGCCAGATCATATATATTTGCACTTTTTAATCTGGATCATTTTAATGAGTATAATGTCCTCAAGATTCATTTAAATTCCTTTTAAGGCTGTATGCATGCATATACCACATTCCTCCACCCCAAATGCCACCCCAACCCCACCCTATACCACATTTTTTAATCCATTCATCCATGGGTATTGAGATGTTTCCACCTTCCAGCTATTGTGAATAATGCTGCTATAGACACATGTGTACTGATACATGTTTGGGAGCCTGATTTCAGCTCTTTCCTATATATAGCCAGAAGTGAAAATGCTGGATCATATAGTGATTCTATTTCCAATTTTTTGAGGAACTGACGTACTGTTTTCCAAACCAGCTGTACCAGTTTACATTCCCATCAGCAATGTGTGACGGTTCCTAATTCCCCATATCCTCACCAACACCTGTTTTTCATTTTGTTTTATTTTTTTAATTGTATTTTAGAGAGAGAGAGAGAGAGAAAGCAGGAGTGGAGACGAAAAGAGAGGAAGAGAGAGAGAGAATCTTAAGCAGGTTCCATACTCAGCGTGGAACCGACCCAGGGCTCCATCCCATGGCCCTGGAATCCTGAATGGAGCTGAAATCAAGAGGTGGACATTCAATGGACTGAGCCACCCAGGCTCATGCTCGTTACTTTTTTTTTTTTTTTGCCATTAAAATGGGTATAACTTGGCCTTACCATTTTGAAGTGTTTTCTCTTCTTCAAAATTCAAGTCTCCCAGAATCATTTAGTGAGAGCTGCATAAAATATCAAGTGTCTGCCACTCTTGTGTTAGCACCTCTTTTCCTATTTAGTGTGGAGACTAAGGGCTTGTCATAAAGTCCCAAAACCCTTCTGGAACAATGCATTATGGGGGTTTTATTTTCTCAGCTAGACTATAAATACCTTAAAGGCAAGCATGATATATTTGATTATTTAACTTCCTTTCTAAGGTTTGGTATGTGGCGCTTCCCACAGGAAACACTAACTGACTGAATTATTGATAAACACTGGGAAATCTTCTGAGCAGTGAAGGTCATTCTCATGCTAAAATCTCCCATCTCTGGGTTGCAGAGTTCTAAATTCTGCATCCCAAAGCAGGAGAATATACTTTCTTCTCAAGTGCACATGGAACCTTCTCCAAGATAGATCACATACTGGGTCACATTTTATACATAAGTATAAAAGAATTGAGACCATACCATGCATACTTTCAGACCACAATGCTATGAAGCTTGAAATCAACCACAGGAAAAAGTCTCAAAAACCTCCAAAGGCATGGAGGTTGAAGAACACCCTACTAAAGAATGAGTGGGTCAACCAGGCAATTAGAGAAGAAATTTAAAAATACATGGAAACAAATGAAAATAAAAATACAACAATCCAAATGCTTTGGAATGCAGCGAAGGCAGTCCTGAGAGGAAAATACATTGCAATCCAGGCCTATCTCAAGAAACAAGAAAAATCCCAAATACAAAATCTAACAGCACACCTAAAGGAAATAGAAGCAGAACAGCAAAGACACCCCAAATCCAGCAGAAGAAGAGAAATAATAAATATCAGAACAGAAATAAACAATATAGAATCTTAAAAAACTATTGAGCAGATCAATGAAAGCAAGAGTTGTTTTTTTGAAAAAATAAACAAAATTGATAAATCTCTAGCCAGGCTTCTCAGAAAGAAAAGGGATATGACCCAAATAGATAAAATCATGAATGAAAAGGAAATTATTACACCCAATCCCTCAGAAATACAAGCAATTATCAGGGAATACTATGAAAAGTTATATGCTAACAAACTGGACAACCTGGAGGAAATGAACAAATTCCTAAGCACACACACATTTCCAAAACTCAAACAGGAAGAAATAGAAACTTGAACAGACACATAACCAGCGAAGAAATGGAATCAGTTATCAAAAATGTCCCAACAAATAAGAGTCCAGGACCAGATGGCTTCCCAGGGGAATTCTACCACACATTTAAAGCAGAGATAATACCTATCCTTCTCAAGCTGTTCCAAACAATAGAAAGGGAAGGAAAACTTCCAGACTCATTCTATGAAGCCAGCATTACTTTGATTCCTAAACCAGATAGAGACCCAGAAAAAAAAAAGACAACTACAGCCCAATATCCCTGATGAATATGGATGCAAAAATTCTCAATAAGGTACTAGCAAATCGAATTCAACAGGATATAAAAAGAATTATACACCATGATCAAATGAGATTCATTCCTGGGATGCAGGGCTAGTTCAACATTTGCAAATCAATCAATGTGATACATCACATTAATAAAAGAAAAGATAAGAACCATATGATCCTGTCAATCGATGCAGAAAAAGCTTTTGACAAAATTCAGCATCTTTCTTAATCAAAACCCTTGAGATAGTCGGGATAGAAGGAACATACTTAAACATCATAAAAGTCATTTATGAAAAGCCCACAGCTAATATCATCCTCCATGGGGAAAAACTGAGAGCTTTCTCCCTGAGATCAGGAACACGACAGGGATGCCTACTCTCACTGCTGTTGTTTAACAGTGTTGGAAGTTCTAGCATCAGCAATCAGACAACAAAAGGAAATCAAAGGCATCCACATTGGCAAAGATGAAGTCAAGCTTTCACTTTTTGCAGATGACATGATAGTATACATGGAAAACCCGATAGACTCCACCAAAAATCTGCTAGAACTGATACATGAATTTAGCAAAGTCGCAGGATACAAAATCAATGTACAGAAATCAGTTGCATTCTTATACACTAATAATGAAGCAACAGAAAGACAAATAAAGAAACTGATCCCATTCACAATTGCACCAAGAAGCATAAAATACCTAGGAATAAACCTAACCAAAGATGTAAAAGATCTGTATGCTGAAAATTATAGAAAACTTAGGAAGGAAATTGAAGAAGATACAAAGAAAAGGAAAAACATCCCGTGCTCATGGATTGGAAGAATAAATAATGTCAAAATGTCAATACTACCCAAAGCTATCTACACATTTAATGCAATCCCAATCAAAATTGCACCAGCATTTTTCTCGAAGCTAGAACAAGGAATCCTACAATTTGCATGGAACCACAAAAGGCCCTGAATAGCCAAAGTAATTTTGAAGAAGAAGACCAAAGCAGAAGGCATCACAATCCCAAACTTTAGCCTCTACTACAAAGCTGTAATCATCAAGACAGCATGGTATTGGCACAAAAACAGACACATAGACCAATGGAATAGAATAGAGACCCCAGAATTGGACCCACACAAGTATGGTCAACTAATCTTTGACAAAGCAGGAAAGAATATCCAACAGAAAAAAACAGTCTCTTTAACAAATGGTGCTGGGAGAAGTGGACAGCAACATGCAGAAGGATGAAACTAGACCACTTTCTTACACCATACACAAAAATAAACTCAAAATGGATGAAGGACCTGAATGTGAGACAGGAAACCATCAAAACCTTAGAGGAGAAAGCAGGAAAAAAACCTCTCTGACCTCAGCTGCAGCAATTCTTACTTGACACATCTCCAAAGGCAAGGGAATTAAAAGCAAAAATGAACTATTGGGACCTCATGAAGGTAAAAACCTTCTGCACTGCAAAGGAAACAACCAACAAAACTAAAAGGCAACCAATGGAATGGGAAAAGATATTTGCAAATGACATATTGGACAAAGGGCTAGCATCCAAAATCTATAAAGAGCTCACCGAACTCCACACCCAAAAAACAAATAATCCAATGAAGAAATGGGCAGAAAACATGAATAGACACTTCTCTGAAGAAGACATCCAGATGGCCAACAGGCACATGAAAAGATGCTCAATGTCACTCCTCATCAGGGAAATACAAATCAAAACCACACTCAGATATCACCTGACGCTAGTCAAAGTGGCTAAAATAAACAAAACAGGAGACTATAGATGCTGGCGAGGATGTGGAGAAATGGGAACCTTCTTGCACTGTTGGTGGGAATGCAAACTGGTGCAGTTGCTCTGGAAAACAGTGTGGAGGTTCCTCAAAAAATTAAAAATAGACCTACCCTATGACCCAGCAGTAGCACTGCTAGGAATTCACCCAAGGGATACAGGAGTGCTGATGCCTAGGGGGACTTGTACCCCAATGTTTATAGCAGCACTCTCAACAATAGCCAAATTATGGAAAGAGCCTAAATGTCCATCAACTGATGAATGGATAAAGAAATTGTGGTTTATATACACAATGGAATACTATGTGGCAATGAGAAATAATGAAATATGGCCTTTTGTAACGACGTGGATGGAACTGGAGAGTGTTATGCTAAGTGAAATAAGTCATACAGAGAAAGACAGATACCAAATGTTTTCACTCTTATGTGGATCCTGAGAAACTTAACAGATGACCATGGGGGAGGCAAAGGAAAAAAAAAAAAGAGGTTAGAGAGGGAGGGAGCCAAACCATAAGAGACTTTTAAAATCTGAGAACAAACTGAGGGATTGATGGGGGTGGGAGGGAGGGGAGGGTGGGTGATGGATATTGAGTAGGGCACCTGTTGGGATGAGCACCGGGTGTTGTATGGAAACAAATTTGACAATAAATTTCATATTTAAAAAAATAATAAAATAAAATAAATAAAATAAAATAAAAATAAAATAAAATCGCCCATCTTGGCTCATTGAAGCCACAGCTCCTGCTTTCCTCACGAAGGAAAATATCTCAGACTCACCAGAGCTTCTTCAGATTGCAGAATACATGCCTCAGTCCCACACAAAGAAGTCTGATTCCAAAATCTCCCAAGCTGTTGTGGCTCAGATCCAATTCTACCAGCTTCTGATTGCTGCTCAGGACCGAGGAGATGTTGAAGCAGCACTGATAGGAAAGGCAACACCGCCCCAACCTTCATGCCAAGTACAGAAGCAGAAAGCATCAGAACACAGGCTGCTTATCTCATCACTGCCTTCCAGTCTAAGCTTGTTTTCAGCACCAAACAGGGGCACTTGTGGTCTCATGTCACAAAGGGAAAATCTTAACCAAACTTATGTAAAGTGTCATCCTATCAGAACTCCTGCACACAGCCTGAGACTTACTGTGAAAATCCCTCACGTGGGCACTACTCTAGGGCTTTACCCATCTACTTCTCTTTGCTAATCTTGTCCCCATTGTTCTGTTTGATGATTAAATCCCAGCCTTCCACCTACACTGAAATAGCAGGAAGCTCTAATTCTTGACTTGTTTTACAACCACACACACACACACACACACACACACACACACACCGCTATCACCATCACCACCGACAACAACTATGTGTCCCTGTCAGAGGAGCAAGAATAACATTCTCCTTTCCAGGACAGTAGTTCATCATCCTAGAACCTGCTAATCTTCCTTTCTGCCCCCATTTCCACACCAACTAGAAGTAAATGTATGACTAAATCACTGTGGTAAAATAAATCATTATCACCCATGTCTCCTGGTTTGTGTCTCACTCTCTGGAATCACACAGGGACACCCACCAGGGAGGTGGGGAGAATGGCGTGGGATAGATATAGAGAGACAGGTAAAGAGCCAAAAACAGACTTTGAAGGCAAGAAGGGGATTTGTAATTTATCAAAATAGCAGAGAGAAGCAAAAGAATGGCATGATCAAAGTAGAATTTTCTAAATAACCCTCTGACTTCTATATAGAGACTAGAATTGTAGGTGGTGAAAGTGAATGTGGGGAGACCAGTCAATATTCATTAAGTATGTATTTTTGAGCACTAATGTTTGCTGAGACACTTATCCTGACATTTCAGGGACAATGGAAAGATAAACGTGAATCCTGACCCATGAAGCTGATGGTCTTGGAGGCCATTACAAAATCCAGGCAAGTAATCATGGTTGCTGGACCTGGGCTAGTGGTTTGTATAGGAGGTAAAATTGATAAGTTTGGTGTTGGGGTGGGTATGGTGATCAAGAGAGGGATTTATGAAAACACCCTGGAGTGGTAGACTCTAACGCTGGCTGTGTAGCCCATCCAAAATGCAGATGTGTTATGGAAGAGAGTTTGGGTGATGGCTCAGACACCTGTGTGCTCCTCTTGAGGCATGTAAGTCTGACTCACAGTTTGGGCTCAGAGCAACCACTCTTTATTAAGAAAGCTAAAGGAGAGTCCCTGTAACATTTCAATGTATACAAAATGTTTTGATGGGGTCCAGCCTAGGTAGCCGTTATACATGATGAAATTCTCTGATTCTCATCTAAGAGGATGGCCGGTGAGAAAATGGAAGACCTTGAAGGTCAGGCACTTTTTGCCACATCACCAACAAATGACTTAATTTCATTTCTCCTTCATTCTTCCCCATTTGAAACTTCCTGAACAACTGGCCTCCAATTCATTCTGCCTTCCCACCTCTTATAGGCTGAATTGTGTCCACCATTCCTTCCAAAAATTATACGTTGAAGTCTTAATCCTAGGATTTCAGAATTGTGACTCTATTTGGCGATCAGGCTTTAAAGAGTTAAAAGTGGTCATTAAATTGACCCCCATCCAATGCAACTGGTGTCTTTGAGGATATCAGACATGAATACAGGGACCGTGTGAAGACACAGGGAGAAGACCACCATCTGTAAGCCAATGAGGGAAGCCTCAGAAGAAACCAGCCCTGCTGACATCTTCATCTTGGACTTCTGGTACTGTGAAAAAATGAATTTCTGTTGTTTAAGCCTCTGGGTTTGTGGTACTTTGTTATAGCAGCCCTAGAAAACTAATAAACCACTTATCTGGACCCTGAGGTCTTCCTCCAGTCCTCCCTAAATCTCATTCACACACACACACACATACACACACACACACACATGCAGGTTCTTACCACAATCTCTGAACATTACAGCCAGGACGCTGGAGCATCTCACATAACACCATCATCCCTGGGTCCCCCAGAGCATTGTCACTGAGGTTCAGTTCCGTGAGGTTCCAGCTAGTGCTTAGGACTGAGAAGAGACCCTGCCAAAGGCTAACAGTGAGATGGCAGTTCACCAACCTAGAAATTGTAAGGAAGGAAGAAAGAGAGAAAGGAAAATCAGGAGTGGCTTGGCACCAGACCAAGACTTCCCAAGCATTATAAAATGACTTACAGAGGTTGCCTGGATGGCTCAGTCAGTTAAGCATCTGACTCTTGATTTCAGCTAAAGTTATGATCTCACAGTTCATGGGATTGAGCCCTGAATATAGCTCTGTGCTGACAGTGTGGAGCCTACTTGGGATTCTCTTTCCCTCCTTCTGTCTCTGCCCCTCCCCTGCTCTCTCTCTCTCAAAATAAATAAATAAACTTAGAGAAAAAAAAAAGAAATGACTCACAGAAACAAAGATTGCATACTGAGGAATAACAAAGGCTAGGGGGCCCTGGTACGACTGTCCTACACACCTTATTATGGAAATGGCTTGAGCCTGTGACTGGCTGCCTTTGTGCACCCCCTATCCCCTCTGTCAGATGTCCTTCTCCTCCCCTCTCATTGGTCAGCTGTCCTGCCCAAGGCCATGGACACTCTGGAAGTGATTCAGAGCCTAGTTCTGACACTGGTTACATAACAGCATCTGTGATGCTCTCAAAAACCCCTAGACCAGGCCTCTCCATAGGAATAAGTCAGAATCTCTGAGATGGGACCAAGCATATCAATGTTTTTAAGACTTCCAGTGCTTCCAATGTGTAGCTCATGTTGAAATGCAGATTCTGACTTTGTGGGTCTAGGACTGGGCCTGCAATTCTGCACTTCTAACAAGCATGAGGTGGATGCCCATGCTGCTGGCTTCAGAAGGTTCCAGAACTCACAAAGCAAGCTCCTACCTTCTGAAGAACATAACTGTCATCTAGCAAGATGGGTGTCAGGCTTTTTATCAGGACTTTTAGTCTAAGTCTCTGCAAGCCTTCTCCATGGCTGTGTAAGCATGGTCAGGTCTCTTCTCAGACTGGTTTTTAGGGCCCTAATGAGCAGGTATGCCTCCTTCCCTCACTTCCTGTCTCTTTCTCCCCCCCCCTCCCACCCCCCTGCAGCTATTCTGAACTATTTCCCACCATAGAGACATATCCTGCTTCCCCAACTCCTGCCTTATGAACCCACTATCCCCTCTGTTTGAGCTGCCTTTGCCCATGCTTGGCTCCTCATGATCCATCCTTCAGAGTCCAGCTGCTCAAGGGCTCCCCACGGTGGGCTTCTGGTGCATCCTGCAGGTGTTCTTGCCATAGCTGATTCCTCCCTATAGTCCATTCTTGTGTCCCAACTGTCCCCACAACCAAACCTTACATCACTGTGAGCAGGGCCTGGGTCTCAGTGACACTGAAGCCCCAGTGGGTGGTCCTTGATGACCAAATGATAAATAAATATCATCCTGGAAGTGCTGCCAAGAGGGACAGAGGGAGATGAAAATTCATTGCTCCTAGTAGAAGGGCCAGCCCCCTATCTCTTTAATTTTGTCTCATGTCGAGTGTTTTTTTTTTGGGGGGGGGGGATTGTTTTTTTTTGTTTGTTTTTGTTTTGTTTTGTTTTGTTTTTGCAGGTTAAACTCAAGCACATGCAGAGCATCTACCTTCCCACCGTAGCTGTGGCGCTGTCCAAGCAGGGATTTCAGAGGTCAGGGAACTGAACTGCTTTGCTGTACAGACACAGAAACTGGCTTCCAATCCCCTGCAAAGTCGGTGAACAGACCTTGAAGAGGGTGCTCTTGAAGAGGAAGACCTTGGTGACTTCCTTGTTATAAACACAGTGTGAAAGCTTAAAAATACCTTCTCCTTTCCAGCCCTATTTCCTTCAGTTTCTCTCATTATATTTGTTCCAATGAAGTCATGTCAGTCCCCCATAGTCTCCTACATACACTGCTCCTCAGACCATATTTATACTTTGTTACACAGACACCACTGCCAAAATCCCTTTACCTTCTCCTACACTCACTCACATCCTACAGATCATTCATGGCAAGCTCCAACCTCACTCCTCTGAGAAACTTCTCCCTCCAGCACCGAAGGCCCTCTATCCTCTCTGTTCCTGGGACAGTCACTGTGATTGTTTTGCTGCTTGGGAATTGACTGGATACTATGCACTAGAGCCCCAAGTAGATTACAAGCAAATTTGAGTTCACAACACTTGCATTCAACTCTCTTCCCCACGTAATACCTTGCACTGAGTTCACATCCACCAAACGTTTATTTTGTTGTTGGTGGTGGTGGTGTTGGCTTTTTTCTCATCCATTTGTCCACTTACCTTTCCTCTACTAGTCAATCTCTGCCGCTGAAGGAGTCTGGTAGAAATGGGTGGTGGTGGCATTATTATGTAGCTGTTGCAACCACATTTTTTAAATGCTTATTTACTTATTTTGAGAGAGCACGCACACTAGCAGGGGAGGGTCAGAGAGAGAGGAAGAGACAGAATCCCAACCAGGATCCATGCTGTCAGTGCAGAGCCCGATGTGGGGCTCGATCTCATGAACTATGTCATCATGACCCGAGCTAAAATCAAGAGGCTGATGCTTAACTGACTGACCCACCCAGGTGCCTCTGTTGCAACCACATTTTAAAGACAATTGAGAAGTGGGAAGAGAGAAAGTGCCCAGAGAAAGGTGACTAGAAAGTGAAGGCAACACTACCATTCTACCACCTGCCTGAAGCCAAATTGTCTTACCGGTGAGTATAGGCAGCATGAGGATCTAGGAGGACACAGTGGTCCACCTCACAGTGTTGCACTTCCTCCTCCTCTTCCTCCTCCTCTTCCTTTGGAGAGTTATGAAGCAACCTCAGGGAAAGTGATTCCACACCTTGACAGTTCTCAATACAAAAAGAAGAAACTACATGGTCCATTCTGGTAGAGAGATTGATGTCAATTTGGGGGAAATGGCCCATGGCCTTTTGCACAAAGTCCTCCTCTTGCATCTCATATAGACAGTAGAACAACTCCAACTGGCTGGGCTGGATCTGCAGATTCTTGGCCTTGGCTTTCTTTTCAATCCATTTTAGCAGCTCCAGCCTGATTTGCTGAGATATCTTGCAACTCAGTTTTTTCTCCAAGTAGGAGGTTCTCTCCTGGTTGACAAGGCCAAAGAGGAAACGGACAACGAAAATCAGATACCCCTTTTCAAACTTGCCATAGTTTTCCAGAAGGACTGTCACATCTCGGTTGGGAAGCTTGGAACCACTCAACAGCAAGCTCCCTGTGTCTCCCTGTCCCTCCTCTTCCAGCAAGTAGTACATGGCAGCAAAGAATTCCTGGAAGGTCATGTGGATGAAGCTGTAGAATTTCTCGCAGTCCACTTCCTTCTGGAATAGGTTGATCCTCAAGAAAGCAGATACATCTGCCTTCTGAAGGCCATGATTCCTAAGGTCGCACTCCTCAAACAGGATTTTCTGGTTCCAGATTCCATCTGCGGCCAAGGAACAGAGACCCCGGAGGTTAGTAGAGACATCGTGGTTCTGGTTCCCTCTGCGGGATTGCAACAAAGTGGAGAGGAAGAAGATGTACACTGCAGTGGTGGTCTTGGATGTCTGGGCAAGACTCTTGCCACTGTCCATCTGCTGCTTCAACCCAGTGCACACAATCCAGCAGACCAAGGGGATAAAGCACATGGTGAAGAGGATCTCATTCTCCTGAATCAGCCTGAAGGCCTCCCTGGCTTGCTGCTCATCTGAGAAATACTTGAAAAAGTATTCCTTTCTTTTGGCCTCTGAGAAACCCAGGATCTCCACATGACGGGGCCGGTCCAGCAAATGCTGTAGTTTCTCCAGAGCCACAGGTCTCGTGGTGATAAGTAAAGAGGCCTCGGGAAGCAGCCTCTTTCTGATGAGGCTGCTCAGGAGAATGTCTCCCCGCTCTACCTTCTGCCAGTTTGTACAGAGCGCCTCTGTGTGCTCATCAAAGGCACCCTGAAGTTCATCGAAGCCATCCATGAGGAAGAGAATCCGAGAAGGCTTGCTCACAATCTTGCATATGGGTGGGTTTGGATCTGGGCAGCAGCTGACAATCAGGTCTCCCAGGCTCCTCCGTGTCCCGAGACTCACTTCCCGACAGTGGATATAAAACAAATAGTCAAACCTGTCCTGGTAAATTTTCTCTGATGCCCAGTCCAACATGATCTTCCTTGCCAGTATTGTTTTCCCAATGCCTGCTGCTCCCTGGAATACCACCGTGTGAACAGGCTCAGAGTGTTGGTCGTCAGGCTCAAACAGTAATTCCACATTCAGGGAGCTCACAGGGCTGTCCAGCATCTTGGCTGAAGTCCTGCCAATGGCCAGGAGCTCATGTTCCCTCTCTTGCTGGTTCTTGTGTTCCTTGACAAGACGCAGCCTGGTATAGCGTTTGTTGAGGTTCACGCTCTCACCCAGACGAGCATTCCTATCTTTGATACACTGGAATCTGCTCCTCACATGTTTTTTGTACTTCTTACAGTAATCTGAGGCAAAACAGAAAGGTAGACTTTGGGAGAAGCCCAAGCACACGAGAGCTCTCAACAAGGGTCTCTGGTCCATAGGGAGTGATGACCAGAGCTAAGAAATGGAAAGTAAAGGTTCTCTTCACTGCACAGGTACAGACGGTCCCAGAAAATCTAGGATGTCAAAATCTTCCTATACACAGCTGAGCAGAAGAACAGCAAGGTGCCACAGGCACTGTCACCTACTAGAAAATCCTTTTCTACAATGTTTATTTATTTATTTTTGAGAGAGAGAAAGAGAGAGAGTGCAGGGAAGGGGCAGAGAGAGAGAGAGAGGGAGAGAGAGAGAGACTCCCAAGCAGGCTCTTCACAGTCAGCTCAGAGCCTGCTGCAGGGCTGGAACTTATGAACCATGAGATCATGACCTAACCCAAAATCAATTTTACCAACTGAGCCACCCAGGTGCCCCCAGAAAGTCATTTATTTTTCTTCTATCTTATTCCTTTAGGCCGGCATCCCATACTTTTTAAAACCTGAAACACTCAATCGCCTCCCCTTAGTGACTTCCCTTGGGACTGCAAGGAGCCATGTGAACACTGATCTGTTTCTTCAGCTCTAGTGGATTTCCTGAAATGGGCCTCTGTACCCCCAAGGAGCAGGAACATATAGGATGAACAAGCTTCCCAGCCTCCAAAGCAGGATTTCCAAACCCAATGGGAAGCACTATTCCCATTGCTTACCCTTCTTTTTTTTACAAATAGAGATTCTGGATAGGTACCCGAATAAACCCATCCACTCTTCTTCAAGGCTTTCTTCCCGGTATACCACATGTGCATTATCTGAAAACAAAAGGAAAAAGAAATACAAATTTAAAAGCCAGGACTCCTGACTAAGGTGACAAAATTCAGACCCAGTACCCAACAGCTGGCACAGCTCAAAGTCCCCTGTTCCAGATCTCTCCCAAACAAAAACAGAGCTCAGAGCTGCAAATGACAGGTGTGCAGCTGGACATCCACTTCGTGGCATTCATGCACTTTTAAATGTCTAAATATCCCCAAGATGGCTATGGACCAGCAGGATTATCCTTCCCTGCCCCCAAATGTCTGAAATTAGTCATACCCACATTCTTAGTCTCCCAAAGTAAGAATTACCAATCAAGTTTGTCTAACTCAGTGGTTCACTATCCCAGCTGACTTGAGATTCACTTAGGAAGCTTTAAAAATATTGACTCTGAGGTGCACCTGGTAGCCTAAGTTGGTTGAGTGTCAGACTCTTCATTTTGACTCAGGTAATGATCTCATGGTTTAGAAGTTCCAGTCCCATGTCAGGTTCTGTGCTGACTCCTGGAAGCTGCTTAGGATTCTCTCTCTCCTGCTCTCTCTTCCCTGCCCCTGATTGCTCCCTCTCTCTATCTCAAAATAAATAAAAACATATTTTAAAATACTGATTCTTGGACTCCACCCACAGTGATTATTTTTCAATTTATCTGAGGTAGGGTCCAGCACCATTGTGTATAATAATAGATAAATAAATATAAAATAAAAGTTATATATATATATATATATATATATGTGTGTGTGTGTGTGTGTGTGTGTGTATATATATATATATATATATATATATACATATATATTTCTTTTTTTAAATATAATTTATTGTCAGTGGGGCGCCTGGGTGGCTCAGTCGGTTAAACTTCCAACTTCGGCTCAGGTCATGATCTCACAATTCATGGGTTCAAGCTCTGTGCTTGACAGCTCCGAGCCTGAAGCCTGCTTCAAATTCTGTGACTCCTTCTCTCTCTGTCCCTCCCCTGCTCATGTGCTCTCTCGCTCTCTCTCAAAACTAAATAAACAGATTATATATATATATATATACCCACATTCTTAGTCTCTATAATATATATATATATATATATATATATATATATATATATATATATATAAAATTTATTTTCAAGTTAGCTAACATTCATTGTATATAGTGTGCTCCTGGTTTGGGGGTTAGATTCCCATGATTCATCACTTACACACAACACCTAGTGCTGATCCCAACAAATGCCCTCCTCAGTGTCCATCACCCATTTTCCCCTCTCCCCCATCCACCCCCATCAACTCTCAGTTTGTTCTCTGTATTTAAGAGTCTTTTATGTGTTTTCCCCCTCTCTGTTTGAAACTAATTTTTCCCCTTCCCTTCCCCCATGGTCTTGTGTTAAGTTTTTCAAGATCCACATATGAGTGAAAACATATGTTATCTGTCTTTCTCTGACTTATTTCACTCAAGATAATACCCTCCAGTTCCATCCATGTTGTCATAAATGGCAGGATTTCATTCTTTCTCATTGTCAAGTAGTATTCCATTGTATATATAAACCACATCTTCTTTATCCATTCATCAGTTGATGGACATTTGGGCTTTTCCCATAATTTGGCTATTGTTGAAAGTGCTTCTATAAACATTGGAGTACATGCACCACTTTGAATCATCACTCCTGTATCCTTTGGATAAATTCCTAGTAGTGCTATTGCTAGGTTATAGGGTAGTTCTAGTTTTAATTTTTTGAGGACCCTCCACACTGTTTTCCAGATCAGCTGCACCAGTTTGCATTTCCCCACCAACAGTGAAAGAAGGTCCCCATTTCTCCACATCCTCACCAGCATCTGTTGTTTTCTAAGTTGTTAATTTTAGCCACTGTGACAAATGTGGGGTGATATCTCAGTGTGATTTTGATTTGTATTTCCCTGATGATGAGTGATGAGCGTCTTTTCATGTGTTTGTTTGCCATCTGATGTCTTCTTTGGAAAAGTGTCTACTCAAGTCTTATGCCCATTTCTTCACTGGATTATTTGTTTTTTGGGTGTTGAGTTTGGTAAGTTCTTTATATAGTTTGGATAAAAACCCTTTATCTGATATGTTATTTGCAAATATCTTCTCCTATTCTGTCAATTGCCTTTTAGTTTTCTTGATTGTTTCCTTTGCAGTGCAGAAGCTTTTTATCTTGATGAAGTCCCAATAGCTCATTTTTGCTTTTAATTCCCTTGCTTTTGGAGATGTGTTGAGCAAGAAATTGCTGTGGCTGAGGTCAAAGAGGTTGTTGCCTGATTTCTCCTCTAGGGTTTTGATGCTTTCCTGTCTCACACTTAGGTCTTTCATTTATTTTGAGTTTATTTTTGTGAATGGTGTAAGAAAATGGTCCAGTTTCATTCTTCTGTTTGTAGCATCAATATATTTCGAAAGCTCCAACATGCATCTACAGTTGAGAATCATAGATCTAAACAGTCACTAAATTACACATCCCAAATAAGCATTTCACCAGAGAAATTAAAGTACAATAGAACAAGTGCTAAGCAACCAGGGGAAATATTTGAGAGATAATTTTAGATGAGCAGGAACCCAAGAGCAACATAAAAGATTCCTGGTAAGGGGGCATCTGGGTGGCTCAGCTGGTTTACTGTCCAACTTCAGCTCAGGTCATAATCTCATGGTTCATGAATTCAAGCCTCACGTTGGGCTCTGTGCTGACAGCTCAGAGCCTATAGCCTGCTTCCGATTCTGTGTCTCCCTGTCTCTCTGCCCCTCCCATGCTGCACTCTGTCTCTCTCTCTCAAAAATAAATAATCATTAAAAAAATTTTTTTAAAGATTCCAGGTAGGTGTCTACTTATTCTGAGTGCAAATGCTATTGATAACTCGGTCACAAAACAAAATCTAAACATTAACTCAAACCAAAACCATGACTTAATTCTTAATCTAAAACCTAACCCTACAATCTTCTCCCCCTCAACAAAAACAAAAACAAAAACAGACTTCTAACCCTAGTTATAATTCTTCCATCTCAGAGCCCAGTTACAGAAGCCAAGATAGCATAGTAGTTAAGAGCCAGAATCCAGCCCAAGGCACACCTGGCACTGAATCCAGGTCTTGGATCTGACTGAAACAGAGTCTCAGGCAACCAGAATCTCTTTCAGACTCACTTCAAGTTGTTGGCCAATCTCCAGAATGATCTTCTATTTGCAAAACTGAAACTCTATAACCATTAAACAATTCCCCATTCCCCACTGCCTGCAGCTCCTAGCAACCACTTTCTGTCTCTATAAATTTAACCACTGTAGTAGCTCTTATAAATGGAATCATACTGTGTTTGTCTTTTTGTGTCTGGAGTGTCTTATTTAGTAATGAAACTGAAAGTTCATTTGAAAGTGCCAGCCTCATGGCGCCTGGCTGGCTCAGTTGGTAGAGCATGCAACTCTTGATCTAGGGGTTGTGAGTTCAAGACCTATGTTGGGTGTAGAGCCTACAAATAAAATTTTAAAAAAATGCCAGCCTCATGGAGTTCTTACAAGGAATTACCAAAATCCATAAAAACTGCTTAAGCGAACCACTTCTGCCACTATGATTATTACACCTTAATTTGGTTAATTAGTATATTAGTAAGGACACAATTTTAATTATATTATTATATGCATTTTTTATAACATCCTGCTGCTGTGCATCCCCACCTCATGCCCCCATTATCATGTTTCTCTCCCTCATTATGTCCATATCACTGACCCATTTGCCATACTTCTCCTGATCTGTTGATTCATTTTTATTCCTCCTTTCTATTAGCTCAACATCATCATCCTGTGATCTTCTAGGTTCCTTTGAGCCCTTTCTTGTACCCTTCCCTTGTTCAAAACATCAAGCCAGAAAGAAAAACTCTACCCCCAACATGTCCACAGTTCCTAGGGGGTAAATGGGCCATGAGTTTGATTTTTAAAGGAGCTAGAAGGAAACCAAACTGCTTTCTTCCAATGTCTCATGGCAGTATCATGAGAGGAAGAAAGAGGATAAAGCCAAGATGATAAATGGAATTATTAAAAAACAAAGGTTAACTTTATTGCATCAAAAGATACCATCAACAGAGTGAAAAGGCAATCCATGGAATGGAAGAAAATATTTGCAAATCATATATTTGATAAATAGTTAATATCCAGGACATAAAAAGAGTCCTCACAAGTCAACAACAGCAACAACAAATACCCCAATTAAAATATGGGAAAAGGGAGTTGAATAGACATTTCTCCAAAGATAAACAAATGGTTAAAAACCACATGAAAAGTCATTCAGTATCAGTAGCCAATCAGGAAATGCAACTCAAAACTGCAATAAGATATCATCTCACAGCCATTAGAATAGCTACTATCAAAACAAAAATAAAATAAGTTTTGGGGATGAGGAAAAATTGGAACCCTTGTACACTGTTGATGTGAGTGCAAAATGGTGCAGCCACTGTGGAAAACATTATGGGAGTTCCTCAAAGAATTGGACCTAGAATTACCATATCATCCAATAATTCCACTTCTGAACATACACCCAAAGGAACTGAAAGCAGGGTCTCAAAGAAACTTGTACCCACATGTTCCTACCAGCATTAGTCACAAGAATCAAAAGCTAGAAGCAATCTGAATGTCCACTGATGGATGAATAGGTGAACAAAATGTGGTATACATATACCAGGGGATATTATTACACCTTAAAAAGGAATGAAATCATGTCATGTGTGACAACATGGATGAAGCTCAAGGACTTTATCTTAAATAAAATAAGCCACATACAAACAAATACTTTATGATTCAATTTATAAGAGGTACCAAGAGTAGTCAGATTCATAGAGACAGAAAGTGGTGGCTCAAGAGGCTGAGGGGAAGGGAATGGAGAATTGTTATTTAATGGGTACAGAGTTTTGTAAGATGAAAAAAAGTTCTGGAGATTGATTGCACAACATGACTCTGCTTAACACTACTGAACCATATGTTTAGAAATGGTAAGAGAGTAAATTTTATGTTATGTGTATTTTATCACAATTTTTAAAAATGTTGTCTTCCTTCCACTCACCCCACTGTGGCTCATCCCTCTTAGCTTTTTCATAAAGGTCTCTCCTGTTGATTGCAGCAAAAATCCACACTGCCATGGCCCATGCTTTCTCCTCACCATTGAAGTCAATCATCAAAGTAGCTAGATCCATGTGGTCTGCCTTCTCTGTCTGACTCCGAGGGAGTGGGCTGAACCCCTTTTGAGAAGGGTAGTCTTCTAAGTGCATCTTGAATTTCTTAAAGTCTGTGTCCCCCAAATCCTCCAGGTAACGGGCCAACTTGCAGCGGACACTTGCCATGTTCATCCGTGGCTCTGGTCAGGGTCTTTGGGCATAGGTCCACACTGGGAAGCTGGAACAGTGGAAACAGACAGGTAAGGAGAGTCATTTTTAAATTCTGCCCTCTTTAGAGAGAATGAAACTATGAAAAATCCAGAATACAAAACAAAAACTATAACCCAACTGTGAGTTGCCATCTTTAATTTTAAGAAGTGAACCAGGGGCACCTGGGTGGCTCAGTCAGTTAAGTGCCCAATTTTGGATTTCAGCTCAGGTCATGATCTAGGGGTCATGGGACTGAGCCCCACATCGGGTTCCATGCTGAGCCTGGAGCCTGCTTGGGTTTCTCTCTCTCCCTGTCTCTGCCCCTCCCCTGCTCATTCGCATTCTCTTTCTCTCTCAAAATAAATAAATAAACATCAAAAGGAAAAAAAATGAACCAAATACCTACCAGAATGTTCTCCTGTTAGCTTGACTCAGGAGTGTGTCCTGAGCCATGGAAGAAAGGTGTCCCTGTGGACAGAAACAGTAATTAAACCCACAAATGCAACTGCATTAACAGCCTTATACATGCCCAAACCAACTGCTCTGTGATGTCACCTCCAAATGTCACCGAGAGAATTTTGTTCTCACCAATTACTGGGCTATGGCCTACGATAAACTCTTCATTACTCCTCACCTTCACTTTCCTCATCTATAAAATGACAGAGTGGAAAATATGGCTCTTAAGTTCCTTCTAATTGAAAGGCTCTGGTTCCCCGTTTTTGTTTTGACCCAGGAAATGAGTAACTATGATGGTAACAGAGCAGCACATGGCTGGACAGAGAAAGAACACAGAAGCAGGCAGAGAAGGGGATGGTTTTCTAGTGCACGTCTATTGATCCACTGATTGATAGAAACAAATGAAATGAAACTTAGGTACCGCGGGGGTGGGGTGGGTGGAATAAACACATAACATCTCTTTAAGGTCTCCTTGCAAAATTCACAATTATAATTGTTAGAACTGACATTTATTGAGAGTCTCTTGTGGGCTAAGGTCCTGCACTAATCCTTTTTCTTATCTAACTCTCACAAAGCTGTATGACATGAGTATATTTTTAAGCCCGTTTTGTGGAAGAGGAACTTAGTCTTTTTTTTTTTTTTTTTTTTTTTTTTTTTTAGGAACTCAGTCTTAGAAACTAGGGGGTTTGTCCAAGGTTTCACAGAAAGAAAAAAAAAATTGGTTCAAAGCCAGGATTTAGATCAGGGTCACTGATTTATCACATCCCTAACACTGCACTGTTCACAGAGTGGAAAGGTGTGTAACTATCTCTTCCATCACTTAACTAGGTTTGTCAGTCAGATCCAAAACAAAAAAGATCAAAGACTGTAAAATAGATGGTTAAAAAGCAAAAAACATTTTCCCAGCATTTGCCACACACAGCCGTGTATTACAGAGCTCACTGAGCTCAGTTTCCCTACGTAAATTTAGGGTTCCACAAAGAGCAGAGGTCAGCTGCTACAACTTTTTCTCTTCCACCTTTCCCAGATTTTGGATAGATGAACGCGCTCATTGTGTTTGGGATTGGTCCCTTCACAATGAATTTGGAAAATCACAGCATCAACCTAAAGGCATAAATGATGCTGATGGGAGGGAGAGAGCCTGTGGAGCTATGGAACACTTTAAATTAGAATTTAGAATGACCACAGATTAGTGTGCAAGACACAGAGACATGCTCACCTCTCTCTGTATCTCACTCCTGGCTCCACACACCTGCCAAGTCTATTCCTTATGCATTTGAGGGGTGGTGGGCCGCCTCCAGATGGATCCATCCCTGGTCCCCCTCCACCAATCTTCTCATCCACACCCAGACTGTCTGTACCTGTCCTCAGTGCCCCCCTTTCCCTAACCCTAGTGTACTCTATCCCAACCTTTATCTCCTGTGTCCCTGCTGTCTAGGATGTTCATTTCCTCATACACATCCTCTCCATCCAACCTCTGGGGGACTGCTCGGCAAATCCCCCAGAGTCGTGGGTCTAAGCTGTGTCTGCTGTCCTGGCCCTCACCCCTGCCCCTAGGCACACACTTGCACAAACACATAAAGCCCAATAATGAGAAACATCAGAGTACATTCCAAATCCTCGTTGAAGGACAAACTTTCAAGCTGGCCTAAGAATCCCTAGTGCATTAACCAAGAAAAATCTGGCCCTCGACATCCCCTCCCCATTTCTCCCCAGTCCCTTGCATCCACACAGTGTCACAGAGCTGGACTCACCCAGATGCAGGCCTCAGAAACAGCCCAAGAGGAAACTTGATGAATTTATAGTGGCCACAGCCCAGCATGGGCAGGAAGGATGTGGCCTAGCATGGAGTGAACAAGCTTGCATCACAGACAAAGTTAGAGACTAATGTTTACTCATATTGCTGGATTTTCCAAACCAAACGAGTGTTCTTATCTCTGGTTGCTGCCAGAGATGTCTGCACTCTTCTGAGTGTCCCACTGGGGAGGGGAGTTGGGGGAAACTAAGCTGGTGCTCAGTGGATGTTCCCTCCGGCTCTCACAGCTGCTGTTTGAGTGTTGTGATGACAAATAGGAGGGTAGAATGGAGGATCCACCGGAGCTGGCAAGTGGAGAATCAGGAGCAGGACTGGCCCATCACACTATAGATCCTTGCTCTCTCAAGCCACTACGTGGAGGCAGTCGGCAAGCAGAGTAGGGTCTGCTCATCACCAGCTGGTCTGTTTTAACCACTTTCTTGAAGTGAGAATACATCTGTGAAGGGGCGCCTGGGTGGCTCAGTCGGTTGAGTGTCCGACTTCAGCTCAGTTCATGATCTCATGGTTCTGAGTTCGAGCCTTGCATTGGGCTCTCTGCTGTCAGAACAGAGCCCACTTCAGATCCTCTGTCCTTCTTTCTCTGCCCCTCTTCCACTCATTCTCTCTCTCCCTCAAAAATAAACATTAAAAAAAGGACTAAAACCAATGTTGCCCTGTATATTAACTAGAATTTGAATAAAAATTTAAAAAGAAAAAAAAAAACACCTGTGAAACTATCATTGCCATCAAATCCACCTGTTTATCACCCCCCAAACTTCCCTCCCACTCCTTTATTATTGTTCTTGTTGCTGCTGCTGTTGTTGTTATTTTATTGTTAATATTTTGTGTCTATAGGAAGAAGACTTCATACAAAATCTACCCTTTAAATAAATATTTAAATGAATAAATAATAATTGGTAAATAAATATTTAATAAATATTTAATAAACACAACACAGAATGATTAACTGTAGGCACTGTGCTGTACAGCAGATCTCCAGGACTTAGTCATCCTGCATAACAGAAATTTTACACCCTTGACTAATACCTCTCCACTTTCCCTCTCCCCAGCCCCTGGCAACTACCATTCCACTCTCTGTTTCTATGATTTTGACTATTCTAGATTCCACATATGAGTGATGTCATACAGTATTTGTCTTTCTCTGTCTGACTTATGTCACCTTGCATAATGTCTTTGAGGTCCATCCATGTTATGAATGGCAGGATTTCCATTATTTTTTTAATGTTTATTTATTTTGAGAGAGGAAGAGAAAGAGAGAATCCCAAGCAGTTTCCACAATGTCAGCACAGAGCCTGACGCAGGGCTCAATCTCACAAGCCGTGAGATCATGACCTGAGCCGAAATCAAGAGTCAGATGTTTAACTGACTGAGCCACCCAGGTGCCCCCAGGATTTCCTATTTTCTTGTGGCTGAATAATATCCATCATGTGATATAGATAGATAGATAGATGATAGATAGATAGATAGATAGATGATAGATACATAGACAGGTAACAGATAATAAAAGATAATAGATGATAGATAATAGATGATGATAGATAATAGATGATGATGATAGCTAGATAATACATAATAAATGATGATAGCTATATGATAGATAATAGATAACAGATGATGATGGATAGATGATAGATGATAGATTGATAGATAGAGTATATCTTTTTTCTCATTATTTATTTATTTATTTATTTATTTTAATATGAAATTTATTATCAAATTGGTTTCCATACAACACCCAATGCCCATCCCAACAGGTGTCCTCCTCAATACCCCTCACCCACCTAGATAGAGTATATCTTTATCCATTCTTCCATTTATGGTCACTTAGGGTGTTTCCATATCTCAACTATCATGGGTGATGCTGCCATGGGCAGTGTGATCTCTTCGAGATCCTGGTCTCAATTCCTCTGGATAGACACTCTACTCCCTGACTCACTTAGGCACTTGTTCTCCTAACACTTATGGAGCACCTGGTGCATACCAGGCAATAACACAAAGTTGAAAAGCACCTTGCCTTACCCAAGAGGACCTTGGAGGATAAACACCCAGACCACCTTCTCCAGTACTTGCAGTGGCTGCAGAACCAGTGACAATGACATGGGTCTAACAGAGCGTAAAGAATGAGAGGTGCTCAGCACCCCAGGCAAGTTCAGGGACCCTGGTGCAAGAAGGACAAGAGTCCAAATCCAGAGGAGAGCCACTGGCCAATGACTTTGTCTCTCTGTGCCTCAGTTTCTTCACCTGTAAAATGAGGGAAACAATGGCACCGATCGTAGAGGGTTTTTGTAAGGATTGTAAGAATTGAACAAATGAATAAATGTGAGACCTCTTGAACAGAACCTGATTTGGAGAAGCTGGTGTCAGTGGTTAACACCTGTTACTACCATTGTTATAATTGTGTGCAGAATGCTCTGAGACAGGAAAGAGTGGTACCTATTACTATATCCTGCAAGGGAAGAATGGCAGACCTGAGCCTCAAGCTCTGCCTGTCATTAGGAGCATCAAGGGCTTCAGACACTCAGGCTACACAGATCAATCATGCTCAAACAGATAAGGCTGAACCAGGTACAGGAGTGTGTGTGTGTGTGTGTGTGTGTGTGTGTGTGTGCGCGCGCGCGTATGTGTGTGTATGAATGAGCTTTTCCTTTTTTTTAATTTTTTTTAACATTTATTTATCTTTTGAGAGACAGCATGAGTGGGGGAGGAGCAGAGAGACAGAAGGAGACACAGAATCTGAAGCAGGCTGCAGGCTTTGAGCTGTCAGCACAGAGCCCAATGTGGGGCTTGAACTCATGAACTACGAGATCATGTCCTGAGTCTTAGATGCTTAACCGACTGAGCCACCCAGGTGCCCCTCCTTTTTCCTTTAATTCTTTCTGTACTATTTGAATTATATTTTGTTGCCATAAACATTACTCATGAGTAAGAAATAAATAAGCTAAATACTACTTCATAATACATCTAAAAGAAGCCTTCACATTTATTATTTTAATGTTTATTTACTTATTTATTTTGAGAGAGAGAGAGAGAGAGAAAGCGTCAGCAGGGGAGAGGGGCAGAGGGAGAGAGAGCATCCCAAGCATGCTTTGTGCCCAGTGCAGGGGTTTGACCCAAGGCTCAATGTGGGATTGGATTATGGGCTCAATCCCACAACCATGAAATCACAACCTGAGTCAATATCAAGAGTCAGATGCTTAACGGACTGAGCCACCCAGAAGCCCCAGGAAACCTTCACATTTAAATGATTATCAGAACCTGCCTGTGAAAGAGGCAGACAAGTTAAATATAGTTTTACAGATAAAGGAATAGTAACAGGGTGGATTTAGGCATTTTTAAAGATACAGCCAAGGTGGGATTGACATTGAACTTGAGATTTCTGACTTCTAGGACAAGAATATTTTTTTTTGTTTTGAATCACTGGATTCTACTCCTGAAATCATCATTGCACTATATGTTAACTAACTTGTATGTAAATTTAAAAATAAATTAATTAAATAAGTAAATAAATAAAATTTAAAAATAACGCAGAAAGAAAAAAAAACATTTTTCATTTTAAGGTGATGAAAACAGCTAATTGTGAATATTTCCCTCCTTGAATAATTATGTACTTTTCATGCTTTCCTATCAGTGTTTTATGTATCTGTATATGTATATATGTAGGTATATATATATAGATAGATAGATATAGATATAGATATAGATATATACATAAAGATATAGATATATAAAGATTTTTTCTGACATAACAAATGGTTAGGCTATATTGAATTGTAGTTTATTCTTTAGATCTGTTGACTGAGGATTTTTTCCTTTGTTTTATTCACATAAATTGAGTGAGTGAATCAGGTTAATTTACATACGGTAAAAACGCATGCTTTCTTCTTGTAAAAGGCTGTGAGGGCTGACAGGCATGTGTGGTCCCATCACCACCACCATAGCGGTCACTGAGAACACTTCCAACATCTGCCATCCTTCTTGTGCCACTTCTTAATCAACTGTGTCCCCACCCACAGACGCTGGCATACCCTGGCCTGCTTTCTATAGCTAAAGCTGAGCCTTTTCAACAGCGTCACATAAACAGAACCCCAGGGCACACAGCCTTCTGTATCCAGGTCCTTCCACGCACTGGAACACATGTGAGATTCGCTTCTGTTGCTGTGTCCTCTTTCCCTTTTACTGATGGGATGTATTCCATGCTGTGCACAAACCACCCTGTGTTTGTTCTTTTCCCACACAAAGCACATGTGGGTCGTTTCCAGTTTGGGCAATTGTTAATAAAACCACTAAAACATTCACATACAGGTTTTTGTGTATATTTTCATTTTTTTTGAGTATCTAGGAGTGGAATGGCTGGATTGTGTGACAAGACTGTGTCCAACCTCATGAGAAACTTCAAAACTGTCTTCCAAAGAGGTTATGCCACTAGCAATGCATGAGGGTTCCAGTTCCTTTGCCTCCCTCCCAGCACTTGCCAGAATCAGTTGCATTTTACTTCTTTAAGCCATTGTAACAGGTGTGTAATGCACTAAGGAAATTAACAAAGAGGTATTTTGAAAATCCATGCCGTTGAACCACTTACAATGATTTAAGGACATTAGTCACCAAGAGGCTCAAGAAGAACAGATATGATTTCCAGACTTCACCACTCTGACTCTCAGTTCACGCTGTACCTCTGAGCTGGCCCACGCTCTTTGCTGTGAGGCTCAAAAACACAACACCTGAAAGAGAAATGCAAAGTACATTGTTCAACTATCATTCCAGAATTTTGGAAAGATACTTTAATCATAAATTAAAACTAGACAAGAAAAATATCACTGTGCTCTGAGCATTATTCTGCATTCTGAAAAAAATTCTCATCCCCAGTTTCACTTCTACATGGATGATGAGAGAGCACTTTGCTTTCCTGGAAGAGATATTGTCTTAGTCTGCAGCGACTGTGCTACTTTTCATTTGTCAGCTCTCCACTGATCATTCTAGTGGCCACTAGCCACCTGTGTCTACTGAAATTCAAAAGGTTTCCCCACTTTCCTGAGCATGTTTTTTTTAAGTTTTATTTACAGTTAGTTAATGTACTGTGTTCTATTACTTTCAGGTGTACAATACAGTGATTCAACACCTACATACAACATCCGGTGCTCATCACAAGTGCACTCCTTAACCCATCACCTAGTTACCCCATCCCCCACCCACCTCCCCTCTGGTGACCATCAGTGTGTTCTCTACAGTTAAGAGTCTGTTTCTTGGTCTCTCTCTCTCTCATTTTTTTTTCCTTTGCTAGTTTGTTTTATTCTTAGATTCCACAAAGGAGTGAAATCATATGGTATTTTTCTCTAACTTATTTCACTGAGCATAATATTCTACTTCCATCCACGTCTTTGCAAATTGCAAGATTTTATTCTTTTTTATGACTGAATGATATTCCATTGTATATACATACCACCTTTTTTATCCATTCATCAGTTGATAAATATTTGGGCTGTTTCCATAATTTGGCTATTGTTGATAGCATTACTATAAATATCGGGATGCCCCTTCAAATCAGCATTTTTGTATCCTTTGGGTAAATACCTAGTAGTGCTATTGCTAGGTCATAGGGTAGTTTTATTTTTAACTTTTTGAGGAACCTCCATACTGTTTCCCAGAGTGGCTGCAACAGTTTGCATTCCCATCAACAGTGCAACAGGTTCCCCTTTCTCCACACCCTCGCCAACACCTATTGTCTCCTCTGTTGTTAATTTTTGCCATTCTGACAGGTGTCAGGTGGCATCTCATTGTAGTTTTGACTTGTATTTCCCTAATGATGAGTGATGTTGAGCACTTTTTCTTTTCTTTTCTTTTCTTTTCTTTTCTTTTCTTTTCTTTTCTTTTCTTCTTTTTTTATTCTCAAGTTAGCTAACGTACAGCGTAGCCTTGGCTTCAGTAGTAGATTCCAGTGAATCATGACTTCCATATAACACCCAGTGCTCATCCCAACACGTGCCCTTCTTCCTGCCATTGCCCATTTAGCCTATCCCCCCACTCACCTCCCTTCCAGCAACCATCAGTTTCTTTTTTGTATTTAAGAGTCTCTTATAGTTAGCCGTTAGCCTCTCTGCTTTTATCTTATTTTCCCCTCCCTTCCCCTATCTTCATCTGTAGAGTTTCTCAGATTGCTCATATGAGTGCAATCACATATCTGTCTTTCTCTGACTGATTTTGCTTAGCATAATACCCTCGGGTTCCATCCACATTGTCGCAAATGGCAAGGTTTCATTCTTTTTCATCCCTGAGTAGTAGTCATATATATATATATATATATATATATATATATATACACACACACACACACACACACACACACCCCATCTTCTTTATCCATTCATCAGTTGATGGTCATTTGGGCTCTTTCCACAATTTGGCTATTGTTGATAGAGTTGCTATTAACACTGTGTAATAGCCACTTCAAATCAGCATTTTTGTATCTTTTGGATAAATGCCTAATAGTGCAATTGCTGGATCACAGGATAGTTTGATTTTTAATTTTTTGAGAAACCTCCATACTATTTTCCAGATTGACTGCACCAGTTTGCATTCCCACCAGCAGTGCAAGAGGGTTCCCCTTTCTCTGCATCCTCACCAACATCTGTTGTTTCCTTAGTTGGTAACATTCTGACAGGTGTGAGGTGGTATCTCATTGTGGTGTTGATTTGCATGTCCCTGATGAGTGATGTTTAGCATCTTTTCATGTGTCTGTTCACCATCTGGATGTCTTCTTTGCAAAAGTGTCTATTCAAGTCTTTTGCACATTTCTTCACTGGATTATTTGTTTTTTGGGGTGTTGAGTTTGATAAGTTCTTTATAGATTTTGGATACTAACCCTTTATCTGATATGTCATTTGCAAGTATCTTTTCCCATTCCGTCAGTTGCCTTTTAGTTTTGTTGATGTATCCTTCTCCACGCAGAAGCTTTTGATCTTGATGAGGTCCCAATAGTTCATGTTTGCTTTTATTTCCCCTACCTCTGAAGATATGTCAAGTAAGAATTTGCTGTGACCAAGGTCAGAGAGGTTGCTGCCTGTTTTCTCCTGTAGGGTTTTGATGGTTTCCTGTCTCACATTTAGGTCTTTAATCCATTTTGAATTTATTTTTGTGTATGCTGTAGGAAAGTGATCCCCTTTCTTTCTTTTGCATATTGCTGTCCAGTTTTCCCAACAACACTTGTTGGTAAGACTTTTTCCCATTGGATATTCTTTCCTGTTTTGTCAAAGATTAATTGATCATCTCATTATGGGCTTCTTTCTGGATTTCTATTCTGTTCCATTGATCTATTTGTCTGTTTTTGTGTCAGTATCGTACTATCTTGATCATACTGAAGATTTATAGCTTGAAGTCTGGAATTTTGATGCCTCCAGCTTTGCTTTTCTTTTTCAAGATTTCTTTGACTATTCAGGGTCTTTTGTGGTTCCTACAAGGTTTAGAATTGTTTGTTTTAGCTCTGTGAAAAGTGCTGTTGGTATTTTGATAGGGATTGCATTGTGTAGATTGCTTTGAGTAGTACAGGGATTTTAACAATGTTTTTTTTTCTTCTAAACCACGAGCATGGAATGTCTTTCCATTCCTTTGTGTCGTCTTTAATTTCTTTCATCAGTGTTTTACAGTTTTCAGGGTTTTGTTTATTACTAAATATCTTATTATTTTGAGTGTGATTTTGTAAATAAGATTGATTTCATAATTTCCCTTTCTGCTGGTTCATTATTGGTGTATAGAAATGCACCAGGTTTCTGTGCATTGATTTTGTAGCCTGCAACTTTACTGAATTCAGGTATTAATTCTAGCAGTTTTGGGGTGTAGTCTCTTGGATTTTCTACAGAGAGTACTATGGCATCTGCAAATAATGGAACTTTAACTTCTTCATTGCCGATTTGGATGCCTTTCATTTGTTGTTGTGTCTGATTGATGAGGCTAGGACTTCCAATACTCTGGTAAATGACAATGGAGAGAGTGGACATCCCTGTCTTGTTCTTGAACTTATGGGGAAAGCTCTCAGTTTTTCCCTATTAAGAATGATATTAGCAGTGGGTCTTTCATATATGGCTTTTATATATTGAGGTATGTTCCTACTAACCCTACTTTGTTGAGGATTTTTATCATGAATGGATGTTGTATTTCATCAAATGCTTTTTCTGCATCTATTGAAAGAATCATATGGAATATATCTTTTCCTTTATTAATATGGTGTTTCAAGTTGATTGATTTGAAAATACTGAACCAGCCCTATAGACAGAGAATAAATCTAACTTTATCATGGTTAATGATTCTTCTAATATACTATTGGATTAGATTTGCAAGTGTTTTGTTGAGAAATACCATGTCCATCAAGGATATTGGCCAATAATTGTCTTTTTTAGTGGAATTTTTGTCTGGTTTTGGTATCAAGGTAATGCTGGCATAATAGAATGAATTTGGAAGTTCTCCTTCCATTTCTATTTTTTGGAAAAGTTTGAGAATTGGTATTAACTCTTCTTTAAATGTTTGGTAGTGTACCCTGTGAAGCCATGTGGTTCTGGACTTTTCTTTCTTGGGAGTGTTTTTGTTTTTATTTATTTATTTATTTATGAATTTATTGTCAAATTGGTTTCCATACAACACCCAGTGCTCATCCCAACAGGTGCCCTCAATACCCATCACCCACCCACCCCTTCCTCCCACCCCCCACAAACCCTCAGTTTGTTCTCAGTTTTTAGGAGTCTCTTATGTTTTGGCTCCCTGCCTCTCTAACTTTTTTTTTCCTTCCTCTCACTGATGGTCTTCTGTTAAGTTTCTCAGGATCCACATAGGAGTGAAAACATATGGAATCTGTCCTTCTCTGTATGACTTATTTCACTTAGCATAACACTCTCCAGTTCCATCCACGTTGCTACAAAAGTCCATATTCCATTCTTTCTCATTGCCACGTAGTATTCCATTGTGTATATAAACCACAATTTCTTTATCCATTCATCAGTTGATGGACATTTAGGCTCTTTCCATAATTCAGCTATTGTTGAGAGTGCTGCTATAAACATTGGAGTACAAGTGCCCCTATGCAGTAGTACTCCTGTATCCCTTGGGTAAATTCCTAGCAGTGCTATTGCTGGGTCATAGGGTAGGTTTATTTTTAATTTTTTGAGGAACCTCCACACTGTTTCCCAGAGCAGCTGCACCAGTTTGCATTCCTACCAACAGTGCAAGAGGGTTCCCAATTCTCCACATCCTCACCAGCATCTATAATCTCCTGTTTTGTTCATTTTAACCACTCTGACTGGCATGAGGTGGTATGTGAGTGTGGTTTTGGTTTGTAGTTCCCTGATAAGGAGCGACATTGAGCATCTTTTCATGTGCCTATTGGCCATCTGGATGTCTTCTTCAGAGAAGTGTCTATTCATGTCTTCTGCCCATTTCTTCACTGGATTATTTGTTTTTCTGGTGTGGAGTTTGGTGAGCTCTTTATAGATTTTGGATACCAGCCCTTTGTCCCATATGTCATTTGCAAATATCTTTTCCCATTCCATTGGTTGCCTTTTAGTTTTGTTGATTGTTTCCTTTGCAATGCAGAAGGTTTTTATCTTCATGAGGTCCCAATAGTTCATTTTTGCTTTTAATTCCCTTGCCTTTGGGGGTGTGTCAAGTAAGAAATTGCTGCGGCTGAGGTCAGAGAAGTTTTTTCATGCTTTCTCCTCTAGGGTTTTGATGGTTTCCTGTCTCACATTCAGGTCCTTCATCCATTTTGAGTTTGTTTATGTGAATGGTGTAAGAAAGTGGTCTAGTTTCATCCTTCTACATGTTGCTGTCCAGTTCTCCCAGCCCCATTTGTTAAAGAGAATGTCTTTTTTTCCATTGGATGTTCTTTCCTGCTTTGTCAAAGATTAGTTGGCCATCCTTCTGTGGGTCTAGTTCTGGGGTTTCTATTCTATTCCATTGGTCTATGTTTTTGTGCCAATACCATGCTGTCTTGATGATGACAGCTTTGTATTAGAGGCTAAAGTCTGGGATTGTGATGCCTCCTGCTTTGGTCTTCTTCAAAATTACTTTGGCTATTTGGGGCCTTTTGTGGTTCCATATGAATTTTAGGATTGCTTGTTCTAGTTTTGAGAAGAATGCTGGTGCAATTTTGATTGCAATTGCATTGAATGTGTAGATAGCTTTGGGTAGTATTGACATTTTGACAATATTTATTCTTCCAATGCATGAACACGGAATGTTTTTCCATTTCTTTTATATCTTCTTCAATTTCCTTCATAAGCTTTCTATACTTTTCAGCATACAGATCTTTTACATCTTTGGTTAAGCTTATTCCTAGGTATTTTATGCTTCTTGGTGCAAATGTGAATGGGATAAGTGTCTTTATTTGTCTTTCTGTTGCTTCATTATTAGTGTATAACAATGCAACTGATTTCTGTTCATTGATTTTGTATCCTGCAACTTTGCTGAATTCATGTATCAGTTCTAGCAGACTTTTGGTGGAGTCTATCAGATTTTCCATGTATATCATGTTATCTGCAAAAAGTGAAAGCTTAACTTCATCTTTGCCAAGTTTGATGCCTTTGATTTCCTTTTGTTGTCTGATTGCTGATGCTAGAACTTCCAACACTATGTTAAACAACAGCAGTGAGAGTGGACATCCCTGTCATGTTCCTGATCTCAGGGAGAAAGCTCTCAGTTTTTCCCCATGGAGGATGATGTTAGCTGCGGGCTTTGCATAAATGGCTTTTATGATGTTTAAGTATGTTCCTTCTATCCCGAATTTCTCGAGGGTTTTTATTAAGAAATGTTGCTGAATTTTGTCAAAGGTCTTTTCTGCATCGATTGACAGGATCATATGGTTCTCATCTTTTCTTTTATTAATGTGATGTATCACATTGATTGATTTGCAAATGTTGAACCAGCCCTGCATCCCAGGAATGAATCCCACTTGATCATGGTGAATAATTCTTTTTATATGCTGTTGAATTCGATTTGCTAGTATCTTATGGAGAATTTTTGCATCCATATTCATCAGGGATATTGGCCTGTAGTTCTCTTTTTTTAGTGGGTCTCTGTCTGGTTTAGGAATCAAAGTAATACTGGCTTCATAGAATGAGTCTGGAAGTTTTCCTTCCCTTTCCATTTTTTGGAATAGCTTGAGAAGGATAGGTATTATCTCTGCTTTAAATGTCTGGTAGAATTTCCCTGGGAAGCCTTCGGGTCTGGACTCTTATTTGTTGGCACATTTTTGACAACTGATTCAATTTCTTCGCTGGTTATGTGTCTGTTCAAGCTTTCTATTTCTTCCTGTTTGAGTTTTGGAAGTGTGTGGGTGTTTAGGAATTTGTCCATTTCTTCTAGGTTGTCCAGTTTGTTGGCATATAATTTTTCATAGTATTCCCTGATAATTGCTTGTATTTCTGAGGGATTGGTTGTAATAATTTCCTTTTCATTCATGATTTTATCTATTTCGGTCATCTCCCTTTTCTTTCTGAGAAGCCTGGCTAGAAGTTTATCAATTTTGTTTATTTATTCAAAAAAACAATTCTTGGTTTCGTTGATCTGCTCTACAGTTTTTTAAGATTCTATATTGTTTGTTTCTGGTCTGATCTTTATTATTTCTCTTCTTCTCCTGGATTTGCGGTGTCTTTGTTGTTCTGCTTCTATTTCTTTTAGGTGTGCTGTTAGATTTTGTATTTGGGATTTTTCTTCTTTCTTGAGATAGGCCTGCATTGCAATGTATTTTCCTCTCAGGACTGCCTTCGCTGCATCCCAAAGCATTTAAATTGTTGTATTTTCATTTTTATTTGTTTCTATATATTTCTTAATTTCTTCTCTAATTGCCTGGTTGATGCATTCATTCTTTAGTAGGATGTTTTTTAACCTCCATGCTTTTGGAGGTTTTCCAGACTTTTTCCTGTGGTTGATTTCAAGCTTCATCACATTGTGGTCTGAAAGTATGCATGGTATGATCTCAAATCTTGTATACTTATGAAAGGCTGTTTTGTGACCCAGTATGTGGTCTATCCTGGAGAATGTTCCATGTGCACTCGAGAAGAAAATATACTCTGTTGCTTTGGAATGCAGAGTTCTAAATATATCTGTCATGTCCATCTGATCCAATGTATCTTTCAAGGTCCTTGTTTCTTTATTGATCCTGTTTCTAGATGATCTATACAATGTTGTAAGTGGAGTATTAAAGTTGCCTGCAGGGGCGCCTGGGTGGCTCAGTCGGTTAAGCATCCGACTTCAGCTCAGGTCATGATCTCACGGTCCGGGAGTTCAAGCCCCACGTCGGGCTCTGTGCTGACACCTCAGAGCCTGGAGCCTGTTTCAGATTCTGTGTCTCCCTCTCTCTCTGACCCTCCCCTGTTCATACTTTGTCTCTCTCTGTCTCAAAAATAAATAAACGTTAAAAAAAATTAAAAATAAATAAAAAATAAAAAGTTGCCTGCAATTACCACATTCTTATCAATAAGGTTGCTTATGTTTGTGATTTTTTGATATATTTGGGGGCTCCCGTGTTCGGCACATAGACATTTATAATTGTTCGCTCTTCCTGTTGGATAGACCCTGTAATTATTCTATAATGCCCTTCTTCATCTCTTGTTACAACCTTTAATTTAAAGTCTAGTTTGTCTGATATAAGTATGGCCACTCCAGCTTTCTTTTGACTTCCAGTAGCATGATAGATAGTTCTCCATCCCCTCACTTTGAATCTGAAGGTGCCCTCAGGTCTAAAATGAGTCTCTTGTAAACAGCAAATAGATGGGTCTTGTTTTTTTTATCCATTCTGATACCCTATGTCTTTTGGTTGGCACATTTAGTCCAGTTATATTCAGTGTTATTATTGAAAGATATGGGTTTAGAGTCATTGTGATGTCTGCTGGTTTCATGCTTGCAGTGATGTCTCTGGTACTTTGTCTCACAGGATTCCCCTTAGGATCTCTTGTAGGGATGGTTTAGTGGGATGAATTCCTTCAGTTTTTGTTTGTTTGGGAAGACCTTTATCTGTCCTTCTATTCTGAATGACAGCCTTGCTGGATAAAGGATTCTTGGCTGCATATATTTTTCTGTTCATCACATTGAACATTTCCTGCCATTCCTTTCTGGCCTGCCACGTTTCAGTAGACAGATCCGTCACGAGTGTTATCAGTCTCCCTTTATATGTTAGAGCATGTTTATCCCTAGCTGCTTTCAGAATTCTCTCTTTATCCTTGTATTTTGCCAGTTTCACTATGATATGTCATGCTGATCAATTCAAGTTATGTCTGAAGGGAGTTCTCTGTGCCTCTTGGATTTCAATGCCTTTTTCCTTCCCCAGTTCAGGGAAGTTCTCAGCTATTATTTCTTCAAGTACACCTTCAGCACCTTTCCCTGTCTCTTCCTCCTCTGGAATCCCAATTATGCATATATTATTTTGTTTAATTATGTCACTTATTTCTCTATGTCTCCCCTCATACTCCTGGATTTTTTTATCTCTCTTTTTCTTAGCTTCTTCGTTTTCCATAATTTTATCTTCTAATTCACCTATTCTCTCCTCTGCCTCTTCAATCCGAGCTGTGGTCGCCTCCATTTTATTTCGCAGCTCATTTATTCCTTTTTTAGCTCCTCCTTACTGTTTCTTAGTCCCTTGATCTCTGTAGTAATAGATTCTCTGCTGTCCTCTATACTTTTTTCAAGCCCAGAGATTAATTTTATGACTATTATTTTAAATTCGTTTTCTGCTATGTTGCTTAAATCATTTTTGATCAGTTCGTTAGCTCACTACTTCCTGGAGTTTCTTTTGAAGAGAATTCCTCCGTTTTGTCATTTTGGATAGTCCCTGGAGTGGCGGGGTATTGCAGGGGTCTTCCTCTGTGCTGTCTTGAGTAACTTACATTGGTGGGCGGGCTGCAGTCAGACCTGATGTCTGCCCCCAGCCCACCCCTGGGGCCACAGTCCACTGGTGTGTACCTTATCTTCCCCTCTCCCAGGGGCAGAACTCACTGTGGACTGGTGTGGCCTCTGTCGGGGCTACTTGCACACTGTCAGTCTTGTGGTACTGCTTCAATGGGATCTGGCATATTAGCTGGGGTGGATCCACAAGGTGCACAGGGGTTGGGGAGGGGTAGGCTCAGCTCTCTTTGCCTTGGGTGTCTGCTTTGGGAGGGGACCTGCAGCACCAGGTGGGAGGCAGACCCATCAGAGGGATGGATCCTCAGAAGCACAGCATTAGGTGTTTGCACTGTGCAAGCAAGTTCTGTGACTGGAACTGGTTCCCTTTGGGATTTTGGCTGAGGGATGGGCGAGGGAGTAGACGCTTCCCAGCATCTTTGTTTCCCGCCAAGCTGACCTCTGTCCTCCAGGGCTCAACAACTCTCCCTCCCACTCTCTGAGCAGACTGTTGACTTACAACATTCCAGATGTTAAGTCCCGCTGGCTGTCAGAACACACTCTGTCTGGCGTCTCCATTTTTGCAAGCCAGACTCGGGGCTCTGCCTTGCTGGGTGGGCTGGCTGCCCCTCCAACTGCTCTGGCTCCCTCCCGCCAGTCCATGTAGCGCGCACCACCTCTCTGCCCTTCCTACCCTCTTCTGTAGGACTCTCGTCTACACTTGGCTCTGGACAGTCTGTTTTGTTAGTCTTCTGGTCGTTATCGGGATAAATTAGGCAGATGTGGATGGAATCTAAGTGATCAGCAGGATGCGGTGAGCTCAGCATCCTCCTATGCCACCATCTTCAGGAACTCTTTATTTTTGAGAGAGAGCATGAGCAGGGGAGTGTCATAGAGAGAGGGGAAGAGGGAGAATCCCACACAGGCTCCATGCTGTCAGCACAGAGCCCAGCACATGGCTGGATCTCACAAACCATGAGATCAAGACCTGGGCCAAAGTCAAGAGTCAGATGCTTAAGCAACTGAGCCACCCAGGTGCCTCTTGGGAGTGTTTTGACTACTGACTCAATTTCTTTGCTGGTTATGGGTCTGTACAAAATTTTCTACTTCTTCTTATTTCAGTTTTTATAGTCTATATGTTCTAGGAATTCATTTATTTTTTCTAGGTGGTGCAATTTGTTACATATAGGTTTTCATAATATTCTCTCATAATTGTATTCCTGTGGTATTGGTTGATTCAACTTTAAATTAATTAAAATTATCACGTCAGTTCTAGCTGCACTAGTGGCATTTTGAGGACTCAATAACCACATGTCAGGAGAGCACAAAATAGGACATGTGCATCAACCACACAGTTTTATTTGTTAGCCCTGGTCTGATTACTTGGAAGGGCTGCCTGGAACTTCTCTTGGTTGAGAACATTAAAAAATTAGATCCAGGGGTGCATCGGCTCAGGTCATGATCTCATGTTTCATGAATTTAAGTCCCACATCAGTCTCTGTGCTGATAGTGTGGAGTCTGCTTTGGATTCTATCTCTTTCTGTTTCTGCCCCTCCCCAACTTGCACTTTGTCTCTCTCTCAAAATAAATAAAATTTTTAAAAACTTTTAAAAAATTAGATGCATTAGAAGAACTGTAGAAATCTGCAACAGAAGGAACAATGATCCATGACAGATGGAATTATTATTCTATCAGACACTAGGTAAATAGCTGAAAGTATATTTGGTACTACTTATTTTTTTTTAATATAAACATGCACTTACTAGTACATGTGTAGACAAATCGGGAAGAACTGTATTTGAAACTACAAACATGAAGTAAAATAATACAGAGGATATTTATTTTGCATGTTAATTGAGAATGCTGTTATTTTGTACATTTCTTTATTAATTGGGTTTTTTTTTTCCCAACAAGCATATATAACTTTGTAATTTAAAAAGAAAAAAAGAGCCCATATTGAACTTGAGTTGTAAAAGGTGAGTTTGGTCTCAGAATGGAAGTAAAATCACCACCCAGTGGGACCCAGCTCAACTCCAGCCCTCAGAGGGAGGAGGACCATGATCCAAAGGAACCAGAGCAGTTGAGAAAACTGTTTATTAGTGGTTTGAGCTTTGAAATTATAGGTGATAGTTTAAAACAACATTTTGAAAAATGGAATACACTTACAAACTGTGTGGTGATGACAGGCCCCCAAACAAAACTTTCTAGGGGTTTTGGTTTTATGACTTACTCTTGTGTGGAAGAAGTGAATGCAGCAATGTGTGTTCAAACGCACAAGGTTGATGGATGTGTAGTAGAACCAAAGATAGCTGATTTAGAGAGGATTCTGCAAAGCCTGGTGCCCATCTAACTGTGAAGAAAATTTTCATTGGTGGTATTAAAGAAGATATAGAAGAAAATAACTTGAGAGTCTACTTTGAAAAGTATGGCAAGACTGAAACCATAAAAGTTATGGAGGACAGGCAGAGTGGAAAAAAGAGAGGATTTAATGATCATGAGACAGTTGATAAAATTGTTCAGAAATACCACACAACTAATGGGCCTAATTGTGAAGTGAAAAAGGCCCTTTCTAAACAGGAAATGCAGTCTGCTGGATCACAAAGAGGTTGTGGAGGTGGATCTGGCAACTTTATGGGTCATAGAGGAAACTTTGGTGGAAGAAAAGTCTATGGTGGTGGAGGTGATGACAGCAGAGGTAGTTATGGAGGAGGTGATGGTGGATATAATGTATTTGGAGGTAATGGTGGCAACTATGGAGGGTTATAGTAGTAGAGGAGGCTATGGTGGTGGTAGACCAGGATATGGAAACCAAAGAGGTGGTTATGGTGGTGACGTTGAAGGATATGATGGTTACAATGAAGGAGGAAATTTTGGAGATGGTAACCATAGTGGTGGTGGGAACTATAATGCTTTTGGAAACTATAGTGTACAACAACAATCATGGAGCCATGAAGAGGGTTAGTTTTGGTGGAAGAAGCTTGGGCAGTCCCTGTGGCAGTGGTTATGGATCTGGTGGTGGAAGTGATGGATATGGTAGCAGAAGGTTTTAAAATTTTTCAGAAGAGAAGGGCTATAGTTCTTATCAGGAAAGGGAGCTGGGAGTTGTCAGGAAAGCTTCAGGTTACTTTGAGACAGTCATTTCAGATGCATTAGAGGAACTATAGAAATCTGTCACACAAGGAGCAATGATCCATAGTCAGAAAGGTTACTGCAGCTTAAACAGGAAACCCTTTTTGTTTGCAAGAAGTGCAATGTATTGATTAACGCAATGTAGTGTCAATTAGATGTACATTCTCAAGGTCTTTTGTCTGTTGTAATGTTGTCTTCTTTTTCTTTTCATTACATCAGGTATATTGCCATGTGCTTTGTTGTAGTGGTACCAGGAATAAAAAAGTTAAGGAATTTTTAATTTTTCAAGAAAGAAAGAAAGAAAGAAAGAAAGAAAGAAAAGAAAAGAAAAGAAAAGAAAAGAAAAGAAAAGAAAAGAAAAAGGGCACCTGGCTGGCTCAGTCACTGAAGCATGTGAAATTGATCTCAGGGTTATAAGTTCAAGCCCTGTGTTGGATGTAGAGATTACTTAAAAAGTAAAAATTTTTAAATAATACAATACAATACAATATAGAGTGTGTTACCTAACCCATGTATCAAGTTAGTGCAACTTTGGTGGCCTCAATAAGATGATAGAGGTAGCAGGGCTTCCCCACTTTTCCAGCCTCCATCAGTATTCCAGTCCCATATCTAATAATGGCCTTTTTTCTCTTTCCCCAGTAGGTGCTAATTCTTTCTCCCACACTTTTTAATCCATGTCGAGGCATGAACTATAAAAGGCTAAGTATGTATTCTACCCTATAATGAGGGTAGAACTCACAGGACTGGAGCAATCCTTGAGATGGTTAGACCAGCATCTGTTGGTTGACTTCTCCCTTAGTAACAGGACCCCAGTTTTGCACAAGTATCCACCTTTTCCCCACAAGACTCAGGAAAAGTTAGCTCTGTCCTGCAACTCCAAGGGTGTATTCCAGTTTATATATTCCAATCATCAGACCCTGTTCTCCTAAGTATGATTTTTTTAAGGAGTGGGCTAGTGAACAGGTCCTGTGAAGACCAAGATCACAGGAAAAAGAAAACAAAGTCTGAGCTCCTAAAAAATAATTTTGGTAATGTGTGGTCCTGTACCAGTAGAGGAGCTTACATTGGGGCATGATGCCTGGAACTATCGAGGTCATTTTGTGGCTATGAGAGAGCATGAAACAGTAAGGATGGCAGAGCCAGAAATGGAAAGAGCGTGTGCACTGGAGCAACCAGCCCAACAATAAAATGCCCCAATATTTAAGCCAATTTGATATGTTTTTTCTGTTCCTGAGATCCAAAGGCCACAGGCATAATAGATGCCATCTTTCAGACATGACCAGTCTTCTCTGTGAGTTTCCATTTCCCTGGAGTTGACACTGAACTAAGAGTCACTAGTACAGGTGCAACATTGCTGACAGGTTGTGGCTGTGATAATGGGTGGATGTATGTGCCCAAGGATTGCTAAATATTTCTCAAGAACACTCCTGCTGGGTAGTGCAGTCAGGTGAGCATCCCACTCTTGATTTCAGCTTAGGTCATGATCCTAGGATCATGGGATCAGACCCCATATTGGGCTCCGTGCTGAGTGTGGAGCCTGCTTAAGATCCTCTCTCTTTCTCCCTCTTCCCCCTCCTCCACTCGGACTCTCTCTCTAAAATAAATAAAATAAATAAATATGTATTTATTTTTGTATTTATTTATTTATTTATTTATGTTATATTTATTTATATATAACACTCCTGCTATCAGCCACTACCATGCCTTTACTATTTAATCCTCATAGGTTTCCCTGTGGCAACATGGCCACAAAATAAGGAGTTACCAGCCAACTCTGAATTTCAAGTTAGAATGATGGCCCTTAAACAAAGGATCTTTTATGACAGAAAATAGGTTTTTCTGAAAGAGAAAAGCTTTGTTGAGCTCCCAAAAGCATGAGCATTCATGAATTCAGAAAATAAATTTTGCCCCATATACTATAACACAGGGAAGACAGTGAGGTAATGTAAGAACAATTTTAAAGAACATGAATATTTTAATGTGAAACTGAAATGGAGAAATGGAGAATCCCATAAAGGTTAATTTAATGTGACAACTTGGCAAGGCCATGGTACCCAGATATTTGGTGAAGCACCGTCTGGATGTTGCTGTGAATGTATCTTTTAGACAAAATTAACATTTAAATCAGTACTTTGAGGAAAGCAGATTACTTCCACAATGTGGGTGGGCCACATGTAATAAGTTGAAGGTCTTAAGAGAAAAGCAAGGAAGAAGGAATTCTTCCTGTAAGCTGACTTCAGACTGAAAACTGCAACATCACTTCTTCCCTGGGTCTCTATCCTGCCTTGCAGATTTTGGACTTAACAGATTCTACAATTGCATGAGCCAATTCCTTAAAATCAAGAGAGAGAGAGAGAGAGGTAAATAAATACATATAGATTGATATAACAAAATATCATACCATACAAGGGGTGGTTGAAAAAAATAAACATTTATTTTTCACAGTTCTGGAGGCTGTATAGTCGAAGATGCAGTCAGCAGATTCAGTGTCTGATAAGGACCTATTTCTGGTTTATTGAAAACCATCTTTTTACTCTGTCCTCACATGGCAAGAGGAAGGAGGGATCTCTCTGAGATCTTATACCAGAGCTCTAAATACATTCTAATCAACTGAGCACTTCCCAAAGGCCTCATCTCCAAATACCATCTCACTGGGGATCAGGTTTCAACATATGTATTTTGGGGGAACACAAACATTCAGTTTATAGCATTGATATATGTATATAGTATTTATATATACACATGTATTTACATATATATATATATATATATATATATATATACACACATATCTTATTGACTCTGTTTCCCATGATGAGGAATTAACAGAAGATACTAGTAGGTGGAGGGATCTGAAAGTAGAAGAAAGCATGCCTCGCTATCCCAAATGTAGGCCAGAGAGAGCACACAGCCCTCAGAGAAATCCCCTTTCAGAAACTAGGAAATGGTGTGGGAGATGCCAGGTGGGCAGACCATGACATATTCACAAACCCTTCGTGGCCCAGGCCCAAGGAGAGAGCATACATTCTAGGAAAACCAGAAGTCCCAAGGGGCCAGAGAGGAATGAGGACATGGTGCCCAACGTAACTGGGAAGGAGACCAGTAGCTGAGATGGAGGGAAGACCAGGAGCTGCACACCTTCCCTCTATGAGGGAGAAGGGAAGAGACAGGAGTCACAGAGTGCCAAGGTTTCTAGGCTTTCCTGGAAAAACTACACTGTAAACTGCAAGTGACTGAAGCAAAACACCTGGCAGAAACGTGATGTGGCAGGGAGGGGGGGGGTTGCTGCATGAAGACAAATGAGTTTTGGAAAATAAAGTTGTGAGTTTGCATTACTCTTTGTGAGCAAGTGGTCAGCACAGAGCCTGATGCGGGCGCAGACCCACAAACTGTGACATCATGACCTAAGCTGAAGTCAGACACTCAACCGACTGAGCCACCCAGGCGCCCCAAGATTGGCTAAAATTAACAGGACAAGAAACAACAAGTGTTGGAGAGGATGTGGAGAAAAAAGAGATCCAATATATACATAAATTTTGTCCCTGAAGACAAGAGCAAATGCAATAGAAAAAAACTTCAAAACAAATCAAAGAATTAAAGACAACTTTCCTAAAATAAAGTCATGCTTAAATCTACCAATTGAAAAGGCACAATATGTCTCATGGAAAAATGATTCAGGATGTACAGTATTTGGTCATATCTTTCAAAGACTGAGAAATAATCCAATAGGCAAAAGCAAACAGCTAAAGGCATTTATAAAGGATAACAATCAAGTTGCCCACACACTTGATCAAAATCTCAGCATCATTTAACCGAAATCTTACAGCAAAGTTTGGCTTAAGAATTGTATATGCAGGGGCACCTGGGTGGCTCAGTCAGGTGGCTGAGTCTTGGTCTCAGTTCACGTCTTGGTCTCAGGGTCGTGAGTTCGAGCCCCGCGCTGGGCTCTGTGCTGGGAATAAAGCCTACTTAAAAAAAAAAAAAAAAAATGAAGAAGACTTGTATATATTCAGTCAATTCATTTAAGCAAACAGTAGTCAAGAAAAACATTTTTAAATACATAAGAACCTTAAAAATACCATCCCAATGCCTGTTTTTTTTGGAAAAGGAGGGGAAACCCCCCCCCCAACACACACACACAACCTTGTTAAAGTAAAAACTTAGAGCCAACCTGTAACAAAAGAGAAAATATTGTAAAATGACACAGCAACTGAATTTGTTTTCATACTTTTGAAATTAAATTCCACTGTAATCATTTATACACATGATTTTAAGAAGCACGCAGTAGTCTAACCCTTATGTGGGAACAATACTAGTTAAACCCACTTTCTACCATCTCTATGTGGGGTGTTTATATATCAGGTTAAGGTGCTCATTCCCAGCCTCCTTCACAGACAGGAGCTGCCATCTGTCTGTCACAACCTTGGCCCAGGACATTGTAGCCGAAGTTCTTGAGTTCCTTTTTAGAAAGCTCTTATGTATGTTCCACATGCAGAGAAGTTCCTGCACTGGGACCTGCTGGACTTCACCCTGTGGACCTCCTCATCTGGCTGTCCATCTGTATCCTTTATAAGAAACCAACTGATAGATGATGGAAGGTTGGGACTGGACAGAGCACTGCGGTTTGCACCCCTATGAGCTGAGAGGCTGCAAAAGAACCAGACCATGAGGACACTGGATATGCTCTAAGCTGCACCATCTGCAAATCAGCAAATGTCTCTGAGGAGGAAAGTGGCTAACAATGCTAGGCTCATCTCCTGGTGATTCCTTCTGGTCAGGATCTCAGCCCTTCAAGTCCTGCCTGCCTTGTTCGCTGACCATCAAACAGCCATGTGTTTATAAATCAAGCTTTTAGAGTCCCTCTTGGTGCAAGATTTTGTCTGACATTTGCTATTCATCATAGCCAGAAGCAGAAGTTTTGCTTTACACTGAGATTTTGCTTTTCCATGCAAGGAGTTTCAAGATTATGATTAAAAATTAAATGGTCTAATAAATACCATGAGTATTATAAGGGGAAAAAAAATTTACAGTGTTTCACTTCTAGAATGGTACTGCGAGGAGCCCCAAAGACCCATTCTCAAGACAAACAACCACAACTGGTAAAAATTGTAAAAACAACAATCACTTGGGGCACTTCCTTGGGTGGCTCAGGCGGTTAAGCTTTCGACTTCTGCTCAAGTCGTGATCTCACAGTTTGTGGGTTCAAGCCCCATGTTGTGTTCTGTGCTGACAGCTCAGAGCCTGGAGCCTGCTTTAGATTCTGTGTCTCCTTCTCTCTCTGCCCCTCTCCAGAGTGCAGAGATGAATTAAATAAATAAATAAATAAATAAATACACTTTAAAAATATATTACAAAAATAAAAGTTTCTGAAAATTGTCCTAAAGGTAGATAGCAAACAAAGAAGGGTTTACTCAAGAAAATCCGGTAAATCTTTTATTTATTTATTTATTTATTTATTTATTTATTTATTTATTTATTTTTGAGACAGATGGAGAGAGAGAGAGAGAGAGAGAGAGAGAGAGAGAGAGAGAGAGAATCCCATGAATATCAGAGAGAGAGAGAAAGGGAGAGAGGGAGAGAAGCAGTGCTCACCTGAAGTGGGGCTCAGGCTTGCCTGATTCAGGATTCAAACTCATGAGCCCTGAGATCATAACCTGAGTCAAAGTCAGAGGCTTACCTGACTGAGCCACCCAGGTGCCCAGTCCACTAAATCTTCATAGGAACAGTGAGAATCTGTGACCCTCAAGCCAGAAACACTTCCTTCTTACCCATCCTATCCGCCCTGTCTCCTCCCCGGCAGGAGGAAAGCTCCAGTCTGGGTGAATGAAGTCAAGAAAATATGGCCCCCTCTACCCTCATCTCTCAATCCAGGCATATAGTATGTCCCAAGAAAGGGAAGGGACAAGAAGCCAGTATTCCTCATCACCCCCTCAATTCCAAGCTGCAGAGGACAAATTCCTGTCTCTACCTGTGGCATGGTAAGCTGAGGGCATGTAACCCCACTCATTCAGGGTAGGTAGGCTTCCATGCCTGCAACTTCTACATGGACTTTCTCAGCAGCATTGTTCATAAGAGCCAAAAAGTGGAAGCAAACCAAAAATCACCAGCTGCTGAGTGTATACACAAATTGTGGTATGTCAACCTAATGAAATGTTATTCAATAATAAAACATAACCAATCACTGACATATATAATTACATGGACAATTTAAAAAAATAATGTTTATTCATTTATTGAAATAGAGAGAGAGCACGAGTGGGGGAGGAGCAGAGAGAGATTGAGACATAGAATCCCAGACAGGCTCCAGGCTCTGAGCTGTCAGCAAAGAGCTGGATGCAGGGCTAGAACTCACAAACCACGAAGTTATGACCTGAACTGAAGTCAGATGCTCAACCGACTGAGCCACCCAGGTGCCCCTATAGGAATGATTATTAAACATATGTCAAGAGAAAGAAGCTACGCAGACAGAAAGTATGTACTTGGTCACGTAGGACCAAGGATTTGGGAGGAAACGGACAGTGATTTTTAGTGGGCACAGAATGTTCCCCACTAGAACGTTTGTGGTCATGAAAATGTTCTAAAATTAATTGTGGCAATGGTTGCACAACTCCACGAATATATTAAAATTTTTTGAACTGCATGCATACTATATTTTTTTTACTGAATGAGATACTTTAAATAGCTGAACTGTAAAGGCTGTGACTAACACTGTATCAATAAAACTATTATTTTTTTAGGCTCTTATTTTTAAAAAAGGAAGATCATTGACATGTGCCTTTTAGAATTTGTTCTTTCTCTTCTACCTGCCAGGAATGCAACTGCAAGAACCTGAGGGTACAAAAGATGTCTTGGGGCACCTGGCTGGCTCAGTCAGTTGAGCATCAGACTCTTGATTTCAGCTCAGGTCATGATGTCAGAATTTGTGAGTCCCAGCTCTGCGTGGGGCTCTGCACTGACAGCATGGAGCCTGCCCTGGACTCTGTCCGTCTCCCTGTCTTTCTATTCCTTCCCCACTTGTGCTCTCTCTCCAAATAAATAGAGAAACATTTTTTTAAAAAATAAGGAAAAAGAAAGCCATCTTGAATCTATGAAAACAAAAACTGTGTGCCAAGGAAGACTGCATATAAAAAATTGAAAGAATCTGGGGCCTCAGCGACACCATGACCTTGTCACCTTCCTCTGAATAGAAAACACACAGCAGACTCTTGTTTAAGTCACTGCAATTTGGGCTTTTGTCCAGTGCATCCAAGCAACAATCCTAAACAACTGCTGTCTCCATCCCGTCCCTCTCTCAGAAGCACCTACTTTCAGTGATTTGGACAGTCTTTCCTGCATCTCTTTAAACCTGCTTATACTGCAATTTCTTGATTTTTCAGTTTTAGACCTTGTCCATTTTCTTTTATGACAGTTGCAGATCTAGTTATGTTACATCTTTTCTCCACTTCCTGTCCCTCCTTTCTATCAACATAGTTCATCACACTTTAATGTAAACCGTTCAATTTACAGATTTATGGCTTTGCTCGCGCTCTTCACTGCAAAGTCAGGGACTGTTCCAAGATTATCTTCTTATATGTTGTTTCTTTTTCTTTTCATGATTTAAAAATTGCCTATGTTTTTTCATATTTTTTGTTTGTTTATTGTTTGGTGTATCTGAACACTCCATTACATATGTTATCAAACCATCAATCCTATGAGTCTCTCTCTTTTTTAAAAACTTTATTTTGAGAGAAAGAGAGCGTGTGCATGTGCATGTACATACTCGCATACGTACATGCAAGTGGAGGAGGGGCTAAGATAGAGGGAGAGAAAGAGAATCCCAAGCAGGCCCCACACAGTCAGCACAGATCCTGACGTGGAGCTCAAACTCACAAACCGTGAGATCATGACCTGAGCCAAAGTTGAACGCTTAACCGACTGAGCCATCAGTTGCCTCTCTCTCTCTCTCTCTGTCTCTATCTCTGTCTCTTCTGAAAACTGTCCTCCAGGTTGTCAATTCTCCTGACATAAGTTGGACAGGTTTCTCACTAGGTCTACAAGGTCATCTATCCAGAACTTTTCCTTGAGTGACCTGTGTCAGTGCCCTCATTTCTAGGATCCCATATCTTTTCTCTGTCTTGATTTACTTCCTTGACTTGCAGAAGTACCTCTTCCAGTAGCTCCCTGAGAAAAGCATCATCTGATAAATTTCCTGAGCCTTTCATGCTGGACAGTGTTTATAATTGTCCTCACACTTGATTAATAGTTTATCTAGGTTGAAAAATTTATGTCAGTGATCCTTCTAGTATCAAATGTGGCTTTTGAGAAACACAAGGACATCCATATTCTTGTTCCTTTCTATGTGATTTCTTTCTCTTTGCTAATTTTCTCCTCTTCTCTGGATGCTTATAAGATCACTTCTTCCCTGGCCCTAAAATTTCAAAACAATATGATTATTTTATGCATGGATACTCAAGGAGCCATTTTTTAAAATTTTTGTTAATGTTTATTCACTTTTGAGAGATGGAGGGAGACAGAGCATGAACGGGGAAGGGTCAGAGAGAGAGGGAGACACAGAATTGAAAGCAGGCTCCAGGCCCTGAGCTGTCAGCACAGAGCCCGACATGAGGCTTGAATTCAAGAACCGTGAGATCATGACCTGAGCTGAAGTTGGACACCCAACCAACTGAGCCACCCAGGCGCCCCTCAAGGATCCATTTTAATTTGAAAAAGAATGCTAACCAGTACTGGAAAAACCTCTTAATATGATTTCTTTGATTTTTGCCCCCCTCACCCATTTCCTCTGTTTTATTTTTCTCAATCTCTTAATAATTGACTTTTTAAATTTTATAATGTTTTATTTAGTTTTTGAGAGAGAGAGTGTGTGAATGGGGGACAGACAGAGAGAGAGAGATATGATCTGAAGCAGGCACAATGCTGACAGGCTCATAGCGGCAAGCCCAATGCAGGGCTTGAACTCACAAACCAGGAGATACTACCTGAGCCAACCACTTAATTGACTAAGCCACACAGGTGCCCCAATAATTGGCTTTTTAAACCTTTGTGGTTTGATCTACCAGGGTCTTTCACCTGTTTATCATTTACATTTATCTTCTAATAGATTCTATTTACAGTAGCTTCCATCCCTTCCATTTTCTTTATTTTTTTAAAATTTATTTTCTAAAGAGAGCATGCAAGTGAAAGAGGGGCAGAGAGAGAGAGGGAGACAGAGGATCTGAAATGGGCTCTGTACTGACAGCAGAGATCCTGATGCAGGGCTTGAACTCATGAACCATGAGATCATGACCTGAGCTGAAGTCAGACACTCAACTGACTGAGCCCCCCAGGCACCCTATCCCTTCCATTTTCTTATTAATTTTGACTCTAAGCATCTCAACTTCTAAAAGTTCTAGTTATCAGATTATTCTTACTTTATAACATCCTGTTCTTGTTTATCTATCTCTACAAGTATATTTGTACACTTTTTTCTCTTAGTGTGATTTTTTTTTGTCTGCATTATGTTTTCTCACATTTTTTTTTCTTTCATCTTGCAGATTTTCCTTAAATGTCTCTAGATCCTTGATTATCTGCTATATTTAGCAGTGAGGCACTAAAATAATACAGTAAGGCTCTTAGGGCATGGGTGAGTCTTATCAACTGGGAGTGAGGAGCTTCTCTTATACAGCTGGGTATGAAACTATCTGTTTTGTTGATGATACTCCAAATTTAAGGACAAGTTATTTCCTCTGATGTATCCCCTTTCTCCAAGGAGGTACCACTGATCTGGTGTAGCAGGTGGCCTTGGCTCCTAATGTCCCATAAGAAAGTAAGGTTGACTTCTTTTTTTTTATTATTTTTTTGAATATTTATTTATTATTGAGAGACAGAAAGAGACAGAGCATGAGCAGGGGAGGGGCAGAGAGAGAAAGACACACAGAGTCTGAAGTAGGCTCCAGGCTCTGAGCTGTCAGCACAGAGCCTGATGTGGGGCTTGAACTCACAAACCACGAGATCATGACCTGAGCCAAAGTCAGATGCCTAACCAACTGAGCCACTCAGGCGCCCCAAGTAAGGTTGACTTCTAATCCCATGTCATTGTTCTGCACACACTATGAGTAGTAGTTTTTTCTTTTTTTTTTTCTTTTTTTTTTTTCTTTTTTTTTTTTGACAGTGAAAGATTTTATTTTTTCTTATACTTTCATCCAAACGCATCTTTTTCTGGAAAACATAAAAGCATGCATGTTGATGGAATCCTTATAAAGAAAAGGTAAATAATAACTAAGCTTTAAATCAACAATAATAACACAAAGGATTAAATGATATTATGTGAAACGATTTACACATAGATACAAGGCTTTTAATTTTAGAAAATAATAATTCAAGTCATACCAACACACATTAAAAAGAAGCATCTAATTTTCCAAACATTTTGGTACAAAAATTTTAAATTGACAAATATATTTTATAGAACTTTTGTGAGAATATAAGTATAGTCATAAGAAAGATGATGTTCAAAATGATCTTACTCAGTTCATTGTGACATCTTAAAATCAGCTACAATCAACAAAATTCCAATGGTATTTCTTCTTAAAATTTAAACTTAGAGTATATCCAAGATATTCAAAGTAATTGCAGAATTTACATTTATGTTGATCTAATTAGAAAAGGTTCTGACTTTAGGACTGTTATAAATATATATTAATAGGATCATCTGGGGGCATCAGGTGGCTCACTCAGTTAAGCGTCTGACTTTGGCTCAGTTCATAATCTTGCCATTCATGGGTTTGAGCCCTGCACTGGGCTCTGCTGGCAGCTCAGAGCCAGGAGCCTGCTTCAGATTCTGTGTCTCCCTTTCTTTCTGCCCTTTCCCACTTATGCTCCCCCCACTCTCTCTCTCAAGAATAAATAAACATTAAAAAATAAATAAATAGGGGCATCTGCCTGGCTCAGTGGATATAGCATGTGATTCTTGATCTCAAGATCATAAGTTCTAGCCCCATGTTCAATTTAGAGATGACATACATACATAAAATTTATAATAGAAATTTTAATTGTTTTGCAAATATAAACTCAGCTAATGATGCAATACAACAAAAACATGAGCTAGTCAGAGTTTCTTCCCCATGAACATTTCTTGCCCTTTTTCTTATATCCCTCTTGATACTTAAATATAATGTCTTTCACTCACTTGAGGCAATTAAGCAAAAAGCTAAATATTCCATAGCTGCAAGATACTAAATACTTTACTGATAAGAGTTGGACTAGTCAAATTGTAAGACATTGAAAATAACTGATTAATGTTCATGAATGGACCCGTATGAGTTACACAACAATAACAAAGCATACAGTCCTAATAATCTGAAGATGACATTAGTTCACAGGAAATGCCAAGGATCGCATAAACTATTTAGCTGTTCCCTTTCCAGCAGCTTCTTTCTAAAGTTGTAGAACCATGTTTGTTTGCCCAAGACCAACTGCATATTGGCTTCAGTCAGAAATTCTAGTTTATCTGAGGGTTGGTGGGGGTGCGGGGGAGAGGGGAAAGTGGGTGATGGGCATTGAGGAGGGCACCTGTTGGGATGAGCACTGGGTGTTGTATGGAAACCAATGTGACAATAAATTATATTTAATATAAAAAAAGAAATTCTAGTTTACCCAATGTTCAGTCAACAAGGCTTTATTTACTCTTCTTATTAAATTCAGGAGACAACTTGATATAACAGGTGTCTGCCAATAATAAACCACATAGCACATTCCACTGCCTGGAGACTTATACATGTTTATGCTTTAATACTAACCTACAAATAGCCAGTTGGGCTGCCATAAACCCACGTTTGTGCATAGAGTTTCCTTCCAGCCTGGACCATAAGCATACCAGCAGTCAAACCACTGACGATCAATAATGATGGTAAAGTCTTCTTTCTGGATCCGGTGAATCATAAAATTCTACAGCAACTTATCTTTCACTTCAAAACACTCATGAAGTCTTCTTCTTATATATGCTTGTTCTTCTTAATTCCATCTCCTTCTGCACACACTATGGGTAGTAGTTTCTTCTGCCCCATAACATTGTTATGTAGAGTGAAATTTTAAGTATATACAAATAGTGGGAGTAAGCAAAGGAGGAGTTTTTTCATAATCTTGGATTGACAAAGGTTTTTAAATTATGATACAAAACCAAGTTTCATACAATACTGGTAACCATGTAAAAATTAGGCATTTTTACGATAATAAAAAAGAGAAAATTAGAAAATAATATTAGCAACAAAGAGTCACCTTTTTGTCTACGTATACTTTTGAGAGAGAGAGAGACAGAGCATGAGCAGGGGAGGAGCACAGAGGGAGACAGAATCCAAAGCAGCCTCCAGGCTCCGAGCTGTCAGCACAGACACTGACATGGGGCTCGAACCCACCAACTGTGAGATCATGACCTGAGCTGAAGTCAGACGCTTAACCAACTGAGCCACCCAGGAACCCCAAGAGTCACTTTTAAAATATATAAAATGGGGGTGCCTGGGTGGCTCAGTAGGTTGAGCGTCCGACTTCAGCTCAGGTCATGAACCCACATCTCGTGAGTTCAAGCCCCGCGTCAGGCTCTGTGCTGACAGCTCAGAGCCTGAAGCCTGCTTCGGGTTCTGTGTCTCCCTCTCTCTTCCCCTTCCCAGCTCATGCTCTGTCTCTCTCTGTCTCTCAAAAATGAATAAATGTTAATTTTTTTTTAATTTGAAAAAAATAAATAAAATAAAATAAAATAATTAAATTAAATTAAATATATAAAATGTTCTTACAGATTGACTCAATACAGAGTAACATTGCAGGGGCACTGGGTGGCTCAGTCGGCTAAGTGTCCAAGTGTTGATTTCAACTCAGGTCATGATCTCACGGTTTCTGAGGGAGTGTCCAAGTCTTGATTTCAACTCCACTCATAATCTCATGGTTCCTGAGGTTGAGCCCTCATCAGACTCTGCACTGACAGTGTGGAGTTTGCTTGGGGTTCTCTCTCTCCCGCTCTCTCTCCCCTGTTTGTGCGCTCTCTCTTTCTCCTCTCTCTCTCTCCTCTCTCTCCCTCAAAATAAATAAACAAAATAAAAACCTTTAAAAATTTTCAAAATTTAAAAAAGAGTAACATTCCAATAGAAAATAAAGAATTTAAACATGTAGTTCACAGAAAAGACAAATATATAAATACTTTTAAAATATTTTTAAAATATGCTTAAACAATTAGAAATTGAAAAAAGAAATCATCTTTCTACATTTCAGAAAAGATTAAAATATTTGGTAAAACACAGTGTTGGCAAGAATGTGGGAAAATAGCCACCACCATATGTATGGGAGTGTTAATTGCTATGACTATTTTCACAGTTTGACCAATAGCTATCAGTGTTTTTAATGAACACATCCAATGAACCAGTATTTCTATTTCTAAGACTATCCTACAGCTATACTTGTAATGTTTACAAAAGGTATGTGATGTATGTAGAAACGTTTGTTGAAATATTGCTTGTGATATGTCAAGGCTAGAAACAACCTGATATCAAGATAGCACTACCACAGGTGAGGTGTAGCCTGAGACCTGTTTTGTTTCCATTTTGTGCCACAGTGAGAAACTTGTGCCAGCATTTATCTTAACCACATAGCTTAGCACATGGTAAGGCTGCCTCAGGGAAGAAGATAATATGCTGCTTTCCATTTGGAGGAGCCTCCTTATCTCATGGACTGGCTTTTTCAGTCACAGTGGTTTAGGGGACCATATAAGTCAATTTTAGTGCAACCAAAAAAAATCGGTTTTGGAAAAGAATGAGAAATAGCATAAACTTAAAAAAAAAAAAAAAGGCAGGGATGGGATATGCCTGGGTGGCTCAGTCAGTTAAGCATGTGACTCCCAACTTCAACTCAGGTCATGATCTCATGGTTCATGGGTTCCAGCCCCATGTTCAGCTCCTTGCTGACACTTGGTATTCTCTCTCTATCCTTCTCTTCCTCTGCCTGTCCTCCACTTTGGCTTGCTCTCTCTCTCTCTCTCTCTCTCTCTCTCAAGGTAATTGAATAAACTTTTTAAAAAAGAATGAGAAATAACTATTGAGTTATTTTACATTTATGAAAAAAACGTGAGCATGTGTGTATGTGTACAAGATTAATGTTTTGAGATGTGTTTATGTAAAAACAAGGAAAGGTGTATTTAATCACATAGACTTCTGGAAAGAGTTATAAAAACTCAGCAAACAAGATTCGACTTTGGGAAGAAAGACTAGAGAAATTTGGAAACTAGAAATCTAAATGAAAAGCAGACTTGCTTCCCACTGTCTCCATTTATAACATTTTAATTATATGACCATGCACATGAACAAATAAAAGCAGAATTTTTAATATTTAAATATAGTAAACATTAGAAACATAAAAAGAAAAAAATTAGTCATTTTACCACTAGAGGAAAATGGACAATATAAGTTTAGAATAGAAGACACATAGAAAACAATAATTGGCTTTAAAAAATTACATTGTAAGTGTCTGCATAAAAATATATGTATAAGGCAAATAATTGTTTTTTTTTTTTAACTTTAAAGAGAGACAGACAGAAAATCACAAGCAGGCTCCATGCTCAGCATGAAGCCTGACGCAGGGCCTGATCCCATGACCCTGGAATCATGACCTGAGCCGAAATCAAGAGTCGGACGCTCAACCAACTGAGCCACGCAGACACCTGGCAAATAAAATTTTTGAAGGCAATTCAGTTATATGAATCAGAAGTTTTTTAATAATGTTACCCCCAAGCTGGTTGGCGGCAGCTTGAATATTCATGGGTGCCTACCTATTGGTGGTCCTAAAGGAAAATGAGCCATGAAAATCCCAATGGGGGTTACAAGAGTTTATTTTCAACGAATGCTGTTCTACAGTTTAAATAAAACTTGGGACCATGTAAATTAAACTCCACACCATGGAATGCTCCACAGCTGTTAAAAAGGATGAAGCAGTTTGTACTATAATAAGCAGGTTATTTTTAAACCTGAGGTGGGGACCTGTGACTCCACCAAGATGAAATAGCTCTATCCCCAGTCCCCCTTTGCACAACTAAAGAATACTGGACATAAGACAACAAAGAAGCGTAGGAAGTCTCTGGGAGTTGTCAAGAAGAAAGCAGACTGCCTAGGGGTATCATGATTCAGGAACTGCAGGATGATAATAAGTCCCCTGGATGTCTTTACAGCCCTTACACTCTGGGTAGAGCATTAGAGATTCCTCCAATGGAGCTCAGGATGCCCTGCCCCAAAATACAACACCTTGGCAGAACCAAGTATTTCAAGCTGAAGGAATTAAGAAATGGCATGTGCAAGAAGGACTTTTTGACTTCCCCTGAAGCAGTCATAAAACCCTCATGTGACAGGTGCACTCCTTGTCTCTAGAGAAAAGGAGATTCTCATCCCTCAAGAGAAAAGGGACATAGGGAGGAGTCGATGAGCAGGCCTTGCTACATTCTACCCAATTTCCTGCACTCAGCTGTTAAAATCAATAGAGGGAAACCTCGGGAAAATGGAGTCACAAGGTTAACCAGGGTGGATACTGTACTTCCGCAGCAGGAGGAAGATTTCCTTCTTCCTCAGCAGCAGCCCAGCCAGTGACACACCGTCTCTGCGCAGCCAGTGAAAAGCCACTGTGCTTCCAAATCCCAGTTTATTCCAACAGACTTTTTGTTTATAACAGCCTCCCCAACCTCCCTCTTCCTCTGGAAATGAATGCTTCTCTCCTTTGTTTGGCAAACTTGCCTATGGTTCTGTCCTAGCTTGCTTGAACCAGTTGCAATTCTCTGCTGTTCCTGAATAAACCTATTTTTGCTAGGGGAGCCTGGGTGGCTCAGTTGGCTGAGCATCCAACTCTTGATTTCGGCTCAGGTCATGATCTCATGGTTTGTGATTTTGGGCCCTGAATCTGGCTCCATGCTGAGTGTGGACCCTGCTTCAGATTCTCTCTCTCTCTCTCTCTCTCTCTCTCTCTGTCTCTCTGTCTCTCTATTTCTCTCTCTCTCTCTCTCTTTCCCCTGCCCCTCTCCCTGCTCCTTCTCTCTCTCTCCCTCTCTCTCTCTCTCTCTATAAAATAAAATAAATAAGTAAATAATAAAAGCGTTCAGATTTGGGCTCCTGGGTGGCTCTGTCGATTGAGCATCCAACTTCAGCTCAGGTCATGATCTCATGGTTCCTGAGTTTGTGAGTTCAAGCACCCCATTGGGCTCTCAGCTGTCAGGACAGAGCTTGTTTAGGATACTCTGACCCCACTCTCTCTGCCCCTCCTCTACTTGTTCTGTATCTTTCTCTCTCTCTCTCTCTCTCTCTCTCTCTCTCTCTCAAAATAAATAAAGAAAGAAAAAAAAAAGGAAGAAGGAAAAGAAAAGTGTTTTTTTCTTCAATTAGTAACCTAAGAATAAAGCAGCATAGGTATTGAACATTTTTTTAATGATAAGTTGTAGACAAATAGGAAATGCCATCTAACATACAAAATCACAAAACGTGTTGAAACTATCCTAAAATATGTGAAAGCAAAGTCTGAATTGTACAATTTTGGGGCAAATGTGATTGAGCATTGGGCATTAAACTGGTATTAAACTGACTTTTGGGCAACTGACCCCATTCTGACTACAGGGGTATTAGAGAGGGCCTCCTGCCCGCCAATACATTTCCCCAAGCTTCTCAGCTCATGTCTAGAACTGCCTTCTCACATAACAAATCCTTTTGTCCCATGTGAAAAATGCAGAGCCTCAAATTCACATAACATAAACAGGTCCATCCATGCCACCTCTGAGGACAGATATTGGTAAAAAGAAAGGCAGAATTTTGTATTTGGAAGAAGAATCAGGGTGGATGGAGGTTCATGTTGCCAGTGGTTGGCCTTGATGAGAGAGAAAGAGAAGTCTCAGGGCTGGGAGAGGATGTGCAGGGAATAACCACCGAGGAGACCCCGAGGAAAAGAAAGATGCTTGTCTATGTACAGGGCAGAACACCAGCATCTTCACCTCTATGATGCAGGATGTAAGAGGCCTCAAACTAGATCAAAGCTCACTCACTCTCCTTCGATAGACATGTAGGTTGTTTCATGTTCACTACTGTGGATAATGCCGCATGAACATAGAGACATCCCTCTGACATCCTGTTTTCATTTCCTTTGGATGTAAACTCGGAAGTGGAATAGCGGGATGGATATGTGGTTCCATTTTTAGTTTTTTGAGAAATCTCCATTCTCTTCTCCAAAGTAGCTGAAACAATTTTCATTTCCAATGACAGCACGCAAGAATTATGGCCAGCAATGCTGTTTTACACACTTGAAAGTTGCAAAAACGGTAGATCTTGAATATTCTCAGCAGTAAAAGAAACGGTAACTATGTGATAGATGGACTTATTGGCCTGTAATACAGCCTTCTAATATTTTTTTCATATTTCTGTAACTCTTTTGTTCAAAGCACAATATTATTGCAAGATATTTTTAAGTATGATAGGAGGGTTTTTGTTTTGTTTTGTTTTAATCAGCCTGGGGCACCTGGGTGGCTCAGTCTTTTGAGCATTCAACTTCAGCTCAGGTCATGATCTCATGATTTGTAACTTGGAGCCCTGCATTGGGCTGTGTTGACAGCCAGGAGCCTGGAGCCTGCTTCTGATTCTGTGTCTCAGTCTCTCTCTGCCCCTCCCCACTCGTGTTCTGTCTCTCTCAAAAATGAATAAACATTTTTTTAAAATTTTAATAAAAATCGAAATTTAAAAAAAATCAACTTTTCAGGTAATGTTGAACAGTGACAAAGATTCTCACCTGGATGGAAATTCACTCAGGTTCCTTTGAGGCATTTTTTTTTTTTTTTTTTTTTTTTTTTAGTTTATTTATTATGAGAGAGACAATGCGAGCAGGGTCGGGACAGAGAGAGAGAGAGAGAGAGAGAGAGAGAGAGAGAATTCCAAGCAGCCTCCGCATCGTCAGCACAGAGCCCAATAAAATTCACCAATGGCAAGATCAGGACCTGAGTCTAACACTTAGCTGACTCACCCAGGCGCCTCCCTTTAAGCCTGAAACTGGCCCTCACGCTGTGTTCTGCCTGCCAAGCTAGCTTCAGCAGGATTCCTGCTAAATCATCCTTCCACCCTTGCTATAGGATCACCTTGGATATCTGATCAGGTTTCTCATCCCCCACCCTTGAAGTCTAAATCCAATGGGCCTTTAACAAGAATCCTGTTAGGTTGGTTTAACCAGAATCCTCCTCCCCTTGATGTATCCTCTTAGGAATTTTTCAGCCACTGACCGCCACTCTTCTCAGTGGCTGTAAATGCCCAGCTATCTTTACTGTATTTAAAGTTGAGCCAGCTGTCTCTCCCCTACTGCAATACCTCCATTACAACTGTCCCTTGAGGTCTTCCTTAACCACTTTAGCAAGTGTCAGAATATTTTTTCTCTTTATCAATGACTGTTGCTCAAGCTTCTAATCGTAAAAAATGCCCCAGTTCATCTAGAGTCCCGGAGGTGAGATTATTGTGCTAAGAAACAAAACAGAAGTTAAAGTTTTGCATCTGGTCAGAGAGCTCCATTGCTGTCTCCTTTGCACACATAGAAATAAGATATCATTGCACTAAATACAGACACGGGTTTCTTCCAGGTAACCATTTAAAACATGCCAGTTTTGTAACCCTGCTTTGTCACTCCTCCTTCTTCTTTCTTAATGCACTACTGGATTCTCAAATCAAAAACAGGGGCGGGGGTGGGGGGAGAAAAATGGAAGTGGCCTCAAACTGCTGTTGCAATACTTTTCCCACATTTTGGGCACTTCTCCTTTCCAGAACCTGAGTGCAGCCACATCTTAAGCTGGGGGAATCTCAACACCCCCAGTCTGGCCTGACCACTCTCTCTGTCTCTGTGTCTCTCTGTATCACTCTCTGTCTCTCTCTATCTCCTTCTCTGTGTCTCTCTGTGTCTCTCTGTCTCTCAGTATCTCTGTCTCCATCTCTGTCTCTCTGTATCTCTCTGTCTCTCTCTCTTCCTCTCTCTGTTTCTGTCTCTCTCTCTCTCTCTGTGTCTCTGTCTCTCTCTCTGTCTCTCTGTATCTCTCTCTGTCTCTGTCTCTCTGTCTCTCTCTGTCCCTCTGTGTCTCTCTCTCAGTCACTATATCTCTCTCTGTCTCTGTCCCTCTGTATCTCTCTCTGCCTCTGTCTCTCTCTCTCTGTCTCTCTGTCTCTCTCTGTCCCTCTGTATCTCTCTCTGTCTCTCTCTCTGTCTCTCTCTGTCCTTCTGTATCTCTCCCTATCTATCTCTCTCTCTGTCTCTCTCTCTCTCTCTGTCCCTCTGTATCTCTCTCTGTATCCCTGTCTCTCTCTGTCCCTCTGTATCTCTCTCTGTCTCTCTGTCACTCTGTCTGTCCCTCTGTATCTATCTATCTCTCTCTCTCTGTCTCTGTCTCTCTCTGGCTGTCCTGCATCTGCAACCCTAACAGCTGACTAGGAGCTTCCTGTTTTTACTAGGGGTTGGGGAGAGATGGGGACGCCCCTGACTTCACTCCTCCTGCTGTCTGCTGCTCTCCACTGGTCATGGCTGTTAGTCAATCCTGCACTGTCCTCCCAAAGTGGAGAGAAAAGGAAGAAAAGGAAGGGCAGAGGAGCTTGCAGAGGCTGGAAAAAGGAGAAAGTCACTCACTGGAGGACAGAGTGCACGTTGCGTTGACGTCGCTAGAAGAGTGGCACGGGAGGAGTACTGGTGGAAGATGCTGTTTTTCTGGAGGAACAATAGAGCTGGTGCAGGGGTGGGGCAGGACAAGTGTATACAGTGATGATTTTGATGCTTCCTGGGAAATAAGTCATGTGGTTGCAAAAGCCATCAGTCCCGAAATCTGAATCACACGTCCTCCACCCAACACTCTCCCCAGAGAGCCTCACTCTTCCAGAAGGGAAGGGATATGACTCCTCTTCCGTGCTGCAGCTGGTCAGCCCACGGGTCCCTCTCTAGATTCTCTTCCTGCTTCCAGAGGCCATGGGAGGCAAGCCCGTCCTCTGCTGGGAAGCTGGATCAAAGGCTCTTTACACCCTTTTCAGCGCTGACCACTGGCTGTCTAGGAATCCAGGAACACCGGTGGAGGTTGTGACTTCATACCCTTTCAAAGATGTGCTGTAGCCTCCCAGTGACAGCCTGTAATGTTATATCCTTTATTCAGATAAAGTACCCCACCCTACTGATGCCCACCCCTCCACAATATTTTAATCTGGTTGTGCGGTTCATTCCTCATACCTGAACAGGAAAGCAGCCAAACTCTGGGCCAGGTAAGCAGAAATGCCTTCTCTGGAAACTCAGCCCCACACGGCAGACCACTTACTTTGGAGGGGGGGCCTCCCCTCCCTCCACCCTCACTTAGGGCCACAAATGCCTCATCAAAACCCATCCACAAGAAGGCTCCTGAAAAGTCACCTTCAATTGTTTAGAAATGAAGAGACATTAGAAACTATCCCTTTAACTGGGACTCCGAAAGGTTGGCTTGCTCAGGGTTTAAAAAACTTGCATGTCTAGACCACCACTACTCAAAATATTTGTTCTAAAGTCCCCTACACTTTCTCAAGCAAGAGAACTCCAGATGGTTTTTGTGTGGGGATCATATCTGTCAATATTTGTGGTGTTGTAAATTAAAACTAGGAAAGATGTTAACTAAATTATTACTTTATTTTAGGGGCACCTGAGTAGCTCATAAACGTTAAAAAATTAATTAAAATAATAATAAACACATGAACCTAAGTAACATGTTTTTCTTAAAAATAACTGCTTCCTCAAACAAATTGCTAGTAGGAAGAGTACCATTGGCTTACATTTTGCATAGCTCATGAATGTCCAACTTAGTGAAAAATAGCTGAGTTCTCACATTGGCTCCTGTATTCAGTCTGTTGCAATATCATACATCATGCAGCCTACTAACAATTTCATAACACTCTGTTTTTTCTTTAATTATTGTTAAGTTTATTTATTTATTTTGAGAGAGAGAGGGTGGAGTAGGAGCAGAGGGGGAGTGAGAGAGAGAATCCTAAGCAGGCTCCACACTGTCAACACAGAGCCTGACACAGAGCTTTATCTCACGAGCTGTGAGATCATGACCTGAGTGGAAATCAAGAGCCAGACTCAAGAGACTGAGCCACCCAGGTGCCTCTGATGTCTTCAAATTATTATGAAAATAGTTTTAACCTTGCAGATGCCCTGAAAGGATGCCAGGGCCCCACAGGGTTTCCCTGACCACATTTTAAGAACTATAGCTGTACATCTGGGGTGAGTGTCTCCCAAACTCTACGTGCTGCTTTCACATCCTATGTCATTATTGCACATCATTATGTTAACCTCTGACCTATCAAACAAAATCAAAATTTTTGTTAGAGCTTCATAGAGAAATCTGGAGACTGTATTAGGGATGACGAGACTGAAAAGAGAAGTTGGATGAGTCACTTCAAAAAGATGGCCAGTGCTCTCCTCAAAGACACTGAACCAGAATTACGGAAGACGGGTTCATTTGTGACTGTGGGTCGTGCATTCACAGAGCCTGGTGCTCCAGATGGGAGCTGTGCTTTGGGCACCGAACTATTTTTCCCATGGAAACTCTATGTGATACACCCCAGGGGTGAAAAACCATTAATTTAATGGTAGTTAGGTCATGCAGTTGGGGCCAACCAGTGACCTGGGGATTTTTTGTCTTCGCTCCATTATTAGGAAGCCCACAAAGAGAAAGTCCTGCAGGAGGGGAGCTTGGGTCCTGGACCCACAGAACGAAGAGTGGGCTCTGCAAAACTGGGTGCTGTCCATCTACCCCTTCATTTTCCTGCTTCTCAGGGCCACTTAACTCTGTTTTGCTCCATGTTCTCCTGCCTAAGCCCTCTGCTCCATGACTGAAGGAAGGTGCTCGTTTCTTCCAATTTTAATCCAGATATGAGGAATACAAATGCAAAATCGCTAGGCACCCACAAACCCCTGGGTCTAGCACATCAAAAGAAAAAAAAAAAAAGGCAGGGGAAGGGTACTCAGTTGATTCCAGGGCTGTGGAGATTTTCCAGTGTTAAGAAATTGCTTAACCCTGTGCAGTGTTGGTGGAATTGTAAATCAGTACTGCTACTATGAAAACAGATAGGGAAGTTCTTCAAAAGATTAAAAACAGGGGTGTCTGGGTGGCTCAGTCGGTTGAGCGTCCGACTTCAGCTCAGGTCATGAGCTCGAGGTTCACAAGTTCGAGTTTGAGCCGCGCATCGGGTTCTGTGCTGACAGCTCGGAGCCTGGAGCCTTGTTCAGATTCTGTCATTTCCCTCTCTCTCTGACCCTCCCTGCTTGTACTCTGTCTCTCTCTCTCTCAAAAAAAATAAGCATTAAAAAAATTTTTTTTAAATTAAAAATAGAGCCACCATATAAGCTAGCAATTCTGAGTATGTATCCAAAGGAAATGAAAATCATGTTGGAGAGATATCTGTATCCCCATGTGCATTGAAGCATTATCACAAAGGCCAAGACATGGAAACAACCTAAGCATCCATCAATAGATGAATGGATAAAAAATATGTGATATATAGGTATAGATGATATAGATATACATATACATATAGATTCAGATATAGGTACATAGATATCACTATATATATATATATATATATATATATATATATATATATATATATTCAAACATTTAAAAAAAAAAAAGGAAATCCTGCCATTTGCAACAACATGGATGGACCTTGAGGGCATTATGCTAAGTGAAATAAGTCAGACAGAGAAAGATTAGTGCTGTATGATCTCACTTCTATGTGGAATCTAAAACAACAACAACTCAGGAAAAGATCAAATTTGTTACCAGAGGCAACAACCGTAGGGTTATCTCTACGGTCCAATACTCAGTCCTTGGGGCACCGGGTGGCTGACAGAGAGTGGGTGTTTTTCCCTTGTAGCAATCTTGTGAAGGGAGGTGAAGGCGCTCAACGCCCTTGACCCCCTTATTGTCATATAACAATCCTGGGGGCAAAGTGGGTAAGCAGCAGTTGTGAGGGTGAGATAGGTTATCATAATATAAAGGCAATACTTAATAATTCTCCCATTCAGAGGAGGTATGTGAGACCCAGCATGCATCTTTTGTCCCATGTCCAGCTTGTTGGTGCATTCTCTATCAGCCCAACAGTAAGAATTAAGATCAGGGCTATGGCACCAGTAAGGGGCAAGGGCTGGCAGAGTTGCATCCAAACCCCTGGGCTTGGTCCACATGTTGATTCCTCAAGCTTCTGTCATGCACAGACCAGCCAGCTTCCGGGGTGTGGCTAGAGCAGGGCTGGAGATCTCAGGGGCCAGTGTCTTTTTGAGGGTCAGTTTAAGCGGGTTGACTGGATCTGGGTCACATTGCCAGGTTGAGGGTTCCTCTGAGTTGGCCTTCTTAGCTCTGGAGTGATAGACCCATGGGGTGATACCTGAAACTGAATCCTCTATTTGGTTGTATGCCTGTAAAGTCCACCTCCAAGTCTTTGAAAGGGGTGGGTTTCTGGTAACTGTCAGACCAGGTTTAGGGAAGATATGGTTTGCATATTTAGAGATCCATCCTGTCCAGTTGCTTAAATAATCATATGCCCATGGGGTCTTATTATTATACCCATAGAATAACAAGCACAGAAGATTGCCTATATATGAAATACTATAACAATTTTCTGAAGTTTACCTCAAGTTGTCTAGTTTAGGCAAACAACAAACATTTAAAGACAATCATAACTAGCATTTAACATCCATAACTGTGCATTGTTGAAACATAGTTGTTCTCTCTAAAACCCACCCTTTCCAGAGATAGCAAAATTGAGACCAATGCACTTGTAGAACAAATCCAGTCTTAACAAATCTGGCCTAATTATTTACATAAGCTCAGCAAGAATAGAGGTTGATCATGAGGATCTTTTAAAGTCTGCTTTGTTGGAACCTTTTATAAGGAATCTCCGGGTTGAAATTTTAGTAGCCTCTCCAGGCCAGAAGCCAAGCCAAATACTTGCCATCAGACAGGCCTGCAATCCTTGCAGAATTGGGTGAATTCCTCTTCATGAGGTCCCCAAGATATCCTGAGGTTCCTGCACCTGACAGGAAGTGACCTTCTTTACTCACCTGGTGAGGCTGCTGGGAACTCTGTAAGCAAGGCACCAAGCCAGCATTTTCTAAGGGGCTTTATGGCTCCATGTTTTATAAAGCCAACCCTAATTCCTTAAAGCTGTCTGGTCATATCTGAGTCTATGAATGTCATCCTCAAATATGACATTCCAGTCAACACCTTGGTAAAATAACCAGTATTTCCAAATGGTGACCTGTTATAAGATGAATAGATTCTTATTGAACTTATGCAAACAATTGTAATTGTCATGAAAGAAAGAATACTCATTGAGAGTTTTGAATTTGGGGGGAATTAAGTAGAGAGAAAAGATAAATGCTTCAGTTTATAAATGAATACTTTATGACATTTTTGTATATCATAGATATCTTAAGAGAAAGTTTCCTTAATCTGGGAGAGGAAACATTAGAGAACCAGCAATATTTTCAACAAGAATCACAGAAGTATAATCTTCCTCAGTTCATTTAATCCCATGTTTCTAATTCTTGTTCAATTTGAATTCAGCTTTTTAGTTCTGGAAATTGTTACACATTTTAGTATTAATCTTAAAGATGTTGAATACCTGTATTTATCCCCAAAGTCCTTTTTATAAATCTCCTTGAAGAAGAAACACATTTTGTGAGAGAATAAGAATAATTATAAATGGCAAAATCTCAGAAATAGACATCATTGAAGATTTGATGAGAGTTCATTATGATGCAATTGACAAAGAAATTTGGTTATTTCTGTGACACATAACATCTCAAGTAATCAGAATATTAAGTGATGACCTTATATCAAAACATTAAAATTTTAGGAATTGCATATATTTGGGCAGTTACAGCATTTACCTGTGCAATACAATCTAAGGTTTACCACTATATAACAGAGCTTTTCCAAGTAACTTAACATCCCAAATAAAAGGGCCTAATTGGTCAAGAAAACTTCCTTTACCATTTAAATCCTGAGAAGTTTGTTAAAACCTCAGAAGTCATAAGTACATCCTAAATAGGATTACAGATTGTTACAAATCTTACAATTTTATTTATTCAACCAAAGTGGCAATAAAAGATCCCAAAGGTGAATGTATAGCATTATATAGTTGTTATCAAAACCTAGCTCCTTTGACATTCAGAAGTTTTAACTAACTAATCAAAGACCTGATAGATATGAGACCTAAAACTTTGATTTTCCCGGAGGATAAATCTTTGTTTGCATTGTCTTATCAAAAGCAGATCAACAGTTCAAGAAAACTTTGTCATTTGAGCAGAGAGAAAAGCAGTATTTCAACCTTATACTAGTGTACTTTTAAAGTTCCATTCATCTCAACCTTCTATAATTTTCTTTTGCTTCTAAATTTTGTCCCAAAGCCATTTCTTTCCAAATAACCAGTCTCATTTAGTATAAAATTACTTTCTTCTACCCTCAACGAAACTGTATTTCCATTCCTTATATCTTTCTTATATACCTCCTATTTTCCTACAGAGTTGCTTTCTTTATTTTCATCAGTCTTAAGTACATTTAGCAGAATTTTAACTCTTAGGAAACCTTAGTCTCCAATTGAGGACTTAGTAACCAATTGAGAGGTGTTTACATCAGAAATTTTTTAGATGGTAAATTCATGAACCAATTAAGTACAAAGCATGTTTTCCAATAGGTCCAAATAGCCTTAATTTCTTAGCAATAAGAAGTTAAAAACACACACCTATGTTCAGTAATCAAAGCTTTAGCATTCCATCCTATTTGGAAAGTTTCAGGTTACCAAGGACCTTGAAAGTTATCTTAACAATTACCCATGAAAACTTTGAGACAGACAAAATTAACTATCATTAACAAATTGCAACAGAGATAACATGAGCTTATTTGACCTTTGCTGATAACTTTAAAGACAGGTCCAGTAAACTTAAATTAGTTTAAACATTCAGCGTTTCACCTGTTTCCACCTAAAAGTCCATGAATTTTTCCCCATTGTCAATTTTCATTTTGGGGCACCAGTGGAGATATCTGAAATGGGTGGTCCAAGGGATGTGCACTTTGCTCCTTGATTTGGAAGGTGGGAGGAGGAACCAATGGTGCCTGAGACACTGAGGATGGTATAGGACCACACCCAAGTTGGTGCAGAAACATGAGGGGGAGGGGAAGGCTGAAGCAGCAACTGCTTGGGAATATTCCTTAAAGACCCTGTCCTGAGGTAGACTAACCCCAGTTGGCTCCAATTATAGCTGTTAACCTGGGAAATGAGGGAGAATCCCTCACATCTATCTATTAAGCAGAGGAACAGGGAGGGAGAGTCAGTGTCCCCTTTTAGTCTGGTTCTATCTTGGCTAGACCATTAAGGTCCCCTTCTTGAGCTTCCTCCTGATTTCGGCTGGGTTTTGGGACTTCCCCTAGTTGGGACACTTATTCTTTTTAATGTACTTTCCCCTGCAGTATGTTCATTGACCCCTTGCTAAGGAGGTTCTGGGCCTCCCCCCTTGCTGCTGGGCATATTTATGGCCTTCTCAGCCCCCTGCTCTGATCCCCCTGAGAGCCTTTTGATATCAGCGGATGTGGACTGGCATCTGGAGAGTGCCTGCGCCTGGCTGAGGGTGCAATCTGGCCACAGGGCCTAGTGGAGGAGGGTTCTCTGGCCTGGAAGGGGAAGAGAAATGGTCGGTGGTGGCAGCAGCAAGTCCTCCCAGGGAGGAGTTTCAAGCTCAGGGGAGGGGGGAGGGAGCCTAAAGAGTCATGAAGAGGGAAACATTAGGTGAGCGGTCAGTTGCTTCTTTGGCTCCCTGGGTGAGTCTCCAGATAAAGTGGTTAAAACCTTTGCCTGGCTCTCCTTGCCCCATCCCAACCCCACAATGCTCCTGTGAGGCAGAGTTACAAAGACAGGGGGATAGGGGTGCCCCCTCCAATGAGGAGACCAGCCAGATGCCTGCCTGGCTGTGTCCTGAAGGAACCTAGGCAACGCTCAGCCCCACAGGTCCCAACTCTGCGACCCATGATCAGAAACCATTCTGATATCACCACAGAGTAAGCGCCATCCATCGTGAAATCGCAGATGAGCCCACTCAGACTCCGTGGCCCCCTGGGGACCCCAAGGACACCCGCCCATGGAGCCACAGAATCGAACTCGGCAGGCAAGCTAGACCTAGTCACACATTGACATTCACATACACACCAGAAGTTATTATATTCCCTGCCATAGAATCCCTACCTGTGAGACCTCTGAAGTCTCAGGGAGTGATCAGGTCCTCCCTTCCACTCTTGCAAGTGGGCCTGACTAGATTGGACCCCAGCCTTACCGGTTCCGACCCTCCGGTCCAGGACCTCATCTGCCGAGTCTCCTCGAGTCCGGTGGAAACAGCAGAGTGGGCCAGCCTGAAGGGGACAGAGAAGGAGACTGCCAAAATTTAGGCACTCTCCCTTGTGATCCCTCATTCTGTCACCACCTTGTTGTTCTCCCAAACCAGTGGTAACAATGGGCCAATGCGGTTGGGTTTCCGGTCAGTGAACCAAATTTTTTATGGGATCAGGCTGGAATGCTGGTGGGAAAACCAAGCAGCACTCGGAGACCTTGGTGGATTGGAGATTTATTTAACACCAGCAGGCTCAGAGGAGACCATTTCTCCAAAGATCTGAGCCCCGAATGCGAGCAGGAAGGGTAATTTATAGTTATCAGCCTCCATATTTGTGTGTGTGTGTGTGTGGGGGGGGGGGGGGGGTTGTGTGCATAGCATACAAGGAAGAAGGACCTCCCCCCCCCAGGAGTGGTCTCTAAGCTAGAGACCAGAATTTGTTTTAGTCCAATCAGCCATCTTTGACGTACTTTATCCACTTCTCCAACACTCCCTCCCCCTCCTTCCCCTCTCACCCCTCCTCTTCCTATCTTCTCCTTCCTCCTCCTCCCCCTCTTCATCCTCTCCCTCTCCCTCCTCCCCCTCTCTCACCTCCTCTTCCTCCTCCCTCTATATCCTCTCCCTCCTCCTCCCTCCCCCTCCTCCCTTTCTCTCACCCCCTTCTCTTCCTTTCTTCTTCCTCTTCCTCCCCCCACTTCTTCTGACTTAAGAGGTACAGGATTGATGTCAGCTGGGCAAGTCCTAGGCATCTTTTCTAGAACCTCTTTTGGAAAAATGTGCCTGCCCCAGCCGATCCAGCTGTGGACATGACCTCTCCAAGGCGCCTGTGCTTCACCAGTGCCCCTGCAGCCTGGACCCACTAGCACAGTGGACTGCACCCAGTCCCCCTGCATGTTGTCCTGTTTTCTAGGACGTGTGGTGTGCATTCGGGCACAGATGCCCCGATGCCCTGAACTCCTCAGGATAATCTCTGGCAAAGACTGCAGGAAAGGCACTCCTGGACCACAGGCCAGGGAGGCAGGCACAGGCGGCTCTGGGGATCTCCCCTGGGAGGCAGTGTGCACAGAACACTACTTTTTTTTTTTCTTTTATAAAGTCTTTTTCAGTCTTCCAGCAAGTCACTTTAGTTTTAGAAGGGTGCAGGGTTCTATCAACAATAGCCAAAATATGGAAAGAGCCCAAATGTCCATCGATGGATGAATGGATAAAGAAGACGTGGGGTGTGTGTGTGTGTGTGTGTGTGTGTGTGTGTGTATGTATATGTATATACAATGGAGTATTACTTGGCAATCAGAAAGAATTAAATCTTGCCATTTGCAACTATATGGATGGAACAGGAGGGTATTATGCTAAGTGAAATTAGTCAGTCAAAGAAAGGCAAAAATCATATGACTTCACTCATGTGAGAACTCTAAAAGACAAAACAGATGAACATAAGGGAAGGGAAGCAAAAATAATATAAAACCAGGGAGGGGGACAAAACAGAAGAGACTCTTAAATATGGAGAACAAACAGAGGGTTACTGGAGGGATTGTGGGAGGGGAGATGGGCTAAATGGGTAAGGGGCATTAAGAAATCTACTGAAATCATTGTTGCACTGTATGCAAACTAACTTGGATGTAAATTAAAAAAATAAATACAAATAAAAAAAAAAAAAAAAAGAAGAGTCCAGGGTTGCTAATAAACCATCCAGCATTGTGCAGGGAGCTCTTACATTAAAGCTCACTCTATTACTGTGGGTACCAGCGTGTACATCTGCCTTCCCTTCTTCCCCAGCGAGGGGGTACAGCATCCCGCAACTCCTAAATCCCAGGAGGAGGTTCTGCCAGAGAATGATGCTTCAGGCTTCATAGTCCCTCCCAGCCTGGGGAACTTGCCTTTTGTTCCATATTAAAATACAATGGGGGGGGGGTGAAATGGGGGAATGTGGCCTAAAGCTACAAAACTCCAGCTACAAAATAAGTAAGTCCTTGGGGATATATGCACACTGCATTTTAAGAAATACTGATGGTATGGTGCTAAAATGTAGGTGGGAAGGCCCTCTCCCAGTACTTCCTATTGGGAAGGTTTGAGGAGGCATCAGGAATCAGCATTTTCATTTTCATTATACAGGATACCAGTGTCTCAAAAACAAAAACAAAAAAAACTCAGGGTCTCATATGGTTACTGTCTTTCACACTTTTTTAAAAACATTCTGGTGTGGTTTTTTTTTTAAGTTTATTTATTTATTTTGAGAGAGTACACAAGTAGGGGAGGGGCAGAGAGAAAGAGAGAATCCCAAGCAGACCCCTACTGTCACCACAGAGCCCAGTGTGGGGGCTCAAACTCATGAACCCCTGAGATCATGACAAAGTCAGACACGTAACAACTGAGACACCCAGGAGCCCCCCTTTCATGCTTTCTTAAATGGAAAGCCAAAGAAACACATTTAACATTGCATTTGTATGTATGTGTAAAACAAGAACAAATTTCAGAGAATACCCTGACACAGAGTTCTATCATCAGCACTGTGCTTGTCCTAAAAGTTGAAACACACAAGAAAATTCCTTACATTTTCTTCCCTCCACAGTCCTGCTTCTTTTTGCTGGTTCTGAATAAAACCCAGACTCCTCTAACTCCTCTTTCAAATGTATATTTGCCTGGCTTTTTAAATGCGTATTCCACCTTAACTGTGGTTGCTTGAGATTGGGTTTCAAAATGGGTACCTCAATAGCTTTTACAAAGTACTTTGTGTGTTTTCTTTTGAGGACTTCCCCAGATAGGCAGGCGATCCCCAAACTATTTCTGGTGGGGAAGTGTCTCCTTTTCTTCTCTGAAACAATCCATGAAATTGCGGAGATAAGAACAGTGGTGAAGTAACCAGTGATTTCTGGCTGCTGGACGCTCCCCTCATTCTTCCTTCTTGCAGAGTTTGAGAAAACAAAAACCCTATCTCAGAAATACCATAGTCTTATTTCCAAAACTAGGGCAATGACATCTAATCTCCACTAGTTTTTTCAGTTAAAAAAAAAAAAAAAAAAAAAAAAATATATATATATATATATATATATATATATATATATATATATATATATATATAACAGTAACACTGGCGTTGACCCGCTACTGTAAGCCACGCACAACTCATAAAGGAAACACCAGTCTAAGACCAGTTGGGAGGATTTGTTGCGAGGCTCCAGGTGTAGAAAAAGGCTCTTCGACATTCAGCGGGCCGGCAGTACCCGCCCCTCCCCCCCGCCAAACTCATGGATCCTTCCAAAAGTCCCCCAGTAAGAAGGAAGATTCCAAAAAGTCTTAGTACAGGGTTTGGGGACGTTTCTGGAAGAGGAAGGAAAGGGAAAGCCGCATTGCTCCAAATCAAATAGAACCCGGTGAGGAGTTGCAGTAAATGGAGACGTAAGTTCATACCCGGAGGCGATCCCCCTCTGGCGGTGGTTCTGCACTCGTGAGTTTACTAGCTTTTCACTCGCGAGGGTGCTGCATCTGCTGGGCGCGCACCTGCCGCTGCGCACGAGCCCGCGCATGAGGCCTGCTTCCGCTCTGGCTGTTACTACTGTAATTCGTCGTCAACCGTAGGTGGGAACAATCCAGAGGCGGGGGGCAGTCTAGCTTCCTTTTCAAAGGACATGTCCTAGGACAATTATTCGCTGTTAACGTTTGTTTATTTATTTTTTACATTATTTATTTTTGAGAGAGAGAGAGAGCGCACAAGTGGTGGAGGGGCAGAGAGAGAAGGAGACACAGAATCTGAATCCAAAGCAGGTTCCAGGCTGAGAGCCTTCAGCACAGAGCCCAGGCGGGGCTCGAACTCACAAACTGTGAGATCATGACCTGAGCCAAAGTCAACGCTTAACCCACTGAGCCACCCAGGCGCCCCGATGTTAACATTTATTTAAACAACCTCCCGCCCTAGAAATGGCAGGACTGAAATGGTTCCTTTCGGGTTTCAAACACCCGCCTGACCATCTGGATATAAATACGGATCCCGTAGCCTCTCCCTCTCATCTGTCCGGGGTGGCGGGCAGGAGCTGCTGAGACTCTCAATTCTGGCCGTTGGAGGGCGCGAGAGCCTGAGCGAGCCCTTCTTACCAAAGTTGGTGACTGATGACGACAGATGGTGGCAGGAGGCTGCAGGGTCCAGCCGTGTGCCAGAATCACCCGCGCGGGCCCCACAGACTTGGCGGGTGCTCCCACCTCCCGGACCCTTGCCTTCCCAGACAAGGTGCACCGACCCTGCCCTGGGCCAGCCCACCCGGTGTTCCGCAGCAGAGGCCCTGGAAAGTCAGAGAGGCGCGTGGCCTTGCGCCAAAGTGCTGACCACAGGAGACTCCCAGAGCCCCGGAGGGGGCCACCGGCTTTGATGGGGGTGGTGGAGAATACGAGGAACTCCGCGAGGCCAGACGTCCAGTTGGAGAGGGCACAGGAGAAGGTCATAGCAGGTCCAGCTGGAAACCAGGGAAAGGTTCTGGAATTCTAGACAGACCAGGCAGCGGTCCCATAAAATAGCCCGGAAATTGAAATTTTCGTCCCCAGAAATTCCTCGAATGCCCTTGGGGAGAGAGGGGGAGATCCTTAACTTTTCTAGGCCTCAGTTTCAACAATTCAGACGTTTGATACTTGGATAATGTATAAGCATTTATCATAGTATTAACTCAGTAAAAGTAGCAAATTAAAAAAAAAATAACTTTTTAAAAGAAATATTAAACAGTCGGAGTAAATAATAACTGGTTATGAGACATGCAGGTCTGTGTGTGTGAAAGAGAGATGCTAAGGATACGAGTAATTTGGGTTTTTTTTTTAATGTTTTTATTTATTGCTGAGAGAGACAGACAGAGCATGAGCAGGGGAGGGGCAGAGAGAGGAGACAAATCGAAAGCAGACTCCAGGCTCTGAGCTGTCACCACAGAACCCGACCTGGGGCTCATCATGACCTGAGCTGAAGTTCAAGTGAAAGTTGAAGCTGGCCACCCAACCCACTGAATCACCTAGGCATCCCAGGATACAAGTAAATTCTAACCTTCCACATGAGAATTTGTAAAGTAAGAAACATTTAAACTACCTACTTCCAGAGCTGGAAACCTGGATCATGGAAGCCATACAGGAAGGCAGCCCTTCACATCTAGTTACACGTGGTGCACCTGTCCCATTTGTTAAGACCCACTAGTGTCCCTCCTGCCACGGCTGGGGAGTCCCCGTGAAGGCCAGTGGTGTGATCAGATCTGGGACCTACCTACCTCACAGGTTTAGAATTCTAGCTCCTATTCTGGGTGAGATTTAGGAGACAGACCTTCCCAATTTCCAAAGCTCACAATGCAGGCTTTAGGATGCTCTTTCTCAAGCAAAATATTACTACAAGCTAAAGAGTTTTTGGTTCCCAGACATCCCACAGATCTGGGAGAGAACTTTTACCTGACACTGTCTTTCCACAACCTGTTGGTGGCTGAGGCATACAAGGGCCCTCTTCAGTGAATGCTGGATTCAGTAACCGTTATGGGGCAGAGGTCTTTCCAGCCTTCAATTCCTGTACTGACAATTATCTACTTTCTTGCCATGCCAGAGAGCCAGCAACCCACACTTCTCTTTCCAGGGCTTTGCCAAAATGCTAACTGAAGTCTGATATCTGTCAAGATCCTCTTAGCCTTATGAGAACCCTTCATCAACACCCTGTTATATTAAAAGACCCATTACAGCTTGTGCCAGTGTTTAAAGAAAAAAAAAAAATCATGACACTTGTTAAAACACCGTAAGGCAATCTATTCAAGGGACTATTGGGATACATGTAGGGAGGCAGTGGGGTCTTGCAGTGGGGCAGAGAAATTGGGCTCCACTCTGAATACAACAAGGAAAAGTGGGAATTTATAGCCAAGGAGCACGGTGGGAGTGAGCGGATAGAAAATTACTAAGAGGAAACATTAGGAGCAAAGGGGGATTCTGGCTAAGCCAACATGACCTAAAGGGACTCCTGCAGAAGGCAAGCCAGGGTGATCTGACAGCACCTGAAGGATATCTGATCAGGCATCTCCAGGGCCACCAGACTCAGCATGATAGTTGTTAAAACTGGACAGTACAGATGAACATGGACCCCCAAAGCCAGGTCTAAGTTGAAAAAATGCTCAGAGAAGCCTGAGAGGAGTTGGGTCGAGGGGAAAATCTTTGCCTACAACAGCTCATCCTTCTTCTAGCAACATGGAATAGATATTATCAGCGTGATTCATGAGGCATGTGCCTTCTCTAGAATGCAGGCAAAAAGAAGCATGAGAAACACTGACCGGCAGTGATACCCATCATGTGTGAGCCTGGTGGTTGCCTGGTGGTTGTGGACGTCTGACCTCACCTCCAGGTTTGTCATGCGGTTCTACCCAAACAGCAAGTGTTTTCAAGACCCCTCACCTTTGTGTTAGCCTCCCAGGTACCCTTCCCTCCTACGTTTCAGCTCAGGTCATGATCTCAAGGTTCGTGGGTTTGGGCCCCATGTCAGGTTCTGTGCTGATAGCTCAGAGCCTGGAGCCTGCTTCAGGTTCTGTGTCTTCCTCTCTCTCTGCCCCTCCCCCCTAACGTTCTCTCATTCTCTCTCTCTCTCTCAAAAGTAAATAAACAAAAAAATTTAGGGGTGCCTGGGTGGCTCAGTCAGTTAAGCATCCGAATTCGGTTCAGGTCATGATCTCATGATTCGTGAGTTCCACCCCTGCACTGGGCTCTGTGTGGGCAGCTCAGAGCCTGGAGCCTGCTTCAGATTCTGTGTCTCCCTCTCTCTCTGCCCCTCCCCTGTTTGCACTCCATATTTTTCACTTGGAAATAAATAAACTTTAAAAAATAACAATAATAAATTGGGTGCCCTGAAACAGCAAGAGTCCTAGAGGCCAGCCTGAAATCAAGGCACCAGCCAGGCCATGCTCTCTATGAACGGAGGGATAGTTCCTTGTCTTCTCACTTCTGGTGATTACCAACAATCAATGCTGTTCCTTGCCTTGTAGACACATCACTCCAACCTCTGCCCCTGGTGTCACATGGCTTTCTTTCTGTGTGTCTGTCTTCACATGGCCTTACTTACTTTTTTCCTAAGACTTTTTTAACTTTTTTTTTTTTTTGACAGAGGGACAAAGAGACAGAGTGTGAGCGGGGGAGGGGCAGAGAGAAATGGAGACACAGAATCAGAAGCAGGCTCCAGGCTCTGAGCTGTCAGAACAGAGCCCAATGTAGGGCTCAAACCCACAAACTGTGAGATCATGACCTGAGCTGAAGTCGGACGCTTAACCGAGAGCCACCCAGGCACCCTTTTAAGACTTTAAGTAATTTCTACACCTGACATGGGGCTTGAATGCACAATCTTGAGATCAAGAGTCACGTGCTCTACCGACTGAGCCAGCCAGGCACCCCACATGGCCTACTTACAAGGCATCATGACATTTCGGGCTCACTCTAGTTCAATATAACTGTGTGAACTTGATTACATCTTTGAAGACCCTATTTCCCAATAAGGTCACATTCACAGGAATCAAAGGTTACAACTTAAACATATCTTGCTGGGGGACACATTTCCACCCATTCTGCCCTCGGTTTCACCCCTACCTGCACACTAAGCACATTGAGCATGAGGGAATGGGGTAGAGAGAGGCTGGCAAAGTGGAGGGGCCTCTAGAGTATCAGGAAATACCCGAAATACTTGGAGTACAGAATTCATGTCTGGGGCAAAAATATGTAGATGGATCCAGGTGTTTAACAACAGAAAAGTAAACTGGTACACACTGAAATGTCAAACTTGAAAACAGTTGAAAGGTTCCCATGCAACTAATGGCAGAGGATGAATTAGAAGGACCTATTCAGGGGCACCTGGACGGCTCAGTTCATGACCTCACGGTTCGTGGTTTCGAGCCCTGCATCAGGCTCTGTGCTGACAGTGTGGAGCCTGCTCGGGTTTCTCTCTCTGTATTTCTCTCTCAAAATAAACTTTTCAGTATCTCTGGCTGTGTGGTGGAGAACTTATATAAAATAATTTGTGTCTGATCCCTGTGAGGCAGGAGTAGAATCACCAGCTCTTGCATGGAGAAACTTATCTATGCCTCCCAGCATTTAAGTAATTACAGGGCAAGGAGGCAGATACTGGACTTCTGTGTGCCTGGGACTGAGAGAAAATACCCAAGGTAAGGACACCAGGGTTATAGAACTTAAACTATAACCCTGAACCTCAGGGTTCAGGCTGTATAAAGATGGAGGGAACAGGACAGGGTCTGTGCTCTGAGAGGGGATCAGGACACACACGTGGTGGGATGCATCGGAATGTGGGATCCAGCATGCAGTGAGCCCTTCTTTTCTGCTGGACAGACTTCAAACTCTTTATGTGGTGTTTAGGGCTCAGGCTTCCTGGGACTCCAGTGAGCATGGTGATAAACGCAGGTGGTAAGCCTAGCAGATGCCAAATGTAACCTGTGTAATGTCTCTTTTCTTCTTTCTCCTTCTCTTTCTATCTCTCTCTTTCACACACAACGTAATATGGGCTCCTTGACCAGTTTCCTCTCCCTGAGCCTCAGTGGCCATCGGGACTTGAGCATGCAGAAAGGAAGGTCAGAAAGCACAAATACGCATAAATGGAAACATCCAAAGAACTGCAGTGACCAGTGTTTACCTGCTGAAAAAGTCAAAACCTGTCTAGGAGGAAAAGCATGAAGATCAGTGAGGACTAAAAAGCAGACAGGCAGGGACACCTGAGGGGCTTAGTCGGTTAACCATCTGACTTCGTCTCAGGTCATGATCTCGAGGCTTGTGGGTTTGAGCCCCGCATCAGGCTCTGTGCTGACAGCTCTGAGCCTGGAGCCTGCTTTGGATTCTGTCTCCTTCTCTCTGCCCTTCCCCCACTCACACTCTGTCTCTCAAAAATGAATAAACATTAAAAGAAAAAAAAGTTTAAAAAAAAAAAGAAAGAAGGAGATGGGCAGGGAAGACGGATGCACCAGAGAAGCTATGTGTCCCCAGGAAACACGGACTCACAGGTCCCCAGGGTCTTACAGCGGCTGGGAAATGCCACAATGTACCTGTCTCGGTGTGACTTACTTCCTTACCTGAGACGTCCCAGATCTACTTGCTATACTTAGCTGTGACTCCACCGTTAAGCAATCCTCTTCTCCTAAGAGCCCAGGACCCTTAGCTACCCCCACTCTCCTGAGCCCACCTCTAAATGGCATCCACACTGCAGTGTCCCTGATACCCTTCTCTTCCTCCTTCCTTCAGCTGGAACCAAACCTTACAAAAGACTTTTCTCCTCCCCCTTTTTTTTTGTCTTTTTTTTTTTATTATATGAAATTTATTGTCAAATTAGTTTCCATACAACACCCAGTGCTCATCCCAAAAGATGCCCTTTTCAATGCCCATCACCTACTCTCTTCCCCTTTTTTATCAAGCCTCACTCTAGCCTCCTCTGGGCATCATCCCTCAAGACACAAGCCCAGAAATCTGGTTGTTTCAGCTAATCTGAATTTGTCAAACTACAGGCTGGCTCCTGGTGACCTGGCTATGTTGGCATTAACATCCCGAGGCTCACAAACAGCTCCCAAAAGCTAATGTTTGAGGTCTCATTTTTTTTTTTTTTTTTACATTTATTCATTTTTGAGAGACAGACAGAGCGTGAGCGGGGGAGGGGCAGAGAGAGATTGAGAGACAAAGAATCCGAAGCAGGTTCCAGGCTCTGAGCTGTCAGCACAGAGCCCAATGCTGGGCTCGAACTCATGAACCATGAGATCATGATCCGAGCCAAAATGGATGGTTAACCGACAGAGCCACCGAGGCACCCCATGAGAGTTCTATTTCTAACAAGCTTCCAGGGAATGTGGATGCGGCTGGTGTAGGACTACATGGGAGGCAGCATACATACCTGTATGTTACAGGTCCACAAGCATATTTTGTGCAATCATGACCCGAACCCCAAGGGAAGGCATAATTGTTGCCTTTCTTTTTCTCTCTTTATTTTCAATGTTATTTATTTGGGGGAGGGGGAGAGAGAGAGAGAGAGAGAGAGAGAGAGAGAGAGAGAGAGAAAGAGAAAGAGAGGCAGGGGAGAGAGACAGGGACTGTGAGATCATGACCTGAGGCGAATTTAACTGGCTGAGCCCCCCGGGTGCCCTTAAGTGTTGCCCTTCTGTGTGCAGACCCTGGGTTTTTAGGAGAGCCGTATACATCACACTTCACCGTGCACAGTTCACTTCCTGCGTTTGGCAACATCTGTCAAGTCTTTTGCTATATCCCATTCGCTGTCCCAGTCTGCAACACAAGCATGAAATACCAAGTCCTCCCTGCTCTCAGGCATCCACACCCTCCTTCTCCTCCCTGTCAGCAGTGGGGTGGGGTGGGGAGGGGCAGTTCTCCAAAGGCAGGGACCAATGGCATTTGCATTGGGGTGGGGGGTGGGGAGAATGAAAACAGAGAGACGGATTTAGGATATGTATGGATTTAGGATATGTCGGGTATGTACACAGAGAGACATTTAGGGTATGTATGTATAAAGATATTTAGGAGATATATTAGATAGAGAGCACGCACACACGAATGGGGGAGAAGGGGAGAGGGAAAAGTGAGACAGAATCCCAGGCAGTCTCCACACCCAGCACGGGCCCTCGAGGCAGCTGGATCCCAGGACCCTGGAATCCTGACCTGAGCTGAAATCAAGAGTGGGCAGCCCAAAGGACAGGGACACCCAGGGGCCCCAGGGCAGAGAAAGAGATTTAACATATGTATACATGTAGAGAGCTATTTAGGATAAGTGTACAGATTGACAGATTTAGAGATAAGGGATTGGCTCTGGAGCCTCTGGAGGCTGGATGAGGTTCAACCACATTATGGAGGGACACTAACCAGGTTTACTCAAAGCTTCCTGATTTCAAGGTTAATCTCATCTAGAAATACCTTCACAGCAAATGTAAACCAGTGTTTGATCAAAATCTGGGCACCTTGGCCCAGCCAAGTGGACACATAAAATATACCATCACACCCTGCTTCTCATCTTACTGGACAGTGTCCACCATGGACTCCCAGACAGCCACACATTCTCACTCTGTCACCAGAGGCCACCTTCCCTATCCTCCTCCCTTCGTAGCTCCCCTGGGCCCTGGACCCCAGCCCCCTCCCTGCTGCTGGAGATTGCTCCCACACAGCCCCTGGCTCCTGCCCAGCCCCTCTACCCAGTCCTAGGAGGGTGTTAGTTCCTCATGGGGTGTGATCTGCCAGCAGCAATTACCCCATTCTTCAGTCACCTATGGGGGATTCCAAGGCTCAGCACTGCCCAATTTCCCTCCACCTCAGGGCAGCTGCTCCCCCTCCTCCTCCCTCCCTTTCCCTCCTCCAGCCCCTCCCCTCCTCCCCCTCCTCCTCACCTTCTCCCTTTCCCCCTCTCCCTCCCCTTCCTCCTCCCCCCCCTTTCCTCTTCTCCCTTCTCCCCTCTCCCTTTCTTCCTCCTCTCCTCCCTTCCTCCTCCCCCTCCTCCTCCCCCTCCTCCTCCCCTTCCTCCTCCTTCCTCTCTCCTCCTCCATTCCTTCCACTCCTTCCTTTCCTTCTCCTCCCCCCTCCCTTCCTCCTCCCCCTCCTCCTCCCTTTCCTTCTCTCCCTCCTCTCTCTCCTCTTTCCCCTCCCTTCTTCCTCCCCTTCCTCCTCCCCTTCTCCCTTTCCTTCTCTCCCTCCTCCCTCTCCTTCTTCCCCTCCCTCCTCCTCCCCCTCCTTCTCCCCTCTCTCCTCCTTCCCCTCTCCTCCTCCATCTCCTCCCCTCCTCCCTTTCCTCCTCCCCCTCCTACTCCCCCTCCTCCTCCCCTTCTCCCTTCTCCCTCTCCTCCTTCCCTTCCCTCCTCCTCCTCCCCTTCCTCCTCCTTCCCTTCTCCTCCTCCATTTCCTCCCCTCCCTCCTCCTTCCCTTCTCCTCCTCCATCTCCTCCCTCCCTCCTCCTTCCCCTCTCCTCCTCCATCTCCTCCCCTCCTCCCTTTCCTCCTCCTCCCCCTCCTCCTTCCCCTCCCTTCTTCCTTCTCTCCCTCCTCCCTTTCCTTCTCTCCCTCCTCCCTCTCCTCCTTCCCCTCCCTTCTTCTTCCCCCACCTTCTCCCCTTCTCTCTTTCCTTCTCTCCCTCCTCCCTCTCCTGCTTCCCCTCCCTCCTCCCCCTCCCCTCCCTCCTCCTTCCCCTCTCCTCCTCCATCTCCTCCCCTCCCTCCTCCTTCCCCTCTCCTCCTCCATCTCCTCCCCCTCTCTTTCCTCTTCCCCCTCCTCCTCCCTTTCCTACTCCTCCCTTTCTTCCTCCCTTCCTCCCTTTCCTGCTCCCCTCCACCTCTCCTCCTACTCCTCCCTCTTCCTCTCCTCTTCCCACCCCCTCCCCCTTCCTCCCTCTCCTCCTCCCTCCCCCCTCCTCTTCCCCTCCCTTCCTCTCCCTCCCTCTCCCCCTCCCCCTCTGCATCTCCCCACTCTCTTCCTGATCTGGAAGCTGCCCTGGCCCAGTTCTACCTGCTCTTCCCAGAGGCAGCATCTGCACCCACTCATACTTGTCTATCCCAGGGTCACTGCTGTTGTGATTCCACATTTCCACCTCCAGCCTCCATGTTCTCCCCCAAGGGTCATCACTACTTGTCTCTTGGGCATTTCAGACCCAGCAAGTACAAAATTCCACAACTGCCTCCCAAGCCCTTTCCAGAAACCTGCTTCACTGTTTCCTAGACAAACCCTTCAGCTGCCCAATTCAGGTCCAAACCACACCGTTCCTCATTCCTCTAACATCCACAGCACATCAGGGGGATCCCAGCCACAGCTTGCCAGATCAACCATCTACTGCCTGTTTCCCCTGCGGCTTCTAACTCAGCCCCTGCTCTCTGTGTCCTCCAATCTGTTGCATACAGTGATCACAGTAGGAAAGTCCCATCAGGCCATGCCCCTTCCTGAAAACTTCTGAAGGTAAAATCCAGTCACTGTTCCAGCTCCTTGTTCTCTCACCATGCGTGCACAGAGGGAAACAAACTCCTGCTTCACAGCCTTTGCATGCAGTTCTCTCTGCTGCAGTGCTCTTCCCCACACACCTCTGTTCTGCTTGTTCAGAGCACCTGCTGAAACTTCCATACTCTCTCTGTTCAAATGTCACCTCATGGAGGTCCTTCTAGACTGCCCCGGCAGGCTCCTCCTTACCTGGGTTTTATTTTATTTTGTTTCATTTTATTTTATTTTTATTTTCATGGCATCTATCACCAATAGTGTTATATCACAGAGGCATTTATTTATTATCTGATTTCCCTTCAAGATTCCAGAAACCAGGATTTTCCATCCACCACAAGAATGGAAGAACTAGTGGCAGATGGAAAGTATTTCAATCAATCAGCAACAGTAACATAAACAGAATAAACATACACACTGATGCAAGATGGCCAATGGTCCTTGAGCAGAGTCTATGTGCAGGGTTCATACCATGGTGCTTCACGCTGTGGTCCCCGACACAGTCCTGTATGGTGCAGAAAAAAAAAAAAGACATTTCCATGGCTTCCAGGCCTATGCACCTACCTGCTCACTCTCTAACACCCCACTCCTTTAGCTCACCGTGGTGACGGTGGCCTCCACGGGGGACCCTGTTCTCACCCCTGCTGGAGCTTGATTGACTCTCTCAGATATCACAGTCACGATGGAGCCTCGACACTGCCCCACTTCTGCAACACGGATCCAACATAGCAGCCACGTTACTGATTGCACCAAGTGCTTGCCTGCACCCTACCCCCATGAGCTGGTTGTGTGCATGGATGTGCCTGAGTGCTGGAAGTGCCTAGTAGGTGCTCAGTAAGTTTGCTAAATGCCTGAACGATCCCAAACATGCACCCAATGAGGTAGGCAGCTTCATCTGTTTCCTGGATGAAGAAACTGAGGCATAGAAAGGTTAAGCATGCCTGAGATCACCTGGTCAGGAACTGATGAAGCAGGATTTACCCCAGAGGCTGGCTCTAACCCTGGGGCTGAGTGAAATGTAGAGTGAGGGCATATTCTAAGCTGTGAAGGGCAGACAGGTGACAGGGAGGTGTCAGTTTGGGGGAGGGAAATGGAGTAGGCAGCAGGGAATGATCTGAAGCTGTACACAGTCATCTCTAGGCTCTGCATTTCATCTGCCGCAGGGCCACTGGCCCTAGGCAGAATTGTGAGCACAGATTCCCAGCACTCCACAGCAGCATCTCCGGCCAGTCACAGGGCTAGGAGCTCCAGCAGAGGGTGTGGGCGTGGGCTGCTGGCTAGACCACCTCAACCCAAACTACCTGGGCTAGCCTTGGTCCAGGCCAAGCTGCTGGCTGGTGCTTCTGAAATTGAGTGTGCCTGATTCCTGCTAACCGTGAGTCCAGGGAAAACCTGAAGGGGGTGGCTGCACATAAGATACCTGGGTGGCCCTGCATGTATCTGTCATTTGGGGGAACACTCACTGTTCACAAAGAACTTCACTGCTTCACTTTGGTGCATCTCCTGTTAAAGTCGAATCCAGGTATTTGACAAATGGTGGATCCCAGTAACTGCACTAGTCAGGAGTGATGATTTACAGTCTATAGGAAACAGGAGGTGCCCAGGCCCTGAAGTGCGACCAACACAGCTAAGGGATCCAGGTTTCTCCTCAGTCCATCCACTTTCTACCCATTTGTTCTGCCAGGCCACTTTCTTCAGGGGAACTGATTTCATTTCTGCTTGGCCTTCAAACAGGATCTGAGGCAAATGGGTTCTGTCTCGTCAGGCGCCGCTCTGGTAGATGGAACCTTTTCTTTGCCTTCTCTTCTGTGGGAAAGTCCAACTTCGGTATGGAGCAGACGATGCAGAGGGCTGGTGGGAATCGGGTCTGCTCAGGGATCCTGGACATGCCTTCTCCCAGGCTCCAGAGCCTGGAAGATTAGGGATGGGCGCAGGAAGACCCCTTTGAGCCACCAGACTATGTTCAGCATAGGGTTGTGGCAAGTGGCCCTGTCTGGGCGTCCGACGGCCCTAATTCCTGCTCGCCCCTGTTACCTGACTTCAAATACCCTTCGCCTCTCTCCCCAGCACAGTATGCACATCTAGCCGTACCCTTCGCTGAAGCGAGGAATGAGCTTCCCGATCAGCCACTCGTGGCCGGGATTCCCCACAGCCCCTTTGCGCATCCCCCAGGGTTGTCCTAATGCTCAGAAGGGCCTTAGCGGGCAGCCGTATCTCAAACTGTGAATCATCCCTGGAAAGCGCGGGCTGCAGCGGGCTGCGACGGGGAGGAGGGGTCTCCGTCTCTGCAGCCCTGGCGTCCCCGGCGGCCGCGAGCTAGGCGTGAGGGAGGGGTTCCGGCTGCAGGGGGGTTGGGTCGGGAGGGTCCCAGGAGGACTCCGGGAATGCAGTGGCCCAGGGCGCGCGGGAGCGTCCTCCTTCCGCTGCCACCTCCCAGTACCAACATTCCGGTGCGGCTCCGGGATCGGGATCGGCCCTTCCCGGCGTCCCCGGGCCCCCGGCCAGCCCCCGGTCCGCCCCCAGGCGCGTCCCCAGCGCGACACCTGGGTGGTCCAGGCCGCAGCCGAGCGGTGGGCCCCACAACGCCCCCGGCCGGACGCCCGTGTCCCGGCGGGCGCGCGCGCGCGCGCGCGGAGCGGGGCGGGGCGCGCGGGCCGGGCCCGGCCGGGGGGTGTCGGATGTCACCCCCCGCGCACACCTCGACCACTGAGATGCGGAGACCTCCCCAGTCCTAGAGCGGAGCAGGAAGTGTCCCAGGGGAGGGAGCCGGAGGGCTCCGGCCTTTCCTTTCCTGCGCGTCCGGCGGGCTCCGCGGCGGCCAGGCTAGCGCGGCCCGCCAAAGGGGACGCGCCGCGGCGGTGAGTGCGGCCCGGAGCTCGGCGGGGCCCGCGCGCTCTGCCCGGTGCCTTCCCGAGTGCCCTGGCCTCCCCGCGCCCTGCTCCCGGCCCCGGCCTCCCCGCGCCCCGCTCCCGGCCTCCGCGCGCGCCCCGGCCTCCCCGCTCCCGGCCCCGGGCTCCCCGCGCCCCCGCCTCCTAGTCCGCAGCCCCGTCCTCCGCCTCCGCCCTGACCTCCCGCGCGCTCCCCGCTACCGGCCCCTCAAGCCCGGGCCTCCCCGCCTGCAGTCGCGGTCTCCCCCCGCGCCCGGGTCTCCCCGCTCGCAGCCCAGGTCTCTCCGCGCGCCCCGGCCTCACCACGCGCCCGGGTCTCCCCGCCCGCAGCCCAGGTCTCTCCGCGCCAGGGACTCCGCGGGCGGGGCTGTAAGGCTGCACGAATGCTGTTTTGCAGGCGCCTCCATTTGCTCGCACTAGTTCAGCCGCGTTTTCGTGCATGAGCGGGAGAAGGGGGCTCGACCAACCAAGGAGAGAGCCCCTCGGCCTCAGGAAGGACGCCCGGGAGGCCGGGCTGGAAGGATGAGGAGCTGCTGCCGGAGACTTCCGCAGCAGCAAGAGGGATTGGAGTTAGACTCGGGGAAGGAGGTCCGGGCTGCGAGGTGAGGAGCCTGGAGCGGATTACGCTGGAGGCGCGCCTGGGGTAGGCGGGGAACGAGGACAGCCTGCCTCTCTGTCTGGCCTAGCGTGCCCTCCTCCTTCCTTTCTGCTGATGGGGCTCTGTCCTCCGAGAGCTGCTACAGGCATGCCCCGCCCCCTTCGGGAAGGCCCCCGGGACTTAAGTTAGCTCATTCATCAGGCATCCTTCTGCGCCGCCTGCGTGCCAGGTGCCAGGTCCCGGGGTGACAAAGGCAGACCCGGCTGTCTGCTTAGGATGATCCGCACAGACCCCGAGCGGGATGCCCCGCTGCGAACAGAGTGTAGAAGGTGGGGCCCGAGCCCCCGCCCAAGCGTAGGGGCAGGTCTGAGCAATATAGAAGCCCGGCAGGTGTGCGCTGGCTGAACTCAAGGAACGTGGGGGCAGGTGGAGGAGAGATTGTATTCCAGGTGCTGGAGGCGGGAGGACACCCAGACACACTTGGAATACTTTGGTGTCATTCTGTATTGGTTTCTATGTTGCAGAGCAAGGGGGCCCAGAGACTGGAGTGTTTCTGATTGCCACTCAGTGGCCTTTGTTCTCTCTCCTGGCCTCACTGGTCTTCCTGTGAAATGGGAGTGAGCTGGAGCCTTATGCAGACTGGAGTCCAAGGCCCTCATGTTTCCCTATTCGCCCTTCCCTTGAGTCCCACAGTGCAGAGTCAGGGCTACTGCTCCCTGATGTCGCCCTGTGTGTGTTCACTGGGGAGGTGCAGGTGTGACTGCGCCAGAGCAGTACGCGGTTGCCTTCATCATGGTTTGAAGAGGACAAGGGGGTGGGTTAGAGTCTTGATGGAAGGCCAGTGCATCTTTAAACACATCCTAAAGTTTGCCATCCAGACTTGGGGGCAAATTGGGTGGAGGCTGATCTGAAAGCACTGATGTTTTTACATACGTAGTTACCTTCTGCTCTACACTCAGGATGTACCTGCCTCTTTTGACTCTTCCCATCTTATGCATGGGCATCATCTGGGCTGTGTGCTTTATCCCCCTGGATTCTGCTGGGTGCCATTAATTCTTGCTCTGTGTGAGTCCAGCAGATCCAGCACCGATGGCTGGCCCTGGGCACCAGCATGGCTGATTTCTGGTCCTGGATCCTCTTTGAAGGCTCCTCCCAGGCACCCCAGGCATGTCTGTTTGTGTCTTTCCAGCTCTTTTTGTAAAGGTCTCAAGGGCAAGAACGGGGACTTTGGCTGCGAAGCCTCAAGATAGCGGCCTATTCACTTGTCCTGTCCAGGAGGACCTGGCCACGGAAGGTACCACAGAGTCTCATTTCAATCTCTGCCCTGCATGTGGCCCTGTCGGGCTCCCTGGATGCCTGAAATGCCCGTGACGTGTTGATATGCTAGTGCTTCTCTCCCAGATCCTCCGCCTCATTTGGCTGCCCCGTTAGGGAAATCCTGTCATGATGCTGTTGTGTTGGGGGGGGGGTCTTCCCTATCTCCCCTTGTGCAAGGGCCAGCCACAGTGACCCTTGTCCCATGTCCGAGGACTTGTCCCATGGGCTGGTCTCTGCGGGTTTTGTCACTTTCCCCATCACTGCCCCCAAAAAACTGCCACAGGAGACCAGAACATTAAAGCCAGTGATTTCTGTTTGGAAATAGGGTCGTCCTCTGCTGCTGACCCCCATCAAATCCCATCATGCCCACAGCCCTGTGCCCCCGAGTCTTGGCTCCGAAAGAAAGCGAGGAGCCCAGGAAAATGAGGAGCCCACCAGGAGAGAACCCTAGCCCCCAGAGCGAGCTTCCCAGCCCCGAGTCCTCCCGCCGCCTCTTCCGCCGTTTTCGCTACCAGGAGGCGGCGGGCCCCCGGGAGGCCCTGCGCCGCCTCTGGGACCTGTGCCAGGGCTGGCTGAGGCCCGACAGACACACCAAGGAACAGATCCTGGAGCGACTGGTGCTGGAGCAGTTCCTGGCCATCCTGCCCCGTGAGATCCAGGGCTGGGTGCGGGCCCAGGAGCCCGAGAGTGGTGATCAGGCTGTGGCGGCCGTGGAGGCGCTGGAGCGGGAGCCTGGGCGGCCCTGGCAGTGGGTGAGCAGGGGAACACAGCGGGGCTGGGCAGCACTGGTGGGGAGGGTGCCTCGTGGCCCCTGGCTGCGGAGAAGTTCTGTGTAGAGCCCCACGCTTCAGCAAGGCTCATACTGGAGTTTGGTTTCCCAAGAAAGCAGGTTCCATTCCTTGAAGGTCCTGCTTTGGGGCATGGTTCTGTCCTATGCGGGGCCCTGGCGGAGCCTATGGCGGTCACTGTGCAGATGGTCAGCAGGACCTCTCCACCTCGCCCTGAGCACCCTCTCTGGGATTGCAGCTCAAGCACTGTGAAGACCCCGTGGTGATTGATGATGGCGAAGGCCCTCCAGACCGAGAGCCAGAGCGGCTGCCGGCAGAAGCCCAGAGCGACCTTGCAAAGAGCCAGGACAGCCAGCCCACGGCCGTAGCACAGGGCCCTGGGCTCCCGAGCAGAACCCCGGGCCAGCCCGGTGGGGATCCAGGTACTCAGTGGGGTTACCCCTCCCTGTGCCTCTGGCTCTGGGCTTGGGTTTTTCTTGCTCATCCCCTGAAGAGCCGTGAACTGTTTCCATGGTCTGGGTCCTTCTATAGAGCAATTCAGTCAGGATCTCCTGAGGATGTGTGCCCCCTTCACTGTGGTAAATCCACACAGAGTGACCAGGGCTGTGGGTGGGTGTCTGAGGCCGCACCATCTCCTCTTCTTGAGGGTGCATCTCCAGGCTCGGTCGGTTTGGGGAGACGCCTGTGTGGGTGGCTGAGCACAGCCACATCTTGTGTTTCCGAACCTCCTTCCCCAGCGAAGAAATAGCTGCTCTCCAGATTTGTTAGGAAGCTGCAAGGAAATCTACAAGTGCTTCAGAGGGAACAGGGTGGGTTTTTCAGGCCTGAATGTCGCCTGGACCTATTTGGCTATCTGTACAAAGAGTGCCAGTGGTGGCTTGAGGCAGGTGGCTTTGACTCCTCTAGCTATGACCAAGAGCACTCTCCAAGTCCTGGTTTCCTGGCCCACCCTTTGGGGATAATCATCATCCATATGGGTCTTTTGAGAATTAAAGGACTTTACCCACAGAATGCTGAGAGGGGAGACCCTGAGCCCCTCTTGACTTTTGGTCACGGTAACCACCATGGGAAGTTGTGGTTGAGAGGAGTGACCCCTGTGGGGTGCAGGTTGGCGTGGGCAGACTCCCCACGTTGTACTGTAGTTACATATGCCATAGGAAGCCGGGAGTGCACTCCTGTGACTCACAGAAGTGATCCTTTATAAGCTTTTCAGTAAAAAAAAAAAAAAAATATTAAGTTTCTTTTTGGGTGGAATTAATCTGACTTTAGTACAGATGTCCAGGCACGCTGGCCTTGTGTTAGTTTGCTAGGGATTGCTTGGCAAAGCATTGTACTGGGCAGGCCCAACAATGCAGGTTTACATCCTCAGAGTTCTGCGGGATAGATGTTCTAAACCAAGGTGCAGGCAGGCTCGCTTTCCCGTGAGGCTCCTTCCTTGGCTTGTTGATCACCGTGGTCTCCCTGCATCTCCACACGGTTGTCCTAATCTCTATTTATAAGGACACGAGTCGTTGGAGCAGGGCCCACCCTTGTGACCTCACGTTAACTCATTACCTCTTGAGAGACCTCTCTAAATGCAGTCATATTCTGAGGTACTAGGGATGGGACACAACTCAGCCCAGAACTCATTCTCCCAGATAAACCTTGTGTGTGTACACAGCCCGGGTCGTGCCCTGGGAGGGTCTTCCGGAGGGCGGATAGGAGATCCAGGCGCTGCACCAGCCCAGGCAGGTGAGCCGGGTGCTGCAAGGGGCTTTGGGTCAGATAGGTCAGCTCCAGTATTTCCCCGGGCAACAGTAAATGGATAGAGTAGGCATGATGCGAGTTAGTTATCAGGAAGACCTTAAAATTCATCATTGACTTGTGGGGATGAGCCTCCAGTAGCAGCTATATAGTTCCTATGTTGTTGTTTTTTTTTTGTTTTTTTTTTCTAAGTTTATTTATTTATTTAGAGAGTGAGAATGGGATAGCATGAGCAGGGGAGGGGCAGAGAGAGGGTGAGAGAGAGAATGCCAGATAGCCTCAGCACAGTTAACACGGAGCTTGACTCAGAGCTTAAACTCCCAACCGTGAGCTCATGACCTGAGCAGAAATCCAGAGTTTGACACTTGACCACCTGAGCCACCCAGGCACCCCAGTGTAGTTGCTAATCTTGAAGGTCTTCCTCAAAAGCTAGATTTTGTTTGGAGACAGCTCTGCAGAGGGATGTGCGTAGTGTCCCTGCACTCATTTCTTCTGGGGACATGTAAGGCAGGGCTGTAGTCCCTCCCTCAGAAGGCAGCAGGTAAGAGAGCATATTAAATCACCCCCTACTCGAATCCTGAGCTTCCACAGCTGGGGCAGCCAGACGTCACCACAGGCTAAACTGGCTCCCCTCCCGGTGTCTCGCCTGTGCCATGACGAAAGCTTCGTGTCCCAGGTCCGAAAGGTGAGGGACACTGGCTTCCAATGTTAGCTTTGGCAGTGATTTAACACATGACCTAGGGTCAGCCTCTGGGATTTCCTCTCAACCAGGAGATGGTAGTACAGCTTTCCAAGTCTCACTCTGTAAAAGGAGCATATTGTTTTTTTAAAGTTTACTTATTTTTCGGAGAGAGAGAGAATCTCAAACAGGCTCCACACCATCAGTGCGGAGCCCGATGTGAGGCTCAAACTCATAAACTGCGAGATCGTGACCCGAGCCAAAATCGAGAGTTGGAGACTTAATCGACTAAGCCACCCAGACGCCCCAAAAGGAGCGCATTCTAAAACACAGCTCGGGTTCACACAGCAACTCCCTGCCAGGTACATGGCTCCCCCCCTGCTAGCAGAAGCCTGAGGCAGGCGATGAGTCCCAGCCAGAGGAGGGACGTCATAGGAGAATACAGCAGAGGTCCCAGCAGCTCAAGTTGAGGGCAGGTGAGATGACTCTAATCACACACTCTGCACTTTCATGTGACAGTAGCTCTTCCAAGAGTACCTCACAGCTGCTTCCTCATGCAGCTTTGCAATTTATGAACTTAAAAATCTATAGATGATAGCGGAGTCTACAATCATGTTCATTACTAGCAGCTCTTACTGGCACCACAGCCCCGTAGAGCTTTAACCTTTATTTTCCCCCATATCGCGGTTGAAGCTGAGATCCCTGCACCCGTGGAAAGTTGCAGAGCTACCTGATGGCAGCATACAGTTATCCTGATGAGCTGAGTAAATACACAGATTTGCTAAACTACTGTATTGTCCACCTGAAACTAATATAACGCTGTATGTGTACTATACTGGAATTAAAATTTAAAAAAATAAAATAATAGTGGCACCTGGGTAGCTCAGTCAGCTGAGCATCTGACTCTTGATTTCAGTTCAGGTCATGATCGCAGGGTCATGGATTTGAGCCCCATGTTGGACTCTACACTGAGCGTGGAGCCTCCTTGGGATTTTCTCTGTCTCCTCTGCCCCTCCCTGTTCATACTCTTTCTCTTAAAAAAAAATTAAAAAACGGGCACCTGGGTGGCTCAGTCAGTTAGGCGTCTGACTCCGACTCAGGTCATGATCTCATGGTTTGTGACTTCAAGCCCTGCATTGGGCTCTGTGCTGACTGCTCAGAACCTGGAGCCTGGTTTGGATTTTGTGTCTCCCCCTCTCTCTGCCCCTCCCCCGCTCATTCTCTCTCTCTCTCTCTCTCTCTCTCTCTCTCTCTCTCTCTCTCTCCCTCTCTCCCTCTCCCTCTCCCTCTCTCTGCCAAAAACAAACATTAAAAAATTGTTTAAAAATTGGGGGCACTTGGGTGGCTCAGTTGGTCAGGCGTCCAACTTTGGCTCAGGTCATGATCTCATGGTTTGTGGGTTTGAGCCCCGCATTGGGCTCTGTGCTGACAGCTCAGAGCCTAGAGCCTGCTTCAGATTCTATATCTCCCTCTCTCTGTCCCTCTCCTGCTGACACTGTGCAACTCTCAAAAATAAATAAGCATTAAAAAAATTTTATTAAAAAACATCACATATACACAAAAAAGCTCCCTAGTGACCTAGCGCACATGACCCAGGCATTCCCCGCTGAAGCCTTCTCATTGGTCACATAAATTCTTGTGGTTCACAAGTGCTTTACCCCTTTGACGTCTTGCAGCCCTCCTCTTGCAGATGAGAAGAGACCTGAGATTTATGAATCCACGTTTCTTCTCTTTCAGTTCTGCAAGAGCCTGCCCTTCTTCAGGAGGCAAGTCTGAGGGACACACAGCAGGTAACCGCCCTGCAGCTGCCCCCGGTGAGTGATGTGTGGACAGCCCTTGAAGAACCCCATCTCTGCCTGCCAGCTGTGATGGTGGGAGACAGATGTCCTCCCCCTGTGTGTTAGGGTTTCCCCCTTGTGAAAAAAGGGAGACCTCTCTTTTCATACTTCACAGGGTACTGTCTTACGCAGTGATAACCACAGTGATTGTATTTAGGAAATGGAGGAAAAACAGATTATGTCAGTGCTGTACGCAAGCGGGCATGTTGTTGGGGAGTTTCCTGGGCGTTTTTCCCTGTTGTGATTCTGCACAAGGCCATGCAAGGCTTCCCTTGTTGGGCGTCCCTGTGGAATGGAAAGCTGGTCCGATAGGGGGTCTCACGCACTTCCTTCCAGCCTCATTGCCTCTGGCCACGGTTTCTCATCACACCCCCTTTGTTTCTCTCTAATGATGTCTGCTGGGTGGCACGCGACTTGGGTATTACAGCCTGGTCTGGTTGTACGAGAAAGTGCATGACAAGAAGGTGTGGACCTTGTCTGGTTATTGTTCCTTACAGATGGAGGGCCATCTGAAGGCTGGTAGACACACAGTAATCACGTCCCAAGGTTGCTCTCAGCAATCCTAAGCACAATGCATCCCGCATAACTTGAAGCCTGGGTACGTGGTACCCGGCACATGGGGTGGGGCACCTCCTTTCCCCAAGAGCTGCGTTCGTGGGCTCTGTTCACATGTGTCAGCATCTCCCATGTAGTGTGGTGGCTGCTGAGCACAAGTGTGAGCCCAAGGAGGGAAAACTCAGGTTTCTTATTAAAGATTGAGACTTTTGGCCAGTATGACACACAGAGATGCTGTGATCTTAGTATCTAATGAGCCTTGGTATTCGTCTTTGAATTTCTCTGCGTTCCTGTAAAGGCCCCAGTAAACAGGAGACAGATTTTGGTAAGTCAGTGCTGTTTCATCACTCTGCTGAAGATCGTTTCTGCTCAGTGGAGTGAAAGTCTTCATCACGAAGGTTTTTGTTTCTCAGTCTTTCTAACATTTTTTTTAAGTTTATTTATTTTGAGAGAGAGAGAGAGTGAAGGAGTGAGTGGCAGAGTGAGAGAAAGAGAATCCCAAGTAGGCTCTGTGCTGTCAGCACAGAGCCCAACATGTGGCTTGAACTCACAATCTGAGATCATGACCTGAGTGGAAATTAAGAATCAGACACTTAACCGACTGAGCCCCCCCCAGGCGCCCCTTAGTTTCAATTGTAGTAAAATACATGTTACATAAAATTTACCATCTTAACTGTTTTTATGTACTGTAGTGTTTTTAAGTGTTTAGTAATACACATATTCACACTGTCATGCAGCCCATCTCCAAAACTTTCTCATCTTTCCAAACTGAAACTCCTCACTGGTTCCAGGAATAGCTCGCCGTGTCCCCAGAGAGATGACCGTTCTATTTTATGAACTCAGCTACCCTAACTAGCTTGCATAAGAATTACACCTTTGTGACTGGCTTGTTTCACGTAGTATAGGGACTTCAGGGTCCGTCCATACCGTATCCTGTGACAGGACTTCCTTTCTGAGGCTGGATAATATCCCATAGTGTGTGTATAATGCATGTTGTTTATTCATTTTTGGTGGACCCTTGGTTTGTGTCCAGCTGTCGTGAATAATGCTGCTGTGAACGTGGGTACATGTAATGTTTATCTTTTTTCTTTGAGTAACTACCTTCGCATGCAGTTATGAGAAATATCAGAGATCCCTTGTACTCTTTACACTAAATGGTAACGTCTTGTGAAAACACAGCCCGAGGCTACAGCCAGCGCACTGGTGTTGATACACACACAATACAGAACATTTGTGTCACCACGACCATCCCTCCTGTTGCTTTTTATAGTGAAATCCATGGCTCCTTCACGCCGTCCTCTCGTTGGCCACACTAACCACAGATGTTGTCAACTTCACGGACGTTGTATAGACAGACCCCTGCCTTTGGGGGTTGACTGTTCAGTCGGCACGGTCTGAGGGGCTGTTTATTTCTGAGTGGAATTCCATGGTCCAGATACACCACATTTTTTTGCCCATGCACCTGTTGAACAACCTCTGGGTTGTTTTCTAGTTTGGGCCATTCTGCCTAATGCTGTTGTAAATATTTATAAGGTTTTTATGTGAGCGTCACTTTGTGTCTCTGGGGTAAATGCCCAGGTATATAGTCCCTGGGTTGTGTGCTAAGTGCAAATTTAGTTTTGTCTTCTGGAGGGACTCTACGCCATCCCGTTCCCATGAGCAGTGTGTGAGTAATCTACATTCTCACTGCCACCATTTACTGTTTGCACTGTTTTTTTTTGTTTTTTTTTTTTAAGCTGTTCTGATGGGTGTGCTGTGATGTCTCATTATGGTTTACATTTTCATTCCATGAGGGCTAATAATGTCGGGCATCTTTTCCTGTGCGGATCTGACCTGTGAATATCCTGTCATCTTCTATGGAATATTTCATCACGACTTTTGCTCATGTTCTAGTGGGACCATTTGCATTTTTCTCTTACTTTGAGAGTTCCTTATATGTCCCAGATATTTGACCTTCGTTGGATATGTGTTTTATAAATGTTTCCTCTCATTCTGGAGCTTGACTTTCCTTCCCTTTGACAGGGTCTTCCCACCCCCTCCCTCCTGCCCCCAACCAAGGTTTCATCCATTTTCTTTTACTGTATTTAATTTTTATTTTATTTTTTTTTATTAAAGTATAGTTGAAGCACAAAAGTTTTTAGTGTTCGTTTACTCCAAATTGTGAGTTTTTCCTTTTAAGGATCGTGCTTTTGGTGTAAAGTCTAAGAACTCTTTGCCTGGTCTTCAATCTCAAAAACTTCATCCTATATTTTTGCCTAAAAGTTATATAGTTAAACATTTTCCATTTTAAGTCTATGATTGGTTTAATCCATGATCTGTGATCCAGTTGGATTTGAGTCCATGATCTGTAGCTTATTTATTTATGTATGTATGTATGTATGTAAGTTTCTTTATTTTGAGAGAGAGAGAGAGAGAGAGAGAGAGAGAGAGAAAGAAAGCAGGGGAGGGGCAGAGAGAGAGAGGAAGAGAGAATCCCAAGCAGTTTCCACACTGTGGAGCCCAATGTGGTGCTCCATCCCACAAACCCACGAGATCATGACCTGAGCTGGACACTCAATCGCCTGAGCCATCCAGGCGCCCCCGTGATCTCTAACTTATAAATGAGGTGTGACACATTAGTTGTGGCTTATTTGTTTGTGCCAGTGGATGTCTGGTTCCAGCCCCATCTGTTGGAAAGGTTTTCGGGGCTCCTGGGTAGCTCAGTGGGTTTAGGGTCTCACTCTTGACTCTGGCTCAGGTCATGATCTCACAATTCGTGAGATCGAGCCCTCCATCAGGTCTGTGCTGTCAGCATGGAGCCTGCTTGGAATTCTGTCTCTCCCTCTCTCTCTCTGCCCTCCTCTGTGCTCTCTCAAAATAAAGAAGTAAACATTTAAAAAAAAAAAAAAAAAAAGGAAGATTTTCTTCCCTCCATTGAATTGCTTTTGCTCCTTCGTCAAACATCACTCGAGGGGCGCCTGGGTGGCTCAGTTGGTTGAGCGTCCGACTTTTGATTGTGGCTCAGGTCATGATCCCAGGGCCTGAGATCTATCCCCACATCCATGCTGGGTGTGGAGCCTGCTTAAGATTCTCTGTCTCTCTTTCCGCCCCAGCCCTTTCGTGCACACACTCACGCTTTCTCTCTCTGTAAAAAAAGCAAAAACTCTGTTGAGCATATTTCTATAGGTCTGTTCCTGGGTTCTTTACTCTGTTTCATCGACCTAGGTCTGTCTCTACTAATACCGCACAGCTTTGATTACTGCGGCTATTTTCTAAGTCTTGGAAGTGGCGGCCTTGATTCCTCCCATTGTATTGTTTTCAGAAATTACTTCAGCTGTTTTAGTCCCTTTGCCTTTCTTTGTAAATTTTAGAATAATCTTGTCCATGTCTACAAAGAGTCTTACAGAGATTTCGATAGGAATTTTGTTTAGCCTGTATATCCGTTTGGGGAGCATTGACATTTTCACCCATCTGAGTCATTCTGTCTGTGAATGTGGGATGCCTCTCCATTTACTTATTTCTTTCTCTCTTTTTTTTTTAAGATTTTTTTATTTTTATTTTTTTTGAGTAATCTCTGTAGCCAGTGTGGGACTAGAACTCACGACCTCGAGATCAAGAGGTGCACACTTCCCCAACTGAGCCAGTGGGCACCCCTCCATTTACTTACTTCTTCTTTGATTTCTTTCATTAGCACTGTGTACTCCTTAGCTTGTAAGTAGCTGTACACGTTTTGTTAAATTCATACCTAAGTACTTCATTTTTTGAGCAATTATAAATGATACTATTTTTTTTTTTTTTTTTTTTAATTTTGATTTCTAGTATAAGACATGCAGTGGAAGGGAGCCTGGGTGGCTCAGACAGTTAAGTGTCTTGATTTTGGGTCAGGTCATGATCACAGGGTAATGAGTTCAAGCCCTGTATCAGGCTCGGCACTGACATTGTGGAGCCTGCTTGGGATTCTCTCTCCCTCTCTCTGCCACTCTCCCCTGCTCATGCGCACAGGCTTTCTCTGTCCCAAAATAAATAAATAAACTTAACAACAACAACAAAAAGAAATGCAGTTGGTTTTTTTGTATGTTGATTTTGTATTCTGTGACCTTGCTGGATTGACACATTGTTTAAGGAGGGATTTTTGTTGGTTTGTTTTTAAATAGAGTCCTCTAGATTTTCTATGTAAACCATCATGCTATCTGCAAATAAAAACTGTTTTATTTCTTTCCAATTATATGCCTTTATATCCTTTTCTTGCTTCATTCAGCTGGTGAGGACTCTTATCATGTTGTTGAAAAGCACTGATGAGAGCAGATGTCCTTGTTCCCAATCTTAGAGAGAAAGCATTCAGTCTTTCACCATTTGGTATGTTAGCTGTAGGATTTTTGTAAATTCTCTTTATCCACTTGAGAAACCTCCTCAATTCCTGTTTCTCTGGAGTTTTTATCATGGGTGGTTATTGAATTTTGTCCAATGTTACGTGTTTTTGTTTCCATTGATCACATGAATTTTCTTGCGACTCTTAATATTGTGGGTTATGTTTATTGATTTTTGAATATTGAACCGGCCTTGCCTCCCTGGAATAAATGTCTTCTTGCCATGGAATAAACGCCTTCTTCTGTTGATATATTACTGGATTTTATTTGCACTTACAGTTGAACATTGAACACATGAATTTGAACTGTTTGTCCACTTATACAAAGATTTCCTTTTGACAAATGCAGTACTTTAATGTATTTTCCTTGCGATTTTCTTAATAATGATCTCTTTTGTCACTTTATTGTAAGAATGCAGTGTATAATACATATAACATACAAAATATGGGTTAACTGTTTATATCATCGGTAAGTTTTCCTTATGGTAAAGAGCAGGTGATTAGTAAAGTTTTGGGGAAGTCAAAAGGTATACATGGATTTTCTGTTGTAGTGGGGGAGGGTCGGTGCCCCTAATCCCTGACTTGTTCAAGGGTCACCTGCATTTTAAGAATTTCTGTACCTATACTCATGGGTGAGTATGGTGAATCAGAAAGTGTCCCCTTTTATTTTCTAAAAGAGATTGTTTAGAATTGGTTTTATTTATTTGTTTGTTATTTTTTAAATGTTATTTTAGAGAGAGAGAAAGAGAGTGCACATGAGGTGGTGAGGGACAGAGAGAGAGAATCCCAATCTGGGGGTCCATGCTCAGTGCAGAGCCCGACCTGGTGCTCAATCTCACGACCCTGGGGTTGTGACCTGACCTGAAAACCAAGAGCCAGAAACTCAACCCTGGGCCACCCAGGCACCCCTAGACTTGGTTTTGATTCTTCAACATTTGGTAGAATACGATAGTGGAACCATATGAATGGGAGATTTTGTCGGGGTGGGGGGGAAGTGGTATTTTAATTATAGAGCCAACTTCCTTAATGGTTACAGAGCTGTTCATGTGATCTGATAGTGGTTGAGTTTTGGTAGTACGCGCTTCTCAAGCAGTTGGCTCATTTCATTGAAATTGTCAAATGTATTGCATGTAGACTTTCTTGTGGTGTTCCTTTATCGTTTTGGTATGGGCATGGTCTGTGATACTCCGGTTTCATTTCTGATACTGGAAATTTGTGTTTTCTCTCTCTCTCTTTTTTTTTCTGTTTAAGTCTTGTTAGAGGTTTTCACTTTCACTGACCTTTTCAAAGAACTAGTTCATTGTTTCATTGGTTTTTCTTTGTTATTTTCCTGTTTTCAGTTTCATTGATTTCTGCTCTCATCTTGACTCTTTTCTTCTTCCTACATGCTTTGGGTTTATTTTACTGTTTGCCTTCTAGGTTCCTGAGGTGGGAGCTTCAATTATTGATTTGAGACTTTCCCTCAAATGTAAGCATTTTTTTTTAATTTACATCCAAGTTAGCATACAGTACAATAATGATTTCAGGAGTCAAATCCAATGATTCATCCCCTGTGTATAACACCCAGTGCTCATCCCAGCAAGTGTCTTCCTTAATGCCCCTTGCCCATTTAGCCCATCTCCCCTCCCACAACCCCTCCAGTAACCCTGTTTGTTCTCCATATTTAAGAGTCTCTTATGTTGTGTCCCCCTCCCTGTTTTTATATTATTTTTGCTTCCCTTCCCTTATGTTCATCTGTTTTGTATCTTAAAGTCCTCATATGAGTGAAGTCATATGATATTTGTCTTTCTCTGACTAATTCCACTTAGCATAATACCCTCTAGTTCCATCCATGTCGTTGCAAATGCCAAGATTTCATTCTTTTTAATTGCCAAGTAATACTCCATTGTGTGTGTGTGTGCATGTGTGTATACATACCATGTCTTCTTTATCCATTCATCCATCAATGGACATTTGGGCTCTTTCCATGCTTTGCCTTTGTTAATAAATGTAAGCATTTTTTAATATAAGCATTTTAGTGCTGTAGATATCCCTCTGAGAACCACTTTGGCCGTATCCTACAAGTTACAGTATGATGTGGTTTTACCTTCATTTATTTCAGTGTATTTTTTAATTTCTCTTGAGCCTTCTTTGACCCAAGGATTATTTTAAAATGTGGTATTTCATTTCCAAAGGCTTGAAGGTTTTCCCTTTATTTTCTTTTATAGATTTCTGGTTTGGTTCCATTATGATCCAAGAATATACTCTGTATTTCTTTCAAATTTGTTGGGAGTTTCTCCTCTCCCTCCAGGATTTTGATGACCCAGTGTATGGTCTGTCTTGGTATAGTCCTGTGCACACGTAAAAACAGGATATATATTCTGCTGGTGTTGGGTGAAGTGTTTTATAGAAGTTGATCAGAACCTCTTGTTTGGTGGTGCTATCAAGTTACTTCTTATTTTCTGTCAGTTGAGAGCAGGATATGGAAGTCAATAGTAATTGATTTGTCTGTTTTCCTTTGAGTTCTGTCAGTTTTTGCCTTGTATATTTTTCAGCTTTGTTGTTTGGTACATACACATTTAGGATTGCTATGCCTTCACGGACTACCCTTTTATTATATAACATCTCTAGTAATTTTCTTTGCTGTATCTCATTTGGTATTAATATACCTACTCTTGTTCCTTTTGATTAATGGTTGTGTAATGTATACTTTCCATCTTTTTACTTCCAACCTGCCAAATCATCATGTTTGAGGTGAGTTTCTTTTAGATAGCATATAGTTAGGGGCACCTGGGTGGCTCAGTCGGTTAAGCGTCTGACTCTTGGTTTCAGCTCATGGTCACGATAGCATGGTTCGTGAGACTGAGCCCCACGTGGGGCTCTGCGCTCACTTGAGAGCCTGCTTTGGGTCTTCTGTCTCCCCCTTTCTGGGCCTCTCCCACTTGTGCGCTCGCTCTCTCTCTCTCTCTCTCCCCCTCAAAAATAAACATAAAAAAATTTAGATAGCCTATATTTGGGTCAGGTTTTTTGTTTTTTATTAATTTTAAATATATATTTTAAATTTTTTAAAAATTTACTTTATTATTTATTTGGGGAGATAAAGCACTGGTGGGGGAGGGGCAGAGTGGGAAGGAGAGAGCGAATCCCAAGCAGGCTCCATGCTGTCAGCACAGAGCCCAACTCAGGGCTCCATCTCACAAATCATGACCTGAGCCAATACCAAGAGTTAGACGCTTAACGTTTAACTGAGTGAGCCACCCAGGTGCCCCACATCAGGTTTTTTAATCCCCTCTGCCAATCGCTGTGTTTTAAGTGATGAATTTAGGGGCACCTGACTGGCTCAGTTGTTAGAGCATCAGTTCTTGATCTCAGGGTCTTGAGTTCCAACCCCATGTGTGGTATAGAGTTTACTTTAAAAAAAAAAAAAAAAAAGGTCTTATTTAGACCATTTATATTTTTTAAATTTTTTTTTTTAATTTACATCCAAATTAGCATATGGTGCAACAATGATTTCAGGAGTAGATTCCTTAATGCCCCTTACCCATTTAGCCCATCCCCCCTCCCCCAACCCCTCCAGTAACCCTCTATTTGTTCTCCATATTTATGAGTCTCTTATGTTTTGTCCCCCTCCCTGTTTTTATATTATTTTTGCTTCCCTTCCTTTATGTTCATCTGTTTTGTCTCTTAAAGTCCTCATATGAGTGAAGTCATATGATATTTGTCTTTCTCTGACTAATTTCACTTAGCATAATGCTCTCCAGTTCCATCCACGTAGTTACAAATGACAAGATTTCATTCTTTTTGATTTCCGAGTAATACTCCATTGTGTGTGTGTGTGTGTGTGTGTGTGTGTGTGTGTGTGTATCTTTATCATCTTCTTTATCCATTCATCCATCGATGGACATTTGGGCTCTTTCCATACTTTGGCTATTGTTGATAGTGCTGCTATAAACATGGGGGTGTACATGTCCCTTAGAAACAACACACCTGTATCCCGTGGATAAATGCCTAGTAGTGCAATTGCTGGGTCGTAGGGTAGTTCTATTTTTATTTTTGGGGGGGAACCTCTATACTGTTTTCCAGAGTGGCTGCACCAGTTTGCATTCCCATAGACCATTTATATTTTAATGTAATTATTGACATGCCTTTTTTCCCATTTGTTCTGTTTTTCATTTCTCTTTTTTTTTTTTTTCTTGCCTTGCTCTGGGTTACCTGAACATTCTGTAGCTTTCCATCTTGACTTACCTAGTGTGTTGTCAAGTATATGTCTTTATATTGTTAAAATATTCAGTGACACTTGTTACAGATGATAAGGCAGACTTTTTTCAGGACCACATAGGGAACATGACAGGAATCGTGCAGTGGAGGAGAGAGCTGGGGCTCACCTCCAAATACAGCAATGGCAAGTGGGAGTTTACAGCCGGGGAGCATGGGGTAGGGAGGTCTGTGGACAGAACATTACTAGGAGGAAACATCAGGGATAAGATGGGGTTCCAGCTAAACTGACCTAACAGGATTCTCACCAAAGGCAGGCCACAGAGATCAGACTTCACCTAGGGATGATGGACAATAAGGAACCTAATCAGGTATCAAGGGTTGGGGTTCTGGTTAAACTGACTTATCAGCGTTCTTACTAAACATGCGTTTTGTTTTATATTCTACAATTTTAAAAAGCTTTTAAAGGAGTTTTTATTTTTTTTAATATGTATTTATTTTGAGAGAGAGAGCATGCGTGTGCGTGAGCTCAGGAGGGACAGAGAGGGAGGGAGACAGAGACTCCCAAGCAGGATCCATGCCACCAGTGCAGAGCCCAACATGGGGCTTGAACCCACGAACCATGACCTGCGCTGAATTGAAGAGTCGGACACTCAACCGACTGAACCACCCAGGTGTCCAAAAATGTGTGTTTTATAAGGAGGTGCCTTATAGGAGGGCCACAGATGGCCCCAGAAGATTCGGGAGCCTGACTAAAGTTTGGTCAATCAAAGAATCTGTCATGCAGCTTTTCTAGTGATTGCTGTGGGTATTAAATTATGTATGTATGTATGTATGTATCTATCTATATATATACATATATATGTATATATCTGTGTGCATATAGATGTATACAGATGTATATGTATTGATTTTATTGATTCAAACCAGAAATCAATATATCCATATCCAGATATACCTCTATATTATACATATAGATATATAGAGAGATATTTATCTTATCACAGCCCTTAACATCCCTTCATCCCCCCCCCCTTTTGTATTAAAAGTGATTAGGGGTTGCCTGGGTGGCTCAGTTGATTGGGTGTCTTGAGTCTTGATTTTGGCTCAGGTCATGATCTCAGAGTCATGGGGTTGAGTCCCATGTCGGGCTCTGTGCTGAGTGAGCATAGAGCCTGCTTGAGATTCTCCCCCATTTGTGCTCTCTCTCCAAAATAAAAAAATAAAGTTTCTTTAAAAGGTGATTTAACTAGTTCCTGTAGACACTTTTTTTTTTTTTTTTTTTTGGACAGAAAGAGAAAGAGTGTGCACACGAGCAGGGGAGGAGCAGAGAGAGAGACACACACACAGAATCTGAAGCAGGTTCCAGGCTCTGAGCTATCACTATAGAGCCTGACGTGGGGCTTGAACTCATGAACCGTAAGATCATGACCTGAACCAAAGTCAGGTGCTCAACCGACTGAGCCCCCAAGTGCGCCTCCCAAGATACATTTAGAACTACATCAGACTGTCAGTTATTGAGAAAACTTAAATGGAGAAGGAAAGCCTAGTGCATCTCCTATTTTTGCTTACCATTTTCTTCCTTTTGGTTCCTTCTCTGGCTTCCTTTCCACTTAGATAATTTCCTTCAGCCTTTCCTACAGGGCGAGTCTGCTGGTCAAGATGGACTTGGTTGTGATCCATCTGAGAATGCCTGGATCCCTCCATTCCTGCAGGTGTTTTCTCCCGACATGGGCCCCACACTGCCCCGATTCCTGTCAGTACTTGAAGCATATGGCCCCCCTCTGCCTGCCCTCCGTGGTTTCTCATCAGAGACGGGGATTTTCTTCCCTCATGTGGGGAAGCTGTCATTTTCCTCTAGCCACTTTTCAGATTCTGTTTTTGGAAGTTTAATTAGGATGTGTTTTGGTGTGGATTTCCTTGGATTACCTGTTTGGGGTTGGCTCTGCTTCCTGAATGAGCTGGTCTAACGTCTTTTTCCAGAGAAGGGAATTATCGAGGCCTGGTTTCTTGGAGGCGTTTTTCGGCCCTACGCTGTGTGCCCATCTGGGACATGTTCTTGCAGTCCCACAGGCACCGGAGACTGTTAGAGCATCTCTGCCACAGTTGGCTTTTCCTGTCTTCACAGGTTGACAGACTGTCCTGTGCCCTTCATTCTGCTGTTGAGCTCATCCCTGAGCTCTCAGGTTCTCGGTTCTTGTATTTCCATTTACTTGCTCTTTATATCTTCCGTTTTCACTCACTTTGAGATCGTTCTGGTTCTTGGTGTTGCCAGTGATTTTCTTGCTTTCTTTCTTCCTTTCTTTCTTCTTTTCTTTCTTTTTTAATGTTTATTTAGTTTTGAGACTGAGAGAGAGAGAGAGAGCGAGCATGGGGACGGGGGAAGGGGCAGAGAGAGAGAGAGGCAGACAGAATCCGCAGCAGGCTCCAGGCTCTGAGCTGTCAGCTCAGAGCCCGACGTGGGACTCGAACTCAGGAGCCTTGAGATCATGACCTGAGCTAAAGTCAGATGCTTAACCAACTGAGCCACCCAGGTGCCCTTGACTTTCTATGTTACGTTATGACACTCTGGGTCCCCTTGAAACCTGTTCAGGTGGGTTTTCACTCTGACCCCTGCTTAAGCAGAAGACCCCTCAGGGTGGGCTGTCCTGTCCTGTTCCTGCCAGGGAGGGGGGCTCCTGACTGGGGCAGAGCTCCAACTGACCACGTGGTCTCCCTAGATGACCACAGGTGTGGGGGCGGGCGGGGAGGGGTGAACTGTTCCAGCCAGCAGGACAGGAGCCCTGGCTTCTGCTCAGCCCTCTCGGAGGCCACTACACCCAGCAGTGGGGTGTCAGGATGCCTGGCATCAGCCTCATGAGGGTGTTTGTTCTCTGCCACAGGAGCAGGCTGGGGGCTGTGGTGTTTTCTGCGGTGCTGGGTAGAGGAGAACAGTGATGCCGGCTGGCTCAGCTGCTCCTTTCCTGGTCTTGTGGCTGAGACCACAAGCTTTGTTCGGGTTTGTTTTTCTCTGCACCTGGGGTGGGGAGAGGGGGGGTGTCTCTGGCTTGCCAGCTTCTCTGCGTTCACTTCAAGTTGGGATGCATGAGACATAAAGAATGAGAGAGCTCGTCACCTTGAGATTCCTCAGGGTCCACGCCAGCCTTCTTCCTCTCCCCATTCAGACTCCCATGTGTGTTTTATGCATCAGGGGGCTGGGATTTTAGCTATTCTTAGAGGCAGGAATCAGGGAAAAGTAGCTCTGTTTTTAAATTGACATATTTATGTACTCCATCCACTCTCCTTATAAAAATTGGCAGGACTGGACATCTAAGTGGGTCAGTTGGTTAAACGTCCCTCGCAATTTTGGCTCAGGTCATGACCTCATAGTTCATGGGTTCAAGCCCCACATTATACTCCGTGTTGACAGTGCACAGCCTGCTTGAGTTTTTCTCTCCCCTCCCAAAAATAAACACTAAAAAAAAAAAAAAAAAAAAAAAGGGAGAAGAAGAAGAATGAGCAAGATTTAGCACAGGAGTGTGTTACATGTTCCCAGTTCCTGTGAAGATCTTCAAATGTTTTGTTGAACTTGCGCCCAGAGTTACCTGTGCCAGTTTTTTCTCCCTTGCAGGGATTATGCTGTACATCCTTGCTTCTCCCTGACATGTGAGCATTTCCCCATATGAGACAGAAGTCCCCGGGGGTCCCAGGGTGGCTGTGTCAGACTGTGTCAGACTCTGTCAGCAAGTAGAGCATCACAGATCCACCACCTGGCCCTGGCACTGGGGTTTGCTTCCATGATGCTAACTTTGTCCACTGTGATTAGTTCCTATTTCCACTTGGGGTCTGTTCCCAGACACCCATCCAAGGCTAAAGTGAGCAGTTTCTACATCTCCTCCACTTTTGTCTTCAGAATCTGCAGAACCAGAACCACACTGCCATCTGAGAGCTCTGATTTCTTTTTTTTCTTTCAATTTTTTTTAATGTGTATTTATTTTTGAGAGAGAGAGACAGAGTGTGACTGGGGGAGGGGCAGAGAGAGAGGGAGACACAGAACCGAAGCAGGCTCCAGGCTCTGAGCTGTCAGCACAGAGCCCAATGCGGGGTTCTAACTCATAAACCGTGAGATCATGACCTGAGCCAAAGTCGGATGCTTAACCGACTGAGCCACCCAGGTGCCCCTGAGAGCTCTGATTTCTCAACTGTTTACCAACAGGGGCAGTTACCACCTTCAAGGAGAAAAAAAACCTTTTTCCTCCACTCTGTTAGGCTCAGTGCCCCCTGTACATTGAATTGACACAATGCAGAGTCACAGGATTAAAAAGATTTATTTCCTGTGCCTGTGGGTTGCCTCACAGAAATGAAATGAAAACCCCAAGAAGGCAGTCAGATCCGCAGGCTGACTGATGCACCATTTTAACCCAAGGCGGTAATTGCAGAGAAGTGACAAGACAGAGGAAAGGGATTGTTAGCTCAGAGCGTTGGTAAATTACGGGAAGGCAAGTATTTGGAGAGTAATGGAAAACAAGGGTTACTTGGTCAAGTGTGTTTTGTTGTCTCTGGTCTGGTAAGAGTCCAGTTCTGTCCTCTCTGGAGATAAAGAGTAATTTTGCCCTTGCGGGTAGGAGACCAGGGTGCTTTTCACAGGGAAGCTTCATGTCCTTCATTTAGGCAGATGGGGGAGAGTAGAGAGCTTTTGTTTTGTAAATGTTTATTTTGAGAGACAGAGAAAAGTATTGTGCAAGTGGGGCAGGGGAAGAGAGAGAGACAGAATTTCAAGCAGGCTCTGCACTGACAGAACACACCCTCCACAGGGCTTGAACCCACGAACCGTGAGATCATGACCTGAACTGAGGTCAAGAGTCACTCAACCAACTGAGCCACCCAGGCGCCCTGAGTAGAGAACTTTCTCTGTGATCCTGTTTCTCAGTTGACTGAAAGTCCTAATGCCAAAGTGGTGTATTTGGGATGGACCTTCTAATCCCCTTTGAAACCAACATCAGATTCTGTCCTGCAAACCCATGGCTTTCTCAGCTCCATCTTCCATCCTGTGGAACTCGTCTTGGGAGGACAGGCTTCCATCATACCGACCTCTTCTGGGAGCAAAGCCACTTACAGCTTGTTCAAATGCCGCCTCTCAGACTCCTCCATAGACCTACTGATGCAGAGTGCATCGTTACTGAGATGCCTAGGTGGTTCGTAGGCATATGTGAGTTTGAGAAGCCTGTTTCAAACTCCTGATTCGACTTCACACATTTTTGAAATACTCTATTAGTTTATTTATTTATTTTTTTAATGTTTTAATGTTTATTTTTGAGGGAGAGACAGAGCATGAGCAGGGGAGGGGCAGAGAGAGAGGGAGACACAGAATCCAAAGCAGGCTCCAGGCTCTGAGCTTACAGCACAGAGCCCGACATGGGGCTTGAACCCACAGACCATGAGATCATGACCTGAGCTGAAGTTGGACACTTAAAAACTGACTGAGTCTCCCACGCACCCCAAGTTTGGATAGTTTTTGACAAGTGTCTGCACTCACATAACTATGACCCCAGTCAACATAGAAAACATCTCCTTTCCATCAAATCCCAGAAGTTCCCCTGTGCCCGTTGCAAGTCCTGCTCTCACACCCAGGCCAGCCATGATCTCCCTTTTGCCACTGTAGATGATTTTCTCTCATTCTAGAATTTTCTGTAAATGGAATCCTACAGCACGTGGTCTTTTGTGCCAGGCTTCTCTTACTCAGCCCAGTGATTTCAGCATCACTCACGTGTCTATCAGTTGTTCCTTTTTTATTGCTGAGTAGTATTCCATTGTACACTGACAGCTGGTTTACCCAGTCACTTGTCAACCCATATTTGGGTCCTTTCCACTTTGGCCATTATGAGTGAGACTTCTAGAACACTTATATGTCTTTTTGTGGATACAGGTTTTTATTTCTCTTGGGCGATTATCCAGAAGTGGAATTGTAGGGTAAGGATGTGATTGATTATATGAGAAATGGCTGTTTTCTGTGGTGGTTTACCACTCAACACTCCTACCTAAATGAATGAGAGTTCCTTTTGCTACACATCTTCACCATTTACTGGTATTGTCATTTTTTTTTTTTTTTTTAAGAAAAAGTGTATATTTTGCCCATTAAAATAGGTGTCTTATTATGGTTTTAATTTTCAATTCCCTGTTGACTAATGAGGTTTTTCATCTTTCCATGTGCTGTGGATCATTTCTTTTAATCTTTCGTGAAGTGCCTAAATATTTTCCCTGCTTACTGGGTTGCTTACTGCAGTTTTTTGTTTTGTTTTAAGTAAGCTCTACACCTAATGTGGGGCTTAAACTCATGGCCCTGAGATTGCATGCATACCAACTGAACCAACCAGGCGCCCTTCCCCCCCCCCCCCCCCCCCACCATTTTACTGTGTTTCAAGAACTTTGTAAAATAGGAGTGCCTAGGTGGCTCAGTCAGTTGAGCATCTGATTCTTGATTTCGGCTCAGGTCATAAACCCAGGGTCATGGGATTGAGCTCTGTGTCAGGCTCTGTGCTGAGCATAGAACCTGCTTAAGATTCTCTCTCCCTCTGCCCCTCTGTCCCTCTCCCCTGCTCACACTCTCTCTCTCTCTCTCTCAAATAAAAACTAAATTTAGGGCGCCTGGGTGGCCCAGTTGGTTAAGCATCCAACTCTTGATTTCGGTTCAGGTCATGATCTCACGGCTTCATGGGTTTGAGCCCCCCATTAGGCCCTGTGCTGACAGCACAGCGCCTGCTTGGGATTCTTTCGCTCCCTCCCTAGCTGCCCTTCCCCCACTCATACTGTCTCTGTCTCTCAAAATAAATAAATAAACTTAAAAATTTTTTTTTAAATTAAAAAGGACTTGTAAAAAAAATATATATATATGTGTGTGTGTGTGTGTGTGTGTGTGTGTGTGTATATATATATATATATATATGCTGGATAAAAGTCCTTTGATGTATTATTGGAAATATTTTCTATCACTCTTCTACAGTTTGCCTTTTCAGTGTTTTGATGTCTTATGAAGATTGGACATCAGAGGTCCCATGTTTTTCTTTTGTAATATATACTTTTTATGTCCTAACGAATCTGTCTACCCCAGAGTCACACAGAATTTTCTTCTGGAAATTTTATAGTTGTGATTTTTTCCATATGGGTCTTTGATTCATTTCAAGATTTTGTTGTTTTTGTTCTTCTGGTTTTGGTTGGGGTTTTTTTTGTTTTGTGTTTTTGTCATGAGGTGTGAGGTTTTTGTGTTTTGTTCTGTTTTTTCAAACAGTTCATTCTATACCACTAATATTACTGATTTTTTTAATGCAACACATTGGAATTTTTTTTAATTTTAAAATTAAAATAATATTTTTCTTTTATAAGAGACACGTATGTCTGCAATTTTAAATAAGCTGGTTAAAAAAATTAGGAAAAGGAACCATGAGAAAATAGAAAAACGTGCAAAGAAAATACACGAGGATTTCAAAGAAGACAGATGCAGATTGGCCCATAAACCCATGAGAAAAATGTTCATCGAGAAAAGGGTAGTTCCACTGCTGATTGCTCCTTGCCCACAGTGTCATTAGAACCGTAGACGTGGCCTTGCCAGGTGTTGGCAAAGGTGTGGGTGAACAGTACAGGTGTGTTGCCTGTGGAGTACAGTTGTGGGTACCCCACTGGAAGAACGATGTGGGAATATTTAATATTGGGGAAGAGGTGTGTTCATGTCGACCCTGGAGACACTTGCTCGTGGGCAGGGAGACTGATGAGGGAGTTCATTGGACCGTTGCTCTTAGTGGCAAAGAATTGGGGAAAACCCGAACGTTATTGACAGAACCATACTCTGAAATAAGTCCATGTCCTAGAGCTAGCTACATACTACACGCTCAGGGCAGTCTTCAGCCACTAGGGAAAAGTGTGCAGAATGAAAGAATCCTCGCACAATTCTCCCAAACAGCGTGTTCCATGTTGTTTCACACACATTTTTGCATATATCTCTGAGGATTCCTTAGGAAAATTTCCCAGAAGTAGAATGGGTGTGCTTCTGTTAGCATTCTCCCAAATGTCCAGAAACATGCATTTCTGCTAAGCACGTGTGAGGACCCGTTTTCCTACACCCTCCAGGACCCAGAGGAGCATAACACTTATAATCTTTTTAATCAGATTTAACCTTTGCTTGGGCAAAGAAAAACCAAGAAGTAATTGTAAACCTACGACTGTTAAATTTCACTTATATTCCTGATGATTGACCTTTAAAGAGTTTATGGGGCACCTGCATGGTTCAATCAGTTGAGCATCCGACTCTTGATTTCGGCTCAGGTAATGATCTCATGGTTCATGGGTTCAAGGCCCACATTGGGCTCCATGCTGATGGTGCAGAGCCTGCTTGGGATTCTGTCTCCCTCTCTCTGTGCCCCTTCCCTGCTCATGCTGTCGCTCTCTCAGAAATGTGTGGATAAACATTAAAAAATTAATAATGAAAGAAATACTATGAATTCTCTTTCATGTTTTTAATGTTTTATTTATGTTTGAGAGAGAGTGAGTATGAGCAGGGGAGAGGCAGAGAGAGAGGGAGACACAGAATCTGAAGCAGGCTCTAGGCTCTGAGCTGCCAGCACAGAGCCTGATGCAGGGCTCAAACTCACAAACGGTGAGATCATGACCTAAGCTGAAACCAAGAGTTGGATGCTTAACCGACTGAACCACCCATGTGCCCCCAAAATGAACAATGTTTACATGACATTTATTGTTACCATCCATTTGTCTTGTAACATTCACAGGAAACTTGAAACCCTCACTTCATGCTTCAGCTGGCAGAGATCTTGTAGTTCCATTTTGCAGAGGATATCTTCATTTATTTATTTTTTTAATGTTTATTGTATTTATATTTGAGAGGGAGAGAGAGTGCAAACGGAGGAGGGGCAGAGAGAGAAGGAGACACAGAATCTGAAGCAGGCTCCAGGTTCTGACCTCTCAGCACAGAGCCCAGCATGGTGCTCGAACCCACAAACTGCGAGATCACGACCTGAGCTGCAGTCGGACGCCTAACCGACTAAGCCCCCAGGTGCCCTTCTTTATTGTTATGGTATCCTGGTATTATATGCATATGCTATCACTTTTTAAATTAAAAATTGCCATGGTTCATGACTCAAAGTATAAGAAAAGTCTCCTTGTCAGGACACTTGGCTGGCTCAGTCGGTGGATCATCCAACACTTGATCTCAGCATCCTGAGTTCAAGCCCCACCTTGGGTGTGGAGCCTATGTAATTTAAAAAGACAGTAATAAATTTTTTTTTTAAGAAAGAAAGAAGGCAAAGTCTCCACGTAGCACTAACCATAGGCCCCTCTATAGCAGCAGGCAGCGTTCCAGACTTCTGGACACTTGGCACATGGGGACCATCTAGACCACCTTCCACATGGGTGCTTTTTCCATGGGTGAATCCCTTAGAGGGATTCCTTCTTGGTACAGACAGGCCCTCGTTCCTCCTCACCGGTGTGTGATGTTCCTGCTGGGAAGTAGCTTAGTTCTGTGACACTGGGCACAGATGTCGGATTCTTTCACTGTCACCTGGAATCATTAATGCTGCAGTGAACAAGCTTGTACTTTGCACATATGCAGCGTAAACTCTAAAAATGCAATGTCTGCATTGGTGATTCAGTTGGACACCCCCCCGTGTACCCACCTCGGAGCTGAAGATGTCAGGCTGCCCCAGCACTGACAAGGAAGCCAGTGAATGATCCGTGGCCATCCTGTCCCCGAGAGGCATCTGCCATTGGGATTATGCTGAACCCGATCCGTGTGAGGTCATCTCAGGCTACAGCTGGGGCAGCCTCTCTGCCTTCCCTTCCTGGGGCTCATGCGGCTGGGGTCTCGAGGGGCTCTGCCCTCCATCCCAGCTTGCTTTCCCCTGGTTCAGAGCTTCCCTGGACTCAGGCATCCTCGTTGTCCCCCTGTGGTTTCAGAACCGGGTTTCTCCTTTCAAGGATATGATTTTCTGCTTCTCCCAAGAGGACTGGTCCCTTCTAGACCCTGCGCAGACGGGCTTCTATGGAGAGTTCATCATCGGGGAGGACTGTGGGGTCTCGCTGCCTCCAAGTAAGACTTACCCCCTCTCTCCTGAGGCCAGAGACTGGGGGGGCCAGCATCTGATTGCTTTTCACCCCCAGACCTCATGGGCACTTTGCAGATTGACCATCACCCACCCTCTGTCTGCTACATGTAGATCAGGCTCGCCTGGCTGTTTCATACAAAACCAAATGCAACATGTTTCCTGTGCGTCTGGTTTTCTGCCATTTTTTTTTTTTTTTTAGCGTTTGTTTATTTTTGAGAGAGCAAGAGAGACTGAGCATGAGTGGGGGAGGGGCAGAGAGAGAGGGAGACACACAAAGCAGGCTCCAGGCTCTGAGCTGTCAGCACAGGGCCCAATGCGGGGTTCGAACTCACAAGCCGTGAGATCATGACCTGAGCCACGCAGGCACCCCTGGTTTTCTGTCATTCTTCTATGGCTGTCTTCATGTCTGATTTCCTGACAGCCCCAAAGGATATGCGCTCATCCCAAAGCTCTTCCTTTCATGTGCTCCTTTTCCTGCTCCCTCCCTGTGTGCCCCATGGCCCCTCATGGCCCCTGCGGGTGCGTCTGCCCTGATGCGGAGTTCCCCCCCCTCCATCTGGCCTCGGCTCCTGTGCAGACACCTCAGTGACAACTGTGTCCTCCTCTCCACGAACAGGTGACCCGGGCACCCAGCTGCATCTCTCCCAGGGAGAGGAGAACGAGCCCGGGTTCCAGAGTTGCAGGATCTGCAAGGGAAGGACGTGCCCCAGGTTTCTTACTTGGGTGAGTGATGGTTGCAGAGCTGGGGGGAGTTTGCTGCTGGCCAGGGCAGGCCAGCCTCTCCAGCCTCCCTCTGCAGCTCAGTGTCCCTCCCCCTCCCCCCCATCCCACACTCTGTCTTGCTGGAACATGCCTGGCCTCTTCCCTGACTCTTCCAGAAACACTGTGAGGTTTCAGTTCTGTTGGGTGTGGGGATCACTCTGCCCTCAGCCAGAGTCCAGGGTGTGACAGAAGTCTTTCTTCTCACTGTAAGCAGTGCTGGTTTGTGCCGAACAGGTGCCCCCCTGCCCCCAACTCCCACATGTGAGGTCAGGTACTCTCCAGAACTGAGGCCGGGGAGGAGGAGGAGGAGGAGGAGGAGGCCATAGCTTCTCCTGGCCAGGCACCAGGCATAGCACCTCTGGATGCCTGGCCAGTCTGGTTTATGTGAGGAAACCAAGGCACAGAGAGGTGCTGGGGCTTAGTGGACAGCAGCACAGCTCAGCAGCATTTTCCCACAACCTCCCTGCCCTGGGGCAGTCCATGTCACCAGAACTCCGTGCCCCGATGCCATGAGATGTCCACCCCTTCAGGGAGACACGCTTTGCACAGTATGGGCAGCAGCTCCACACCTCAGCCCCTCTGGGACCTGAAGCTGGCAAACCAGACCAGGCTGTGGCTCACCACCCCCAGCTGGGACGAGGTGCACACTCTCCGGCACATGGAGGCGGCGGCCCCTGTGCTCCCTCTGCCCCGGCTGGGTCTGTATCCGTGGGTGCAGGGCCCCGTGCTGAAGCCTGCACAAACCCCACCACAGAGTGGCGGTGAGCACAGGGATGCCCTCAGGACCAGACGGCATCCACATCCACACGGATTCTGTCTGGTGTCAGAACCCATGTTCCTGCTGCTGGCCATTCTGCCTTACCAAGCGGCTGCCCAGGGCTGCTTCCAGATCACAGCAGGGCATATGTGAGGCTGGCAACTGCAGGGCAAATCATTTTCTCCATTTTCTTCTCTGGAAAGACTTCCCAGGTCTCCAGCCATTCCAGGTGGAAGAGAGAAGGAAACGGGATGAGCTGCAGGTGCCCGAGTTCCAGACCTGCCAGCAGACGGCACTCACCCAGAGCACCTGCCCAGGTAAAGGGGGTGGGGAGACTGGGGGGCGGTGTGCAGTGTGTATGCGAGCAACAATGTACATGGTAGGGGTTGTAGCATGGTGTGTGCTGGTGTGTAGTGTGGTGCGCGTGAGCACATGTCTACCTGCCTGTGTGCTGTGTGGTGGGGTCCATGTGTGCATGCCTGTGCACTTGGTATCCGGTGTGAGGCATGCGAAAGTGCATGTGTGTGTAGTGTCCAGTGTGGTGCGTGTGTGCGGCTGGGAGGTAGGGTGGGGTCAGGAACTGGACTCTTCGGGATCCCTACCAGCTGCAGCTGCTTGGGCTGGTTCTGTTCTGCCTGGATCCCTCAGGTTTGGAGAAACTCCCTTCCTTGCCCTCCCTCTGCGGTTTGAAGCAGGGCTATGATGTAGGGTCAGAGTCCCCGATCTGAGTCCAGGAATTAAGACCAGGTCTGGGATGGCCGAGTTGAGGGGCCCTCTGGACAAGATGGCAGAGCCTCACAGGAGTGGCCAGCATGCACTCTGAGCTGTGATGGTGAAAGTCACCACCTGCAGAAGCAAGGACTAAAATACAGCCAGCCTTATTGGTCTCGGGATTCAGACCTTCTTCCAAACATCAGACCCAAGCTCTGGTTCTCCCTAGAGCCCACTGGGTCATGGAGATTTCCCTCAGTTAGGAAGACAGGCTAACGCATGATCTCTTTGACCCGTGGTGGCATTTGGAGGCAAGACTTGCGTGGGATTGTGGTATTTCCATGCAGCTTCATGCAGGGCCCACAGTCATTTATGTGTGTGTTTGTGTAAATCTGTGTGCTGAGGGTGATCGTTCATGCAGGCTTCAGCAATACCCCCAGAGGCATGTTGGGTCCTTGCTGGCACCTCCCTGCCCACAGTGTGTCTCACCCCCACCGGCGTCATTTCACAAGGGGGACGGATGTTCACCAACATGGAGTGCTCTCACCTCCACTCCCCTTCCTGGGTCCTGACACAGAGTCTCTTCTGAAATGGCACAATCCAAGGTTGCCATCTGAGATTGGGGAGGTGCTGGATTCCCAGGAACAGGCACTGGTTTTGTTTTGGTGGCCCATGCTGTGTGACATCAGGGGAAGGGTCTGTACCTGCACAGCCGTGCCCACGCAAGATGCTATGGGCCCGTCCATTCGTGCCAATCACCAGTGCGTCTCAGTGCTGCACGGAGATGGAACATGTCTTTTTGCTTCCCACGTTTCCTCTGTGTGTCGACTAGTTAATATTCATTCATCCTTGTTTTTGTTGGCTTTTCCCTGTTCACATTTGGTGAGCTCTGTTTAGGGCCCAAGTGCAGCACTACTGTAAGTTCTCAACGAGATTGTGTGCACTGGGTCCTTCTGGCACCTTCCAAGATGCATACTGTCTTAGCACAGGCTGATTCTGCAAGACAGTGTAGATGGGGCACCTTAGACGAAAGGGATTTATTTCTCACAGTCTGGAGGTGGGGGGAGTCTGAGATGGCAGTGCTAGCACATCCTGTAAGTAGTTAGGACTCTTCCTGGCTCGTAGACGCTTGCCTTCTCCCTGTGTGCTCTTGGAAGGAGACAGCATGGATCTGTCCTGTCTCTTCCTCTTCTTGTAAGGGCTCTCATCCCAACGCAAGGGTCCCAATACCATTAGGTCCCACTGTCTAAACCTAGCCACCACCACCCCCCACCCCCCACAAAGGCCGCACTGCCTAACGCGGGCTCGAAAGTATGAGTACTGGGGGAGACAGATATCTAGCCCGTAAGAGGTACTGTGATGTCTCTGTTGTGCATCTGGGGCACGTGGTCCAAAGTCAGGGGCCCAGGAACACCCTGCACTGCAGATATGAAGCCATGTGGTCAGATGCACAACATCTGGGCTATGCCCTTCACATTACCAAGCTGGTGTTCTCTGAGAGAATTTCATAGAAACTCAACATTAAGGGCCTCTTACATATATGCACACGATTCTTCCCACTTTTTTTAAACTTTCTAGGTCTTTCAGCCTGTGATTCTTGTTCTGCATTTTAAAAATGTAAATTTATTCATCGTCTCCTGTTTGGTTTTTTGTCTTGTAAGTAAGCCTCCCCATTCTAACATTCTACGAATATATTTTTTATAATGCCTTTATTTTTTTTTATTTACTTTCAGTCCACGCTGCCCCTCAGCCCCTCTGGCTCTTGGGGGTCTGTTCATTTCTAGTGCATAGAGTGCTCTTCAGGACATGTCAGCTGCGAGCCAAGGCATGTGCCTCTGCTCCCGGCTCACACGCCGGTCTGGCCATTTCCTGCCTGCAGCACAGCCTGGCCACAGCTCTCCTGAAAGCCAGGGCTGCTTTCTCCCTCTGCTTTAAATTTTTCACCTGCCAAACGGCGTAATCATCATAGTTGCCAGGTGGGGTTACTATGGTTCTTTTTCCTTTTTTTAATGTTTATTTATTTATTTTGAGAGACAGAGAATCCCAAGCAGGCTCCACACTGTCAGCACAGAGCCCAGCATGGGGCTTGAACCCACAAACCATGAGATCATGACCTGAACTGAATTCAAGAGTCTGGACACCTAAAGGACTGAGCCCCACCCCCCCCCGGGTGCCCTCAGATGGACTCGTTGTTGAGGATTAAATAGTTCATGTAAAAGCACGTAGATAGATCAGTAATTCTTGCCTGTTACCCCACCGTTACCCTACTACTCAGTTCAGCGCCCCTGCGTCCGCCCCCACACACCTTGTTACTCATCAGTGCTGAGCCAAGAGCCCCCCTGTTACTCTCTTCCTGCTGCTCTGGGCACACCTCGGAGTCTCATGTTACCTACTAGGGATTCTTCACATTGTTGTATTGATGACACGCAACAGCATTACTGTTGATTTCTTCCTCCCTCTTCAGAAGCTCCACGTCTATTTTTGTTAACTTTCTGATCTGAGTGGATGTCCTCCCATGTGCATTCTATTAGTGTCGGAGGGCTGCGATACCAAGATACCACAGACCGGGAGGCTCAAACAAGGGTGGATTTTCTCAGAATTCTGGAGGCCGCACAGCTAGGATGAAGGTGGCCGCATGGTGGGCTTCTGAGCCCCCCTCCCCCTTCTTGGCTTGTGGATGGCGGTCTCCCTGTGTCTTCTCGCAATCCATCTCTGAGTGTCTGTGCCCCAATCTTCTTACAAGGACACCTGGTGAAGCAGGTCCTGCCTAATGACCTCATTTTAACTTAATTTCCTCTTGAAATGCCTTATTTCCAAATATGCTCATATTCAGAGGTACTGGGGTCAGGACTTGGATCTATGGGTTTTTAAGGGGCTGCAGTTCAGCTCATTCCACCCTCGTGTCCTGCAAAGTCCATGTTCTCTTCCCATGCAAAGTGTATTCACCCTCTCTGGACATCCCTTAATCTCTTCCAGCACCAGCTCTGCATCCGTAACCTTATCTGAATGTCCTGTAGATCAGGTAGAGGTGAGACCCAAGGCACATCCTCTCTGGCTGTGAATCTGTGAAACCACATGTCCAGTTCTGTACTTCTCAAAGTGCAGTCCTCAGGCTGGCACAGGATAGACCTTTTCATCCCAAAAGGGGAAAATTGGGAAGAAGAAGAAAGGTTCCCAAGCACGTTTGAGGCCCAGTAGGACAAATTCCATTAGAACTTAAGGCTTGGGGTGCCTGGGTGGCTCAGTTGGTTAAGGGTCCGACTTCGGCTCAAATCATGATCTCGTGGTTCATGAGTTTGAGCCCCACGCCGGGCTCTGTATCGACAGCTCAGAGCCTGGAGCCTGCTTCAGATTCTGTGCCTCCCGCTCTCTGCCCCTCCCCTGCTTGCACTCTGCCTCTCTTTCAAAAATAAACATTAAAAAATTAAAAAAAAAAAAAAAGAAAGTTTGGGGCACCTGGGTGGCTCAGTGTGTTAAATGTCTGACTCTTTATATTGGCTCAGGTCGTGATCTCATGGTCATGAGTTTGAGCACCAAGTTGGGTTCTGTGCTGACTCAGCACAGAACCCTCTTGGGATTCTCTCTCTCTCTGCCCCTCCCCTGCTCATGTGCACACTCATTAGTTCTCTCTCTCTCTCAAAAATAAATAAACTTGAACTTAAGGCTTGGGATCAATCTCTGGCCAGCACTCTGATCGCCCTTGGGCCCCAGGCCACTGTAGCATCCTGTCTACCTGGGGACGGCCATTGGAACCAGCCCTCTTTCATCAAGGCTGACTCCCATGTGTCTCCAGATAGCTCTGCTGGCCTACTCTGTGGAATCCCAGGAGTCTGACGGCCTTCCTAAGGTCTCTTGCTTTTTAGTCTGAGTTGGCAGCATCCCTGCTCACAGTGCAGTTCACAGGCATTCAGGTCACCAGACCAGAGGGTCCTCCACAGCTCTTCCCTGGATTGCCTCCCCTCCGTGGGTTACACCCAGAATCCCTTTACCAAATGGTTATCCGGCCACTTGGGCATTCTCTCCAGAGCATACTTTGTAATTTTTTCAGTGTGGATAAAAGTGGGAATTTTCCAGGTTCTCAAGTCTTTATTCCCCAGTCTCATGTTGTGCTGTGTCCCCTTACCCTAGTCCCATTAGGAACAAGTGCTTCATGGCCCTGCTGCTGCCTGGTGTCTGCCCCATGCTCTGTGGCTCCTGGGTCCTGCTGCCCTGCTTCTGTCTCTCCAGCTCCACCCACCCTCAGGTTCCCTAACCTCACAGAATGCTCCTTCTTCCAGAGACTAAATCCAGAATCAGCATATTTCTGCTAACATCTCAATTCCCGCTAAGACCTCAAGGGGGTCTCGCAGCACTCCCCGCCGCCCCACCTCAGTCCCACATCTCACACAGTGAGGAAACAGACCAGATGGGGAGCTACGTGGTGGGCCTGGGGCTACGACTTCACCCCACTCCCCACCCATCTTCCAACATCACAGACTCAGGATTCATGGAGTCTGCCCACTGCAGTCTAGAGTATAAAGTACAGAGCAGCTCTGCCCATCACCACTGGGGGCGGCTGGCAGGTGTCAGAGGTGACACTGAGGAAAAGCTGACCTGGGTGTAGGGTACTGTTGAACAGCCCTGAGGTCAGCACAACGAGCCTGACTCCCCTTCAACCCTGAGCCCAGAGTGTGTCACCCAAGTTTGCGTGTGTATATAATTTGGCAAATAATACATGAGTGATTTATGTCCAGGAACAAACAGGGCTGTTTATGTCACAAGTGCCACAGAGCCCCTGGAGCTTGTCAGTGCTCAGCACATGGTAGCTGGTACCTTCCTGGCACTGCCTTTCTAGAATATGGTGTCTTTCTCTTTCCTGACAGCTTTAACGTGCCCTATGACATTAGGTAAGTGGTGTTAACTGATGTGTAAATGGCCAAGACTTCATACTGACAAATACAAAGTCCTTAGAGCTTGTAGGGGTCTCTGCCTAGAAAAGGAGGAAGGAAAGAATTGTGTGATGGGGCCTTAAGGGATCAGGACAGGGAAGGGGAAGAGAATCTACTCTGAACCTCCCTGGGGAGCCTTTGCAGGGGCAGAGCTGTGGCATGGGCAGCAGCACTGATTGAACTTCCGCGTGGCTTCCCTGTAGCCGGAGGGGATGCGCTGACCCCCGAGAACGGCCTGGACGAGGAGGTGACCATCGAGATCGTCCTGTCCAGCTCTGGAGACGAGGACTCCCAGCTCGGCCCTTACTGCACTGATGAGCCGCGGGGCCCGGCCGAGAAGCCGCGCAGCCTCCCCGCTTCCCACCGCAGCGGCGCAGAGCCCGGGGACGAGGTGCAGACGTCATCCAAAAAGTCCTACATCTGCCCCAACTGCGGGAAGATCTTCCGCTGGAGGGTCAACTTCATCCGGCACCTGCGCAGCCGCAGGGAGCAGAAGCCGCACGAGTGCTCGGTGTGCGGGGAGCTGTTCAGCGACAGCGAGGACCTGGACGGGCACCTGGAGAGCCACGAGGCGCAGAAGCCCTACCGCTGCGGCGCCTGCGGGAAGAGCTTCCGCCTCAACTCGCACCTGCTGTCGCACAGGCGGATACACCTGCCGACGGGTGGACTGGAGCCCGTGGCGAAGACCGAGCCGAACGCGGCGGGGGCCGTGGGCGGGGGCCCGGACGGCCTGCTAGCCTTCCAGTGCTGCGACTGCGGGCGGGCGTTCCAGCGGCCGGAACACCTGGCGCGGCACCGCAGCAGCGCGCACCTGCGGGGCACGGCGCAGCCCTTCCAGTGCCGCTACTGCGTCAAGAGCTTCTCTCAGAACTGCGACCTGCTTCGCCACCAGCGCCTGCACTTGAAGCGCCGCTCCAAGCAGGCCCTCAACTCCTACTGAGGCGGCCCGGCCTGGCCCCTCCCGCGGTGCACCTGCCCGGGACAGAAGCTCCGTCCTCCCACTCTTCGCTCTCAGGTAGAAATGAGATAGTGGCCGACTGAGCATGCGCTCTGTCTCGGCCGTGCCAAAAAGCAGGGAGGGCGTGTCTCCACCAGCTGTGACTCTTCATCTCTGCAGGTCCTAGAGAACAGTCACTCCAGAGCTTCCCTGGCAGGGAGGGATGGGACCACCCCCCCGGGGTCTGGCCCTTGCCAGCCAGTGTCAAGTACACTCCCTTCCCCTGTACTGAGGTCTGGGGGTACCTGCACTGCTGTCTGGCAGCAAGAAGCTTGGGGTGTGCTGATGGGCTGAGGGTGGCAATAAGGCAGGGCCTGTGGACCTGTGACCACAGGGCCAAACACACCAGGCCACATCCTGTCATCAGAAGGCTGAGTCTCCATCACCTCTTGGCCCATAGAAACAACCCACTGCTATCAGGCAGCCCTTTTCAGGCTCAAACCGTGCTGGGGGGCTTTATAGCTCCTGCAAAAGGGAAACTCCTACCCTTTTATTTGTGATGGTGTCTGCTTATTAGGGAACAGGAGCTTATCTAAGGCAAAGCCCCATTTTAAACTGTAGCACACCCGCCCCTAAATGCTGTTTCCTTGTACCCTTGAAGGGTCTCCATAGGTGGTTTTGGGTGGACGTGCAGTCCATCAAGTCCAAGAAGGGGGGGACGCTCAGCCCCCAGTGAGGGTGTCCTGTTGTGTTTGGGTGAGCTGAGCCGGGAAAACAGAACCTCACGTGAAGTCATGCTCATGCTCTGCGTATGTGACTTAGTGTGCTGGTTGTGGTCGTTTGCAAGGGCTCCTGCAGAAACCAGATGCCTTAAACAACAAAGGCATCATCTCAGTTCTGAAGGCACAAGTCCAAGATCAGGGTGGCCGCTCCCAGGGGAGGGTTTATTTCATGCGTCGCCTGTCGCCTGTCCCCGCATCCCAGGGCTTGCTGGCAATTGTTGGTACTGCATGGCTTCCAGAAGCATCACCCTAGCTCTGCTGTATTCTCACATGGTGCTCTGTGTGTGTGTCTGTCCCTTTCTGGAAGGACTGCATCCATATCTAAGGTCTGCCCGTCCTACTCCTGTAGACTCCCATCTTAACTAATTACACCTGCCGTGGCCTCAGTTCCAAAGAAGGTCACACTCCAGTGTGCCAGGGTTAGAGTTGTGGGGTTTGGGGACACAGTTCAGCCCACAATACCACATGGTCACGTAATGGTCTCATCCCCAATCCACACAAGAACCAATACAAACACTGTAGCTAGCTCTTCCTTCAACCGGAAGCACGATTCAGACCCAAGCTGCTGCTTTCAGGGTGGGGTGTCCTCTGCACAAGAGCCTTCAAAGTTTGTAGCCTGGCATTCTGGATGGGGAGTGGAATCTCAGTCATGGATGGCTGTGGTCTTAATGCTTCTGGGAGAACTGACCATGTCCACTAGGCCCAGTGACGAGAAGGCCTGGGGACTGGTGAGCAGCTGTGGCCAGTTGTAAAAGCCAGCAACCGGTCAGGTGTTCTGTATTATTTATACACCTGCCAGTGTCTCCTTGTCATTCACTTCATTGTCCTGTCAAGACACCACTCCCCCAGACCCAATGAGAGAGTCCCAAGGTCCTACAGTTAAATGATGGCTGTGCCTGTGTAAGGGCAGCTTCATACCCAGGAACAGTAAGTGTCATAAAACCATTTGGTCGTACCCTCAGTAATAAATAAACTATTGGGGCTCTTTGTTTCAGAAGAATTTGCCTCTTGTATCAATCTGCCAGGAAACGGGGAAAATAAACCCCCCAGATCTTTTAAGGCTAATAAGAAAGTGGAAAATTCCAAATAGAAGCCAGACGCTGTGCACATTTGTCTCGTCCAGCTGTGCTTTTGCCCAAAGGTCCATTGGTGAGTGTATTAACCCACCCACTTAAGACACGTCTACAAGGAGCATTGCTTCACTTACCTGGTGTATTTTACATGTGAAATCTGATTGTAAGTAAGGAACAAGTGGAATGTAACAGAACTGAAACCTAAAGAGAGGCTGTGTGTTTCTTGAGTATCAATCAGACATCGTGAGGCAGCCTCTGATTCCCTGACCCAAAGCTGACCAAGGCGCCCAGCAAACCAGGAGTTGACATTGCTCCTGGGAACCGTCATGGGTGATGTAGCTCAAATCCCAGGTTCATCTGTGCAGAAGAAGCCAGGGCTGCCTGCATTGTGGAAAGCTGCAGGTAATAGGAGGGCTGGCCCACTTGGTTCCTCCCTCCCTCTGTGGGCACTGGGCAGGCAGGTGAGGGGTCTCTACCTGGCCATGGAGGTTCAGAAGACGAGACTTCTCGTCTGAGAAGCATCTGCCCTCTCTGTTCCTCTGATCCCTTGGCATTGTTCCCACAAACTGAACAGGTGCATAATAAAAACTCACTGAATTAATATTCGTGTTAGACTTTTAATTTTAGTTAAAAAAGTAAAATGCACAGCTGGGAGAGATGGTCAGTCAACAGGCCAGAACAGTAGGGCTTCAGGTATAATGATCTTGAAAATGTTCCTTCTGGACATCAGACATCCACGTGTGAAACCTTTATGTCTCAGATAGTTTCCGTCACCTGATCTGAGCCTTCTCTGGAAGAAAAAGGAAGCCACTCTCTCTACACCAAGGGTAAGTTGCACTCCTGGTTACACCATAGCTATTTCACTGAACTTTGGCCATTTTTTAGTGCATCCTTTGTCTCCTGAACTCTTGCCATTCCTAAGTCACGCTGTAACACTGATGGGAGAGAAGGCGCAAGTCCACACCTGACTTGGACTTGGACGTTGGTCCAAGTTGCTCTTCTTCCCTGAGATGGTTTCCTTCCTCCACCAAAAGCAGAATTTGGACCATGCACAAGCTCTTCTATTTGCAGTGTAACGTAGGGGATTGGATGACCCCCAATCCTCTCAAGCCCAGGCACGTTGTCTTTTGGCAACAAAAGTTGATCCTGTTTTGTCTTAAAAGTGATGGTGCGGCCCACTGGTGCTCCTTGCATCAAGACTACATGTTAAGACATGTGCTCATGAAGGCAGGCTGGCCAGGAAAGGAGTACTGGGGAATCTTCGTGATGCCACATTGCACAAAGCTCTCTACCAAGTAGCAGAGTCACAGGAAAGGTAGGAGATTCAGGGAGAGTCCGAGATTGTCTAGCACCTCATTCTGAAGCAGATAAGGTACAGAAGCTTTTAGGACATGAAATAAGTTAGGCCAAAGTTCATCTATTTGACTCAGTTTCCTATTCCCAGGCAACAGGTCTTCCAACACATTTTCAAGTCACAGTTTATCCACAAAACCCTTGGAAACGAGACCTTCAGCATATCCCCAAGCACAGGAACACATTATTAAAAGTCTCAAGGGATAGAAATAGTAGGAAGGAGATAAAAAAGGAGTTTGCCTCATGGAGAGCCAGCAAGTAGAGCATTAGAATGTGAGACTCATAAACGCCCTGGTCAGGGTTCTGATAGCAAGACCCCAGTGGCTGATACATAGTGCAGGACCATTTGGGCCAGTGGTCACATCTGAATGCTCTTCCTGGGACTCCCTGTACCTAAAGTAGCCACAAGATTCACCCTCACTAACCAGCGAGGCTCCATAGGTTTCCTTTTTTTTTTTTTTTTAAGCTTTTATTTAAATTTGTTAGATAACATAGTGTAATATTAGTTTCAGGTATAGAATTTAGTGATTCAATACCTAATATACAACACCTGGTGCTTACTACAAGTGCTCTCCTTAATTCCCATCCCCTATTTAAGCTATCTCCCACCAGCCTCCCATCTGGTAACCATCAAGTTGCTCTCCATTGTTAAGAGTCTGTTTCTTGGTTTGCCTCTCTTTTTTCCATGTTTGTTTCTTAAGTTCCACATAAGAGTGAAATCATATGGTACTTTTCTCTGACTGACTTATTTCACTTAGTATAATACTCTAGCTCCATCCACATTGTTGCAAATGGCAAGGTTTTCTTTTATGGATGAGTAATAATCCATGTATATATATACACACATCTTTATCCAGGCATTTGGGTTCTTTCCATACCTTGGCTATTGTCGATAGCACTGCTGTAAACATTGGGCATGTGTCCCTTCGAATCAGCATTTTTGTATCCTTTGGGTAAATATCTAGCAGTGCAATTGCTGGATGTTAGGGTAGCTCTATTTTTAACTTTTTGGGGAAACTCCATACTGCTTTCTAGAGTGGCTGTGCCAGTTTACATTCTCACCAGCAGTGCAAGAGGGTTCCCCTTTCTGTGCATCCTTGCCAACACCTATTTCTTGAGTTGTTAATTTTGAGGCTCCATAGGTTTCACTGTTAGGAGTGAAATCCCAAGTTAGAGTAAGTAGTCTTGGGAGAAAGAACGGTCATTCAGGATTCCTGAGAATCTGGTATAAGCAAGATAACAACAAACTGCATATAAAATGGGGTTAAAACCTGGCCCCAGGTGTTAAATAGGTGATGGGGATCAAGGTTGCACTTGTGATGAGCACCAGGTGTTGTATGAAATGCTGAATGACTATATTGTACATCTGAAACTAATATTACACTGTATGTTAACCAACTGAAATTAAAATAAAAACTTAAAAACAAAACATGGCCCCATGTAAGAGAAAACACTGGGAAACTGTATGGGGATGAAAGGGCTCAGTTTTGTCCCTCAAAAAGATATGTCCATGTCCTAACCCCCAGAACCTGTGAACATGACCTGTTTAGAAAAAGGGTCTTTCCTGATGTAATGAAGTTAAAAATTTTATGGATAGATGATCCTGAATTACGTGTGTGGGCCTGAAATCCAAAAGGTGTTCTTAAGAGACACAGCAGGGGGGACGCATGGGAGAACGCTATATCAGGCACAGGCAGAGATCGAGTGAGAAGCCACAAGCTGAGGAAAGTCTCAAGCCAATAGAAGCTGGAAGATGCAAGAAATGATCAGACCCTAGAGCCTTCAACACCTTGATTTCAGACTTCTGGCCTCCAGAACTGTGAGAGGACACATTCTGGATGTTTTAAGCCACCCAGTTTGTGATAATTTGTTGTGACATCCATGGGTTATACCAGCTTCTGGTGGCTCCAGGTATCCCTTGGCTTGTGACTACATCAGCCCAAATTCTGTCTTGTCAAGGCCTCTTCTTCACATCTTCTGCTCTTATAAACTCTCATTGGAATTAGGACCAACCCAGGTAATCCTTGAGGGTCTCATGTCAAAAACCTTAATTAGTCTGCAAAGACCCCTTTCTCCAAACAAGGTGACATTCACAAGTTTCAGGGAACAGATCATCAAGGGGTCCCCATTCAACTCATTATGGTGGTTACTGAGAATCTGATTCTTTCAAGTGAAGATTAAAATCGAAACCAGCCAGTTAATTGATAATGTCCTACGTCTCTGGCAAATTAAAACTGCCCTTGACTGTCTGGTTTTCCACAGTAAACAGATGCTCCCCTAGGAAATGATTCTCTTCAGTCAAGAGTCTGGAGTGTTAAACCTGAAGGAAATGTGATGAGTTACCCAAAACCCTCCTCAGCAGGTGGGGGCCGTTTGGTTTTGTCTAAGATCAGAGGCATCTAAGGGAAAGCGCCCAGGATGTCTGCTGCTGGGCCAGGATCCCTGGCTTTGCACCGTGAAGTGGGGAGAGGAGAGACAGACTGATACCTCATTGTGTTGTTAAAAGGAAATAATGGGCCCCAAGTGGAGTCACTCTTGCTAAGCACCATCAAAACTTAATAACCAACCAAATTAATTTTGATCTCTCCCAGGAATAGAATTTTAAACCACTGAGTCTGGAATTTCCTGATCAACACTAGTAAGGCAAACCCACCCTTTCCCCAGAAGAAGGTGATTAACTGAAATAATAATTTCTTTTGTTTATGACATCCTTGTCCTAGCCCCTTTCTGCCTGTTAAAGCCTTTCATATGGTACAGGTCCTCAGAGATCAGAGATCGCTTCTGCTTGCTAGATGGTGAGCTGCCTAAGTCAAGTCATTGAATACAGTCAATTAGATCTTTAAACTTACTCAGCTGAGAGGTTTTTTCTTTAAAAAAAAAAAGTTTCTTTACTTGGGGGAGGGGGGGCAGTGGGTGGGCAGAGAGAGAATTCCAAGCAGGCTCCAAGCTGTCTTCCCAGAGCCTGATATGGGACTCGATCCCTCGAGTCCCTCATGAGATCATGACCTGAGCCAAAATCAAGAGTCGGACGCTTAACCTACTGAGCCACCCAAACACTCCTTTTTTTTTTTTTTTAACAGTATCTATCAAGAGGGGCACCTGGCTGGCTCAGTGGAGAGTATGACTTGATCTTGGGGTTGTGAATTCTGGCCCCATGTTGAGTGTAGAGATTGCTTAAGTAAAACATGAAAAATCTTTTTTTTTTTTTTTAATTTTTAATGTTTTTTTTTTGTTTTGTTTTTTGAGAGAGAGAGAGACAAAGACAAACAGTGAGCAGGGAAGGAGCACAGAGCAAGGGGGACACAGAATCTGAAGCAGGGTCCAGGCTCTGAGCTGTAAGCACAGAGCCAGATGCAGGGCTCAGTCTTACGAGCCGTAAGATCATGACCTGAGCTGAAGTCAGACATTTAACCAACTAAGCCACCCAAAGTGAAAAATCTTAACTATCAGGATTTTCCATAGAAATGTCACCAATACAGGATGTGTATATGTATATATATATATATATATAGAGAGAGAGAGAGAGAGAGAGAGAGAGGGAGAGAGAGAGAAAGGGATTTATTTATTTATTCATTTAAAATTTATTTTTTAAATTTACATCCAAGTTAATTAGCGTATAGTGCAACAATGATTTTAGGAGTATTCTTTAGTGCCCCTTACCCATTTAGCCCATCCCCGCTCCCACGACCCCTCCAGTAACCCTCTGTTTGTTCTCTATATTTAAGAGTGTCTTATGTTTTGTCCCCCTCCCAAATTTAAATTCTTTTTTTTTTTAATTTTTATTTATTTTTTGAGAGAGAGAGAGTGAACAGGGGAGGGACAGAGAGAGAGGGAGACAGAGAACTTGAAGCAAGCTCTGTTCTGTCAGTGCAAAGCCCGACATGGGGCTCAAACCCACGAACCATAAGATCATGAACTGAACTGAAGTCAAGCTCTCAACTGACTGAGCCACTCAGACACCCCAAGAAAGGCATTTATGTTAAGGAAATTGCTCACATAATTTCCAGAGCTGGCAAATCTAAAACCTACAGGGCATGCTGTCCATCTGGACACTCAGGAAGACTTGCAGTTCTAGTGTAAAGGCAGTCTGCTAGCAGAATTCCTTCTTTCTTAGGAAAGGTCAATCTTTTATTAAGGCTTTTGTCTCAGTCAGTTTGGGCTTCAGTAATAAAAGTGCCAGAGACTGGGTGGCAAACACTGATTTCTCACAGTTATGAAGTTTGGGAAGTGCAAGATGGAGGCTCCAGCACATCTGGTGTCTGGTGAGAACCCACTTCCTGGTTCATAAGCAGTCACCTGCTTGCTGTGTCCTCATATGGTAGAAGGCGTGAGGGGGCTCTCCGGATTTGTATATAAGGGCACTAATCCTATCATGAGGCTCATGACCTAATCACCTCCCAAGGCTCCACTTCCTCATACCATTACACTGGGGATTAGGTTCCAACATATAAATTTTAGCGGGTTGAGCCTAGAGTTGGGAAAGAGGTCCCTGATTTGGAGCATAGCAGGCTCTGAATCAAGGAAAAGAGGCCACCAGAATTTCTTCTCAGCCTGCTTCCCTGCTTCTCTAGGAGGTGGGCTTGGATAAGCACCCGTGCAGAGTGGTGCAGAACAGGAGGTATCAGGATGGATGGCAGCTGGTAGTGAGTACAGAAGGGTTGGAGTCCTGGGGGTACAAACAGTCAGTCCATAGCAGCCTTCATCTGATTGGCTGCGGCCAACCCACATTATGGAGAGCAATCTGCTTTATTCAACATCTACTGATTTAGCATTTTTTAAAGTAGGCTCCATGCCCAGTGGGAAGCCCAACACCCTGAGATCAAGACCTGAGCTGAGATCAAGAATAGGGTGCTTAACCCACTGAGCCACTCAGACGCGCCAACATCAACTGATTTAAGTGTTAATCTCATCCAAAAACACCTTCCCAGGAGCATCCAAAATTTTTTTGACAGAATATCTGGCCACCATGGCCCCACCACACTGACACATAAAATCAACCATCACACTTAGATTCCCACTTCCTTAGGGGACCAATTCTGTGCAACAAAAGCAAACTCTCCAGGTATCTGGTGCACAAAGTCTTGAGTGAGTTAGAAACTTTGGTTCCAAATAAGCCCTATGGCCAAGTTAATGGCTGGCCAGGCCTAGAGTTGGCTTTTCATCATGAAAGTAAATTTGGGTCTGCTCAAGACAGAGCTCTGGGGATGCCTGGGTGGCTCAGTTGGTTAAGCGTCTGACTTTGGCTCAGGTCATGATCTCACAGTTCATGGATTTGAGCCCCGTGTTGGGCTTTGCTGACAGCTCAGATCCTGGGGCCTGTTTCAGATTCTGTGTCTCCCTCTCTCTCTGCCCCTCACCCCACCAATTTTTCTGCCCCTCCCCCCTCACAAAAAATAAACATTAAAAAGAAAAAGTGGGGAGCCTGGGTGGCTCAGTTGGTTAAGCATCCGACTTCTGCTCAGGTCATGATCTCTCGATTTCTGAGTTCAAGCCCCTCATTGGACTCTGTGCTGACAGCTCAGAGCCTGGAGCCTGCTTTGGATTCTGTGTCTCCCCATCTCTTGGCCCCTCCCATGCTCATGCTCTGTCCCTCTCTGTCTCTCAATAATAAATAAATGTAAAAAAAAGAAAAAAAAGGAAAAAAAAAAAAAAAGAGCTCTGTTCCAAGCCTCTCAACTTGTGCTGAAATTCTCAGAGTCCCTTGAGTGTCCAGGGCATTGCTATGACGGAGTCAGCCAGAGCCAACCCTAGCCACAGCTAGGGGAAGCCATGGGTCAGGGCTACACCAGCTCAGGACACCCCCTTGTGGTCAAGGAAGACTGGCCACCCACCAGTCCCACCGCCTGCCAGGGTCCTGCCGTTTCCCTCCTTGCTGACTTTGCTCACCCACCTAGGGAAGGAAGAAGAGGGTGGGAGGAACATCCCTTATTACCTCTGCACTATCTACAGGAGGTTCTTAGGACAGACTTCCAAGAATGACTGAACCTCAATAGGGTAAAGAATTGGGAGCCAGGAATTTGAACTTTAGAGGTGAGATGAACTTTCACTGAGGTTCTGAGATGCTGCATGGGTGCAATCTTCCCTGCTCTGTCTGGCAGAGAGGCCTCGTCTTCTTTGAAGAAAATGTTGAGCCTCCTAGGATGGGCCCTGGGTGTCCCTGGCTCCCTGACTACACCCGTGCCATGATCTGGGCAGTACTCAAGGCAGCATATGGTGGACAGGTTGACATGATGTCCCCATATGAGCACCCAGCCTCTGGGGTCCAGAAGTCTGCGTCCCTGACAAGCTTCCCTGCTCCACACTTGGGTGTCCACACAGAAGCCTAAACAAACACCTGTCCTCTTCTCTCTCAACTTCCATAACTCGTGCCTCAAGTTGACTGATAAGGAATGGAGGCCCCTCTTCCTTCCCTTCCACCCTGCCCGCACCCCGCACCCCAATCCTTCTGTACTACCAGCTGCCCCCCATCTTAATACCTCCTGTTCTGCATCACTCTGTGCGGGAGTTTATCCAAGCCCACCTCCTAGACAGGCAGGGAAGCAGGCTGAGAAGACTATTCTGGTGGCCTCTTTTCCTCGATTCAGAGCCTGCTATGTTCCAAATCAGGGACCTCTCTCCCAACTCTAGGCTCAACCATTGTTTCCACTCTGAGGGGTAAGATTGAAACCCCATGCTGCCCACCCTTTCTTACCTGTCATCCTGAGATTAAACTGCCTTGAGTATGAATGTGCCTTTCACAAGCTGAGCAAAACTCAGCATGGGGAGTGGGGACTCCTCATTTATGGACTGATTTTAAAATCCTTTTATACTGTCTCCTATTTTAGAATGGAATAAGAGGGATACAGGACAAAACATTAGCATGCATGGAGTTCTCCAGAGTGAGTTCACTGTCTCCTCAGAGGGAAATGGTTTGTGATGCTATTTGCATCACGGTGCATCCCTGCCCTTGGAAGTGATGATTATAGAACCACTGGGCATCTTCAGATTGCCTGGCTTGGCCCGTTTATTCCATTGATGAGGAAGCTGAAGCCCAAGCAGGCTTGAACAGCTCATTCACAGGCAGCCAGTTAGTGGTGGGACACAGTGTCTGTCCTTGCACCAGGCTCTCCCAGCCTCAGAGTCTTGCAGGATTTTTTACCTCAATACCCAGGATTCGTTGTCTCACTACTTCGAAAAATGAAGAGGTGGACACAGAATGAGTGGTAGGCAAAAGTTTATTAATTAGAGTATAAGATTCTAATCTAGTCTTAATCAGCTCAGGTCATGATTTTACGGTTCGTGGGTTGCAGCCCCATATCAGGCTCTGTGCTGACAGTTCAAAACCTGGAGACTGCTTCCAATTCTTGTCTCCCCTCTCTTTCTGCCCCTTCCTTGCTCATGCTTTCTCTCTGTCTCTCAAAAACTGAATAAACGTTAAATTTTTTTTTTTTTTTTTTTTTTTAATGGACGCCTGGGTGGCTCAGTCCGTTGGGCCTCCAACTTTGGTTCAGGTCGTTTGAGCCCTGCGTTGGGCTCTGTGCTGACAGCTCGGAGCCTGGAGACTGCTTCGGATTCTGTCTCCCTCTCTCTCCTTCCCTCCCATGCTCACGCTCTGTCTCTTTCTCTCAAAAATAAATAAACATTAAAAAAAAAAAAGAAGAAGAATATGAATGCTGTCTTTATAGAGGGCACATTCGAAAGTGAATGCCTGCGACTATAGAGAAGCGTCCTTGTTTTATAAGGTTCTGGCCCGCACCTTCTTCCTTCCCCCTTATTCCTTCTCAGGTCCTACCCTTACCGGCTGAACAACTCTAGGCACTGGGTTGTCCATTCCTGATTGACTCAACTCCATTGTGTGAAGAGTCAGACTGGTCATACCATACCCCGTATAAGGTATAACATATGTTTTATGGTTTAGCTAGGTATTTTGATTGTCAAATTCCTGAGGGGAACCTGAGGGAGAGTGGTGGTATCTGTTACATTCTTAAGAGGAAGGTTATGCCTGAAGGGATTTGTTGTGGTCAGATGCTCCCAGCATTGTTTCAAAATCTGTGTGTTTCCTTTCCCCAGGGAGCTCAGGTAACCCTTCCCTCTCTGCCTATTTTGTCCCGTCTTTCCCTATTCTAAGAGCACTTCTGTGGTTTATGGTGGGAACACTCCTTCCTGAAGCTGAGTCTTTCTCACCCAGGACTGGGACCTGCCTGCAGGTTCATGGTCATCTGTACCACCCAGTCTATCCAGTCCCACATTTCCTGTTGCACTCCACCTTTCCAAACCCAGTTTCTGTGCATGGTCTCAGCTTGTATTCACTGAGCACTGCTGGGGAGAAAAAACTCTCTACCTTCTATTCATTAATTGTGAACCTCTAAATTAAATTGGCAAAATATCGATAAGTAAGGGAAAAGACAGGTTTTTTTTTTTACCCACTTATATACATAAAGTCATAGAAAAATGTGATTCAAGTTGGTGGTTAGAATTTGGGGCTTCTATACCTTCTTAGTAGGGGCTGGGGAGGGACTGAGGGGCACTTTGCTATGGGAGAAGGAATGACTTCTTAGAAGGGTGGGGAAAGGGTACTTATGGAAACACAAAGGATTTTATTGACTGACAAATGGGCCCTTAGGGCCCTTAGGAGAATAGTTGGGAGGTACAATAGCCTCCCAACAAAGTCTGTCTGGGTGTGGTTCTGACTTCTAGTCCCCTTTCCTGTGATAAAAGCCCATCATCCTTTGTTGACTTTTGGTGAAGCTCCAAGGAGGTGAGGGGGTTGAGGATGTCAGTTCTTTTGGGAGAGGCTGCTTTTAGGCAAATAAGGAATTGTAGGAACTCAAATTCCTTTAGCTCCAAATCTTACTTACCCTATAGTGGCATATTTTAGGGTGGCATGTCCTGACCCCTTCCGTGCTTACCAGGAGCTTGGATCTGTGCTGGATGTCGACCACTCTGCCAATCCTGATGTCCTGCTGTACAGACTGCAAAGTGCCTCATGCTCAAACTACTGTAAGTAGCCATGCTGAGTGGATTGAGGGGCTGGGTGGCAGTGAATGCCTTACTTGTCACTGCTGCCCCCACCACACCCCTGGGCTTCCCCTTGGAGGGGGAATAAAGGTAGTAGATGCAGTTGCTCTCCTGTTAGGATGGACAGTCTGAGAACATGGAACACATGAATTTGTCACTTTTTTCTTGGTAGAGGTGAGATTTTGGGTTAGGTTTGAAGAGGCGGAGGGAGGAACGTGCCTTTTCTGCATCTTCATGGACACTTGGGAAGAAGGAATCTATGACACAAAGGCTTGTGCAAAGCCAGACACTGTCCTCCCCCCCCAGTCTGAGCTCAGCCTCCTCCACCTGGGGGAGGCCCTCCTGGGGGCAGTGGAGGTTGGGGGCTGCTCTGGCCTGTCTGTTTCCTCCAGGCAAGATCAGGGCTTGGGTCATAGCGTGTGGCCCTGGGTGAGCTTCAGGTTCTGGAGAGTAAGGGTGAAGTCATGATAAATCCAGAGAAGGGAGAATAAAATCATTTCTAATCAGAAGACCTGGTGTGGTTTGAAATCGGGCAAGGGGGAGACTTTCTGGGAAGAAGACCTGATTTCCCTGCAAGCACGTAGGAGCAGCCCTCATTGTCTACCCTTGTCCTTTGCTACCTTGGCTGTCAGCCAGTTGGTGAGGAACGTATGGAAGGCCAGGACACCTGGGCTTGGTTGCCGTGTGCCCGTCGATGGACCCAAACTCCTGGTGCCATGGACCCTGTACTCAGAGGAGCAGCTGTTTGAGGAAGGCAGAGCATGGCTCTTAGGGCTACAGCAGAAGTTGGGTGGTGCCCCCTATTTCTGGGTATCTTGTATTCTAGTGCACCTTCTGTCTTGTTAATTAGATCAAACCTCAAATGGGAGGCAAGGAAGCGCTGACTGCAGACATCTTGAAGGCATTCAGTTCTCCTACCTCTAACCCCCTGCCCCTCTCCAGGCTTTCTCTGTCTTTCCATCTGTTTTCCAGAAAGGCACAAAAGTGTAGTGGAGAGACCTGAGGGGACCTGACTCCCGGTCCCACCACTTTCTGATGGCTCTAAGTTGTTTCCTGGGGCTCATTTAACTGCTCTGTGCCTCATCCTGAGGCTCATTTAACTGCTCTGTGCCTCAGGGGCAGTGACCCTCGTCCTGGACTGGGTAGTCAGAGGTGCAGCTGTGCCTGCAAAGCCCATAACCCAAGCTCGGCACTGGGTGGGGTCATTGGAACTAAGAAGGGAAATGCACATGCACTGTGCAAGACCTAAACCACAACATGCCCCTCCCTATGGTTGATGAACTGAGAAGCAGAAAAAGAAGTTGGAGAATATCCTATGACCTGGAAGAGACTTGGTGTTTACTTTTCCCAGGAATCGCTGGATCTCAGTGAGAAAAGCTTGGGCGATCTTTCCCCATGTCAACTCTAATCGTCAGGATCATCCTGCAAAAGAGGCACAATTATTATTTCACAGATGATGCACAATGGTTCAGAAATAGGCTTAGGGAGACCCAGCTGACCAAAACTCCCATCCAGGTAGCCTGTTAGGTAGTCTGGGCATTCATAGTGTGCTGAGCCAGCAGCTTGTCTAAGGCGTTAGATAATAAATTGCACAAATAACTTTTAAATTACTGCTGGGACAGGGTGACGGATGAGGAACACAGAGAGAATATGTCAGGGAATGAAAGAGGGCTTCAGCTGCCTCCACTCTGACCTCACACTTTCTAGTAGGGTTCTTCTTTCTGGCTTGTCTCGTGGCTCAGGTGGAAGACCCCGAAGGTAAAGCAGCCCCTGAAATGACCCCCTCAAGCAATGAGGACTGCCCGCAGCCACCAAGACACCACCCAGGACTGACTCCAAGACAATGATTGATTTGACATTCGCTGCCCACCTGTGCAGGTACCCCACCCACCTTGGCCCACATTTTCCTTATATAAACCTGGAAGGGGGCACCTGGCTGGCTCAGTCAGTTAAGCATCTGACTCCACTTGGGCTCAAGTCCTGATCTCACAGTTGATAGTTCGAGTTCCGCGTCAGGCTCTGCACTGTTAGTGTGAAGTCTGCTTCTGATCCTCTGTCTTCCTCTCTCTCTGCCCTTCCCCCAACTCTCTCTCTCAAAATACATAAATAAACTTTAAAGAAAATAAACCTGGAAGTATTTTCGGTACTTGGAGACATCTTTGACACGTTAGCCCGCTGTTTTCCTGGGGCTGGCCACACTGAAATAAAATCCTTTTCTGTATTAACACACTTGTTTCTCTGCTGTGGATTTTGTCGGTGGACAATGGCTGAACCTGGTCTGTGGGGACTCCCAAGCCAGGTGCTCTTGCACGCTGGTGCTCTGGCTGTAGGAAGACTGCTATGAGAAGTAACCATAAAGTGAGATGTGGCAGAAAAATAAAAGTAGAATATAAAGGGACAGAACAAGACCAGGGTGGCACCAAGCTTCAAATTTACCTTCAGAGTTAATTAGGATTGGGATATGGTAAGACCAGGTTTGTGTTTTCAGAGATGGCTTTGCTATGGTGGGGTGAAGGGGGGGGAAGTGAGGTGAAGGGAGGAGGGAGTGGTGTGAATGGGGGACAGTGTGGTAAAGGGAGGGGGGGTGAAGGGAGGGGTGCAGTGTGGTCAAGGGAGGGGGGAAATGTAGTGAAGGGAGGAGGACAGTGGGGTGAAAGGAGGGAGGCAGTGTGTGAAGGGAGGAAAGCAGTGTGGTGAAGGGAGGGAGCAGCATGGTAAAGGGAGGCGGGCAGTGGGATGAAGGGAGGGGTGCAGTGTGGTGAAGGGAGGAGGGCAATGTGGTGAAGGGAGGAGGGCACTGTGGTGAAGGGAGGGGAGCAATGTGGTGAAAGGAGGGGTGCAGTGTGGCGAAGGCAGGAGGGCAGTAGGATGAAGGGAGGAGGGCAGTGTGGTGAAGGGAGGGGGGCAGTGTGGTGAAGGCAGGAGGGCAGTGGGGTGAAGGGAGGAGGGCAGTGTGGTAAAGGGAGAGGGGGCTGTGGGGTGAAGGGAGGGGGGCAGTGTGGTAATGGGAGGAGGGCAGTGTGATCAAGGGAGGGGGGCAGTGGGGTGAAGGCAGGAGGGCAGTGTGGTGAAGGGAGAGGAGCAGTGTGGTGAAGGGAGGAGGGTAGTGTGGTGAAGGGAGGGGGGCAGTGTGGTGACAGGAGGAGGGCAGTGTGGTGAAAGGAGGGGTGCATTGTGGTGAAGGGAGGAGGGCAGTGTGGTGAAGGGAGGAGGGCAGTGTGGTGAAGGGAGGAGGGCACTGTGGTAAAGGGAGGAGGGCAGTGTGGTGATGGGAGGGGGACAGTGTAGTGAAGGCAGGAGGGCAGTGGGGTGAAGGCAGGAGGGCAGTGTGGTGACAGGAGGAGGGCAGTGTGGTCAAGGGAGGGGGGCAGTGGGGTGAAGGCAGGAGGGCAGTTTGGTGAAGGGAGGGGAGCAGTGTGGTGAAGGGAGGAGGGCAGTGTGGTAGAGGGAGAGGGAGCTGTGGGGTGACTGGAGGAGGGCAGTGTGGTCAAGGGAAGGGAGCACTGTGGTGAAGGGAGGGGAGCAGTGTGATGAAGGGAGGAGGGCAGCGTGGTAAAGAGAGAGGGGGCAGTGGGGTGAAGGGAGGGGGCAGTGTGGTGAAGGCAGGAGGGCAGCATGGTAAAAAGAGAGGGGGCAGTGGGGTGAAGGGAGGGGGCAGTGTGGTGAAGGGAGGGAGGCAGTGTGGTAAAGGGAGAGGGGGCTGTGGGGTGAAGGGAGGGGGGCAGTGTGGTTAAGGGAATAATGCAGTGGGGTGAAGGGAGAGAAGCCGTGTGGTGAAGGGAGGGAGGCAGTGTGGTTAAGAGAGGAGGGGAGTGGGGTGAAGGGAGAAGGGCAGTATGCATAAGAGTGGCAATGTGGTAAAGGGAGAGGGGGCTGTGGGGTGAAGGGAGGGGACAGTTTTTTTAAGGAAGGGGAGCAGTGTGGTTAAGGGACGGGGGCAGTGGCGTGAAGGGAATAATGCAGTGTGGTGAAGGGAAGGCAGCAGTGTGTGAAGGGAGAGGAGAGTGGGGCAAAGGGAGGGGCAAAGGGGTGAAGGGAGGGGAAGTGGGTTGAAGGGAAGAGGGCAGTGGCGTGAAGGGAGGGCAGGGGGGTGAAGGGTGGAGCACAGTGGGGTGAAGGGGAGCAAATGGCAGTCAGGGTCATAGGGCAGACTGGAGATTTGGAGAGCAGACTTTCAATGTTGTCTTTCTAGCACATCTGGGATACCCTGCAAGAACCAGCCGACAGCAGTAGACAGGCAGGAGGAAGGAGATGTGAGGAGATGAGGTGTGAAGAGGAAGGAATACATTAGCACGAGTGTAGTGTGGGTCTCACTGAGTTCAGGGCAGCCACAAGGGAGCAGCTGGACAGAACATCTGGAGACTGGAGACAGCTTCAGACTGTAGGGGAGACCCTGGGGTCATGTCCTGTTACTGTAATGGCACCTGTGAGAGCAGAGGAGGTGGCCACGGGAGAAATCATGAAAACACAAGGGAGCCTGGAAGGAGGGAGTCTAGCTAAATGTGTATCTAAAAGACAAAGAGAGGGGTGCTTGTGTGGCTAAAGAGGTTAAGCTTCCAAGTCTTGATCTCAGCTCAGGTCTTGATCTCAGGGTTGTGCGTTTGAGCCCCAGGCATTGGGCTCCACACTGGACATGAAGCCTACTTAGAATAAATGAATGAAAGAATGAATGAATAAATAAAAGACAAAGAGAGACCATACTGATGACTAGATGTCATGTGGGATCCTGGGACAGAAAAAGCACATTAGGAAAAAAGTAAGTCTGAATGATGTATGGACTTTAGCTAATAAGAATGTATTATATTGATATATTAACTGTAACAAGTGTACCACACTTGTGTAATGTTAACCTGAAAATAAGAGCCACAATGATAGACAAATGAGTGTTTATTTCAGAATCAAAAATTGCAATTCAGTGAGCACAGATTCAGGCAGAAACCCAAATAGTGTCCCACTTATAGGATGAAAGCAAGGAGTTTCTTTTTTTTTTTTTTTCCTTTTTTTTTTCAATATATGAAATTTATTGTCAAATTGGTTTCCATACAACACCCAGTGCTCATCCCAAAAGGTGCCCTCCTCAATACCCATCACCCACCCTCCCCTCCCTCCCACCCCCCATCACCCCTCAGTTTGTTCTCAGTTTTTATGAGTCTCTTATGAAAAGCAAGGAGTTTCTAAGAGGAAAAAGGAAGGGGGAAATTACAAGAGTCGGAGAACAGAAAAAAAAGTTTTCTATGTGTGATGACAAGCATAAGTTACACTGATAGACTACTGATTCTATCTTCAGAAAGTCCACAACCATCAGTCTTGTGATCAGGATGTCCATTACCACCCCCACTCTCCAACGTGTCCAGCAATTGCTTAAAACACCTGATATTTTTCCCAATCCAAAGATTATATCCCAGTTCATACAAAGGCAGGTAAGTGAGCTTTTCTGTAGTGACCACTCTGGCTCTATTTTAAAATATTTCTAGTCATGCCAGTTTGTCACATTTTCCCCTTTTGATCTTGATCTTTCTCTGAAAGCATCCCTGATCAGCCTTCAGAAGGCAGTGCTGCCTGAGACTGGGTTGACCTCCTGGTGGGTGTCAAGCCAAAAGACACAGCCAGGCCAGAATGGAAAAGAAAGGTTTTGCTTGTAACAAGTAAGGAGAACATTTGGGGTATTTCTCAAAGCAATGTTTCCCTGAACAGCAAAATTGGGGAAGTTTTAAGCTGAGGGCACATACATATTCATGAAGGGGCTTGCACAATGGGGAATTCAACAAGCAACTGGGGGAAAAGTCATCTTGAGGTGACAGAGTCCACGTCAGAGTCATGGGGCCAGCCAGGGTCAACATTAGTTCCCTGGCTTTCGTTGCTCTGGTATTGGAGTGCTTACAGGGGTTTACATTTGCAAATAGAACTCAACAATGTGTGTCAGGTCAATCCTTACCTTTGAACCAGCACTGGGAGTTTACCACTGATTAGTTGTTGTTGTCCTTTGTGTGATTAGGTTGTCCCCTGGCCTGGTAGTGGCTGCTGTTCTTATATTCCTTTGTTTCCTTGACATTAAGCAATGATGCTAAGTCATCAAGGATTATTGCTCTTGTTTTCTTCAGGAAGACTCATTCCCAGTGTGGCATGTTTCAAGAGGAGAAAAATTATTTCCTTAGGAGCTTTAGGCCACATCTGAGCCACAAGAGTTCCAGAATGGAAAAAGGCTTTACCGTCAAGTTCCTTTAAGGCCAAATGTCTTCTGGAGTTTTTGGATCTTCCTCGTGTGAGGTGTCATAAGCCTTAGAAATCATTTCAAATTGTTGAGTGACCATTATTTGGGTGGTGTCCTTATAACATGCAACTATAGAGAGGAGACAAACTTTTACAGGGACAAGAATTCCAATAATAGTAAAAATACTGAATCCAAATAGGAGGATTGACCCAAACCAGGAAGGAATTACTGGGGGCAGTCAGCTAAAAAGATCAAAGAACCATGGATATCATTGGACACTGCATTTAACTTTCTAGTTTGTGCCTGGATTTTATCAGATTCTGTTTCTACTTTACAAGAGGAGTTAACTCATGTTAAAAACATATATATCAGGGAATCTCAGAAGATAGCAGAGTAGGAGGATCCTAAGCTCACCTTGTCCCATGGATACACCTAGATAACAGCCACATCAATGCAACTAACCCAGACAATGACACAAAGACTGGCACAACTCTCTCCACAGTTAATCCTAGACAGGAGGTCACATCTAGAAGGGTAAGAGGGGTGGAAAAATGGTCAGGAATCAAACTCCCAGTGGGACACCCCAATGTGGACAAGGGAGAGGAGCAGATCCCACACCAGGCACCCCAGACCCTTGTACTGGGAAGACAAGTCCTTGTAATATTTGGCTTTGAAAACCAGGCAGGGCTTAACTGCATGAGTTTTTGAAGTCAGTAGGGCATAACTACAGGTACTTTAAAATTCATCATACTTGGTGCTAGGAGAGCTGGAGGACAATAGGAAACTGAGTCCTCACCCTTACAGAAAGTATAACAAACAAGCTAGTGGAGAAACAGCATAGAAGCACCAGTTTGAAAAGTGCCTAGGGTATATGAGAAGGAGATGTATTTGCTAATCTCAGAACTTGTGCTGGAGGGGCATGGATTTTTAAGGGATTTCTCTAAGAATGAAAGAACTTGTAGGCACCATTTCCCTCCTCCCACCCAGCCTAGATACCCAGACACCTGTAAGAACCAGCACCACACTTTCCACATAGCTCGCTAACACCACATATCCCATTCCACATTATCCATTAGATTCACCCCATCCAACCTGCCCCACTCAGCAGGAGTCCTTCCAAAGCAGTACCTACTGCATCTCATTTCACAAGCAGCCCTAACAGTGACCAGCATCATTCCAAAGTGACTCTTGCCCTGGGGAAAGGGGAAGATAACCACATATACCAGTTTGATCATAACCCCAGAAGTGGGCTGGGGATAGATATTTCACCTGATTGCCAGTCCCACCCACCAACAAAAATCTTACAAAAGACAGCACAAGAAAAGAGCCCTGTAGTTCAAGGTCACAGCAACCCTAGCAGACAGATTAGGGGCAGACATCTGTTCTGACTGTAGGTTCTGCTCATCACTAAAGGCCTCTCATGGGGCAATGCACAGAGAGAACCCTGCATTTTGATATGCCCACATATCCAGCAAAGGGGCTGAGGGAAGACACCTGGTCTGACTCAACTATAAGCACAAGGTTGCCCCACAAGGTTGTCCTTGACAGCACAAGGACCAAACCCTGCCCACAACAGGCAAAGGGGTCATTGAAGCTAGCTGGACTAAAGGCAAACATGTCTCAACCACAACAGTAGGGCACATGCAGTTAGACATCCTTGAAGCAACTGGTTCTAGTGAACAAGGGACATTGCACTATAGGACACTACAGGACTTCTTCATAAGGCCACTACTTTCCTAATATATAGAAATAGAGAATGAGACAAAATGAGGAGACAGAAGAATATATCCCAAAAGAAAGAAAGGACAAAATAACAGAAAATAAATAAATAAATAAATATGATAAATGAAAGGGAGATAACTGTATGTCTGATAGAGAATTCAAAGTAATGAATAAAGATAAAGATAAAACTAAAGGGGGATGTCATAAAGAAATTCACTGGACTTGAGAAAACAAGGGAGGACATCAATGAGACCTTCAACAAAGACATAGAAATTATAAAAACAGAACCAATCAGAAGTGAAGAACTCAATAACTGAAGTCAAAAATACCTAGAAGAAATAAATAATAGACTACAGAAAGCAGAAGAATGGATCAGGGACCTGGAAAACAGTAATGGAAGGCAATCAAGCTGAACAGCAAAAAGAAAGAATAATAAATGACAATAGGTTAAAGGAACTCAGTGACACCATCAAGTATAAAAACATTTCCATTGTAAGGATCCCAGGAGAAGAGAGAGAAAATGGGGGCATAAAATCTATTTGAAGAAATCATACCTGAAATTTCCCTAATCTGGGGAAGGAAACACACATGGAGATCCAGGAGGCACAGAGAGCCCCCAACAAATTCAACCCAATGAGATTTACATCAGGACACAGAATAATTAAAATGTCAAAAAATAATGATAAAGAGACAAGAAAGCAGCAAGAGACGAGAAAGGAATATATATAAGGAAACCTCATAAAGCTATCAGCTGATTTTTCAGCAGAAAGTTTTCAGGCCAGAAGTGAATGGTCTGATATATTCAAAATGCTAAAAGGAAAAAAAAAAAAAAAAAAAAACCCCTGCAGCCAAAGATATTCTATCCAGCAAGTTCACCATTCATAATAGAAGGAGAAATAAAGAATTTCCCAGACAAACAAAAGTTAAAGGAGTTTATCACCACTAAACCAGCCTTACAAGAAATGTTAAAGGGAATTCTGTGGAAAGAGAAGGAGTACAAAAACTAATAAAAGAAAAAAGTTCACAGATAAATACAAACATAATAAAAGTAATAGGTTAATATATTTAAAAAACAGTACAGAAGATAAAGCACAAAAGCAGTAAATGGACTGTATCTATAAAAATTAGTCAATGAGGGGCACCTGACTAGCTCAGTTGGAAGACCATGCAACTCTTGATCTCAAGGTTGTGAGTTCAAGCCCCACATTGGGTGTACAGATTCCTTAAGATAAATAAATAAATAAAATGTTTAAAAAATATTAGTCAAGGAAATCACAAAAGGATGTAAAGTATGGCATAATATACGTAGTGTAGGAATGTGTAGGAAGTGTAGGAATAAAACTTTAGCACTTCTAGAATGGGTTCAAACTTAAGTGACCACCTTAATATAGACTGCTATATACATAAAATGTTATACATCAACCTAATAGTAGCCACAAATCAAAAACTTGTAAAAATATACAAAAATGAAAAGAAAAGAAAGAAAAGAAAAGAAAAAAGAAAAGGAGAGAAGAGGAGAGGAGAGGAGAGGAAAGGAAAGGAAAGGAAAGGAAGGAAAGGAAAGGAAAGGAAAGGAAAGGAAAGAAGGAAAGGAAAGGAAAGGAAAGGAAAGGAAAGGAAAGAAGGAAAGGAAAGAAAGGAAAGGAAAGGAAAAGAAAGGAAAGGAAAGGAAAGGAAAAAAAGGAAAGGAAAATATCCAAGCATATCACCGAAGAAAGCAATCAAATGATAAGGGGAAGACAGCAAGAGAAGAAACAGAGAACTACAAAAAGGATTGTAAAACAAGTAACAAGATGACAATAAGTACCTACCAATAATTATTTGAGTCAAAATGGACTAAGTGCCCCATTCAAAACACATAGGGTGACTGGATAAAAAAGTGTAGAGAGATAGGCCTAAAGGTGCAGAGATGAGAGAATTGGAAAGCAGGCGGCTAAGACTCTCCAGGAGCCGAAGCATCGGCCCCTGGATCAAGCCTCTTTTATTTTTGCAAATTGTCTGATAACGGCAAGCACATACAACATTGTATTTGGCATCTTGACAGGCCCTGCACCTGCAGTGTATTCCATACTGGGTCATGAGTACATCTGGCACCAGACAAAACATTCTTATCCCTGGCCTGGTGCCGGTATGATGTCCTTCTGAAGAGAATGTGCAGTCCTCGTGGCCTTCTGTCCTGGGAATGAAACAGCGTTCAGTTCCTTGCTGCTCCGTCCCTTTCCTTCAGGACATTCTTACAGTGCCTCCAGCTTCTTGTTCTCCAATGTCTCCCCCTTTTTGTTTGTATACAATGGACTGTAGGAGGACATTGCATAACCCAAATTGTCGGTTGGTTCGTTGACAGGCTCGTCGTCCCTGGCGCCAGACTGTACATGCAAAGATAAATACCCTGCATATTAATACAAACAGAATAGCAGTAGAGAAACTAAAAATCTTAACATGCTCTATAGGGTTTAATTTTCCCAATCCCTCTGATAAAATTTCTAAGATCTTAGAACTGGATAACATGTCCAGATTTGTTTTGGAAGTCTCCTATATCTCTGCTTGCAGATGTTGAATGTCCATAGACACATTAGAATGTCCAAGCAAGTGTCTCTTAACATCATTCCATGGCAATTTAGTGTTATTAAATGGTAACAGGGTTACACTTATTGATGTAGCATTCCAATCACATTTTAATGATATTTGTCTTTGTAGGCTCACTAATTGATTTCCCAGCAGTATCACAGCCTGTTGCAGGTCTGCAATTTCACTGGACAGTCTACTGTCAGTGTCCCATTGTGTCTTCCAAAGTCAGTGTGATTTCTCATGCCATTGTTGCACAAGTTGTACTGTCTGCACAGATTGGTATAACGAGACAGCTGCAGTAGCTGCGGCAGCAGTCACAGCAATAATGCCTCTAATAGCTGCGACAAGCATTCCAACAAATCATTGGGATCAATGAAGAATTCGCCATAGAGCATGGTCCATCAGATACATTTCTGGAGAATGTTGCCATGGTTGAGACATGTGAACTGGCAGACACAGGCTGGTGCAAGCTCTAAGTAAATATAAGCTTTTGGATGACATATTAAAGGGTATAGAATTGTTAAGACAAGTGTATAATGTGCAGTAAACACAGGTTATAAGGGCCTCAGAATCATTCCAAACTATGTCCTTTTAATAGTACGTATGACAAATGGACACAAGCCCGTATGTACTGGATACTATTGACCATGAAGGATAAAGTAGAAATATTGCTGGAGCTGTTTTTATAATATGTGCCCTTCCAATATGTGCTACCCTGGTGGAGGGCAGCAGTTAATTTCCAAATATGCTTTTGTAATGGTCCTTGTTGTAAATGAGGACTGGGTGCAGAAAATCCCCCACTGTGCCAAACAATTGAGCCATTAGCAGTGGTGCTGATAGTATGATTATGAACACACCATCGTAGATTTTGTAACGAATTTTTAAGGCAAGCTGAGCCCATAGGGCTCCAATCAATGACACTTCCTTAGGAAGTATTTAAAAGAACTCACCCTATCTCCCCTCTACATGCTTCCCAAGTCACCCATCCATTCCATTCTGACAATGTACGAGTAGCACAAGATGGAAGCATTGGAAGAGTGTCATTAAGATTGGAGCCAGTTGGGGAATGGGCTGATAGTAAGAAATATGTTTGTGCTGGGTCCCATTTTTAATAATAGACAGCCATGCTTGAGGCTTACTTTTGAGGCAGTGTTTCCCATAACCAAAACATATAGGAGAACCTTCAATCCCTATAGTATAATTCATAACAGTTCCTTCTTCATTTGGCCTATGCAGTCCTCTGCTGTCAAATGGCCCAGGTGTCCATTCAGTGTCATTGTATATACCGGCATGGGGGAGTCATACCAATCTACGCCCTGATTGAGAGGTGGATGAGGGATGTAAGCCCAGTAAGTAATCAGCACTTACCATAGTAGTGATAACCCCAACCATTGCAAGGAAAAGGTGAGCAGGGGTTTGTGGGCTGCGAGCCTGCATCAATATTTTTTCAACATCATGAATCAGCCTCTTAACTTGTCCCCAAGTAGGAGGTTGAGCAGTCCTAGTGCACCTCAGAAGAGGGTGTGTCACATTGGGCACAATTATTGGTTTCTGGATGGCATTTGGCGAAACTCTTCGACTAGTGGGGTCAGGTCAAACCGAGGTCGCTTGGATCGGCTCACGCCTGGGTTTCAAGTGGTGACTAGGCAACCACTGGTAGCCTTAATCTGTAGAGATATAAGCATACCCTCTGCCCCACACAACAACCTCTCCCTTTTCCCAGTATCCCTTCTCATCTTTCCAATATACCGACTGATGAACAGTCTTCATTCTTTTGCTTGTGCCAGTATGGGGTCCTTGTATATGTATGGGGTCCTTGTATGTCCAAGAAATTTAAAGTATATAAGGCACGATGTAATTGTTCCCGTGGTGTAAGTCTAAGTCCTTCTTCTTCTCCCCCTTTTTGTTTAATTAACATATTTTTAAGTACCTGATGAGTGTGTTCTATGATCCCTTGACCTTGAGGGTTATAGGGCATGCCAGTAAGATGAGTAATTTGTCAGGCTGCAAAGAAATGGGCCACCTTATGAGATACATATCAGTTTTAATGTATTGTGGGATACCTAGAATTGTAAAGGTTTCAAGGAAATGAGCAGTAACGTGCATAGCTTTTTCTCCGGTACGTGCTGTGGGCCCATATATATCCAGAGAAGGTATCCACAGTAACATGCACATAAGAGAGTTTACCAAAAGCAGGAATATGGCTAACTTCAGACTGCCAAAGTTCATTTGCATGTAGTCCATGAGGATTCACTCCAGAGGTGTATAGAGCCACAGTCACAGTGAGGGGGTTGCAACAAGGACAGGCACTAACAATGTCTTTTGACTGAGCGTGTGATATAGCGTGTCTATGGGCAAGTCCTTGAGCATTAGTATGGTGAAGCATATGCTCCTGTTGTGCCATTTGTAAGGTGCCTTGTAATAAGTCATCAGCAATGGAATTTCCTTAGTCTAATGGGCCAGGAAGGTTAGAATTACTGCGAATATGAGTGATATATAAAGGGTGTTGCCTATGCCGTATTAATTCTTGTAAATGTAAAAACAGATGATGTAATTCATTTTGTGGAACGATACGTGCAGTTTCAATGTTTAGGATGTTAAACATACGTATTGTGAATCTGTTACAGTATTGAAGGAGGCAGGTACAAAATGCAACAATTCTTTAATGGATGCTAATTCAGCCTTTTGGGTAGATGTATAGGGTGTCTTAGAAACAGGGCCATGTATAGAAGCTTTACCATGACCATTTCCATCTGTAAAATATGTCTCAGCATCTGCCAAAGGCCGGTCTTGAATTATCTTTGACCAAATCCATGATGTAACCTTGAGAAATTACAATATCCCTTGGATAGTGATTGTCTAATTTCCCTATGTAATTGGACAAGGCTATTTGCCATTATATATTAGTTTGGTAAGCCACATCAATTTGTTGATATGATAAAGGAATAATTATAGAGGAGGGATCACCACCATTAAGCACATGTAATTGGGATCGGCCTCTCCAAATTATAGTCCCAATTTTACCCAGATGTATGGTAAGAATTTTAGTGTCCTTATTTGGTAAAAACAGCCATTCAATGATTCTCCCATCCTGCTGTAAGACCGCAGTTGGAGAATGTGGACTAGGAAAAATCAATAATTGATTAGGAACATTAAGTCAAATACGAGTGAGATGACAATTCTGAATATGATTTTCAATCCATTGGAGGTCAGCCTCTGCCTCTTTTGTGAGGACCCTAGGGCTGTTAAGGTTGGGATCACCGGCTAATGTTTGGAAAAGATGAGATAAGGTTTAAGTCGGTATTCCCAAAACAGGTTGCAACCAATTTATATCTCCTTGTAACTTCTGAAAATTGTTTAAAGTTTTTAAATTATCTCAGAGTATTTGTACTTTTTGGGGAATGATTGTTGCCTTGTGAATTTTTGCACCAAGATAAAGGAAGGGATCTTGGGTTTGAAGCTTATCCTCTGCTATTATTAGGCCATATTTGGGTAACAATAATCAAGCAGCCTGATAAAGATCTTCTACCAGTGTAGGGGTTTTTGCAGCAAAAAGATTATCATCCATGTAATGGATAATCAATGCCTGTGGAAACTGAATGTGTAATTGTGAAAGCAGCTGATTAACAAAATGCTGACACATAGTGGGACTATAAAGCATACCTTGTGGAAACACTTTCCGTTGATAGCGTTTCACAGGAGCCATATGATTGTATGAAGGTACACAAAGAGCAAATGTTTCTCTATCATCTGGCTGTATTAGAGTTGTGAAAAAAACAATCTTTTAAATCTACTATAATTAATGACCGGTTCTGAGGAATCATAGTAGGAGAAGGGAGCCCAGGTTGCAAAGGTCCCACAGGTTGTGTAACCTCATTTACCTTTCTTAAGTCAGTCAACATTCCCCATTTTCCAGATTTTTTCTTTACCACAAACACAGGAGAATTCCATGGACTGGTGGACATTTCTACCTGACCTGAATCCAATTGTTCTTGCACTAATTGCTTTAAAGTCTCTAATTTCTCCTTCAGAAGGGGCCACTGTTCCACCCACACCAAGGAAGATGTTAACCATTTTAATGGTAAAGCATAACATTGTTCAGAAACGGTGGCCCTTACGCTAAATTTGGATTCTGTACAGGATATCCCAGTCCCATATAAGGAGACCGCATTTCAGCAGCAATTGGTTCCAAATGCCCATTTGCTTGTTGTCCAAGCCCTATTAATGGGTTATAATTCATTTTGGACATCATATTGGTTGCAGCAGGGGAAACATAAGGAATATTAATATATATTCCCCTTTGACTTAATAGGTCTCTTCCCCACAGATTAATAGCTATATCAGTAACATAAGTCTGGATAGTAGCAGCCTGGCCTTCAAGCCCTTTACATAGAAAAATTTCAACACTCTATTGGATATCAGTAGCTTTTCCTACACCTGTAAAGACTGTGGATACAGGTCGAAGTGGCCAATTCTTAGGCCAAAACTTAGAAGCAATGATGTTGACATCAGCTCCTGAGTCTACCAGGCCAGTAAACAACTTTCTATTAATTTGTAAGGTCATCTCAGGCCTTCTGTCCTTCAGAAATGTTTGCCAAAATACCTGTTTGTTGGTAGATCCAAACCCTCCCTGTCATTCTACAGGCATGGAATTTAAAGCAATGTAAGGCAACAATAGTTGGGCAATTCGATCTCTTGCCGTGACACTATAAGGGACAAAAGTACTAATAATTACTAAAATTTCATCCTTAAAATCAGCATCTATAATTCCTAAGTGGACACGAACTTCCTTGTATGTAAGACTACTTCATCCAGTAAGAAGGCCAATGGACCCTGCAGGAAGAGGGCCATAAATCCCAGTTTTAACCTTATAAATTCCCATGGAGGGTTCGAGGACCAGAGAATCTGGAGCAGGGATATCTAATGCAGCACTCCCTCATGTGGCATGGAGGAGGTCATGGACAGATTTGCGTGATAAGCCCTGTTGCTCACAGGATAACAATGTGGAATCTGATCCCCCATATTGTTTATATTCGGGCCCTTGTGGGGGGAGGGCATTATCCCATTTCCCCAACCTAGATGTCAGGGGAGCTCCATTCTTATGGAATTTCGATCTACATTGATTTGCAAAATGGTAGCCTTTATTGCACTGGGGGGCATAACCCAGGAGGTTTAGTATTTTGTTCTGGGGGCCATGGTAGATCATGGGGATTGTTCCAACTAGGCTGTTGACAATCCCTTTTATAATGTCCCAATTTGCCACAGCGAAAACACTTGGACTGTTTGCAAGGTCCAGTACCTTGAATAGACACTGCCAGTAGCCCCATTTTATAGACCTCTCAGCCAATATCTTGACAGGCCTTTCAATAATCAGTTAAGTCACCTCCTTGAGCCTTCACTGGGTGTAAAGTTTGTTGGCATTTATTAGCATTATCAAAAGCCAGCAATTGTAAGAGGAGATCCTGTGAACCTGCCTGAGAAACAGTTTTTATAATAACATCCTTTAGCGGAGCGATGAAATCTCCATTGGGCTCGTTAGGACTCTGTTTGACTTGAACAAAAGAAGGTGTAGCCTGTCCAGGGGTAGCTTTTTTCTCCAAGGCATTAAGGCAGCACAATCTAACTTGTATCACTGCTTGATCATCATACTGAAGCTGAACCTGTATGCCAAATCCTTGTTCGGTTCCGGTAAGTTGTTCTTAGGTAATAGGCACCAGAGGATTTGTTGCGGCATTACACCGGGCCTGTGTCTGTGCTTCTTCATCCCACCAAGTTCTAAATTGCAAAAATTCAGAAGCATTTAAGACAGTGCAACCTAGCACCTCCCAAATCCCATGGAATGAGTGTCTCTGAATTTGCTAAACCAGACACCAATCCCAACGTATAGGGGGAATTAACACCATATTCTGTTTCAAATGTTTCAAACAAGCCTGTTTCAAATCCTTAATGACTTTAAAACTTAAAGGAACATGATCAAATCATTGCCCTCCCTGAGGGCTGCTGATTAGGAGGAATTTGGGTAATGTTGACAGGATAAACTGCAGGCATACTAGCAGGCATTCAGTGTCCCCTGCAGGCGTAGCTTGTTGAAGCATCTGCATCATGGGGGAAACAGGAACTGTGATGCTCTGAGTGGAAGTATCAAGAAATGTTTGTTTTTTGTTTTTTTGTTTTTTTGTTTTTTAATAAGTGGAACATTTAGTTTCTGCAAAAGGGTTGACCAGCTCAGGGCCATGGGGTAGTGCGAGAGGCAGGGGAGCATAAGCTTGAACTGCAACTATCTCTTGGCCATTAACCCAGGACCCTGTAGATTTCTGTTCCTGCAGTGGTGGGAGTAGGGGCTTGGGCTCTGAGTCCTCATTATCTACAAGCTCATGATCACTTTCAGCCACGAGGGGTTGCGAGGACCAATGCCCCCTTCTTACCTGGATTCTGACTGCAAGGGCTGTAAAGCCAGGGAAATTAAATTATATTAAGACCATACAGAGAGAGGGATTACTTCTCCTTGTTGATGAGCACGGTCCAAAGCACGTAAAACCAAATTCTACTGTTTCTGATTCAAAGCATTTCTGCCAGAGTGTGTAAACCTATAACAATGTTTCTTCACTAAATAAAACAAACCCTCAAACCTGAATTGTTTCACTTTTATCCCTGAGCTCTTTAATAGAGTCTTCAAGAGCTGAATATGTGAGTTATAATTAGATGAGGTGAATCCCCATACTTACCCTGCAGAAATCCCGAAGGATGAGCTTCCCCGGCTCTAAAGGGATCTAAAGTTCCCTTCATTCCCTTGGGATTTCTTCAGCATGCTGCGCACTTCCACCTTCAGGTCCCTGTTCCGGTACCAGCTGTAGAGAGACAGGTCCTAAAGGTGCAGTGATGAGAGAATTGGAAAGCAGGGGGCTAAGACTCTCCAGGAGCTGAAGCATCGGTCCACTGGATCAAGCCTCTTTTATTTTTGCAAATTGTCTGATAACAGCAAGCACATACAACATAGTATTTGGCATCTTGACAGGTCCTGCACCTGCAGTGTATTCCATACTGGGTGGTGAGTACTTCTGACACCACACAAAACATTCTTGCCAGGCCTGGCACCAATATGATGTCCTTCTGGAGACAGCGAGAAGCCCTGGCAGCCTTCTATCCTGGGAATGAAACTGCTTTCAGTTTCTTGCTGCTCTGTCCCTTTCTTTCAGGACATTCTTATGGTGCCTCCGGCTTGTTCTGCAACAAAAAAGCAAGACTGATCTGTATTCTGCCAACTAGAGACTATTTTCAGACCTAAAGGCTCATGCAGATTAAAAGGAAAGGGATGGAAAACATTTGCCAAACAAATCAAAACAAAAAGAAAGCTGGAGTAGCAATGCTTATATCAAACAAAATAGATTATATATTTTTTATTTTTAATTGTTTAATTTTTTTTAATTTTTTATTTTTGAGAGAGAGAGAGAGAGAGAGAGAGATAGACAGACAGAAAGTGAATGGAAGAAGGGCACACACACACACACACACACACACACAGAATTCGAAGCAGGTTCCAGGCTCCCAGCTGTCAGCACAGAGCCCAATGCAAGCCTCAAACTCACAAACTGAGATCATGACCTGAGCCGAAGTTGGACACTTAACTGACTGAGCCACCCAGGCACCCCTAAACAAAATAGATTTTAAAACAAAGACTGTAATAAGAGACAAAGAAAGACACTACATAATCATAAAGACAAAAATCCAATAAGATATAACAACAGTAAATATTTATGCATCTAACATGGGAGCACCCAAATAGATAGGCAACTAATAGCAAACATAAAGGAAGAAATCAATAGTAATACAATAATAGTAGGGGACTTTAATGCCCACTTTCATCAATGAATAAATCATCCAGACAGGAAACCAACAAGAAAATGGTGGCTTTGAAAGCACATTGAACCAGGTAGATCTAACAGGTATACTCAGAAATTTTCATCCCCAAGCAGCAGAAAACTCATTCTTTTCAAGTGAACATCAAACATTTTCCAGAATAGATCATATGCTATTCCACAAAACTAGTCTCAATAAAGTAAAAAAGATTGAAATAATGCCAAATATCTTCTCTGACCACAATGGTAAGAAACTGGAAATCAACCAAAAGAAAAATATATGGAAAAAAAATACAAACATGGAGATTAAATAATCTTATACCAAATAGTGAATGGTTCAATCAAGAAACTTAAAAAATGCATGGAGACAAATAAAAATAAAAACACAATAATCCAAAAATTTTTGGGCTGCAACAAAGCTGTTCTAAAATGGAGGATTATAGCAACACAAGTCTACCTAAAAAAGCAAGAAAAATCTCAAATAAACAACTTTACCTTACCTTACACCTACAGGAATTAGAAATTAAAAAAACAACAACAACAAAGAAGTCAAAAATAAAATAAAATAAAGTCCAAAGCCAGAGGAAGAAAAGAAATAAATATTAGACCATAAATGAATGAAATAGTTCATTCTTTTCAAAAAAAAGTTGAAGGAAACTAGGAACTGGTTCTTTCATAAGATCAACAAAATTGATAAATCTTTAGCCAGACTCATAAAGAAGAGATAGATAGATAGATAGATAGATGATAGATAAATAGATATGGCTCAAGTCAAATAAAGAATAAAAGAGGAAAATAAAAACAAAACATCACAGAAAACAAAAAATAATAAGAAAATATTATAAAAAAATTATATGCTAACCAATTAGCCAACGTAGAATAAGTGGTTAGATTTCTATAAACATTTCACCTCCCAAAACTGATAAGGAACAAATAGAAAATTTGAGCCTATTACTAGCAGTGAAATTGAATCAGTAAACAACAATAAAAAGTCCTGGGCCAGATGGCATCACAGGCAAATTCTACCAAACATTTAAAGAAGAGTTAACACCCATTCTTCTTGAACTATCCAAAAAATTGAGGAGGAATGAAAGCTGAATTTGTTCTACATAGCTAGTATTACCTTCTTGCTAAAACCCGGGGAAAAAAACCCTACAAAGAAAGAAAACAAACTACAGGCCAGTATCTGATGAACATAAATGCAAAATCTTCAGCAAACAAAAAAAATATTAACAAACCGATTCCAATAATACATTTAAAAACTTATTCACCACCATGAAGTTGGATATTTTCCAGGCGTGAGAATGTTCAATATTTTAAATGTTCAAAAATCACTCAATGTGATACACCACACAACAAGAACCAGATGATCATTTCAATAAATACAGAGAAAGCATTTGACAAACTATCACCTCATGATAAATACTCTAACAATGTAGGTTTAGAGGGAACATACTTCAACATAATAAAGGTCATATATGAAAAACTCACAGCTATGATTATACTCAATGGTGAAAAATTAAGGGTTTTTCCAGCTAAGACTAGAAACAAAACAGTGATATCCACTCTTATTACTTTTATTCAACACAGCACTGGAAGTCTTAGCCACAGCAACCAGACAACACAAAGAGACAAAAGACATCCAAATCAGTAGGAAGAAGTAAAATTTTCACTCTTGTGGAGAATATGATACTATATATAGAAAACATGAAAGACTCCTTCAAAACACTGCTAGAATTGTGAACAAATTCATTAAAGTCACAAAATAAATGTACAGAAATCTGTTGCATTTCTATATACCAATAATAAAGCAGCAAAAAGAGAAATTAAGAAATAAGCCCATTCACAATTCCACCAAAAATAATAAGATACTAGGAATAAACCTAATGAAAGAGGTAAAAACCTGTACTCTTGAAACTATAAAAAAAAAAACTGATGAAAGAAATTGAAGATGACACAAAGAAATGGAAAAACATTCCATGCTTATGGATCAAAAGAATAAATATTCTTGAGGCAAGGGGCCGAGATGGCAGAAAACCATGGAAATGTTTTGTGTGTCTCTCATCCCTAAAATGCAGCTAGATGGACATTAAACCATCTTGCACACCTAGAAAACTGATTTAAAGTTTAACAACAATATGCATAACCTGAACCACAGAACTCGCAAGGTACATGGTGCAGAGAAGAGAACTGGGGGAGAGAAAAGCCACAGAGATCAGGGAGCTGTATTTGCTTGCAGAAAGAGGATGGAGACAGGGGGAGAGTACAGAAAGTATCCTTCACCCCTGCTTGAAAGCAGCTGGAGAGAAAAGAAAGAGTATGCAAGGGACTGAACAAAAAAGGAGAAAGGAGAGTTTAAATTCCATGAAGTCTCTATAAACAGGGGAAGTGCAGAGTCTGAAACTCTGCAGCTCAATACCTGGCGGTGCTCTGGTGGGAAGGGTGAACCCCAGGAGTAAAAAGTGAGGTACGAGGCATCCTCAGTCCACATAGGGAGAGGCGGTTCCCCCACTAGGAGGACATTTGGTAGAGGCTTTGCTGTGTCCCCACAGGCAAAGGTCCCAGCAGACCCTGGAGACCAACCATATTCCCTGGTGTTGGAATAAGGACATTAAAGGCGGAGCTTGGTGCCAGATGTGTGTTGTGATTTGCCATAATCCCTGAAATGCTGATGCTACACAATCACACTAACATTTTCTAGGGAACGCTGATACTGCTCACAGTCTCTGGGCATTGGCAGTGGCAGGGTGGGCGAATATTCCTGGGGGTGGGCCGGCAAGTGGCCATTGCTCAGGGGTCCCTTACCCCAGAGAGTCAGAGTGGGTCAAAGCTGCAGTCTCTTAGAAGTGGGGGGGGGGGGTTGAGAAACACAGCCTCATCTGAGATAAAACTCAGAATGGAGGTGCCTCATGGCAGACTGACAGCTTGGTCACAGACGGTGTAGAAGTGGGAAATGGACAGAAGCTGGAGACCAAGGAGATGTGCTTGATTGCCGGTTGGGAGAGCACAGAGTTCTGATACTAGATACTGGGTAGCTAAGTGATGCCATTTTTACCCCTCCTGCATATTAGCATACATGCCTACATGCGCCACAATCCATACCAGTAACCTAAACAGCATCACCTAGTGGAGAATGGATCCATTACATTAAACTCCACCCAACTGGGCCAACTGAGCTCTTCAGGAACACCACAAGTCTCTCCTGCGTAGTCTACAGACTATAAAGTGCTTCATAGTTTTGTTCTTTTTTTTTCCTAGGAGAAACTGGATGTAATTTCAATCATATTTGATTCTGTTCGCTGCTCCATGTATTCAATTTGTTTTCTTATCTTATTCTTAAATACAGAAAGAGAAAAATATTATTTTTATTTTCCATTTTTTATTAAAAATATTTTCCTTTAATATTTTCTACTATATTTTTTTACTTTTTTGTAAACTTTTTATATTCTATTTTACTTCCATCATTTCATTTTATTCTATTTTATTGTATTCATATCGTCAAATTTTCAAACATTTTCTATTTGTCCTTTTTTTCCTTTTCTTATCCTTCCCTTTTATCGCTAATCTATCAAGTTTCTTTCAACAACCACACAAAAACACACCTAAGATCTAGTATTCTTTATTTGATTTTTCTTGTGTTGTTTTTAATTGTTTAATTTTTTCTTTACTTTATTAATTCATTTTCTTCCTTCAAAATGACAAAACGAAGGAATTCACCCCAAAAGAAAGAACAGGAAGTAATGACAGCTAGGGACTTAATCAACACAGATACAAGAAAGATGTCTGCACCAGAATTTAGAGTCACGATAATAAGAATACTAGCTGGGGTTGAAAATAGATTAGAATCCCTTTCTGCTGAGTTAAATAAGTAAAAACTAGTAAGGATGAAATAAAAAATGGTATAACTGATCTGAAATCTTGAATGGATGCCAGGGCAGCAAGGATGGATGAAGCAGAGCAGCGAATCAGCGATATAGAGTACAAACTTCTAGAGAATAATGAAGCAGAAAAAAAAAAAAAAAAAAAGAGGGAGACTAAGGCAAAAGAGCACGATACAAGAATTAGAGAACAAGTAACTCATTAAAAAGGAATAACATCAGAATCATAGGGGTTCCAGAAGATGAAGAGAGAAAAAGGGGTAGAAGGTTTATTTGAGTAATTCATAGCAGAAAACTTTATAACCTGGGGAAAGACACAAACATCCAAATCCAGGTGGCACAGACAACTCCCATTAGATTCAACAAAAACTGACCATCAACAAACATATCACAATCAAACTCACGAAATACACAGACAAGGAAAAATTATGAGAGCAGCAAGGAAAAAAAAAGTCCTTAATCTACAAGGGAAGACAGATCAGGTTTGCAGCAGACCTACCCACAGAAACTTGGCAGGCTAGAAAGGAATGGCAGGATATGTTTAGTGTGCTGAATTGGAAAAATATACAACCAAGAATTCTTTATCCAGCAAGGCTGTTATTCAAAATAGAAGTAGAGATAGAGAGGGGCCCCTGGGTGGCTCAGTCGGTTGAGCGTCTGACTTCAGCTCAGGTCATGATCTTGCAGTCTGTGAGTTCAAGCCCTTTGTTGGGCTCTGTGCTGACAGTGCAGAGCCTGGAGCCTGCTTCGGATTCTGTGTCTCCCTCTCTCTCTGCCCCTCCTCTGCTCATGCTCTGTCTCTCTCTTTCTGTCAAAAATAAATAAAACATTAAAAATTTTTGTTTTTTAAAAAAGAAGTAGAGATAGAAAGTTTTCTAGACAAACAAAAACTAAAGCAGTTTGTGACCAATAAACCAGGCTGACAATAAATTTTAAAGGGGACTCTCTGAAGGGAGAAAAAGATGAAGATCATACCGTGCATATTTTCAGAACACAACACTATGAAACTCAAAATCAACCATAAGAAAAGACATGGAAAGACCATGGATACTTGGATATTAAAGAACATCATACTAAAGAATGAGTGGGTTAATCAAGAAATTAAGGAAGAAATTAAAAAGGACATGGAAAAGGGGCCAACATGGCGGAGAAGTAGGGGGATCTATACTTCCCATGTCTCTCAAACAAAGAAGGGCTGAAGCCAAAGGATTTTGTACCCCAAGAGTCTGGGAGGAAAAGAGACTGAATCTACCAGGAAGAAAATGGGACAGCTTGAGAAAAGACACGTGGGTGATTGCAAACTGAGGGAGATAAAACAGACCATGTAGGCACAGAGGAGAGGGATCCTCCTTCTGTGGAGAGACAAAGGGAAGAGAAAGAGCAGCTGGGGAAGTGTAGGACCATGTCTGGAGAAGAGAAAAACCTCAGTCTGGGACTGAAAGGGATCCTATCTCTAGCTGTGGGGCTTTCTTCAGCCTGGGGCTGGCTCCCTGTTCATGCACCTGGTGAGAAGGGGAGCCAGCCTTGGGTTCAGTGGTAGGTCAGGGGTGCAGGCCACAGTGGGAGAAATCAGTCCCCTCCCTGGAGGGCTGTGCAATAGTACAAAGCCTGCCTGCATCTGCCACCCCAGGGCTTGGTGGAGAGGTCAGCGGTGTAGACCGCAGTAGGATACAACGGCCCTCCTTGAAGTGTGCTGGCACAGACAAAGCCAGACAGGACCACATATCGGGCCACACTGAGAGGAGCTTCCCCAGTGCCAGAGTGCACAGAACAGTACTTTGAATCCTAGCCAAGGGCAGGGTCAGGGGAGTTGGTGGAGCAAGAAGGACTACCCATCTCCACCGGCGGCACAGTGAGGATGACTCAAATGGAGTCCACCGTGTCCAGGTCCATGGAGAAGAGACTGGGGGATTGCCATTCCCCCCACCACCACCAAGGCAGAGCTTCAGGTATCATCCAAGGGACCCAGAATGGAGGCGGGGCAAGCATACACCAAATCATGGCCCTCCACACTGGGTAACTGCATATCTTCTGGAGCCGAACACACCGTGTTTAACCAGATGGACAACTCCTCTAGACCAGTGCTGCAGCATTGCCTGGATTAATTGTAGGTCAATTCTGGATATATAGATATATTCTACCTCAATTTCTCCTGCTTATCTCATCCCTCCTCTAGGCTGGTTACTCTGGTTAGTGGTTTGTCTAAACAGACATATTTAATCCATTCTCTTCATACATGTTCTACACCTCCTTCTTTACATTCTTTTCTCTCTATGGAATAATCAAGCCATAAGTTTCTCTGTCTGGGTAAGTTTATTTTTGTTCCCCCCCCCTCCTCCTTCTTTATTTTCCTTTATCTCTCTATGGATTAAGCCTTTTAGTCTCTCTGCCTAGTCAATGTTTATTTTTTCTTCCCCATCCCTCCCCCCAACTCCTGTCATTTCTCTCTTTGTATATGATCTTCCATTAGCACCACATCCACCCTCTTCTTTACTTGTAGTTGGTGTTTTTTGTTTTTACTTTTTGGTTCTTTGTTTTTGTTTATTGTTTTGTTTGGTTTGTTTGTGTGTTTGGGTGTTTTTGTCTCCTCTGTGTCTGTCTGTTGGTTTTCCTTTACAGGGCTACTCCAAGGAACAAATCAAAGCACACCTGGTAGAGGGTCCAAAATATCACTACAAGTAGGGAAATAAAAAAAACCAAAGTCACAACAACAGAGCAAGTAACAATCTCCAAAAAAACACTTCCTGAAGGGCCAGGCCCTAGACAGTATATGACCTCCCTTTAATATAGCAGTGCTTGCAGGTGCAGAGCACACAACAAGGTTTTAAAATGCGTAAGGGACAGAAAACTAGCCAAAATGACGAAAAGGAAGAACCCTCCTCAAAAGAAATTACAGGAAGGGGTGACAGCTAATGAATTGATCAAAATCAATTTAAACAATATAACTAAACAAGAATTTAGAAAAATGGTCATAAAATTACTTGTTGGGCTTGAAAAAGGCAAAGAAGACAGCAGCGAATCTATTGCTACAGAGATCAAGCGACTAAAAAATAGTCACGATGAATTAAAAGATGCTATAAATGAGGTGCAAAATAAAATGGAGGTGGCACAGCATGGATTGAAGAGGAAGAGGGGAGAATAGGTGAATTAGAAGATAAAATTATTGAAAAAGAGGAAGCTGAGAAAAACAAAGAAAAAAATTCAGGATTATGAGGGAGAGAATTAGAGAACTAAGTGATGCAATCAAATGGAACAATATCCATATCATAGGAATCCAGAAGAGGAAGAGAGAGAGAAAGGGGCTGAAGGTGCACTTGAATAAATCATAGCTGAGAACTTCCCTGATCTGGGGAAGGAAAAAGGCATTGAAATCCAAGAGGCACAGAGAACTTCCTTCAGACATAACTTGAATTGATCTTCTGCATGACATATCATAGTGAAACTGGCAAAATACAGGGATAAAGAGAAAATTCTGAAAGCAGTGAGGGATAAACAGGCTCTAACTTACAAAGGGAGACCCATAAGACTAGTAGCAGACATATCCACTGAAACTTGGCAGGCCAGAAAGGAATGGCAGGAAAACTTCAATGTGATGAACAGAAAAAATATGCAACTGAGAATCCTTTATCCAGCAAGTCTGTCATTCAGAATAGAAGGATAGATAAAAGTTTTCCCAAAAAAAACAAAAACTGAAGGAATTCATCACCACTAAACCAGCCCTACAAGAGATACTAAGGGGGATCCTGTGAGTGAAATGTTGCAAGGATCACAAAGTACCAGAGACATCACTACAAGCATGAAACCTACAGACATCACAATGACTCTAAACCCATATTTTTCTATAATAACACTGAAAGTAAATGGACTAAATGCTCCAACCAAAAGACATAGGGTATCAGGATGGATAAAAAAACAAGATCCATCTATTTGCTGTCTACAAGAGACTCATTTTAGACCTGAGGACACTTTCAAATTGAAAGTGAGGGGATGGAGAACTATCTACATGCTACTGGAAGTCAAAAGAAAGCTGGGAGTAGCCATATTATATCAGACAAACTAGACTTTAAATTAAAGGCTGTAACAAGAGATGAAGAAGGGCATTATATAATAATTACAAGGTCTATCCATCAGGAAAAGCCAACAATTATAAATGTCTATGCACCAAATTCGGAGGAACCCAAATATATAAAAGAGTTAATAACAAACATAAACAACCTTATTGATAAGAATGTGGCAATTGCAGGGGACTTTAACACCCCAGTTACAACAATGGATAGATCATCTAGCACAGGATCAATAAAGAAACAAGGGCTCTGAATGATACATTGGACCAGATGGACTTGACAGATATATTTAGAACTCTGTATCCCAAAGCAACAGAATATACTTTCTTCTCGAGTGCACATGGAACATTCTCCAAGATAGATCACATTCTGGGTCACAAAACAACCCTTCATAAGTATAAAAGAATTGAGATCATACCATGCACCCTTTCAAATCACAATGCTATGACACTTGAAATCAACCACAGGAAAGAGTCTGGAAAATATCCAAAAGCATTGAGGTTAAAAAAACATTCTACTAAAGAATAATGGGTCAACCAGGCAATTAGAGAAGAAATTAAAAAATATATGGAAACAAATGAAAATGAAAATATAACAATCCAAATGCTTTGGGATGCAGCAAAGGCAGTCCTGAGAGGAACATACATTGCAATCCAGGCCTATCTCCAGAAACAAGAAAAATCCCAAATACAAAATCTAACAGCACACCTAAAGGAAATAGAAGCAGAACAGCAAAAACACGCCAAGCCCAGCAGAAGAAGAGAAATAATAAAGATCAGAGCAGAAATAAACAATATAGAATCTAAAAAAACTGTAGAGCAGATCAATGAAACCAAGAGTTGGTTTTTGGAAAAAATAAATAAAATTCCAAACCTCTAGCCAGGCTTCTCAAAAAGAAAAGAGAAGGGACCCAAATAGATAAAATCATGAATGAAAATGGAAAGATTACAACCACTCCCTCAGAAATACAAGCAATTATCAGGGAATATTATGAAAAATTATATGCCAACAAATTGGACAACCGAGAAGATATGGACAATTTTCTAAGCACCCACACACTTCCAAAAAACTCAAACAGAAAGAAATAGAGGATTTGAACGGACTCATAACCAATGAAGAAATTGAATCAGTTATAAAAAATTTCCAAACAAAGAAGAGTCCAGGACCAGATTGGTTCCCAGGGGAATTATGCCAGACATTTAAAGCAGAGATAATACCTATCCTTCTCAAGCTGTTCCAAAACATAGAAAGGGAAGGAAAACTTCCATACTCATTCTATGAAGCCAGCATTACTTTGATTCCTAAACTAGACAGAGACACAGCAAAAAAGAGAACTACAGGCCAATATCCCTGATGAATATGGATGCAAAAATTCTCAACAAGATACTAGCAAATGGAGTTCAACAGCCTATAAAAAGAATTATTCACCATGATCAAGTGGGATTCATTCTTGGGCTGTAGGGCTGGTTCAATATTCACAAATTAATCAATGTGATACATCACATTAATAAAAGAAAATAAAAGAACCGTATGATCCTGTCAATCGATGCAGAAAAAGCATTTGACAAAATTCAGCATCGTTTCTTAATAAAATCCCTCGAGAAAGTCAGGATAGAAGTAACATACTTAAACATCATGAAAAGCCCACAGCTGACATCATCTTCAATGGGGAAAAACTGAAAGCTTTCCCCCTGAGATCGGGAACACTACAGGGATGTCGACTCTCACCACTGTTGCTTAACATAGTGTTGGAAGTCATAGCATCAGCAATCAGACAACAAAATAAAATCAAAGGAATCAAAATTGGCAAAGATGAAGCCAAACTTTCACTTTTTACAGACGACATGATACTCTACATGGAAAACCCGACAGGCTCCACTAAAAGTCTACTAGAACTGATACATGATTTCAGCAAAGTCTCAGAGTAGAAAATTAATGTACAGAAATCGGTTACATTTTTATACACCAATAAAGAAGCAATAGAAAGAGAAATAAAGAATCTGATCGCATTCACAATTGAACCAAAAATCATAAAATACCTAGGAATAAACCTAACCAAGGATGTAAAAGATCTGTATGCTTAAAACTATATAAAACATATGAAGGAAATTGAAGAAGATACAAAGAAATCAAAAAACATCTCGTGCTAATGGATTGGAAGAATAAATATTGTCAAAATGTCAATACTACCTAAAGCTACATTCAATGTAATCCCAATCAAGATTGCACCAGCATTCTTATCAAAGCTAGAACAAGCAACCCTAAAATTTGTATGGAACCACAAAAGACCCTGAATAGCCAAAGTAATATTGAAGAAGAAGACCAAAGTGGGAGGCATCACAATCCCAGACTTTAGCCTCGACTACAAAGCTATAATCATCAAGACAGCATGGTATTGGCACAAAAACAGACACATAGACCAATGCAATAGATTAGAAACCCTAGAATTAGACCCACAGAAGGATGGCCAACTAATCTTTGACAAAGCAGGAAAGAATATCCAATGGAAAAAAGACAGTCTCTTTAGCAAATGGTGCTGGGAGAACTGGATAGCAACATGCAGAAGCATGAAACTAGACCATTTTCTTACACCATTGACAAAAATAAACTCAAAATGGGTGAAGGACATGAATGTGAGACAGGAAACCATCAAAACCCTAGAGGAGAAAGCAGGAGAAAACCGCTCTGACTTCAGCCGCAGCAATTTCTTACTTGACACATCCCCAAAGGCAAGGGAATTAAAAGCAAAAATGAACTATTGGGACCTCATGAAGATAAAAATCTCTGCACTGCAAAGGAAACAATCAAAACTAAAAGGCAGCCAACGGAATGGGAAAAGATATTTACAAATGACGTATCGGACAAAGGGCTTGTATCCAAAATCTATAAAGAGCTCACCAAACTCCACACCTGAAAAACAAATAATCCAGTGAAGAAATGGGCAGAAAACATGAATAGACATTTCTCTAAAGAAAACATCTGGATGGCCAACAGGCACATGAAAAGATGCTCAACGTCAGTCCTCATCAGGGAAATACAGATCAAAACCACACTGAGATACCACCTCATGGCAGTCAGAGTGGCTAAAATGAACAAATTAGGAGACTATAGATGCTGAAGAGGATGTGGAGAAATGGGAACCCTCTTGCATTGTTGGTGAGAATGCAAACAGGTGCACCCACTCTGGAAAACAGTGTTGAGGTTCCTCAAAAAATTAAAAATAGATCTACCCTATGACCCAGAAATAGCACTGCTAGGAATTTACCCAAGGTATACAGGAGTGCTGATACATAGGGGCACTTGTACCCCAATGTTTATAGCAGCACTTTCAACAATAGCCAAATTATGGAAAGAGCCTCAATGTCCATCAACTGACAAATAGATAAAGAAGATGGAATACTAATTATTTGTATTTGTAGCAACGTAGATGGAGGGTATTATGCTAAGTGAATTAAATCAGGCAGAGAAAGACAGATACCATATGTTTCCACTCATATGTGAATCCTGAGAAACTTAAGAGAAGACCATGGGGAGGGGAAGTGAGGGAAAAAAGTTACAGAGAGGTAGGTAGGCAAACCAGAAGAGAGTCTTAAATAATGAGAACAAACTGAGGGTTGATGAGGGGGAGAGAGGAAATTGGGTGGTGGGCATTGAGGAGGGCACCTGTTGGGATGAGCACTGGGTGTTGTGTGGAAACCAATTTGACAATAAATTATATTTAATATAAAAAATAAAATCAAAGACTGAAAAAAAAAAGGACATGAAAGCCAATGAAAATGACAACAGGTATCCCAGAGGTATTGGTCGCAAAGGCAGTCAGAAGAGGAAATACAGGCCATCCTAAAGAAGGAAGAAATGTCTCAGATACACAACCTAACCTTACACCATAAAGAGGAGGAAAAAGAACAGCAAATAAGCCCCAAACCAGCAGAATATGAGAAAGAGTAGAGTAGAACAGAATCAATATTATGGAAATAAAAAAAAAAACCATTTTAACAGATCAATGAAACCAGGAGCGTGTTCTTTGAAAGAATTAACAAAATTGGAAACCCCCTACCCAGTTGATCAAAAAGAAAAAGTAAAGGATCTAAATAAATTGAATGAATAATGAAAGAGGAGAGATCACAACCAACACTGTAGAAATAGAAACAATAATAAGAAAATATTTTGAGCAGTTATATGCCAATAAATTAGGAAATCTGGAAGGAATGGACAAATTTCTAGAATCGTATACAGTACCAAAACTGAAATAGGAAGAAAGATAAAATATGAACAAACTAATAACCAGTAAATAAATTGAATTACTAATCAAAAATCTCCCAAAAAACTATTCCAGTGCCAGATGGCTTTACAGGGAAAGTCTACCAAATATTTTTTGACGAGTTAAACCTATTCTTTTAAAGATGTTCTAAAAAATAGAAATGGAAGAAAACTTACAAATTCATTCTATGAGGCCAGAATTACCTTGATTCCAAAACCAGACAAAGACCGCACTAAAAAGAACTACAAACCAATTCCTTTGATGAACATGGATGCAAAAATTCTCAAGATACTAGCCAAATGGATCCAACAAAACTTTAAAAGAATTATTCCCCAGGACCAAGTGGGATTTATATTTGGGATGCAGGGCTGGTTAAATATCCACAACTAACTCAATGTAATACATCACATTAATAAACAAAATAATAAGAACCACATGATCCTCTCAAGAGGTGCAGAGAAACCATTTGACAAAAGACAGCATCATTTCTTGATAAAAACTCTCAAGAAAGTAGGGATAGAAGGATCATACCTCAAGATCATAAAAGCCATACACAAAAGACCCACTGCTAATATCATCCTCAATGGGGAAAAAGTGAGAGCTTTTCCCCTAAGATCGGGAACATGACAAGAATGTTCACTCTCACCACTGTTATTCAACATAGTGTTGGAAGTCCTAGCCTAACTAATCAGACAACAGAAAGAAATGAAAGGCATCCAAATCAACAATGAAGAAGTCAAACTTTCACTTTTCACAGACAACATGATACTGTATGTGGAAAACCCAAAAGTGTCCACCAAAAAAATGCTAGAAATGATCCATGGATTCAGTAAAGTTGCAGGATATAAAATAAATGCACAAAAATCGGTTGCATTCCTATATACCACTAATGAAGCAACACAAAGAGAAATCAAGAAATCAATCCCATTTACAATTGCATCAAACCCCATAAAATATCTATGAATAAACCTAACCAAAGAGGTTAAAAATCTATACACTGAAAACTATAGAAAACTTATGAAAGAAATTTGTTTTTCCACAAAAAAAGGAAAAACATTCCATGCTCATGGATTGGAAGAACAAATTTTGTTAAAATGTCAATACTATGCAAAACAATCTACATATTCAATGCAATCCGTATCAAAAGAATACCAGCATTTTTTATAGAGCTAAAACAAAGAATCCTAAAATTTGTATTGAATCAGAAAAGATCCCAAATAGCCAAACCACTCTTGAAAAAGAAAACCCAACCTGGAGGCATCACAATCCCAGACTTCAAAATGTATTACAGCGGCTCCTTGATGGCTCAGTTGGTTGAGTGTCCGACTTCGGCTTAGGTCATGATTTTGTGGTTCGTGGGTTTGAGCCTTGCGCTGGGCTCTGTGCTGACAGCCCAGAGCCTGCATCCTGCTTCAGATTCTGTCTCCCGCTGTCTCTGCCCCTCCCCCACTTGTGCTCTGTCTCTCTGTCTCTAAAATAAATAAACATTTAAAAAATGTATTACAAAGCTGTAATCATCAAGACAGTATGGTATTAACACAAAAACAGACACTCAGATCAATGGAACAGAATAGAGAACCTAGAAACTGACCCACAAACGTCTGGCCAACTAATCTTTGGCAAAACAGGAAAGAATATCCAGTGGAATAAAGACAGTCCCTTTGGCAAATGGTGTTGGGAAAATTGGACAGCAACATGCAGAAGAACCTCGACCACTTCCTTACGCTGTACACAAAAATAAACTCGAAATGGTTGGATGACCTAAACATCCTAAACATAAGACAGAAAGCCATCAAAATCCTAGAGGAGAAAGCAGGCAAAAAAACCTCTGACTTCAGCCACAGCAAATTCTTAATCAATATGTCTCTGGAGGCAAGGGAAACAAAAACAAAAATGAACTATTGGGACCTCATAAAGATAAAAAGCTTCTGCATGGCAGAGGCAACAATCAGCAAAACTAAAAGGCAACTGATGGAATGGGAGAAGATATTTGCAAATGGCATATCAGATAAAGAGTTAGTATCCAAAATCTGTAAAGAACTTATCAAACTCAACACCCCCAAAAACATAATCCAGTGATTAAATAGGAAAGTTACAAATAGACATTTTCCAAAGTAGACGTCCAGATGGATAATAGACACATGAAAAGATGCTCAACATCACTCATCATCAGAGAAATACAAATCAAAACCACAATGAGATGCCACCTCACACTAGTCAGAATGGCTGGCTATCAATTCAGGCTACAACAGATGTTGACAAGGATGCAGAGAGAGAGGAACACTTTTGCACTCCTGGTGGGAATGCAAACTGGTGCAGCCACTCTCAAAACAGTATGGAGTTTTCTCAAAAAATTAAAAATAGAACTACCCTACAACCCAGCAATTGCACTACTAGGTATTTATCGAAAGAATACAGGAGTGCTGTTTCAAAAGGGTACATGCACCCCAATGTTTATAGCAGTGCTATTGACAATAGCCAAAATGTGGAAAAAGCCCAAATGTCCATTGACTGACGAATGGATAAAGAAGATGCGGTGTATTCACAAAAATAAACTCAAAATGGATAAAGGACCTGAATGTGAGACAGAAAACCATCAAAACCTTAGAGGAGAAAGCAGGAAAAGACCTCTCTGACCTCAGCCGTAGCAATCTCTTACTCGGCACATCCCCAAAGGCAAGGGAATTAAAAGCAAAAGTGAATTACTGGGACCTTATGAAGATAAAAAGCTTCTGCACAGCAAAGGAAACAACCAACAAAACTAAAAGGCAACCAACGGAATGGGAAAAGATATTTGCAAATGACACATCGGACAAAGGGCTAGTATCCAAAATCTATAAAGAGCTCATCAAACTCCACACCCGAAAAACAAATAACCCAGTGAAGAAATGGGCAGAAAACATGAATAGACACTTCTCTAAAGAAGACATCCGGATGGCCAACAGGCACATGAAAAGATGTTCAACGTCGCTCCTTATCAGGGAAATACAAATCAAAACCACACTCAGATACCACCTCACGCCAGTCAGAGTGGCCAAAATGAAGAAATCAGGAGACTATAGATGCTGGAGAGGATGTGGAGAAACAGGAACCCTCTTGCACTGTTGGTGGGAATGCAAATTGGTGCAGCCGCTCTGGAAAGCAGTGTGGAGGTTCCTCAGAAAATTAAAAATAGACCTACCCTATGACCCAGCAATAGCACTGCTAGGAATTTATCCAAGGGATACAGGAGTACTGATGCATAGGGGCACCTGTACCCCAATGTTTATAGCGGCACTCTCAACAATAGCCAAATTATGGAAAGAGCCTAAATGTCCATCAACTGATGAATGGATAAAGAAATTGTGGTTTATATACACAATGGAATACTACGTGGCAATGAGAAAAAATGAAATATGGCCTTTTGTAGCAACATGGATGGAACTGGAGAGTGTGATGCTAAGTGAAATAAGCCATACAGAGAAAGACAGATACCATATGGTTTCACTCTTATGTGGATCCTGAGAAACATAACAGAAACCCATGGGGGAGGGGAAGGAAAAAAAAAAAAAAAGAGGTTAGAGTGGGAGAGAGCCAAAGCATTAGAGACTGTTAAAAACTGAGAACAAACTGAGGGTTGATGGGGGGTGGGAGGGAGGGCAGGGTGGGAGGGAGGGCAGGGTGGGTGATGGGTATTGAGGAGGGCACCTTTTGGGATGAGCACTGGGTGTTGTATGGAAACAAATTTGACAGTAAATTTCATATATTAAAAAATAAAAAAATAAAAAAAAAATAAAAAAAAAAAAAAAAGAAGATGCGGTGTGTGTGTGTGTGTGTGTGTGTGTGTAATGGAATATTACTCAGCAATCATAAAGGTTGGAATCTTTTCACTTGCAACAATGTGGATGGTACTAGACTGTATTATGCTAAGTGAAATAAATCAGTCAGAGAAAGACAAAACATCTTGACTTCACCCATAGTGCAATTTAAGATACAAAACAGGTAAATATAAGGGAAGGGAAGCAAAAATAAAATAAAAACAGGGAGGGGGACAAAACATAAGAGACTTTAGATACAGAACAAATGAGGGTTTCTGTAGAGGTTTTGGGTGGGGGGGATGGGCTAAATGGGCAAGGGGCATTGAGGAGGGCAGTTGTTGGAATGAGCACTGGCTGTTATATATAGGTGATGAATCTCTGAATTCTACTCTTGAAATAATTATTGCACTATATGCTAGGTAAGTTGGATGTAAATTTAAAAAAAGAAAAAGAAAAAAATAAAAAAGATGTGATACATATATGTATATATATGTGTATGTGTATGTGTGTGTGTGTGTGTGTGTGTGTGTGTGTGTGTATACACATATATATCAGTCAGAGAAAGTCAGATATCATATGACTTCACTCATATGTGGAATTTAAGAAGCACAACAGATGAACACAGGGGAAGGGAAGCAAGAATAAGATAAAAACAGAGAGGGAGACAAACCCTAAGAAACTCAAATATAGAAAACAAACTGAGGGTTGCTTGAGGGAGGTGGGTTAAATGGGTGATGAGCATTAAAGAGGGCTCTTTTTGGGATGAGCACTGGGTATCATATGTAAGAGATGAATCACGGGGTTGTACTCCTAGAGCCAAGACTACACTGTATGTTAATTAACCTGAGAAAATAATTATGAAATCAAAAATAAAATAAAATAAATAAAATATAAAATAAAATAAAATGGGTAACAACAACAACAACAACAAAAATTGGGTATGAGGGCACCTGGGTGTCTCAGTCAGTTAAGGGTCTGATTCTTGGTTTTGGCTCAGGTCATGATCTCATGGTTTGTGTACTCAAGCCATGCATCAGGCTCTGTGCTGACAGCACAGGACCTGCTTGGGATTCATTCTCCCTCTCTGTCCCTATCCACTCAAGGTCTCTCTGTTTCTCTCTCAAAATAAATAAACTTTAATTTATAAAGGGTATGGAAAGAGAAATAGTAACTTTAAAATGGAGAAATCCTGGCTAACAGTACCTTAACCAGGTGATGAAGGTTAATAACACCACCAATGACTCGTGTTCATGCTATGTATGGCCCAATATGACATAATATCATCTACATGATAATCATCCCTAAATATCTGACCAATACTTTTTTAAGTGTCAAGATCATTAAAAAATGGATCAGAGGAGGGATGCCTGGGTGGCTCTGTTGGTTAAGTGTCCAACTCTTGATTTCAGCTAAGGTCATGATCTTGTGGTTCTTGGGTTTAAGCCCTGCCTTAGGCTCTGGGATGACAGCATGGAGCTTGTTTGGGATTTTCTCTGCTCTTTCCCCACTCATGCACACATAGGCTCTCTCTCTCTCTCTCTCTCAAAATAAATAAATAAACTAAAAAAAATGGATCATAATAAAGTGAAAATAATTCATTTTTGTTTTTATTTCCTTGCCTCTGGAGACATGTCTAGTAAGAAGATGTTGAGGCCTCGGTCAAAGAGGTTGCTGACTGTTTTCTCCTGCAGGATTTTGATGGTTTCCTATCTCACGTTTAGGTCTTTCATCCATTTTGAATTTATTTTTGTGTATAGTGTAAGAAAGTGGTCCAGTTTTATTCTTCTGCGTGTTGCTGACCGGTTCTCCCAGCACCATTTGCTGAAGAGACTGTATTCTTTCCACTGGAAATTCTTTCCTGCTTTGATGAGGATTAGTTGGCCATATATTTGTGGGTCCATTTTCTGGGTTCTCTATTCAGTTCCATTGATCTATGGGTCTGTTTTTGTACCAATACCATCCTGTCTTGATGCTTACAGCTTTGTAATACATATTAAAGTCTGGAATTGTGATGCCTCCAGCTTTGGTTTTCTTTTTCAACATTACTTTGGCTATTCAGGGTCTTTGGTGGTTTCATACAAATTTAAGAATTGTTTGTTCTATCTCTGTGAAGAATGATGGTGTTATTTTAATAGAAGTTGCATTGAATGTGTAGATTGCTTTGGGTAGTATAGATATTTTAACAATATTTGTTCTTTGAATCCATGAGTATGAAATGTTTTTCCATTTCTTTGTGTCTTCAATTCCTTTCATAATCTTTCTATACTTTCCATCATATAGATTTTTTAACTTTTTGGTTTGGTTTATGCCTAGGTATCTTATAGTGTGGGGCACAATTGTAAATGGAATTGATTCCTTGATATCTCCTGCTTCATTATTGGTGTATAGGGACCTCATTAAGATAAAAAGCACAGTAAAGGGAACAACCAGCAAAACTAAAAGGCAACCAAATGGGAGAAAATATTTGCAAATGACATATCAGATAAAGGGTTAGTATCCAAAATATATAAAAAATTATCAGACTCAACCCCCCCAAAACAAATAATCCAGTGAAGAAATGGGCAGAAGACATGAATAGATACTTTTCCAAAGAAGACATACAAATGGCTAACAGATACATCAAAAGATGCTCAACATAGCTAATTATCAGAGAGATAATAACCAAAGCCATGATGAGATACCACCTCACACCTGTCAGAATGGCTAAAATTAACAAATCAGGAAAAAACAGATGTTGGTGAGGATGAAGAAAAAGGGTAACCCTTTTTCATTGTTGGTGGGAATGCAAACTGATGCAGACACTCTGGAAAATAGTATATGGAGATTCCTTAAAAAATTAAAAATAGAATTACCTAATAATTCAGCAATTGCACTACTAGGTACTCATCCAAAGTAAACAAAAATGCTGATTCTAAGAGGCACATTTACCCCAACGTTTATAGCAGCACTATCAACAATGGCCAAATTATAGAAAAAGCCTAAATGTGCATCTACTGATGAATAATGGATAAAAAAGTTGTGATATACATATACAGTGGAATACTACTCGGTGATCAAAAAGAATGAAATCTTGTTATTTGCAACAATGTGGATGGAACTAGAGTGTGTTATGCTAAGCAAAATAAGTCAGTCAGAGAAAGACAGATATCATATGACTTCACTTATATGTGAAATTTAAGAAACAAAACAGAACATAGGGGAAGAGAAACAAAAATAAGATAAAAACAGAAAGGGAGGCAAACCATAAGAGACTGAAATACAGAGAACAACCTGAGGGTTGTTGGAGGGAGGTGGGTTAAACGGGTGATGGCCATTAAGGAGGACACTTTTTGGTATGAGCACTGGGTGTCATATGTAAAAGGTGAGTCACTGGGTTGTTCTCCTGAAGCCAAGACTACACTTTATGTTAACTATCTTGAAATTAAATACGTGAATTAAAGTTTTTAAGAAATGGATCAGAGGAGAATAAGGAAACATGATAACTAAATGAAACATAGTATCCTGGATTGAAACCTGGAAGAGGAAAATAATGACAATAGTGTAAAAGTTGGTAAAATCCAAATGAAGTCCAGAGTTCAGATAATAGTAATATACCAATGTTAATTTTTGTAGTTTTAAGAAACACACCATGGTTAACATTAAATAAATCTGGTATACTTCAATCCTTTCTATTTTTCTCACACCCTTTCTTTACATCTAAAATCATTCCAAAACAAATATTTATTTTTAAAAGTTACAAATGAAGTATTAAGGAATCTTATGTCTATGTATACTGAATAGAAAAAGGTTGGATAGATACACACTTTGTTATCAATCAATAATCACCTGCAAGGAGGGAGGTGGGAAGAGAGACCCACATGTGGATTTCACTAGTCACTTGATTGTGACTTGTGATTGTGCATTTTTACAAAGCTTTTTCACTAATTATATATATATATATATATATATATATATATATATATATATATATCTTGTGAAATTATTATAGAATAAATTGTCTGAAAACCAAGATGGCCAGGTTTTATGATGGTATCTGTTTGTCCTGACAGATAATGCTTATGAATCTCTCAAAGATAAATAGCCCTTCTCTATATGGCTGCTACCAGATAAAGTAAAATTTACTATCTTCATGTAAATTTATTAAAGGTTCACAAGTATGTGATTCTTGTTGATGAGTCAGAAAATCAATCCCAAATAAATGAGACCCCAGGAGAGGCCAAAATATGGGTTCTATTCAAGCAACCCAGTAGAATAAAGTCTTGGATAAATAGGATAATTTTCTCCCATAGTCTTGTTTTGAGCAAAATCCCAATGCATGTAGGTAAACAAATCAGTTACTCGAGGCCTAGGGAATTACCTCCTCTGTGGTTTCCTGTTTACCTCAAGGATCCTCTGGGGCACTTGCTGCTGTCATGCATACTTGTAATTATCTATATAACCTCAGAAATCCTGCCTGCAAGTGGAAACCAAAATATTCAAGTGTCCCAACACCACGCTTCCCTCAGAAAGTAACGAGGAGCATTGCTACTTGGGGAAATATGATGTGATGAGGAAAATCCATGGGTGTAGGTACATGAACACAGGTAAAATGGAAATTAAAAAAAGGCTGATCTGGTTTCCAATAATTATATCTGCTGTTTTGCCCTTCTTCAGGGTAGTATTTCAGTTAATAGAATCCTTCACAGCAACTTGAGAAGCCAGGGGAGAATATTTAGTTCAATTAACTGTGTGCAACTTTAAGAATATGAGACAAACATTAAGAATATTTTTACTGGGGCACCTGGGTGGCTCAGTCAGTTAAGCGACAGACTCTTGATTTCAGCTCAGGTCATTATCTCACAGTCATGGGATCAAGCCCTAGGTGGGGCTCTGCACTAGGAGTGGAGCCTGCTTGAGATTCTCTCTTTCTTTCTGTCCCTCCCCCACACATGCTTTCTCTCTCTCTCTCTCTCAAATTAAAAAAATAATAATATAAACAAAATTTTTAGTAAATTACCTCTTAGATCTGATTCTTTTTTCAATTTCCATATTCTTGTCTCTAAGAGGTTTGCATACACTCAACCTGAAAATTCAGTAGTCAGCTGATGCGAAGACATAATTTCTGGGTCCCAGAAGTAAACAAACCTAGTAAACATCAATGAAGCAGCATTAACAGTAAATCCTCAGTGCATCTTCATGTTTTTAATAGGAATTTATAAACCACCACTGGTGTCACCAGGATACACCACTCAGTAGTGTTGGTTAGGAGAGTAAAAACTCTTAATAGACTTTTCATGTCTCAATCAGAATTTTCCTTTTGAAATTTTTCCTTTACCCTACCTCAACTGCACTTTTCTGTTCTACAATTTTCTTGTAAATCTATGTTTTATTTAATTTTTTTAATGTCTATTTATTTTTGAGAGTGTGAGCAAAGAAGGAGCAGAGAGGGGCACCTGGGTGGCTCAGTCAGTTGAGTGTCCGACTTCGGCTCAGGTCATGATCTCACGGTCCGTGAGTTCAAGCCCCACGTCGGGCTCTGTGCTGACAGCTCAGCCTGGAGCCTGCTTCAGATTCTGTGTCTCCCTCTCTCTCTGCCCCTCCCCCGTTCATGCTCTGTCTCTCTCTGTCTCAAAAATAAATAAACACTAAAAAATTTTTTTAAAAAAGGAGCAGAGAGAGAGATGGAGACACGGATTTTGAAGCAGGCTCATGGCTCTGAGCTGTCAGCACAGAGCCTGATGCAGGGCTTGAACTCATGAACAATGAGATCAAAACCTGACCCAAAGTTGGATATTTAACTGACTGAGCCACCCGGGTGCTCCTAAGTTTATGTTTTATTCATGCCTAGATGCTATCTGAGTAATTAGTGACATGCTCATAAAAATTTACATAGCATGCTTAGTTTCTTCTAACTTGGTCCAACTTCTTAGAGTAGAAACTTCTCCATTCTCACTTCTGTAAACTTGTAGAGAGGGTTATCTTCCCTCTTGAGTATAGGCATAAAGTAATTACTTGTTTACAGCTCCTAGAACCTGATTTAATAATTTTTTCTGAGTTGATCCTGATGTGCTTCATATTAAGCTCCTATGAATAAATCTAAAGGAGAACACACCACTGACTATATCCATTCATCTCTTAATTGATGTGTGATGTTTTAGGAAATGACATCCCAATTCCATTCAAATACATGGATAATAACAGATTTATTTCATGGCATTCTACTTCATACCCATCTATGATTTCTTCTATGGATTTATATAACCAGATCTACAGGCAAAGGACTGCTAAGTGTTCATGCGTGTACCTGTTGCATACCTAACTATGCATATATTAAATGGCTACCTATGACATTGAATTGTTCACCATAGTGAAATTAGTTTGTGATCATAGGATATCCATAGATCTTCATTATTAGGTCTATTTAACCGAACACGTTAAACAGAAGATTAAGAATTGAATCATGGGGGGCACATATGTGGCTCAGTTGGTAGAGCATGAAACTCTAGATCTTTGAGTCATAATTTCAAGCTCCATGTTGGATGTGGAGACTAGTCAATTAAAAAAAAGAATTAAATAAAGGGATATCTGAAAACCCAGCACCAAGACCATGAAACTGAGGATGGTGGTCTATGAGTTTTGAGAAACATATAGCTTATATTAATTGCTTCCAACCCCTTCTTCACTCCTCATGCTTTCATGATTCACTGTATGTGGAGCTTACTTCTCCACACTATTGATGTTGGGATCTTTGTGTGTGACTTGCTTTAGTTGGTGGAATGTGGTTGGAAATGGTAGAGTCAATCTTGAGCTCAGGCCTCAGTGGAGATCATGTGATTCTACTTGCCCCTGTTTAGCTTTTGCTATTTTCCTTGATAAGAGCAAGCCGCAGACTGAGAGACATGTGGTGAAGTATATTTGTACCTGACCTTCAGCCTAAAGCAAAACTGACCCACAGATATGGGGACAAGAAAACACATTTGTTGTCATAACCCACTGAAATTTGTAGAGTTTTATTTTATCTTGCATTATTATATCAATAACTTATCAACAATAAAAAATATTTTGTGAGGTCCTATAACATTTCATTTGCTTTTGTTTTCCTTGTCTTCTTTTGGTTCAACTAGAACAGTCATAGCCATGGAGGGAGAAAATGAGACATTAACAACAGATTTTATTCTCTCAGGACTCTTCCCCAATATGAAGTATGTCAGCATCCTTATCTACATTATCATCCTGATCTACCTTGCTGCAGTCACTGGGAATATCATTCTGTTCTTTCTCATATGGATAGACATGAGGCTCCACACTCCAATGTACTTTCTACTCAGCCAGCTGTCTTTCATAGATCTGGCCCTCATCAGCAGCACTGTTCCAAAGATGATGATAAACTTTTTCTCTGGAAGAAAAGACATCACACGTCTTGCCTGTGGAATCCAGATATTTTTCTTCTTTACTCTTGGGGGTGCTGAATGCATCCTCTTGACCCTTATGGCTTATGACCGATATGTAGCTGTCTGTAACCCTTTGAGATACGTAGTCATTATGAACCACAGGGTCTGTCTGCAAATGACCATAGTGTCTTGGATTGGGGGCATATTAGCTTCCACAGCCCACACATTCTATACCATGAATCTACCTATCTGTGGTTCCAGAGAAATCCACCATTTCTTCTGTGAGATGCCAGCAATCATGAAGATCTCATGCAAAGACACTTCCACCTATGAGCTGGTGGTCTTAGTGATGGGCATTGCTTTTATCATTGTCCCTTTTGGACTTATCATGGCTTCCTACACTTTCATCTTCCTTGTTGTTCTTCATATAAAATCTTCCCATGGCAGGAACAAAGCCTTGGCCACGTGCTCATCTCATCTTACAGTGGTAAGTTTTTATCTAGGACCATGTGTTTATATGTACATGACACCGGGTTTCTCCCACACTCCTGAGCAAGAACAGGCTGTATCTGTATTTTGCACTGTCCTCACACCCATGCTAAATCCACTCATCTACAGCTTGAGAAACAAAGATGTGGTGAGGGCTTTTCAGAAAGTCCTGAGGAAGCATCCAGTCTCTAAACAGAACACATAAATATCAAGGTGGAAAATAGCTATCTAGAGTTAAGGGTAAAGACTCTAGAATCATCCACAGTCACATTTTTTGGCATGAAGAACTTTGCCGTAGCCCTGTTAGCAAATTACCTCATCGATCACTGACAATATTAATTCAATCATAAATACTTTGTTAGAAAGTTTCTCTCAGTTTATGATCATTTGTTTCCAAAATTGATTAACTTAACTGCTGTTCTTCATACCAGTTTATAAGCATAAACAAAGTTCCAATCTTCCCTTTTTGTACCTGCAATATTTAGACATTTCTCAGTGTTCTTGAGTCTTACCTCTGTTGTTGGTGGTGATGCAGGTCTTCTTAATTCCTGTTGTTAGAAGTACAAACTTCTTAGGAAAAATAAGTGTGACTGATATGTAAAAAGGAATTGATCTTATTAAGAAAAACAATAATTCTCTTGAATTCTCTGGCAAACTTGACATGTTGGCTCTATTCTCCCTGCTTGCCTTGTGTATAAATTTTCCCAGTCATTCTCAGATTAGCAAGACTCAGTTTATGTATAGTTCAAAAAGATTCTCCCTTCAGAAATGGATGTACCTAGCTTTGAGTAAAAATAATGCCTACCATTAGCAAGTGTAGTGGGTTTTCTCTTTTTTTATTTTTATTTTTTAATATTTATTTGTTTGAGAGAGAGAGAGAGAATAAGTGGGGGAGGGGCAGAGAGAGAGAGGGAGACACGAAATCTGAAGCAGGCTCCAGGCTCTAAGCTGTCAGCACAGAGCCAGACACAGCGCTCAAACCCACAAACCCTGAGATCATGACCTAAGCAGAAGTCAGACGCTTAACCAATTGAACCACCCAGGCCCCCCAAGAGTTTTATTTTGGTTTAAAGTCTTTGAAAGCTCTCCTTAGCTCTAGCTTCAGATCATTCATCCAGTAAGGGCAGTTGAACTCAAGTTAGAGAGTGAAGATAAATGTCTTAAAAAGCTTTACTTATTTGTCACCTATCTAGAGAAGGTAACCTTTGTCCATGTTATATATTCAACAAACTCTCTGGAATCAGTAAATATTCAGAATTGTCTTTTTCCTTGTGGAATACTTTTAAGCTCTGATGAGACACTGTAATTCATGTATAATAATTGGGTAAGTGGGTCACCTTTGATGCACAGAAATGAAAGCAATTGAAGTATTTTGGGGAATGTAGGTCTATGTAAAGTAATTGTAAGGTTTACCAAAAAATGGAACAGATTGGACCAACAATAAGGTTCAAGTGGCCCATAGAGATGAATAAAGTTTTACAGTTGGTTATATGAATATTAGTGGGGAGTTGCATTGGACTTCTCAAGATGAGACCCATGACTGCATGTGGAAACATGCAAACACAGATTGTTGCATATGACTAGAGTGGATGATGCTTCTACTGGATAGAACATAGAGATGAGCAGGAAAGCTAATCAGCTGCTACTGAGATGATGGGCTGTGAAGGGACCCATGAAAGGCTTGTCTCTGACATTGTGACCATGCAATCTTGGGCAATCCCAACTTTCACATGACAAAAGAGATAAACTTCTGTTAGAATTACGAGTCCCAATAAGGCCCAAGTCAAGATTCTCTTGATGTAGACCAAGTTTTCTTTAGTGTTCTGTGATTAAAGATATGATTCTGATACTAGCCCATATGAATCATAACAAAAGTTTATAAGTGAAATCTATTGCAAAATTCATAATTAACAATAACAAGCCATGGCCCATGGGGAATACAAATTAATTGTAGTATATATTACTTAACACTGCTCACCTCATCAAAAACCAGAAAGCACTCTAAAATCTATTGATGGATATAATGTATGGAAAAAGGCATCTTTGTGCTGTGCTGGTATAAATATATACTGCTATGCATTTTTTTGGAATACAACTTATTAAAATATATATTTCTTCACATTTTTACTCAGGAATTACCCTTTGGAGAATTTTCTGAAATAAATGAAATAAAAAAGTATTAATAATTAACATTTGTACATGCGTAATTTTTGTGGTATTATTTACTCAAAGATTGGCAACAACCAGTCTGATAATGGTTGAATAAATTGTGGTACATCCATATCATGGGGAAATGCACAGCAATTATAAATAAATAATGAATAAAAGCTATTCAAGATAATTAGAAGGATCTTCAGAAAAAAAAAATTTGAGGAAGAGCTCAAGGTTTGAGTGGAGGGGAAAATACATCATAAAAGCTTGTATTTTGGTGGAATAAAATAAACAATGACCTCAAAGCTGCTACATATGTTTACATTTGTTTGGTTTTTTTGAGGGAAACATAAACTTTGTTGGAAGAAGTTAGTACTAAGAAAGCTAACAGATGCTCCTCTCAGAGAGCATCCTCTCTAAGTGACAAAAATAAAGACTTTAATATATTTAGGGAGATAGAATTGCATTACATCTTAGTGGTTTTGTATTTAAAAATTTAAAATTCCCTAAACTTATTTATCAACTAAACACATGTTAGTACCATATAAACATCAGTGGTACAATTTAGCACTCTCAAAGAGATTATGTAATTTAATCCTCAAAATATATTTTTATGATAGGGCAGATGAAGATGTACTCTCAGAGATGATTCATTATGGTTAAGTAATTTTGAGGTCTTTTTCTCTTAGATCTCAACTAGATGGGATTTTCTTTCTTTCTTTTTTTTTAATGCTTATTTATTTTTGAGAGAGAAACAAAGTGTGAAAAGGGGAGGAGCAAAGAGAGAGGAGACACAGAATCCAAAGGAGGTTCCAGGCTCTGAGCTGTCAGCATAGAGCCCAATGCAGGGCTCAAACTCCTGAACTGCAAGATCATGACCTGAGCCTAAGTCAGATGCTCAACTGACTGAGACACTCAGGCACCCCTAGATGAAATATTCAAATAGAAAATCCTAGAGAGAAAACTTTCCTAAAAATCAAAATCAAATAAGAAAATAGACAACTCATTTTCTTTGGATTTTTATTTCTAAGCATATAAAAATGTTCAGTAAATGTCAGTGATGATGATTTCTAATGTATAGTTATCTAAAAGGAAGTTATTTTTCTTATAGATATTACCACATGTGGCTCCTTGGTTTTTGCAGAAGACCCTTTTTTCTACTCCTTATTTTTTTATTTGATAATGTATATGTTTACATTTGTGTGCAAGTGTATTCAATGAGCTTTACTCTAGTTTTATTGAGATATAATGGATTAATATTGCCGAAGTTTATTTTTTATTTTTGTTTAACATTTATTTATTTTTTAAAAATGATTTTATTATTTATTTTTTGAGAGACAGAGTGTGAGCGGGGAAGGGACAGAGAGAGAAAGACAGAATCTGAAGGGGGCTCCAGGCTCTGAGCTGTCAGCACAGAGCCTGATGCAGGGCTTGAACTCACGGGCTGAGAGATCATGACCTGAGCCAAAGTCAGCACTTAACCAACTGAGCCACCCAGGTGCCCCTAACATTTATTTATTTTTGAGAGAGAGAGGAGAGAGAGAGAGAGACAGAGACAGAGAGAGAGAGAGAGAGCAGGGGAGGAGGAGAGAGAGAGGGAGACACAGAATTCGAAGCAGACTCCAGGCTCTGAGCTGTCAGCATAGAGTCCAACATGGGGTTCCAACCCATGAACTGTGAGATCATGTCCTAAGCTGAATTTGGATGTTTAACCGACTGAGCCCCACCCCAATGTTGCCTAAGTTTAAAGTGTACAAGATGATTATTTGGTGCCTGTATAAATTGCAAAATATTTACCACAGTAAAGCATATTAACACATATTTTACTTTAAATAATTATTATTTTCTTGTTGGTGATATGGTGAGAACATTAGAAATTTACTTTCTTTTTTAATATGAAAATTATTGTCAAATTGGTTTCTTTTTTTGATATTTTATTTTATTTTTAAATTTGAATTTTATTTAAAAATTTTAATTTATTTTTATTATTTTTTAAATATGAAATTTATTGTCAAATTGTTTTCTCTACAACACCCAGTGTGCATCCCAACAGGTGCCATCTCTCAATGCCCATCACCCACTATCCCCTCCCTCATCCCCACATCAACCCTTGGTTTTTTCTCAGTATTTAAGATTCCCTTATGGTTTGTCTCCCTCTCTCTCTGTAACTTATTTTGTTTTCCCCCTTCCCCTCCCCGCTGGTCTTCTGTTGAGTTTCTCAGGATCCATGTATGAGTGAAAACATGTGGTATCTGTCTTTCTCTGCCTGACTTATTTCACTTAGCATAACTCTCTCCAGTTCCATCCACGTTGCTACAAAAGGCCATATTTCATTTTTTCTCATGGCCACGTAGTATTCCATTGTGTATATAAACCACAATTTCTTTATCCATTCGTCACTTGATGGACATTGAGGCTCTTTCCATAACTTGGCTATTGTTGAAAGTGCTGCTATAAACATTGGGGTACAAGTGCTCTATGCATCAGCACTCCTGTACCCCTTGGGTAAATTCCTAGCAGTGCTATTGCTGGGTCATAGGGTAGATCTGTTTTTAATTTTTTGAGGAACCTCAACACTGTTTTCCAGAGCAGCTTGACCAGTTTGCATTCCCACCAACAGTGCAAGAGGGTTCCCATTTCTCCACATCCTCTCCAGTGTCTATAGCCTCCTAATTTGTTCATTTTAGCCACTCTGACTGCCATGAGGTGGTATCTCAGTGTGGTTTTGATTTGTATTTCCCTGATGAGGAGTGACGTTGAGAATCTTTTCATGTGCCTGTTGGCCATCTGGTTGTCTTCTTTACAGAAGGGTCTATTCATGTTTTCTGCCCATTTCTTCACTGGATTATTTGTTTTTCAGGTGTGGAGTTCAGTGAGTTCTTTACAAATTTTGGATACTAGCCCTTTGTCCAATATGTCATTTGCAAATATCTTTTCCCACTCCGTTGGTTGCTTTTTAGTTTTGTCAATTGTTTCGTTAGCAGTGCAGAAGCTTTTTATCTTCATGAGGTCCCAATAGTTCATTTTTGCTTTTAATTCCCTTGCCTTTGGGGATGTGTCAAGTAAGAAATTGCTGCGGCTGAGGTCACAGAGGTTTTTTTCCTGCTTTCTCCTCTAGGGTTTTGATGGTTTCCTGTCTCACATTCATGTCCTTCACCCATTTTGAGTTTATTTTTGTCAATGGTGTAAGAAAATGGTCTAGTTTCATTCTTCTGCATGTTGCTGTCCAGTTCTCTCAGCACCATTTGTTAAAGAGAATGTCTTTTTTCCATTGGATACTCTTTCCTGCGTTGTCAAAGATTAGTTGGCCATCCTTTTGTGGGACTAGTTCTGGGGTTTCTAATCTATTCCATTGGTCTATGTGTCTGTTTTTGTGCCAATACCATGCTGTCTTGATGATTACAGCTTTGTAGTAGAGGCTAAGTCTGGGATTGTGATGCCTCCCACTTTGGTCTTCTTCTTCAATATTACTTTGGCTATTCGGGGCTTTTTGTGGTTCCATACAAATTTTAGGATTGCTTGTTCTGGCTTTGAGAAGAATGCTGGTGCAATTTTGATTGGGATTGCATTGAATGTGTAGATAGCTTTGGGTAGTATTGACATTTTGACAATATTTATTCTTCCAATCCATGAGCACGGGATGTTTTTCCATTTCTTTGTATCTTCTTTAATTTCCTTCATAAGCTTTCTATAGCTTTCAGCACACAGATCTTTTACATCTTTGGTTAAGCTTATTCCTAGGTATTTTATGCTTCTTGGTGCAATTGTGAATGGGATCAGTTTCTTGATTTGTCTTTCTGTTGCTTCATTATTAGTATATAAGAATGCAACTGATTTCTGTACATTAATTTTGTTTCCTGTGACTTTGGTGAAACCATGTGTCAGTTCTAGCAGACTTTTGGTGGAGTCTATTGAGTTTTCCATGTATACTATCATGTCATCTGCAAAAAGTGAAAACTTGACTTCATCTTTGCTGATTTCAACGCCTTTGATTTCATTTTGTTGTCTGACTACTTATGCTAGAACTTCCAACACTATGTTAAACAACAGCGGTGAGAGTGAACATCCCTGTCATGTTCCTGATCTCAGGGGGAAACCTCTCAGTTTTTCCCCATGGAGGATGATACTAGCTGTGGGCTTTTCATAAATGCCTTTTATGATGTTAAATATTTTCCTTTTATCCCAACTTTCTCGAGGGTTTTTATTAAGAAATGATGCTGAATTTTGTCAAATGCTTTTTCTGCATCGATTGATGGGATCATATGGTTCTTTTCTTTTCTTTTATTAATGTGATGTATCACATTGATTAATTTGTGAATGTTGAACCAGCCCTGCAGCCCAGGAATGATTCCCACTTGATCATGGTGAATAATTCTTTTTATAGGCTGTTGAACTCCATTTGCTAGTATCTTGTTGAGAATTTTTGCATCCATATTCATCAGGGATATTGGCCTGTAGTTCTTTTTTTTTTTTTTTTTTTTTTTTTTTTGCTGGTCTCTGTCTGGTTTAGGAAGCAAAGTAATGCTGGCTTCATAGAATGAGTATGGAAGTTTTCCTTCCCTTTCTATTTTTTGGAATAGCTTGAGAAGGATAGGTATTATCTCTGCTTTAAATTCTGGTGGAATTCCCCAGGGAAGCCATCTGGTCCTGGACTCTTCTTTGTTTGGAAATTTTTTATAACTGATTCAATTTCTTCATTGGTTATGAGTCTGTTCAAATCTTCTATTTCTTTCTGTTTGAGTTTTTTGGAAGTGTGTGGGTGCTTAGGAATTTGCCCGTTTCTTCTAGGTTGTCCAATTTGTTGGCGTATAATTTTTCATAATATTCCCTGATAATTGCTTGTATTTCTGAGGGAGTGGTTGTAATCTTTCCATTTTCATTCATGATTTTATCTATTTGGGTCCCTTCTCTTTTCTTTTTGAGAAGCCTGGCTAGAGGTTTATGAATTTTATTTATTTTTTCCAAAAACCAACTCTTGGTTTCATTGATCTGCTCCACAGTTGTTTTTTGTTTTTTGTTTTTTTTTTTAGATTCTATATTGTTTATTTTCTCTGATCTTTTTTATTTCTCTTCTTCTGCTGGGTTTGGGGTGTCTTTGTTGTTCTGCTTCTATTTCCTTTAGGTGTGCTGTTAGATTTTGTATTTGGGATTTTTCTTGTTTCTTGAGATAGGCCTGGATTGTAATGTATGTTCTTCTCAGGACTGCCTTTGCTGCATCCCAAAGCGTTTGGATTGTTGTATTTTCATTTTTATTTGTTTCCATATATTTTTAATTTCTTCTCTAATTGCCTGGTTGACGCATTCATTCTTTAGTAGGATGTTCTTTAATCTCCATGCTTTTGGAGGTTTTCCAGACTTTTTCCTGTGGTTGATTTCAAATTTCATAGCATTGTGGTCTGAAAGTGTACATAGTATGATCTCATTCCCTTTATACTTATTAAGGGATGTTTTGTGACCCTGACCCAGTATGTGATCTATCATGGAGAATGTTCCATGTGCACTCGAGAAGAAAGTATATTCTGTTGTTTTGGGATGCAGAGTTCTAAATATATCTTCAAGTACATCTGATCCAATATATCATTCAGGGCCCTTGTTTATTTATTCTCTGTCTGGAAGTTCTATCCATTGTTGTAAGTGGAGTATTAAAGTCCCCTGCCATTACCACATTCTTATCAATAAGTTTGCTTTTGTTTGTGATTAATTGTTTTACATATTTGGGTGTTCTCAAATTTGGCACATAGACATTTATAATTGTTAGTTCTTCCTGATGGATAAACCCTGTAATTATTATATAATACCCTTCTTCATCTCTTGTTACAGCCTTTAATTAAAGTCTAGTTTCTCTGATATAAGTATGGCTACTCCAGCTTTCTTTTGACTTCCAGTAGCATGATAGACAGTTCTCCATCCCCTCACTTTCAATCTGAAGGTGTCCTCAGGTGTAAAATGAGTCTCTTGTAGACAGCAAATAGATGGATCTTGTTTTTTTATTCATTCTGATACCCTATGTCTTTTGGTTGGAGCATTTATTCCACTTACATTCAGTGTTATTATAGAAAGATATGGGTTTAGAGTCATTGTGATATTTGTAGGTTTCATGCTTGAAGTGGTGTCTCTGGTACTTTGGGGTCCTTGAAACATTTCACTCACAGAGTACCCCTTGGATCCCCTTAGGATCCCCTTAGGATCTCCCAAGGATCCCCTTAGGATCTCTTGTAGGGCTGGTTTAGTAGTGATGAATTCCTTCAGTTTTTGTTTGTTTGGGAAGACCTTTATCTCTCCTTCTATTCTGAATGACAGACTTGCTGGGTAAAAGATTCTTGGCTGCATATTTTTCCTGTTCATCACACTGCAGATTTCCTTTCTGGCCTGCCAAGTTTCAGTATATAGGTCTGCTACTACCCTCTTGTGTCTACCTTTGTATGTTAAGACCTGTTTATCTCTAGCTGGTTTCATAATTCTCTCTGTATCTTTATATTTTGCCAGTTTCAGTATGATATGTCGTGCAAAAGATTCATTCAAGTTATGTCCAAAGGGAGTTCTTCGTGCCTCTTGGATTTCAATGCCTTTTTTCTCCCCCAGATTGGGGAAGTTCTCAGTTGTGATTTCTCTCTTCTTCTTCTTAATTCCTATGATTTGGATATTGTTCTGTTTGATTTTATCACTTAGCTCTCTAATTCTCCCCTCATACTCCTGAATTTTTTTTTTATCTCTCTTTTTCTCAGCTTCCTCTTTTTCCATAGTTTTATCTTCTAATTCACCTATTCTGTCCTCTGCATCTTCAATCCCAACTGTGGCCACTTCCATTTTATTTTGCACCTCATTTACAGCGTTTTTTAACTCATTGTGACTATTTTTTAGTCCCTTGATCTCTGTAGCAATAGATTCTCTGCTGTCCTCTATGCTTTTTGAAACCCCATGATTGATTTTATGACTATTATTCTAAATTCTTGTTCCATTATATTGCTTAAATCGGTTTTGATCAATATGTTACCTGTCGCTACTTCCTGGAATTTCTTTTCAGGAGAATTCTTCTGTTTCATCATTTTGGCTAGTTTTCTGTCCCTTATGTGTTTTAAAACCTTGTTGTGTGCTCTGCACTTGCAACCACTGCTATATTAAAGGGAGGTCATACACTGTCCAGGGCCTGGCCCTTCAGGAGGTGTTTTTTAGAGATTGTTACTTGCTCTCTGTCATTGTGACTTTGGTTATTTTATTACCCTACTCATATTAATTTATTTGTTCCTTGGAGTAGCCTTGTAAAGAAAACAGATAGACAAACAGGAGGCAAAAATGTGCAAACACACACACAAAAGAAACAAACAAATAAACAAAAACAAAAACCTAAAGACTAAAAAAACACCCCAAAACACTGACTACAAGTAAAGAAGAGGGTGGAGGCTGTGCTAATGGAAGAGCACATACAAAGAGAAAAATTACGGGAGTGGCATGGGGGGTAGGGGAGAAAAAATAAACATTGATTAGGCAGAGAGACTGAAAGGCTTAATCCAGAGAGACAGAAAGGAAAATAAAGGAGGAGGTGAGGAAAATGAAATGAAGATAAAGTTACCCAGACAGAGAAACTATATGACTTGATTATTCCAGAGAGTGAGAAAGGAGTGTAAAGCAGGAGGTGTAGAACGTGTTTCAAGACATTGGGTTAAATACGTCTGTTTAGACAGACCAATAACCAGAGTAAACAGCTTAGGGGAGGGAAGAGATAAGGAGGAGAAATGGGTTGGGGGAGTATATGTCTATATATCCAGAATTAACCTAGAGTCAATCCAGGCAATGCTGCATTGTTTGTCGGGAGGAGCTGTCTGCAGGGTCTGTGCTGCTCAGGTGGATAGGCAGTTACAGTTACCCAGTGCAAAGGGGCGTGGTTTGGTGTGATCTGGACCCACCTCCACTGTGGCCCCCAGGAGTGATCCATGAGGCCCCACCTTGGTCGTGGTGGGGCGGGGGGGGGGGGGGGGGGGGGTGGCCAGAAATGGTAATCCCACAGTCTCTTCTCCACGGAGCCAGATCCGGTTGACTCAATTGGAGTCATTCTCACTGTGCTGTGGGTGCATAAGGGGCAGTCCTTCTCTCTCTGCCGTCTTCCCTGACCTTGTGCTTGGCTAGGATTCAAAGTCCCACTCCTTGGGCTCTGGCACACCTCTCAGTGTGGCGATATGTGGTCCAGGCTGGCTTTGTCTGGGCCAAAGCACTTCAGGGAGGACTGCATTCTCCTACTGAAGACTGAGCTGCAGCCCTCACCATCACGAGCCCTGGGGTCCGGATGCAGGCAGACTTTATCTTTTTCCACAGCACTCCAGGAAACGGCGGCCTTTTCCTCCTGCAGACTGCGCCCTTGGCCCAGCCACTGCACCTGGGGTTGGTGGACGCAGGCAGGTTCTGTACTATCGCACAGCCCTCTAGGGAGGGAACCACTTTCTCCAGCTGTGGAATGAGCCCCTGACCTACAACCGCACCCAGGCCTGACTCCCTTCCTCCCCAGGTGGGCGAACTGGCCCCAGTCTGAAGAAAACCCCACAGTTAGAGATCGGATGCCTTTCTGTCTCAGTCCGAGGTCTTTCTCCTGTCCACATAAGGTCCTGCACTTCCCTAGCTGCTCTTTATTTTTCCTTTGTCTCTCCGCAGAAGGAGAGACACTCCCCTCCCCTCCGTGCCCATGAGGCTTTTTTTTTTTTTTTTATCTCCCCCAGTTCGCAGTTACCCACCTATCTTTTTTCCAGATTTCCCATTTTATTCCTAGTAGATTCAGTCTCTTTTCCTCCCAGGCTCTGGGGTTCAAAGTCCTTTGGCTTCAGCACTTCTTTGTTTGAGAGACGCTGGAAGTATGGATTCCCCCTACTTCCTTTGCCATGTTGGCCCCCAACTCTAGAGCTTTACTTTCAAAGCAAATTTCAAGTTTATAATACAGTGTTATACTAATTTCCGGTGTACAAAATAATGATTCAACAATTCTATATATTTTTCAGTGCTCATCAATATGAGTATATTCTTCGTCCCTTTTATCTATTTCATTCATTCCCCCCACCAGTCTTTCTCTGACATCCCCTAGTTTGTTCACTGTATAAGAGTCTGTCTTTTGTCTCTTTCCCCATTGTTTGTTTTGTTCTGAAATTCCACATATTAGTGAATTTATATAGTATTTGTCTGACTTATTTAACTTAGTACTATACCATTTTGACCTATCCATATTGTTGCAAATGGCAAGATTTTATTCTATCCAATGGCTCATTGTAATATTCCATTGTATATTACTGAGCCATTGGATAAGTGGGTCACCTTTGATGCACAGAAATAAAAGCAATTGGAGTATTTGGGGGAAAGGTGGTCTATGTAAAGTAATTATAAGGTTTACCAAAGAATGGAAGAGATTGGACTATTAATAAGGTTCAAGTGACTTGATGTGATATATATGTATATATACATCTTTATCCATTATTTTGTGTATGAACATGTGGGTTGCTTCCATATCTTGGCTATGGTAAATAATATTGCAACAAACATAAGGGAAGTTGTATCTTTTTGTATTAGTATTTTCATTTTCTTTGGGTAAATATCCAATAGTAGAAATTCTGGATCATATGGTAATCTGATTTTTAAATTTTGGAAGAAATTCCATACCGTTTTCCACAATGGCTTCACCAATTTACATTCCCACCAAAAGTGCACAACGGTTCTTTTTTCTCCATATTCTCATCAACACGTGTAATTTTTTTGTGTTTGTGACTTTAGCTTTTCTAACACATGTGGGAAGATATCTCCATTTTGCATTTATTTTTGTATAGTGTAATAAAGTGATCAAGTTTTATTCTTTTCTATGTAGCTGTCTAGTTTTCCCAGCACCATATGTTCAAGAGATTGTCTTTTTCCAATTGGATATTCTTTCCTGCTTTGTCAAAGATTAATTGACCATATAATTATGGATTTATTTCTGGGTTTTCTATTCTGTTCCATTGATCTATGTGTCTATTTTTGTGCCAGTACCACAGTGTGTTGATCACTACAGCTTTATAGTATAACATGAAGGCTGGATTTGTGATGCCTCCAACTTTACTTTTCTTTCCAAGTTTGGTTTCTCTATTCAAGGTCTTTTGTGGTTCCACACAAATTTTAGGATTATTCGTTCTAGTTCTGTGAAAAATGCTGTTGGTATTTGATAGGAGTTGCATTGAATCTCTAGATGGCTTTAAGCGGTATGGACATTTTAACAATATTGGTTCTTAACATGAGCATGGGATATCTTTGCATTTTCCATTTGTTTTGTCAATATATTTTTAAACTTATTTAAATTCAAGTTAGTTAACATACAGTATAGTATTGATTTCAGTAGAACCCAGTGATTCATCACTTACATATGACAGCCAGTGCTCATCCCTACAAGTACCCTCCTTAATGCTCATCATCCATTTAGTTCATTTCCCACCCACCTACCCTCCAGAAATCCTCAGTTAGTTCTCTGTCTTTAAGAGTCTCTTATGGTTTGTTTCCCTCTCTGTTTTTATGTTATTTTTCTCTCCCTTCCCCTATGTACATCTGTTGTGTTTCTTAAATTCCACATATAAGTGAAGTCACATGTTTTATAGTTCTCAGAGTATGGGTCTTTCACCTCCTTAAGTTGGTTTTTAGATATTTTATTCTTTTTGGTGCATTTATAAATGAGATTTTTTTCTTAATTTTACTTTCTAGTATGTCATTATTAGTGTATAAAAATGCAAATGATTTCTGGGCATTGATTTTTGTATCCTGCAATCTTATTTAATTCATTTATCAGTTCTAGTAGTTTTTTTGGTGGAGACTTTTGGGTTTTCTATATATGTAGTATCATGTCATCTTCAAATAGTGGAAGTTTTACTTCTTCCTTACCAATTTGGATACCTTTTATTTTATTTTGTTGTCTGATGGCTGTGTCTAGGACTTCCAGTACCATATTGAATTAAAGTAGTGAGAGTGGACCTTCTTATCTTTTTCTTGATCTTAGAATTAAATTCCTCCGTTGTTCACCATTAAGAATGATGTTAGCTGTGGGTTTTCTTTTCTTTCCTTTTCTTTCCTTTCCTTTCCTTTTCTCTTCTCTTCTCTTCCTTTCTTTCTTTTCTTTTCTTTCTTTCTTTCTCTCTCTCTCTGTCTCTCTCTCTCTCTCTCTTTCTTTCTTTCTTCTTTAAGTTAAAGTTAGTTAACAAACAGTGTAGTATTCGCTTTTGGGAATAGAACCCAGTGACTCATCACTTCCATATAATACCCAGTGCTCATCCCAACAATTGCCCTCCTTAATACTCATCACCCATTTTAGCCCATCCCCCACCTACTTCCCCTCTAGCAGCTCTCACTTTGTTCTCTGTATTTAAGAGTCACTTATAGTTTGCCTCCCTCTCTGTTTCTTTTTTGTTTTGTTTTGTAAAATTAAAAAGAATGTTTATTTATTTTTGAGACACAGAGAGAGAGAGAGAGAGATGGAAAGACAGAGCAGGAGTCGGGGAGGGGCAGAGAGAGAGAGAAACACAGAATCTGAAGCAGGCTCCAGACTCCGAGCTGTCAGCACAGAGCCCGATGTAGGGCTCAAACTCACAAACTGCAAGATCATGACCTGAACCAAAGTTGGTTGCTTAACCAATTGAGACACCCAGGTGCCCCTTCTCCCTCTGTGTTTTAATCTTATATTTCCTTCCCTTCCCCTATGTTCATGTGTTGAGTTTCTCAAATTCCACATATGAGTGAAATAATATGATATCTTTCTCACACTGACTTATTTCACTTAACATAATACTCTCTGGTTCTATTCGTGTTGTTTCAAATGGCAAGATTTCATTCTTTTCCTTACTGAGTAGCATTCCATTGTGTATATATATATATATATATATACATTATATATGTATATAATGTGTATATATATATATATATATATATATATATATATATACCACATCTTTTTTATCCATTCATCAGCAGATGGCTTTTTGGGCTCTTTCCATAAATTGGCTATGGTTGATAATGCTACTATAAACATTGGGGTGCACGTGCCCCTTCCAATCAGCATTTATTTTTATTTTTATTTATTTGTTTTTAAACTTTATTATTTTAAATTTACATCCAAATTAGTTAACATATAGTGCAACAATGACTTCAGGAGTAGATTCCTTAATGCCCCTTACCCATTTACCCCATCCCCTTTCCCAAAACCCCTTCAGTAACCCTCTGTTTGTTCTCCATATTTATGAGTCTCTTCTGTTTTGTCCCCTTCCCTGTTTTTATATTTTTGTTTCCCTTCCCTTATGTTCATTTGTTTTGTCTCTTAAAGTCCTCATATGAGTGAAGTCATATGATATTTGTCCTTCTCTGAATGACTAATTTCACTTAGCATAATACCCTCCAGTTCCATCCACATAGTTGCAAATGGCAAGATTTCATTCTTTTGGATTGCTGAGTAATACTCCATTGTATATATATACCAGTTCTTTTTTTGCATTTTATTTATTTTTTGATATGAAATTTATTGTCAAATCGGTTTCCATACAACACCCGGGGCTCATCCCAAAAGGTGCCATCCTCAATACCCATCACCCACCCTCCCCTCCCTCCCACCCCCCATCTACCCTCAGTTTGTTCTCAGTTTTTAAGAGTCTCTTAGGCTTTGGCTCACTCCGTCTCTAACCTCTCTTTTTTTTTTTTTTTTCATCCTCTCCCCCACAGACTTCTGTTAAGTTTCTCAGGATCCACATAAAAGTGAAAACACATGGAATCTGTCTTTCTCTGTATGACTTATTTCACTTAGCATAACACTCTCCAGTTCCATCCACATTGCTACAAAAGGCCATATTTCATTCTTTCTCATGGCCACGTAGTATTCCATTGTGTATATAAACCACAATTTCTTTATCCATTCGTCGCTTGATGGACATTGAGGCTCTTTCCATAATGTGGCTATTGTTGAAAGTGCTGCTAAAACATTGGGGTACAAGTGCCCTATGCATCAGCACTCCTGTATCCGTTGGGTAAATTCCTAGCAGTGCTATTGCTGGGTCATAGGGTAGGTCTATTTTTAATTTTTTGAGGAACCTCCACACTGTTTTCCAGAGCAGCTTGACCAGTTTGCATTCCCACCAACAGTGCAAGAGGGTTCCCGTTTCTCCACATCCTCGCCAGCATCTATAGCCTCCTGATTTGTTCATTTTAGCCACTCTAACTGGCGTGAGGTGGTATGTGAGTGTGGTTTTGATTTGTATTTCCTGATGAGGAGTGACGTTGAGCATCTTTTCATGTGCCTGTTGGCCATCTGGCTGTCTTCTTTACAGAAGGGTCTATTCATGTCTTCTGCCCATTTCTTCACTGGATTATTTGTTTTTCAGGTGTGGAGTTTGGTGAGTTCTTTATAGATTTTGGATACTAGCCCTTTGTCCAATATGTCATTTGCAAATATCTTTTCCCATTCCGTTGGTTGCCTTTTAGTTTTGTTGGTTGTTTCCTTTGCAGTGCAGAAGCATTTTATCTTCATGAGGTCCCAATAGTTCATTCTTGCTTTTAATTCCCTTGCCTTTGGGGATGTGTCAAGTAAGAAATTGCTGCAGCTGAGGTCACAGAGGTTTTTTTCCTGCTTTCTCCTCTAGGGTTTTGATGGTTTCCTGTCTCACATTCAGGTCCTTCATCCATTTTGAGTTTGTTTTTGTGAATGGTGTAAGAAAGTGGTCTAGTTTCATGCTTCTGCATGTTGCTGTCCAGTTCTCTCAGCACCATTTGTTAAAGAGACTGTCTTTTTTCCATTGGATATTCTTTCCTGCTTTGTCAAAGATTAGTTGGCCATCTTTTTGTGGGTCTAGTTCTGGGGTTTCTATTCTATCCTGTTGGTCTATGTGTCTGTTTTTGTGCCAATACCATGCTGTCTTGATGATTACAGCTTTTAGTAGAGGCTAAGGTCTGAGATTGTGATGCCTCCTGCTTTGGTCTTCTTCAAAATTACTTTGGCTATTCGGAGCCTTTTGTGGTTCCATATGAATTTTAGGATTGCTTGTTCTAGTTTCAAGAAGAATGCTGGTGCAATTTTGATTGGGATTGCATTGAATGTGTAGATAGCTTTGGGTAGTATTGACATTTTGACAATATTTATTCTTCCAATCCATGAGCATGGAATGTTTTTCCATTTCTTTATATCTTCTTCAATTTCCTTCATAAGCTTTCTATAGTTTTCAACTTACAGATCTTTTATATCTTTGATTAGATTTATTCCTAGGTATTTTATGCTTCTTGGTGCAATTGTGAATGGGATCAGTTTCTTTATTTGTCTTTCTCTTGCTTCATTATTTGTGTATAAGAATGCAACTGATTTCTGTACATTGATTTTGTATCCTGCAACTTTGCTGAATTCATGTATCAGTTCTAGCAGACTTTTGGTGGAGTCTATCGGGTTTTCCATGTATAATATCATGTCATCTGCAAAAAGTGAAAGCTTAACTTCATCTTTGCCAATTTTGATGCCTTTGATTTCATTTTGTTGTCTGATTGCTTATGCTGGAACCTCCAACACTATGTTAAACAACAGCTGTGAGAGTGAACATCCCTGTCGTGTTCCTGATCTCAGGGAGAAAGCTCTCAGTTTTTCCCCATGGAGGATGATACTAGCTGTGGCCTTTTCATAAATGGCTTTGATGATGTTTAAGTATGTTCCTTCTATCCTGACTTTCTCGAGGGTTTTGATTAAGAAAGGATGCTGAATTTTGTCAAATGTTTTGTCTGCATCAATTGACAGGATCATATGGTTCTTATCTTTTCTTTTATTAATGTGATGTATCACATTGATTGGTTTGCAAATGGTGAACCAGCCCTGAGCCCAGGAATGATTCCCACTTGATCATGGTGAATAATTCTTTTTATATGCCATTGAATTCGATTTGTTAGTATCTTGTTGAGAATTTTTGTATCCTTGTTCATCAGTGATATTGTCCTGTAAATCTCCTTTTTAGTGGGGTCTTTGTCGGGTTTTGGAATCAAGGTAATGCTGGCTTTATGGAATGAGTTTGGAAGCTTTTCTTCCATTTATATATTTTTTGGAACAGTTTGAGGAGAATAGATATTAACTGTTCTGTAAATGTTTGGGATAATTCCCCTGGAAACCCATCTGGCCTGGCAGATTGGGAGATTTTTGATAACTGATTTAATTTCTTTGCTCGTTATGGGCCTGTTCAAATTTTCTGTTTCTTCCCATTTGAGTTTTTGTAGTGTGTGTGTCTAGGACTTTGTCCATTTCTTCCAGATTTTCCAGTTTGTTGACATATAATTTTTCACAGTGTTCTATTACAATTGTTTGTCTTTCTGTGGTGTTGGTTGTGGTCTCTCCTCTTTCATTCATGATTTTATCTATTTAGGTCTTCTCTCTTATCTTTTTGAGAAGTTTGGCTAAGGGTCTATCAGTTTTGTTTATCCTTTCAAAAAACCAGTTCTTAGATTCATTGATCTCTTCTGAGATTCATTAATGTCTTCTACTGTATTTTTGGATTCTATATGGTTTATTTCTGCTCTAATCTTTTTTATTTCTGTTCTTCTGCTGTCTTTGAACTCTCTTTGCTACTACCTTTCTAGTTCCTTTAGGTGTGAGATTATGTATTTGAGACCTTTCTTGCTTTTTGAGATCGGCCTGAATTCCAATTTAATTGCCTCTTAGGACTGCCTTGCTGCATCTCAAATGTTTGGACTGTGTGTTTCCATTTGCTTCCATGTATTTTTTAATTTCTTCTTTAATTTACTGGTTAACATATGCATTCATTAGTAAGATATTTTTTAACCTCCGTTGTGGGGAATACGCTTAGGAATTCCCTGAGCTTGCACTGATGGATTAACAAGGCATAAAGAATTAGAAAGCCATAGGATGTACACACCCAAGTTTTGGTAAACAAGATTAGGTAAGTAAGATTAGGTAAATGGTACAAAGGCCCCAAGAATAGGACAAAGGTATAGGAATAGGGAATCTCAGGATGAAAACATCCAAGATGAGGTAAAAAAGATTAAGTAATCAGGGAGGAAGTGCTCCCAGCTTAGTACTATAGAAGAAAGCTGCTTTCACAGGAAAGAAAGACCAAAGTAGGTAAACAGGTAAATAAAGCTATCACCAAAGCAGGGTCAAGTTGCCCAGAGCATAGCTAATTAGGAAAAGAAAGGTGCCTTGTTGACCCTGAGGTAGCATGCTCTGTCTTTGTTGTCCCCTAGGCCAGTTTAGGTAAAAGGAGGTGGGGCCTCATGTCTGTTGTAAACAACCTTCCACCCAAACCTTCTTTTCCCCATGCCCGTGAGTTAATGTTCACAACTTCATTGTCTCTTTGTGCATGCCCATCATACTTGTAAGACTTCTGATTTTAATAAAAACGGAGAAAGGACCCTTACTCCAGGCTCTTGTCTCCTCCTGGACAAGAGAGAGACAAGCCTCTCTCAAAATTTAATCCTGCATCCCACCCTCTTGCTGGACGAGGGAGAACTCTAGACCCAGAGTCTATGACACTCCATGTATTTAAAGGCTTTCCAATTTTTTTCTTGTGGTTGATTTCACGTTTAATCGTGTTGTGATCTGAAAATATGCATGGTATATCTTGATATTTATGTACCTTAATGGCTGATTTTTGACCCAATATGTGATTTATTCTGGAGAATATTTCATGTGCACTTGAGAACAATGTGTATTCTGTTGCTTTAGGATGAAATGTTCTAAATGTTCTGTTAAGTCCATCTGGTCCAGTGTGTAATTCAAAGTCATTGTTTCCTTGTTGATTTTCTGTTTAGATGATCTGACCATTGTTGTAAGTGGAGTATCAAAGTCTCTTACCATCATGGTATTTCTATCAATGAGTTTCTTTTTGTTTGTAATTAATTGGTTTATATATTTGGGCGCTCCAAGTTGAGGGCATAAATATTTACAGTTATTAGATCTTCTTGATGAATAGACCCACAATTATTGTATAATGCCCTTCTTCATCTCTTGTTACAGTCTTTTTTTAAAAAAAATCTAGTTTGTTTGATATAAGTGTGGCTATTCCAGCATTTTTTGTTCTCCAGTATCATGATAGATGGTTCTCCATCCCTTCACTTTCAATACCCAGGTGTATTTAGGTCTAAAATAAGTCTCTTGTAGGCAGCATATAGATGGATCTTGTTTTTTAATCTATTCTGATACCCTATGTCTTTTGATTGGAGCAATTTGTCCATTTACATCTAGAATGATTATTGAATAATATGAATTTAGTGCCATTGTATTGCTTGTAGTATGGTAATCCTGGTGATGTTCTCTGATCCTTTCTAGTCTTTATTGCTTTGGTATTCTCTCTCTCTCTCTCTCTCTCTCTCTCTCTCTCTCTCTCCTCAGAGATTCCCCCTTAAATTTTCTTGTGGGGCTGTTTAGTGGTATGAACTCCTTTAGCTTTTGTTTATCTGGGAAACTCTGTCCTTCTATTCTGAATTCCAGCTTTGCTGGATAAAGGATTCTTGGCTCCATATTTTCCCCACTGAGCACATTGAATATTTCTTGCCACTCTCTCTTGGTTTGCCAAGTTTCAGGGGACAGGTATGCTACTAATCTTATTGCCTGCCGTTTTAGGTTAAGGACATTTTGTCCCTAGCTGTTTTCAGAATTCTCTTTTTATCATTGTATTTTGCAAGTTTAACTCTGATATGACTTGGTGTTGACCTGTTTTTGTTGATTTTCAGGGAAGTTCTCTGTGCCTCGTGGACTTGGTTGCCTGTTTCCTTCCCCAGATTGGGGAAGTTCTCAACTATAATTTCTTCAAGTAAACCTTCTGCCCCTTTCTTTCCCTCTTCTTCTGGGACTCCTATGATATGGATAGTGTTTTGTTTAATGTAATCAGTTCCCTAAGTCTTGCCTCATAATCTAATAATTTCCTTTCCCTCTTTTTTCAGCTTCAGTATTTTTCATAATTTTATCTTCTATTTCACTTATTCTTTCCTCTGCTTCTTCAATCATCTATGTCACTGTATCGAGTTTGTTTTGCAACTCAGCTATAGCATTTCTAGTTTCATCATGACTAGTTGTTAGGTCTTTGATGTCTGCACCAAGGGTTTCTTTGGCATCTTCTATGCTTTTTTTCAAACCCAGCTTGTAGTCTTATGAATGTTGTTCTAAGCTCTTATTCATGTATATTGTTTATATATCTATTTTGAGCAAGTTCCTGGCTATAATTTCTTCTTGAACTTTACTTTGGGAGAATTCCTTCCATTTGTCATTTTGACTAAGTTTCTATTTTTTTTTTTTTGTATGTTTTGAACACTCATTATGCTTCCTGCACCTGAGAGTTCTACTATGTTAAAAAGGGGTCATATGCTGTCCTAAACCTGACACTCCAGGAAGTGTTTCTTATGTATGCTGTTTGGACTCTGCTGTTGCATTTTGGCTGTTTTTTCCTACCAGTCAGTTTTATATAGATCTCCCACTTGATTGCAGTGGTGTAGTTTTGGACCTTTAGATGTGCTTTTGTTTGTTTGTTGATATAACCCTGGGGAAAAAAAGGAGGGGAATCCCAGTCCAAAAAGAAAAAGAAGAAAAGAAAAGAAAAGAAAAGAAAAGAAAAGAAAAGAAAAGAAAAGAGAGAGAAAGGAAAGGACAAAAAAAAAACCCTCCAGAAAAGCAAATCTATAATTTTGTTTTCAGAGAAAAAGAAAGGCATAAAAAAGAAAAAAGAAAAAATAGAAGGGGAAAAAAACAACAAAAAAGAAAAGAATACAAAAGTATGAACCAAAAAACGAGAAAGGGAAATGAAAAAAAAAAAAACAACAACAGAAACTACAAGCCTGATTGTAGAAAGAAACAAGGGAAGAAGAAGGGAAGGAGAAAGAAACAAAGAGAAAATAACTGTAAGTTTCATTTTGAAGCCCTGAAATGTCAGTGCAGTTAGTGCATTGAGAATACTGGCTGTGTTAGTCTTCTGGAGGAGATTCTGATTGCTTTGGCTCAGAGTCAGTCTTGCACCAGCAAATAAGCAGTTGCCAGGCAAGGGGGAGAAGGGCTTGTGTAAGCAGGTCCTGCCTCCACTGAGGGTGACTGCCTTACTCTCTGAAGTTCCACCCTGATAGTGTTGGGCAGAAAATGGTGCCACCCCCATCTCTCATCCCTGGACTGGGGATCTCACACCTCTCACAGTTCAGGCAGCTGTCACAGAATGGGAAGGACAGTCAGCTTGCTCTGTGCCACAGCTCTTCTGTGTTTTCTTTCTTTGGCATACTGTTGGGATTCAAAACCCAAAGTCTTAAAGTACCCAGCACCACACACATCCACTCCTTTCTTCTGCAATAGAGCTGCTCCATGCTGTGTGAAGTCCTCTGTTCCTGAGAAACAGTCCCAAACCCACACAGTGTGCAGAATCTATGGTGTAGTGCCACTAAAAACAGCTAAAGTTATGTTCCCTTTGGGTGCACATCGTCCCCTGCTGATGAAAGGCCTTTGGCTGGCGCCTGAAGAGATTTTTGTCCTTGGGGAGGCAATATACCCTCTTTCTGAAGTACTCCATCCAAGAAGGGGACTGTTCTCTCCCAGTGTTCCCTAGAGATCCCTACACCAACCTATGCACTCCGGGGCCAGGTCCCTCCTCCCCAGGAGAATGTGCCACAGCTCCACTCTTGAGAAAGTTGTACAAAACCAAGAGTTTGAGGTCTAGACACTTGAAAAAAGAACTGGGACACTGGTCCAGAGAGGTTTTCCTCTTGTGCTAACTCAATGCTGCATTTTATAACCCTTTTTCATTCTCTCCCCTTTGCCTCTCCACATAAGGAGTTCCCTCCTTTCTACACGACGGCCACTTTTTCTCTACCCCCGTACACCATACCCCCGTACACCTCGCACCTGTCAAACTGTGTCCTTCCAATTATGGAGATCTTTCTGAGTCTACAGATTGATTTCCGGGGTATTCCAAGTGATCTGATCTCAGTACAGCTGTGTTTGAGGGATGAAGAAAGTTGAGGGTCCCCCTACAGATGGAGGGGTGGTGGAGGGTCCCCCACCATCTTAACTCTTCCTAGACCATTGTGTTTTTATTTTAATTTGTCTCTATATATTTTTAAAATTTACTCTTTGCTTTTTGGCTGACCCATTCATTGTTTAGCAGAATGTTATTTAGCCTCTAGGTATTTGTGTTCTTTTGAATTTTGTTCTTGTGACTGATTACTGGTTTCATACAGTTGTGGTTGGAAAAGATGCTTGATATTATTTTAATTTTTTGAGTATGTTGAGACTTGTTTTGTGCCCTGATATTTGCTCTGTTCTGGACAATGTTTCACGTGCACTTGCATAAAATATTTATTCTGTATTTTTTTTTTTATACGGAATGTTTTCAATATGTTTGTTATGTCCATCTGGTGCAGTGAAAGACACTGTTGAAAAACACTGTTTCTTTGTTGATTTTCCGTCTGGATGATACATACATTGATGTATGCATTAATACTGCAGTATTAAAAGCCCTACTATTATTGTATTACTGTCAGTCTCTTGTTTCACTTGCTTCCCATATTTGGCTGCTCCCTTTTGAGTGCATCAGTATTTATCATTATATCCTCTCGCTCAGCCATTCACTTTATCATTATTTAGTGTTCTTCTTTGTCTCTTGCAACAGTGTGTGTTTTAAAGGATGCTTTGTCTGATATAAGTATTCCTCCTCCAGATTTCTTTTAGCTTCCATTCTCCTGGAGCATCTTTTCATATACCTGCTTGCCAAGTGGACATTTTCTTTTGAAAAGTATTTATTCATGTTTGTTGCACATTAAAAAAATGTTTATTTGTTTATTTGGAGAGAGAGAGAGAATCCCAAACAGCCTCCCTGAGTCAGTGCAGAGCCAGATGCAGGGCTTGACCTCTTAAATGCTTGATCAACTGAGCCCCAGGTGCCCCATTTGTTGCCCATTTTTAATCATTTTTATATCTATATATCTATCTATCTATCCATCAACCTTCTGTGTATTATGTGTCTATCTACTGGTCTTTTTGTTTATTTATTTTTTGTTTTGTTTTGTTCTGTTTTTTTATGAAGAGAGCTCTCAGATTTCTAAGCATTCAAGGAAGTCACCTGAATCTGAACAATTCCATCTCTGTCCATGAGGTGGCAATCAGCATTTCTCTCTCAAGCCCATTTCTTTTGTTTTTGTTTTTGTTTTTGTATAAATATTTTAAAATATTTTCTCAAACACTACTTTTTTAAGTTTTTGTCTTAATTCCAGTTAGTTAAAATACAGTGTTATATTACTTTCAGGTGTACAGTATAGTGATTCCACAATTTTATACAACAACCTATGTTCATCACAAGTGCATTTCTAAGTCCTTATCACTTATTTAACAAAATCTCAACCCCCCTTCTGTGAACCATCAGTTTGTTTTGTATCATTAAAAGTCTATTTATTGGTTTGTATCATTCCTTTCCTTTTTTCTTTTGCTTTTTTGTTTTGATTCTTAAATTCCACATATGAGTGAAATCATATGGTATTTGTCTTCCTCTGAGTTACTTATTTTGCTTAGCTTTATACCCTCTACCTCCATCCATGTCATTGCAAATGGCAAGATTTCATTCTTTTTTAAGGATGAATAATATTCCATTATGTGTGTGTATATACATATAAACATACGGCATATATATGTGTGTATGATGTATAAACACAGATATATATGGCACATCTTTTTTTAAAATTTAGTGATTCATCACTTATACATAACAACCAGTGCACATCATAACAAGGATAACACAGCTTCTTTATCTACTGACCTAACTAATGGATACTTGGGTACCACTGCTTCTTTACCTACTGTTCAACTGATGGATACTTAGGCTTTTCCACATTTTGGGTACATAAAAATGCTGCCATAAAAATAGGAGTGCATGTATCCCTTTGAATGAATGTTTTTGTATTCTTTTGGTAAATTCCAAGTAGTGTGATTGCTGGATTATAGGGTAGTTCTGTTTTTAACTTTTTAAGGAAACTCCATACTGTTTGCCAAAGTTGCTGCACCACATTGCATTCTCAAAAACAGTGCATGAGGGCTCATTTTTCTATACAACCTCACAACACCTGTTGTTTCTTCTGTTGTTGAATTAAGCCATTCTGAAAGGTGTGAGGTGATATCTCATTGTAGTTTTGATTTGCAGTTCCCAGATGCTAAGTGATGATAAGCATCATTTCATGTGCCTGTTGGCCATCTGCATGTCTTCTTTGGGGAAATATCTATTCATTTCTTCTGCCAATATTTTTTTAACAAAAAAATGTTTATATATTTATTTTGATAGAGACTGAGCAAGTGAATGGGGAGGGCAGAGAGAGGAGAGATAGAGAATCCCAAGCAGGTCTGCACTATCAGCATGGAGATCAATCTTAAAAACAACGAAATCATGACTTGAGCTGAAATCAAGGGTCAGTCACTTAATCAACTGAACCATCTAGATGCCCCAATATTTTTTTTAATTTTTAACTTTAATTCCAGTTAGTTAACATATAGTGTTATATTAGTTTCAACGGTACAATATAATGATTCAACACTTCTATACCACAACACACCCTTCTATACCACCACACCCAATGCTCATCACAACAAATGAACACCTTAATTACCATCATCTATTTAACCCATCCTCCCACCCATCTCCCCTCCAGTTACCCTCAGTTTGTTCTCTAAAGTTAAGAATCAAGAATCTGTTTATTGGTTTGCCTTCATTTCTCCCCCATCACTTATTTAACCAACTCTCAACACCACTTCTGTGAACCATCGTTTTGTTTTGTATCATTTACAGTCTATTTCTTGGTTTGTGTTTCCTCTTTCACTTTTTTCTTTGTTTTTTTTTTTTGTTTCTTAAATTTCACATATGAGAGAAATTATATGGTATTTGTCTTTCTCTGACTTATTTTGCTCAGCATAATATACTCTAGGTCCATCCACATCATTGCAAATAGCAAGATTTCATTATTTTTGATGGCTGAGTAATAGTTCATCATATATATATATATATATATATATATATATATATATATATATATACACACGTACATACCACATTTTCTTTATCCATTCATCAGTCAATGGACACATCAGCTCTTTGAATAGCTTGGCTATTGTTGATAATATTGTTATGAACATTGGAATTCATGTACCCCTTCAAATCAGATGTGTCATTTGCAAATATCTGCTTCCATTTCATGGGTTGTCTTTTAGTTTTGTTGATTGTTTCCTTCACTTTTGAGAACTTTTTATTTTGTTTCCAACAGATTATTTTTGCTTTTGTTTCCCTTACCTCAGGAGACATATCTAATAAGAAGTTGCTATGGCTGATGTAAAAAATGTTACTGCCTGTGTTGTCCTCTATGGTTTTAATGGTTTCCTATATCACATTTAGGTCTTTCGTCCATTTTGAGTGTATTTTTTGTAATTGTATAAGAAAGTGGGACAGTTTCATTCTTTTGCATGTTGCTGCCCAATTTTCCCAACACCGTTTGTTGAAGGGACTGCCTTTTTTCCACTGGATATTTTTTCCTTCTTTGTCAAAGATTAATTGACCATGTAGTTGTAGGTGCATTTCTGGGTTTTCCATTCTGTTCCATTGATCTATGTGTCTGTTTTTGTGCCAGTACCATACTGTCTTGATCACTACAATTTTGTAATATAACTTAGTCTGGAATTGTGATGCCTCTAGCTTCGCTTTTCTTTTTAAGGTTGCTTTGGCTATGAAGGGCTGTTTTTGGTTCCATATAAATTTTAGAATTGTTTGTTCTAGCTCTGTGAAAAATGCTGGTGGGATTTTGAAAAGGATTGCATTAAATGTGTAGATTGCTTTCAGTAATGTAGACATTTAAACAATATTTATTCTTCAAATCAATAAGCATGGAATATTTTCCATTTATTTGTGTCTTCTTCAATTTCTTTCATAAGTATTCTATAGTTTTCAGAGTATAGATTTTTTACCTCTTTGGTGAGGTTTATTCCTTCGTATCTAATACACACACACACACACACACACACCCCACCTCTTCTTTACCCATTTATCAGTTGATGGACATTTGGATTCTCTCCATTCTCCATAGTTGGAGATAATGATGCTATTGTTGATAATAATGCTATAAAAATTGGGGTGAAAGTACCCCTCTGAGTCTGCATTTTTGTATCCTTTGGATAAATATCTAGTATTACAATTGTTAGGTCATATGGTAGTTCTATTTTTAGTTTTTGTGAGGAACCTAGACACTGTTCTCCAGAGTGGCTGCACCAGTTTGTATTCCCACAAACAGTGTAAGATGGTTCCCCTTTCTCTGGATCCTCACCACCACCTGTTATTTCTTATGGTGTTAATTTAGACATTCTGACAGGTATGAGATGGTGTCTCTTTGTGGTTTTGATTTGTGTTTCTCTAATAATGAGTGAGTTAAGTATCTTTTTACATGTCTGTTAGCCATCTGGATGTCTTCTTTGGAAAAGTGTCTATTCATGTTTTCTGCCCATTTCTTAACTGTGTTGTTTGGTTTTGAGTGTTAAGATATTTATAGTTTTGGACACTGACCCATTATCTGATGTGTTATTTATAAATATCTTCTCCCATTCTTTAGACTACCTTTTAGTTCCTTCACTGTGCACAAGGTTTTATCTTGAAGTCCCAATATTTCATGTTTGCTTTTGTTTCCCTTGACTCCAGAGATGTGTCTAGTAAGAAGTTGCTCTGGCCAAAGTGAAGGAGGTTGCTACCTGTATTCTCCTCTAGGTTTTTGATGATTTCCTGTCTCACATTTAGGTCTTTCATCCATTTTGAATTTGTTCAAACACCACTTGTTGAACAGACTGTCTTTATCTCATTGGATAGTCTTTCCTGCTGTGTCAAAGATGAGTTGACCATATAGTTGTGGGTCCATTTCTGGATTTTCTATTCTGTTCCATTGATCTGTGTGTCTGTTTCTATGTCAGTACCATGCTGTCTTGATGATTACAGCTTTGTAATATAGCTTGACATCCAGAATTCTGAAGCCTTTAGTTTTTTTTTTTTTCTTCAGGATTGCTTTAGTTATTTTCTTCCAACCCAGGTGAATTGAATCCTTTTCCATTTCTTTGTGTCCTCTTTAATTTCTTTTCTAAGGTTCTATAGTTTTCAGAATAGAGATATTTCAGTTCTTTATTTAGGTTTATTCCTTAACATCATTGTTTTTGGTGCAACTGTAAATTTATCAATTATTTTATTTCTTTTACTGCTGCTTCAGTGTTGATATATAGAAATGCAACAGATTTCTGCACATTGATTTTATATTGTGAGACTTTGATGAATTCATGTATTAGTTCTAGCAATTTTTTGGTGACGTCAGTCTTCTACATACAGTAGTATGTAGTATGTAGAAACCACATCTGCAAAGAGTGAAAATTTGACTTCTTCATTGTCCATTTGTTGCCCTCTATTTCTTTTTGTCATCTTATTGCTTAGGGTAAGACTTCCAGTACTATGTTACATAGTAATGGTGAGAGTGAGCATCCACATCTTATTCCTGATCATAGGGTAAAGGCTCTCACTTTTCCTCATTGAGATGATATTACCTATGAGTCTTTTTTTTTAATAGTGTAGTATTGGTTTCGGGAGTAGAAGTTAGTGATTCATGACTTACATATAACATCCAGTGCTCATCCCAACAAGTGTCCTTCTTATTGCCCATCACCCACTTGGCCCACACCCTCACCCACCTCCCAATCCAGAAATTCTCAGTTTGTTCTCTGTCTTTAAAGGTCTCTTATGGATTGCATCCCTCTATTTCATCTTATATTCCCATCTCTTCTTATCTGTTCATCTGTTGTATTTCTTAAATTCTGCATATGAGTGAAATATATGATACTTGTTTCTCTCTGACTTATTTTGCTTCACATAATACACTCTAGTTCTATCCACATAGTTGTAAATGGCAAGATTTTATTTATTGTTTGATTGATCTCTGAGTAGTTTTCCATCTTCTTTACCTCATCTTCTTTATCAATTCATCAGTCAATGGACATTTGGCTCTTTCCATAATTTGGCTATTGTTGATAGTGCTGCTATAAACATTGGGGTGCATATGCCCCTGTGAATAAGCATTTCTTGTCCTTTGGATAAATACCCAGTAGTGCAATTGTTGGGTCATAGGGTAGTTCTATTTTAATTTTTTGAAGGACCTCCATATTGTTTTTCAGAGTGACTACACCTCTTTGCATTCCTCCCAACAGTGCAAACAGATTCTGCTTTCTCTGCTTCCTCTCAAACATCTGTTGTTGCCTGAGTTGTTAATTTTAGCCATTCTTACAGGTGTGAGGTGGTATCTCATTGTGGTTTTGATTTGTATTTCCTTCATGGTGAATGATGTTTGAACATCTTTTCACATCTCTGTTCACCATCTGGATGTCTTCTTTGGAAAAGTGTCTATTCATGTCTTCTGTCCATTTTTTTCACTGGGTTATTTATTTTTTGGCTGTTGAGTTTGGTAAGTTCTTTATAAATTTTGATACTAACCCTTTATCTGATATGTCATTTGGAAATATCTTCTCCCACTCCGTTGGGTGTCTTTTAGTTTTGTTGGTTGTTTCCATTGCTGTGCAGAAAATTTTATCTTGATGGGGTCCCACGAGTTCGTTTTTGCTTTTATTTCCATTGCCTTCAGAGACATGTCTAGTAAGAAGTTGCTGAGGCCGAGGTCAAAGAGTTTGTTGCCTGTGTTCTGCTCTTGAATTTTGATAGTTTCCTGTCTCACATTAAATTTTTCACCCATTTTGAATTTATTTTTGTGTATGGTATAAGAAAGTGATCCAGTTTTATTTTGCTTGTTGCTCTCCAGTTTTCCTAGCACCACTTGCTTAAGAGACTGTCTGTTTTCCATTGGATATTCTTTCCTGTTTTGTTGAAGATTGCTTGGCCATACATTTGTGGGTCCATTTTTGGGTTCTTTATTCTGTTCCATTGAACTATGTGTCTGTTTTATGCCAGGACCATACTGCCTTGATGGTTGGAGCTTTGTAATACAGCTTGAAGTTTAATACAGCCTGAAGTCCAGAATTGTGATGGCTTCAGCTTTGGTTTTCTTTTTCAATATTGCTTTAGGTATTTGAGGACTTTTATGGTTCCATACAAATTTTAGAATCACTTGTTCTAACTCTGTGAGGAATGCTGGTGTTATTTTGAATAGGGACATTGAATATGTAGATTGCTTTGGGTAGTACCAACATTTGAACAACATTTCTTCTTCTAATCCATGAGCATGGGATGTTTTTCCATTTCTTTGTGTCTTCTTCAATTTCTTTCACAAGCTTTCTACAGTTTTCAGTGTATAGATCTTTTATCACTTTGGTTAGGTTTATTCCTAGGTATTTTACGGTTTTCGGTGCCATTGTAAATGGAATCAATTCCCTAATTTCTCTTTCTGCTGCTTTGTTATTGGTGTATGGAAATGCAGCCAATTTCTGTACATTGATTTTACATCCTATGACTTTGCCAAATTCATGTATCAGTTCTAGCAATTTTTTTTGGTGGAGTCTTTTGAGTTTTCCTCATAGAGAATCATGTCGTCTGCAAAGAATAAAAGTTTGATTCTTCCTTGCCAATTTGTATGCATTTTTTCCTTTTTGTTGTATGATTGCTGAAGCTTGGATTTCCAGTATGATGTTGAACAACAGAGGTGAGAATGGACATCCTTGTCATGTTCCTGACCTTAGGGGGACACCTCTCATTTTTCCTCCATTGAGGTTTATATTAGCTGTGGGCCTTTTGTATATGGCCTTTATGATGTTGAGGTATGTTCCTTCTATTCCCATTTTCTTGAGGGTTGGTATCAAGAAAGGATGCTTTGTTTTGTCAAATGATTTTCCTATATCTGTTGACAGGATCATGTGACTCTTAACATTTCTTCTATTAATGTGGTGTATCACACAGATTGATTTGTGGATATTGAAGCAGACTTGTTCCCAGAAATATATCCCACTTACTCATAGTAAATAATTCTTTTAATGTGCTGTTTGATTAGATATGCTACTATCTTGTTGAGAGATTTTGCTTCCATGTTCTTTAGGGTAATTGGTCTGTAATTATCCTTTTTATTGGGGTCTTTGTCTGGTTTTGGAATCAAGGTTATTCTGACTTCATAGAATGAGTTTGGAAGTTCCCTTTCATTTTTTGGAACAGCACCAAAGAATAGGTATTTACTCTTCTTTAAGTATTTGATAGAACTCCCCTGGTGAGCCATCAAACCCTGGACTCTCATTGTTGGGAGATTTTGATTACTGATTCAATTACTTTTTTGATCATAGGTCTGTTCAAATTTTCTGTATCTTCCTGTTTCAGTTTTGGTAGTTTATATGTTTCTAGAAATGTATCCATTTCTTCCAGATCATCCAATTTTTTGGCGTATAATAGTTCATAATATTTTCTTATTATTGTTTGTATTTCTGTGGCATTGGTTGTGATATCTCCTCTTTCATTTGTGATTTTATTCCTTTGTTTTTTTCCTTTTTATTTTTGATAAATCTGGATAAGAGTTTAATGATTTTGTTAATTCTTTCAAAGAACCAGCTCCTAGTTTTGTTGATCTATTCTACTGGTTTTTTTTTTTTTTTAATTTCAATATAATCGATTCCCCTCTAATCTCTTTATTTCGTTTATTCTGCTGGTTTGGGGCTTTATTTGGTATTCTTTTTCCAGCTCCTTTAAGTGTAAGGAGAGGTTGTGTATTTGAGACATTTCTTCTTTCTTCTTCTTCTTCCTCTTTCTATTATTAGTTTATTTATTTATATTCAGATTGAGAGAGTAGGAATGAGGGAGGGACAGAGAGGGAGTGAAAGGATCCCAAGCAAGCTCCACCCTATCAGCATGGAGCCTGATGCAGGCCTCAAACTCGTGAACTGTAAAATAATAACTTGAGTGGAAAACAAGAGTTGGATGCTTAACTGACTGAGCCACTCAGGCACCCCAAGATTACATCTTGTTTGTAGCATTTTTAATTTTGGCCTGACTAGATTTTAGTTATTTTCTCTCTGCAGAAAGGTATTCTCTGTTGTCTTCTATGTTTTTTTTTCAACCCCAGCTGGTATTTTTATAATCATGGTTTTAAATTCTTGTTCAGACATCTTACTTATATCTGTGTTGATTAAATCCTTGACTGTCATTTATTCCTGTTCTTGCTTTTTGAGTTAATTCCCCCATTTTGTCATTTTGGAGGTAGAAAAAATTAATAAAATAAAATAGTTAATAAAATGAAACAAATCAAATAAAAGAAGGTAGATCCTAGGTATGTTTTGGTCTGCCTGTTGAGAGAAGCTTCATAGAAACTAGCAAAAAAGAGAAAGGAAATATATAGTTAATTTTTTTTAATCAAAAAAAAATAAAATTATGCAAAATAAAATAAAATAAAATAGAACAAAAATTTGCTATTTCTGTATCCAAGAAAGAAAAAGATAAGAAACAAAGAAGAAAGAAAACAAGAGTAAAGCAGAAACAAGAGTAAAGAAAACAAAGGAACAAGCAAATGGAATGAAACCTGAATGAAGCTAGATTCAGTCTCACTTTTGCAGCACCCTATGGTCTATAGAGTAAGTAAGTGGAAGGGACTTGTGCTGGTCTTCTTGGGGATGTGCTTGGAGGGTGCAGGTGGGTGGGGTTTGATGTAATGGCTCCATCTCCACTTGGTGGCACTCATTAGCTCACTGAGGTCATTCTGTGTGTGTGTGTGTGTGTGTGTGTGTGTGTGTGTGCGCGCTAGAGGTGAATATAGCTTCACTCTGCTCTCTAGTCTCTGGTGTGGGAATATCGTGCACTTGCAGACACACGATCAATCAGCCTTTCTTTGCTTCAGGCTTCTGTCTGCTCCCCACATTTACCTTGTCTGTGTTCAAGCTGTATACCTGCCAGGTGGCGCCTCCTTCCAGAGTTTTATCTCATATGGGGCTCTGTTTCAAAACTCACACTTCATAGACCCCTGAAGCTTGGAGTCACACTGATTCTCTGGGGAAGGGCCTCAGCAAACAATGGCTGGGTATCAACTTTTCCCAGAAAATGTTTGTGCACTTGCATGGTGGCAGAGGCTCAGAGATTATGGTAAATCACAACATACAACTGGCATCAGGTTTTGTTGCACTCTGGCAACTTGATTCCAATATCAGTAAACATAGCAACTCTCTGGGTTCTCCTGGGACTTGTGCCTGCAGGGAGGCTGTATGGCCACTACCAAATGCACTCCAAGCAGAGGAACCACTTCCCCCCTTGTGCCACACAGATCCCTCAGACTGCATATCCTGCTCCTGGGGATTCACTATAGTTCCTCACCAGAACACCGGTAGGCACTGTGCTCTGAAATTTCAGACTCTGTGCTCCAATGTATAGAAAAATGGTAATACTGAAACCCTCTCTTTTCTCCTTGTTAATGGCTTTGGGGAACATAATTCTTGTCCACTTCCCTGCGAGTTTGTTCATACTTTCTCTCTCTCTTTCTCTCCAGCTACTTTCAGGGGGAGTGCATTTCTTATTTGATTCCGATGCACTCTCTCTCCCTTTCACTTTCTCCATTTTCTTTCCACAAAAATGGCTCCCTATCTTCTGTGGCACAGAAGTTTTTTCTCTCCCCCATTTCACCTCTCTGCATTGTGTAGCTGCCAAGTTCTCTTGCTCAAGTTATACAGAGTGTTGCATTAATCCTCAGACAAGTTTCCTAGGTGTTCAGAATGGTGCTGATCTGGCTGTGTTTCAGGAACAAGACAAGCTCAGGGTCCTCTTACTACTCTGCCATCTTAACTCCTTTCCTAGCTGTATGTCTTTCTTATGTTGCTTTTATGATGTTGAGGTATATTCCATCTATTTCTATTTTGTGAGGTTTCTTATCAGGAATTGTATTTTGTCAAATGCTTTTTCTGCATCTATTGAGAGGATCATATGTTTTCTTTCATTAACATGGTGGATCACATTGATTGATTTGCAGATATTGAGTCATTGCTGCAGCCCAATAATAAATCCCACTTGATCGTGGTGAAGAAATCTTTTAATGTACTGTTTATTTCAATTTGTCAGTATCTTGAAAATATTTGCATCAATGTTCATCAGGGATATTGTCCTGTAATTTCCTTTTTAATGATGTCTTTGATTGGTTTTGGAATCAAGGTAATGCTGGTCTTGAGGAATGAGTTTGGAAGTTTTCCTTTCCTTTCCTTTCCTTCCCTTTCCTTTCCTTTCCTTCTATTTTTTTTTTTTTGAACAGCTTGAAAAGAATAGGTATTATCTCTTTTTTTTCTTAAAAATATTTATTTAAATTCAACTTGGTTAAAATAAAGAGTACTTATGGTTTTAAGGGTAGAGCCCAAAGTGCCCTCCTTAATGCCCATCACTCATTTTGCCCCTTCCTTAGCCACCTCCCTTTCAACAACCCTTAGTTTGCTGTCTGTATCTAAGAGTCTCTTATGGTTTGGGGTGCCTGGGTGGCTCAATTGGTTAGGTGACCAACTTCAGCTCAGGTCATGATCTCACAGTTCATGGGTTTGAGCCCCGCATTGGGCTCTGTACTAAACACGTGCTTGGAGCCTGGAGCCTGCTGCAGATTCTGTGTCTTCTTCTCTGCCCCTCCCTCATTTGTGCTGTGTCTCACTCTGTCTCTCAAAAATAAATAAATGTAAAAAAAAATTTTTTTAAGAGTCTCTTATGGTTTGCCTTCCTCTGTTTTTATCTTATTTCTCCTTCCCTTCCCCTATGTTTATCTGTTCTGTTTTTTAAATTCCACATCTGAGTGAAATAGTGAAATCATATGATACTTGTCTTTCTCTAACTTATTTTGCTTAACATAATACAGTCTTGTTCCATCCACATTGTTGCAAATGGCAAGATTTCATTCTTTTTGATTGCGTAGTAATATTCCATTGCATGCGTGCATACGTGTGTGTGAGCACGTGCACGTGTGTGTGTGTGTGTGCACATACATACCACATCTTCTTTATCCATCTATCACTTGATGGAAATTTGGCCTCTTTCCATACTTTGGCTATTGTGTATGGTGCTGCTATAAACATTGAGGTGCATGTGCCCCTTTGAATCAGCATATTTGTATCCTTTGGATAAATACCCAGTTGTGCAGTTGCTGGCTTGTAGTGTAGATCTATTTTTTAAATTTTTCGAAGAACTTCCATACTGTTTTCCAGACTGGCTGCACCAGTTTGCATTCCCTCCAACAGTGTAAAAGTGTTCCATTTTCTAGGCATGCTCATCAACATCTGTTTTTTCCTGAGTTGTTCGTTTCAGCCATTCTGACAGGTGTGAGGTGTTATCTCATCATGGTTTTGATTTGTATCTCTCAGAGGATGAGTGATATAGAACATCTTTTCATGTGTCTGTTAGCCATCATCTTCTTTGGAAAAGTGTCTATTCACGTCCATTTCTTTTTCACTGGGTTATTTGCTTTTTAGGTGTTGAGTTTGGTAAGTTCTTTATAGATTTTGGATACCAACCCTCTGATATATCATTTGCAAATATCTTCTTCCATTCTGTTTGGTGCCTTTTAATTTTGTCTATTGTTTCCTTTTTTGTGCAGAAGCTTTTTATCTTGATGAAGTACCAAGAGGTAGTTGTTACTTCTCTCCCATTTATTTGAGTGATACCAGTTATAAATAAAGTGATACCATTTATTTGAGTCCATCTCTTTTTTTCTTGTTAAGTCTGGGTAGGGTTTTTTCAGTCTCCTTATTTTTTTTTAAAAGAACCAGCTGCTGGTTTTGTTCATCTGTTCTACTGTTTTTTGTTTGTTTGTTTCTATACCATTTGTTTCTTTTCCAGTCTTTATTATTTCCATTCTTCTGCTGGCTTTAGGCTTTATTTGCTGTTCCTTTTCTATCTCCTTTATGTATAAGGATGGATTGTGTGTTTGGGACCTTTATTGCTTATTGAGATAAGCCTTAATTGCAATGTAATTTCCTCTCAGGACTTTCTTTGCTGTATCCCAAAGATTTTAGGCTGTAATGTTGTTGGTTTTTTTTTTTTTCATTTACTTCCATGTATGTTTTAAAAATTCTTCTTTAGCTTACTGGTTATCCCATTCATCCTTTTATAGGGTGTTCTTTAACCTCCATGTTTTGAGGACTTTCCATATATTTTCTTGTGGTTGATTTTGAGTTTCATAGCATTGTGATATGAAAATATGCATGGTATCCATCTTCTATACTTCTTGAGGCCAGTTTGTAACCCAGTGTGTCATCTATTTTGGAGAATGGTCCATGTGCACTCAGGAATAACGTGTATTCTGTTGCTGTAGGATGAAATGTTCTGAATATATCTGTTAAGACCATCCAGCCTAGTATGTCATTCAAAGCTATTGTTTCCTTGTTGATTTTCTGGTTAGATGATCTGTCCATTGCTGTAAATGGGATGTTAAAGTTCCCTACTGTTATTGTATTTTTATGAATGAGTTTCTATATGTTTGTGATTAATTGATTTATATATTTGGGTGCTTTCAAGTTGGGGACATATATATTCACAATTGTTAGATCCTCATGATGGATACACCTCTTAATTATGATATAATGCCCTTCTTCATCTCTTGTTATAATTTTTTATTTGAAAATCTAGTTTGTCTCCAGGACGCCTAGGTGGCTCATTCAGTTAAGCACCTGTTGATTTTGGCTCAGGTCATAATCTCACGGTTCACGAGATAAAGCTCTGCACTGACAGCATGAATCCTGCTTGGGATTCTCTCTCTACCTTTCTCTCTGCCTCTCCTCCAATATCCTTCTCTCTCAAAATAAATAAATCAACATAAAAAAATAAAATCTAGTTTGTCTGATATAAGTATGGGTAGTCCAGCTTTCTTTCGTCTTCCACTAGCATTATTGATAGTTCCCCATCTCCTTAATTTCAGTCTGCAGGTGTTTTTAGATCTTAAGTGAATCTCTTGTAGGCAGTGTATAGATAGATTTTGTTTCTTTATCCATATTTACACCCTATGTATTTTGATTGGAGCATTTAGTCCATTTACATTCAGAGTGATTCTTGAAAGATACAGACTTAGTGCCATATTGTTGCCTGTAGAGTTGGTGTTTCTGGTGATGTTCTCTGGTCCTTTTTAGTCTTTGCTACTTTGGTCCTTTTTTTTCTCCACTCAGAGAGTCCCTCTTAAAATCTCCTGTAGAACTGGTTCAGTGGTCATGAACTCCTTTAGTTTTTGTTTGTCTGGGAAAGTCTTTATCTCTCCTTGTATTTTGAATGACAGTCTTGGTGGGTAAAGAAATCTTGGCTCCATATTTTCCCCATTCAACATGTTGAATATTTCCTGCCACTACCTTCTAGCCTGCCAAGTTTCAGGGACAGTTTTGCTGCCAAACTTATGTGTCTACCCTCATGGGTTATGAACCTTTTGTCCTGGTCTACTTTCATAATTCTCTCTTTATTTTTGTATTTTGCAAGTTTCACTATGATATGTTGTGGTATTGGCCTGTTTTTGTTGATTTTGAAGGGAATTCTCTGTGCCTCTTGGACTTGGATGCCTGTTTCAGAGTTAGAGTTTGATGAAATAAACCTTCTGCCCCTTTTCTTTCCTGCTCTTCTTCTGGAATTCCTATGATACGGATAGTGTTTTCTTGATTGAATTGCTGTGTTCCTTAAGTCTTCTTTTGTGATGTAATTGTTTTCTTTCCCTCCTTTTTTCAACTTTATTATTTTCCATTATTTTATCTTCTATATCACTTATTCTCTTCTCTGCTTCTTCAATCCTTGTTGTGAATATATCCAGTCAGTTTTGCATCTCATTTATAGCATTTTTTTACATTCCAGCCTGACTAGTTTTTAGATCTTTTATCTCTACAGCAAGGGTTTCTTTGGTGTCTACTATGCTTTTTTTTTTCAAACCCACTAGTAGTCTTATGACTGTTATTCTAAATTCTTGTTCAAAAATATTACTTATATTTGTTTTGAGCAAGTTCCTGTCTGATTTCTTCTCGACTTTTTTTTTTTTTTTTTTTTTTGAGGCGAATTCCTCCATCTTCTCACTTTGGCGAAGTTTCTGTCTTTTGCATGTTTTGAAAGCTAGTAATTTTTTCTTCACATGAGAGAAATGCTATATTAAAAAGAGGTCATACACTGTCCAGGGCCTGACACTTCAAGAAGTGTTTCTGCTGTATGCCATGTGCATTATGCTGTTGAGTTTTGGTTGCTCTTTCCCACTGGTTAGTCCTCTGCACGGGTCTTCCTTGCTTGCAGTGGGAATGTTTGGACCTTTAACTAGGTGTGCTTTGATTTGTTTGTTAAAATAAGTCTGGAAAAAAAGAATAAAGAGAAAAAAGACTGATCCCCCAAAAAGAGAGAAATGGCAAAAAAAAAAAAAAAAGAAATGAAACAAAAACGACAATCAAAAAAATAAGCCTGTTTCCAAATAAAAGATCTAAAAAAGAAAAAAAAAGTTAGAAAAAGAAAAGAAAAGGGGAACCTGGGTGGTTCAGTCAGTTAAATGTCCAACTTCAGCTCAGGTCATGATCTCACAGTTCTTGGGTTGGAGCCCCGCATCGGGCTCTGTGCTAACAGCTCAGAGCCTGGAGCCTGCTTTGGATTCTGTGTCTCCCTCTCTCTCTGTTCCTCCCCCACTCATGCTTTCTCTCTCTTTCTCCTTCAAAAATAAATAAAAACATTTAAAAAATTTTTAAGAAAAATAAAAGAAAAAAAGGAACCTGATGCATAAAAAAAGAGAAAAGGGAATAAAAAAAATGCCCTAACAAACAAACCAAAAACTATGAGCCTAATTCCAAAAGAAGAAAAGAAGAATAAATTTTTTAAAAAGTCAACCTGGTCCTATTTCCACCAGAACTGCTGGTGGTGCTTTGAAGCACTCTATTTTCAGTGCACTTGGTCTATGTGGGGTGCTGCCTGTGCTTGTCTTCTGGAAGAGGGGCCCATTTCATTCAGTCAGAGTCAGTCTTGCCATAGTAAACAAACAGTCCCAGGCACAAGAGGGTGGGGTTTTGTGTAAGGAGATTCTACTTCCATGAAACACTGTTCCATACCTACATGGTGTGCAGAATCTATGGTGTAGTACCCCTAAAAGCAGCAATAAGGTTATATTCTTTCCATGCCCACCTCTGTCTCCTGTTGATAAAAGGCATTTTTCTGGATCCTGCAGGGTCTCTTGTCCTTGGAGAAGCAATATACCTTCTTCCCAAAGTACTCCAGGAAGGGGAATGTTCTTTCCCAGTGTGCCTCAGAGATCTCTAAACTATGATATGCATTCTGGGGCTAGCTCCCTCTTCCCCAGAAGTGCATGCCATAGCTATGCTCCAGAGAAAGCCACACACACTTCCAAAACCGCAGAGTTTGATTTCCACATGATATTTGCAATAAAACCTGTGGCAGTAAGTACTACTTGCTCCCCAATCCATGGTCCAGAGTGGCTTTCCTTTTACCCAAACCTGATGCTGCACTCTGTCTCAAGCTCTCTCACTTTCTCTTCCTTTGGTCTCTCCTTGGAAAAAGTTTCCTCCCTCCATGGCTCTGTCATTTTTCTTTCTCCAATTTACATCTACACACCTTGAACCTGCCATGCTGTCTCTCTCCAGCTGTGGAGATCCTCCTGCCAGTCCAAAGATAAATTTCCTGAGTGTTCTAAGTGATCTGGCCTCAATACAGCTGTATTTGAGGGATGAAGAAAGTCCAGGGTGCCCCTACTTTTTTGCCATCTTAGCTCCTCCCAACCATGTTAGGCTTTATTGTAAACATGGTTCATGTATATATGGCCATGATACTTAATAGTTTATAATAAAGAATGTATAGATTCATAATAAATAACAAATTACCAAATTTCCAATAACATAAGGTGACATTAAAATCATAAAAATCAGCTGATTGAGTGTACAATAAAAAAACATAAATAAGGTTAAGTAACTTTATTCAAATATTGGTTAATCAAGAAAAATGCACATTTTTTACAAATTGAAAAAAAGCACATTATTTTCAAATATCATACATAAATATTTTAAATGGAAATGCTTTAGGCTTAAATAAAGCATTGAATTAATGACAGAAGAAATCCAATAGGTCATATCTTCTGGGCACCATGAAATGAATAGAAACTATCAATTTACAGTAGAAACTATCAATTTAAGTATAATTATAAAATACCTAGCCCCATGCAAATTTCAATTAAGACTCTTTGTTTATTTTAGATTAAACATAAAATATAAAGATAAGGAAGTGCTAATGAAGACATTCAAAGATTGAAGAAAAATACATGAATTCAAGTAAATAAATTTCTATTAGTTTAATCTTACAAAAACGCAGTAATTCTGACCACACATAGTTACTATTAACTTCACTGGAATATAATCATTTCAGAAATTTTTGCAAAGCATAGATTAATTTTCTACCATTAAGAAATTACATTCTAGATCTTATGATGATATAGTATATTCAGTGATGTTTTTCAAATGAAGAAGTTTAGGATTACTTATGAGATGTAGTTCACAAACAATATATGTGAAACATTTACTTATGTGTACACTGTTGATATTTGTGTTGGGGGAAAATATACAATCTAAAAAAATTTTTAATGTTATTAGCCAAAATCCTCAGGATATGAAAGAATATTTAAAATGGTCAATAAGAAAATATCAGAACACTCCAGGAACAAAATCAAATTCAGTGAATGATCTTGAGAAGTAATGAAACTAAGAAGTAAATTCTCCATTCAGAGGCTAGCTGATTTAAAGGTTTTAAGTCCACATAGTTTATCCAACAAACCACAGGGAAAATGCAATAAGCAAAGAAACTGTGACTGTAGACATCCAAAATGTGGTACCTTCCAAACCTGAGCACCAAATTAAAAATAATAAACAAAAGAAAAAAATCGTGAATAAAGATTCAGGAGAAATTACCTGTCATATAAACTTCAAATATTGGAAGTACATTTAATGTTTAAGTTAACATACGGGAAAATAGGAAACCAAAATAAGGTGAAAAGAACAAGAAACTATAGCCTGACAAGCCATATTTGAAACAGTCAAATAGAAATTTAAAAATTGAGAATATTTAATATACAGTATATGGGTAAACATTATATTAGACTGAGCTGATGGGATCAATAGTGAACAGAAATATTGAGCAAAATTAATTTAGCAAAATACATTAAATTGAAGCAAAGTAATAGAAAATACAAATATACTTATGTATACATAAGCCTACAAGAATAAAAATAAAGTATTAATTATCTCATTCACATATACAAAAGAGAAAGGTAATGTTAAAAGAATTGGCTAGTTAATATTTCTAAAATTAAAACCATATGTGAATCTTTGAATTCAAAGTTGAAATGTTAAAAAGTTACAAATAATTAGAAGAAATAACAATCTGCATAACACCTAAGAGGAGGAAAACACTTAAAACTGGTGCAAGAGCTTGGTATAGAGCCTGAAAACAGAGACACAAATATGAATATTTCTGAAGGATTACTACTTAAGGTAGGATTGGATGCTTAGCTAAAATATCTTTAGTGACAGGAAAAGAAGTGAAAAGGATTGAGGTACAAACTTTCAGTTATAAAATAAACAAGTCACAGGAATGTAATGTACAGTGTAGGGAACATAGTCACTAACATTGTAATAATTCTGTATAGTGACAGGTGATATCTAGCCTTATTAAGGTGATTATTTTGTAATGTATAAAAATATTGAATCACTAGGTTGCATACCTGAAAGTAATGCAATATTGTGTGTCAATTATAAATCATTTAAAAATTTTAAAAATTAGAAAATAACAGGGTAAATTAAAATATTTAGAAAATTAAAAACACTGAGATATTTGATTCTCAGTAGTAGTTTCTTAAGAGTATACTTGAAGAAGAAAGAAATGTTTTCCTGTATGAAGGTAAAATAAAAATGAGAGAAAGAGGCTTCTTATGAGAATATCAAATCAATAGTGGACATTGAACAAAGGAATCACATAGCCTTTGGCAATATCAACTTCAACAAATATTTAGATAAAATACACGTGTAATTTCATATATTTTATTCCAATAAGGTTTAAAGATTTTGCAGTATTTAAACAATTTAACTGATGGTGGAAAAATCTTACAGAAAACTTTTCTTTTTTTTTTTTAAATTTTTTTTTCAACGTTTTTTATTTATTTTTGGGACAGAGAGAGACAGAGCATGAACGGGGGAGGGGCAAAGAGAGAGGGAGACACAGAATCGGAAACAGGCTCCAGGCTCCGAGCCATCAGCCCAGAGCCTGACGCGGGACTCGAACTCACGGACCGCGAGATCGTGACCTGGCTGAAGTCGGACGCTTAACCAACTGCGCCACCCAGGCGCGCCTACAGAAAACTTTTCTAATAGAAACTTGTTAAAAATTGATCACACTTTTGTTGCAAATTTAGCAGAATATTGATTATCTTTTTATCAGAGCAGATTTGTACCAAAGGACTGACAGTTGCATTAGCATTGAGCACAAACCTCTGGACACTCAGCAGGACTGGGTCAGATGTCCACACCAGAGTTGAGGAAGATGAGATGATGACGTCCAACCATGTACTGACATGACCACAAAAAAGCTCACCAGCAGCAAGATGACCTTAGTGGCCCTTTTTTCTGGGGAGACTCTTGAGGCGAGGTTGGTGCTGTGAAATTGTTTGGACCGTTTTTTATGCCTAAACAAGAGAATCACCATGTATGCACTTGAACACAGCGTAATTCCTACAAAGAAGACATCCCTGGAAAATGTCAGGGTGAAAAATATTCCTCAAATGATAGAGTTCATGGAGGAAATTTAGCAGTATTTACTGACATTTAGTAGATTGGTCTGGATCCCATTGGAAGAAGCTTCAGTGTCAAAGATAATGCTTCTACTGAAAAATAAATTGAGGGACCACAGAAAGAAGCAAATATGCATAATGTAATTAGTAAGTTTATGTTTAAATCTGGCCTACCAGAAGTTGTTGGGGCTCATGGTGATGGTCTGAAACACACTCAGGAGGCAGGTGGTGCAGAGGGAAAGACCTCTAAGCACCCTGTTCATGTAAAAAAACGTCTTGCATTTAAAATTATTCCAAAAATTTAGTGAGCCAAACAAATCTGGAGAATACCCCGGTACAGGAGGAGCAACAGAATGTGGATAAATGCTAAGTGACAGGTGATCTGGCCAGCAGGCGTCGACTTGTGGTCCAGAATAGTGTGAAGATGCAGAAGAAAAAGAGAAAGGTGTTGGCAAAAAGACCAATACCAGCTTGCAAACAAGATACATTTTTAAATAGTGAAACAAATGAAAAATGATCTTTTTAATGGCATAGATAAAACATATTTTGTTTTCCTGAAAAAAAAGAACATAGACCCCTCAACATCAAAATTATTTCTTTAGTAGTCAAAATTATCAACACCATTATGACTTTTATTTTGCTAACTATTCTTCATTAACCCTGAGTATCTCATATAAATTTTTGGCAGCAGGTTCTGCATTATATTCTATATCAAATAATTTATGATAAATTTATAATAGAACACTGTTATCATAATTACAATTCTTCCTTAAATGGTATATATCATCTATACACCTCTTGCACCTGGGCCTCTTGGCTTTGGAATGCATAACTTTAATGGTTCTTTTTCTCTCATTTTATATTTAGCACCTGAGACATCCATAGGCATATTAAATTTCTCAGAACTATATTTATTAAACTATATCTAACAAAATTTTATGATAATGGGGGAAACATTACAAAATATGCAACTGAAAAAATACCTAGTTGAGTTATCCTGACATCTCATAATTTTGACATTTTTCTATTTTTTATCATTCTTATATGTTTATGGAGTCTTGGGATTGTAATGAACCAAACCTAATAATTCAAGATAAGTGTTTTATTTTAAACCAGCAGTTTAGCAAACCTAATCCCATATGAAAAATTTGCCATGAAAATAAATGGAATCCCAGTATATGAAGAATGAGACATAAACATCATTTGGGGGGGATGTTCTTGTGCCCACAAACCCTATTAATTTTACCATATAAAACTGTCTCTGGCTATAATACATCTTCTATTTTTGTCAATTGAACTAAGTGCAGTGCATAACCAGAAGCACAATATTTAGGGACAAGGATATTTATTATAGTAAGTCATTTACTTTTCTGAATCCTTGGAGGAAGTATAAGCAAGAAAATTATCACTGCAAAAGTAGGATACAGGAAAAAACATTTGTGGGTCTTGATCACAGATCTTTTTCCATTAATTTTGGGAACACTAGAAATCCTGTGTGATAGTGTTTTCTTTTCTGATTACCACAGCAAAGAAGATGTCACCAAAATACATTTTTTTTCTAAAGGTGTTCAAAGTCTTTTACTTTTATTACCTTTTGTACAACAGTAATCATAAGATGAGAGTCATACCAACTATGTTAAATTTTGAATTTGGAGGCATATTTGTCAATTGGAATTTGAGGGATTCTGTCTTCTGTTCTCAACTTATGCTGATTAGCATCAGTTGTTCCCCACCCTGACTTTGTCTTCCTTAAATGTATGAAATGCAGACTTTTAACATAAGTGATTTAATTTTTCTAGTGATCATAGCATAGATATTCTCTACTGTTAAATTTTCTTGAGGGATTGATGCCTTCATGCATCAAACAAACAATTATTATGATTATGTTTTCTTTTTTTTCCCCCTTTCTGTTTTCAACCTGTCCTAACTCCATTGGTTCTGTCTTCCAATTTAAGAGACACAGGGACTAGAAGGAACTATTCTTTTTTTTTTTTTTAATGTATTTATTGTTTAATTTACATCCAAGTTAGTTAGAATATGGTGCAACAATGATTTCAGGAGTAGATTCCTTAATGTCCCTTACCCATTTATACCATCCCCCCTCCCACAACTCCTCCAGCAACCCTCTGTTCTCTACACATAAGAGCCTTTTATGTTTTGTCCCCCTCCCTGTTTTTATATTATTTTTGCTTCCCTTTCTTATGTTCATATGTTTTATATCTTAAATTCCTCATATGAGTGAAGTCATGATATTTGTTTTTGACTGACTAATTTCACTTAGCAGTTCCATCCACGTAGTTGCAAATGGCAAGATTTCATTCTTTTTGATTACCGAGTAATACTCCATTGTATATATATACCACATCTTCTTTATCCATTCATCTGTTGATGGATATTTGGGCTCTTTTCATAATTTGGTTATTGTCAATAGTGCTGCTATAAACATTGCGGTGCATGTGCCCCTTCGAAATAGCACACCTATATTAGAAGGAATTATTCTTAATGAAACCACATTGTAGCTTCTAAGTTATGACAACAAAATTCAACTATATTTGTCACATTTGTGAATGTATGTTTTAATTAGAAAATTACAAGTGAAACTTTCACAAAAAAAATAGGGATGCAAAATTTACTGGATTTTTTTCTACAAAAAGAAAGTGGTATTGTGGGGGATAAGATTAGAAATCCCTCGGGCTTACACCAATGGGTTAACAAGGCATAAAGAAACACAGAGTCATAAAATGCTCACATCTGAGTTTGGGAAAAACAGATGATCACTCCAAGAATAGGGAGGTGCAAAGGCACCCCAAAATAGGGAGAGGGTGCTGAGCCCCCCAAAATAGGGAGAGGCAAAGGTCTGAAATAGAATCAGTGCAAAAAAGGTGCCCAGTACATAGGAATAACAAGAGTAGATATTCAGGGTGGAAGCACCCCAAATTTAGTACTATAGCAGAAAGCTGATTTCATAGGAGAATAGGGCCAGGTTAGGTAAATTGGTGAATTGGACTTTGGATTGCTGCACTCCAGGTGAAGCAGCCCAGAGCAGAGATGGTTAACAAAAGAAAATGTGCCTTGTCAACCCTGAGGTTATTCCCCCTGTCTCATCCCCTAGGCTGACAAAGATAAACAGGTAGGGCACCTCCTGTCTGCTGTTAACAACCATCTACTCATCTGCCAAGCGCCAGGATTTTGTTTTATATTGACCCAAACCCCAAACACTATATATCTTCAAAACCCCCTTTTTCCCCCTCATGTCCTCAAGTTAATGTTCATAGTTTCTTTGCCTCTTTGTGCACGCATACATGTCTCTTTGTGCATGCACATCATGTTCTGATCTGAATAAATATGGGGCAAGGACCCCTCTCATTTTAATACTGCATCTGCTCTTTTGCTAGACCAAAGAGAACTTTAAACTTAGAGTCTACAACATGGTATATTCTCAAATTTTTGCAAATTATTATTTTCTTATTGCTAAGCACTATTACCCAAATATGAAAATATCTTCTAAATTTTAGCTGATAAAATATAAAATACTGAAATTGAATTTATATTAAAGAAGTATTTGAAATCATGATGAGTATTACAAGCTTCCATTGTTGTAATGTAGTCATTTTTTTTTAAGTATGTGAAAGTCAGAATTTATTGTAATTTTACTTTTTTGGCTTTAGAGAAAGACAAATTATATTTAAAATATATTTCTTAGCTCGTTTTCAAATGAGAATATTTTATACATTTGACATTGGCTCATAATACGAAGACAATCTTAAATATTTTAAAATATTAGTTCATTGAATGTCTTCACAGGTTTCTAATATGATTAGTCATGTTAAAAAAAAATAATAAAACCAGGCCACTACCAAAATGTACAAATGAATTTTGAACAACAAACACCACTATCAAATTTTTCTAAGAATGTAATAAGAAAATATTGTGAAGCAGCTTTAGAAGATCAAAATATAATGTTGACTTTTAAAATACCAATGGTTAAGATGAAATAATGTAGTCATTTATATGAAGATTTGATAAATGGTGAAGGTTATATTTTGTGACAGTTGTGTGATAATCAGAAAAGAAGTACTGTATTAACAATTACTGTAACAGAATCAAAAAGTGATTTTTATTATATCCTGCTAAAAAGTAATTAATTTTAATGTTGAAAAAGTCATATTTCATGATATCATAATTTTAAATGGATTTCAGATATTACAATATATTAAATTTCACCAAATTTATAACAAAGTAGTGCAAGTAAACCCTTCTGAATTAGTTTATAAACCTTGGGTTTTAAATTATGAAATTTCATTTAAATATATACAGTAAGTTAAAAATGAGAAAATTTCTTTAAAATTTTTTTAATGTTTATTTTCGAGAGGGAGAGAGACAGAATGTGAGCAGGGGAGGGGCAGAGAGAGGGAGACACAGAATCCAAAGCAGGCTCCAGGCTCTGAGCTATCAGCACAGAGCCCAATGTGGGGCTTGAACTCACGAACCACAAGATCATGCCCTGAGCCAAAGTTGGACGCTTAACCGAATGAGCTACCTAGGCACCCCAAAAATGAGAAAATTTCTAAACTGAATAATTATTATATGCAATTGCAATTCAAATACAATATCACAAAATGGCAAAAGTCCTTTCAAAAATCTATAAATGTATGGCCATATAAGATTCATTAACTTGACTTTTTCATTTGGAATACCAACTGTATTTAATTACGATTATGGTTTCTAAGATTGAAGTTAAAGAGACTTCACCTAACCTTCCACTGAGAAAATCCTGCCTCTTTTCACCACCCACCCAGAGTCCTCAGTTCTCACTGTTAGCAAATAGACACTCACCCAGATGTGTCTTTAAAGTGAGTTGTACATGTAGGTGAGATCTGTAACACATATTTATAAGAAATTAATGCTGTCATCTCATCTCCCTTCAGACCCATAATTGTCATGTCAACTGAAGAAGACAAACCCTGACTTTGTGATTGTTGCAGAAAGAAACCTCTGGAGGGAAATCTGAACTTTCCTCATTCCTGGAAAACAGCAGGCTTGGAGCAACTGAGTTTCAAACTTTTTCACGTAAGAGATCAGTTTCCTAGGTTACCTGGGCCTGGAGTGTTTTTATGGTTTCATATATATATATATATGTATATATATATGTATACATGTATACATGTATACATGTGTATATACATATATACATATATATATATATATATATATATATATATATCCAGGTCTCTCAATTACACTGACTTCAAAATGAGTAGAATGCCATTTCAGATTTCCCAATATATCCCTGATGATTCAGTGATTCCTGGTAGCCTTCACACATATTCCTAAGTAGACTCTGGCTTTTGTGGCCACAATTGGACTATAATCACCTTTGTGGGAATTAGCAATGCCCCTTCTCTCGGTCCTACTTAGGTGAAGCACTAGGCACGGGGAGCAGAATGAAGACCACTTTTCACTCACTCGCCTACAAATTGTCCAAGTGTTTTTTTGGAAAGAAAGGGCATCTCCATTCAAGATAAGATAAAAGTTAGCATATGAACTGGGGCGCCTGGGTGGCTCAGTCGGTTGAGTGCCCAACTTCAGTTCAGGTCATGATCTCATGGTTTGTGAATTTGAGCCCTGTGTCGGGCTCTGTGCTGAGAGCTCAGAGGCTGGAGCCTGCTTTGGATTCTGTGTCTTCCTCTCTTTCTGTCCCTACCCTGATCTCTCTCTCTCTCTCTCTCTCAAAAATAAATAAACATTTAAAATAAATTTTAAAAAAAATTAAAAAAAGTTAGGGTATGAACTGCTCTCTTCTAGACACCTTACTTTGATGTGAAATATTAAGTTCTATATTACTGTGTCCTGCACCACATTCCTCAGTCACCTTTGCTGTTTCACTAGAAATGTTGTGTTTCACACACTCTGAATTACATTATGCCTACCTCAGAAACTTCCAGTTTTTTGGTCTTGGAAGACCCTTCAAACATATCTCCATTATAACTAACTCTAATCTTAGCACTAATTATGACTGCATATTTGTGATCCTTTTTCTTTAAAAAATCTTTTTTTAAGTAGGCTCCATGACCAATGCAGGGCTTGAACTCATGACCTGAGACCAAGAGTTGCACACTCTACTGAATGAGTCATCCAGGTGCCTCTGTGATCCTTTTTCTTAGCCACAAAAAATCTTATAGTGATATGGAATTTAGCACGAGGAAGCAACTAAACCTGTTTGGGCTTGACATTGTGTGCTGTTACTGTCTTCTTCAATCCTCTAAAAAAACAAAAACAAACAAGCAAAAAAAAAAATCACAAGTTCTCCATTCAGCCTCAGGCAGGACCACTTGCTCCATAGACTTTTTCACATTTTTATTTATTTGTTTTCAAAAATTCTTGTGTAAAACTTACAGTGCTGTAGTTTCAGGTGTACAACATACTGATTGAACAATTCTATACATTACTCAATGCTCAACACAGTAGTTGTGTTCTTCTTAATCCCCTTCGCCTACTTCACCCATCCCCCCACCAACTTCCTCTTTGGCAATCACCAGTGTGTGCTCTATGCTTAAAAGTCTGTTTTTCTATTTGTCTCTTTTTTCCCCATGTTCATTCATTTTGTCACATATAAGTTAAATCCTATGGTATTTGTCTTTCTCTTACCGACTTATCTCACTTAGTATTATACCCTCTAGATACATCCATTTGTTGCAAATGGCAGGATTTCATCCTTTATTCCATTAGATAGATGATAGATAGATAGATGATAGAGAGATAGATGATAGATGGGTGACAGTTGATAGAGATATGCATGATAGATAGATAGATAGATACCACATCTTTATCCATTCACCTATGGATGGACTATTGCATTCCTTCCATATCTCAGCTAAGGTAAATAATGTGCGATAAACATAGTAGTGCATATATCTTTTTGAATTAGTGTTTTTGTTTTCTTTGGGTAAATACCCACTAGTAGAATTACTGAATGATATAGTAATTCTATTTTTAATTTTTTGAGGCACACCCATACTACTTTAACAGGGTCACACCACCCAAGACCAGTGCACAAGGGTTCCTTTATTTCCACATCCTTAACAACATTTACTGTTTCTTGCGAGTTTTTAAATTCATATTCACTTATTTTTAATTCACATGTAATTAACATGGTGTTATATTAGTTTCACATGTACAATAAATGATTCAACAATTCTGTATTTTTCTCAGTGATCATCATGATACATGTGCTTTTAATCTCCTTCACCTATTTCACTCATCACTCCACACATCTCTCCTTTGGGGACCACCAGTTTGTACTCTATAAGTCTGCTGTTTTGTTTGTCTTTTTTAAAATTCATTTTCCCTTTCTTAAATATTTTTTTAATTAATTTATGATCAAGTTAATTAACATAGAGTGTAGTTTTGGCTTCAGGAGTAGAACCCAATGATTCATTTCTTACATATGACACCCAGTATTCATCCCAACAAGTGCCCTCCTTAATGCCCATTACCCATTTAACCCATCCCCCAACCCACCTACTCTGCAGCAATCCTCAGTTTATTCTCTCTCATTAAGAGTCTCTTATGGTTTGCTTCCCTCTCAGTTTTTATCTAATTTTTCCTTCCCTTCCCCTATGATCCTCTGCTGAGTTTCTCAAATTCCACATATGAGGAAAATCATACACTTTCTCTGACTGACTTATTTTGCTTAGCATAATACCCTCCAGTTCCAAATACATTGTTATAAATGGCAAAATTTCATTCTTTTTCACTTTCAAGTAGTATTCCATTGTGTGTATATACATATATATATATATATATATATATATATATATATATATATATACTGCATCTTCTTTATCCATTTGTCAGTTGATGGACATTTGGGCTGTTTCCATAATTTGGCTATTGTTGAAAGCCCTGCTACAAACATTGGGGTACATGTGCCCCTTCTAATCAGCATTTTTGTATCCTTTGGATGAGTTACTAGTAGTTCAAATGCTGGGTGTAGGGTAGTTGTATTTCTAATTTTTTGAGGAGCTTCCATATTGTTTTCCAGGGGGCTGCACCAGTTTGTATCCGTTTGTCCACATCCTCACCAATATCCGTTTCCTGAGTTGTTAATTTTAGCCATTCTGACAAGTGTGAAGTGGTATCTCATTGTAATTTTGATTTGTATTTCCCCCATGATGAGCGATGTTGAGAATCTTTTCAGGTGTCAGCCGTCTGGATGTCTTCTTTGGAAAAGTGTCTACTCATGTTTTCTGCCCATTTCTTCACTGGATTATTTGTCTTTTGGGTATTGAGTCTGGTAAGTTATTTATAGATTTTGGATACTAGCCTTTGTCCAATATGTCATTTGCAAATATTTTCTTTTATTCCATGTGGACCCTTCTAGTTTTGCTGATTGTTTCCTTCGCTGTGCAGAAAACTTTTATCTTGATGAGGTCCCAATAGTTCATTTTTGGTTTTATTTCCCTTGCATCTGGAAACATATCAACTACGAAGTTGCTGTTGTCTAGGTCAAAGAAGATGCTGCCTGTTTTCTCCTGTAGGATTTTGATGGTTTCCTTTCTCACATTTAGGTATTTTATCCATTTTGAATTTATCTTTGTGTATAATGTAAGAAAATGGTCTAGTTTCATTCTTCTACATGTCGTTGTTCAGTTCTCCCAGAACCACTTGCTAAAGAAACTGTCTTTTTCCACTGGATTCTCTTTCCTGCTTGGTCAAAGATTAGTTGGCCATATATTTGTGGGTTCATTTCTGAGTTCTTTATTCTGTTCCATTGATCTATGTGTGTGTTTTTGTACCAATACCATCCTGTCTTGATGATTACAGCTTTGTAATACAGTTTAAAGAACAGAATTGTGATACTTCCACCTTTTTTTTTTTCAACATTAGTTTAGTTATTCTGGGTCTTTTGTGGCTCCATACAAATTTTAAAATTGTTCTGGCTCTGTGAAGAATGCTGGTGTTATTTTGATAGGGATTCTATTGAATATGTAGATTGCTTGGGTAGTATTGACATTTTAATAATATTTGTTCTTTCAATCCATGAACATAAGTGTTTTTCCATTTCTTTGTGTCTTCTTCAATTTCTTTCATAAGCTTTCTATGTTTTTTTAATGTTTATTTATTTTTGAAAGAGAGAGAGAAACAGAGAGTGAGCAGGAGAGGGGGCAGGGAGAGAAGGAGACACCAAATCTGAATCAGGCTCCAGGCTCTGAGCTTTCCATGCAGAGCCCGACACGGGCTCAAACTCACAAACTGTGAGATCATGACCTGAAATTGAAGTCGGACACTTAACCGACTGAGCCACCCAGGCGCCCCATCTATGGTTTTGGGTGTACAGGATTTTACCTGTTTGGTTAGGTTTATCTCTAGGTATTTTATTGGTTTTGGTGCAATTGTAAATGTGATCAATCCCTTGATTTCTCTTTCTGCTGCTTCATTTTTGGTGATTAGAAATGCAACCGATCTGTACATTAAGTTTATATCTTGTGAATTTGCTGAATTCATGTATCAGTTTTAATAGTTTCTTTGTGGAGTCTTTTGACTTTTCCACGTAGATTATCATGTCATCTGTGAAGAGTGAAAGTTTGACTTCTTCTTTATCAAAATGGATGCGTTTTATTTTGTTTTGTTGCCTGATTGCTGAAGCTAGGACTTCCAACTCTATGTTGAACAGCAGTGTTGAGAGTGGGTATCCCTGTCCTTAGATCTTAGGGGGAAAGCTCTCAGCTTTTCCCCTTTGAGGATGATATTACCTGTGGGCCTTTCATATATGTCTTTTATGATGTTAACTTATGTTCCTTCTATTCCGACTTGAGGGTTTTTCTTCATCTATTGACAGGATCATATGTTTCTTATCCATTCTTCTATTAATGTGGTGTATCACATTGATTGATTTGCAAATATTGAACCAGCTCTGCAGACCAGGAATAAATCCCACTAATCACTGTGAATAATTCTTTTAATGTACTCTGAATTCGATTTGCTAGTATATTGTTGAAATTGTTTGCATCCACGTTCATCAAGGATATTGGCCTGTAAATCTCCTTTTGAGTGGGGTCTTTGTCTGGTTTTGGAACCAAGGTAATGCTGGCTTTATAGAATGAGTTTGGAAACTTGCCTTCTATTTCTATTTTTTGGAAGAGTTTGAGAAGAATAGATATTAACTCTTCTTTATTTTTTTTTCAATATATGAAATTTATTGTCAAATTGGTTTCCATACAACACCCAGTGCTCATCCCAAAAGGTGCCCTCCTCAATACCCATCAATCCTCCCTCCCACCCCCCATCAACCCTCAGTTTGTTCTCAGTTTTTAAGAGTCTCTTATGCTTTGGCTCTCTTCCACCCTAACCTCTTTTTTTTTTCTTCCCCTCCCCGATGGGTTTCTGTTAAGTTTCTCAGCATCCACATAAGAGTGAAAACATACGGTATCTGTCTTTCTCTGTATGGCTTATTTCACTTAGCATCACACTCTCCAGTTCCATCCACGTTGCTACAAAGGGCCATATTTCATTCTTTCTCATTGTCACGTAGTACTCCATTGTGTATATAAACCACAATTTTTTTTATCCATTCATCAGTTGATGGACATTTAGGCTCTTTGCATAACTTGGCTATTGTTGAAAGTGCTGCTATAAACATTGGGATACAAGTGCCCCTATGCATCAGTACTCTTGTATCCCTTGGGTAAATTCCTAACACTGCTATTGCTGGGTCAAGGGGTAGGTCTATTTTTAATTTTCTGAGGAACCTCCACATGTTTTCCAGAGCTGCTGCACCAGTTTGCATTCCCACCAACAGTGCAAGAGGGTTCCCGTTTCTCCACATCCTCTCCAGCATCTATAGTCTCCTGATTTGTTCATTTTGGCCACTCTGACTAGCGTGAGGTGGTATCTGAATGTGGTTTTGATTTGTATTTCCCTGATGAGGAGCGACATTGAGCATCTTTTCATGTGCCTGTTGGCCATCCGGATGTCTTCTTTAGAGAAGTGTCTATTCATGTTTTCTGCCCATTTCTTCACTGGGTTATTTGTTTTTCGGGTGTGGAGTTTGGTGAGTTCTTTATAGATTTTGGATACTAGCCCTTTGTCCGATATGTCATTTGCAAATATCTTTTCCCATTCCGTTGATTGCCTTTTAGTTTTGTTGGTTGTTTCCTTTGCTGTGCACAAGCTTTTTATCTTCATAAGGCCCCAATACTTCATTCTTGCTTTTAATTCCCTTGCCTTTGGGGATGTGTCAAGTAAGAAATTGCTACGGCTGAGGGCAGAGAGGTCTTTTCCTGCTTTCTCCTCTAGGGTTTTGATGGTTTCCTGTCTCACATTCAGGTCCTTTATCCATTTTGAGTTTATTTTTGTGAATGGTGTGAGAAAGTGGTCTAGTTTCAATCTTCTGCATGTTGCTGTCCAGTTCTCCCAACATCATTTGTTAAAGAGACTGTCTTTTTTCCATTGGATAATCTCTCCTGCTTTGTCAAAGATTAGTTGGCCATACTTTTGTGGGTCTAGTTCTGGGGATTCTATTCTCTTCCATTGGTCTATGTGTCTGTTTCTGTGCCAATACCATGCTGTCTTGATGATTACAGCTTTGTAGTAGAGGCTCAAGTCTGAGATTGTGATGCCTCCTGCTTTGGTCTTCTTCTTCAAAATTACTTTGGCTATTCGGGGCCTTTTGTGGTTCCATATGAATTTTAGGATTGCTTGTTCTAGTTTCGAGAACAATGCTGGTGCAATTTTGATTGGGATTGCATTGAATGTGTAGATAGCTTTGGGTAGTATTGACATTTTGACAATATTTATTCTTCCAATGCATGAGCATGGAATGTTTTTCCATTTCTTTCTATCTTCTTCAATTTCTTTCATAAGCTTTCTATAGTTTTCAGCATACAGATCTTTTACATCTTTGGTTAAGCTTATTCCTAGGTATTTTATGCTTCTTGGTGCAATTGTGAATGGGATCAGTTTCTTTATTTGTCTTTCTGTTGCTTCATTATTAGTGTATAACAATGCAACTGATTTCTGTCCATTGATTTTGTATCCTGCAACTTTGCTAAATTCATGTATCAGTTCTAGCAGATTTCTGGTGGAGTCTATTGGATTTTCCATGTATAATATCATGTCATCTGCAAAAAGTGAAAGCTTAACTTCATCTTTGCCAATTTTGATGCCTTTGATTTCCTTTTGTTGTCTGATTGCTGATGCTAGAACTTCCAACACTATGTTAAACAACAGCTGTGAGAGTAGACATCCCTGTCGTGTTCCTGATCTCAGGGAAAAATCTCTCAGTTTTTCCCCATTGAGGATGATGTTAGCTGTGGGCTTTTCATAAATGGCTTTGATGATCTTTAAGTATGTTCCTTCTATCCAGACTTTCTTGATGGTTTTTATTAGGAAAGGGTGCTGAATTTTGTCAAAGGCCTTTTCTGCATCGATTGACAGGATCATATGGTTCTTATCTTTTCTTTTATTAATGTGATGTATCACATTGATTGATTTGCAAATGTTGAACCAGCCCTGCAGCCCAGGAATGAATCCCACTTGATCATGGTGAATAATTCTTTTTATATGCTGTTGAATTCGATTTGCTAGTATCTTATGGAGAATTTTTGCATCCATATTCAACAGGGATATTTGCCTGTAGTTCTCTTTTTTTACTGGGTCTCTGTCTGGTTTAGGAATCAAAGTAATACTAGCTTCATAGAATGAGTCTGGAAGTTTTCCTTCCCTTTCTATTTTTTTGGAATAGCTTGAGAAGGATAGGTATTATCTCTCCTTTAAACGTCTGGTAGAACTCCCCTGGGAAGCCATGTGGTCCTGGACTCTTATTTGTTGGGAGATTTTTGGTGACTGATTCAATTTCTTTGCTGGTTATGGGTCTGTTCAAGCTTTCTATTTCTTCCTGATTGAGTTTTGGAAGTGTGTGGGTGTTTAGGAATTTGTCCATTTCTTCCAGGTTGTCCAGTTTGTTGGCATATAATTTTTCATAGTATTCCCTGATAATTGCTTGTATTTCTGAGGGATTGGTTGTAATAATTCCATTTTCATTCATGATTTTATCTATTTGGGTCATCTCCTTTTCTTTTGAGAAACCTGGCTAGAGGTTTATCAATTTTGTTTATTTTTTCAAAAAAACCAACTCGGTTTCATTGATCTCTACAGTTTTTTTAGATTCTATATTGTTTACTTCTGCTCTGATCTTTATTATTTCTCTTCTTCTGCTGGATTTAGGCTGTCTTTGCTTTTCTGCTTCTATTTCCTTTAGGTGTGCTGTTAGATTTTGTATTTGGGATTTTTCTTGTTTCTTGAGATAGGCCTGGATTGCAATGTATTTTCCTCTCAGGACTGCCTTTGCTGCATCCCAAAGCATTTGGATTGTTGTATTTTCATTTTTATTTGTTTCCATATATTTCTTAATTTCTTCTCTAATTGTCTGGTTGGTGCATTCATTCTTTAGTAGGATGTTCTTTAACCTCCATGCTTTTGGAGGTTTTCCAGACTTTTTCCTGTGGTTGATTTCAAGCTTCATCACATTGTGGTCTGAAAATATGCATGGTATGATCTCAAATCTTGTATACTTATGAAGGGCTGTTTTGTGACCCAGTATGTGATCTATCTTGGAGAATGTTCCATGTGCACTCGAGAAGAAAGTATATTCTGTTGCTTTGAAATACAGAGTTCTAAATATATCTGTCAAGTCCATCTGATCCAATGTATCATTCAGGGCCCTTGTTTCTTTATTGACCGTGTGTCTAGATGATCTATCCATTTCTGTAAGTGGAGTGTTAAAGTCCCCTGCAATTACCACATTCTTATCAATAAGGTTGCTTATGTTTGTGAGTAATTGTTTTATATATTTGGGGGCTCCTGTATTTGGTGCATAGACATTTATAATTGTTAGCTCTTCCTGATGGATAGACCCTGTGATTATTCTATAATGCCCTTCTTCATCTCTTGTTACAGCCTTTAATTTAAAGTCTAGTGTGTCTGATATAAGTATGGCTACTCCAGCTTTCTTTTGACTTCCAGTGGCATGATAAATTGTTCTCCATCCCCTCACTCTCAATCTGAAGGTGTCCTCAGGTCTAAAATGAGTTTTTTGTAGACAGCAAATAGATGGGTCTTGTTTTTTTATCCATTCTGATACCCTATGTCTTTTGGTTGGCGCATTTAGTCCATTTACATTCAGTGTTATTATAGAAAGATATGGGTTTAGAGTCATTGTGATGTCCGTAGTTTTCATGCTTGTAGCGATGTCTCTGCTACTTTGTCTCACAGGATCCCCCTTAGTATCTCTTGTAGGGCTGGTTTAGTGGCGACGAATTCCTTCAGGTTTTGTTTGTTTGGGAAGACCTTTATCTCTCCTTCTATTCTAAATGACAGACTTGCTGGATAAAGGATTCTCGGCTGCATATTTTTTCTGTTCATCCCATTGAAGATCTCCTGCCATTCCTTTCTGGCCTGCCAAGTTTCAGTAGAGAGATTGGTCACGAGTCTTATAGGTCTCCCTTTATATGTTAGAGCACGTTTATCTCTAGCTGCTTTCAGAATTTGCTCTTTATCCTTGTATTTTGCCAGTTTCAATATAATATGTCATGCAGAAGATCGATTAAAGTTACATCTGAAGGGAGTTCTCTGTGCCTCTTGGATTTCAATGCTTTTTTCCTTCCCCAGTTCAGGGAAGTTCTCAGCTATTATTTCTTCAAGTACACCTTCAGCACCTTTCCCTCTCTCTTCCTCCTCTGGGATACCAATTATGCGTATATTATTTCTCTTTAGTGCATCACTTAGTTCTCTAATTTTCCCCTCATACTCCTTGATTTTTTTATCTCTCTTTTTCTCAGCTTCTTCTTTTTCCATAATTTTATCTTCTAGTTCACCTATTCTCTCCTCTGCCTCTTCAATCCGAGCCATAGTTGTCTCCATTTTATTTTGCAGTTCATTGATAGCATTTTTTAGCTCCTCCTGACTGTTCCTTAGTCCCTTGATCTCTGTAGCAAGAGATTCTCTGCTGTCCTTTATACTGTTTTCAAGCCAGCGATTAATTTTATGACTATTATTCTAAATTCACTTTCTGTTATATTGTTTAAATCATTTTTGATCAGTTCGTTAGCTGTTGTTATTTCCTGGACATTTTTCTGAGAGGAATTCTTCTGTTTCGTCATTTTGGATAGTCCCTGGAGTGGTGCGAGACTACGGGGCACTTCCCCTGTGATGTCTTGAATAACTTGAGTTGCTGGGCAGGGCCGCAGTCAGACCTGATGTCTGCCCCCAGCCCACTGCTGGGGCCACAGTCAGACTGGGGTGTGCCTTTTCTTCCCCTCTCCCAGGGGCGGGATTCACTGTGGGGTGCCGTGGCCCGTCTGGGCTACTTGCACACTGCCAAGCTTGTGGTGCTGGGGATCTGGCGTATTAGCTGGGGTGGATTGGCATGGTGCACAGGGGTGGGAGGGGCAGGCTCAGCTCACTTTTCCTTCGGAGATCCGCTTCAGGAGGGGCCCTGAGGCACCGGGAGGGAGTCAGACCCGCCAGAGGGATGGATCCGCAGAAGCACAGCGTTGCGTGTTTGCGCGGTGCAAGCAAATTCCCTGGCAGGAACTGGTTCCCTTTGGGATTTTGGCTGGGAGATGGGCGAGGGAGATGGCACTGGGGAGCACCTTTGTTCCCCACCAAGCTGAGCTCTGTCGTCCAGGGCTCAACAACTCTCCCTCTCATTGTCCTCCAGCCCTCCCATTCTCCGAGCAGAGCTGTTAGCTTATAACCTTCCAGATGTCAAGTCCCGCTTGCTGTTGGAACGGAACATACTCCCTCCAGCCCCTCCATTTTTTCAAGCCAGACTCGGGGGCTCTGCTTGGCTGGTGGGCCACCCCTCCGCCCCGGCTCCCTCCCGCCAGTCCGTGGAGCGTGCACTCCCTCGCCACCCTTCCTACCCTCTTCCGTGGGCCTCTCGTCTGCACTTGGCTCCGGAGACTCCATTCTGCTAGTCTTCTGGCGGTTTTCTGGGTTATTTAGGCAGGTGTAGGTGGAATCTAAGTGATCAGCAGGATGCGTGGTGAGCCCAGCGTCCTCCTACGCTGCCATCTTCCCCTAATTCAAATTCATTTTTATCTTAACCAGCTTGACCACGCACTAAAATTTGTTCTCAAATATCCCTTTTCCACAACACTTCTACAATTATTTTTAATTCAGATTTTGTCCTAAGTTTTCCCTCCTTAAATAATCAGCCTCACTTTCAGAAACTGCTTTTGCTTTTCTTTAACATAAAATGATTTCCTTTGATTTTCTTTAAAGCAAGCATCCAACTTTTCTGCAAAGAGAATTGTTTCCCTTATTCATTCTAGTAACTTCAACCGGATATAGAATTCTTAACCCTTAATTCCTAACAGAACTAAGTGGTAAGTAATTGTGAACTGTAAGCTGTACCACCATCTGTTCGAGGGGAAACTTTCTGAATATATCTCATAAGTCCTAGAAATGTGTTCTTCTTTGGTACAATCTTTCATTAAAGCACAAGACATGTTTACTAAGAGACCCAAATTTATCTTGAGTTTCTCTGTATTGACAAAGCCAAAAGTATGTAACCCTGTGTTCACTAATGAACATTTCATTATTTCATCTTATTTGGAAATGGTCCAGATATGCAGGAGAGAATTTAACTTCACCCTTAAATTCACCCTAATTTAAGATTTCAGGTTACCAAAAAGATGTGGGGAAATTATGTGAAAACTGTTCCTAAAATTTTTGGTGTGATGTCAGCGTGAAGTTGACACAGAGGGCCTGGAGGTGAGTGAGGTTGTGACCACTGCTGAGGGGTGAGATGGCCCTGCGTCAGTGTGGAGGTCCCAGGAAGCAGCTGGATGGAAATGCAGGTTCGCATGTTCCATCCCATCACAGGGAATGACCCACTCTGGAGATGGGGAACGTGCTTTCACCTGCTTCTGATGGGAGCCAAGAGCTGAGACATGCTGGCAAGGACCTAGTGGCAAGGACCCACTCCACAACAGTGAGTGAGGCTCAGTCACACCAGTCTCCTTCACTTACCTGCAGGGACTCTGGGGACTCCCATCACCTGGCCCTGTTCCTCCAGGTGCAGATGGACACTGATGTGAAGACCCCTTTTCAGGAGGAAGTGAGGTGTCAGGTGAGCCACCATCTGGGTCAGCATCACAGAAGCTGTCTCTTAATCCTGGAGAACACAAATTCCATGTGATCTCAGTGCAGTGTGTTCCCTTTATGAGACCCAGGGAGTTCTTGGAAACCAGAGCATGGGGTAATCACACCTCCTTGGCACTTTCTCAGAAGGTTTTTTTCATGGCCATAAAGTGACAATCCAACACATCAGGAGGTTTCACTGCTGCTGCCAAGATCATTTACATTAATGACTTGTTTGTTCTGGAAAAGTAAATGGAAGCCACGTGCACAAAATCACTACCTTACAGAGACAACAGAGTGGGGAAGGAAACCAAGAACAAGGAATCCAGCTAATTCTGACTCATCAGCAGGCCACCTGCTCCTCCTGCCCAGTGCACCTGCATGATGACCCCAGGTGAAGTTTTTGCTCTTCAAGGTGTCAGGAGAAAGGTACTGGGTTTTCATTTAGCAGTTCATTCTGGGAACTCAGTCCAAGGATATCTGGTGCCTTGTACCAGCAGCACACAACTGTGAGGAAGAGACAAGGCCTCAAGCTAAGGATTCCAAATTCATGGTGCTCCTCCATGCTCCTTCTCCTCATGCATGCTTGGTTGTGGTGGGTTTAGGATTCTGGAAACCCAGATCTATTGGTGCCCAGAGGGAGCCATGGGTTCCCTGGAGCCCTGGTCATGGCCAGACCCCTTTCTTCCTGAGGACGGAGGCTCCATGCTGGGGGACAGATTGAGAGGTATCACCACACCCCATCTCCAAATCCTCTGTCCTGTGATTTCCTGTGACCCCATCCCTGACTGCACTGAGGGTGGGGAGTCCAGGTTCTGGTGCTGATGCTGACGGTGCTGGAAGTCCCACAGTGTCCAGTCTGGGTCTGTTAGTGGATGTGTAGGTGGAGGAGTTCTGGGGGCTGAGGGTCCAACCTGGCTCTCAGTGAGACTCTGATATTGGCTCTCAGTACAGCTGAGGTCCCTTTCTCTAAGTAGAGGATTCAGCAGGGACCAGAGGCTGCAGTCCGTTTCTTACTATGTGAGCATTGTTCATCCCAGGAAGATCTTCACCCACAGCTGGCATAGCCAGCTGACATCAGCCCCACTGAGACCTTAAGAGTCACAAGGCATCAAAGACTTTCCCTAAATGATCATGTGGTTGAAGAAACGTGGGAGCAGAAATGGTGACAGGCAGCAGAAATTTAACTTATAAGATAAAGGGCACTAGAGTAGTTAAAATAGCTACCTGTTCATTACCCAAGGTGAGAAGCCAGTTAACCTGCCATTACACCCACCTTTGTCCAAGCTCTTGTTATGCCCAGTAGCTTATGTTGAAGGAGCCGGAAAGCCTGGGATGTGGGGAGATGCCAGCTCATGGACTCTCCTGTCCTGTTTGAATACAGAGACATCTCCAGCCTCATCCTGTGTCTGCAGTGTCCTCACAGCTGTCCTGGCTGGGAGAAGTGCTTCCCCAATGACCTACAAGTCCACCTGAAAAACGAGCCAGAGACTGTATCCTGCAGAGTCACCATATGATTATGGAGGGTTCTGGGAAGAAGTTACTCCTGCATCCCCAAGGCCAGCTAGCCAGAGACTCAGGGAGCCCTGGGGACTTAGGGGACTCAGGGACCTACCTGGCAGGAACTTTAGTCCCTGAACCACTAAGTGGCCTTAGTGAGCTGGCTATGCAGAGTAGTCCATGCAGCAGGCTGCAGGGGCTCAGGATGCAGGAGCTGGAGATTGAATACTGAACCCAAAGAGGGACACAAGAGCACCAGTAGTCACCTCATTCCACCTGCTGTGTTGAGGAGCATGGACTGAGATGTGTCCATGGGCAGTGCACACTTGATGTCTATGTGAAGCACTCAGGGTCTGCAATGTGCCCAACATGTTTGGTCAAGAGTCCCTCAGAGTTGTGAATTTACTCCCCAACACCTATCATGGTCCTGTCCTGAAGCTCTATCTGCCCGGTCTCATGTCCATATGGATTTTTTTCTTTCCTTTTTTTCTTTTTTTTTTAAATCTACATCCAAATTAGTTAACATATAGTGAAACAATGATTTTAGGAGTTGATTCCTTAGTGCCCCTTACCCATTTAGCCCATCCCCCCTCCCACAACCCCTCCAGTAACCCTCAGTTTGTCCTTCATATATGAGTCCCTTCTGTTTTGTCCCCCTCCCTGTTTTTTCTATTATTTTTGTTTCCCTTCCCATATCTGTTTTGTCTCTTAAAGTCCTCATATGAGTGAAGTCATATGATTTTTGTATTTCTCTGACTAATTTCACTTAGCATAATACCCTCCAGTTCCATCCACGTAGTTGCAAATGGCAAAATTTCATTCTTTTTGATTGCCAAGTAATACTCCATTGTATATATATACCACATCTTCTTTATCGATTCATCCATCAATGGACATTTGGGCTCTTTCCATACTTTGGCTATTGTTGATAGTGCTACTATTAACATGGGGGTGCATGTGTTCCTTCGAAACAGCACACCTGTATCCCATGGATAAATACCTAGTAGTGCAATTGCTGAGTCGTAGGGTAGTTCTGTTTTTAGTTTTTTGAGGAATCTCCATACTGTTTTCCAGAGTGGCTGCACCAGCTTGCATTCCCACCAACAATGCAAAAGAGATCCTCTTTCTCTGCATCCTCGCCAACATCTGTTGTGGCCTGAGTTGTTCATGTTAGCCATTCTGACAGGTGGAAGGTGGTATCTCATGGTGGTTTTGATTTGTATTTCCCTGATGATGAGTGATGTTGAGCATTTTTTCATGTGTCGGTTGGCCATCTGGATGTCTTCTTTGGAGAAGCATCTAGTCATGTCTTTTGCCCATTTCTTCACTGGATTATTTGTTTTTTGGGTGTTGAGTTTGATAAGTTCTTTGTAGATTTTTGATACTAACCCTTTACCTGATATGTCATTTGCAAATATCTTCCACTCTGTCAGTTGCCTTTTAGTTTTCTTGATTGTTTCCTTCACCATGCAGAAGCTTTTTGTCTTGAGGTCCCAATCGTTCATTTTTGCTTTTGTTTCCCTTGCCTCCGGAGACATGTTAAGTAAGAAGTTCATGTCGCCGAGGTCAAAGAGGTTTTTGCCTGTTTTCTTCTCTAGGATTTTGATGGTTTCCTGTCTCACATTATGTCTTTCATCCGTTTTGAATTTATTTTTATGTATGGTGTAAGAAAGTTGTCCTGTTTCATTCTTCTCCGTGTTACAGTCCAGTTTTCCCAGCACCATTTCCTAAAGAGACAGTCTATTTCCCATTGGATGCTCTTTCCTGCTTTGTCAAAGATTAGTTGACCATATATTTGTGGGTGCATTTCTGGGTTCTATATTCTATTCCATTGGTCTATGTGTCCATTTTTGTGCCCGTACCATACGGTCTTGATGATTACAGCTTTGTAATACAGCTTGAAGTCCAGAATTGTGAATGCTCCAGCTTTGGTTTTCTTTTTCAACATTATTTTGGCTATTCAGGGTCTTTTCTGGTTCCATACAAACCCTAGAATTATTTTTTCTAGCTCTGTGAAGAATGTTGGAGTTATTTTGATAGGGACTGCATTGAATGTGTAGAATGCTTTGGGTATCATAGACATTTTAACAATATTGATTCTTCTTTTTTTTTAATGTTTATTTATTTTTGAGACAGAGAGAGACAGAGCATGGATGGGGGAGGGGCAGAGAGAGAGGGAGACACAGAATCAGAAGCAGGCTCCAGGCTCTGAACCATCAGCCCAGAGCCTGACATGGGGCTCGAACTCACAAACCGTGAGATCGCGACCTGAGCTGAAGTCAGACGCTCAACCGACTGAGCCACCCAGGCGCCCCAACAATATTGATTCTTCTAATCCATGAACATGAAATGGTTTTCCATTTCTTTGTGACTTCAATTTCTTTCATAAGTTTTCTATAGTTTTCAGCATGTGGATCTATTACCTCTTTGATTAGGATTATTCCTTGGTATCTTATGGTTTTTGATGCAATTGTAAATGGGATTGATTCTTGATATCTCTTTCTCCTGCTTCATTATTGGTGTATAGAAATACAACTGATTTCTGTACATTGAGTTTATATCCTGTGACTGCTGAATTCATGTATTAGTTCTAGCAATTTTTTGGTACAGCATTTGGGTTTTCAATGTAGAATATCATGTCATCTGTGAAGAGGAATCTTGACTTCTTCACTAATTTGGATGCCTTTTATTTCTTTTGGCTGCCTGATTGCTGAGGCTAGGACTTCCACACTATGTTAAACAACAGTGGCGAGTGGACATCCCTGTCGTATTCCTGATCTCATGGGGCACTCAGTTTTTCCCCATTGAGGATGATATTAGCTGTGGGCCTTTCATATATGGCTTTTATGATGTTAAGGTGTGTTCCTTCTATTCCAATTTTCCTAAGAGTTTTTATCAGGAAAAGATGCTGTATTTTGTCAAAAGGTTTTCTACATCTATTGACAGGATCATATAGTTCTTATCCTTTCTTCTATTAATGTGGTGTATCACATTGATTGACTTGTGAATATTGAACCATCCCTGCAGCCCAGGAATGAATCCCACTTGATCATGGTGAATAATTATTATTTTTTAGTTTTTTAATCTTTATTTTTTTAGAGAGAGAGAGAGACAAATTGCGAGCATGGGAGGAACAGAGAGAGAGGGAGACACAGAATACAAAGCAGGCTCCAGGCTCTGAGCTGTCAGCACAGAGCCCAGTGCTGGGCTTGAACTCATGAACCATGAGTTCATGATCTGAACCAAAGTCAGAGACTTAGCCAACTGAGCCACCCAGGCACCCCTGAATAATTCTTTTAATACACTGTTGAATTCAATCTGCTAGTATCTTGTTGAGAATTTTTGCATTGGTGTTCATCAAAGATATTGGCTTGCAATTCTCCTTTTAAGTGGGGTCTGTCTGGTTTTGGAATCAAGGCATTGCTGGCTTTATAGAATAAGTTTGGAAGCTTTTCTTCCATTTCTATTTTTTGGAACTGTTTGAGAATAATAAGTATTAACTGTTCTTTAAAACTCTGGTAGATTGGCAATGAGAAAGAATGAAATCTGGCCATTTGCAGCAATGTGGATGGAACTAGAGGGTATTATGTTAGGTGAAATAAGTCAGGCAGAGAAAGACAGATACCATATGTTTTCACTCATATGTGGATCCTGAGAAACTTAACAGAAGACCATGGGGGAGGGGAAGCATAAAAAAAAGAGTTACAGAGAGGGAGGGAGGCAAACCATAAGAGACTCTTAAATACTGAGAAGAAGCTGAGGGTTGATGGGGGGTGGGGGAGAGGGGAAAGTGGGTGATGGGCATTAAGGAGGGCACCTTTTGGGATAAGCACTGGGTGTTGTATGGAAACCAATCTGACAATAAATTATATTTAAAAAATAAAATTAATTTTAAATACATTTTTAAAAAGTCTGGTAGAATTCCCCTGGGAAGCCATCTGGCCCATGACTCTTATTTATTGTGAGGTTTTAGATAACCAGTTCAATTTCCTTGCTGGTTATGAGTCTGTTCAAATTTTCTATTTCTTTCTGTTTGAGTTTTGGGAGTGTGGAATTTGTCCATTTCTTCCAGGTTGTACATTTTGTTGGCGTATGTTTTTTCATAGTATTCTCTTATTATTGTTATATTTCTGTGATGTTGCCTGTGATCTCTTCTCTTTCATTCATGTTTTTATCTATTTGGGTCCTGTCTCTTTTTTTTGAAAAGTCTGGCTAGGAGTTAATTGAATTTTTTTTTTTTTTATTCTTTCAGAAGACTAGCTCTTAGATTCATTGATTTGATCTAATTTTTTGGTTTTTTGGATTCTATATTCTTTATTTATCCTCCAATCTTTATTATTTACCTTCTTCTGCTGGTTTTGGGCTTTATTTCCTGCTGCTTTCCTAGCTCCCTTAGTTGTAAGGTTAGGTTGTGTATTTGGGACCTTTCTTATTTCTTGAGATAGGCCTGAATTGCAATGTATTTTCCCTTTATGACTGCTTTTGCTGTATCCCAAAGGGTTTGAACCCTTGTGTTTTCACTTTCACTTGCTTCCATGTATTTTTAATGTCTTCTTTAATTTCCTGGTTAACCCATTCATTCTTAAGTAGGATTTTTCTTTAACCTCAATGTATTTAGCATTTTTCGATGTTTATCTTATGGTTTATTCCAATTTTCATAGCATTGTGATCTGAAAATGTGCATGGTATCTTGATGTTTTTTTAAAAAAAAATTTAATGTTTATTTATTTTTGACAGAGGGAGAGAGAGAGAGAGAGAGCGAGCACAAGTGGGAGAGGGGCAGAATGAGAAGGAGGCACAGAATCCAAAGCAGCCTCCAGACTCTGAGATGTCAGCACAGAGCCTGACACAGGGCTTGAACCCACCAACTGTGAGATCATGACCTGAGCCAAAGTTGGATGCTCAACTGACTGAGCAACGCAGGCACCCCAATCTTGATCTTTTTGTAACTGTTGAGGGCTATATTGTTACCCAGTATGTGATCTGTTTGGAGAATGTCCATGTACACTCGAGAAGAATATGTATTTTGCTGCATTAGGATGAAAAGTTCTGAATATATCTGTTAAGTCCATCTGTTCCAATGTGTCATTCAGAGCTGTGTTTTCCTTATTGATTATTTGCCTAGATTACCTGTCCATTGGTGTGAGTAGAATATTAAACTCCCTACAACTAAAGTATTATTATCTATACATTTGTTCATGTTTGTGATTAATAGAGTTATATATTTCTGTGCTTCAAGTTGAGGGCATAAACATTTATAATTGTTAGCTTTTCTGGATGGATAGATCCCTTAATTATGATATAATACTTTTTCATCCTTGTTACAGTCTTTAGTTTAAAATCTAGTTTGTCTGATGTAAGTATGGCTATTTCACCTTTCTTTTGACAACCAGTAGCATGATAAATGGTTCTCCATCACCTTTCAATCTGGAGGTGTCCTCAGATCAAAAATGAATCTCTTGTAGGCAGCATATCTATATGGATCTTGATTTTTTAACCATTCTAATACCTTATGTCTTTTGATTGGAGAATTTAGTCCATTTAAATTCAGTGTTATTATTAAAAGATACAGATTTAGTGTCATTGTGTTATCTGTAGGTTTCATGTTTGTGGTGATGTCTATAGTCTTTTGTAGTCTTTCCTGCTTTCCACTCACAGAGTCCCCCTTAAAATATCTTGCAGGGCTGGTTTAGTGGTCATTAACTCCTTCAGTTTTTCTTTGTCTCAGAAAGCCATTATCTCTCCTTCTATTCTGAAAGACAGCCTTTCTGCATAAAGAATTCTTCGCTGTATATTTTTCCTATCAGCACAATGAATATTTCCTGCCACTCCCCTCTGGCCAAACTAGTTTCAGTGGACAGGTCTGCTACTACCCTTATGTGTTTACCCTTGTAGATTAAGGCCTGTTTGTCCATAGATGCTTTCAGAATTCTCTCTTTATCTTTGTATGTTTCCAGTTTCATTATGACATGTTGTGTTGTTGAACTATTTTGGTTGATTTTGAAGGGAGTTCTCTGTGCCTCCTGGACTTGTTTCTTTCTACAGACTGGGGAAGTTCTCAGCTATAATTTGTTCAAGTAAACCTACTGCCCTTTTCTCCCTCTCTTCTTCTTCTGGCACTCCTATGATATGGATATTATTTTGTTTCATGGAATAATTTAGCTAACTCTCCCTTCATGATCTAGTAATTTCCTTTCACTCTTTTTATCAGCTTCATCATTTTACATAATTAAAAAATTTTTTAACATTTATTTTGAGAGACAGAAACAGGGCACAAGCGGGAGAGAGGCAGAGAGAGAGGGAGACACAGATGCCGAAGCAGTCTCCAGACTCTGAACTGTCAGCAGAGAGTCCAACACAGGGCTCGAACTCAAGAACTATGAGATCATGACCTGAGCTGAGTCGGTCACCTAACCAAATGAGCAAAACAAGTGCCCTATCATGTTACGTAATTTTATCTTCTATTTCACCTGTTGTCTCCTCTTTTTCTTCCATCCTTGCTGTCACTGTATCTACTTTATTTTGCCTCTCATTTACAGAATTTCTTAATTCACCATGACTATTTCTTACACACAGCCCCTCCCTGCTGTCCCTCCCCATGCAGTTCCCAGAGCCAGGAGTGGGGTCCCCGCACTGCCAGAGTCTGTCTGTCCTGATGCTCAGTTCCTCCGGAGACATTGCTGTATGAGTAGGCGTGGATTCTGCGTGTCCCTGGAAGAGCTGAGTTCAGGGTCCTTCTCATCTCTGTCCTAGACTGGGCCCTCCTGAGCCGCTTTCTTTCTCATCTCCTGACACTGTGTGGATTGCCTCTAATCTGCAGTTTTAATGGTTTATGGCACGTTGACCTTTCTGGCTTTATCCAGCGTCAGTTCCTTTTCCTAGCAGCCTGGGGCCTTCTCTGCTTTCCCTGCACCAACAAGGCAGTATGTCAGTGCTCCCTGACCAGCTGACACTTTGCCCTCCTACAGCTTCCCACGTGTCAGATATGAAATCAGCAAGAACTGGAAAATAAAAACCTAGAAACAAAAATCATCTCAGCTGATAATCAAAGAAAGAGGATAAATACAGATAAATCTAGCTGCAAAGTTAATAGGAAACCTCATGTAGCCCATGGTCATGCAGCAGGTGTGAAAGGGCCAGAAACAACCCCCGTTTTAATAACTCCTGTTTCATACAAGTGAGGCCTCGTATCCCCTTTCCTGCAGTCCATTACCTGGGATGATCTACTACTCATCTACCCTTGCCTCGTGACCACAGGCCATGTTTAGTTAGTCACTGCTGTTCCCAGTCTTGCCTCAGACACAGCGTCTGCCCCCAAGTGGCCTTCACATCCCTGGACCCTCCTCAGAATCCTTCAGTGGGAACCTACACCTGACCAGGAAGATTCACCGCCCCCTTTTGTCAAGTGCACACCCACAACACTCAAGACACCCTCCCTCACTGTACAGGTTGGGGAAATCTGGCTTTGGTCCTGGCGGTCCTTCCTGCTTTGGCTTACACAGACCATCCTTAGAATGCCCCTGTGGGGTTTGTCTCATCTTGTTCACCCATACTGTATATGGATCTAAGTCTTGGGCATATTTTCAGAGATGATGTACATGTTTCCTACTCTACTATCTCATAAAAATCTCAGGTCTCTATCTAGTAATTATCTTGTAAATAAGCTGCTTGATACATTTTGTTTTGGGTTTCAAAACTGCTTGGTTGAAACATATATCATATGTGTGACACACACACACACACACACACACACACACACACGTGTTCTGTGAAAGTGTCAGCATAATGAGCATCCATCTCTCCCAAATTTTCCTTGTCTCCCTTTGTGATCTATCCCTCCGGTCCCTGCTGCTGATTTCCAGGGCCCACTGACCTGCTTTCTTGTCATGATAGATTAGGAAATACAACCTGCCCTATAACGACAGGAAACAGCCCATGGTTAGTGACTGACTAACCACACTAACTGATGAGGAAGTCAAGGTTCACACAGAGGCCATCTAGCACTCTGGAGAAAGTCACAGCAACAATACTCTTTTTGTCTATCCCTCATCTGTTTCCCAACTTTATTCATACATTTCTAAGATCCTGAAATCCCTCTAAGATTGGCTTCTGGCAAAAATAATACAGGCCTAAGTTTTGATCTTTTCTAAAATTTTAGGAGTTTTTTTTTTTTTTAATTTTAGGAGGTTTAAAGCTAAGTGTTGTGACATTTAAAATTTTCCCAACCTTCCTGTGAAACGTGGACAAATGCTACATACCCCATAACTCATTGGAATAAGGGAGTTCAGAGCAGAAGGTCGTGAAAAAAGAAAAAGCCGACACCAGGCATAGCGATAAGTAAGGAGAACATCGCTGCTGAGGAAGGAAGCTGGACTCCAGCCAACAGTCCAGGTGGAATCTGAGGGGCTGAAAGAGAATCCAGAGGTGGGAGTGACAGATGTAGCTTTTTGAATCATTCATAAGCTGCATCAAAGAAAGTGGAGATTTCTTTTTGGAACCCTAATTTTCCTGTCAAATAAAATGGGGTGTTGTCAGTAATGTGCTGACGTTGCTATATTTTGATGAAGGTAGCAAGCACAGCTTCTTTATTTCCAGCACCGTGTAACTTGGAGACCATGGCAACCAAATACAGTTCAAAACGACAAAGGGTATAGGAAGTATATGTTGTGACTGCTGTGTTGGAGGACCCTCAAAACCAACATACATAAATAGGCTCAGAATGGGAGAAGAATCTGGGGTCAATAAAAACGCTGTGAATGGGAACTTCCTGTCTGGACAAGATGGTATAGACACACTTTCTCTGGTCTCTCCAGTAAGCACCAATATAAACCCTGAAAGTAACATGGGGATCACCCAAAGTAGAACTCTGGAAAGCAGTGAGAAGGAACAATGGAATGGCAGGGTGTCTTATTCTTCGCACCCATCCTACGAAGGGACTCATCTGGCGTTTCTCTCGATCAAGCAGCACAAGACAGCCATGTAGCCTCATTCTTCTCTAGATTGACTGGAGAACCGCTGACACCGAAGGGGACCCCCCAGCCCAGTTCAGTCTGGATGGGATAGACCTGGATCCTGGAAATGATGAGCACCACTGGAGCTGCCTTCTTCCCTGTGGGAACTCAGGTGTCCCTTCCTGTTGGGAGATGCTGAGGCACCAGACAGCACCTGGAGAAAGCACCAGGACACCCGGGAAGCAACTGCAGGAGGGACCACTAGAACCAGCAGCACCTGCAGGAAGGACCTACCAGAACCAGGCAGTATCTGCAGGGGGCCTCCCACAGCAGCAGCCATTCCAGGGAGACACACGCTCACATACATACACACACACACACACGCACGCACGCACACGCACACACACACACACACACACACACACCGCATCATGTCATAATGTATTCTTCCTGCCTTCTGCCCTCCAGGGGATCCTGTCCAGGCTTTATGCTCACAGATGTTGACAAAGGGGCTCTGGGAGTCGAGGGTTCAGGGCACTTAGAAGCACGTGGACCCAGGAAAGTTCTCCATGTAAGGGAAACTGCTCCTGTACTTCATGCACTTTCAGGGCTGCCCTTCCTGCTGCCTCTCCATGCTCCTCACCTTGCTCTCCTCAGGATTAAGGCAGAAGCTCTGAGCACCCGCCAGAAGTAGCAGATCGCAGTACTCAGAGCAAACCAGCCAGGCACTGGAGAAAACAAAGCCTCTGGTCCAGGCAAGAGCAGCCCAGTAATATTCATTGTAGTCAAATGAGAACTCCTGGAAGCCTCTTCTGATTCGATAAGAAGGATTATGCATGCTAATTGGATAATCCTATTGGGCATCAACCAACCAGTGAGGAAATAGAACATTGAGTCAGCTCTACCTACAGGACTTTCCAAAGATGCCAGTGTTATAGCACCTGCATGCTTACAATTCATTTTAATGATTTTTAAAACCTTAAAAAAATAATGAATGAGGCCAATGCATAGACACACACACATGCAGAAAAAAACAGCATCCTTAGCCTTATGAGGAGCTTTGAACTTTAACATTATTATCTCAGGCTGTTCCATTTTATTGCATTTTTCTCTTTTTTTCCTATGCCATTGGAAATCCTTGGGGGCCCTCCCAACTCTCACCTCTATATCTGCGTTTCTTTACCAGACTGCCCCTAGGCACAAGTACATCATCACCTGATGTTTGGACAAAACACTGAGATGCTGGGAGGCACTAGTCATAACTGTGGCCTCCACACTGTCCACAGGCTCAGGCACTAAAGGAAATTCTCCACCTGCTGATACAGAAGACCATGGGGGACGGGAAGGAAAAAAGAAAGATTAGAGAGGGAGGGAGCCAAAACATAAGACACACTTAAAAACTGAGAACAAACTGAGGGTTGATGGGGGGTGGGAGGGAGGGGAAGGTGGGTGATGGGTATTGAGGAAGGCACCTGTTGGGATGAGCACTGGGTGTTGTATGGAAACCAATTTGACAATAAATTTCATATTTAAAAAACAAAACAAAACAAAGCTGAACTTTTGAAGTGAAATAAAGGGTTAGATTCCCCCCCCCCGAAAAAAAAAGTAATTTAGATTTATGCTGACATACTGATTTTGTTACTGGTAACAAAAGAAAACGTTAGTGTACAATGAACAGGAAAAAAAATTGGGGAAGAAATTGTTTTCATACAGATGTTTAATAACTGATTATTGCTTGGATATATTTCTACAGTTATTTTCTCCCTACTTCTAGCATTTCCACTTTCTAAATTTAATAAATAAAATAAATTTCATAAAAATCAAAATGAAAGTCAATTACCCACATAGTCACAATCCAGAAATAATTTTACAAGTAGTATCATAACATAGATTCTTTTCAGTTTTAATAAGAAATGCGTCTATAGGTAGAAATTAGAGTCCTCTTTATCTGTCATTCTAGGTCATCCTCATTATCTCCATGGGGGAAATTTGTAATCATTTCAAGGTGTCCTTCCAATCCCTATTATTTTTTAAACTATAATTTAAAATTATACATTTTATTATATGTATAGTTTTTATAAACCTTCTTGTTCTTCACTATTTCTGATATTCAGAGTAATTTCCTAGGAACACACATTAATTTAGTTGCATTTAACGTTGAGACAGTGCTTTATCAATGAACATATTTTGCAATTATCCTATTTCATTTTGTGACACTTGGACCTTAATGCTATTTCTACTTTCCTGTCATCACACATCCTTCCTAGTGAAGGCAGTGGTGCAGAGCTTCATGTATTCTCCTGTAGAGTCTTTCTGAGGATATTCTCATAGGAAAAATTTCTGGTTCATTTGTTGTCTGTGGTCATTTTTTTTCTTATTTTCATCCATTTGCATATATATTTTCTACTGGTTTCAGCATCTTGCCTTTGTGCATTCTGAAAATATAGATGCGGTGAGTATATAATTGTACTATATAAACTTTTCATTCATGATGGTTCTGTTGAAAAACACTGGTGCCCCTACAACACAACAGTAGAAACATAACTTACCACAGTATGTAAATAACATGAGCATCACTCTCCCTGACGTATCGTGTCGCTTCTTTCAAAGTCTGTTGGGGATTGGTCACTGTGCATCTGTTATTAAATTCACACATAGCTAGAAAAGCTTGTAGTTGTGTTGCCCCCTTTGATGCTTAGTGATGAGTCCACAAAATTTTTGCAAAATAGATTTTCCAAAGAGGAAATTGGTCAACAGAGATTCAAGTGCAGTGAAGACATGCAAAGAGAGTTTAGATTAAAATCCAATGTAAGTGGACTCATACAAACACAGTTGTTCATGGGAATGTGGACATAACCTATGTTCAGTTGTCTCCAGACATCCATCCAGAAGAACTCAGTGTAAATAGCACGTTCAAAATAATGAAGGAAAGCAGTTTTGACAAAAAGGTGGAGATATCCTAAAGTAATTGATGCGACCAAAAATATTCACATTAAAGTAATTTTCAGAGATATGTCACAACATTTAAAATGCAAAGGATAAAAGGTTGGATGCTGATTCAAAACTAGGAGGAAAATGACAATTTTCCAAGGCATAGAAAAGATGCTCACTCCGTTTTATGTAACATGCCAAAAAGTAGAAAGGTGCAGGAGTTTTGACCTTCCCAAACTATGTTACAAAGAAAGGCTGCCTGTGACTGTGTGTATGGACATCTATGGAGTAGGGCAGTGGTTCTCTACTGGGGTAAATTTGTCTTCCCGGGACTTTTGTCAGTGTCTGGAAATGTATGGGATTGCCCCAGTTGGTGGCTTCTACTGTCTGACAGTTTTCTTGAGTGTGGAGGGACCTGTGACTTGTTCTAGACAATTTAATACGACAAAGGCCATAGGAAGGCACCCCTGTGATTACAATTCATCATATAAGGAAGGACTTAGTACACTGGAGAGATAGACCCTTTGCTAGATTAGGAAACATGCCATGTCAGGAGACTTCAGGTGCCCTCTCAGATCTACAGTGGACCCATATGAAATTCAGTAAGAAGCTGGGGCTCTCAGTCATGCAGCCACAAGGAAATGAATTCTGCTAAGAAGCCAAGTGACAATGGAAGCAGAGTCGTCCTAGGTTGATCCTTCAGATGATAACACAATGAACTGTTACATAGCTGAGAAAAGAATACCGCCTGTAACCCCTGAGCTTCTCTGGAAGCTTGTAAATGGGGGTTTATTTCTGTTGCCTTAGGGCAAGGCTTGGGGAAAGAATTAGGGAATTACTTCAGGAGAGGATAGAGTTTAGGGAAAGAGAAATCTTTCCAAAAGAGAGGTCTTACAGCCAAGTGAATCTCTTCCAAATGGAATGTCAGAGGTTGGGGATTTCTGGCATGGGGTTTTGGGGAGAAGATCAGTGGAAGCATCAGTGTTCAGATCCTGATGGAACAGGGTCTCCCAGGTCCCCACTCCCCCTTCAGGAAGGATCCAGAAAGATCCCAAATTTGGCCTTATAGACACTAGATGCTGGACAGATGGTCCCGCATCTCTGGGTCAAGTGAGTGTGAGTTGGGGGCTGCTGAGGAGCTGTGTTCCTGGGGACCAGTGGCTCTTCTGACATAAAGGAAGGGTGAGGTGGCGGGGTACAAGGAATGGATGTGCTGTGGGCATGGCTGGAAACACTTCCCACTGGTGATATTCCTAGTTCTTGGAGATGTAAGCGCCCCCCTCATTCAGGGCTGGGGGAGGTGGTCTCAGAACCAATACTAGGAAACCCAAAATTTCTGTGTCCTCTGGGCTTTCATTGGCTATTTTTAAAAAATGCTTATTTAATTATTTTATTTGAGAGATCGAGAGAAAGCTCGAGCAGGGGAGGGGCCGAGAGAGGGAGACAGAGAATCCCAAGCAGGCTCTGCACCATCAGCATGAAGCCCGATGCAGGCTTCAACCCACCAACTGTGAGATCATGACCTGAACCAAAACCAGGAGTTGGATGCTTAACTGACTGAGCCACCCAGGCGCCCCGCCTTGACTCTTTTTGTGTGTGTTTCATTTACAATAATGGTGATGTTTGCCATCTTCAAAATACCTTCAAAATACCTGTAAAGAATAAGAGTACTTATTCACGCTCTGTTGGCCAGAGCATACAGTAGGAAACATGCTTGGTATTGTGACTTTTCATTAATACATCTAACTTCATGAAACCAGGGTCACCAGGATTATATGAGATGCATTTAGTCTATTCTTATTTTTTAATCTATTCTATTTGTGTAAAATGCTGCTTTTCATTTCCCAAGTATATTTCACTTCTCACTCATTGCTGTCATTACCTTAATAGGAGACGACATTGAAATTCATGTTCTAAGTCTTTACTGGGGTAGGCTTTCTGTCAGAACAGTGAGGGGCAAAGGCAAAGATCTTGGCTCTCCTATTCATGGGAAAGATACAAACTTACATGTTTCACTGGTGGCCAGTTTGCGTTTAGTGACCACTGTGCCCTAATTCAACCCCAGTGCTTTGGAGGTCGGAGGTGACACTATAAGTCACAGTTTCCTGAAATCTCAGCACCACATGACAGGGTTGGGTGTTAAAATTTGCGTGCACATTCTGTTCTGATTTATGATAAGTTAAATGAAAAAGTCACCTTCTTTCTACAACTTACTGTTCCCTTCTGTTTCTCCACTTACTTATGTCTTCTTCTTCTTATTAACCCAGGGATTCTAAATTATATGAAAAGTGGATATTGATCATCATCTGAGAACACCATTTTTATTATTCTTAAAAAGGTCATATCTAAGTTTTTTTCTTGAAGGACCCTAACTCCTGATGTTGCTCTTTCCCCCCTCCTTCAGTTCTTTCCTATAATGCCATGTCCAATGGAGCTGAAACCTGATTAGAAGCTGAATGCTCTCTGAGAGCTGAAAACGGTTTTCATCTGGGATTTTCATCAGTTTCCCTTAACATTGAACGCACATTTCTTCCTCTCATGTTTATTTTTACACTCATTGGGTTGGTGATATCTGGCCACTAATTTGACATTTTTCCTACCAAACAGTGCATGGCCCTTTATCCATCATCAAATATGTTCACTTCTTGATCCTCTAGGGGGTTCACTTTGGACCCTCTAGGTAAATATGAGACTTAAAATGTTATTTCATGCAAAGTATGTGCTGGTTGGAGAACCCTAGAGTTTCAACCATTAAAAACTACCTGAATCTTACATGGTGTTCAAAAGTCTTTGTGTTTGAGGTCCAGTCCAAGTTGGCAATGTAGGAAGACTTTGAATTCACGTCCTGCATGCAGACACCAAATCTCCACCTACTTATAGAGCAATTCCTCCTGAAGAAGACCTGAGGGCTAACTGAACAGCTTCTTCACAACAAAACATACAGAGACAACACAGAGTATGAGAGAGAGACATGGTAATGAAGAGAACCCCCACCCCTGACACCGTGTACTGCAGTGAGGAGTGATAGCACATGAGCAGACTTGTTTGTCTTGGGGCACAGAAAAGAAACCCATGGTTTAAGGAGCCCTTAGAATGTAGAAGGGCAAGCCTTTGAGTCCTGCCAAACAGCAGGGACCTACTGGAACTCTCTCTGCGTGGAGCGGCTGGTGAGCACCATGGTTTACATTCTCCCTCCACCTTCATGGCATGGATGGAAGCAGGATCCAGGGGCTGTCAGTGGCCTGAGCCTCTAGCCCACACCAGTCCCAGCCATCCCACCAAGGTGGTGCCCGCACGGCACCAATGGAGACAATCCTGATCAGTGCTCAGTACATCTCCAACTGTCATGCCAAGGTGACACGTGCACAAAGCACCCAGAACACGCCAAGCCCACACCACTTAGGCTGCAGAAGGCTTGCTACAACATGTCAGGGGGAAGAGTGATCCAGATCCACTTGGGTCATGTCTGTGTCAGCTCCAGCCGCCCTGTCAGGGGACTGACTGAATGAAGCACCTCAGCAACCTCCAGCCCACACCCTGCTTCAGTTCCAACCACCATACCAGGAGCACCCCAGGACATTCTGGCCCATGCTGGCCTCAGCTCTAGTTGTCTGCAGCATTGAACACCTCAGGACAACCAGTCATGCCCAGTTCAGCTGCTGCTGCCCTTCTAGGGTCCCCTCTGCAAGGAGCAGCACAGGAAGCCTGCATCTGCCCCACCTCATCTTCAGCCAATCCTCAGAATGCCCCCTGTGCAGAGCACCTGGGACCACCCCGCCACCGCCCTACATCAGGTGCAGACACCCCACTATAACCACACCCTGAAGAAAAAGTTCTAAGACACTTACACTGAGATGTGCAAGGCTGCCCCTCCCAACCAAACAGCAGCAGAGGCAAATGGCACATAGCTTTTATTTCATGTTCTCCAGGAATAAACATCAAAGCATGTCAAAGCATGGGAGGAAAACACAAAGAGCTTCCAGACATAGACCACACATACATCTGTTGTATATGTGAAACAGGTGGATGTGCAGTTTCAAGGTCTGCCAGGTGATTATAGTGGGTTTGTTCCCTCACTGGCTCCTGGAAGATCATGGGTCTCTCTTCTTATACTATCACCTTCAACAGTCTTGAGACCAGAACATTGCTGACCTTTCAGCAATTACCCCATTCACTTTCCCAGGGCTTACAATACACTCAATAAAAATAACTCCAAATCTCACCCCTTTTGTTTTTCATTAGCAGGACCAGAAGTTGTCATGGAAGTGGTGAGCATCTGGGTATTGGTAAGACCACCTTGGGTGACTTGTTAGAGGAGCAAATAGACATCATCATTTTGAACAACTGCAACAAAAAAACATAGGATTATTAGCAGTAGTATAATAGTGTTAAACCAGGAGTATAGTTTGAACCTGGAGAACCAGTTTTTTTAGTTTTTCCAGTTAGAAAGTCATTGAGAATGTTAATGAAGCCTGTTGGCCTTCTTGCTGAGGCTCTTGTAATTGCTTTTGCAATCTATTTTTAAATTGTCAGTGGGGACATTCAGGGGCGAGTCAAATGCCGGATTAGGATGTCTATACATTTGATTCCAGGTCTCATTGTGTAAAGTGGAAGTGATGCAGTAAGTTGCGAAACCTGAGTCACATATAAGTTGTGATAATGTCCATAAGGCCTGTTGATGTTCTCCTAGCCTGGCAAACAATGACCTCTAATGCCTGAAGTCAGGAAAGAATTTGTTGATCAATTCTTGTTTTTTCTAAATCTAATGTTGTGTTTTGCATATATTGATTTATTTGATGTGCAGTCTGTAAGGAGATAGCTAAGGAGGAAACTGCTGTAGCTGCTGTTGCTGCAAGAGCTGTAGTGGTTAAAATAGCCATCAACAAATGCCTAGAAACCTTTTGGTTTCTCATAATGCTATTGCATTCAGCAGCCTTGAGACCAGAACATTGTTGACAATGTAATGATTATAAAGATGCTCAGTGAACTGAATAGAACAGTGGGAGAACTCACGGAGAGCTTCATACAAGATATAAAAGATTAAAAAAAACAACCAAACAGAGTTGAAGAATACAATAACTGGAATAAAAAATACACTCCAGGGAATCAACAATAGATTAGTAGATGCAAAAAATGGGTCAACAATGTGGAAGAAACAGTAATGGAAAGTACACAAGATGAATAACAAAAATGAAAAAGAATTTTTAAAAAATGAGGACAGGCTAAGGGAACTCTTGGACAACATTAAGTGAACAAACATTTGTATTGTGCATCAGCTGGAGAAGAGAGACAGAGAAATAAAGGGACAGAAAAATTATTTAAAGACATAATAGCTGTAAAATTCCCTAATCTATGTAAGGAAACATTCAGGTTCAGGAATCACAAAGAGTTCCAAACAAGATGAACTCAATGAGTTTCACACCAAAATATAATAATAATGTCTACAGTTAAGGAAAAAGAGATTATTAAAAGTAGCAGGAGAGAGGTACCAGATTACGTACAAGGGAAACCTCATAAGGCCATGAGATGATTTTTACTAGGAACTTTGCAGACAAGAGAGAAATGGCATAATATATTCAGAGTTGAAAGGAAAAAAACATATAACGAGGAATATTTTACTTGGAAAGGTTATCATTTAGAATTGAAGGAGAGAGGGACAGTTGGGTGGCTCAGTCAGTTAAGCATCTGACGTTGGCTCAGGTCATGATCTCAACAGTTCGTGAGTTGAGCCCGGCATTGAGCTCTGTGCTGACAGCTTAGATCCTGGAGCCTGCTTCACATTCTGTGTCTCCCTCTCTCTCTGCCCCCCCCCCAAAACTAAATAAACATTAAAAGAATTAGAGGGGCACCTGGGTGGCTCAGTTGGCTGGGCGTCCAACTTCAGCCCAGGTCATGATCTCGTGGTTATGAGTTTGAGCCCCACGTCAGGCTCTGTGCTGACAGCTCAGAGCCTGGAGCCTGCTTTGGATTCTGTGTCTCCCTCTCTCTCTGCCCCTCCCTAGCTCATGGTCACACTCTCTCTCTGTCAAAAATAAATAAACTTACAAAAACATTTTTTTTAAAGTTAGAATTGAAGGAGAGAGAAAAATTTTCCCAGACAAACAAAAATAAAGGAGTTCATCACCACTAAGCCAGTCTTCCAAGAAAAGTTACACAGACTTCCTTTTTTTAAAAAAAGATTTTATGTTAATTCCAATTATCTAACATAGAGTGTAATACTAGATTTGGGTGTACAATATATTGATTCAACACTTTCATACAATACCCTCATCACAAGTGCCCTCCTTAATCCCCATCACCTGTTTAACCCAACCCCACACTCACCTTTGGGAATCATCAGTTTGTTCTCTATAGTTAAGAGTCTGTTTCCTGGTTTACCTCTCTCTCTCTTTTTCTCCCTTTGCTTGTTTTTTTTTTCCTTAAATTACACATGGTAGTGAAATCATATGGTATTTGTCTTTCTCTGACTTATTTCACTTAGCATACTACTCTCGAGCTTCATCCATGTCATTGCAAATGGCAAGATACCATTCTTTTTAATGGTTGAGTAATATTCCTCTGTGTGTGTGTGTGTGTGTGTGTGTGTGTGTGTGTGTAGCACATGTTTATCCATTCATCAGTCAACGGACATTTGGGCTGTTTCTATAATTTGGTTATGGTAGATGATGCTGCTATTAACATCAGGATGCATGTATCCCTTTGAATTAGTATTTTTATATTATTTGGGTAAATTAGTAGTGCAATTTCTAGATTATACTTCCATTTTTATTTTTTTTAAGTTTTTATTCAAATTATAGTTAGTTAACATACAATATAATGTTAGTTTCAGGTGTAGAATTTAGTGATTCAAAATGCACATACAACATGCAGTGCTCATCACAAGTGCCCGCCTTAGCCCCCATCACCTATTTAACCCATTCCCCCACCCACCAGGGTAGTTCTATTGTTTCCACAGTGTTTCCTTCATATTTTTTCCACAGTATAAAGGGACTTCTTTAAGTGGAAAATAAAACATCATAATTAGAAGAAAATGATGAATAAAAAGGTATAAAATATGATAACATACACAAAATCTGGAGGGAGGTGTAAGAAAAAGTTCTTTTACAAAATGTTTGACTTAAGTGACCATCAACTTAATATAGACTGCTATATAGTGAAGATGCCCTATATAACCTCGTGGTAACCCCAAACCCCAAACCTATAATAGAGACATAACAAAAAATAAAGAGAAAGAAAGTCAAACATAACACCACAGAAAGTCATCAATCACAAGGACAAAAAGGAAAAGAAGAAAATAACAAAGAAGAACCACAAAAAAATTCCATAAAACAATTAACAAAATGGCAATAAGCACCTAATTATCAGTAATTACAAATGGAAATAGTCTGAATGCTCCAATCAAAATACAGAGGGTAGTATAATGGATAAAAAAAAATGAGAACCATCTATATGCTGTTTTCAAGAGACTCACTTCATACCATAGATACATACTGGATGGAAGGATGAAATAAAAATATTGTCTGCAAGAGAGGGGAGTTAAGATGGTGGAATATTAGAGGGGCCCTATGCTTCCCTTGTCCCTTGAAAACAGAAAATTATCAAATACTTCTGAACACCCAAGACATCCATCTGAGGACTGAGAGAACAAGCTGCACAACTGGAGGGACAAAAGAGGCCACATCATGGAAAGTAGGAGCTGCACAGAGGTGAATTGGGGGAGGAAAGAATTGCAGATGCTGCAGAGGGGAAGGAGCCCTGATCAGAACCATACAGAGAGAGAGAGAACACAGTGTGCAGGTGATTGCATAAGAAAAACTCTCTCCCAAAATCATCGACTGGGGAAATGAGAAGGACTGATTATCACAAGTTTTTACAAGTAGCAGAGCTCGAAGTCTTAAGTTTTAGAGTCTACAACATCAACTGAAGTCGACTCTGCTAGGTGTAGCAGTGCTCCTGCAGAGAAGGAAAGCAGGCACATTTTCACTCTTCACAGATGACATGATATTTCACATTCAAAACCTGAAAGTCTTCACCAAGAAACTGCTAGAGCTGATACATGAATTCAGCAAAGTCAAAGGATATAAGTTCAATGTACAGAAATCGGTTGCATTTCAATACACCAATAATGACACAGAAAGAGAGTTTTCAAGGAATCAATCCCACTTACAATTTCACAAAAACCATCAGATACCTAGGAATAAATCTAACCAAAGAGGTAAAATATCCTAAAATTTCTTAAATATCCTAAAGTCTTAAAATATCTGAAACAATCCTAAAATTTTTATGGGACCAGAAAAGACCCTGCATAGCAAAGTGATGTTGAAAAAGAAAACCAAAGCTGCAAGTATCACAATTTCAGACTTTAAGCTGTATTACAAAGTTGTAATCATCAAGACAGTATGGTTACTGGCACAACAACAGACACATAGATCAATGGAATAGAAAAGAGAATTCAGAAATGGACCCACAAATATATAGCCAATTAATCTTTGACAAAGCAGGAAACAGTATCCAATGGAAAAAAGACAGGTTTTTTTTCAGCAAATTGTGCTGACAGAACTGTACAGCAACATGCAGAAGAATGTACACTTATGCCATACACAAAAATAAATTCAAAATGGATGAAAGTCCTAAATGTGAGACAGAAAATAATCAAAATCCTAGAGGATAAACAGGTATCAACATCTTTGACCTACGCTTCAGCAACTTCTTACTTGGCATGTCTTTAGAGGCAAGGGAAACAAAAGCAAAAATAAACGATTGGGACCTCATCAAGATAAAAACTTCTTCACAGTGAAGGAAACAATTCAACAAAACTATTAGGCAACCAATGAAATGGGAGAAGATATTTACAAATCACATACCAGGTAAAGGGTTAATATCCAAAATCTATAAAGAACTTAACAAACTCAACACCCAAAAAAAACAATCAAGTGACGATATGGGCAGAGGACATGAATAGACACTTTTCCAAAGACATCCAGATGGCTAACATTACTCATCATTGGGGAAATACAAATCAAAACCACAATGAGATACCACCTCATACTAGTCAGAATGGTTAAAATGAACAACTCAGGAAACAACAGATATTGGTGAGGATGTGGAGAAAGGGAACCCTCTTGTACAGTTGATGGGAATGCAAACTGGTGCAGCCACTCTGGAAAACAATATGGAGGTTCATGAAAAAATCAAAAATAGAACGACCCTATGACCCAGCAAATGGCTCTACTAGGAACTTGTCCAAAAGACACAAAAATGCTGATTCAAAGGGGCACATGTACCCCCAATGTTTATAACAGCGCTATCTACAACAGCCAAACTGTAGAAAGTGCCCGTATGCCCATCGACTGAATAGTGGATAAAGAGATGTGATATATATATATATATATATATATATATATATATATATACATATACATACATATATATTATATATATATATACACACACGCGCGTGCGCATGCACACACACACACACACACACACACACAGGAATACTACTTCACAATGAAAAAAATGAAAACTTGCCTTTTTTTATCATTTAATAGGTAGAATTTTTCTTCTTTTGTTTTTTTTTAATGAAATTTATTGTCAAATTGATTTCCATACAACACCCAGTGCTCATCCCAACAGGTGCCCTCCTCAATGCTCATCACCCACCCACCCGTCCCTCCTACTCCCCACAAACCCTCATTTTGTTCTCAGTTTGTAGGAGTCTCTTATGTTTTGGCTCCCTCCCTCTCTAACCATTTTTTCTTTCCTTCACCTCCCCCATGGTCTTCTGTTAAGTTTCTCAGGATCCACATAGGAGAGAAAATATATGGAATCTGTCCTTCTCTGTATGACTTATTTCACTCAACATAACACTCTCCAGTTCCATCCACGTTGCTACAAAAGACCATATTTCATTCTTTCTCATTGCCACGTAGTATTCCATTGTGTATATAAACCACAATTTCTTTATCCATTCATCAGTTGATGGACATTGAGGCTCTTTCCATAATTTAGCTATTGTTGAGAGTGCTGCTATAAACATTGGGGTGCAAGTGCCTTATGCATCAGCACTCCTGAATCCCTTGGGTAAATTCCTAGTAGTGCTACTGCTGGGTCGTAAGGTAGATCTGTTTTTAATTTTTGGACGAACATCCACACTGTTTTCCAGAGCTGCTACACCAGTTTGCATTCCCACCAACAGTGCAAGAGGGTTCCCGTTTCTCCACATCCTCGCCAGCATCTGTAGTCTTCTGTTTTGTTCATTTTAACCACTCTGGTGTGAGGTGATATCTGAGTGTAGTTTTGATTTGTATTTCCCTGATGAGGAGCAATGTTGAGCATCTTTTCATGTGCCTGTTGGCCATCCGGATGTCTTCTTTAGAGAAGTGTCTATTCATGTTTTCTGCCCATTTCTTCACTGGGTTATTTGTTTTTCGGGTGTGGAGTTTGGTGAGCTCTTTATAGATTTTGGATACTAGCCCTTTGTCCGATATGTCATTTGCAAATATCTTTTCCCATTCCGTTGGTTGCCTTTTAGTTTTGTTGATTGTTTCTTTTGCTGCGTGGAAGCTTTTTTATCTTCATGAGGTCCCAATCATTCATTTTTGCTTTTAATTCCCTCGCCTTTGGGGATGTGTCAATAAGAAAGTGCTGCGGCTGAGGTCAGAGAGGTCTTTTCCTGCTTTCTCCTCTAGGGTTTTGATGGTTTCCTGTCTCACATTCAGACCCTTTATCCATTTTGAGTTTGCTTTTATGAATGGTATAAGAAAGTGGTCTAGTTTCATTCTTCTGCATGTTGCTGTCCAGTTCTCCCAGCACCATTTGTTAAAGAGATTGTCTTTTTTCCATTGGATATTCTTTCCTGCTTTGTCAAAGATTAGTTGGCCATACTTGTGTGGGTCTAGTTCTTCGGTCTCTATTCTACTCCATTGGTCTATGTGTCTGTTTTTGTGCCAAGACCATGCTGTCTTGATGATTACAGCTTTGTAGTAGAGGCTCAAGTCTGGGATTGTGATGCCTCCTGCTTTGGTCTTCTTCAAAATTACTTTGGCTATTCGGGGCATTTTGTGGTTCCATACAAATTTTAGAATTGCTTTTTCCAGCTTAGAGAAGAATGCTGGTGCAATTTTGATTGGGATTGCATTGAATGTGTAGATAGCTTTGGGTAGTATTGACATTTTAACAATATTTATTCTTCCAATCCGTGAGCATGGGATGTTTTTCCATTTCTTTATATCTTCTTCAGTTTCCTTCCTAAGCTTTCTATAGTTTTCAGCATACAGATCATTTACATCTTTGGTTAGGTTTATTCCTAGGTATTTTATGCTTCCAGGTGCAATTGTGAATGGGATCAGTTTCTTGATTTGTCTTTCTCTTGCTTCATTATTAGTGTATAAGAATGCAACTGATTTCTGTACATTGATTTTGTATCCTGCAACTTTGCTGAATTCACATATCAGTTCTAGCAGACTTTTGATGGAGTCTATCAGGTTTTCCATGTATAATATCATGTCATCTGCAAAAAGTGAAAGCTTAACTTCATCGTTGTCAATTTTCATGCATTTGATTTCCTTTTGTTGTCTGATTGCTGATGCTAGAACTTCCAACACTATGTTAAACAACATCGGTGAGAGTGGACATCCCTGTCATGTTCCTGATCTCAGGGAGAAAGCTCTCAGTTTTTCCCCATGGAGGATGATATTAGCTGTGGGCTTTGCATAAATGACTTTTATGATGTTTAAGTATGTTCCTTCTATCCCTACTTTCTTGAGGGTTTTTATTAAGAAAGGATGCTGAATTTTGTCAAATGCTTTTTCTGCATCGATTGACAGGATCATATGGTTCTCATCTTTTCTTTTATTAATGTGATGTAACACATTGATTGATTTGCAAATGTTGAACCAGCCCTGCAGCCCAGGAATGAATCCCACTTGATCATGGTGAATAATTCTTTTTATATGCTGTTGAATTCGATTTGCTAGTATCTTATGGAGAATTTTTGCATCCATATTCATCAGGGATATTGGCCTGTAGTTCTCTTTTTTGCTGGGTCTCCGTATGGTTTAGGAATCAAAGTAATGCTGGCTTTATAGAATGAGTCTGGATGTTTTCCCTCCCTTTCCATTTTTTGGAATAGCTTGAGAAGGATAGGTATTATCTCTGCTTTAAATGTCTGGTAGAATTCCTCTGGGAAGCCATCTGGTCCTGGACTCTTCTTTGTTGGGAGATTTTTGATGACTGATTCAATTTCTTCATTGGTTATGGGTCTGGTCAAGTTTCTATTTCTTCCTGTTTGAGTTTTGGAAGTGTGAGGGTGTTTAGGAATTTGTCCATTTCTTCCAGGTTGTCCAGTTTGTTGCCATATAATTCTTCATAGTATTCCCTGATAATTGCTTGTATTTCTGAGGGATTGGTTGTAATAATTCCATTTTCATTCAATGATTTTATCTATTTGGGTCCTCTCACTTTTCTTTTTGAGAAGCCTGGCTAGAGGTTTATCAATTTTGTTTATTTTTTCAAAAAACAAAGTCTTTGTTTCATTGATAGGCTCTACAGTTTTTTTTTAGATTCTATATTGTTTATTCCTGCTCTGATCTTTATTATTTCTCTTCTTCTGCTGGGCTTGGCGTGTTTTTGTTGTTCTGCTTCTATTTCTTTTAGGTGTGCTGTTAGATCTTGTATTTGGGATTTTTCTTCTTTCTTGAGATAGGCCTGCATTGCAATGTATTCTCCTCTCAGGACTGCCTTCGCTGCTTCCCAAAGCATTTGGATTGTTGTATTTTCATTTTCATTTGTTTCCATATATTTTTTTAAATTTCTTCTCTAATTGCCTGGTTGACCCATTAATTCTTTAGAGGGTGTTCTTTAACCTCCATGCTTTTGGAGGCTTTCCAGACTTTTTCCTGTGGTTGATTTCAAGTTTCATAGCATTGTTGTCTGAAAGTGTGCATGGTATGATCTCAACTCTTTTTTACTTATGAAGGGCTGTTTTGTGACCCAGTATGTGATCTCTCTTGAGGAATGTTCCATGTGTACTTGAGAAGAAAGTATATTCTGTTGCTTTGGGATGCAGAATTCTAAATATATCTGTCAAGGCCATCTGATCCAATGTATCATTCAGGGCCCTTGTTTCTTTATTGATCCTGTGTCTAGATGATCTATCCATTACTGTAAGTGGGGTATTAGAGTCCCCTGCAATTACCACATTCATATCAATAAGGTTGCTTATGTTTGTGATTAATTGTTTTACATATTTGGGGGGTCCCGTATTTGGCACATAGACATTTATAATTGTTGGCTCTTCCTGATGGATAGATCATGTAATTATTATATAATGCCCTTCTTCATCTCTTCTTACAGCCTTTAATTTAAAGTCCAGTTTGTCTGATATAAGTATGGCACTCCAGCTTTCTTTTGGCTTCTAGTAGCATGATAGATAGTTCTCCATCCCCTCACTTTCAATCTGAAGGTGTCCTCAGGTGTAAAAGAGTCTCTTGTAGACAGCAAATAGATGGGTCTTGTTTTTTTTGTTTGTTTGTTTTTGTTTTTTTATCCATTGTGATACCCTATGTCTTTTGGTTGGAGCATTTAGTCCATTTACATTCAGTGTTATTATTGAAAGATATGGGTTTAGAGTCATTGTGATGTCTGTAGGTTTCATGCTTGTAGTGGTGTCTGGTAGTTTGTAGTCCTTGCCACATTTCACTCACAGAATCCCCCTTAGGATCTCTTGCAGAGCTGGTTTAACGCTGATGAATTCCTTTAGTTTTTGTTTGTTTGGGAAAACCTTTATCTCTCCTTCTATTCTGAATGACAGACTTGCTGGATAAAAGATTCTCGGCTGCATATTTTTTCTGTTCATCACATTGAAGGTGTTCTGCCTTTCCTTTCTGGCCTGCCAAGTTTCAGTGGATATGTCTGCCACTAGTCTTATGGGTCTTCCTTTGTAAGTTAGAGCCTGTTTATCCCTGGTTGCTTTCAAAATTCTCTCTTTATCCTTGTATTTTGCTAGTTTCAATACGATATGTCATGCAGAAGATCGATTCAAGTTACGTCTGAAGGGAGTTTCTGTGCCTCTTGGATTTCAATGCCTTTTCCTTCCCCAGATCAGGTAAGTTCTCAGGTATGATTTGTTCAAGTACACCTTCATCCCCTTTCTCTCTCTCTTCCTCCCCTGGAATTCCTATGATACGGATATTGTCCCATTTAATTGCATCACTTAGTTCTCTAATTCTCTCCTCATACTCCTGAATTTTTTTATTTCTTTTTCTCAGTTTCCTTTTTTTCCCATAATTTTATCTACTAATTCACCTATTCTCTCCTCTGCCTCTTCAATCCATACTGTGGTCTCCCCCATTTTATTTTGCGGCTCATTTATAGCATTTTTTAGCTCCTCATGACTATTTCTTGGTCCCTTGATCTCTGTAGCAATAGATCCTTTGTCATCCTCTATGCTTTTTTCAAGCCCAACATTAATTTTATGACTATTAGTGTAAATTCTTGTTCAGTTATATTGCTGAAATAGGTTTTGATCAATTCGTTAGCTTTGTTTTTCTCAATTGAGGATGATATTAGCCATGGGTCTTTCATATATGGCCATATTATGTTGAGGTATGTTCCCTCTAGCCCTACTTTGTTGACTGTTTTTATCAAGAATAGATGCTGTGTTTTGTCAAATGCTTTTTCTGGATCTACTGAGAGGACTGTATGGCTTTTACTCTTTCTTCTATTAATGGCATGTTTCACATGGAATGACTTCCAAATATTGAATCACCTTTGCAGCCCAGGGATAAATCCCACTCTATAGTGATGAATACTTCTTTTAATGTACTGTTGGATTCTATCTGCTAGTATCTTGGTGAGATGGTTTGCATCCAGGTTCATCAGGGATTTTAGTGGGGTCTTTGGTTTTGGAATCAAGGTAATCTTTGCCTCATAGAATGAATTTGGAACTTTTCCTTCCATTTCTACTTGTTTGGAACTGTTTGCGAATAGTATTAACTCTTCTCTAAATGTCTGGTGTAATTCCACTAGGAAGTCATCTGGCCCTCGATTTTTGTGTCCTGGGAGATTTTTTATTACTGATTCAATTTCTTTGAGAGTTATGCATGCATTGCTTTGAGATGAATATGGATGCAAAAATTCTCCATAAGATACTAGCAAATCGAATTCAACAGCATATAAAAAGAATTATTCACCATGATCAAGTGGGATTCATTCCTGGGCTGCAGGGCTGGTTCAACATTTGCAAATCAATCAATGTGATACATCACATTAATAAAACAAAAGAAAAGAACCATATGATCCTGTCAATCGATGCAGAAAAAGCATTTGACAAAATTCAGCATCCTTTCTTAATAAAAACCCTCAAGAAAGTCGGGATAGAAGGAACATACTTAAACATCATAAAAGTCATTTATGCAAAGCCCACAGCTAATATCATCCTCCATGGGGAAAAACTGAGAGCTTTCTCCCTGAGATCAGGAACATGACAAGGATATCCACTCTCACCGCTGTTGTTTAACACAGTGTTGGGAATTCTGGCATCAGCAATCAGACAACAAAAGGAAATCAAATGCATGAAAATTGGCAAAGATGAAGTCAAGGTTTCACTTTTTGCAGATGACATGATATTATACATGGAAAACCTGATAGACTCCATCAAAAGTCTGCTAGAACTGATACATGAATTCAGCAAAGTCGCAGGATACAAAATCAATGTACAGAAATCAGTTGCATTCTCATACACTAACAAGGAAGCAACAGAAAGCCAAAAAAAAAAACCGATCCTATTCACAATTGCAACAAGAATCATAAAATACGTAGGAATAAACCTAACCTAAGATGTAGAAGTTCTGTACGCTGAAAACTATAGAAAGCTTAGGAAGGAAATTGAAGAGGATATAAATAAATGGAAAAAAACATTCCATGCTCACGGATAGGAAGAATAAATATTGTTAAAATGTCAATACTACCCAAAGCTATCTACACATTCAATGCAATCCCAATCAAAATTGCACCAGCATTCTTCTCTAAGCTGGAACAAGCAATCCTAAAATTTGTATGGAACCACAAAAAGCCCGAATAGCCAAAGTAATTTTGAAGAAGAAGACCAAAGCAGGAGGCATCACACCCCAGACTTGAGCCTCTACTACAAAGCTGTAATCATCAAGACAGCATGGTATTGGCACAAAAACAGACACATAGACCAATGGAATAGAATAGAGACCCCAGAATTGGACCCACAAAAGTATGGCCAACTAATCTTTGACAAAGCAGGAAAGAATATCCAATGGAAAAAAGACAATCTCTTTAACAAATGGTGCTGGGAGAACTGGACAGCAACATGCAGAAGAATGAAACTAGACCACTTTCTTACACCATTCACAAAAACAAACTCAAAATGGATAAAGGGTCTGAATGTGAGACAGGAAACCATCAAAACCCTAGAGGAGAAAGCAGGAAAAGACCTCTCTGACCTCAGCCGCAGCACTTTCTTATTGACACATCCCCAAAGGCGAGGGAATTAAAAGCAAAAAATGAATGATTGGGACCTCATGAAGATTAAAAGGTTCTGCACTGCAAAGGAAACAATCAACAAAACTAAAAGGCAACCGATGGAATGGCAAAAGATATTTGCAGAAGATATTTGCGTATCGGACAAAGGGCTAGCATCCAAAATCTATAAAGAACTCACCAAACTCCACACCCGAAAAACAAATAACCCAGTGAAGAAATGGGTAGAACACACGAATAGACACTTGTCTAAAGAAGACATTCAGATGGCCAACAGGCTCATGAAAAGATGCTCAACATTGCTCCTCATCAGGGAAATACAAATCAAAACCACACCTAGGTATCACCTCATGCCAGTCAGAGTGGCTAAAATGAACAAAATCAGGAGACTATACATCCTGACAAAGATGTGGAGAAATGAGAACACTCCTGCATTTTTGGGGGGAATGCAAACTGGTCGAGCTGCTCTGGAAAACAGTGTGGGTGTTCGTCCAAATATTAAAAACGGATCTACCCTATGACCCAGCAGTAGCACTGCTAGGAATTCACCCAAGGGATACAGAAGTGCTGATACATAGGGGCACTTGTACCCCAATGTTTATAGCAGCATTTTCAACAATAACCAAATTATGGAAAGAGCCTCAATGTCCATCAACTGATGAATGGATAAAGAAATTATGGTTTATATACACAATGGAATACTACATGGCAATGATAAAGAATGAAATATGGCCTTTTGTAGCAACGTGGATCGAACTGGAGAATATTATGCTAAGTGAAAGAAGTCATACAGAGAAAAAGATACCATATATTTTCACTGTTATGTGGATCCTGAGAAACTTAACATAAGACCATGGGGGAGGGGAAGGAAAAATAAATTAGATAGGAAGGGAGCCAAAACATAAGAGACTCTTAAAAACTGAGAACAAAATGAGGGTTGATGGGGGGTGGGAGTGAGGGGAGGGTGGGTGATGGATATTGAGGAGGGCACCTGTTGGGATGAGCACTGGGTGTTGTATGGAAACCAATATGACAATAAATTTCATATCAAAAAAAAAAGGAAAGAGAGGAGGTGAAGGGAGGAGAGAGAAGAAGCAGATGAGGACAGGGAAGGTAGGAGGGGGAAGTGAGGGAAGAGGGGGAGGGGAGAATAGGGAGAAAGAGGGGGAGTAGAATGAAGAGGTGGAGGAAGGGAATGGAGGAGAAGGAGTATGGAGAGTAGGAGGGGAGGGGAGGAATGAGAGGGGAGGAGACGTGAGGGAGGGGAGAAGAGGAGGAGGAGGGGAGGGCAAAGAATGAGGGAGGAGGACAGGGAGGGGAGTAGGGGTGGGGAAGTGGAGGAGTAAGGAGAGGAGGATTGGGAAATGAAGAGGAGGAGGGGGAGGGGAGGTCGGAGAGGTGAGCACCAGGAGGAGGAGGAAGGCGAGGGAAGGGGAGGGAAGCCAGACATTAACCGCCCCTCTCCACCACCCCACCCCCACCCCACCCCGGCTCCATAGGAGGTAAGGGAGAGTTTCCTCCTTATACTCATGAGAGCCTTCCCAGGACCACAAAGGCCCACACAGAGGGTTGTGGGTAAGAACCACCACCAGGCACTGGATGACCCAAGCCCTTGCCTTCCCAGGGCCACAAAGACCCCACACAGAGGTGTGTGGGTAAGGACAACCACCAGGCACTGGATGACCCAAGCCCTTGCCTACCCAGGACCACAAAGGCCCCAGGCTGAGGGTTGTGGGAAAGAACTACCACTGGGCACTGCATGAACCAAGCACTTGCCTTCCCGGGGACACAAAGGACCCATGCAGAGGAATGTTGATAAGAACTACCACCAGGAACTGGATGACCCAAGCGCTTCATTCCATTGATACCGCGGTATTTCTCTGAGGACATCTCACCTTTCCTCCCCGCCCCAACCACATGGCACCTGCACCGTCCGCCTAAGGGACGCTCCCCTCCACCCCCAGCTGCTTCTTTCCCTGGAGGAGTCCCCGAGGATCTTCCTGGTGGAGGCATTGCCCTCTTGTTCACTGAGGTCAGTGCAGGAGACGCAAGGACCTCTCGGAGATCACGTGACAAAGGACCTAATGTGCAGAAGGAACCCTCCCATTGTAGGACTGGAGGCCAGGGAGCCAGAGGAGGGGGTGGGTCCTGCAAGGGGGTGGCCCAGGTGGTGCCTGCGGCCAAGCCATAAGTCCCAGTGGACTTGGAGAGCTGAGCCAAGTACCCGTGATGGGGTGGGGGGAGGGCACACACCAGCTTAAATGCTGGGAGGACCCAAAAAGACACTGTGAACACAGCCCAGGGCAGGAAGCAAGAGGCTGGCGTGTGGCAGGGGCAGGTGGGCGCGGGGTGGGGGTGGGGGGGACGGGGAGGGGCCCTTCAACTCTCCTAGGGCCTCTGCCCTCTGTAGGACAGACCCTGCAGGGAGCCAGGCTCAAGGCAGGTGCAGGTGTGCGTGGACCACGCAAGCTCACTGGGTCCTGGCGCATCCCTGGAGCAGAGTGCTGGACTGCACACGCATCCCTGCAGGGGGCGCCCGGGAGCCTGCAACTTGGAGATTTCCCTTCTACCTTATGTGTTTTCCATTTGTTTTTTTCTTTTTTTCAAGTTGCGGTGACATTCCCATAACACAAAGTCAACCACATTGAAGTGAACGATCCAGTGACATGCAGCACACTGATACAGGCTTGTACGGCCACCACCTGGGTTTCGTGCCAGAACAAACCCCGAACTGCTTTGTGGTTATATTTCCCCCTCATCCCCACTGCCTGACAACCATCAATCTGCTCTCTGTCTGTCTGCATGTACCTGTCCTGGACATGCCATGGCAATGGGACACTACAGTCTGGGGCCCCCTGTGTCCTTCCTTCCACCTTGACTCAGGGAGCCCGTCCCCATCTGGGGTTTATCACTACCCCTGAGGGCCTTGGTGCCATCTCCAGGAGCTCTTCCCACTCAGGTAAAAGGCTGCGGACCATGTGCATGCTCACCAAGGACCACTTGTCCAGGTGCGCCCACCTTCAGGATCCATTCCATCACGGCTGCCAAACCCCTTAGGTGCTTCCTCTAATGTCACATCCCCAGTCCTCCATCCTGACTCAGAAGTATACCCAACCTGGGTTTTAGATGATGTCATTATCTGCTTAAAGCAATGCACGGGGAGATGAAAATGAGTGGCAGCATAACTCTTCGTATTTATATAGAACAGGGGAGCAACTTGATTACCAAATAGTTCGCTCTCCTTATAGGAATACAGAGGACGGTGTGGGTTGGCAGCATCAGCCCCTGTGTGAGCACGGATTTGGGAAGGGGACACAAAACTCAGTCCATAAAAATCTGCTGAATTCAACCAAATATCCCACCTCCAGGAGGGACACAAACTTTCCCTAACTGTTTTTTTCCCTCCAAAACTCTCCCAGAAAATGTGCAGACTTTTGGGTCAACAGGAGGGAAGAACAGGTAGAGTTCAGGCCAGTGTCTTACTCACACAAGGGGTAATGGGGCCGAGTGTTCTGAGCCCAGCCCAAGTCAGGTCCCCAATGAGGAAAGACTGTCATGGCCCCAGACATGGAGGAGGAGGTGGCCTGATTTCCTGCACAGGAGTCTGGGGTGGGGGGCAAATGCTAGAATTTGACCAACTTCAACCTGAACATGAGAAACTTTCCCAAAGGGACCAGGCCCAGCCTGTCCAGGACTGGAGGTGTTTGATAATGCAGAAACTTTATCTGAGTCCTCCAGCCTCTGCCCTTGGCCTGCATCCACGCACTCAAGAGCCAGGTCTCCACCTAGGGGCTCCTGGCACCAGCCCAGACAGCCATCCCCACCCCAGGGGTTCCTTGCTGGGTCTTTCTCTCTCCCCTTATCTCCTGCTACCAGGGCCTTGCTCCCCAACACTCAGTGTGTTCAGTTCTGTCAAACACACCCTTTAAGAAGCCCTTGGTTTGTTTATTTTTTTGTTGCACCTTCCAGAAAGGCACAGTTGATCATTTTTCCAGAAAGTCCTAGGATTCTACAGAAGCTGGGGAGCTCAGCCGCTGTTCTCTCCTATCACATCTGGAAGACTTGTTCTACACCTTTCCTGGAACTTGTGGAGAAGTCAAGCGATCCCCTCAAGGCCACAGAATCTCCCTGGGAAGCCCTCCAGCCCTACTACTTGGAAAGGTGAGTACTTTCTATTTTAAGGGCACTCATCCACATGTCTGTGTTCTCCACCTCTCCCCTATTCTTGAGTGACAGGGAGACCCCAGTGGCTTTGACCAAAGGAAGGCAAACACGGAAGAGAATGAGGGCAAGTGCCAACATACCTCCTCATGCCAGACCTGCATGAGGAGGTGCTGGGCCGAATCGCCCAGACCAGCACATGTGGTTCAGAACACTTGTTCTCAAAGCTGAGTTCATAAATATAAATCTTTGGAGCATGCTGGCCTCAGGCCATGTCTGTCTAGGAGCCCTCTGGCTCGAGTGCTCCTTCCTCCAACTGCGAGTTTCCTTGGGCTGTCAGGGGGTTGACAGAGGTACTTCTGGCCTTGGAGTCACCCGACTAGGGGGTGGCTTTTCTCTCCCAGCGTGCTCATCTTCCATGACAGAGCACAGCCAGAGGTCGGGCAAGGCTCCTACACAAACAGGTGAGGAGACAGAGCCCGTTCACAGGAGGATGTGTCCATGGTGTTTTGCAGACACATGACCACAAGAGAAAGGTCATCCACAAGTAGGTGGACACAAGAGCAGGTGGTCACTGTTGTGTCTCTGTATCTAGGGTAAGCAACTTGTGCAGGAGTAAGAGGGGCCAAGATAGTGAAAAGGGAACTTTCTCTCCCCTAGCCATGTTTCCTTCACTTCTGTTAGCCTCCCAGTGTTGACTCATCCCCCACCAAGACAGAGAGAGAGAGAGAACAAGAAAGAGAGACAGAGAGAGATAGAGTAGTAGAGAGAAAGAGAGAGAGACAGAGACAGACAGGGACAGAGAGAGAAACAGGGAGAGACAGGGAGAGAAGCTGAGAAACACAAAGACAGAAACCGAGACTAACAGAAGCAGACAGACAGACTGGAACAGAGAGAGACAGAGACAGAAACAGAAACAGAGAGAGACAGAGATAGAAACCAAGAGAGACGGTGACATACAGAGATAGAGACAGAGACAGGAACAGAGAGAGACAGAGACAGAAACAGAAACAGAGAGAAACAAAGGGAGACAGAGACAGAGAGTGACAGAGACAGAAAAAAAAAAGGAAAGAGACAGACAGACATAGTTGGAGAGAGACATAGAAACCAAGAGAGGCTGAGATACAGAGAGAGACAGATACAGAAACAGAGAGACAGAGACAGAGACAGGGAAAGACAGAGATGGACAAAGAGACACACAGACAGAGACAGACAGAGACAAAGACAGAAATAGAGACAGAGACAGAGAGAGATAGAAACAGAGAGACAGAGACAGAGAGAGAGAGACAAAGATAGAAACAGAAGGAGAAAGACAGAGACAGAAACTGAGAGAGACAGAGACAGAAAGAGAGTCAGAGACAGAGACATAGACAGACAGGTACAGAGAGAAACAGAGAAATACAGAGAGACAGAGACAGAAACCAAGAGAGACAGAAATTAACTCAGTCCTGCCCTGTCTCCAGTGTCTGGGGCTCAGGCCTCTCTGTCTCCAGCAGCCATGGCAAACACACAAGGTCGAGACATCTTTCCACCCAGCTGCTCCATCATCTTCCTCCTCCTGCAGCTTCTGTCCTACAGCCTCTCTGCAAAGGGTAGGAGAGCTCCCCATGTCCCTTCCCCATGTTAGGAGGGAACCCCATGCATGGACAGGAACACAGTAGAGGGCTGAACTTGATCCAAGCAGTCCTTCCCTAGGGACCCTGGGCACCAGCATGGGGTGGTGGTAGGGAACCTGGGTGTGGGTGGGTGTCCCCTGGGCATGGGCAGGGGGAGACACTGGGCACAGTTTAGGGGGGGGACCTTGTGCCCGGTGGGGTGGATGGCCCGTGGTTTCCTCTCATCTGGCCTAACCCATGCTTTCTGCTATGACCTCATAAGGGAAAACCGATTTCTCTGTCTCTGGTCCCGGCCAACCGGTCCTGGCTATGGTGGGGGAAAGTGCGAAGCTGCAATGCCATCTGTCCCTCAATATCAGTGCGGAGGACATGGAGGTGAGGTGGTACAGGGAGGAGCTGTCCCCAGCCGTGCACCTGAGCAAGAAAGGCACGGACATGCCTGAAGAGCAGATGTGGCAGTATAAGGGCAGGACGACCTTCCGGACAGCTGGCCCGGCCAAGGACCAAGCTGTGCTGACCATATACAACGTCACCGTGTTCGATAACGGGACCTTCCACTGCGAGTTCAAAGACAGCACAGGGTCTGCAGATGCCACCCTGTGGCTGAGAGTGGCAGGTGAGGGTTGCTGCTGGGGCCCCTGACCTTCTCCTGGTCTGCCTGAGACCTTTTTCCCCCAGCTGCAGATCGTCCCATTATGACCCAAGCCTGGGCGCTTCCCACAGCGGGCGCTAATGTGTTTCACAAGGACAGGTACATTCAGGACACCTAGCTCCTTTTCAAAGTTACCCCCACTGTCCCGGAGAGAGGGATAGCAGAGGTAGGGATGGGAGGACAAAGGCAGAAAGAGACACAGAGAGGAAAAGACACCGATTTTGCAATACAGGAAAGGTATTTGATCTTCCTGGGCCTTTTCTGTTTTGTTCTGTGGTTTCTCAGAAGAGGGTAGCATATATGGCATATAAATATTACACAAAGCAAGTAGTCTGAAAAACCCTGATACCTGTTGGAAATTTTCAGGATCTGTGCTTTTCTGTCAGAAATGGTAATGGTTGCAGAGGCTGCAAAGCCTGTCTCTTCCCACAGGGCTGGGCTCTGAGCCCAGAATCCAAGTGCGAGCTGGCCGGGATGAAGGTATCAGGGCAGAGTGCACCTCGGAGGGCTGGTACCCAGAGCCCCGGGTGGAGTGGAGAGACTTCAGGGGACAGACCCTACCTTCCACGACCAACCTCACAGTGTCACCGACGGGCCTCTTTGCGGTGGTGTCCAATGTGACTGTCTGGGACAGGGGCATGGGGAACCTCTCTTGCTCTATCTCCAACCCCCTCCTCCAGGAGAGGATGGAGACCAAGAGCCACCTACCTGGTGAGTGTTCTGCTCCATTCGACCTCAAGATCTCTGAGCACCCCAGACAGTCAGTAGTTAATATCCAATACTCCCCATAGTTCCTTGTGATGAGACCTTGTGAGATCTAGTCTGTCAGCTTCCAGCTATACAACACAGTAGTTAACTATAGTTTCCATGCTGTATGTCACCTCCTTGGGACTTATTTTATAACTGAAAGTTTGCACCTTTGACCCTCTTCACCCATTAGCTTCCCGATCTCTCACCTCTGGAAACCACCAATCTGTTCTCTCTGTCTATGACTAGGCTTTCTGGTTTTCTGGAGGTTTGGATGGTGTTTTGTTTCATTTTAGATTTAACTTATCGGTGAGATCCTACACATTTTTCCCTGTCGAACCTCACTTAGCAAAGTGCCCTCAGGTGCATCCATATTGTAGAAAATGCCTGGATTTCCTTCTTGGTTATAGCTGAATAGCAGCCCTTTGTACAAATATATATATATATATATATATATATATATATATATATATATATATATATATATAATTTTCTTTATCCTTTCATCCATAGGTGGACACTTGGGCTGTTTCCATATCTTGACTATTGTAAATAACACTGCAATAAATGTAGGGGTGCATTATCTTTCTCAGTTAATATTTTTGTTTTCTTTGGATTAATACCCAGAAGTGGATTGATGTGGTAGTTCTATTTTTATTTTGGGGGGGGGGATGTCCATCATCTTCTCCACAGTGACTGCACGGATAGCTCCTTTCGTATTAGCAGTAAACAGTATTCCCTTGTCTGGATGAACCACAGCCTGTTTATGCATTCACATTCTGAAGGACACCTGGGGGCTTCCAAGTTTCACTCTGTATAAAATTTTCCTTCTAAACAACCTCAAGTTTCATAAAATTTGCAGGAATGATACACAGAATGCAGACCCACTCAGTATTTAACCTTTTGCCATTTGTCTACCATCTCTCTCCTGTGTGTCTGTCCATGTCTGTCTGTGCAAAGGCACACACATGTTTTCAGGTCATGTTAGGTTAGTTCACAAGCACCTGTCCCCTGACTCATTAACCCTGTGGCTTGTGTGCCCTAAGAACACAGGTGCTCTCTTACCCTGGTATTCTTGCCTCCCCAAACTCTCTTTTAGCTCAGATGCCCAAAAGTTTCCCATCAATGGCATGGAGGGCAGTGGTGCCTGTGATCCTCATTGTGGTGGGGCTTGTAGCAGCTGTCTTGTGGCAGGAGCCACCTGTCTTTTCTGGAAACGTCAGAGGGACAGGAATAGGGTGCAGCTGGAAGAAGAGAGACTGAACAGAGAAGAGGAACAGCTGTCCCAAGGTAAGCAGGCCCCAGTGGGACAGACGTGCCCCTTCCAGCCAGGGCACTTATGTAGAGCCCTGCATGAAGGCTCTCCTTCATGCACCCTCAAGCACAGGAGGAATGGGAGAGACCTGCCCAGGCCCCAGCTCAGGGACTTCCCACCTACCATATGCCCAGTGAGATCCTCCATCACTAAGAGGTGCTTGGCTGCTCTTCACTGGGTGACTTGGGGAAGGCTGGCAGGTCTCTGCTATGGAGACAGATGTGAGCTTGAACCTGGGAAAGTCTATCAGTCGAGGGTGATGACAACATCCTGAAAATGCTCAAGCAACAAATACAGCAGCAAGCCTGTCACCTGAGAGGATCTTGTTGTGAGCGCGGGGATCATCATCAGTATGGATCATTCCACTCGCCTGTCTGCTCTCCTCCCTGCCTCCTGTGTCCTTGCTCATAGCTGTCAGGCCCCAATCTGGGGAACAGGTCAGAGATGTGTCTTTATGACAGACATGGGAAGGCTGGGCCATCAGGCCTGCCCCACAAAACCTTTCCCTAGGAATACAGTGACCTGGATTGTTTTTTGGGCACTGAAGAAGGGATATTTGCTCTTCCTTTACAGGGTCCTTGCGAGAGCTCATTACATCCTGTTTTGACTTAGCTTCACAGAACATGAGCTTTCGCCCCATCTGGTCAGTGCAAACCCTACAGTTTCACATCTTTCTGTTTCATTTCAGGCTGGCCAGAGGACATCATCTATGGTGAGGACCATGCTGGGGGCTGGAAGGGTCTGCTCCCTGCATGTGTGTTTATGGGTGCATGTGTGAGTGCATGTATGTGTGGGTGTTATGTGTGCATGTTGTACATTTATGTGCTCATGTGTGTGTGCATGTTATGCACATATGTGCATGTGTTTCCATGTGTGTGTGTGCAGTGTGTACAAGTATGTGCATTTGTGCATGTGTGTTCATGTGTGCCTTGTATGCACATGCACTCGTGTTTCTGTGTGTATGTGCATGTGCATATGGGTGCTGTGTTTGCATGTTGTACATCTATGTGCATGTGTGTGTTTGTGTGTATGTGTGCACATACACTCATGTGTATGCACATGGGCTCATGTGTATGTGCACGTGTGTGCACACATGTGTGATCCATTCTATTGCAGAGTGCAGAAATGCTGTGCTAAATGCTGGTTCCATGGCTGTAAACACCAAGTTTAGCTGCCCTGAGAGACCTTAGCTCCTGTTTACTACCTGAGGGACAGACGGGGTGCAGAGCCTGGGCAGCAAGAGAGCCCGATCTTCTGAGGCACAGTCACTGTGGGGGACACTGTTAACAAAGAGAGTGCAGAGCCAGGACACTGTGCACAGGGTCCTGGACAGAGAATGGTGACACACAGGGAGCCACCTCTGCTGCTCTGGGATGGCCTGTGTGCACAGGGTCCTGGACAGAGAATGGGGACGCACAGGGACTCCCAAGGAGGCATGGTTCCACCTCCATGCAGGAGCATAGGTGGGGACCCTAACCCCTAAATCTGATCCTCTCCTCTTCCCACAGTGAGCCCATCCCTGGACCCCGACACTGCAAGCCCCAAGCTCGCTCTCTCTGAGGACAGGAAGACTGTGAGGCGGCTGTTCTTTGAACAAGAGCTGCCCAACGCCCCCAGCAGATTCGACTGGGACCCCTGTGTGCTGGGCCTGGAGCAGTTCTCAGCTGGGAGGTATTACTGGGAGGTCCAGGTGGGGCACAGGAAGACCTGGAACCTGGGCGTGTGTCTGGAGAGCTTGGATTGGACGGGAAGGATCCTCAAGGCCCCCCAGCATGGACTCTGGGCCCTGGAGCTGTACAAGAAGGGGTTCTGGGCGCTTGCCTTCCCAAGAGTTCACCTGCACCCTTCGGGGCCCCTGCATCGTGTGGGCGTTTTCCTGGACTGTGATGCAGGCAGAATCTCCTTCTACAGCATGGGCAATGGATCCTTTGTCTACGCGTTCTCTGGACTGTCCTTCTCGGCACCCCTGAGGCCATTCTTCTGCCTCTCGACACACGACCCCAGCCCCCTGACCATCTGTTCAGAACGGCAGCCCCCAGAGGCCTTGAGGCCTCCTCAGGGTGAGGGACAGGACAGGGTGGGAACCCTCCTCCAGCAAGACCCATGATCTCTCTGCTCCAGCCTGTCACCAATTTGGGGGAGATGTATACATTCTAAGTCCCAGCTAGATCACATACAAGGCTAAACCTTTCTGAATAATCCCCTATTACCTTCATTTTCCTTCCCTGTAAAATACTGGCAGTATATTATGGGCTGAATCATGTCCCCTCCAGTTCACATGTTGAAGCTCCAATCCCCAGGGCCTCAGAACGGGGCTGGATTTGGAGATGGGGTCTTTACAGAGGTGGTTCAGGTAAAAGGAAGTCACTAGGGTAGGCCCTGATCCCATCTGATCCCATGTGACTGGGGTCCTTAATAGAAGAGGGGATCAGGGCATAGACACACACAGGGGACAACCGTGTAAGGACATGGGGAGGAGATGGCATGTGCACGCCAGGGAGAGAAGCCTCAGGAGGAACCAGCCCTGCCCACACCTGGATCTCATGCTTCCAGTTCCCAGGACTGGGAAAAAATAAATGCGTTGTTTAAACCTCCCAGTCTGTGGTATTTGTTACAGAGACCAAGCTGACTGTTACACTATATCATTACATGCTGTGGGGTGATTTTCTGAAATGAATTTGGGGCATATGTTTAATGTTGAGCCTAGTGCCAGACATGAAGTAGTTGCTCTGTAAATACTAGCCTTGCTCATTCCCTCCTCTCCCACCTTCTTCCTGCCCACCCCCCCCCCTCCTACCTACCCACTTCCCCTTCTCCTCCACTCTCCAACACTCACAAAGTCCTAGTCATCTGGTCTACCCTGGATGCCTCTGTCTTCCCACCCCATGGCAGGTCGGTGCAGACAGAACTACATTGAGGCGAAGCCAAAGATTCCAGGGCTCCCTAAGGTTGGTCAAGGTCAAATCAGGGCATGTGGGCAGAGAGAGTAGCCTAGACACAAGTGTGGATGTGGAATCAAACAAGGCATGTACATGGAGGCAAGGTAATACTCGAACCACCACCAGAAGCCACTTCCATCCTGCCTGTGATATTTACAAATGACATACTGGATAAAGGGCTAGTGTCCAAAATCTATAAAGAACTCACCAAACTCCACACCTGTAAAACAAATAATCCAGTGAAGAAATGGGCAGAAAACATGAACAGACACTTCTCTAAAGGAGACTTCCAGATGGCCAACAGGCACATGAAAAGATGCTCAACGTCACTCTTCATCAGGGAAATACAAATCAAAACCACACTCAGATACCACCTCACGCCGGTCAGAGTGGCTAAAATGAACAAATCAGGAGACTATAGATGCTGGAGATGATGTGGAGAAATGGGAACCCTCTTGCACTGTTGGTGGGAATGCAAACTGGTGCAGCCACTCTGGAAAACAGTGTGGAGGTTCCTCAAAAATTTTAAAATAGATCTACCCTAGGACCCAGCAATAGCACTACTAGGAATTTTCCCAAGGGATATAGGAGTGCTGATGCATAGGGGCACTTGTACTCTGATGTTTATAGTAGCAATTTCAACAATAGCCAAATTATGGAAAGAGCCCACATGTCCTTATAATTGTTTTAAATTTTAGTTCAGACATCTTACTTATATCTGTATTTATTTAATCTCTCTGCATCATTTCTTCCTGTTCTTTCTTTTGAGGTGAATTCCTCTGTTTTCTCCAATTGTCAAGGTAATATAAAAAACAGGGATCCAGAACCTAGGATCATTTGGTCTGATAGATGAAAAAATAAATATAAAATAAAATAAAGTAAAATAATTTACACAATTGCTTTCTGTATCCATGGGAAATTTGCTTTTTTTTATATCCCATGGGGAAGAAAACATAAATGCAGCGGAATTCTATTTTCTCTAGAGCTGAAGCTTTGAGGCACTCTATGATCAGTAGACTTGAGCTGTGTGAGGGTTTTGTGTTGGTCCTCTGGTGAAGGGGCTGTGTGCTGATTCTCAGCCAGACTTGCCATAGTGCAGATGCACCTGCAGGGCCCAGGGTGGTGGGCCTTGGTGTAAGCTACTCCAGCCTCAACTTGGTGGGGCTATTATTCTCACTGAAGTTGGTTATTACAGATGGGTGGGGTGAACATGACATCGCCCTGCTCTCTTGTCCCCAACAGCAGGGAGTCTGTGCCCACCACTCTTCAGGAAGCCCTCACAGAAGAGCAAATAATCACCTATCTTGTATCTCTGACTTTAGCCAGATCCCTGCTTTCACCCTCCTGCTTCTGATCTATCTACCTGTCTCAGCATAGCACTCCTGTGTTTTATCTCAGGCACATGGCTGGGTTTCAGACCTCCAAATTGTAGAGATCTCATGGTGTTCTGATCCTCTGGGGGAGATTCTCACTGCACTGTGGCCATTGCTGGCTTGTCCCACAAATTGGTTGCATAACTACACAGTGGCTTGGAGTTTATGGTAAAGAGAGCAGAAATCTGACACCAAGGCTCACTGCCCTCAGCAAGCATCCCTGTTCTATGTTAGTGAATGGGGAAGCCCAATGGCACCTGCTGGATCCTTTGTCACCTGACAGGCAGTGCCACCTCTGCCAAATGAACTCCAAGCAGGGAAACTGCTTCTTCCCGTGTGACCCAGGGGATCCTCAGACCACACTGCCTGCTCCTGGTCCTGTCCTCCTTTTCTACCAGAGCACCATAAGCCCACCAGGCACGACCCTTCCAATGGCGTGGATCCTTGAAACCTAAGTCTCTGCGCTCTGCTGTTTGTAAAAACTTGTGGTGTTCAGCCCCTCTCCTTTTCCCGGTGGGTTTGGGGAAGATGTTTTTTCTTGTGCAGTTCCCTTTCACTCTTTCTCTCTTTCTTTCTCTCTTGCTCCTTTCTCCACAATTAGGGCTCCCTTCCCATCACAGCGCCCTCAGTCATCTCTTCCCCAATAAACTATGCACACCTTCTACCTTCCACAATGTGGTGGCTTTTTTCACCTATAATTGTGTATTTTTGCTTTCTCGGTCCTCAGATTGATTTCTTGGGTGTTCAAATGATTTGATATTTGGGGTTTCAAAATGATTTATCTAGCTGTGTTCAAGTAATGAGGCAAGCTTAGAGTCTCCCAGCTCCTCTGCCACCTTAACTCTGATCTATAAGTTCTTTATATATTTCAGATACTAACCTTTATCAGATATATCATTTGCACATATCTTCTCCCATTCTGTAGGTTACCTTTTAGTTCTGTTGATAGCTTCCTTCACTGTGCAGAAGCAGAAGCATTTTATCTTGATAAAGTACTAATAGTTCATTTTTGCTTTTGTTTCCCTTGTCTCGGGAGACATATCTAATCAGAAATTGCTATGGCCGGTGTCAAAGATGTTGCTGCTTGTGTTCTCCTCTAGGATTTTAATGATATCATGTCTCACATTTAGGTCTTATTTTTTTTAACGTTTATTTATTTTTGAGAGACAGAGAGAGACAGAGAATGAGCAGGGGAGGGGCAGAGAGAGAGGGAGACACAGAATCTGAAGCAGGCTCCAGGCTCTAAGCTATCAGCACAGAGCCCGACAAGGGGCTGGAACCCATGAACTGGAAGTCATGACCTGAGCCGAAGTCTCAGTTGCTTACACGACTGAGCCACCCAAGCGCCCCTCACATTTAGGTCTTTAATCCATTTTGAATTTATTTTTGTATATGGTGTAAGAAAGTGTCCAGTTTCATTCTTTTGCATGCAGCTGTCCATTTTTTCCCAACACCATTTATGAAGAAACAGTCATTTTCCCATTTGATATTCTGTCTTGCTTTATCAAAGATTAATTGTCCATATAGCTGTGGGTTTATTTCTGGGTTTTGTATTTTGTTCCATTGTTCTGTGTGTCTATTTTTGTGCCAGTACCATACTGTTTTGATCACTACAGCTTTGTAGTGTGACTCGAAGTCCAGAATTGTGATGCCTCCAACACTACATTTCTTTTTCAAGGTTGCTTGGGCCATTTGTGGTCTTTTGCTGTTCCAAGATTTTAGAAGTGTTTGTTCTACCCTGTGAAGAATGCTCGTGGTTTTGATAGGAATTGAATAAAATCTGTAGATTGTTTTGGGTTGTCTAGACATTGTAATAATATTTGTTATCCTGATTCATTATCACAGAATGCCTTTCCATATCTTTGTATCATCTTTTATGTCTTTCATCAGTGTTGTATACTTTTCAGAGTACAAGTCTTTCACCCCTTTCATTAGGTTTATTTCTAGACATCTTATTGTGTTTGGTGCAATTGTAAATGGGATTGATTCCTAGTTTCCCTTCTGTGGATTCATTATGGTATGTAGAAATGCAATAGATCTCTATGCTGATTTTGTATCATGGGACTTGGCTTTGAGGAAATGTTCTCTTTGTGCACATCCCTGTGCACTCTACTCTCTCTTATCTTTCTCCTAACCAGAGCTCCCTCCTTTCCACCGCATCTGTGATCTGTTTCTCCCCCAAACCATATCTCCACACTTCCTATCTTCCTTGATGTGACCTCTAGTTGTGCATTTTGATCTGTCAGTCCTCAGGTCAATTTCTTGGATATGCAGAATGATTTGATAGTTATCCAGCTGTGTTTGAGGGATGAGGCCAGCCCAGGGTCCTCCTGCTATGCCATCATCTGAGCTCACCTCCAGGAAGCAACTGATTTTTGTTTACTCACATAATAATAGACATATATAGGCAAAAAAAAAAAAACTAGGTAGTACATCCATACAATTGAATAGTGTTCCACAATGTAAAGAGATAAAGAGATAACACTTCACGTCTCATGTATGAACCTCAAAAATGTATTATATGAACTGAAATAATACAGATATCCTATATCATTTTCACCGAATAAAGTGATCTGTTAAAAAATCACTGTTTCAAAAAAGAAAGTAGACTGTTTAGGGATGAAAGTGAAAATATTCTAAGCTTATCATGTTGTTATGATTGTAATAGTCACTACAAATTTCAAAAGCATTGAATTGTGTATTTAACATCTGTGATTTGTACTTAAATTATATAGTAATATATCTATTAAAATAAATCTATATGTATATTTATGGCATTGAACTGATTATGTTATGCTTTTTTTAGATTTTAGTTTTTTGTGAAAAGAATACCTAACATGAAACCAACCCTCTTAACAGAATTTTAAGAATACAGTGCATTATTGTTGAATATAAGTAATATGTTGAGCAGAAGATTTCTTTCTTTTAAAGCTTATTTATTTTTTAGAAGAAAGAGAGAGAAAGCATGAGCAGGGGAGGAGCAGAGAGAGAGGGAGACACAAAATCCAAAGCAGTCTCCAGGCTCCAAGCTTTCAGCACAGATCCTGACACAGGGCTTGAAATCACAAACTGTGAGATCATGACCTGAGCCAAAGTCAGATGCTTAACTAACTGATCCACCCAGGGGCCCCTGTACAGCAGCTTTCTAGAGCTTATTCATCTTGATTGACTGAAGTCTTGTGCTAATGTGCTTTTGGGGTCATATCTATGAAATAATTTCCATGACCAAAGTCAAGAAGATTTTCCCCTTTGGTTCTAAAGGATTTACAATTTCAGGTGTTTTGTATCAGTTTTAGTTTACAGTTGATTGTGGTATCAGAATATAGTGCAATTTAATTCATTTACATGTTGATATTAAATTTCCAAAACAGTATTTGTTGAGGAGATTATCCTTTCCCCATTGTATACTCTTACCCCTCCTGTCAAAGATCAGTTGACTCTATATGTGTGCATTAATTTCAAGATTCTCTTTGGTCTGTTTTGTATGTCTAAATGCCAGTGCTACACTTTAGCCTTGTAATATATGTTGAAAAGAGGAAGTGTGATTCCTCCAACTTCGTTCGTTTTTGTCGAGGCTTATTTGCATATTCATTATATGTGATGGTTGCAAATAACTTTTAAGTGTATTTATTTATGTCTGTAAAAACAAAAGTCATGGGGTGGGGGAGCGCCTGGGTGGCTCAGTAGGTTCAACACCCAACTTTAGCTCAGGTCGTGATCTCAAGTTCATGAGGTCAAGCTCCATGCTGGGCTCTGTGCTAACAGCTCCCAGTCTGGAGTCTGCTCCAGATTTTGTGTCTCCTTCTCTCTCTGCCTCTCCCCTGCTCATGCTCTCTCTCTCTCTCTCTCAAAAATAAACATTAAAAAGAGTCATTGGGATGTTGATAAGAATTGCACTGAATATGTAATTTACCCTGTTAGTATGGATATTTTGACAATATTAATGCTTCCAGTTTATAAACACAAGATATATTTCCAATTACTTGTGTCCCTTTCAATTTCTTCAATGTTTTATAAGTTTTAGTCTGTAGTTATTTTTCCTCCTTGACTAAGTTTATTCACTAGTATTTTATTCTTTTTGATGCTGTTGAAAATGGGATTGTTTTGTGGTCTACTTTTCAGATATTTCATAAGATTTGAGGTGTTGATCTCGAATCCAGAAACTTTACTAAATTCATTTATTGGTTCTAATTTTGTGTGGTCACTTTGTGTGCATATATATGGAACTTTTTAAACTTCTTCAATTTCCTGGTTAACCCATTCATTTTTTAGTAGTATATTCTTAACATCTATGTATTTGAAGAGCTTTCCAATTATTTTTCTTGTGCTTGATTTCACGTTTCATAGTGTTGTGATCTGAAAATATCCATGGTATGATCTCTATCTGTTTGAACCTGTTGAGGGCTGATTTGTAACCCAAAATGTGATCTATTCTGGAGAATGTTCCAGGTGAACTCAAGGAGCATGAGTATTCTCCTGCTTTGGTATGAAGTGTTCTGAACATATCTGTTAAGTCCATCTGGTCCAATGTGTCATTCAGAGCCATGGTTTCCTTGATTTTCTGCTTAGATGATCTGTTCTTAGATGTTTGTTGTAAGTGGGGTGTTAAAGTTACCTACTATTATATTATTGTCAATGAGTGTCTTTCTGTTTGTTAGTAATTGATTCATATATTTGTGTTCTCCCACGTTGGGGACATAAATATTCACAGTTGTTAGATCTGGTTGTTGGATAGACCCCTTTATTATGATATAATGCCCTTCCTCATCTCTTGTTATAGTCAGTGTTTTAAAATCTACTTTGTCCACAGTTTATTTTTTATCCATTACACTGCCCTCTGTATTTTGATTGGAGCATTCAGACCATTTCTGGTTAAAGTAATTATGGATAAGTAGGTGCTTATTGCCATTTTGTTAATTGTTTTCTAGAATTTTTTGTGGTTCTTCTTGTTCTTGTCTTCTCTTCCTTTTTTCCCCTTGTGATTGATGATTTTCGGTAGTGTTATGTTTCACTTTCTTTCTCTTTATTTTTTATAAATTTTTAACATTTATTTATTATTGAGAGACAGAGAGACACAGAGCATGAGCAGGGGAGGGCAGACAGAGGGGGAGACAGAGAATCTAAAGTAGGCTCCAGGCTCTGAGTTGTCAGCACAGAGTCCGATGTGGAGCTCAAACTCACAAACCACGAGATCATGACCTGAGCTAAAGTGGGATAATTAACCGAATGAGCCACCCAGGCACCCCTCTTTATTCTTTAATGTCTCTATTATGGGTTTGGGGTTTGGAGTTACCATGAACTTCATATAGAGTACCTTCACTATATAGCAGTCTATATTAAATTGATGGTCACTTAAATCAAACACTTTCTAAAAGAACTTTTTTTTACACCTCCCTCCACATTTTATGTGTGTTGTCATATTTTATAATTTTTGCTCATCATTTTCTCAAATTATGATGCTTTATTTTCCACTCAAAGAAGTCCCTTTATGCTGTGGAAATAATATGGAAGTTCCTCTAAAAATTAAAAATAGAACTGGTGGGTGGGGATATAGATTAAATAGGTGACGGGGATTAAGGAGGGCACTTGTGATGAGCACTAGATGTCATATTAAAGTTTTGAATCACTAAATTCTACATCTGAAACTAATATACTGTATGGTAAAAAACTGGAATTTAAATAAAAAATTAAAAAATAAAATAAAAATAGAACTACCATACAATCCAGCAATTGCACTACTAGTTATTTACCCAGAGAATACAAAAATACTAAATCAAAGGCATAAATGCACCTCAATGTTTATAGCAGCATTATCTACCATAGCCAAACTATGGGAACAGCCCAAGTGTCCATTGACTGATGAATCAATAAAAATATGATACACACAGAAACAGACACACACACACACACACACACACACACACAAACACAAACAGTGGAATATTACCCAACCATAAAAAAGAATGGTATCTTGCTGTTTGTAATGACCTGGATGGACTAGAGAGTTTTATGCTAAGAGAAATAAGTCAGAAAAAGACAAACACCATACGATTTCACTTATATGTGTAATTTATGAAAAAAAAAAAAACAAGAAAAGGGGGAAAAATAGAGAAAAAGATGTAAACCAGGAAACAGACTGTCAACTATAGAGAACAAACTGATGATTCCAAGAGGGAGGTGGGTGACAGGATGGGTTAAATAGGTGATGGAGATTAAGGAGTGCACTTGTGACGAACACGGGTACTGTATGCAAGTGTTGACTCAGTATATTGTACACCTGAAACTACTATTACACTGTGTATTAACTAACTGTAATTAACATAAAAACTTTTTTAAAAAAGGTATTCCATTTATCTTTTCTTGGAAGGCTGGTTTTGTGGTGATGAACTCCTTAAATTTGTGTTTGTCTCAGGAAATCTTCATCTCTCTTTCAATTCTGAATAACATTGCCAGGTAAAATATTCCACATTGTAGGGTTTTTTTTTTCCTTTCACCTCTGGGTATATTATGCCACTTCCTTCTGGTCTGCAAAGTTCCTAGTAAAAATCAGTTGATGGTCTTATGAGGTCTCCTTTGTATGTAACTGGTTGCTTCTCTCTTCCTACTTTTAATAATCTCTTTTTAACTATTGACATTGTAATTATTACATTTTTGTGTGAAACTAACCTCTCCAGTTCATCTTGTTTGAAACTCTTTGTACTTCCTGAACCTGGATTAACTCTTTCCTTACCTAGATTAGGGGATTTTTCAGCCATTATTTCTTCAAATAATTTTTCTGCTCCTTTCTCTCTCTCTTTTCCATCTGATATTCCATAATATAAATGTTTGTTCACTTAATGTTGTCCAAGAGTTCCCTTAACCTAATTCTTTTTTTTTCTTTTTGCTGTTCATTTTGTGTGCTTTCCATTATTGTGTCTTCTAGGTTGCTGATCCATGTTTTTGCATCTATTGATCTACTGTTGATTTCCTGGCGTGTATTTTTTTATTCCAATTATTGTGTTCTTCAACTCTGATTGGCTGTTTTTTATCTTTTCTATCTCAGTTGACATCCTTTCTGAGTTATTGGACTGTTCTTGGCAGTCCAGTGAGTATCTTTATAATCATAACTTTTTTTGGAAGTATAACTGGGTATTTAACATTCAAAAGAAATGGTGTGTTGTATAAAAACAATTTTCTCTTGGCAAGTGGGACTTTACTTTTGAAATTTTGTGGTGTAAAGTTAAACAAGCCTTTATCACCATTTCAACACTGTATTTCAAAACAAACCTAGAAGTGTTTTGTACTCATTTGGTCCTAAGATGACAGACAGATTGATGGCCCCATTGAGGAGAAACGATGTGTATATTCTCATAGAATAAGGTGATGTCACCATTCAATGGAATGTCTCCAACCCCTTGCTCTGTTCCCTGGGTGCACATGTGTATGTATGGACATGTGTAGGGAATGTACATTCCATCTGGTTAAATATCTACATATTCGAACAATGGCGAAGAACTGTATAATCATAACTTTAAACTATTTTCAGGCATATTGCTTATCCGCATCGTATTTACTTCTTTCTCTGAGATTTGTTTTGTTCTTTTATTTGGAGCACATCCGTCTGTCTCCCAACTTTGCTTGACTTTCTCTTTTGTTCTGTGAATTAAGTGCATCATGTACCATCTTAAAATGGAAGAATTGTCTTCTGTCCTCTGTGTAAATTGGGTACTTGGTGACTTCAGCTGGCTGGCTGTAGCAGTGTGTAACATGGGTTGGGATTACTGGAAGTCTGTGATGGGCCTGCCCTGGTAGGATGGCTGGAGCTGAAGTGGGCGTGGGTTAGGGCATCCCTAATACTCTTCATAGAGAGGGTACTCTGACAAGACAGCTAAAACTGAAGTGGGTACGTGTGAGGGTGATCTTGGGGCAATCTCTTCAGAGGGCACCCTGGCAGGATAGCTGAAGTTAAAGTGTTCACAAAGCAAGGTGTCTCACATCTTTCTGTGCAGACGGAACCCTGGTGGGGCGGCTGGACCTGAGACAGGGCAAGGGTATTCCCAGGTGCTCTGCACAGGGGATACTCTGGGGTTTGGCTGAAGCTGACGAGGGGCAGGGACAGGCTTCCTGGGTTTCTGTGTGAATGGGAGGTGCTGGTAAAGTAGCAGCAGATGAACTAGGTGCAAGCCAGGGTGCTTGAAGGCTCTCTATGCAGAGAGTAACCTGGTAGGACAGCTGAAGGTGAAGTGGGTGTAAGCTGGGTAGTCCTGCAGTGCTCAATGCCGGAGACAACTGGAGCTGAGGCCAGCATGGGCCAGAATGTCCTGGGGTGCTCCTGGTATGGTGGTTGGAACTGAAGCAGGGTGTGGGCTGGAGGTTGCTGAGGTGCTTCATTCAGTCAGTCCCCTGACAGGGCGGCTGGAGCTGACACAGACATGACCCAAGTGGATCTGGATCACTCTTCCCCCTGACATGTTGTAGCAAGCCTTCTGCAGCCTAAGTGGTGTGGGCTTGGAGTGTTCTGGGTGCTTTGTGCACGTGTCACCTTGGCATGACAGTTGGAGATGTACTGAGCACTGATCAGGATTGTCTCCATTGGTGCCGTGCGGGCACCACCTTGGTGGGATGGCTGGGACTGGTGTGGGCTAGAGGCTCAGGCCACTGACAGCCCCTGGATCCTGCTTCCATCCATGCCATGAAGGTGGAGGGAGAATGTAAACCATGGTGCTCACCAGCCGCTCCACGCAGAGAGAGTTCCAGTAGGTCCCTGCTGTTTGGCAGGACTCAAAGGCTTGCCCTTCTACATTCTAAGGGCTCCTTAAACCATGGGTTTCTTTTCTGTGCCCCAAGACAAACAAGTCTGCTCATGTGCTATCACTCCTCACTGCAGTACACGGTGTCAGGGGTGGGGGTTCTCTTCATTACCATGTCTCTCTCTCATACTCTGTGTTGTCTCTGTATGTTTTGTTGTGAAGAAGCTGTTCAGTTAGCCCTCAGGTCTTCTTCAGGAGGAATTGCTCTATAAGTAGGTGGAGATTTGGTGTCTGCATGCAGGACGTGAATTCAAAGTCTTCCTACATTGCCAACTTGGACTGGACCTCAAACACAAAGACTTTTGAACACCATGTAAGATTCAGGTAGTTTTTAATGGTTGAAACTCTAGGGTTCTCCAACCAGCACATACTTTGCATGAAATAACATTTTAAGTCTCATATTTACCTAGAGGGTCCAAAGTGAACCCCCTAGAGGATCAAGAAGTGAACATATTTGATGATGGATAAAGGGCCATGCACTGTTTGGTAGGAAAAATGTCAAATTAGTGGCCAGATATCACCAACCCAATGAGTGTAAAAATAAACATGAGAGGAAGAAATGTGCGTTCAATGTTAAGGGAAACTGATGAAAATCCCAGATGAAAACCGTTTTCAGCTCTCAGAGAGCATTCAGCTTCTAATCAGGTTTCAGCTCCATTGGACATGGCATTATAGGAAAGAACTGAAGGAGGGGGGAAAGAGCAACATCAGGAGTTAGGGTCCTTCAAGAAAAAAACTTAGATATGACCTTTTTAAGAATAATAAAAATGGTGTTCTCAGATGATGATCAATATCCACTTTTCATATAATTTAGAATCCCTGGGTTAATAAGAAGAAGAAGACATAAGTAAGTGGAGAAACAGAAGGGAACAGTAAGTTGTAGAAAGAAGGTGACTTTTTCATTTAACTTATCATAAATCAGAACAGAATGTGCACGCAAATTTTAACACCCAACCCTGTCATGTGGTGCTGAGATTTCAGGAAACTGTGACTTATAGTGTCACCTCCGACCTCCAAAGCACTGGGGTTGAATTAGGGCACAGTGGTCACTAAACGCAAACTGGCCACCAGTGAAACATGTAAGTTTGTATCTTTCCCATGAATAGGAGAGCCAAGATCTTTGCCTTTGCCCCTCACTGTTCTGACAGAAAGCCTACCCCAGTAAAGACTTAGAACATGAATTTCAATGTCGTCTCCTATTAAGGTAATGACAGCAATGAGTGAGAAGTGAAATATACTTGGGAAATGAAAAGCAGCATTTTACACAAATAGAATAGATTAAAAAATAAGAATAGACTAAATGCATCTCATATAATCCTGGTGACCCTGGTTTCATGAAGTTAGATGTATTAATGAAAAGTCACAATACCAAGCATGTTTCCTACTGTATGCTCTGGCCAACAGAGCGTGAATAAGTACTCTTATTCTTTACAGGTATTTTGAAGGTATTTTGAAGATGGCAAACATCACCATTATTGTAAATGAAACACACACAAAAAGAGTCAAGGCGGGGCGCCTGGGTGGCTCAGTCAGTTAAGCATCCAACTCCTGGTTTTGGTTCAGGTCATGATCTCACAGTTGGTGGGTTGAAGCCTGCATCGGGCTTCATGCTGATGGTGCAGAGCCTGCTTGGGATTCTCTGTCTCCCTCTCTCGGCCCCTCCCCTGCTCGAGCTTTCTCTCGATCTCTCAAATAAAATAATTAAATAAGCATTTTTTAAAAATAGCCAATGAAAGCCCAGAGGACACAGAAATTTTGGGTTTCCTAGTATTGGTTCTGAGACCACCTCCCCCAGCCCTGAATGAGGGGGGCGCTTACATCTCCAAGAACTAGGAATATCACCAGTGGGAAGTGTTTCCAGCCATGCCCACAGCACATCCATTCCTTGTACCCCGCCACCTCACCCTTCCTTTATGTCAGAAGAGTCACTGGTCCCCAGGAACACAGCTCCTCAGCAGCCCCCAACTCACACTCACTTGACCCAGAGATGCGGGACCATCTGTCCAGCATCTAGTGTCTATAAGGCCAAATTTGGGATCTTTCTGGATCCTTCCTGAAGGGGGAGTGGGGACCTGGGAGACCCTGTTCCATCAGGATCTGAACACTGATGCTTCCACTGATCTTCTCCCCAAAACCCCATGCCAGAAATCCCCAACCTCTGACATTCCATTTGGAAGAGATTCACTTGGCTGTAAGACCTCTCTTTTGGAAAGATTTCTCTTTCCCTAAACTCTATCCTCTCCTGAAGTAATTCCCTAATTCTTTCCCCAAGCCTTGCCCTAAGGCAACAGAAATAAACCCCCATTTACAAGCTTCCAGAGAAGCTCAGGGGTTACAGGCGGTATTCTTTTCTCAGCTATGTAACAGTTCATTGTGTTATCATCTGAAGGATCAACCTAGGACGACTCTGCTTCCATTGTCACTTGGCTTCTTAGCAGAATTCATTTCCTTGTGGCTGCATGACTGAGAGCCCCAGCTTCTTACTGAATTTCATATGGGTCCACTGTAGATCTGAGAGGGCACCTGAAGTCTCCTGACATGGCATGTTTCCTAATCTAGCAAAGGGTCTATCTCTCCAGTGTACTAAGTCCTTCCTTATATGATGAATTGTAATCAC